>NC_137172.1:99311131-100561131 GCF_951804945.1 Podarcis cretensis
TTGGACGGAAGCAGTAAGACCTAAATTCCTTGCATTCCCTATGTGTTCTGCATTGGAAGCTGCACCGAACCCTCACTTGGTGACTGCAGATGGTGTTGTATAGCGTCTAGACACATAGTGAAAGGATTTTGAGCATCCTGTTGTAACCTACCTACCAGTAGGGACACCATTTAAGCTTTAGGGGCAAGGAAAAATATTTTGACGAGCTTTTGAATATAAGCAGGATCTTGGAACAGTCCACTATTCTACCAGCTTATGGTTGCCTGTGCCCTTTTGTCACCCATAAACTCTTCACCATTGTTTTGTTCATTCTTTTGTGTTGCAGAAAGTTGAAGTCAAGTTATCTCCTCCTTCAAATTACTGGAAGCAAAAATATATGCCACTATAGAATCAAGTCCCAGCATTTGCGGGTGTTTGTGTTACGGAACATTCCAACAATCTGCTTTCCTTCTCCTTCTTTGCTGGCATGGGCCCCTGTTTTGCAAATTCATCTGTGCCTTATTTGCAGCAGTACGAAAGGATTTTTGATGCAGATCACTAAGCTAAAGTTGATTAGCGACTGCAAGTTGCTGTAATGTGAGGCTTAGCTGTCCTGTTGTGCACTTACCGTCTCATTATGGCTCAGCTATGGTGCAAATTACTAACATTGATCTGTGACAGAATATGGTCAAAGCCTTCCCCATACCAAGCAACCCCTTAGAAATTTGGCATGGAATAAGAGCATGGAAGTCCTGCTATGGGAAGATGATGTTGGTCATTCGAGTTGATGGTAGCTAAAAAGTGATTTTGAAGTCCAGGTTTTAAAGCTGTAGTACCCACAATCTCCTCCAAATCCCATCAATCCCAACCAAGAAAGATGAGAGCTCAGCAACATCTGGAGGGGCACCACACTGAGTACTTGCTCTACTTAGTGTATTGTTTCCAAAGCTATTTGCCAATTGAAGGTAATTCTTCCTGCGTCTGGCAAGCACAGTTGTGGTATGTGAAAGCATATAGCATGGTATAATTGGTAGTCTTTAAGGTATTTCAGGATTCTCTGGTGTTTTAGCTATGATAAAGGTACACAGCTACCCATGCAAAATTTGTTTCCCAGGCTGTGTGTCTGTTGTATGTTTAGTTGTGTAATGGTTAGTGCAAATAGTCTTATAACAGGTCAACCCTTTTTTCAGCCCTCTCCTATATTTCTGCAACAGGAGCTCTCTGAGAAGTATGTCTCACTTCTTTTCAGTGCTTCCCTAAAGGTATCACAAGAGAGTCTGTCCTTTTGTCAGCATTCACAGGAGATTCAAGATGGCAGCTATAACCCATTACTCTAATTGTTGCCCTGTAAATTTTTATATGGTTCCAATTGCAAAACACAGAGCAATGGGCTGTCACTGCCATTTGGGATTCCTAGCGAGCTGAAATATGGATACTGGCAGCATAAAACTGGTAATGGCAACAGGGAAATTGTGTGAGAGAAAGCAGCCACCCATTGGTCCAAAAAGTTTTGGAAGTTCTCGTGGTGCCATAAGAAGTATATGTCATCAAATATACATGATACCATCACAATGTTAGCTATCACCCCTTAAGATATTCATAAAAAATGTAAAAGCTCTGGATTTTCTAATACATTTTATTAAATGTATAATTAATCTGTGGAACTTGCTGGTGTAGGATATTAATTATTGAAGTAAACAGTATAGCACGTTATAGAAATTAGATATTTTATATGAATAAGGGGGGGATATCTTATACTTTTTTTGAGGGGAAACAAAAATGGAAAGGTAGTGTGTCTTCATATACACATACATGCATCATTTGATTTGTATGCTGCCTTTCCATAGTTAAAACCATGCTCATTAATGGTTACTAATTTAGTCACTGAAGAAACGATATTTCAGACGTTTGTCTCACTGTATCACGATCCCTGCAAGTTGTGCAATCCATGTGCAAATATTCTCAGGGTAAGGGCCTATATGACCCCACTCTGTGTACAGCTCCTGCTGGAAAACAGCATGAATTGAATTCCAGGTGTGACTGCCACAGGTGCAGGCTGCAGTCTGCACAGATTAACTTTTAGCAAAGCATCTCAGTTGCTCATCGTAGGCCAATGTGCACAGAGCTCAGCATGCAAAGGAAATAGCCGCACAGCCGCCGAAGGATGCACAGCTAAGGCAGGAGCGCTCTTCAAGCTGAATATTTTCTAGCAGCCACTGTACACTACTGTAAGGTTGCTGCTGCTGTTATTTATTACTCTCCCTTCTCCCTAAGGTCAAAGAGCAGTTTACAGTGGGGCAAATAACAATAATACAATATAGAAAACCAGTCACAAAGACAATGGCTCTGATGTATGAATTAAATATCGTAATTATTAATTAAATATCTGTGCCATGCATTTTAGGTGGGTAAAATTCCAACAAGAAGCGGGTATGGGTCATGAGGCTTTCAGGCACCGGTGCTGGAGAAGTACAGGCCAATATGCTGCCAACTTGTACATCACCTTGAGATGCATGTATGGGAGGCAATAAATCAATAAGTAATCTGTGATGAATTCTTAAGCGAGATATAGTTCAGACAATGTGACGCTTTTTAGCTATCTGGAATAAATACATTATTAATTTTATTATGGGGCCATCATGCCTTTTAGAACTTTAGAAATGCAGAAATGCCTAGATAATCACTGAGGCCCCTGGAATAAAATGTTGATTTGGACACTAATACTTTTTTCCCCAATCTCTTTTAATGCAATGACAAAAAAACAAACTCAGTGATACTTCTTGTTGACGATCAGCACAAATAAACATTTCTCCAGCCCTATAGGCAATTTCTCATATGAAACCAAAATATTTGTTTATCTGTAAACTGTAGAACAGCCAATTGTTTAAGCATAAAGGTAAAGAAAAGGTACCCCTGCCCGTACGGGCCAGTCTTGACAGACTCTGGGGTTGTGCGCCCATCTCACTTAAGAGGCCAGGGGCCAGCGCTGTCCGGAGACACTTCCGGGTCACGTGGCCAGCGTGACATCGCTGCTCTGGCCAGAGCCAGAGCCAGAGCCAGAGCCGCACACGGAAACGCCGTTTACCTTCCCGCTGGTAAGCGGTCCCTATTTATCTACTTGCACCCGGAGGTGCTTTCGAACTGCTAGGTTGGCAGGTGCTGGGACCGAGCAGCGGGAGCGCACCCCGCCGCAGGGATTTGAACCGCCGACCTTTCGATCGGCAAGCCCTAGGCGCTGAGGCTTTAACCCGCATAGGTGAACACAAAGGGTTTAAATACAGATAAAAATACAGTGGTGCCCCGCAAGACGAATGCCTCGCAAGACGAAAAACCCGCTAGACGAAAGGGTTTTCCGTTTTGGAGGTGCTTCGCAAAATGAATTTCCTATGGGCTTGCTTCGCAAGACGAAAATGTCTTGCGAGTTTTTCCGACTTTTTTCCCTCCCCCCCCCTTTTCTAAGCCGCTAAGCCGCTTATCTGCTTATCCGATAAGCCTCTAAAAGCCGCTAAGCCGCTAATAGCGCTAATCTGCTAAGCTGTCAAGGAGCTTGCTTCGCAAGACGAAAAAACCGCTAGACGAAGAGAATCGCGGAACGGATTCTTTTCGTCTTGCGAGGCACCACTGTAGTTTTGTTAATTAGGGTATTATAACTGCTACACACACACACACACTTTCTAAAGCTTTCTAAAAAGAAAACTTTTGTCCTATCATAGTATAAGGAACAAGGCACTCATAGTGCTAATTCCATAGTTTCTGGCATTGTTTTTTCAGGCCATTTCAAAGTGTCCACAGTGTTATCAATCATGTTTGCTAGGCCACCCAGGACATGGAACAGCTCCAGCCAGGCCATGTGTGCTTCACAGAAGCATCTGGTAGGATGAACACGAGAGATGGATAGTTGAACTCATGACTGCCTCTTGTTGAAAATCTAAAATACAGGATTGACACAGGGAGTTCACTTCTCCGGTGACATATCCCATCAATATTATATGCAGTGGCAAGAAGTAGGGGCTTGTGGAAGCCAGTTAGGGAAGGCTGTGCTAATTTGAGGATCCCGTTCTTCGTCCTTATGAAGGAAACTAGATTGGTCAACTTGGTTCAGCAGAGAAACAAATGTCCTGGCACTTACATAGAGAGAACCTAGAAGCAGGGAAACAGACATATGCAAACACTTTACGAAACGGCTCGGTGAGGGGGGAAATAGTGACAAGCCTCTCTCACTGTGCACGACAGACACAGAATATCCATTAAACAGATGAGCTTTGCTGACTTCCAAAAATTGAGTTTAGGCTTTTTCAAGCCAAAGCGACTGATAGTTTTGGCTCCGCTCTTGAGAGTTTACCAGAATGAGATGGCATTAGCGAGACTATTCAGATTATACATAATGTAATATAAATATACGAACATCAGGCCATTGGCCCATCAAGGCCATCACCCTTTTCTCACAGAAACCTGTGGGAAGCGTGCAAGTACGTCATGAGTGCAATAGCACTCTGCCCGCCTGTGATTCCCAGCAGTAGAGGTACAACATAGCCATCCATGACTCTGTCCACTCCTCTTTCAAAGCCATCCAAGTTTGTGGCCGTCACTGCCTCCTGTGGCAGTGAGTTCCATTGTCCAATTAACAAGTGCAGAAGCACTTTCTTTTGTCTGTCCTGAATCTTCCAGCATTCATTGGATGCCCATGAGTTGTACTATTATGTGAGAGGAAGAGAAACATTTTTCTCTAACCACTTTTTCTACATTGCGTATAATTTTATAAACTTCTATCATGTCACCTGTTATGTTCCTCTTCTCGAAAACTGGGTAGTGGAAAAAGGCAAGCTTTTTATCCCTGAGCTGTGACACGCTTGTTTGGTGGAGAAGGGAATTGCAACTGGCGGTTGTTGGCTTCAGTTTTATTTGTGATTCGAGGACCCGATCCCCGCTTGGGGAATAAAGAGACGTGGACACAGAATGTAAGGTTAATGGGTAAGGTAAAGGCCAAACTTTATTGATTACAGCATGTGAGAAGGTATTGGCTTAGGCATTGGACCACGGAACATTAGACTCCACCCACTGGTAGAGGGGTGAGTCTGAGGAGGGATTAATCACCAGTAGGGGAAGCCTGTTGATGCTAATCCAACTATAGGCTCTCTTCCTGATGTCGCCGAGGGTCGTGCCATGGCCCTCCGCCACACGGGCATCGGACAGGATCCACGACCGCCGGATTCCTTTAGTGGAATACCCAAAATTGCCGGGGAAGGCGATGGCCACACCTTGCCACTCGAAACACCAACAACACATTCCAATGCCTAACCGCCACCCGAGCCAAAAGGCTCGCCGCCAATACCCTCACAGCTGCAACCAATCCCTAAGACTATTGGATATGTTAGCCAGCCATATGTTGTTTCTGCGATCTGAAAGATGAACACCGTCAATAGGGTCTGGAATAGGGTCTGGTCGCCAATCTGGATATCATCATGAGATATAACTAGGCCATTCATAAAACGCACTTTGCGCGCTGCCGCGCGATTCAAGAGTTCCCTGGATTTCTCAAAGGCCATAATGTTATGCGCACTGCGCCAAACCTTTCTCTTCAAGAGAGAGGTCCAGAACAGGGCTGTTCTGGGAAATAAGGCAGCCAACTCATCCAAGACCTTTCTCATGTTCCACAGCAAGTCCACACTCTTCCTGCTAGCCAGGTCGCTCTCACCCAGCTGAATGATTAGAATGTTAGGGGGGCCCAACAGCGCAGCTTTTGCCTTCAGCAGTGGCATGAGTTCTTGCCAGCGCATGCCCCTTCTCGACAACCAGGAAACTTGCACCCACGATGGTAGCCCCAGACTCGAAGAAAATGTGTGTGCAATGGTGGGGATCGCTGGCGCAGCTGCGTTTGAGCAGCAAGCCAAACCCCCGTCGAGCTTCCCTATTGGGTGCCCAACTGGGGAGGGGAGGGGCGCCAGCCCTGGAGTTGAAGCAGGGGGCAGAGCGCCCCCTGCATGATGCGGGAATCATCTCCAGATCACAACCCCTCCCCTCCTGGGAGGAGGAAAGCTTTATTTGACAATGGGCAAAGAACACTACATTAGCCAATTATGGCATCAAGTACTCGTTTTAAAAATAGCCACTAATTTTCACTTACATATTCTAAGAGAATCCCAACCATGGAATACAGATGTGTTTGGTGTCAATTCTAGCTTGTCCGTAATTGAAATAAACACCAGTTACAAGTAGTACTGATAAAATTACAGAAGCAGTAATCAAAATCAGGGTCATATTTCTCAAGAACTGCCCACAGCATAAAGAAGGCATCTCTGTAGCATTAATAAGACCTAATTTAGGCAGCAATCTGATACCTACTTACCCAGGAGCAAGCCCCATTGAACACAAAAGGACTTCTTAGGCATGAATGCTATTAGAGTTCTGTTATCAAGAAATGTATGTTTTTTTAATTGCTCTGAGTGGCTTTGTCATAAAACAGCAACTTACATTTCACAAAGGATCTGTTGAGCAGAGTATCAGCTTTGCCCAATGTCAGTGCAGTTTTGGTGATGAGCTGTCTGAGCTGCTTCATTCCTATACATTTGCAAATCAAAACAGCCAGGTTGGCAGATGAACCTAATTAGATTATGAATAGACCACGGGTTAAGAATGTTTCCTGCAAAAGCTGGACTGGCTTCTTGACTCTGCTTCAAGCCCCTGGTAGAATGAGCAGGCACATTCAAAATGCCGGAAAATCTCTCATTTTCAGATGAGTACAGTGTATTTTACAATTGCCCCTTGCAGCCTCTATAGCTTCTAATGTGTCAGCTGAAAACTACTCATTAGTAAAACAGAGAAATTAAGAGTCTCATTTTATCATTCTACAGAATATTCTGCTCTGACTTCCAGGAGGGAACCTACTTGTAAACAGCAAAACATATGCCTGATCACCTTTTCAGCTGTAGAAATACATTTCCTAGCTTGGTTTGGGGCGCGGGGGGGCGGGGGGGAGAACATTATCACATAATATTTTTAAGATTCTATCCCTAACAGTTCCCTTCACAATAAAGACAGAGGCAAAAGAAAAAGAAAAAGGCTTAACACAAACTGAATCCAAAACAAAGATCACAAAGTATTGAAACAGAAGCAGGTTCATAACATAGTAAACAATTTTATTTTATTTTTTTACAAATTTTGTTCCATTAGGCTCTGGTTTGTATTTAAAGGGAACGGATAAAAGGAACACATATAATAAGTGTAAAGAAAACCTATAGGATAACCTAAACTATAGTTGATTTGCAGAAAAGGATAACACAAATTTCTTAAGCATTTTTTAACCTGTGAGTAAATCACAGAACTGTTGAGTTGGAAGGCACCCCAAAGGTCATCTAGTCCAAGCCCTGCAATGCAGAAATCACAGATATATTCTGAGTTCCGTGTTATTTGAAAATTTGATGAGCACTCCCTCCATTCCTTCATCTAAGTCATTTAAAAAGATGCTGAACAACACTATGCCCAGGACAGAACCCAGTGGCACCCCAAGGCCACTTTTTCCAAGCATGACGAACAACTGTTGGTGAGCAATCTCTGAGTTTGGTCGGTCAACCAGCTACAAATCTACTTAACAGTAACATTGCCTAGCCCACATTTTAGCAACTTCTCCACAAGAATATAATAGAAGACTTCACTGAATGCCTTACTGAAATCAAGATATGTTACATCCATGGCATTCCCCTGATCCACTAAGCTTGTAATTCTATCAGAAAAAAGAAATAAGGCTATTCTGACATGACATGACTGATAAAGCCTGCAAGGAATTTTCTCTGCTTCGTTTCAGGTTCTTTTTTGGAGTTCGGCTGTGTACACTATCAGTTTAAAATGCAGCTAGGTCATTCTTTTTCTCAATTCAGATTGAAACTAGTTGGGGCGAAATGCATCACAAGAAATAAAAGGATAGACATGGATTGTTGCTAATATCCTGTGTACACTGCTTCCCAAACCAGGGGTGAGAAGGCACTGAATGCAGAGTAAATGGGACTGTATACACAGCCTTCCTTTTCTCTTTATCCACTCTGGTAGCTGATTTCTGAGAACATGAGGTTACAATGGCAAGCTAACCAAACTTTAGCCATAATGATCATAGAAGGTCCATAACAGACATTACTTTTAGATGTTCTGGTGAGACATCTATGGTTTCTTTTAATAGGATGATCAGCTGTGCGTGATAATCTCTCACCTGCTTTATAGTTTTATTCCTAATAGCACAACAGTAATATTTTCCTATCTTAAAAAGACAGTAATGATATTCTGCTGAATGAAACTTATAAACAGAATAGACAAAACTCTGTGCTGGGAAAGCCTTCCAGATGTTGTTGGTCTGTGATTCTCATTTGCATGTCCAGACTCCGCAGCCACCCCCTCATTGGATAATAACTCACACAAGGACACAGATATTAGGTTTATGTTATTGGGCAAATTTGGCCACAACTTTATTGAATTACAGAATGTGAGCGGTATTGGCTTAGGCACTGTTTGGACCCGACTATATCTGACTCCTGCCCGCTGCGCAGAAAGTCTGGTAAGGGTAAACACTGGTAGGGGGAGCCCTGTTGATGCAAACCAACTCAAGCTCCCCCTGGTGTTCCTGTCAGGGTCGTGTCAAAGCCCTAGCCCCTGACCGGGCTTCGGACAAGATCAACATCCCCGGATTCCTTTAACGGAATACCCTTAAGCATGGAGGGGCAGGTGATGGCCACACCTCCCCTCCCCCACACAAGCTCAAACAATGCCTAACCGCCACAAGAGCCCAAAGGCTCGCCGCCAAACACCCTCACATTTGTAACCAATGGCTCAAGCCATCTGCGATATCGGCCAGCCATATATCATTCCCCCAATCGGAAAGGTGTATGCCATTGTCACAAAATAGGGCCAGCCATCCAATGCAACCACTTTCTGTGAAATGAAACGATTCAAACGTTTCCAGGCACGGTCTGTAGCGGCTGGGGAATTGCTGCCATGCCAAACACGTCTCTCCAATAGCAGCGACCAAAAGACAGCCAACATGACCAATACTCAGGGATGGTGAGAGTTGCATCCAGCATCATTCGGAGGGCCACAGGTTTCCCACCTCTGTTCTAAATCCAAAAACGTGTGCTATTCTGAAAAATGTATTGTTTTAAAATGAATTCCAGTGCATGAGAGCTGGCAATGATCAGCAGCTCTTTAGGTATTTATTCAGTGTGACAGCTTCTCACTACTTTCTTTGAGGAAGACATGTGAGAGGGGCATCCAGCAGCGCTTGGAGATGAAGGGTAACTTCCCACTGGGCTCTGGTACTGAGATTTGTCTTTTTCAATTACAACACAGTTTTTTCTTGAAAATTTCTTTTTTCTTTCTTTTTTTAGGGAATGCTGGCCATTTCTTAGTTATTTCATGAAGGACTTAGGTTCAAAGCACCGTGGTGTTTTCATAAACTGTTCATATCAACATTTTTCTGTTTTGTTCCATGTATCAGTAGAAGGATCTTATACAAAATATGGTGAGACCTTTGCCAGATTTCAAATGACAGCCTATTGGGGGTGGTTTGAGGGTCAAACTATAGATGAGATGCTAATCACACAATTAACAGTTGCTTGATCGACTTTTTAAAAAGTAAATTGCAAGCAGGATCCTAATCCAGATCAGGAACCTAATGTGGGGATAGAAGGCTTTAATCCATTGAAACACACACACACACACACACACACACACACACACACACACCGCTGTGGCCTTGATCATCCCTCCCCTACCTGCAAAGCTCCTTTCGAAGGAAATTCTGGTTGGTAATGTAGCAAGGAAGGGTTAAAAATCTCCCTCCCCCAAAATAAATACGAACTCCCTAACTCTCTTCTTTGGTCCCATTCTGAATGTAGGTCCTCACACCTGCAATTTACTTTTAAAATGCCAACCACATGATTGCTGGTTGCTAGGCATCTCAACTACTGTGGTACCTCGGGTTACATATGCTTCAGGTTACAGACTCTGCTAATCGAGAAATAGTACCTCGGGTTAAGAACTTTGCTTCAGGATGAGAACAGAAATCGCGCAGCAGCAGTGCGGCGGCAGCGGGAGGCCCCATTAGCTAAAGTGGTGCTTCAGGTTAAGAGCAGTTTCAGGTTAAGAACGGACCTCTGGAACGAATTAAGTACGTAACCAGAGGTACCACTGTTGACTGTTAGACTGGAAATCCTCACATTGCCATGACTGGACATGACTTTGGTTCTTTGCCATCCCGTCACGTCCATCTAGCGGTCTTTTCTGGGTATGGGAGCTTCTGTGCCTCACCAGAGCTGGCTGCCCCCACAAATGTCTTCTGCATTCATTTCATTTGATACAAGTATGCATGGAACATTCCCCCCAACTTTATTATGCATGTAGAGCTAGTCCTTCCATCGGCATTAAAGGGAACCTCATGAATACAATATATGTTTCCAGGGAGCATATATGAGCACACCTTTGGATCTCTGATTAAGGAGCATGATTCATTTAGAGGACCTGTGCTGATGAAACTTGAAGTCATTGTTTATAATATTAATCCTTAACACGTGGCTTGACCAAGTTATCTAAAGTGAGGCAACAGCAAACACAAGCAGAAAAAGCAGTTTCAAGACCAGGCAGACATACAAAGCCTTAATATCTCTTTTGTGCTTCTGACTCTGTTTTCCTTTCTTCTTTTGCCTAAAATTCTCTCTTAAAAGCCTCCCAACATGCTAGAGCACCTAACCTCAGTTTCAAACTGCAGAGAAATCTGTTATAGCCTCCCTCTGTTTGGTTTCCTTTAAAGAAAGACCTTTTATAAAGAAACTGGGGGGGGGATGGTTAGGGAAGGAAACCTACTATACAGGTATTTTAAGTCACGAAACTGGTTAAGAGGAAGAGAGCACATAAGCCAGGTGATTAGCATAAAAAAAAAAGCGCCATGTGGGTATTTTTTTGGTTCTAAACAAATGTAGGGAGCATTTTTTTTAAAGAACCCTCTTAATGCAGGCTCTCCCCTTGCAGGATAAAATGGAATTAAAATATTGTCAATAAATTGTGTGTGAGAGAGAGACTGTATCAGCCTATGCATTGATAGTCTGTGCATGCAGGATAAGAGCATTGACTGCCTGCTAATCTATTCCCAGATGGAGGTGGATGCAGACGAGAAGCGCCATCGCACACGGTCCAAAGGTGTTCGAGGTACGTCTCTTGCTTCAGTAAATCACTCAAGGCCCCTGCTCAGGGTGACCTTCATCTTCCAGAATCTCTTTGCATGATTCATTCTGACCCTTGCTTTTTTACACAGCCTTTTTTGGCAATTTTCAGCAGGAGAAGGGGGTACTTGTGATAGATGATAAATTTTTATATATTTTCCATCTCTCTGCAGTTCCCGTGGAACCAGCCATACAAGAGCTGTTCAGGTTAGTGCGCCGAGTGTAAAATGTATCCCCATTAGCAATTTAGAAAATTCATGCCTTTTAATGGTTATAATGCACTTTCAAGTTCATTGGTGGTTTGCTCATGCCCTACTGCACTGATGAAATTAATTCCCCTGGGATTTGCTAATAAAAAGCATCCCCACCCACCCTTTTTCCTTCAGTTATTTGATTTCTCTCTTTCTGTCTTTGTTGCCCTCCATCTCTGTAATACCTGCCGCCTGCTTTCAATATAATCTCTGTGCAGCACACTAACACCTATATAATTAATTCCTTCCTTTTTACAGCTGCCCTACTCCTGGCTGTGATGGCAGTGGTCATGTTAGTGGCAAATATGCAAGACACAGAAGGTAATGTGTGTGTGTGTGTGTGTGTGTGTGTGTGTGTACGCAAATAATGAAGCGATTTAGTAGGCAAGTTACCTGACATGATTCTGCTGATGACCTAGGCACAATCACTGGGGGTCTAATAGTGTACCGAATAATTCTTTTATTATTATTTGTGTTCCATTCTTTGCTTCTAATTGCAGTCTCGCTTTCCCAATCATTAACTTTTCTGTATGCAAAACTGCGCTGTAAAATGAAAATCTAACAAAAGGAAACAAGCACTGAGATATTGAGGTGTTCCTTCCTCACTTTCTATTCAAACTTACGTCCCGTTAGGTATATTAGTTACGGAGAGAAGTAAATCCCCAAATACAGAATGTGTAAATGCTGTTTTAGTGAAGACACTTTTTCATGAATACACATTTTCTGCTTATATTTTGTCAGGCAACGTATGCAGTTTTGTGGTTCATGCGAGGCAAATTAAAATGAGACCTTATTTACATTTATCCCCACCCCCACCTCCCCACCCTCACCCCTGGCTATTGTGATTTCCATAATTTAATATAGTTCATAACTGGAATAAGAACTTAGATTTTTGAGCACAGGGAGTTAAATGACGGGGATAGATTCAAAGGGACAATTCTAGGACAGATTAGTGATAATGAGTCTTTGAGATCCAGATGGTTATATTATTGCCATTAATACAGTAGCTAGGCCTTGTAGACTTTGATGAATGATAAAATTTCCAGTAACAACATGTTAGTTTAGTGTTGTTAATCCTTCGTTTCCATTGTTTGGACCTAATTCAGTGGCCTTTACTTCAGATTGGTCTTTATGTTTCTGTGTTTAAAGTACAAGTTCGTTGACATGTGGTTTCAAGGGATTCATATACATCTACTGCTCATCCGTTCCGTATATCCAAAGACCAGCAGAGCATAACACAGAGGAGATCTGAGCCAAGCCATAACTAATATGAAAAGGGGAATAGGAACAGTGAGTTGTATTCAGCACAGTGCTAAGTAGCACTTCGCACAAGCCCAACAAGTTCTGCTTGTGCAATAGGACTTCAGCCCTGTCTCCTTCCCCTATATGCCTCCTAAATAGGTTCTGGGAGTTTCTCCAACTGTCCAGAGCAGATTTGGGGGTGGCAGGGTGCACGTGTAATGGGAAGGGGGGGGAGTCCGGTTGAGCAAGTGGAAGTTATTGTGTTCATACATGTATTTAGTTGAATACCACCCATAGGAAGCTGCCTTATATTGAATCAGGCTATTGGTCTATTGAACTCAGCACTGCCTACTGGCAGTGGCTTTCCAGGGCATAGCTGTCAACTTTTCCCTTTTCTTGCGAGGAATCCTATTCGGAATAAGGGAATTTCCCTTTAAAAAATGGAAAAAGTTGACAGCTATGTTCTAGGGTTTCAAACAGAAGTCTGTACCTGAAGATGTTGGGGATTGAAGTTTCCTCTACAGATGTTTTAACACTAAACTGTGGACTGCCCATCCATAGTAGTTCCACCCTAATGTCACAAGAAAAAGTACTTAGTTGATTGGTTTTCGAAGATGTCCACTTTGGCCTCAGTGCTTCCTTTCCTGAGTGTCAAACTCAGGCCACTGGAAGCCGCCATCACAATTCCCCCAAATATAATGGGGGACAATTGGACAGATGTGCACAGCCTAGTACAAGGCTTTGTGGATTTCACTACTTAGAAATTCTGACTATTAGGTGGTATATAAATACCTGAACTAAATAATAATGACGGACTTAAATATTGTATCCAAAGTGTTGTTTTGTTCTTTAGTTTATCAGCCATTTATTTTCTTCACAGTATAATATCCCAGTCCTAAGACAGCGGTTTCAGAATTAGGGCCCTGGTGTGTTCTAGGGTTTGCTTTTACCATGAACTTATGAGAGATTCCACCAGACCAATGAAATCTTTGCCGACGGTGCAAGGAATCTAATCCACGCCTGGACACTTTTAGCAGCAACAGCAGTGGCATTGGTATACTGTATCTGATTCCCCATGTGGCAAAGATTTGTGTTGGAAAAAATTGTGGGTGAATAAATGAGTGGAGCTCGAGCCTGCAGCATACGACTTATTTATTGGTCCTAGAATTTGATTGATGATTCCCAATGGCAATGGGTTTTTAAGGGCAAATAACGGTTTTTCTGCTCAGACTTAAGATGTTCTCAAAATGTGATCTGCAGACTACCAGGCGGTCTCCAGAGGCAAATTTGCAGAGTAGTGTAGGGGTGTATTGGTATGTGTAAGTGGGTGTGCAAAATGGGGAGAAAACTTTGGCTACACTGTCATTCTTAAAACCCAGCCATCCTTCCGGAAGGTGAGCAGGACAGACCAGAAGTGATGAGAGAAAAAGAAATAAAGCCACGGCTTGCTGCAAGACAGAGGAAGGTCCCAAGTAGAGAAAATAAATTCAGAAGGCACTTGAAAGGAGTGAACAGCTCATTAATATATTAGAATTATATATTAGCATCTGTATCAAACAAACACCCAAAACATGATGAATGCTTTTTTTTCTGAATGCAGATAGAGAAGAATCAGCAATAGTTTTACATGTCACATTTTAATATATATATCAGTCTAATCTACAGGGTTATTTCAAAGAGTTGAATAACTGACTTTATTAGCTTGCCAAAGGAAAATATGATTCTTTTGAGTTTTGATTTCAAGTTGCACCTTTTCTTCATTTTTTCATAATGCAAAATGCACTCCTTTCTCTCTAGCAAACTCCAGGATCAATCCAGTGCTTGAATTATATTAATATTAGGTTCTTATTAAGAATTGCATAATTAACAAATTAAGTTCAGTTTTATGCTTTAATTGAATTTAGATATAGTTTTCAAATATTTTAATTAATATATGTTTATGATACAGGGGAGGGGAAGAATTAGAGGCTATAAATGTTCATGTGTTTAAGGATCCATGGTTGAAATTGTTTCACTTTCAGATGTATTTTTTATTATTTTGCTTTCTTGACATGATCCTGCTATGTCAATACATGAACAGACTGGATTTTGAAGCTGTTAATTAAATGAAAATTTGAGGACATTTCACAAGACAATTTGGAAAAGTATCAAAAAAAATTCTGGCTGTTAGCGAATTCTTAACACCCTAATTATCAGTTATGTCCATGGAACAGACCTCTTATTAATAGGACTGAAAAGGAAGCTTTCAGTTGACACTCGCTATCTACTTTTTAAAAAGAGTTTCCCCACCCCCTCAACATTGCAAATACGTCTTTGTTTTGAATAGCATTGTGCGTTTGTGGAAGCAGGAAATGGTGTAATTTCTGATGAATGGAAACAATATTGCAGTTTTGCATTCGAAAGCATTTGTACCCAGATTTCCAGTATGCTCCACTTCTATTTTCCTGTGAAGGGCCGCCTCTTTATTACAGACATATGCCATTTGCTTACACTGTGCTCACGACTTTCAACTGGAAGGCAGTATTTGAACAGATAGGTGGTTTTTGGTTCATCCAGCAGACTCCCAGTAATTATTAATTTTAGTATCTGCAGTATAGCTGGCTGAATTTCTTCATTCCAAGATCAGCGTTAAAATAAAGACACTCACAGACATAGGGCAGATTGCTGCTATTGTGTCTGACTATGTAATGCTTTAATATTGGTGCGTTGACCATATTAAATTGAACTGAACATTACTGCTGCTTCTGCTCCTGAAACAGTTCCTTCTGTTCATGCCCATTCCAATTCCTTCAGTTCTCCAACCTTTACCCCAGTACCCAAAATACTGTGTGTCTGCATCCTCCAGCGCATCTCATTGGATCAGGGCTTTGTAGATTGCTTTGTGCTTTGTCAGCAGCTCCTCTTCCTCAGCTTGCATGCTCCTTCCTTGTGCCTGAGAGAATGAACTGGGAAGCTTTATCTCATGCATGGAACCTGACGCTTCTTCGTGATAATCTAACCCTGTGGCCTTCCAGAGGCTGTGGAGAACTCCCAACTCCAACCAGATCCAGCCAGCATGGCCATTGTTCAGGAATAGTGGGAGCTATGGTCTGACAACATCAGGAGGGGCCTCTGGTTTCCCACTCCTAATCTACAACTTGGTTTACCTGGCAGGAAATGTGCCTTGGAGTTATGAGCTCCTTCCTTGCCCTCCTTCCTTCACCTACAAGAGGAGGAAAGAAGGGAAGAGCATCAGTTTTCGCCTAAGAACAAACCATAGTTACCCATTACACCACCCCAATCTCCATGCGCTGTGAGGTTCCACGAGGTAGCAGAGTTTGTGTTTCCTTTTGGACAGTGAGAACAACACAGACTTTATGATATATGGTTTATTTACACACACATGCAACCTGAGGCTAGATGGAGAGAGTGCAGAGTATTCTCATCCCAAGAGGATCCTATTTCTTCCATTGCTGCAACTTGAGATTCAAAGAGACCCCAAACAGCACGTCTGACCCTCTCTGCAGCACAAAACAGACAGCCCGCCTTCTGCCCTGGCCCCTCTCTCAAGTTTGTAAAACAGGCACTTTGTTCTTGTTCACTTACATCCTCCAAACCAAAATGCTACACCCTTTACACCCTTTAGTCTCTGTCCACCAACACCCAGCTGGAGGAGGGGCCCTACCCTTCCTCATTTGGTATAGCCTTCACCTTCCTAATGCCTTTATTGATGGGTTAATGTCTCAGCCATTATTAGCTCTGTTCCTCCAATGACCCACACTCAGCTAGCTGTGCCAGAGGCCTGGCTCATTAACATAAACTGAATCCAGGAGCGTTTGGCATAGTTTGATTAATCCCAACTTTGATTAAATCCAGGAATTATGGGGAAGACCTAGCCAACCAGGAGCTTAGGGGATCCTGCCCCCCCCCCCGCCAACTTATAACAGTACAAACTCAGGGCACTTGCTTTTCTCCCAATCTCATGATTATGCTAGATCCTGTAATCATCCACTGATTGGTGGGGAGATTCAGGGCAGACAAAGAAAGCACTTATTTTTTCACACATCACCTAGGAATTTGCTGCATCAAGATGTGGTGACAGCCACTAACTTCGATAGTTTAAAATGGAATCAGGCGAACTCATGAGGCTATTAGTTATGCTGGTGGCATGTTGTTGTTTAGTCATTTAGTCGTGTCCGACTCTTCGTGACCCCATGGACCAGAGAACGCCAGGCACTCCTGTCCTCCACTGCCCCCCGCAGCTTGGTCAGACTCATGCTGGTAACCTCGAAAACACTATCCAACCATCTCGTCCTCTGTCGCCCCCTTCTCCGTGTGCCCTCCATCTTTCCCAACATCAGGGTCTTCTCCAGGGAGTCTTCTCTTCTCATGAGGTGGCCAAAGTACTGGAGCCTCAGCTTCACAATCTGTCCTTCCAGTGAGCACTCAGGGCTGATTTCCTTCAGAATGGAGAGGTTTGATCTTCTTGCAGTCCATGGGACTCTCAAGAGTCTCCTCCAGCACCATAATTCAAAAGCATCAATTCTTCGGCGATCAGCCTTCTTTATGGTCCAGCTCTCACTTCCATACATCACTACTGGGAAAACCATAGCTTTAACTATACGGACCTTTGTTGGCAAGGTGATGTCTCTACTTCTCAAGATGCTGTCTAGGCCTGTCATTGCCCTTCTCCCAAGAAGCAGGCGTCTTTTAATTTCGTGGCTGCTGTCAACATCTGCAGTGATCATGGAGCCCAAGAAAGTAAAATCTCTCACTGCCTCCATTTCTTCCCCTTCTATTTGCCAGGAGGTGATGGGACCAGTAGCCATGATCTTCGTTTTTTTGATGTTGAGCTTCAGACCATATTTTGCACTCTCCTCTTTCACCCTCAATAAAAGGTTCTTTAATTCCTCCTCACTTTCTGCCATCAAGGTTGTGTCATCTGCATATCTGAGGTTGTTGATATTTCTTCCGGCAATCTTAATTCCGGCTAGGGATTCATCCAGCCCAGCCTTTCGCATGATGAATTCTGCATATAAGTTAAATAAGCAGGGAGACAAAATGCAGCCTTGTCGTACTCCTTTCCCAATTTTGAACCAGTCAGTTGTTCCATATCCAGTTCTAACTGTAGCTTCTTGTCCCACATAGAGATTTCTCAGGAGACAGATGAGGTGATCAGGCACTCCCATTTCTTTAAGAACTTGCCATAGTTTGCCATGGTCGACACAGTCAAAGGCTTTTGCATAGTCAATGAAGCAGAAGTAAATGTGTTTCTGGAACTCTCTAGCTTTCTCCATAATCCAGCGCATGTTTGCAATTTGGTCTCTGGTTCCTCTGCCTCTTCTAAATCCAGTTTGCACTTCTGGGAGTTCTCGGTCCACATACTGCTTGAGCCTTCCTTGTAGAATTTTAAGCATAACCTTGCTAGTGTGAGAAATTACTGCAATTGTGCGATAGTTGGAGCATTCTTTGGCACTGCCCTTCTTTGGGATTGGGATGTAGACTGATCTTCCCCAATCTTCTGGCCACTGCTGAGTTTTCCAAACTTGCTGGCATATTGAGTGTAGCACCTTAACAGCATCATCTTTTAAAATTTTAAATAGTTCAGCTGGAATACCATCACTTCCACTGGCCTTGTTATTTGCAGTGCTTTCTAAGGCCCATTTGACTTCACTCTCCAGGATGTCTGGCTCAAGGTCAGCAACCACATGCTGGTGGCATAGAACCCCCAGAAATGCAGTATTAGCGTATTGGAAATGCATGCCTCAGAATTGTGATGTCATAGCTATTGGGGAAGAAGTGCCACAGATACAAATGAAAGCAAAATGTTACTCTGGCATTGTAAACACCCACATCTGAACCTGGAAAGGTCCTGTTTTATTTTATTTATTTTGCAGAATTCGTGTCCCAATTTCCACTCTCAGTTAGAATGCTCAAGAAAGTGTGTGTGTGTGTGTGTGTGTGTGTGTGTGTGTGTGTGTGAATGGTATAAAAATACAGTAAAATCATAACAATACATTAAAGAATTTAATTATTATTTATTAAATTTGTATACCGCCCTTCATCCGTAGATCTCAGGGTTGTTCACAACGTAAGAATACAAAATGAAAATCTGCAGATTCCATTTTGAAATACTCTTGCTGCCCACTTGGTAAGGAAAGTTGGGTCACTCTGATCAGGAGCTTTAAGAATCACCCAAAAAGGAAAAACACCTTAAATTGCACTCAAACCTGTACGTGTGACATCACTGCTGATTTACCGTACACATTTTACCTGCCTGTTTGTTTTTTTTGTTTTGGAGGAGAGGACTCTGTTGTTGTTTTTAATGGATTGTGGGCCAGGCTGGATATAATGTTAAATATTATCTTTTCTTTTAAAATAGATAGCCTTTGGGGGCTTCCTTTACCATTCAAATAGCAGTTTTGGAGAGGCAATTTCCCCCCCAATTGTGGTAGGGGGAAGGAGATATAAACTAAACACACACACACACACACACACACACACACACAGTCTCCCTGTGGCTTCTATTTACATAACAAAAACAAGCATGTCAATTGCATTCCTGCAATTAGTATTTCGTCTAGTTTGGCCTCCCCAGTTGGTCACTCTGACAAGAGTGCATATGCAGCCTTAAAAAATAAAATAAAATAAAAATTGGAGGGTAGTAATCTTGCTAGCAGGGACGCAGGTGGCGCTGTGGGTTAAAGCCTCAGCGCCTAGGGCTTGCCGATCGAAAGGTCGGCGGTTCGAATCCCTGCGGCGGGGTGCGCTCCCGCTGCTCGGTCCCAGCGCCTGCCAACCTAGCAGTTCGAAAGCACCTCCGGGTGCAAGTAGATAAATAGGGACCGCTTACCAGCGGGAAGGTAAACGGCGTTTCCGTGTGCGGCTCTGGCTCTGGCTCTGGCTCTGGCCAGAGCAGCGATGTCACGCTGGCCACGTGACCCGGAAGTGTCTTCGGACAGCACTGGCCCCTGGCCTCTTAAGTGAGATGGGCGCACAACCCCAGAGTCTGTCAAGACTGGCCCGTACGGGCAGGGGTACCTTTACCTTTACCTTTTTAATCTTGCTAGCACCAGCACTAGCATTACTCTTCCACTTGCCATTTCATGAATGGTTTTTTCTTTGGCTTTGTGGCCCCCACCTCACTATGCACAGTGTTTACCTATTATTTAATCACGTTTAACCCAGTAATTAAAAGGTGGCAAAAAGCCATCTGTCCACAGCAAAGGATGGAGTCTCACCTCCACCCCGTTAAGAAAGGAACAGGTTATTCAGCTGCTAGTCCTGAATCCAAGCATAGAGCTAAAAATAAAACTCCATCTCTCTCCCCACCCTTCCCTTCCACCTTGGTCATCTGCTAAAGTCCTAAGGGGGAAAACCTATGTGTGAAGTTACTACCCCCATGATTGGAGCAATGGGATGCCTTCTGCTTTTAGCCCCTTAATCAATACCCCCCTTGTTAATAGTCCATTTCATACCGAACGTTATTACAATAATTGGGTCCTTATCTCTTTCTTCCTTTTTATCCCCTATTTTTTAAAATGGAAATCTTGAAAATTTATTTTAAAAAGTAAATACTTGCCTGTTTAGCATTACCTTTCTGTGCACTTTTTAAAAACAAAACAACTAGGCTTGCTTTAGCATCTTCTGAAGTCTTAGACGAACAGTTCAGATCCAGACTTTTAAAAAATGAAAGGACTCCAATCTCTCTCTCTCTCTCTCTCTCTCTTATTAGAAAACCTTCCCTTATTAGAAAATTATTGAGTTTCCTCCACTCGTTGTGCCATATTTCTTTTTCTTCTTCAATCCCCCCCCCCATGTTTCTTATACCTTTTCACCCACCAGTTTGATTGCCATGGCTGCAGCCGTGGGTGAATAATTGCCTGTCTTCACAGGAGCATGTTCTGGAGCTAAAGTCGAGTGCTTGCTTCCTGATGTATGCCTCATTTGGATTCTGCCGACAGCCTAGGGGCTGTATTATTCATGCCTTGACAGATAGCACTCACTAAAAGCATTGGAACCGGGCCAGGTACTGGCAGAGAGATAGTGGAGCATTGCAACTTGCAACAGAGAGGAGCATCTATAATACGGGGGTGGCGGCGGGAGGAGAAATCCTCACACGTCCCTTTTGCTGGCTCTTATATTGATGGGAAAAAATCATTTGCAACAAAATAAAACACCCTAAAAATAAATACATTGCTTCCTTCCCCTGGCTCTCCCCCCTCAATCCTTAAAACCATGCTTGAAAGTTTAACACAATTTTCCACATTTAATTGCAAAGCTGATTTTAATTAGTAAGGCCCTGCATGTGAAAAATGAAGATTCACTTGGGTGAGTGTAACACATTGCAGTGTCTGCTGAACGCTCTAATTAATGTATGGCGGCTGTACAATGGGGTGCACTGTGGGATATTTATGAAAAATTCTGTGCACGCAGACAGTCTATCTGTACGTTCTTGAATCCACAAGAATAAATAACTCCCCCTCCCTGTTATTCTTTACGAGACATTATTGTGCATGCCATCACTCCATCCATAAACTTTACGACGTGCCTGTCCTCTTTACTATTTGTCAATGATATAATAAATCAGAAGTCAGGGCATACATATTTTAACATTAATTTCAAAGAAGGATTTGGTGGTGCAGTATTCAAAGATCATGCTCCATTTGGACAAAACAGGCAGAAGCCCCTCTTCTCTCTGTGCTTCTCCTACTCTCTGTTTGCACTACATGAAAAATAATGAATCATATAAGGGAAGACATATAAGTTTGTCCCTGAAATTAAAATGGCACCTTTGCATTGGACCACAGTTCAAATTTCTCGTGTAGGTCATAATACAAGTTTTGTTATTAAAAGAAAAAATGGTTCCAAATAAATTCTGACAAATAATGTAGAAATTCTTGCAAAAAATCATGTGCGTGCTGTGTAGTATATAACACATGCATGAGACCTCCGGGTATAGGGCGGTATATAAATTCATTCAATCAATCAATAATATGCACACACATTCATGCTCCAGTATTTAGCTAAATGCTGTTAGGTGCTTTCCCCCAGCTGACTTTCAGTCCTAAGCGAAAGGATTTTCAAATGAAACACAGCAAACAATAAACGTACTGACAGAGAATCCATAATATATCTGAAGTCTGTTACTGGCTTCCTTCGCAGTAGAACAGCAGTATATTTTTTATCAGAATCCATGATGCATTACTGAAGAAGTATACACCAGAGTGTAACACATTCACCAAAAATCCAGGTCTGTGGCTTTGTATGGCAGTGGATGTTTTTGATCTTTCATATGCAGTTCTATTACCTTTGCCATGTAGGCTGGCAAATTGCTGTTTCTTTTGCTACAGGTTTTCGTGACCTTGATTTGTCGCAAGAGGTAACTTGATTAAGGCTGGCTTAACTATGATGCTATGGAGATAATGGTCTAGGCAAGTTGGCTCCACCTGCTGTGGTGTAATTGTTAGATAATCATTGTGTGGGGTGGAGAAAATGCAAACCCTTCCTCCTGTATTTTAATATAGCTTCCAATTCAGTCATCACACATGGCAGTGGCCATTTCCCAACTGGGATAACATTTTAAAAATGCAAATTTGTTTTCTTCTTGGCAAGACCCAACATTACAGCTGTGGTTGCACCAGATTCCAGGAGTAAGCTTAAATTAGGAAAGGATGTTGGCATGCCTATGTAAAACTGATGAATTCATCAGCTTTTGTTGGGTCCATTGATCTTAGCTTAAGGCTTAAACCTGGTGCAGATGTAACACTAAAGGTAAAGGGACCCCTGACCATTAGGTCCAGTCACGGACAACTCTGGGCTTGCAGTGCTCATATTGCTTTACTGGCTGAGGAAGCCGGCATACAGCTTCTGGGTCATGTGGCCAGCATGAGTAAGCCGCTTCTGGCAAACCAGAGCAGCGCACGGAAATGCTGTTTACCTTCCCACCAGAGCGGTACCTATTTATCTACTTCACTGGCATCATGCAATATGATGATGGTGATGATGATGATGATGATGATGATTGCAAATTGAGAGCAATCCTCAGAATATGCACTCCTTTATCTTCCTTCTTTCTTTCCTTTATATAGAGAGAAATCCTTCCTTTGTCTGTTCATGGCTGTATTAGAACCAATATAATTACTGAATGCTGGCCATGGTTTCAAGTTGGTTTGCAAATCATGGTTTTGCTGGCATGCATGCAACTCTGAGGTTGCAACCCAGAACCTTCTTACCTGGGAATAAGTTCTATTGTACTAAGTGGAAATTAAATCTTGCTCCATGGAAGAAGGAAGGAAGTGTACATCCCTAAGATTGGCTCCTAATTTACAATTAGGGACAATGCATCAGATATTTCATCTCAAACCTGTTTGGAATTTTAGAAGTAAGCTCTGGGAGACATGAAGGACATAAAAGTTGCCTTATACTTACGGAGCCAAACTATTGATCCGCCTAGTGTGTATTGTCTCTGATGAACTGGCGGTGAACTAGCAGAGGTCTTTCCCAGCCCTGCTACGTGAACTGGAGGGTCCTGGAATCTTGTGCTGTGAAATAGGGAGATGGTGCCTCTGAGGGTGTGCAAATTGCCTTTCCTTCACCAGTGAGTAATTGCTGCCTACTCCTGAATTTGGAGACAAGGCTTCCACATCAGAGTGTGTAAATAAAGAGAAGGCGGGCTGGTGATCTCAGTGTGTTTAGAATTTTTCTTTCAAACATTTAGAAATTCACAGCTAGGAGGAACTGAAGAATAGCCCCTGTGCGTTTTAGTGCCACACGGAGCAGGATAGAGAAGGAAAGATGTGTCAGAAGGATGGTGTCAGAAGGTGCTGAATGGTCCATCTGTGCCATGACAGTGAGAGCAGATTTGGGCTGTAGGATCTGCACAGAAGTCTCTGGCATGAACTAGGTGTCTCCATGATGGTAACTTGTTTTCTTTCGAACAGCAGGTGTTGGGCACATGCTCCTCCATCAGTGCTTTGCTTGCCACCACATTGTCTGATGTGGGAAGGTTTACAGGGGGGCGACCAGAGGGGATGTGTTGCTGTAACAGCCACCAAATAAATGAGGGCTCAGTGTGTGCTGCAGGAAAGGGAAGAAAAAGAAGCAGCAGTACCCAGTAAGATAATTTTCTCAAGAGGCTTCTGCAAATATCCATATAGATTTGTCCTCTTACCTACAGCAGATTTCTTCTTTTTTTAAAGAATGGCTGGCTTGGCTGATAGCATAATGTGCTCACTTTGCTGATAGAAACAGATAGTGTGAGAGCAACTTCTTAAAGTGGCTCTAAGAGGGATACCAAGGCAATCTTCATATGTTGAGTAAGTCATTCTCTCTCTCTCTCTCTCTCTCTCTCTCTCTCTGCCTTCCATTTTCAGCATCTGTAAAACAGAAACACTAGACAGTCGCCCTCATCTGTAAAATATTTTGAGGTGTCTAAATGAACAGCACTGTGAAGAGCTAGTCATTACTACGACTGGGTTCAGCACAACCAATTCAGTGTGGCTATTTACTTCTGCACATAATAACGTAATCCTTATCTCAATAGTAGAATACTTTCTGTTGGCAGTGGCACGGATCAATTTTGGACCAACTCTTCATTTTATTTTATTTTTGAATTATTTATTTTAGTGATGTGATTTCTGTTTTGAACCACATTTCTTTCCCTAAAAGAACTGTGCAACACACTCTCATGTCTACAGTTTACATGTCTTTCCCATAAATAACAGTGGTTTATTTTCTAGGATGATAAAAACTCTCTTCACTATCTAATAATTATTACATATCAGGAGCTGGAATCAGGCGTAGGTCAGCAATAAAACAATAAAGTACCTGATGTCAGTGAAGTTAACTCTTTATTAAAAATCAAAAACGAAACAGCTCAGTCCTAGTGGTCACATCAACCCCTTCCCAGTAGGTCTATGCCCCAATGAAGCAGTTGCAAGGACTGAAGGTCCCTGTCTTCCTACCATTTAAGGCTCTTCCCCTAGCCTAGTTCCTTTCCCTGGAAGCCTAAGGCTCCACTGTCCTCTCTCTTGTTGCTCTGCCCTTTCTCATTTCTCTGTGTGTTCTGGGAGTTCGGGGGAAGGGGAGCTGGTTCAAGCAGGTTCAATCTCTCTCCTGCCCCCCTCCTCTCCTGCCCCTAATTCTGCACTGCCTTCTGCCACAGCCTCTTCAGCTTCCGACACCTCATCCTCCCAGTCTTCTCCCTCTTCTCCCTCTGACCACACATCGTCATCCCACCACCAATCCCCCCCCCTTCTTACCCTGCCCCAACGGCTGCCTCCCACGTTTCCTCTGAATCCAGCTAGTCCACGACACTACGTATGTAATCCACATTTCCTCCAAGTAGCTCAGGGTGATATACGTGGGGTTCTCTATTCCTGCTCTCACAGTAACCTTATGTGTTGGGTTCCATTGAGAGACATCAGCCATGTTCAGGCATCTAAACCACAGTTTAGCAAAAGTTGAAGAAGCTTTCCAAAAGAAAGGTTTGAAGCAGTGAAAGACTTGTAAAGAACTCTTGGGGGAGGGGGTTCCAACAGCAGAGGGGCACCACAGAAAAGCTGCCCCCATGCACTGTCTCCTTATGGATACCTGAAGGGACAGTGAGAAGGACCTCTGTAGAAAGTCTCAGTTCTTGGGCAAGAGTACATTGAAATCTCCTCCCACTATAGCATCCTGTCCCCACACTCTAGGCATTTGTTGAGGGTCTCTTAGCACTCCAAAAAGGCTTTTCAATGCCACAGGTGGCTGGAATGAGGAGGTGGGCACCAGGAATTCCCACTGCATGAGTACTGCATTTGGTACAACCTTGTAACTTGGTACGAACAGGGTTTTAAATAAGATGTCATGAGAATACAGACTGCTAATAGGAGAACCATAAAAGGAGCACATTCAAACAAATAAGATTAACTGTAATAGCAAGATTTCAGTAAGACTTGGCACTATTCTGGGAATAATTGCTGGTTGTCAGGACACATCTGTTTGACCTGAATTCTGCTATTTGCTAATTTTAGCACTGGTTCTGATTATTGGCTTTTTTTTTACTGTTTGTCTGCAGGAAGCAATTCAAGCTTCCAGGGCATATTATTATCACTACAAATCACTTCATAGCTCTCTTAAGGTACACTTTGAAATCTTTCTCATTCATCCTATCCTGTGAGGAAAAATATCCACATATTCAGTCAAGGTTGTGGTTTGGGGTTTTTTTGTGTTGCTGTTGTTTATAAAAAATATATCATCTGTAAAAGTAGACTTAGGCTGCCGTCCAAACCTCCCTTGCAGCAGGCTGTGGGGCAGGGCCAGTCCATTCATGACGCAAGGTGAAGTGCTCACCTCAGGTGGCAAGATCCACAAAGGCAGCAGAACCTCCAAGTAAGGCACTGCCCACTGCTGCCAAAGGGGCAGTAGCAGCTGCAGCACACTTCCGGGATCCCGGATCAGCCTCCTCCTCAGCAGCCCCGTCCCCCACCAAAGTTGATGGGCGTTGCCATTCAAATGGTGTGTGTGCCTGCCACATCTTGTGATCAATTATGTCAGGCGGACTTAACCTCCCCCCTCCCCCCAATTTTTATTCAAGTTGGAACCCCGGCACACAATTAATGTTTGCCCCCAACTTACATGCGAACAGGTGTTTTGCATTAAGAAAGACTCTCCTCCCTGAAAGAGAGGGGAGTGGTTGTGGGCGGGAGCCTGAACACCGCCCCTAGCAGGGGGCATAGCCCCCTGCCTCCAGCTCACCTGGCTGGCGCTCACGCCCCCCCCCCCCCGGTGGCCGTCCAACCAGGTGCCGTGGGGGGCGTGTCCAGCAGCCTTGATGCTGCAGCGTCAGCCTCTCCCCGGCCTCATTTCTCTTCGTCGTCCTGTGCGAGTCACCCACCCTCCACTCCCATTGAGTTAGGGCTTAGGTCACTGGCCTTGCTATGGACCTTAGGTTGGTCGCCCTGGTTGCACGGGGGGCCTGGTAGGAGTTTTTCCATTTGGCATTAGGCTTTTTGGTTTTTTCGCCTACCTCGTAGCAATCGTCACAACTTTTGTGGTATTGGTGGGTAGGTTAGGCATTGGAATAATGTGCTGTGGTGTGTCGAAGTGCTAGGTGTGGCCATCGCCTATGCCTTCAATGTTTAGGGGTATTCCGTTAAAGGAATCTGGCGGTCGTGTATTCTGTCCGATGCCTGCTTGGCGGGAGGCCATGGCACGACCCTCGGTGACAGCAGGGGTGAGCCTATAGTTGGATTAGCATCAACAGGTGATGAACCCCTGGTGAATAAACCCACTTGTTTCGCGATCCAATGCCTAAGCCAATACCTTTTCATTGCTGTAATCAATAAAGTTGTGGCCTTTTCTAGCCCATTAACCTTATATCACGTGTCCCTGCGTCTTCTTTTCACGTCGCGGTGGTCGGGTCCTCGAACCACAAAGAGTGGTTATATTACAAAGCTACTGAGTAAGAAAGGAAAAGGAAATGCAAACTGAACCCACAGTTTGTCATATTTTTAAAGAACCAGATTGTAGCTGATGGCACTATAGAATGCTAAGGTACTGCCTCTTCTAAGTTGCTTGAAAATAACTTTCTCCCCCTGTGCTAAGAAAAGCTACAATCCCTTTTTTCCTCTGAAATCAGGAATGTATAACATCTCAATCCTCTAACTACAATTCAGAATATTACACACTTGAATGATTCCTAACCAACCATGTAAGAGACAGAACAATGTATTATACTTTGAGTTGGATGTGAGAATCTTGTGTCCCTGATTTAGCTGCAGTTTTCTTCCTTACTGTTTCCCCCCCCCCGCCCCACTTTTTTAAAATAGTAATTTAAGTTGTTGCCTTATAGTGTTCACACCTTTGCATTACAGGAAGGTTTCTTTATATAATTTTCTTGTTGGTTTTTTTCCAAATATATGGAAAGTGTGTCTTTGCTTAGTCTTGAATAAAATTAATTTGGGGAACAATGTTGTGCATTTATTGTAAAATTATTGTCAATTTGGATTTTGTAGTGGATAACTAGAATGGTTATCCGTCACTGATTCCACATCAACAATAGTTTTACAATAAATATACCATGTTGTTCCCCAAATAAATAGTATACAGTGGTACCTCAAGTTACATACGCTTCAGGTTACATACGCTTCAGGTTACAGACTCCGCTAACCCAGAAATATTACCTCGGCTTAAGAACTTTGCTTCAGGTTGAGAACGGAAATCGCGCTGCGGTGGTGCGGCGGCAGCGGGAGGTCCCTGTCGGGGAACTGCCATCGGAGCCAGAGGAGGAGGGAGGGCTCCAGAGGGATTTCGGAGAGCGTCCCAGGAGGGAGAGAGGCAGCCCATCTTCTGGGGAAGGAAATCAGCGTAGCACCAGTGGAGAAGGGGGGCAGATGGGGGAATTGGCGAGGAAGAAGTTTAAGAAACCCCCACTGACGAATTCTGCCAGCGATTGAGACAGCCATGGATGAGTGGCTGTCCGGACAGAAAGGGTTCACCCAGGTAACCCAGCCAAGCATGGTGCCGATTTACGCACAAGCAACCCCTAGAACCATTACAGTCCCATTAGCTAAAGTGGTGCTTCAGGTTAAGAACAGTTTCAAGTTAAGAACGGACCCCTGGAATGAATTAAGTACTTAATCCGAGGTACCACTGTAGTAGACCTGTACTTCCAATGCCATTAAACGACAGTGATTTTTTTTTTTGTAGACCGTGCAAGGCTAGAATTATGCTAGTTTAGAATTATGGTAAATGGACATTATATCATTACTGTATCTTTATGCACATCATATTCCTGTTCAGGCATAAAGTCTTGATCTTCCACCCATAGTTACGTCAAACACTCATGCATTACTTCCCTGTTCTTTCAATGCATGTTCCTCTCTTGCTCTGACTGTCAAATAGTGTGTGAGGAGAGGACAAAGAGGCATCCTCTCTGGTAAATTGAGGTGCTGGTGGTCTGACCGGAAGGGACTTTGTGGGGAGAGTGCACTGAGGATGCAGCGCTACCCAGCCCCGAGAGGATAAAGGCAGGACAGGGCAGACAGTGGGTATGAGTCCCAGCCACTGAAAAGAGAAGGGGAAACAGGAACCAGCCGATCAATACACATAAAGGAAAATGGGAGTGAAAGAGGTGGCAGGAGAGACAGAGAGAGCTTGGTTTGGTAAAAGCTTCTGAGAGAGAATGTTGGTTGGATAGTAGGATGGGAGCCTACTATGAAGGAGAGAGGGAAGACGAGAGAGTAAGAGTGGGTAGATTGAAGGGCGGACATCAAGGCAGGATGAGGGAGCATGAAACTGAGGAGGAAGATCAAGCAGAGAGCCAGGTGGTAAACAGGCAAAAGCCAGGGAAAGTAAAAAAAGAGATGAGATGGGTTGCAACATTAAGCGGTTTCTTGGGAAATGTAACATTTCATAATAAAACCTTGAGTCACACAGAAGAGTGGCTCACATATAAAACCAATGGGAACATGTGGACGACAACTTAGAAATAATCGTAATTTAATGATGTGGAAAATTAATAGCAATAAAAGATTTAGAGCTACCTGTTTGGGAAGTGGGTTCCATATCTTAAATACACTTTTTCTTACAAGGTATCCTTAATTATTATTATTATTAATAAATGATACTGTCAGTGCTGTTTTAATTCAGTGCTCATGAAGGGCTTAAGGCACCATTTTAAAATACATTATTAAAATATAACATAGAAATTATGTATTATTTCATTAAGAATATAATATTTTTCTGCATATCGCTATGGGTATAGATAATGTTGCCATAGAGTTTATTAAATACCATGCGCTGAGAAAGCAGAATGAGCAGGAAAGAGAAAGAAGGGGGTTTGTTGGTTTTTTTGAGCACTAACTAATTTAAACTTAGTGCAGACAAGACAGAGGTGCTCTTGGTGGGGCTCTGGGTTCTGGGTGAGTCTCCTGAACACATGGGAAAAGCAGATGGGTGCAAACCCTATATGAAGAAATTTCATCTGAATGTTGCCCTCTTGAGCAGATTTTTAACATGAAAACATTCGCAGTTCCAGATGGTGCCATTTTAAAATTTCAACTTCTTCCACACTATTAAAATGTTTGTTGCGCCCATTGTAATTCCATTGTAAATGCTGAAAATATATTTCTTAAGCATATTCTTTTCTGAAGAAAAGGACCTTTTGAGCTCCCGCTGTGCATATGCTGTTCCATGTATACATGTGGCCAACACTGCTTTCAGTATAAACTTGTCCCCC
The DNA here is from genome assembly GCF_951804945.1 of Podarcis cretensis. Lineage (NCBI taxonomy): Eukaryota > Metazoa > Chordata > Lepidosauria > Squamata > Lacertidae > Podarcis > Podarcis cretensis. Next base: position 99,341,005 of record NC_137172.1, read on the forward strand.
CGCCTTTCTTGTGCTCTGCATCCCATTTAATTTTTAAATGACTACCAGAATTAATTTGATTTTCTGCTTCACCTATCTGCTTGGTCCTGATCATTAAGTTCATCAGTAGCACTGCATGTGTCATTTTTGCCCAATGAACAGCAAAGTTTGGGTTTTTTGTTTATTAAGATCCAGTTCTTCAGTCTTCCAGCCGTTAGTGAGTTGGCAGGCCATAACTATTTTTATGATTGCTTATCTTCGGAATCCTAGTTTTTTTAAAAAAATGGAACAACTTCACATGTGGCAATTTACTGCACAGAGATAACAGAGGAAAAATGTGAAGTGTAGCATTGGGTGGTTGTTTTGCTATCAGTACCTGAGTGAAGAACCCAGTGTGTCCACAGACAGTGAAACATTCAACGCCTCTTCTCACATTATTTTAAAGAATACTCTTACTAGTAACACACTCATGTTTGTAGCATGAAAGCCGCTTACCTGCAGGGCCATTCTGCAACCCAGCTCTTCCTAGGGTTTTAGAACACTTATCCTTCCTTGATCAATACGTACATAAAGTCCCACACAATGTTTGCACAGTGTGAAGCCATTTGCAAGAGTACTGCCATTATTATCAAAACTAACATGGCAATAAATCTACAAACTGTCCTTGGGGCCATACCTGTAGCTGTGGAAATGCAAAGCACTGGTGATGAACCAGCCATGGCTCGAATCAAGTCAGCTGGTGGGGAGCAGTGGCTGAGCTCCAGCACAGCTGTGGTGGGTCAGGGGTTGCGTTCTGTCTTCGGCACTTCCTCTTCCGGCCACACAGATGGCTGGGGCATCACCCACGATCACAGCCAATCACGGGTGAGTTAGGGGGCGTGGTTTGGGAGCGGACCGGGGGGGGGGGCTTCTTCCCTGGCTATAAAAGCTAGTCACATTCAGCCTCATTCGTCACCGATTCCTACTCACCCTCCCTATATGGATGGGCTGCCCAAGGTTAGGTGGGAAGGCAGTGCAGAGCACCTTGCTATTGAAATCTTCAGTCGCTGTATTTGGGGCCAGGGAGGAATTTGCCTTCAGACTCATTGACCCTTTCTGAAGAGTTTCCTACCTCATAGCAATTGCCACAAGTTTATGGCGGATGAAGCACTGGGTTGGATCCTTAGTCTAAGTGGATGGTAGGTCCAAGGGATCAGGGTATCCCCTTAAAAGGGTACAGGGAGAGGTGCTTCCATCCAGAAACGCAGGTGGGGGCTAATGGGCCATAGCACCCCCAAATAGTGATATTGGAGGAGAGTCGCCCCAGTCTGATGTACGTCATAGGGTGATCCCTAAGCTTGATTAACCCTGCCAAAATAATCAAGTGGCAGATGGGCTAGATGATTCAAGATACATGCCCAGTGCCTTCACCAAACCCTGCTAACATCTGTAAGCAATAAAGTTGTGGCCTGTTTAAATCCCCATTGGTGGCCCTGTGTTTATTGCAACTATATCATGCTTTGGTACCATTGTCTGCAGCTCCACTGTGCCTGGGCCTGCAAATGGCTTGACTCATTTCTAAACCATTCAAATTCTACACACATACCTCCCCATTACACAGTCATTTCCAGTTCTCTTGATCTCTAGCTGTCACATGGTAGTTACCGTATTTTTCGCTCTATAAGACGCATCAGACCACAAGACGCACCTAGTTTTTGGAGGAGGAAAACAATAAAAAAAATATTCTGAATCTCAGAAGCCAGAACAGCAAGAGGGATCACTGTGCAGTGAAAGCAGCAATCCCTCTTGCTGTTCTGGCTTCTGGGATAGCTGCGCAGCCTGCATTCGCTCCATAAGACGCACACACATTTCCCCTTACTTTTTAGGAGGGAAAAAGTGAATCTTATAGAGCAAAAAATACGGTACGTACCAGAAATCCTTTCTGGATGCATGAAGCCTAAGAGGTCAATAGGCAATGCCTGCAGGAACCACTGGTGCAATCGTGGGAGCCCGTGGCCCTCCAGATATTGTTGGACTAAAACTCCCTTCACCCACAGCATGACTTTTCTCCCTTTCAGGACCCTAACTCAGTGAACTTCGTATTAAGAGAGAACTGTATCAAAATATCAGTGCATTTAACACTTTATAAAGTTGAAAACAGTATGGGTTGGTACTGTGCCAAAACCAAAGCAGACTTTTTCCATGTGTGGTGAAGGTGTTGCAGACCTCAGACATTTTTGGAAATTGGTTTTTCGAGCAACATTGACCTTTACTGGGAGGATGATTTACATACCAAACTTGATTTGAGAAGCTGGGAAAAAATTTTGGTCGGATTTTTCTTTTCATTCTATTTTAGCTCATATACAGGAAGCCACTTTAAAAGCACTAATTAGATGGCACCTTACTCTGATCAGACCTTTCTGTATAAATCCAGAGTTCCCTTCTCAGTATTGGTGCTGTAAAAGCTCATATTTCCACTCATGGCGGACCTGTCCACCAGTCACAGAGTTTTGAAGAAATGCCATCATCATTGGGTCTGCTGGTTGCTTGGGGTGGACCGAATGAATGCTGTCCATGATAAAACTCTGATCCAACATCTGCTAGCTGCAGCACAAATATTTGGACAGAATTAGCAAAGGGGTCTGGTACAGACAGGTGTAGCTTTTATTGGTAATGGAAAAGTTAACATGCAAAATGCAGCTAGTCCTGACATTAGGACAGAGCCAAATGGAAAAAAAGAAGGCATTTTAAAATATTTGGCAAAGCTGTATATAAATAATGTAAACAAATAATATCCAAACTGTCCCAGCTAGATAGGTCAATATTTATAATGCTTAATGTATTTTGGGTGATGGGTATCAGTATTCTTTTTCTAGTTTTAGATGGTGTTTTAGACTCTTTTTTTTTGTATGTATTTGCATAAATACATGAAAAAATGAAATATATTTGTTTATAACATTTTACTGGGTGCTTCCTGTTCAGCCAATTGCAGATAATAACTGTGTTGGTTTCTTCTTTCTTTCTTTCTTTCTCACCTCCTATCCTTTCTCACTTTAGTGAACTTTTTTATTCACTTCTTTTAGGTATTTATTTATGAATCCCACCCTCTTTTCATTATTTGTACTGAATAATTCAGAGAAATTAATTGTACAAAACCACTAATGTTAATGTAACTACGATCTTGTAACAGTGGGGCTGAACAAATTTTTGGTCATCACTGGAAATGTAAGGAAATACCTTTAAAATAAGACTGACTGGACAGTTTGTGAGAGGTTTTTAATTAGTCAAATCAACAGCATTCCATAAATCTCCAAATGAACATGTTAATGAAATATGGAGCCAAGGATTCATTTTTATAAAGAACTAATTCCCCATCCACACTATACATTTAAAGCAGTATCATACCACTTTCAACAGTCATGGCTGTCCCCCAAAGAATGCTGGGAAATGCAATTTGTTAAAGGGGCAGAGGCTTCTGGGGTAACCCTCTAGTCTCTTCACAGAGCTACATTTCCTAAGTAACTGTCTATCCCTCTTCCCACAAATCTCCGGGAATTTTTAGTTCTGTGAAGGGAATCTATGGTTTTTTTTTGTTTTTTTTTTGCTTACCAGACAGAAAAATCCTCCCACCACAAACTCTTTTGGGTGGGTAGATGTTCCCTCAACACACACCCCAGCCAATTTTGGTAGGCACATGGGAGGAGTAATTGCAGTAATTGAAGCCCTTCTGCTAGCTGGACTAGTTAGTTGAATCCCACCCAAAGTACTGATGTGTGTTTTTTGGGGGAGAACCCACAGTAACAACTCTAGTCTGTAAGAATTTATTTGGCTGCCATTTACAGTTCATGGATGATATGCCACTGGCTTATTGGCTAAGAGACAATTTTTAAAACCGTCTGAACCTGACTTAGATTTGATGTCATAGTTTGCTGAGATGTTAATAGCTGTTAATACTGCACTACTGCCTTTATACAGAAGCTTGATTGGATTCCCCCTCCCCATATGGTATACATTTTGGTTCCCTCTGTTTAGAATTTGCTAGCTGGAATACGACTTCTTTATCAGAAATCACCTGGGTAACTATTTTGAGAGCAAGCTTGTTGGCGACTGCAGTATTAGTTAATTATTGGGAAAGTGAGGCAAGGACACTGGGGGTGACATCCATTTCTGCTGTTGATCCTAGTGAAAAGCAACATCAGCCTGGTGAATAATGACAAAGTGGGGTTGCCTCAGGGTTCTTTCCCGGGCCCAGTGTTGTTTAACATCTTCATTAACTGACTTGGAGTGGAGAGGATGCTCTTCAGATTTGCAGATGTCACCAAATTGAGTAGAGCAGCTTATACCTTCAGAGACAGAAACAGGATCCAGTATTATCTTGGCAGAACGAAAAACTGGGCCAAAACTAACAAAACGAACACCAGCAGAGATAAATGTGAAGTTCTGCATTTAGACAGGAAACAGCAAATGCCCAAATACACAATGGATGGCTCCTGGCTGAAGAGCAGTACATTTGACAGTGATATCGGGGTTTTAGTAGACCATGAGCTAAACACGAGTCACCTGTGCACTGTGGCAGTTTTAAAGGATAGTGCAATTCCGGGTTATACCAGTAGACGTATGGCATCTAGATATGGAGAAGTAATGGTACCACTCTCTTCTGCTTTCATCAGACTTCAGCTCTGTGTTTCTATAAACCAGAATATAACTTCAAACAATACTTGAAAAGTCCACAGCTCAGAATTTTAAGGCCAGGATAGTCTCATTCATTTGATAAAGCAGAAGATGGATAGTCTATTTTAGGGATGCAGCAGGGATGGGTTTCCTTCATCAGCAAGGGATTGGACTTGATTACGTTTCATCTTCCTTACAACACTATTATTTTATGACTTAATGGAATAAGAATTTCAATAGTCACTTTTGTAAGCTCATTAGTGACAGCTCATAATATTTCCACATCTCTCTCTTGTAGCCATCTTTAAAGCAAAGGTTTATGTTGGGAGAACTAGCATTTAAACAAGCAATTGCATCAAAACAGGTCCCCCTCCCCCTTTGATCATATGCTCACAGGTGGTCTGGCAGACGGTGCAATAACATGTGTTTGTTTTCCTGAACAGTGTTTACGGCTGTCCTTTGGCAAAAAAAAGAAAGACGCAAGAGAAGCAACCCCAAGAACCGGCTCCTAAAAGAAAATCATTTGTAGTTAAAACGGACAACTCTTCAGTAGATGAATGCTATGAAACAGATGGAACTGAGGAAATGGATGATAAGGAAGAGGAAGAAGAGGAGGAGGAAGAGGAATATTCTGATGATAATGAGGAGCAAGTTGATGATGACGAGGAGGAGGAGGATGAAGAAGTAGATCGGGATGAGGAGGAGGTTGAAGAGGAGGAGGAGGAGGAAGAGGAGGAGGAAGAGGAAGCAGACGAAGCAGAGGACGATGAAGAGGAGGAGGAGGAGGAAGAAGAGGAAGAAGAGGAAGAAGAAAGTGGTAATGCATAGATAAACACCATGCACATTTTGGGTTAATCTTCCAGCGTGGTATTATGGGATTTAGCAGTGCATCTTTCTTTAAGGCAAATACTAGTCACTCTGCTACGTCTCTCTGCTACATGCTGACAACTGTCCTCACTGCATTCTCTTAACAATCATTTTCAGATGACCGTCCTACAAATAGCTCTTGAAACAGCTAGCAGTCCAATTTTCAAAATGTGTAGCTTAGACTCCTGCATGCTCAAAATTCTTGCAGAGAAGTGTGGCTGTATTGATGCTTAGAGTTATCAGTGCCACGAGACTAGCCAAAGAACTTGGGAAGCAAATGGTTATGTCTGCACATCTCTGTGTCCGGAAAATTCCATGTTTGTTTGCTGTACTTGTCTCCTTCATAGTAATCGTTTGCTTCTCATATAGATATGGCCACATGTTTGCAGGTGTTCTTGGCAATGCAATATGGGCATCTTCCCTTTCGAAAATTTGAAACTACACCTTTTTTTAGGCAAGGAACAAGTGGTACCTACTTTGGTTCTTTGAGACTTGGATGTTGTGTACTTTAGCTGATTTTATTAAAACTATGGAGACTGGCAGATTTACATAGGTATCCCTGTTAAAAGCATTATATGTATACACCGTTCAACAAGTTAGGAGACACTCATTGGACGTCCAGTTAATATATTACTAATACAATTAAACCAAAGGCATTTGTTCAAGTTCTGTGGACTCTTAAAATAATTGGTGTTATTTTAAACACTAGTTTCCAGTTTTTTAACTTCAGTAGTTCCTACAGTAGTCAGATCATACCTTAATGCCATGAAAATGAATATTCACACAGTAATACTAAAAATAATAATAATGAACTATCTAAAAAGTATTTTGTTCCCATTTCCAGGGAACATGTTTTTGGTTGGGTAGAATCACATTTCTAATCATCAATCAATAAGAATATAAGAAAAAGATTCTCTTTTTTTAATAATAAGTTTTAGCACTTCTCAGCTGGATTCCTCTTAGGAGCCAGGTATGAAAGTTGTCAGTTTTCTGTTTCAGAATTATCTTAGGTAAGAAGTAGGAAGTGGCTTAAAAGTACTCATTTAAAAGAGACTGGAAAGGTGTGCCTCATATGGTTCCTTTTCTGAATTCTACCAAATTCTCAGAGAAGGAAAACATGCAAGTTTTGCAAGAGAGCAATTTAGGGACAAAGCATCTTTTCATATTCTGCTAATTTGGAATTTGAACAAAAGGAAGGTTTGTAATCATTAATTACAACTAAGTTAAGAAGGCCAATTGTACAGACAGGAGAATTTATGGAGGACAATAAACCTTATAATAATTTGGAACTATGCATAATTATTAGTGAGTAAGCACTATTGGATAGAAATGTAGCTTATTTCTGAGTATACATGCATAGGATTAGACTGTTTGATAGCAAAGAATGCATCTAAGCTATCCAAAATAATGAGAATAAACAAACTTACTTAGAATTTAGAAAACCTTGTGAAATAAATTGATTGCTACTGATATATTATGGAACACACTACTTTTACTGATTCCCTACACAGCTACATGGTCAAGTGACCTGAATCAGTAGCCAATAACTGTTAACTGCTTTTTGGGTATTTGTTTTGTGCACAGCTAGTTCCTATTAGAAACAGGAACTGGAGTGTATAATGATAGGGGAGTACACTGCCTCTAGTCATAAGAAATAACCTTTTGATTCCTGATTCTGGCAAAAACAATGCTTGACAAAGGTAGAAATGCAGGAAAGGGGTTTATATAGTACTATAGAAATATAATTATATCACTGTGTTCTTTGAAACTTCGCATATAACCAGACAACACACTTGTTGCTTGTTAGTGCACAAAGGTATCATGAAACAAATAACCAAATATAACACAAACTTTTGTTTCTTGAAGAAATGTGAAGGTTTTGCTAGTTTAATTTAAGATGGTGTATTAACGAAGTATAGGGACGCAGGTGGCGCTGTGGGTTAAAGCCTCAGCGCCTAGGACTTGCCGATCGAAAGGTCGGCGGTTCGAATCCCTGCGGCGGGGTGCGCTCCCGCTGCTCGGTCCCAGCGCCTGCCAACCTAGCAGTTCGAAAGCACCTCCGGGTGCAAGTAGATAAATAGGGACCGCTTACCAGCGGGAAGGTAAACGGCGTTTCCGTGTGCGGCTCTGGCTCGCCAGATGCAGCTTTGTCACGCTGGCCACTTGACCCGGAAGTGTCTCCGGACAGCGCTGGCCCCTGGCCTCTTTAGTGAGATGGGCGCACAACCCCAGAGTCTGTCAAGACTGGCCCGTACGGGCAGGGGTACCTTTACCTTTACCTTTTTATTAACGAAGCAGGTCAGGAGAAATGTATTTCACCTCCTAAATTCAAGTCTGTGTCGATATAAACATAACACTCCAGATTTGTCAAGCAATGGTTAAGAGAGTGAGATTGGGTTTTGTGGAATTGTATAGGTTTATTCCCACCACCAACTGGTTTTCACTGGTTTATTCCCACCACCAACTGGTTTTCATTGTGGTTAGGGCTGAAGCAACATTCAGATCTGATTAATGGGTCTTGCTTAGCACTGAAGGTGGTTAAGACCAACAAAAGTAGATATAATTAGTACAAGAGAGAGAAGAGACAGTGTGGAGAACTCTCAATCTCTAAACCAGTGTTTCCCAACCTTGGGCCTCCAGATGTTTTTGGCATACAACTCCCATCATCCCTAGCTAGCAAGACCAGTGGTCAGGGATGATGGGAATTGTAGTTCAAAAACAGCTGGAGGCCCAAGGTTGGGAAACACTGCTCTAAACCATAGTTAAGAGACTAGGTGTCTTACCTCTGTGCCAGCACTAAGATATTATTATTTTTCCTCCTGTGGACAGCACAGGCAACTTGAGCTCCCTTAAGGTGAATATTTGAGATTGTGCTTTAAGAAAGCTGCAACTCATTATCACAAGTTTTTTCTCAGACCCTAAGATCAAGGGAGTTAACAAATTCCATTCTGGATAATGTTACAGACTTCCTTTGCTTAAAGTTCCACCAAAGGGGTTATAGCCAAATAAACAGACTCCTATAAGAAATAATACGTCAAAGAAGCCCTGTGTGTGCAGCTAAGTCCTTCTGCGTGCTTACTGAGGCTTGCCTTATTTCCTGAAACATCAATGGCTGCTCTAGAGTGACAATTTCCCCTAATTTTGGGAACAAGGAGCATAGCGGGTTATGTTCTGGAGAGAGGCCTGAGACGTTTTGGAAGGTGCTTGAGCATTCTGGGCATAGTCTTTTGCAGTGCAATTTTTATAGAAAAAGATGTGCCAGAGCTCACCATGAACAGCTCCCTCATTCTCTTAGAATGGCAATGGCGCCCATCTGAGAGGTGTCAGAACTGAGTTCCAGCAATTTCAGGCTGAAAAAAAGCCCTGGTCCTTTGAGATCTTGATTTCTGTGACCTTCTAGGTTCATTCTCTGACAGAAATTAATCTAATTTCAATGGATTTACATTAGTGCACCTAGTGTAGGATTTTAGAAGCATAGATCCTGAGGTATATAAATAAGATAGATATTTCAAAAGCAGTTAGGCTCTTATGAAATTCCACTCCTGGTCTTTGATTAAATATACAAAGCATACTAAAGCAACACTCTTACAAATCTCAAAATACCAATTAAAGAGAACCAAAGACTTCCACCTCAGCAATAAGATGTACCCCTAAAATTCCTTTTCAACAGTTTAAAGACCTTCTTCAGTATATCATTAAGTATACTGAGTCTCCTTTATTGAATATAAACCTTGTCTTCAAAAAGTTCTGTTACACCCTCAAAAGGCCATAACTGCTCTACCCTAGTCGTTAAAAGAATGGCTAATCTTTCAAATTTCCTTTGCATCTCACCCCTTACCCCAAAAGAAATTATGAACCCCACCCCCCTTGAAATCACCTATCCCATAAATCCTATGTAACATGGCAGAATGAGTCATTGTTGGAGGGGGGGCTCTTCTAGGTTTGCCGTCCTCTGTGGTGGTTATTGCTTAATTAGTATTAATGTCCCGTTTAATTTGTGAGGCCAAACTTAAGTGACCTGTTTCTCCTCCTTCTGAGAGGAGATCACATCAGGTGGTAGATGGTTCCCAAAGACTGTTTCACAAAGCTTTTCTATTATAGAAAGAAATCTCCGGTGGAGGAGCTCCAGGAACAGATGTTCCAAGGCACCATTTAGCCTATATCATATGAAGACATTCAAGATGGCTTGTGCTCCAGGTATTTCATAAACCCCTTAGGGTCAGGAAGAATCAGGTTGATTCTAGAACTCCCAGGAGAGTCAATACAAATGATGGAAACACTCACCCATTTCTTACAATTATGCTATACAAATCTATATTTATGTTTCCTTAAAGGGGTGTGGGTTAGATCTGGTTTAGATCTGGAAGACTTCCCCCCCCCCATATCTTTATAAATCTTGTACACATTAATATTTTCCTGCCCCTCCCAACTCACATTATTGTGAAAATGTGACATATTTAATGAGATACAGGATGGATATTATCACTAGGGGTGCCATTTTATTTATTCTGAATAACTCATCATATTAGTGGGGGAAACTAAGTAGCACATGAAGGGATTTCAGTGCAACCGCAGCATAATCATGTTATCTAGTGACATGGTTCTAATATAAAATAAGGAAATGAAAAAAATAGGTCACTAAAGTTGAATGTTTGTTGTGGCATTTTATTCTAGTTTTCAAATCAGGCATAGCTTAGAAAAATAACACTATTATGTATTACATTTGTACAAAAACAATTCACCCTTATTCTTTTGCTGTTGTTATTGTCATTGTTTAAAAACATGTGTATATTGTTGCTCTTTGATGACCCTAAAAGTATTACCCTCCCTTTAGTTCATTCATAGATAGATAGATAGATAGATATATGAATCCAAAGGTAGGATTTATCAAAACTTGTTCATATGCACATCTGCCTTCACAAACTATCCATAAGCATTTTGGACAGAACTCCTACCAAAGTGTGGATACGTCATCAAAATATTATGAACTTGCCCCTCCCCCCCTACATAAAACAGTAAGGCAGCAGTAAGGCTCACAGGAAGGAGATTTATCAACTTTCATATGGAGATAGGGTGGAGATTACTTAGAATGGGCACACTGCCTGGTTCCCTTTTGTCTATACAGAATTACTGCCCAGTGTTCACATTTATTTTGCAAATACATTATGGCAGAAATAAGTGATGCAGGGATGAATTTATCCCCATAGCAAGCATCTTGAAAGAGACAGCTGACTGATTTAAACAAATGTTGCTACATGTAGATCAACCTCAGTCTTTTTTTCCTTCTTCAAAGACAAGCTGCTGTACCTCAAGGAATCCCTTTTCTTGAGCTAGGCCAAGAATTCTCTGCCACAAGATGGGTGGATGGGCATTAGTTTGGGTGGCTTTCAGGAGACCGGCAAAATAATGGAAAATAATTCTATCAGTGACTACTAGTTGTGATGACTATGTGCCTCCAGATGTTGCTGGACTAACTCTAATCAGCTCCAGTCAGCATTGCTCAATAGTCGGGGATGACAGACATTGCAGCAACATGTGGAGGGTCAAATGTTCCCCGCATCTGCATCTGGTAAAGAAGTACTTTATTTTGATTGCTGTGAATGTCCCATCAGTTTCACTGGATACCCAAGAGTCCTGGTATTATAGGACTGGGGAAAATATTTAGCAACTTTCTCCACATCACGAATGAGCATTGGTCCTAAGAACAGAACTGAAAAGCAACCCGTTGTGGAGGGTGTGGGGGAGAACTTGGCCTACAATCCTTAAATCTGCCCTCAGAGTGACCTCCCTTCCACTCAAAGGAATTAAGAAAGTCGCTGCTCAGGCGTGAATCAAGAATCACTCAGTTTGAAGTTCATCTCTGTGATGAGCCTACATTTACTTTCTCTCAGCCCTTGCTTCAGTATCTGCAGTATGAGGGTAGCAGCATGGGGCTACCTTACAGGGCTCTTGTAAAGATTGAAGAAGATAAGTGCTTTAAAATTAAAGCGCTCTATATAAGTGGTGGTGGTTGTAATGGCACAAGCCAACAAACACCACTGTCCTTATCTCCTAATTGTCAAGGAATGATTAGTAAGGTGATTTGGGGTTTTTTAGGTCTACCGTGGAGTGCCAATTATAGCGTGTAAAGGGAACAAAATCGCCACAAGGTGGTTGGTCGGATAGTAAGGTTCTGTTTAAATCTGCTCATGAGAATTGTTGGGCTGATTTCACCTCTTACATATTATAAATGAGCTGTGCAGCTGGGGACCTTTTCTGACATATTAGAACTTTCTCCCACTTCCTTCCCCTCCCTGCCCAGTTGTTGGCATCTAGCTAGTTTTGTTGCAGGACCTGCAATGCCATTTCCTGCCCTTGTGTAATCAGTAAGTCTTCAAATAATCAATAAGTGCTCCTGCTGGAGTAGCCTAGTAGGATTTCCTGCTTCATCAAGTGGAAATAAAATAAAATAGGAGAGGATAGTACATACGTTCTCTGTCGCAATAGATACCAGTGACAATCTCAGAGTCACAGCCCAAGCAACTTTACTAGAAGCAGTGAAAAGCTAGTTGAGTTGAAAACTATGGTACTTCCACACCCACCCAGAAATACTTTATTTTTTAATTTCAAAGGAAGTTGATTCCTTAACAGGGGAGAATGTTACCTGTATCATATAGGTCTAGGTAAGCGATACCTCTCTATTCCATGCAAGAGACACTTCGTTTGAAATGTCCACAGAAATTTGACAGGGAAAAGCCTGTTCTAAAGCTTTTGTTACTTGAGAGCCAATAATTTTTATTTATTTATCCCTTTATTACCTACTTATTTCTGTTCACTGTGTGTGTTTTTCACTACACTTACTTCTGTATTGTAGCTTTCTTTCTTTGTGCAGCAATGTTAACAACTACCCATACATTCCCTTTGTGTCATTAAGCAGCAGGGCCAGGATAGAAGAAGCGTCTATGTGCCTCATAGAATCAGATCATGGAAGCATGGAAAGGAATTGCATCAATATCCCCAATCCTCTGTCCATTCCCCTCTTCCCATTAATAGCCAGGAAGGAAGGAAGAGTTGACACAGTCATAATTTGGCCTTCCCCGGATACTCTGGCAGCGCAGCAAAGCCATAAATTATTTATTCCTGCAGCAAGAGAGAAGGTCAGGGACATACATTATACGTCAATCCCTAATAACACTGTGAATTCCTCAGCCACATTCCGGGGTTTCTCCCCCTCTCGTACATAAACCGTATACAACACTATTAGTATGTAAAAGCAGGATTTGGGGCTGTGCAAGTGGTGCACACACACTGAGTGCTTCTCTGAGAGGGTGCTGTCTCAAAGCCAGGTAAGCAAAGCTTTGGGAAGGAGGTGTGAGGGCTCTGGCAGGGTCCTAGAGTCCTCTTGCCTCCTCCCCAAAGCCCAGTTAGCATCTTCCCACCTTTGGGGAGGAGGTCAGAGGGATCTGGGGCCCTGCCAGATTCCTATGCCTCCTTTCCAAAGCCAAATGCCTCCTTATCCATCTTTGGAGCACCAATTTTTGGCCTCTCACAGGGTGCCACAGTACCCAGGTCCACCACTGGTAAAAGAATGTTGCAACACAGTTCATGGGTATCTGAAGTGATCTCACCCATGATAGCTACATCTTGGGGACATAACACTTTAGTCTCTGTATGAACAGTAAAATTTTTAGTGCAAGAATACTTTTAATCCTACTGCACACCCGAGATTAATAACTTTGCAGTCAAATCCTGCTACTGAATAAACTACACAAACATAAATTGTCAGTTTAACCTAGGTCCATCTAATTTGATTTATGAAATTTGAACTTTGTTCAGATGCAGTGGGTTTCCAAAATATGAGGCATTTCGAAACTATCCGTAACCAGCTCAGGGAATTCAGGAAAAGGCAGAAGCAGTTTTTGAAGAGTATAAAATTTTTACCTGGGCCATCAGAAGCTCCTTTCCTTTTTAGTATCAATTTACAGGTATTTTACCCATATCTTGCTTACCTGTGCTCCAGAAAGATTTCCAGATAACCAGTCTCTCCTTCTTTTGGGGACCTTTGATTGTGCCAAAGTAGTTGGCCAGGAGGGAAAGAGATTATTTTTCCTTCAAAATTTCAGTACGTGGAGCTTCACTAAGTGGTCAAAAACAATAGCAGGCAAAACATAAAGGATGCCATAGCTCTGAAACAAAAATTGCCAGAGAGCATGAAATAATTCTCACCAAACAGTCTTGCCATGACTTCTTTACAAACTTATGTTTATCTATTGCCTGTACCCCTAGACTCGGTGCTTTTGTATCTTAAAATATACATCTGCCTGGAAGAATTAATTCAGATTACAGTCATGAACATCCTTTGCCGAAGCCAGAATTAGCCAGCCAGGCATCTAGCCACTGCAGTCAGAGAAAGACAGAGAAGCCTATTACTAGCAAGGAAACCACTTTAAGGAGACAAAGTGGTAATTAGAGGGGACTATTGGAAGGGTCACAGAGCTCAAGCTGGCTTTGCTGTCCTTGGCTATTAAAATATTTCTGAATTAATAGGCCTGCCTCAGCTGCAAACTGAATATGTTTATATTAACTGTACACAGAAAAAAATGGTTGCTACTTTCTGCCATTGCTGCAGAGAATAAGAGATTTGAAATTGGCAGGATATTTTGAATTGGGATTCCATAAAATCTTTGTGAAGAAGCAGCTTGGTCCCTAAACAAACCCTTGTCAAGGCATGATGGGAAAGGTGAAAAGTCTTAAAGGTGAGGATGAGAGACAGGGAAGGAATTGAAATGCAAATGCAACAGAGAGAGAGAAGTAAGACTGCCTAGTTGTGATTCCAAAAACTGATTAGTTCAGAGTCGTTTCACTAAAGTCTGGGAAGCTGGTCCAGGAAAAAGTTGGACATCACTATAGAGCCTGTAATATAGGATGTCAAAGCAAAATTTCAGTTCCCCCTCCACAGCAAAATATTTGAGTTCTTTAAAAAAATAAAAATGGCAATGCTTCCTCTGAATGTTCATTTCTGGAAGTCAGGCTTCCACATGTCTATATATTCAAATCCAGTCATGCAGACTCATGAAGTAAAATATTCTGGTTTTGCCCAGTTATACGCACAAGATATGGTTTTTGCCCAGGCAGGCAGATGATGTGACCGATGAGAGCAGCAAAATAACCAGACTGTATAAAGGTGATGGGATAAAATCAGGCCAAATCTTTATGAACAGCAGCAGGCAAGGCAAGGGTTGGCATGGCATTGGGTCCTGGGATCAGTTCATCATTCCACAAGCCCCATGTTGATGAAATGGATCCGCTGGGTTTAGATCGCTCCAAACTTATACCATGTGAGTTGGCCAGTGTTGAATTTTGCCATGGTGCAAGCCAAGCAAGCCAGGTCTCACTGGGAAACCAGGGTGCAGATTCCAACCTGGCAGATACCATGCTTGGGTTTGCCGTGGTCAGTCCTCCCCCTCCGGCCCCTTATGGGGGACCCCCTATACCAGGCGTAGGCAAACTCGCCATCCAGATGTTTTGGGACTACAATTCCCATCATCCCTGACCACTGGTTCTGTTCTAGGGATCATGGGAATTGTAGTCCCAAAATATCTGGAGGGCCGAGTTTGCCTAGGCCTGCCCTATACTATGTTGATCCTGCCCAATGCCATTTCTGCCATCATACAAAACAATGCTCTTCCGTCTAACAAAGGAAAGCCATAATTTCACTGAGGGAAAACCAAGTGCCAATCAGGTTGGGGGGTGTGTTATTTCCGGCCTTGTCAACCAGTGACCCAAAATTGCTCAGTGAAGGCTCTAACCCAGCGGTTCTCAACCTGTGGGTCCCCAGATGACGTTGGACTACAACTCCCATCATCCCTGAGCTCTGGCCTTGCTAGCTCGGGGTGATGGGAGTTGTACTTCAACAACATCTGGGGACCCACAGTTTGAGAAAGGCTGCTCTAACCCAAGGGTGGGCAGGTGGGAAGTGCTCAGAGCAAAATGGCTATGAGCTCCAGGGGAAGCAGCCTTATATAGCAAGGGCTCATGGGACAGCTTTTCCCCATGAGCCCATCACATAGAGAAGATACTAGGCAAAACCTTTCCCAGTACTTGGCTGCAATCTATGGGCCACAGTGCCACCGGGCAAACCCGTCCTGTGCTTATTGGGCATGAAACGGGGCTTATGTACACACCTTCCTAAGCAAAAAGCGCTAGGCACATTTACTTGGACACAGATTAGCAACTCTTTTCTATTTCTTGCCATTTTCAAACTGGGGGAAGTTTTAAAAGCCTGAATGAAGGGAAGAGGAGGAGGCTAATGTGGTTACTTGTGGGTGCCAATGGAAGACAGGAACGGGAGGAGAAAGGGGGTCTGCACAATGAATACATTATTCAACAGCATCCAGCATATACCACTGCTTTATTGACCCATGCTGAGCAGTGCTGATTTATTCCATGAGGACGTAGGGAGACCCTTGCTAGATCGGACAAGAATCCTGGTCTCCCAATGGCCAACCAGATATCTCTGGGAAGCATATCAGCAGAACCTGAGCACCATGGCATTTCCCCTACTGATGCTCTCCAGCAACTGGCATTCAGAGGCATACACAAGCATCATGCATGTTAATAGCCTTATCCTTCACTGCTACCATGTCTGCTGTCAGGGATGATCATCAGTGGACAACTCCAGGAGGCATTACTGACCCCTGGAGATTTCTGGCCATGATCCTTCTCCTTGGTGTCCGTGAGGGAGGAAGACCCACTGCAGGCATAACCTGGAAATGGTACTGGGTACTACTGATACAGAACCAGTGAGAGGGTGTTGTTTGGGTTGGGTGGAGGTGGAAATGGGCAAGAGGCCCTTCTGTGCAGGTGGATTAACCAGTACATTTCCCAAGATCACATTCCTCTTAGTAACATTAGTTCTCCACTCTTGAATTGTTGCTGTTACCATATTTACCAGTAAAGAAAAGAAATAGTAATCAAGACCATTTTGATTTACTAGCACTTCTGTAATTGCTTTAGCATGTGCACATCTTCAACAGTGGGAAGCCAGAGTAAAAATATAACAGGTAAAGTACAGGTGCCTGACTACCATGTAAAGATTACATGTTGCAAAGCACATGGTTTAATGGACCATATTTGGGCTAGCAGAATATTTGCTTTTACAAACTTACGAAGGAAAGTGCACCTGAAATTCTAGCTGCTGGTTATTTCATTTGTGAAAGGTCCTTGGGACATCTCATTCTTATGTTTTGGATTAATGCCATGAGATCATATTTAATGCAACAAATAGCTTGTTTTCATTCATAAGGCTAAAGGTTGTGGATTAAGGGTTGCTTCACAAACATCAGTCACATTTAAGCTGCTAAGCGATAGTTCTGTGTAAGAGTGATTCCTTGTAGAGTCTGTAATCTGGACTAGCCCAGGACATTTTGCACCCCTAAGTCCCTCACCCCTGCTGCTCAAGTAGAGGTGCATAACAACTAAGTTTTTTTGCACCTGAAACAGAAAATTCCCAAAGCATCAACCCCTCCTGGTAGGAAAAATAAAAATTTGAATAACTAACAATTTGTTGCCCTTTCATGACACCTAAAATCAGTTGCCTGAGGTAGTTTTCTCACTTTGCTCAATAGTAGGACCGGCATTGTTTGTCATGTATGTAAGTCCCTTGCCATGTGTTTTTAGCACTGTTACAAGGCTCTCCACACTGACACAATATTTTCCTGGCCAAAGGTGACATTCCGGAGGAGCCTCTTGACAGAGCCTGGCCACGTGGTCAGATGCCTGCATATATTTTTCCTACTCACCTCCCTCTCTCAGCAATTAAGCTTCCTTGATAACTTAGTGCTTGGGGCCACTGCAACTTATGAAATGGTTCAATCTGTGAAGCCTCAGAATCTACGGAGAAATAATGATTTATTGCATTGAAGCTTTTGCTGAAGTTGCCAAACAAATCTGTTTTCTACATCTCTGGCTATAATTCCATACCTTTCCTACACTTACTTCTTATCAAAATTGTCCTAATTCACTCTCAGCTTGACCTGATACTTGCTCTGGGGTGGGGAGTGAAGAGTTCGTTTTCACATCTCCAAAGTTTCAGGGATGGAGAACCTGTGGATCTCCAGATGTTGTTGGAGGCCAACAGCCATCAGCCCCAACCAGCATGGTCATTGTTCAGGGATGGTGGCAGTCATAGTCCAAGAACAGCTGGAGAACCACAGGTTTCCTACCCCTGCTTTATTTCCATCCTATCTGCATATTTACTATTCCATCCACATGCACCGTAAATTGATTCAAGCAGGTTGTGCCATGTTACTGATATAGTGATTATGATGTATTTACTGATCATGAGTTTGTCTGTTCCATTTGGCGCAAATGAGAAGTACACAAACTTAAATGCATGTGCAGGAAAGGTATTAGGAAGCCTACCAATAAGCCACCTACTTATTAACTCTTTTAAAAATCACAATTGGAAGCTGCAGCAGCAGCAGCAGCAGCAGCAGCTGTTGTTTAAACAGAGGGCTGAACTCTGCAGGGTGTGCTGCCTGCAAGGTGACTTACCAGGCATCACTGAATGGATATGGTAGAGGCGAAACATGGTCCACAGTTTACCTGAATTGCATAAAGCATCTCATTCAGGCTTAATAAATTGATTTTAGGAAATCATAAAGCATAGTGCAACAGCAAACACAAATGGATAGAGAAAACAAATTCAAGTGGAGTGAATTAGTTCTGTTTGCAAGCAAGTAGGTCAAATGCTGCAGCACAAAGAAATTGGAAGTAATGAGGATAGAGCCAAGTATAACCATATTAGAATGAGCAAAACAGGTTGAGGATTGGGCAGAAATCTTGTGCTGCATTTATGTGAATCATCAGCAGTTGCGGGGGGAGTGCATTTGGCTTATACACTCAGTAGGCAAAGGAATTTGGGTATGCCCAGTTTACATGGAGACCTAAGCATTTAACTGTATTCTTGAGGGTGAAATCCTATGTATGCTTACTTGGAAGGGAGTCTTATTGAATTCAGCAGGGCAGCTGAGTGAACATG
The DNA here is from genome assembly GCF_951804945.1 of Podarcis cretensis. Classification (NCBI taxonomy): domain Eukaryota; kingdom Metazoa; phylum Chordata; class Lepidosauria; order Squamata; family Lacertidae; genus Podarcis; species Podarcis cretensis. The sequence continues at coordinate 99,359,522 of NC_137172.1, forward strand.
CATAGAATAGAAGTATTGGGCTGTGAGTCCAATGAATTTCATCAGGATTCAAGCCTACTTAATTTATCCGGATTGTATCCTATGCATACTGATTTGGCTTTATAATGTGGTCTGCATATTGATCCTGAACATTTGTTTCGGAATATCTGTTCGGGTCACAAGCATATAAATGCCAATTCTGTACCTGCAAAACATCATGTTAGGTAATGTTAAGTGGGCATAGCTGCTGCTGTGCAATATCTTCCCTACTTACATGCTAGCTGAACAGGTTTTAAGATCAGCTGTTAATTTGCAAATGACTTGTGATGGGCTTATAAATAACAAATGCTGTAGGTCTGTGACAGACTTGAGTAGGATGCATTATAGATGATAAAGCACCATCAACAGAAGACATGCTAGAGATAGTCACTATCTATGAATGAATAGACCTTTTTGACTCTGCTGACAATCAATTACTTTGTATTAAACTGAGGCAGGCAACCTATTTAGCATGGGCGCACATAATGGAAATGCTTGATGAGCCAGAGGACTGAAGCTAATTCAGATATTATACACTGCATGTCAAAGTTTCACCACACCTAGAAATCTTTAATATAAATTATTTTTAAAAAACAAAACAAAACAAATATCCTTAACAGGTCTGCAACTTTTTTGGGGGAACAGTCTTACAGTCTTCCATGTATGCTCTTCAAAACACAACTATTTTCCCTTGATGAATGAACTGTTGAGAATAGGTAAAGGGACTCCTGACTATTAGGTCCAGTCGCGACCGACTCTGGGATTGTGGCGCTCATCTCGCTTTATTGGCCGAGGGAGCTGGCATGACTAAGCCGCTTCTGGCGAACCAGAGCAGCGTACGGAAACGCCGTTTACCTTCCCGCCAGAGTGCTACCTATTTATCTACTTGCACTTTGATGTGCTTTCGAACTGCTAGGTTGGCAGGAGCAGGGACAGAGCAACGGGACCTCACCCCATTACGGGGATTCGAACCGCCGACCTTCTGATCGGCAAGTCCTAGGCTCTGTGGTTTAGACCACAGCACCACCCGCGTCCCTGTACTGAGAATAAGGGCCTCTTAATGTTTAAACAAGCTCATGTGGGGGAAAGCTAACCTTAAGGTACCCTCATGATGGTCGCAAGCTGTTCAGAGGCAACCCCTGGCCCTCCAGATGTTGCTCAACTACTATCCCAATGGCCCTTGATAACAGGTGTGCTGTTGGGGTCTCGCAACATCTGAAGGGCCATGGGTTACTCACAGCTATCCTACAGGTAATGATGGGGGATAAATTAATTCCATTCACGTACATCAACCTGCGTTATTCAGTTCTTGAACCAAAATACAGCTACCCTTCAAAATTTGCACTTCTCCAAATTTTGTGGTGTAGTTCTCCTGTGAAAATAATAAATAAATATTATGCAAAACTGCATACAAAAACTATCTACTACTGAGCCACTTTCAAGGTCCTGAATGACTAAGCAAAAGGGTGGGTGCATGGACGGCAAGTTGTAAGCAACCACAATTTGTGACATTGCACAACGATGTTACAGATCGGGGACACAGGAAACAAAAAAAATTCACCTCACCTAGAAGACATATGCCTGTATATCTAAAGTTGCTTACCCCAGAAGTAAGTCAACATTTAAAAATTACAACCTGGAATTGGGTGGAAAATATATAGTTTTGAATTTATCCCTGCATGCATACAGGTTGGAACCTTTCTTTTAAAAAATAGAATACATAGTTACTCCTCTGGTAATATGCTTTCCATGGGACACTTGTATTTAGCCCTGTATTAAGCCTCAAATCTGTAAGTTTTGTAAGGCAAAGCCACCTATGAAACCTTCTGAATTGGGCCAACCGACATAGTCCTTTCTATGGTGGTGCTAAATATGAGGGGGAAAGGGAAATTGGATGTTAAAGGGGGGGGAAGAGGTTGAAAAGAAACACAGGAGTTGAGGAAAGAGGGAAAGTGAAAGTAATGGTTGTGTGAATATATGAGATTCAGATACAAGAGAGAAGGGCTGCTATACCTCCTGGAGAGAGATACTGGAGAGAAGGGCTGCTTTGTCCTGGATGTTAGTCAAGTCAATCAAAATATCACATTTTTTTTGCGTTTTTGTCCTGGCAATCCTACGAGAGAGTAGAGAGTGCTATGAGATGGAGAGAGAGAAAGGAGAAGAGTTAATGAAGATGGGCGTGCCAAGACAAATGTGCTGCAAAGGAAGCAGAAAGAAAAAAGGCGGATAATAGAATGGGCTAAAATGTGACACATACTCTTGAGTAGAAACCGCTGTCAGTTTTTTGAATTGTGTACCTCTGCTCTACACTTGAGGTGGCCAAGTGAATGGGGAAAAAATCAAGCCTTGCTAAAGGGGTATAGGACCAGGTTTGGGGGATATAACATGGCTGCAGGCAACTGTGTGTTTAAGAAACGTCTTTGAGGGAGAAGTGGTTTTTAAGGAGGGAATCTGCAGAGAAGAAAGTGTTGGCTTGTCAGGATAAACGAAGGTTGTCCAAAGCACATGGAACAGCATGGGTGATGGCACAAAGGCAAAGACAGGTAGAGAGAATCAAAGAGAGTGATAGCGGATCAGTTTGCACAGAACAGAGACAGCAAGAAAGGGGGTATGGAGAGATGAGAGAAGCGTCAAGGCCAAAGAAGTGGAGAGCCTTAAATGTAAGGATCAGGAGGTGCTTGAAGTTCATGAAAGTGACACAAAGAGACAGTGCAGAGATTTAATCAGAGGTGCCTCCCAGAGAAGAAATTGATTTTAACAGAAGCATTTCAAATTGAGAGGAAGAGAGGTGGCAGGATATCTAAAAAAGAAGGATGCGGTTTGATAGGGGAGAGAGATGATGCGGGATGCATGGGTGAAACCTTTAATGCTGGCATAGTTAGGGAAGATGACAGCAGTGCTTCCAAGAGTTTTGAAATGACTACAAATTTTCCAAGTATTCTAAAGTAGATTTTGTGTGTGTGTGTGTGTGTGTGTGTAAGAGGGAGAGTGCAGTTAATTTCATATGGCAATAGATCAATGATAGAAAAGCAAAATTCTGTATAATGAGACATAGATGTCTGACCTATGCACAAAAGAGCCCAAAATCAACACATATTGTGGCCAGAGGCTTTTTGCACTCACTCTCTATGAAGGAAAAATCCCTATTTACCTGTGCAGAATATACTTGTCATAGTAGATATTGGAAAAACCATTATGTGAGTAGACCTTTCATTTCTTCTTTGGTCTGCTGTTGCACTGCCTGCTGTTTGCACCAGAAAGATGATGGTTGCATTTTTTAAGTAGAGGACGGGAGATCTGTGTCCCTTCAGTTGCTATTGGAACATCCCTGGAGCCAATGGGAGTTGGAATCAAACAACATATGGAAGACCACAGGTTTCCCACCCCCACCCCGCCCCTGCCATTTTAGTCTAAATTTAAAAAGCCATCATAATTATTTGTTTCCCACCATGTTGTTAGAAAGCTCCTTCACAAACTGACCCCGATGCATTTCCCATTATAAGAACTTTTTGGAGCCTTTGTCTGTGAGGATTACAGCAACTACCAATACTAAATTATAGTTGCATTCTTCATCATAATCCCTGAAACACTGACATATGTTTCAGAATACAAAGAAACATCGAAAAGCAATCAAGGAAAATGTGGCGTCTTCCAATATGTGTGCTGTGCTTTAGAACCCCGACTTAGCATGGTTCTAGAATGCCTGGGAAGCCTCCACAAATGCACCTCCTACTTTTGCCCTCCAACTCATTTATTTACTTACTTTTATTTTTACATCTATACCCTGCAGATCACGTTTATACACCAGCAGATTGATGTTTGCTCTGATTTAGAGTGAAAGAGTGGGTTTTCCCTGGGGAAGGGGTGGGGCAGGGAGAAAACCACTTGGACCCATGCCTAGAAAGTGTGGGTCAAGCGGGAAACCACTCAGACCCATGCTTTCTAGGCACAGGGCAAGCAGAAGTGTGGGCGAGCCCTTAATGCTGTACACAAATGCCTGAAGAGGTATTGTCCCTCAACATCGTTTCAGAAAACCTGTACCTAATTGGGTTATTGTCATAGTCAACCCATTGCTACTTTGTGAATGGCTTGTGCATGGCTCTCCTCTAACAGCAAATACTCCTTACTACCTCAGCTCATTGCATGAGTTCATAACTAGGCATTTCTCATGCCATGTTCTCCATGCAGTATTTCACCACAATTCACAACTATCTCAGTTTTCTTTTTCCCTTCATAAAGGCTATCCCTGCAGATCAGGACTCTTGACCATTGTGTCTATGGAACGATCTGATTTTATGATTATTGAAAAGTGATTAAGAAAAATTGAAGCAAGATATGTTCCAGCCTCAACACACTTGTGGCATGTAGCATGATTCCACAGATACCTCAAGTTGCAGGGTCCCAATTCTGAGGAGTCTGTGGAATGGAAGAAATGGACACTTCAAAGTGATAATACACATTTTTCTAGAAGGATAGTTAGGGTGGTTTTGTTCTTTGGTGTATGTGCATTTTAGTGATTGTACTGTTCGCGATGACCTAAAGTCAACTGTACTTTGTGGGGGGAAGGAGTGTAGCTTGGCTGTTAACCATTCTTTGCTGAAGAGGCTGCCATTGATTACGCCTTCGGTAGTATGCATGTGCTGTAAGATCCTTACTTGCATTTGCCCAGTACACTAAATGCAGGACCTATCTGCATACACGGATGGAGCCTATTTCTCCCTTTGCCTAATGAAAGGATGATCAGAGCCCTGTCAGAGCCAACAATGTGATTCACATCTCTAACATGCAGCTTGTACATTTCTTGGGCCTGCTGGCAAACTGCAGTTCAAAAACTTTTCCCACATGTTGATTGGCTTCTCCAGTTTGCAGGACTGGAGTACTATGAACTAAGTCTCTGAAAAATCTCATTTTGGACCAATTCACAACCCTGTAATAATTGCTTCAATTCTTTTAGTAATTTTTAGTTTGACCTCTGGCACAAAGGTAAGGGGAAGCGCCCGTGGTAAAAACTGAAGAATGCTGCCATAAAAATAAATTACCGTATTTTTTGCTCTATAAGACTCACTTTTTCCCTCCTAAAAAGTAAGGGGAAATGTGTGTGCATCTTATGGAGCGAATGCAGGCTGCGCAGCTATCCCAGAAGCCAGAACAGCAAGAGGGATCGCTGCTTTCACTGCGCAGCGATCCCTCTTGCTGTTCTGGCTTCTGAGATTCAGAATATTTTTTTTCTTGTTTTCCTACTCCAAAAACTAGGTGCGTCTTGTGGTCTGGTGCGTCTTATAGAGCGAAAAATACAGTAGCTGGGAATTCCTTTCTGAGTGCGATTGAAACAAATAGTCAGCATGGCAAATGGGATATATGTGGATGGAGGACTTGTGTACATTGCAAGGATTCTCTTGGGTGTGCAGTGTATCTTACATGCTGCAGTCCTCTGTGGAATCTTTGTTATTGAGGACAAGCACAACAGCGGCAGGTGGAGGCAAAAGTGAGTTCTAAAATTAAAACATGGTGGGGTTTCTTTTGGTAGTTTTCAGCAGAGTTAAAAAGCTTGGAATCTGGAGCTACCCAGATCCAGCCCCTCTTCTTCCCCATTCACACATCACTAGTGTTGCTTTAAAAGGTAAACCATACCGAGGCCCTTACAGTTTTTTCATATTTACAAGGATGGCTTTGGATTCTAAGCCTACATGGTGGAAACTAGTTTCATGGCAGCCTTGGGTGGTGGGAATGGCTGGAAACAACAATCTATATTTCAACACTGCCCTCTGCTGACCGGAGGCATGAAAGGTTGCTTATATCCAACAACCACAATGTTATCTTTAATGGCTCAGCTTTTGCTTATGGAGGGGAAGAGAAGTCATTCACATATATGGCCAGGGGAGAAGGGAGTACGTATTCATTCATGGGGGGGGAGGGGTGTTAAGGGAAAGGAAAGAAAGCTGCTCCCTGCCACTTTGTGACCCCACCTACTGAGAATCTAGGTTGTTACACCCTGCGTCGTCCCAACCTGGTTATTGTTTCTGCTTGATTGGCAGATCGTTAAGGGTTGCTGAGGAATGGCTTTCATATATAGATGAACAATATTATTCGTGTAATGGATAGCTACCATTCATTTCAACAGTTCCAACAGGCATTACAGGATAAATGAATCTATTTGTTATGGAACCATTATAAGAACAGAAATATCAACAAAATGTCTACCTGTGATAATGTAGCACATAGGTTAATAAGCACTTACTGGTATTTAGCAAGTATTACTATCGTGAAAGATTTTATTAAGGTTTTTGCCTGCTTTGTTTGGACAAACAAAATGCTTTCTGAGAATGCATGCATATGCCTTTATATACTTGTATTTTTAAAATTATATGCTGGAGATATGCAGTCTATAATTATTAATTGAAACATCCAACTACTACATATTTCCCCAAGAGCCCCATGTCTTTTGATCCTCTCGGAAAATGTGATTACATAATATAATATAATATAATTATAATATAATATAATATAATAATAATACTATAATATATGTTAGTGTTGTGGAGCTTAAATGAATAACCTTTTAGGTGTGTGTGTGTGTGCATGTGTGTGTGTGTATCCCCAAGTGTTAACTGCTGAACAATAGGATTGGGGATATTTGGAAAGAACACACACAAGTAAACTAGCACAAATAATCCAACTGTTTTCAAAAAGCAAATTAGAAAGAAAAGATCAAAATAAAAGTTTAAAAACCATTTGAGATTATAATGTCAAATAAAAAAAATTGGTAAGAAAATATGTTTTCTAACCCCCTTAATGCTTCACTAAGAAATTAGCAAAGGTATAAGTGTCCTTTTCTCCATAAGAACCATCAGTTTTCTTAATCCTGTAACCTAAAATTAAATTAATATGGTTTTCTTAGTGCTTATGAGCCACTGTATGCTAAAGTATGATTGATAGGTGGTTTGTGTTCTGTCCATGGCACTGCAAAAACAGTTCCAGTTCTAGCCACTTTTTTCCCTTTCCTTTTCCATTTCTCTTTCTTTCTTTGTTCTTTTTTTTCCCTCCTATGCAGAAGACCATCAAATGAATTGTCACAATACTCGAATGCAAGACACAGAAAAAGATGACAACAATAATGATGAGTATGATAATTACGATGAACTGGTGGCGAAGTCATTGTTAAATCTTGGCAAAATTGCAGAGGATGCAGCGTACAGAGCCAGGACAGAATCAGAAATGAATAGCAATACATCTAATAGCCTGGAAGACGATAGCGACAAAAATGAAAATGTTGGTCGTAAGAGTGAGCTGAGTTTAGATTTAGACAGTGACGTTGTTAGGGAAACTGTGGACTCGCTGAAATTGTTAGCACAAGGACATGGTGTAGTGCTTTCAGAAAATGTTAATGACAGAAATTATGCAGACAGTATGTCTCAGCAAGAAAACAGGAATATGAACTATGGGATGTTGGGGAAGCCTACCAACAATGGGCTTACAGAAAAAATGGTGGAAGAGAGCGATGAAGAAGTATGTCTCAGCAGCCTGGAATGTTTGAGGAACCAATGTTTTGATTTGGCCAGGAAACTCAGCGAGACAAACCCGCAGGAAAGGAATCAACAGCAAAACATGAATTCTCGCCAACATGCCCGGCAAGAAGAAGATTTCCAAGGAAGGACATCTGATAGGAATTATTCTGATATGATGAACTTAATGAGGCTTGAAGAACAGTTGAGCCCCAGATCTAGAACTTTTTCTAGCTGTGCAAAAGAGGACGGGTGTCACGAAAGAGATGACGACACCACCTCTGTAACTTCAGATAGGTCGGAGGAGGTATTTGATATGACGAAAGGAAACTTAACGCTGCTTGAGAAAGCGATTGCTTTAGAAACAGAAAGAGCAAAAGCCATGAGGGAAAAAATGGCAATGGAAGCTGGAAGGAGGGATAATATGAGATCCTATGAGGAGCAGTCTCCAAGACAGCTTTCTGGAGACGACAGGAAGTCTAAGTCCAGTGACGGCCATGTCAAAAAGCCATATTATGGTAAAGGTAATATTTCTATCTAATGTATGTTGTATTATGATGAACTATGGGGTGAATCTTAACAAGCCATGCACCTGAATGTGTTTTTTTGCACTCAAAAAATAATTCTAGAAGCACAAGTAGTTCAAAGTAATGCTCTGTGTCTTTAGGTAGAACATTTCATCATGCCAGGAGAAGCAAAGGGAATAAGAGATCATGTTAAAAGAGAGAAGGTTGTCCAGAAATGCTGAATATATTTTATGATTTTAAAACTAAAGGCAAATACATCTTGCATGAATTGACTTATACGTTAAGATTTTGTGCAAGACAGTCAATTAGCTGGGAAATGCATATTTTTATAGACTGGACTGTGTGGGGCATCTTGATTTATAAAATTATAACCAGATGGTGGTTATTGATGAACCCTCTCCCATATAAAATGTAGAGTTGCTTGATAGAAATTGAATAGTATCTGAGTGACCGATAACATGAGATAGGGGCAATGACTGCACATTAATTATCTTTAATAGTAAGGTAATGGAAATCATTTGCTATGCAAGGCATGCTTTGGCCTGGGCTGAGATCAATAGCAATTTCTTTCTTATATGCATTCCACTCCACTGGTTTCATGCCTTTGTGGAAATAGCTAAGGTGCTACCATAACAATTATCCAATATATAAGACCAAAAAAGACAAAACATAAACAATTACCCTAACCATGTATTATGTCTAGGTATATACAATGTAAATATCAACATGCTGTTTTTATGAGTCTGCATTCTTGTAAAGTTTCCCAACAGCAGAATACTTTTCACTCCCATTAACTTTAATGGGAGTTGAGGAATCTGAATCATCGGAGAGAGGTGTGAATAACCTAGAAGGTTATGGGTGATGCTGTGATTTCCAGAGCATCGCTTTATTAAATTGTTATTCTGTGTTTTTAAAAAAAATATTATGAACTTGGTAACAGGGCTGTAAAGTATAATTATGATATTAAAACATTATTTTCAATATATCTGCACAGGAGACTTTTTCTTTCCTTAAGCAAAGTTTGTAAGACAAATAAAAGACCCATATATATATAAGCTACATAAGTATGATGAAAGCATGAAGCTTTCTTGCAATCCAGTTTTGAGCCACTGTCGTACACTGACACCTGAGTTATTGACTGCGTTTGAGGCAGTTTGCCCAATACATTTTTCTGTACATGCAAACTACTTTGGGACACACACTTGTATGAACAAGTGTAATGTATGGGCAATGAAATCATGGATGTGGCCAGCATCAATTTGTATGACTGGCAAACAGTTTCACCATGGTTGCCACAATTATGGGATTCGCTTCTGGCATGCTATGCACATTATGCTTGTCCAAGCAAATTAATATCTTAAATTGTTCAGGAATGCTTATTTTTACGGACAAGGAAAAACACACTGTCACATTACATGCTACAATAAAGTAATGTGTATATACTTCAAGATTTTAATCTGTTATTGCAATTAAGGAAAAAATACAGTCTGTTTTTTAAAAAGAAAAGAAAGCACTGTACGAATCAGCAAATAGTTGAGAAACCATTCAAGTAAAAATTACAAAAAAATTAATGTGCTTATCTTACAGAATATATTATAATATGCCCTTAACCAGACCCAAAATCATTTAAACATTAACACCTCAGGGGAAAAAGAAGGTGCTTCTGTACCTCTGGGAGTTTGAACGTAAATATAAGCAATGATGCTAACAGGTGTCACAAGCGATACCTGGATCTAAAGTTGAAAGTTTAGGCAATGTTAACCTCAGACTTGGGGTCCAGACTCAATTCTTTTCAAAGAGCAGGATAAAATAAATAACCATATACCTTCTTTGCTCTACTGTAAAAAAATTAAAAGCGAATGAATGAAGGCTATGTCCTTCTAACTCCACTCATCATCAAGTACAGGTGATTCCCTCAACTGTGTCTCCTCTTGGGGGAGATGTGGGGTACACATCTCAGGGAATATACACACACTTTAATGTAGGAAAGAAGATGCATCAAAAGGAATGCCTAACAATTCTGTCTCCACTGCTTTCCTATGGTGGGTTCCAAAAACATTGCGAGAGGCAATCCTTTCTATAGATATATGCTTTTCCATGTTAGAAAGTATCCGGATGTTTTTGTGTCCCTAACCTCACTGTTGCAAAATTATATCTGATAATATTGCAGTCCTGACTGGACAATTGTATCAAGAGTTGGTAGAGAACAACAACTTTCCCTATGGCAGTAGGGAAATATTTATGAGGCAGTCATGTTGTTAAATTGAATTACCCAAGTGTCAATATTAAGTTCTCCTTCAATATTTTCTTACACAGTACTAGATAAAGCTATAACCAAATAACCATTTTGATAGTAAAGCTCCATTAACAGTCACCTAGAAACAAAGAGAGCCTGCCCCACATTTCTGATTCGCTCAGCCTAACTTGTTTCCAGCATTGTACTTGAAATGCACTACTCATTAGTGACTACAGTTAAAACATGAGTAGGCAGATTTGAGTTTCAAATTAAAATGTGAATACTGTATGGTTCAGCCCCATGGGTAGCAATAATTCAGTAATATTCATTGATCTTAGTGATGGCCCCCTCATTTATTATCTAATTAACTAAGATGTGAAGATTTATACTCTTTTGGGTTAACTGTACCTTGTTGCACTTGATTATTGTCATATGAAATAGAAATAACCAAAATACTCTGAGAGATAGTCAACTAAATCATACTAAAAGTAGGCCCATTGAATTCAGTGGGTCAGCTCTGAGTTTGACTGATATTGGATATCACCCAGTGCTCTTATTGGCTGGATTCTTTGGACCACAATATAACATATCAGAGTGCTTTATGTAAAGAGTTCCATAAAGCTTTATGTATGCAAATGAATGGTATGGCTGTCAAGAGGTAACATAACTTCAGAGACATAGAGAAAGACCTTGATGAGTTCTATTCCCAGCTCCAGTACTAATTTCTTTCTGTTTTCTTGGGCTGAATAATCTGCCACAGACATAGTCACCAATATGGGGCATTTTAGTATTTGTGTTGCTTTATAATTTTGTTTTATTTTTGGCAGGGGGTTATTAAATGAAAGGTTAACAATGCATATATTGGTCTTCCTGCTGTCAGGAAGCCCTGTCAACCTAATTAAACTACAACCTTTGGATTTAAACCATCAAGGGTAGGCCTGCACAATTTATGACCTACCAAAGCAAATTCAGTCTCCCCAACCATGTTATGTAGCGTGCCAGATGTATGGCAGCCTTCCTGTCCTGTGTTTTGAAGTTTTTAGGCAAGCGGCAGAAGCAGGAGGATTATTGATACCCTGTTGGTGGGACTCCATAGGTGACTGGCACGCTGCATTATAGAATCCTTGAATTGGAAGCGACCCTCCCTCCAAGTTCAGCTGGTCCAACCCTCTGCAATACCACATCTACCACAAGGTGTGGAAGCACATGAAACTGGCCACTTTAAGTTGCATGTGCACTGGCTCCCATCATGGCAGGCCAGTCATGGGAAACTGCTGCTGTGAGCAAAAGCAGACTTTTTGAAACGCCAGTATAAAGCCTTCCTGGAGTGGCACGCTAAATTCCTGCATATGCTTCTCACTTTTATTCTGTGAGCTGGCAGAAAAATCAATGCTCAAATATATAGCAGAGGCCAAATAACCCAGAGTTTCCTGTGCATTGGCTTGAGTTGCGAATCAGTGTATAATATATCAGTAACAAGCACTAATTAGAAACCCCAGTCCTGGAATACAATCTCTTGCTTTAACCTGTGCTTTAAATACTAAAAGGCAAGCACCTTAATTTCTCCAAACTTTGAGCTGTCAAAAAATAATGTTTGATTTGAATCAAGACCTATGAGTTTTGAGACAGTTGAATAACAACATTCTGAAGGGAATTAATGTCCTTCATAATGCCAGGTTCAAACACACAGCACTGATAGATAAATGTTTGGGTTTTTTTTTAAAAAATGAAAACATTGCTTTGAAAGGATGAATTCTAAAATGGTTGAGTTTGGTTGACAGAATCTTATGAGCAATATTGGCTGCATTTGTTTGATACCGGATATGAATTATTCCTAGTACTGTATTTAAAACATTGCAACAGTATAAAAGGATGATGTTCTGATCTGGAGCTTCTGATCAGAATTCACAGGGGTCCTTTCGCCCAACTATCCTGAATCATGTAAACTTTACTGTGTACTGCTGAACTCTGAAAGTGGCTTTGCACCTAACATTTTAGGTGTAAGACATGTTGTTTTTTTTAATATGTGAGTTCAAAAAAAAAAGGTGAATTGCTGCATTTGTTAGGGAGATAGAATTAGCTCTAGCTGCCTGTTTCTGTACACATGGCTTTACTGCCACACAAATTGGAAAACGGTGCTGAGATGATAGCCCTAATATTTACACAATCATTTATTTTAGGATCATCCCCTATCTTTTTAGGCATTGCCAATTCTCTTACGGCTGACTTTAGCCTCTGATTCACACAGGCATAACCAAGGAAGGTCACAGGCAATTTTCTTCTATGATTTGAAGTGGTGGAGACGGTTCTCCTCCTTCATACATGCTTACTATTTCTCCCTTTAATGGTTGTCAGAGGGGAAAGACAGAAAAAGAGTGAACAGGACCCCCTTTTTGGGTGGGGTCCAGCATCAGAAATGAAAGAGAGCATCTTTTTTTACACACAGAAGGTCCCAGGCTCAATCCCTGGTCTTTCCAGGTAGGACTGGAAATGCCCCTGGTCTGAAGTCCTGGAGAGATGCTGCCAGCCAGTGTAGACAGACTAGATGGACCAATGGCCTGGCTTCATATAAGACAGCTTCCTGTGTCTTATGTCCAGTCTATGTCCAGTCCGTCTCCCTTTCCCTTTTGGTTGTGTCTTCCACCCATCATTCCCAGTACCTGCCTCTATAGGCTGAGACAAATGAAAACCAAATTGTTTTTCATGGCACTCAACAGCACAGGGCTGTTGCAGCACTACAAGAAGAACTTTAGCATTGCTACTGAAGCTAACCTGTAGCAGGAGGTGGGGAGAAGGGGATCTGAAAGAAAAAAAACCAGTGGGGCAAGGAGGTTGAGGGTGAGAATGGCTATTTCAAGGAATCATGACACATACATTACTATTCTTACCTGCCTCCCTCTCCTATCACTCTAGTTAGTATTGATGCTCTGCCAGATTCCTTAGAACAGGGAGAGCCAACATGGTGCCCTCAAGAAAGAGTTGGGTACCAACTCCCAACATCCCTGACCATGGGCTGTGCTGGCTGACACTGATCGGGGTTAAAGTCCAGTGACATCAAAAGAGCTGCTTGCCCCTGCCCTAGAATATGGATACAAATCAGAAGTTGAAATTAGCTTGGGAGATAATTAGCCTAGGATAATGGATTGTGTAAATGGAAAGAGCAGGGGTATTTTAGTACAACCCCCCCCATACATTCAGTAAAAGAATGCTATTGGGGGTTCCAGTTTTAATTCCAATTTCAGCAGTAATTCCACAACATTCTCTGCAAACACACACATAAGCATAGTAAGAAAAATAATTTTCATAGGTTATTATGAAAACAGCAAAATGTGATGCAACTCTTCATTATGAATGTTATGAATATCTAAGTGTTCTAAATATGTGGTGACTTTCACAGGACAATTTAAAAGCAAGTCTTAACTTTTTAAAAAACAAAACTTGTAGTTAATGTTCAGTGGAAAGAAACATCCTTTTCTGTAAGTTCTTATATTCTGTAGCAAACTTTTGAGAAACAGTGTTGTCTGTTTTAGCATGCCATTGAAAAAGAATTAATTTGCATTGCATCTTTGAAGAATTTTGGCAAGGAGCTGGGTGCACTATCATCAGTACTCTGAATTTCTCCCGCAGTAGATCTCTAGACTTCAATATATAATGAGGAAAATAGTTTTTAAAACAAATTCAAAACAGAGCCAACTTATAGCTAATGCTTGACAGAAGTTATGTTGACAGTGGTGTGTGGCTTTGCTGGAAGAAAGTCACCACCATTTACCCTCCATGAATGGAGGACAGCTGTGATCATAGGAGCCTACGGTACAGAAGAAGGAAGCAGGAGATAAAAATGTTTTCAGTCGTAGATGTGTTTTCTTCCAGTGTTCTTTGAGAACATTTTCCAAAGAGTAACTGAATTCATTAAGTGAACCTTCGTCCATTTGGAAATCTGAAAAGGAAAAACATCATTCACTTGACACATTTGTTGTAAATTATAGATCCCTCAAGAACAGAAAAGAAAGAAAGCAAATGTCCTACCCCTGGGTGTGATGGAACTGGCCATGTAACGGGGCTTTACCCCCATCACCGCAGTTTGTCAGGATGCCCACACAAAGATAGGGTCCCTCCAGAAAGTAAGTCCACATTGTTTCATGGAAACTGGGGATAAAACTCCACACAAATTTTTCTAGCATGCATTAAGAAACTTTTTTTCCCTTCTCTTTTTTTCTCTGTCCCATTTTTCCAGTATGATATGTCTCAATTTAGCAAACTGCTTTTCTGTTATATTTGCATTTTTTTTCTTTATTTCATCATGTTCACATCTATACTAACCTTTATGCTTGAAGAAAGATGTTTTAAAGCTGTATTCTTTTTATTCTGATAGTATTAGGATATTTGCAAACTGTTGTTTTTCTCTATGCCGCAGGTATTCCCCCCCCCCCGCCAGAAAAAAACAAAACAGTACTGCTTTTAATTCTGAGTAATTATAGCCATCTCTTGAATAGAGTCTCTCGTGTTCAAATAAAGGAGCCGATGTTCCTTCCACTTTGAAAATAGGCAATTGGATTCATTTTAAAATTTATATATATATATATATATATATATATATATATATACACATAATTATTCAAGCAATTAATTCAAATATTTGACCTTTAGAATTGTGGTTGACTTGCAGTAATACAGCTCTGCATGGATGTTAGTGCAAAAATGCTGCAATTGTATAAGAGGTATGAAGGGAGAAGAAATATGTAAAAAAACAAAAACAGGTGCCATAATTGTCTGAGATTGTCAGAACTCATCCACCCACCTGCTAAGAAGAATATACTAAACTGATTCTCAGATTTTGTGGGAGGCTTCAAACATTACAAGAACAAGGCTTCCAATCATAGAATCATAGAATTAAGGAGTTGGAAAGGGACCCTGAGGATCACCCAGGCCAAACTCATGCAATGCAGGAATAAGCAGCTGTCCCAGAGATCAAACCTGCAACCGGGTGTTGCGTGTCGAGGTCCCCAAGCTGCCTTGGTTTTCAAACGGTTTCGGGAGTCGAACAAACTCCCGGAACGAATTAAGTTCTAAAGCCAAGGTACCACTGTATTTGATTTAATAGCTACGCTCCACTTTTCCATTAAAACAATAGTGGAAGTCGCTTGCAATGAAAAACAACAATAATAAATATAAAACACCAGAACAACATAGTTAATATAGTAGCGAGATCAAGAATTCCCACTAGAATTAAGGGACCTTAGTCATGTTCATTAATTTCAGTGGGTCTCCTCTGTTTAGAACTTAGTGAAATTCCACACAGTGTGAAACTGTCTCAATTCTCCTTAAGGATCACCCCATCGGGTTAGGGTCAGGACAGTCATTTTCATATATCTGCCACTGAAAACACTAGCACTATGAGAGTGCTTCTACATGTCGCCATTACATTGAGAAGTAATTACCATGTGATGTAGTATCATCACATATATTAAGTGAAAAAAGTATTTTTCATTCATGACAATGAAGATTTGGGAAGAGAAGCTGCAAGAAACTTTTGAGTCTTGAAAGCACTTAACTCAGTCTGGAGTTAAAAGTGGTATGAGGGCATCAATGGCAGAGTATTGTCCATTTCATATCCTCCCTTAAAACTCGCAGAAAGGGAAATCCCTCTTAAGGAAGCAACACTGCTTCTCAGCTGGTGTGTGAATCGAGCTGATCAAAGGAATTCAATTTCCAGTTTAGCAAGGCCTATAATTTTCTCAAACACAAATGTTTACTCAGTTCCTCAAAGTGGTTCATCTCCTTCCCCCGCCCCACCACCAACGTAAATGGTAAACATACAGCATTTAGAAAACGTTACCAATCAAAGAAGAATATAGCTTTAAACGGTTTGCATGTTCAGTAGTGACAAAAGTGAAAAAGGTGAGATCATCTCTCTTTCTATCTATCTCTTTCTTTCTTTTTCCTCCTTACCCTACTCCTGCAGTGCTGGGCTTGTAAAGCATGTTTCAAGAACAGCTTTGAATAGCAGGAAATCCAAAGTGAAACTTTCACATCTTTAGTACACTGCTAGTAGTGTGGTGATGGTGATGAATGATGGTGGTTGTGACTATTCTTTAAATCAATTATGCACAGGCTTTATTCCTTATATCCTCTAGGCTTTTGTGTAAGCATTACACATGCTTTTTTAAAAAAGATTGGTTCCTTTGAAATGTAGCATAATTTTGCACTAGTTGTCCAGCAACAGTGACACAGATCTGAGCATTTTTCATGTTGTACACATGCACACCAATTGGATGCAGCTCAATTTATTTTTAAACGTTAAAAAAAAGTGAATGTTTGGCACATAGTGGTTTTCAGTTCAAGTAAATTATAAGTACTGTCCTACTGTATTGAATCCAGAGACTTTGAGATCTGTAGGATTGGATCCCTGATATGCCAAATCCCACACTGGAAAATTGCGGAGATGCTATTTACAAAGTAGTGTGCTCCCCTATCGCTGAATTGCAGCCCCTCCCCAATGCTTGCTTGGTGGTGGAAAATGACAACCCATTTTTGTTTAAACCAGACCTTGTTGGTTCCTTTTATTCCTAATTTATCACTCCACCACCCCCTTGAATTTAAAATGTGCTCACATTCTTTGCTTATATTGGTTTCTCCCCCCCCTTTTTTTTCTTCTTCTTCTTCCTTTTTTGGACCCTTTATGATTTATTGACAGCTATAGATTATTATTTTTTAGCAATTATTCTGATCACAACATGAGTGTAACTGCCATTGAACTTTTAACAAGCGTTAGTCCTACGTAATCAAGGCAGTTGCGGGGCTCGGAACCAATTCCATAGCTGGGCTTCAAAGATCTTTCTGGTACTGCTTTCAGCACCTCAGAATTCGCACACATTTTATGCAGTTATTGACTCCAGATTCTGGATGCCTGTTTTGTGTACCTAATCAAGTTTATTATTGCATATCTGCACCTTAAAACTGCTCCAACCTCCAACTCACCACTGTGCTGTTCAGTGCTTTTGCTCAGTGCTTATGTATGCAGCCTCCTGCTTCACTGTCACACCAGAGACACATTAATTGTTAGATAACCTGCCCTCCATAACTCTTAATGTATTAACATCATCCCTATGTTAATGAGTACCACAACACCTCTTTCCTTCACCAGGCTTTTATTGGCTATACCTGTCACGTGTCTATTTTCAGGAATGCTGATCATTAATTAATCTTGCTTTGTACTAAAATGGCTTCCTACAGACTGGGACTTGAAATCTTTTTCTTCTTGTTGTTGTTTCCACACTCTGCTGTTTCCTTTCCTTCTCCTTGTCAAGTTCTTGCCATGCATGAAAACGTTCTTAAGTGTCCTACACCAGGCTGCACAGGCCGAGGCCACGTAAATAGCAACAGGAATTCTCACAGAAGGTAAGATGATGTGCTCACTGAGCTATAATGTAGGTGGATACCATTTCACAGCAACAACACCTCTGAACGTCTCCTGACAAGTGTGTGTGTTTGTGTGCAAATGTGTGTATGTGTGTGCGTGAAGATGCTCTGGGCCTTAATTGAGCAGATGGACTGATGTGCTCAGTCTGATTGTCCTTTACGGCTTATCGTATGAGAGGATTAACTCTGGCACACAGTTAATTCAAATAATAAGCTATATTTCAAGGCTTGTCACTGTTTGCCAGCATTTGCATTTCCTAAGCGAGAATTGAATATACAAGTTTAAATTCCTTCAGCAGGCTGCAATAGGTATTTTCTATCATTGGGGGAGAGGTCGCTAGCTACCCTTCCTTCCCACAATGCTTCAGGCTGCTTGCAATTATTTCTCACCTGTATTTGAATATGAGTCACCTGCATATCTGTTTGTTTTGAGGTACAAAAAAAACATTTTTTAAAAATGTTCTGCTTCTTCACAATATGCACTTTAATATTTCAGAGAGCAGCCTCTTAACCATGATACGAATCCTGACACACACAAAAGCCCCTCAGCTCTACTGAAATCTCTTTGCCACCTGATTGAAATCTAAAATGGCACTTCTGGAGAATATCACTGATGATACTAAAATAAGGTGTATCTAATCAGAACCAGGATAGTTTCTTTACACCATGTTAAGCTACTAACCTTTTTTTGTTCACGAAGTGCTGTAGATTCCAGTGCATTGTAAATAACAAATTGTGTAGAACTGGAAATTATTATAATTAATTAATTAACTTTCTATACACAGATAGTAAAGTCTTCTAGTATAAAGGACTAAAACAGCAGGATTGTTTTCAAATTATCTTAAAATCCACAGGAAGTTGTTGTCTTTTTAATTTGCTTTTGGAGATAGTCCCATTCAAAGGTACAGAAGATAAAAGGATTGGATCCAGACTGAGAATCCCACATAAGTGGGGATAAGCCCCATTGAATTCAGTAGGACTAACTTCTGAGTAGACATGGATTGTGGTGTTCGTGATTTGACCTTCATTTCTATTGAAATCAGTGGGACTTCATTTATGTATGATTTCTTTTAAACCATACTCTTCCACCAGCAGGGTAGCTCACAACATAGAATATACAATAGCAGCTAAAAATTTTTTTTAAAAAAATTGAAAATAAAAACATTTAAAACCCAACTCAGCAGCAATAAATAATATAACTGGCTCCAGAGTCAACATCAACCAAAAACCTGAAGGACTAGACAAACCTGCCCTTAAATATAGCTAATGTGAAGGGCAACCAAATTTCATTTTAGTTATTGCTAACTTTTCACATTGATTTCAATATAAACGAAGTTCAACTAGCTTACTCTGGATCCAACCCACTGTAATTGAGCCCAAGAAGTTAAAAACAAATATATCAGGAATCACAGCTAAAGCACCCATGACAGATGGCCATCCAAACTCTGCTTAAAAACTTCCAATGAAGGAGAGTCCACCACCTTAAATGAAACTGTAAAAAATATTGACCCTGCTTAATGTCCATGGCTTTGACAATAGCACTGGGGAAAGCTGTAGGATTGTTAAAAGACCATGTCTCAGATCCATGGCTTTTGAGACATCAAGGAGTACTGTTTGGCACTCCTCTTTCTGTCTGCATTATTTTATTCTCCATTCCTGGCCCCTTCTGCCATGCTCCCTAAAAGATATCTACTTTGAGAATGGGTGTTGCTGGTTAGCAATAGTAATCTCTTGCTAAGAGGCCTGGAGGATGTCTGAATGAATGAACTCCAGTGGTCATGTCACCTCAGTGCATGCCATGTAATCCATGGAAGAGTTTAGGAAACATTGTCTACTGTATCGTGTCTTCTCTTAAACATTTCTATGGCTTTATGATTTATTTTTCCCCTATAGAGAGGGGAATGACTTTCTAGATCTCAGGAAGATTCAGAGTGAAGTTCTGTTCAGAATTCTGCCATAGAGTGTATTGATTTCCTCTGTAGAAATTTTGAAATCAGATAAGCATATTGCAAACTATGACCAGATAAACAACTTTTCCTTTACCTCGTCATAATATTCATATATATGCTACTTCCAGTGTGTTGTTTATTTTTCTCATAAACTGTTTTCTAGCAGAAGCAGAACTGTCATTATATGCTCAGCTCCATAGCTCCTGTATCCTCATGATTCTGGGTTCTTTCCAAGGCAGCTTTCCATCCATTTCAGCAGCAAGCAATATCTTCACTTATAGGCTAAATTCTATTTTGATTTACAGTTGGCACAGCTTCATTTTGCAGGTCAGCCCTAACCATCTTTACCAGTTGTAAGTCCTGAATTCAGCAAAGCTTATGTTCAAATAAGCAGCTTCAGGGTTGCAGCCTTAATTTAAAAGCAAAACAATGATTGTGTAATGTGTTAACCTGCGTAATTTGGCCTACACGTCATTGCCACTGAAATACCAGTGTAGTGATATAAATAACAAAGTTTTCCAAAGCGGATAATACTTGTTGGCAATCCTGCCCGACAGTATTGCAAAGTGGAATTTTCAGATTTTCATTCTGTTTGCCTGGCAGTAGTGTTCTCCTGCACATTTACCAGAACACGAAACTGAAGCATAACTTGTGACCTATCAAGCTGATTGCAGCTCACCAGCTATTTATGGTGGTTAATCAACAGCTCGTTAAACTTTTGTTTTTTGCAGAAATTGTAGAACGGCTAAAACGGTAATATTCAAGTACCTGGCTGGCATGCCGCAATATGTAGCTTGGAAAGTATGTTTGGCTTGGTGGGTCACACGTTTCACAGAACTTTTCTTATGTACAGTGGGATAGGAAGTTATTTTATTTTTTTAATGATGTCAGCCCTGTGTCTTTAAAGGCTAGAGTTGTGCATCGAAGAGGAGTAACGCAGGGCATCAAAAAGCAGATTATTTTGTTCCTGGCAAGCTTCCTCCTTATATTTACTAAGAAGGGCTCTATGAAGCTATTCAGGACACGACAATTACATTTTCTTTCTGTAATTGCAGCCTCTCGGGATGTCCTATTGCTGCAGCAGAGAAACTGGCTAAAGCTCAAGAGAAGCATCAGAGCTGTGATGCATCCAAATCAAACCAGGCATCAGATCGTGTCTTGAGGTATTAAGAGTTGCTCTCACACTTAATAGCGTATACCAGATTAATTGCATAATAAGTTAGCCTGAGCACTAAAAAAAAAGAAAAAGAAAAAGTATACGACCCTTGAAGAAGTGTTTAGAATTAGGGCTTCTGGATCCTGTTCTCAGCATTTATCTGCCTACCAATATACCCTGGGGGTGGGAGGGTTAATGTTTTTTTGGCAAATATCAATAAAGCTGAAAAGCTCATTTTTGTCTTAGGCATTGTTTGGTGTAAAGCTGCCTGCTGGAGTTCTGAAACTAAGAACAGTGTGAAAAAAAGTTGATATCTTTGGGAAATAAACTAATATTTACCGGTAAGTCTTGTTTTTTCCAGCAGGCGTTTACTAGTAAATATCAGTTTAAATGAAAACCAGAAGCCCTATTTTTCAAAATTTTAGTTTGCCAGTATGGATTTCTAATTCAAAAGTATTTTCATTCTTAGATTTAACAATGAAAAGCACCCACTGAGGTTTAGTTGGCTTCTTATTCTCTCTAAAAAGAATGATAAAGTTACACCATCATATGGCTTACAGTTTTATTGCTGCCAATAATTCATGATTCATCTCATTCCTCAGGAATACAATTTCTAGGTTGTCCTGTGCAGAACCTATAAGCATTTCCTTGAAGCAGTTACCTTTCTTGCGAATCTTGAGAGTCAGGATCCTAAGGCTATGTCCTGTGCTGTGTAGGTCGCCCAACTGCTGTAATATTTTCTAATTAAATGCATATATGTAATGTACACAGCATTCCCTAGGAAAAAAGAGAGAGTTTTCCTATGTTTTCTGTCAGGAAACTAGTTAATTGTAAACATTAACAGAATGGCTTCACTTGAAGGTACAGATTTAGATTCTGCTTTCCTCTCTCACAGTGACATGTCTAATGACTATTTTTAGTGGCCTCATGATACTGGATCATCTGAAAAAAATCCAGCCAAAACTCAAGCTTAAAGCTGAGGGTTTGGTCAAAACATGCTGGGCTATTTTGGATTCATTTCCACGTGCATTTACGATTTACAGTGATGTCAAAAGCAAACCCACAAACGTGATGTCTGAAGCTACATTTAGAGTGCCTTCAGATCTCTCATTAATCCAATGGCAATGCAAATCCAGTGGCAAAGACATTTTAATAATATCGTCCATACACAAAAGAAAGCAGGAATCGTGTTTTAGCCTAGAAATCTTGTGGTGGTTTTTACTACTAATGATGTTTCTAATCTTCATTCAAATGGTATTTGAAAATGCACTTAGTACTGCCCTGGAACTGCAGGTTTTGTTGCAAATCACTCCATAATCTGGAAGACTGAAAATGCAAAGCAGGGCAAAACTTGCTAATAGTGAATGCCACTATTTGAAAGCCAAACACTGCAGAGTTTCCCTGGTATTATTTTTTCCTGGCTTCTTCTACAGTCTAAAAATGGGGGGGGGGGTGATAGTTAAATTAGGCACAGACATCACATATGTATCAGTGTGCTTTCCCCTTGCCATTAGAAAAACAAGATTTTTTTTTCCAAAGAAGAAGCATGACTGATTTTGTTCATCATTCAGAAATACGATGTGAGTTTACAGATTTAGGGTTTGGTGTTCCACATACTCTTCCACTTCAGATACAATTTTGGGGGGAAACTCCTTTGTTGATCAAAATAACAATACCACAGATAAGACTCTTCCGTGGCAGCTGCCAAGAGGAACAGAACAAAGCTGGTGTAGCCTTGCCATTGCTTTCGAACCAGAATTTCTTTAGTGCAAAGTCAAATGCCATGCAAAGGAAGCCTCTTATAAGAAGCAGCACCTGAGCTTTTGACAGATTCCTCAAATAGATGTTTTGGCACTTTTGCTTTTGCCGCTGGGACTGTCGTGCCTTTCAGATCTTGATAGGTGATCTGAGTTACATTGTCACCTCAGATTTGACTTCTCCACTGCCTTTCTCCTGTAAGAGCTCTTAAGATGAAAACTCTGAAGCTCGCCCTGTGATATTTGTGCTTGCTAAGCACGTATCGACTGCTGTTATTACCTTCAACTTGATTTCAAACAGAGTAACCCATAAGAAGCGCCCAAGTTTTTGGGGGGCTTTTTGCTGCACACCTTGACCTAAAGATGTGTCCTAGCAGCAGCAACATGCTTCTGCCTTTTTGTCTTCAGGCTGAGCAAAATGGGGGTGCCTTTGGCATCCAGAACTGAATCCTGGTTACTTAGGATTTCCCACAGAGGTGGTGCTTCCTGGGGAAATATCCCTTTTGCACTGCAAGTGGAGTAGGATACATTTTTTAAAGCCTTTTGAGAAGAAATCTGATTTACAGAATATGTGATCCAGTGTACAATTAGTATTTGTTTTGACGGCACAGTGTCTGAATTCTATTTCCATAGTTTAAAGCAGCTTTTTGCTTTACTGATCTTGGTTCTGTGATTGCAGAACACTGTTGGGCTCTGTTCTCTCAGAAGTAATTTTCCACCCCAGCATGTGAAATAAAATCAAAGTGGATGAGTAATAAAATATTATTTATACATACATATCTTTTACCTAAATTCCAACGAAATAATACTTTGGAAGTCTAAAAGTTTATGGTTATGTAACATTTCTCACATTCACTTTGAGAGGCACAAAGCCAACCTATATTATTAGACCATCTTATTAAACAAACTAATACGTAACAGAACTCCCATCCATGATAGTGCAGTTGAGGCTTTCCTTTAACAAATTTACAGTCATGCATTGGAGCAAATCTGCCATCTGTATTTTATTTCAGCTTGGAAGGGTGTTTTTACATATATATATATATATATATATATATATATATATAATGTTTTTAAATTTTGCATTGTTATATATTTGCCATTTTATGATTGCAATGGGGAAGCACTTGAAAATGACATTGCCACAATTATCAGGGATGAGTTTGTCCCATCACCTTTGAAGAGACGTGAGTTGGTCTCTTCCGGGGGAGGGGTTGTGGGAAGCTTCTAATTTTATACACAGTATTACACACCATGATTTGTTGCAATAATGAGTTCCCAGCAATGCTAAGGTGAACAACAGTTGAAATAAGACCATAGATATTGCAAAGAAACAGCAAAATAGTCAAATCACAGAACTTTAAAAAGGTCTGTTTGATCTCACCACACAAGCCTGCTAATACGACATTTTCCTTTTCTTAATGGTAGGTGAGAAAAAAGTATGTATAAAGGAGGCATGTCAACCATTATGCCCTCTTGGGGAGCTGAAAAGACTGATGGTGCCAGCACTAACCAGTTCAAAATTTTAGTGCTGTTAAATGTAGGTCCAGTGGC
Organism: Podarcis cretensis; assembly: GCF_951804945.1. Classification (NCBI taxonomy): domain Eukaryota; kingdom Metazoa; phylum Chordata; class Lepidosauria; order Squamata; family Lacertidae; genus Podarcis; species Podarcis cretensis. The sequence continues at coordinate 99,383,640 of NC_137172.1, forward strand.
AGTATAGTTCAATGAGTAGACTTCAGAAGGTTGGTGGACGCACTAGATATCAAAGCACATGTGGACTCATTGCCCGCACCTTGATCATCCTAGATTTAGAAATTATTCCAGGGGCAGGTAGGCCCTGGAATTGCTGTTGCTCCAAAACTTATATGCACATGTAATATGCTCAGGTAACTTTTGCTATCTCCTTGCAGAGCTGCTGTAATTATGCTCCTCCCCTTATTGCCTCATATAGCAAGGAAACATACCTGTGTGTGTGTTGGTGTTGGTGTTGTTGTTGGTTTAATAGGACCCATTTGCCTATTTCTTTTGCTATTAGCCACTTGTAGTGTAATTATAATTTGTTTTCTCTGGGCTTTTGTTGAAGGAAGGTGTCCTGCTAAAATACAACTTAAGCGCTTAAATAAATACATAAATAAACGCATTGCTGCCGCTTGTGTGCAGTAAACAAGCTGAAAGAAGTGTTACTATCAAGGCTTCAAATTGTGTATTATCTGTCTAACACACTGTACGTGTTTGTTTGTTTTTGTTTAATTTCTAGGCCCATGTGTTTTGTTAAGCAGCTGGAGATCCCTCAGTATGGCTACAGAAACAATGTCCCCACCACAACACCCCGCTCCAACTTGGCCAAGGAACTAGAGAAATACTCTAAGACTACGTTTGAATATAACAGTTATGACAACCATGCATATGGCAAGAGAGCCATAGCTCCCAAGGTGCAATCAAGGGATATTTCTCCCAAAGGATATGATGGTATGAGGTGCACACTCTTTAATCATCAGAAACCAATCTGCATCTAACAATGGTGTGGATTGTACAGACCACATCTGAGTATTGTATGTGTTCATGCCTATGTAATAGAGCGGAAGTCTATTTATCTCACCTGTCTGCTTGGTAGTAATAAAAATGGTATCGTTTCTGCATTTTTCCATGTCAGAAATTGCAGCCTTGAGACTCACAACTGCTTCTGCTTCTGCGGCCCAATCCATTAGGCCGAAAAAGTTAAGGCACAGGTCAATATCACTTGGTCCTTAATTACACAAGGTTGACATAAAAACGACTTTGGCCAACAGTAGGTAGGTTGCAGAAAAGCAACAAGAATAAGGATGTGTTTTTGTTTTGTTTTTTTAAAGCAGATAAGCAGACTTCTGCTATATTAAGGGAATTCTATTCATTTGATGATGGTGTTGCCTGGAACTTTTCATGAAAGCATGTCAAAAACTTTATATCATGCTGGATTCTGGATTGCTTTGTGTCCCCCACCCCCCAAATCATGTCTAATGATTGAGTTTGGTGGATTATTGTTATTAAGTTTGCAATACAAATGGGCAGTGGCCCCAGGCCATGTAGTTTAGCATCCATTTTAATGTCTAGGAGAGCCAGACTTATGGGTTATGTAATGCTTTGCTAACTCACAAAGATAATGTGCTTGCTCTCTGAGGTTTGAGAAATGGAAATGTGTTGAACTTAGCTGCAGTTCCAACATCTTTTGTTAGTCATGTTAATTATGGCCCTAATATATTACCAAATTCTTGATGGGGGGTTTTTGGGCTGAGGGAGGGTAGTGCTGGAAAACCTGTAATTATTATATATCACCTGATTATGCTGATGACTCTACTTTGGCGGGGGGCGGGGGGAGTGTAATGATTGTGGAATATAGATTAGCACTGAGATTTCACATGATGACTAGACCTTTGTGGGCAGAAGGAGGGAGGGGAGATTGTGCCATGTTTTCAATTCTGTTTTTTAATACACAACATGTCAGTGTAAAACAATCCGGTTCCTAGCAGTGAAGAAGAGGTACAGAAATGTCCAAGTGACAATCTTAACCATAGTACAAACAAATCCACTATAGACCTAACATCTTGGAACAGACATAGAGTGAGATTGGTGTGAAAAGTAGCGAAAGATGTACGAACTGGAGCATGCTCGCATCGTTTTGTTGCGAGGCAACCTTCAAGGTATAAGGTTTTGTAGAAAAGGGGGTTGTAAATTCTTTAAATAAAGCAAGAGACTTCTGTTGCCTGTTTAGGCATACTAGCAGTATCCAGAATAACAGATGACGCTTTGAGCAGTTGTGTGTTTGGACTGTACCGAAATTCTGTGTAGACAAAGTGGGAGGTGTGCAGTTTGCCTAACTTTCTAGGTGCATCATGGTGAAGACGACTTGAGTGTTTCTGGGACCTGTTTGTATGGTAATTCTGCATCCCTTCCCCACCCACAGCCAATCCTGACATTATTTAGATGATAGTTCACACTATACCTGGAGCAGCACTGTGTTGGAATACAGAGCACTCCCTATCCAGCTGCTCACAACACAAGGTGCCCAGCAAAAGGGGGAACCAGACAGGTGTCAGCATGTGTGAGTCTTGCCAAGATCCTGAGGCCTTGTCAACTGGGTGAGAATGCCAGGTGCCGATGCCGATACGCATATTTAGACTCCACAACAAAATTCTGTGGTAGTGTTGTTTTTGTCTGTAACAAACATAGATATCAGGTTCCATTTGTTGGACTGATTAGTACAGTGCTCTCTTGTTATTGGACAAGATCTTAATTTATCTTAATTTGGGGGAAGACATGAAACGCAGGTATAAGACACATACACACCCATCTTCTGAGTTCTTTTTTATTCTAAAACAAAACAAAACAAAGGATGAGTATATAGTGAAAAACAAGTCTACAAAGTCTGTTATCTGACAAACTATGGTAACGCCTCGCGAAAACCCTTTTTTCTGCCCTTTCTTGACAGCCAAACTCAGCCACCTGAGTCAGCCACCTCACTCTGCCTAATGGTAGGGTCAACCCTCAATGTAAGGATTTGTATCCAACAAAGTCATTGAACATGACAAATGACTTCTGCTCACACAGTGGAACTTTTCCTCCCCTTGCACAGATACACCCGAAACCTGCTCTCGAAGGTTAGGAAGAGCAGATTGGGCAGGAGAGGGGAGAGGGAGAGGAAGTTCTGTTGCATGAACAGTATTTGTTGTTCTCATGCAACCACACTGTTGGATGCAACCTTCAGTCCTGACACAAATTTCTTCTCTTATCTATTCACTTGTATTTAGAATTAAGCAAGAAAAGAAGATCACTGGATGAGAATAGCTATAATTCCATCAAAACACAGCCTAGTTAGGCAGAAGTACCTGGATTTAATCCAACCAATGTTGTGATAGCCTGCTGGTGCTACTAATAAGTAGTCTATATACTAGCAGCAAGCTAGTATATAATACAGAAGTAAGCTTTTCCTGGCCCAGGGAACTTACATTTGACCACTTCTGTACAACTTATAAATAGATATGATTGTGATAGTCATATCCTTATCACCCCTTCTCCTTATATTTTGTTTAAAAATATGTGCTTAGCCAGTTCCTCATCACGTCACTCTAGGATGGGTTTCAACGTAATTGAAAACTACAACAATTTAAAACAATTATGAGACAATAAAAACAGAACTCTAAAATTCAGTCATGGTTCAGTCACAAACTGAAGCAATGGCCAACTTTCCATAACTGTACTTAACAACCCATAAATGCCTGGGCAAATAAACAGGCCTCTGTCTGGTGCCAAAATGCCATAAGGCAGACATGCTTCCAGGGAAGGGACAGTCTACAACTGGGGAAGGTGTCAACACAGAGAATGCATTTGTTTTCAAGTCTCAAGCAAGCAACAAAAGTAAGGGGTTTATTGAGCTCTTGCTGGACCTTTATGGTTGATGATGGGCTGTGTTCAACTTGGCAGATCATAGGTCGTGCAACAGAAACAAATAAGGGACTGGATACAGAGAAGTTAGAGGTTTAATAACAAGGAAATGAGGAATGACTTGGGGAAAGTCAAAAGGAGTGGAAAGAAGAAACAAGTGTTTTTTGGAATAAGATTTGTGCTGACATTCTTTAAACAAATTAATTGTGCTTCCTTTTCAACCTCAGTTTTTTTCTTTGAACATTTTTACTATTGTACACAAAACATTTGTTCTGTCCCCATGAAATTGTGCCCTGTGTGCTTGTAGCAAGCAGATGTATTTGGCTATATAGATAATACACCAATGGATCTCTGTAGAGTTGGTGGCGTATTAGTTGTTGAATTGTAATTTTCCATTATATTGATGTCGGAGATGGAAAAAGAAATATAGTCTAAAGTATTTTTGTAGTGTATGAGGTGAACCTGAGTTTTCTCCTCTTCAGACATGCACCAACACTACCCCCATAGCACTCATATTGTCAACAAATTATATATTGAGCCATATTGATTATTTCAGTATTACAGGGACAAATTATGGGTGAAGCTGTTCTCTGAATGTCTAAATATCTGTGATTATTTTAGTATCTCGAAATTAAACATCAGTTTATGGTGCCAGATGATTAAAAATGAAAATTGAGCAAAGGGTTTGGCATCTTAACTGAGGAATGTTTGAGCTTTTGTTAATATTGAGCCATAGCTTGTGTCAAAGTTCATCAGAAAAAAAATGTCAGGTGACCAATGCGTGCTCAGAACATAAAGTTGTGACAGTAAGGAGGGTCCTTTTTAAAAAATAAATAAATAAATGATATTGGTATAGCATGCAAAAAGGCACACAACTTAGATGCCTAAAATCAAATGGTTTGAATCACCATGACCACTTCTAAAACAGAGAAACTGCCTGGGCCAGTGAAGCTTAGGATCTATTTATGCATAGACTTTTGTCAGACCCAGACATTGCTTTGAAACTCCCATCCTTCCCTCCATCTGCACCATGCAAAACTAGATGTTGATATGGAAGTTTTGTGAAAAGGCTCTTCGGGACAGACAAAAGACAGCACTTCTTCACACAGGGCATAGCTAAACTATTAGATTTGCTCTCACAAGAGGTAGTGATGGCCATGAACCTGGATAGCTTTAGAAGATGCATAGACCAAGTGTGAGCTTCCTGTGAGGAAAGAATGATGGAGTAGATGGTCCTTTAGCCTGATCCAGTACCTTTCCCTTCCGTTCTTGTCTCCTGAGGCGTTTAGAAATTAAATAGTCATTGCAATTGGCAGGGGGAGGGGCTGGGTTCAGATCAAAACCATAGAACTGGGCTAGGAAATTTTACCCCTTAACGCTGTGCCACTTTCCCGATTATATTCTTGCCCCAATACCATCTATTTGCCCCACAGGCAAAACTTTCACGTACCATGGTTTTTGACATTACATCTGAACCAACTTTTGTATATTAGATGCTGTCAAAAAAAATATTATGTCAAGACATAATAGCTTTTAATATTACATAAACAGTTGGCTGGGTAGGTGAGAAAGGAATTCCAATAGTTCCAGGTTCAGCTCATGAGGGGATGCCTTCTTAATGTACTGTTTAGGTAGCAACACTTTCAAAGGCAACACAGAGGAGATCAAGCATATTATCTTCTCAGTGAGCTTCTTTTCTGTCAGCCGCCCCTCCCCCCCAGAAAATAGTGTGAATTAGGAGCTTTGTGCAAGTTCTCCCGTTTTCCTGGGGCAGTGCATTCCTTTTTCTCCTGCCAACAGTTAACAGAGGGTGTGTGTGTGTGTGTGTGTGGTTTTTGTTTTTTTAAAAGCCCTCCTTATAGTGCATTGTGCACATTTTGCTTGCTATAAAACTGATCTGAGTGTCGCTGCAGAATACTCTGGAGATTATCACTCTGCTTCTTTTCAGTATCACATCCAGGTTTCTTGTGCAAAAGAAGCCACACTCAAATATCATAAAATTATCAGGAGCGGTTCCTTTACACACACACACACACACCCCTTGGGTTTCCCCCTCCCTTAATAGTCTTTGCAGTTCCTTTTGAACACCATTCTCTGCAGATTGCATTGCTTTTTTACATGTACGTACATAAGTGCCAGCCCTTTTGAGTCATCCTTGTCATATTTCCTTCCCACAGCAAAACGTTACTGTAAGAACTCCAGCCCAACTAGCAGCACAACAAGCAGTTATGCCCCTAGCAGCAGCAGCAATATGAGCTGTGGAGGAGGCAGCAGCGCCAGCAGTACCTGCAGCAAGAGCAGCTTTGACTATACCCATGACATGGAAGCAGCGCACATGGCTGCTACTGCTATACTGAACCTTTCCACTCGTTGCAGGGAGATGCCTCAGAACCTCTCCACTAAACCTCAGGATCTCTGTTCCAGGGTAAAAACAAACAAACCTGTGCCTCTATATCTCTATGTATATTTGTTTGTTGAATGGGGAAATGCATAACGCTTTATTGTCTGCACTGGCATCATACTAATCATCTATGATAAATACAGCAAGAGCTTCCAAGGATGCTTAATCTTGTTCTCCATATAAATTCTAGCAGTGACATCTTGCAGCTTTGCTATGGTAGTCCAGCAGCAACCATCTGATATGATCTAGCTCAGAATACAGTGTTTAAAAAACAGGGTGGAAACGAATAAAAAGCCTGCTGTTATTGTTAAATGTTTCCTTAACTGGTGAGGTCTGCGGAGACTACAAAGGTTATGTCAGCTGAATTCACTGAACAGTCTGTGCTATAGCTTTAATGTGCTTATTGGTGTATTATTATTTTTTACTTAAATTATAATTTGGCAATGGATTTGTTTTGCATGGCAAGTACGAGTGGTTTGGCACAGCAGAATTAGACTCCTGAGTAGGCCTACTTTTATAATGTGTGTACAAATAAACATTAGCAGGGCAGTAGGAAGATTAGTGACTTCGCCTCACAACTTCAAACTTCAACCATACTCCATCTTGTATGTTGCGCGTCTGTTTTGTGTGGTGCTTGTGTCTCCCTGGAAACTGCTACGTCCAGTGATAAATATTCACTTAATAGTGTCTTGAACATATTGAAAAATCTGACCTAAGATTATACAGATTTATGCTTAGAAATTAAGAAATGTGTCATGAAATGCATGTTTGGGTTTAAAGGTGCGCCGTGAGTCTGAAAAGGTTGAAGACTTACTGAAGGTAGATGTTCCATTTCCATGGAAAGTCTGCGACTACCCACTTTTTTAAAAAAAATAATTAAGTACATTTATCTACAGCTTAATATTTCAAAAAACTTTAAGCCATGGTCTAAATTTTTGGAAGCAATGGAAAACATTTTAAAAATACATTCCTTTGTTTTCATGCATTAGTGTTTTGATGTTGTTTAAAAACTGTTGTTTCCAACCCTGACCCTAAGGAACATTCTATGTTAGCAACTAAGGCTTGTTTTCCACATTCTTTGGTGTGGGACTTGAAAATAGCTTTCTGATTTCTCACTTCTGAGAATCTCCCCATGGTGGTACTTGAGATCTGAGGGTTCTGCGCATGTTGAATGACACATCAGTAGTGGGGACTCGGAATTACGGCTGTTAGTCCTGTTGCTAATAAGCATGCAAACTCAGGTAGCCCCAAATACCAACTGTTTCCCATTGGAAGTTTGGGAGGAGAAAAGAGATCTATACTTAGCTAGGCTTCCCAACATGAGGAGCTAACGCACCCCTACTGACTAATCGAAAGGCCTGTTTTGCTCGTGTATCTGTACACAAAGATGGGAACTAGCTAGTCAGAACCACACTTCTTACACAGAGCTAGGCATGGAGGAGAAATCTGCCAAACCTGTACTCCAAAGCAGACTCACCTGATTCGATCCGGGAGAATCAACATATCTGGATCACGCGTCCAGCTTGGAATCCACAATCCTTTATGAGGGGCGACTGAGGGCTGCTCTTCTAAAAATGATTTTTGCCCTTTAAAACTGGGTTAAAAATAATAATGTTTATCTAGCCACCCAAAGCCTGAGTGTCAGGTTCCTTGACACCCCCACACTTCAAATGCGGTAGAGTAAGTACAAATACCTGGAACAAATACTCAGGTGCTAAAAAAAAACCCAACCCCACACCATGTGGATTTTAAAAGACTTCCCCTTAAAAATTCACCTAGAAATGGGACAGGATAGACTTGATTCTACCCTCACGCAAAACTGGGATGGATTGAACTTAAGTCTGTCTGTCCGTCACTAATGCTGAGAGACCTTAGTCTGAAAATATAAAGCTATCCCAGGTGTCTTCAGTAGCCCTAGTATGCAGCTCAACACAACACAGTAGTGCTGCACAGCCTGACACCACTTTATAAGTGTTAGGTAAAGGTAAAGGTAAAGGTACCCCTGCCCGTACAGGCCAGTCTTGACAGACTCTGGGGTTGTGCGCCCATCTCACTTAAGAGGCCAGGGGCCAGCGCTGTCCGGAGACACTTCCGGGTCACGTGGCCAGCGTGACATCACTGCTCTGGCGAGCCAGAGCCGCACACGGAAACGCCGTTTACCTTCCCGCTGGTAAGCGGTCCCTATTTATCTACTTGCACCCGGAGGTGCTTTCGAACTGCTAGGTTGGCAGGCGCTGGGACCGAGCAGCGGGAGCGCACCCCGCCGCAGGGATTCGAACCGCCGACCTTTCGATCGGCAAGTCCTAGGCGCTGAGGCTTTAACCCAAGTGTTAGTGAACACTTAATAGATTAACAACCACTTGGCAAAGCCTAAAGGAACTAATTACAAAAAGGAGCAATCCTTACAATTAGGACCGTGTACTTAAATAATTTATTCAGTCTTAAAAAAAGAAAAGAAGTAAGAGTCTTAAAAAAAAAAACATTGTGATGAAATTTCATCTTTACAAAAAAAAAAAAAAAGTTCAGAGAGTTAATGAGATGTTGCTTGTTTAAAATCATTTCCCAGCAAAACTATGCTTCCTTCATGAGACCACTAGATGGCTATACAAACAAACACTCAGAGGGTGAATCAAACCAAGTTTTTGAAGCTATAAGTGAACTTTGTGTCTGGCAAACATATTCTGCTTTTTGCAGAGAAATTTTCTTTAACAAAAGATAAAGATAAATGGATAATACAGCTTATCCCAAAAGTAGCTATTAGAAATAATTAATGTCAATTTAGAGAAAAGGAGAAAGCTTTTGTTTTCATCTTACTTGAATTCATTGTATTATTATACAGAAGAGAGGAAAACCTATTTTTCCCTGGCATGTAATATTAATCCAGTTTAGGTAGAAGAAATTTAAGTAACATCACTGAAAGATGTTGCATTTTCTTTTTTAAAGTTAAAAGAGGATTCCCCCTTCCCCAATGTTTTCCCTTTTTATTAAAATCGAAATGGTACTCCTGGGAAGGTAAATGCCACACCAAATCACCATCAAGGAAATAATCAAGTTTGGTCTATTAAGAACAGTATCCAAGCAGGATTGTGATGTATGATTTTTCTAGGTAATAAGCATGGGGAAAATATTTTCTCTTGGAGTGTCTTCTGGAAGCTTTTATTACTGTAAGGAAAGCAGGTTGCAGTGGCGTAGCGTGGGTTATCAGCACCCGGGGCAAGGCAAGTAATTTGCGCCCCCTAACCCATGGATTTGCGCCCCCTAACCCGTGGATTTGCACCCCCTAACCCTAACCCCCAGATGTTGCGCCCGGTGCGGCCGGCCCCCCCTGCACCCCCCACGCTACGCCACTGGCAGGTTGCTAGAACATGAGGAAGCAGAGCCACGCTTGAAATAAGATTTCTTGGGAGAAGGGTCTTTCTCTCAAAATATGAATTGCTGTGTGCATTTTGGCTTTAGGAAAACAGGTTCGAAGGTGTGTGTGTGTGATATTTTTGCTTCACTTGCAAAAGGAAATAAAAGAGGGAGAAGGAAAGGTAGAAAGGCGGAAAGAAAATGCCTCACTTTCCCAGCACACATCCTCAATAGCTGCAGGGAATGTCAGTACCAGTTTCATTTCCCCAAGCTGAGATGATTATAAAGGAGGACTTTGTAGAATGTAAAGGCAGTTTATCACTGAATGTCTGTGATGGGGTGTCTGTGTGGTTTGAATACATTTCCACTTTATATGGAGGTGGCAAGCACAGTACAAAGAGGCTTATGGGGGCCAGTCCCATGAAACTGCCTGTTGGTGTTACTGGTTGAGAATGGTATGTTTTTTGTGTTTTTTGTTTAGCACTTAAAACTTCTCTTTTCTGATTCCACAGTTGCTAGCATTTGAAAGGTTTGCTGATATTTAACGTTTAAGCTTCTGTTGTTGATTGCTCACCTAATTAAGGCGCTCCAGGCCATATCAGATTCATATTGTTGTTAACTCAAAGAACTAGACATGTCAAGGAGTTAAAATCAAGACAGCAGAATTTGCAACAAGAAAATGTTTTGCAGAGATTATACAGCAGTATTGCCAGGAAGCAGAATTGTAAATGGAGCACTCCTTTTGGTTATAACTCTGTATGTGCTGGGAAATAATTGATGACAACAAACTGAACTCTATACCCTTGGCATGTGTGTGTTTTTAAACAGAACCCTGATATGGAAGTTGATGAAAACGGAACGTTAGACTTGAGCTTGAACAAGCAGCGGCAACGAGATGGCTGTTGCACCATTTTGACGCCCCTAGAACCAATGTCGCCGCAACAACAGGCTGTGATGAATAACAGGTGTTACCAGCTGAGTGAGAGCGACTGCTGGGATTTGCCGGTGGACTACACAAAAATGAAGCCTAGTAGGATAGATGAAGATGATTCAAAAGAAATCAGTGTATGTCTCTTTCATGCTTTCTTCCATTGAATTTCTAAGAACTGGTGGTGGTGGTGGTAGTAGTGGGGAAATGATTTACCCACAAGCGGCTATGGTTGACATTTGATCAAATCTTTTAACTAGAAATTGTTGTACTAACCATGTGCTCATTTTCCATATCCTTCTTATTTCCATTGCAGAAATTCAAGGTATACTTTGGTTATCTAAGTTCAATTTAGAATGAACACAGGGGACTGCAGTTTTGTGCAACTAACTTGCCTAGCTTATCAACTTTGGTTGTCATATTCAGGGATATTAAAGAATGCTTTGCTAACAGAGCAGAAGGCATGTCACATAGATAGCCTATTTTTTTGTCCTTATACTGGAAAAAGCTGTTAGCCATTCACCATAATGGAAAAAAAGTAAACTGCTTGGGATTATTTCTGTGTTCTTGTTGCTGTGATGACATTGCAGACATTGAAAGTGGTAGTAAAGAAAGAAGACAAAGAATCTCGTTAGTGACTATATTTTCATTACAAATTTCCAAATGACAAAAAAGGTAGAATGTGCTGTGTTTTCCATTGTTGCTTGGAAAGGAGACTTTTGGTAATCATCGGTGCTGCTTTACTTATGATGATGCTGTTTATCTTTGTTAGGTTCTAACTTTTCCTTAGCACAATTTATAGTCAAGCTTCTGTAATACAGACATGATCTTACAGTCCCAGTCTTTAGTGTCAAGGAATTTGGTGATGGTACATTTTGATTGCCTGATCTTATATGCACTTTTCCTCTGCTGTCATATCAATCTTCGTTCAGTAAATGATGGCACAGCTTCTTCTTTTGCGGGGGGGGGGGGGACACCTTAAAAATGAGACATGATGGAATATGCTTTGTATACATTATCACTAAAATAGGAGAAAATACATAGAAGATAGTATATGCAAAGCAAGCAGAAGCAGAACTTTCATATTTTTTATTAGACTGCCATCTACAGGAATTTTTGTGTCCAAGCCTCTCAGCTCATTAATCTGAACATTTCCAAATTCAATATGTGGAGAGCTGTGAATTCTAACCTACAAACTATACTTAGTAAGAACAGTAATTGTAATTTAGAATTGAGGCATCATTTGTGCATATGACTATGAAATATCAAATACTATGTTTGGATATTTAATTATTTGACTCTGTTATTATGTTTGTGTTTTTCTGGATAATATGGGAGAGTAAAGTCTTCACATATGTTCATTCTACAAAAAAACCAAACCCAGTGGATTTTTGTACATAACTATTCATAAAATGAGGGTGGTTGATACTCATACCCAAAAGAGCAACTTCACAGAACAAGCATATTGCAATTTCCACCCCAGCATAGTAGTTCTTATACCTACATTCAGAGTTCCTAATTCTTGGCCATTTTTCCATGCTACTCCATATTAGCAAACATCTATATAAAATGTGATTTTGACATTTTGGAGTTTCCCACACAAGGCATTTGAATAAACGAAGGTGAATTCTAAATCGGCAATAAATTCCCTTTCATGCATTCTAAATTACACCACCAAATTTGAAAGTAAAAAGTGGCAATTTTTGGTTGCAGGTGAAAATGACTTCCATATGGCAACCGTTCCGTGTAGCTACTTTATGTAAGAATCTCATCACATGGATTGGGACTGCAGCATGTAAATGAAATACATGCACACCTCTCCTTTGTGTGCAGCTGAGGATGAAGAGACTTCTATGCAATAGGACCAATCCATGCGGTGACCTCCTTGCACAAGTGATAGCAGCAATGTGAAGCTCCCAACAGATGGAATGAACTTTGAGCAGCAACCACAGTGCTGTGGTAGCCTATGAAGCAGCCCCAAATACCTCATAATGGTCGCCACGACCTAATAGTCCCACACCCCTCTTTCAGTCCCTAAAATCGATCCCAAAGGATTCACCGCATAATAGTCACAGGGGCACTCAGCACACATTCTCTGTACCAGCCAAAGGCTTGAGGGGAGTGGGTGGGCGAGAGAAACTGCAATGAGTGATGCACCAAAAACAGTTAGTAGCAAATAATAAGCAACAGAAATATAAGTACGTTCATTAATAAAGAATTGTTTCCTCACGTAATGGTTGCGCCTCAGGTTTTTCCTTGCATAATGGTTGTGCCTCGGGTTTTCCTACGCATAATAGTCACACAGCCCTTTTTTTAAAAAGGAAAAATCAGCATTAAAACATGCAACCATTATGCAGTGAAATACGGTATGCACTTAGAATCGCATGCTCATGCAGATTGTTCCTCTCACTTCATCACAGAGGATGTAGTCTGCAATCCTTCCAAAGTAGTGATTTGCTGAAGGCGCAAGGGCATCCAATTCATATGTGGAAGTATTTACTCCACTGAAGTGAATGGGATGACTCTTGAAGGTGAAGAGGCCTTGTGCCCAGGAGATACCATTTCATTGGCATACCTCTATCCATTATGGCCTGCTATTTAATCTGATTAATCTTTATCCTTGCCTGCAGCCAGAAGACTTAGATCCTTTCCAAGAGGCGCTAGAAGAACGAAGGTACCCTGGCGAAGTCACGATCCCAAGCCCTAAACCCAAGTATCCTCAGTGCAAAGAGAATAAAAAGGATTTAATAACGTAAGCATAATGTGAGGTGAAATTATTTTTTACTCCTTTTATAACCTCTCTCTCTCTTTCGTTGTCTGACTTGAATAAACAAATACATATATGCCTTGCAGTATGAGCATGCAGCATTTGCAGCATATAAATGTTTCAGACTGTCAGTTAAGTTTAAGTGATGAAGCTAACATGGTATCTGCTTGTCCCTAATGATGCTATATCGTACTGAGACGCCATTTTCATTGAATTCTGTTCATTTTGCAGCTTTTTCGGTAGGATGCTTAAACCCCCCTTGCAGACATTGCAGCTAAACTGGAAACAATGAAACTTTTTAAAAGTATTTTTTAAACATACTTACTATTTTGGCTGTTTTTTGTTTTTGTTTGGTGGCAGATGTCCAACACCAGGGTGTGATGGGAGTGGTCATGTGACTGGTAATTACGCCTCACATAGAAGGTGTGACTTCATTTTTTTCATGGTGGATTCTGTCTTTTCAATTTATTGTTTTCAGCTTACCTCAACAATGCTGTCAAAGTAAAAATGTTGAACTATGTGTTAACCCTTTGAGTAATAAATGTTGATCTTAAGAGCATGCTAATTTGTGTGTTGTATAAACGTCTTTTTTCTTTTAAAACTACTACTAAAACATTTTTAAATTTCCTAAAACTTTTTCAGATAGTTAACCCATGGATCACTAATGCTTTTTTTGTTGTTATACCTACAAACTTATTAGGGGGAAAATCTGATAACACCAGCAATAAAGCTTTATACCTAAATATATTCAGAGGGTTAACTTGTGTTACAAAATTCAGTATTGCAGCACTTGCCCGCCCATCGCTTCCCTGCATTACAATATTTTTTTTTTTATTAATTTAATTTTTCTTAACGTTGTGTTTGTTTGGAAGGTCATAGTTTAAAAGGTTGACTTACATGGCTATCCTGACCTGTTTTACAGTCTGTCTGGCTGCCCGTTGGCTGACAAAAGTATTCGAAGTATGCTGGCCACAAGCTCACAGGAACTCAAGTAAGATATAATTAATGCCTCTCTTTTTCTTTTCAAATTGTTTTCTTAGCAGTTGCAAACAGAAGTTTCGGAATATAAGAGGACACTGAACAAAGCTACTGATACATTGCTGAGCTTCTTACGGCATGTGGATATCGAACACTAACACAGACTATGATCCATAGGCTGTGGATGTTGTCCTATCACAGGTTGCTGATTGCTGTGATGTCACGGCAGGCACAGGCTAGGCAGAGATTCATAGCCCTTATGGATGCCATGCTATTCATCCATCATGTAGGAGAGCGTCTGGGATGCTGTGTTTTAAAGAGGAAGACCTTAGAATTACAATAACATTAAAACAATGTTTTTGAAATTGAACTATTGGCCTTCTGGTGCAGAACATTTGAATAAATATTGAGCTTGTAGTAAACAGTTGTTGAGCAGATGAAAATGGGGACTCTTTCAATACATGAGATTTTCAGGTCGGTTTTATTTCCCTGTAGGACAAATAAATTTACTTGGTGGAAGTAGGAAATGCAAACCTTCATGTTCATTTATGTTTTAAGTTCCTTAGTGTCCTGTTTTCAGTGAAAGATTTGAAATTAGGATAGCATAGTGCTAGATTATAATAACACTTCATATCTCAGCTGCGGGCATCTGGAGCCAGATTCCAAAAAGCTGAGTGGGGTTGGAGACAGATCCTTCAGTGGAGTTCATAATCTAATAAGTCTGACATTTGGAAGGAATTAGAGTACACCAGAGGACACAGATCAGAAGGAGACACATGGCAACAGGATCAAGAAGGGTCAAGGCTGACCCCCAGGTTCTTTATTGCTTGGATGTAGTTTAAGCATTTTGTTGGCATCCCTCTGTCTCGAGAGACAATGGAATGTGCCTCTGGGGGTGAAGTCAAAACAATGAAGAATCACAGCGCCTGCTGTGGCTGCAGTAACTGGTAACTCATAATTGCTGCCTCCCACATTGTTTTTGCTGCGTTAGCAGCACCAAAGTACTTCTCAAGGGGGCAAGCCTGAGCAGTGTGTATGGAGGTCCCGGGTGGCCCAGACGACAAGACCCCCTCTCATCACTGTATTGGATACCGCTGGCCTATAAAAACAAGATAAATGAACGATGTCAAAGAAATTTCCTAGTACAGAAGCAGCCAGAGAGAGCTTTCCAAGAAGGATTTTTATGTGAGTACTGAAGACCTAAAGAGCATCTGGCTTTGGAAGATGTCATGGATAAAATCAGAGTTGTATTCAACTCTTCATAATAGTATTTATAAATGAGAACACACTTGAATTGTTCAGGTGTCCCTCTGAAGTTTAATCAGATCTTTTTGGCAACAGAAAGAATTCCAAGCACCATCACAACTGCTATCAAACAGATGGTCCCACTTGAGAGACATTTTTCTTAAAACAAAGAGCAAATCAAGGATACATCAGTATCATCTGTTTTTGTTTTCCCTGTGACTTTATTCACGTCATAAACAACAGTGTTTAGCCCATGAGTCCTCTGAACAGTCAGTATGTACTGTGTAATAAAATAGCTTTTAAACCATTTCACACAAATGGTTTTTATCAAAACTCTGGGAAAGTATATTAATTCCACGGAGAAGTACCTAAAGGACATTAGAGCTAAGGATGCCGTCACTTTTGCAAAACAAAGATCCAATATGCAGTTGATTTTTTAATGTGCTCATAAAGGACTGGCAACATTGGAGGGAGTCCAGGCTTTTAAGCACTTGCAAATGAGATGTTTAAGATGTCCATCAGATAGACTCAGTCCTCTAACCTCATCAGTGAGAGAGGTGGCTTTCTTGTCTCAGCCCAGTTACCACATATTTATGAGTGTTGTAGCAGAACTGGTGCTTCCCTGGTGAGAGTGTGGAGCTCTTTGAACCTATATTTTGGCATCTTCAACTTGTGGTTCGAGGACCTGATCCCCGCGTAGTGGAATGAAAACACAAGGACACATGATATAAGGTTAATGGGCAAGAAAAGCCCACAACTTTATTGATTACAGCAAGTGAAAAGGTATTGTCAGCTGACTCCACCACCTCAGAGAGGAGTGAGTCTAAAACGGGGGTTTATTCACCAGTAGGTGGAGCCTGTTGATGCTAATCCAACTATAAGCTCTCCCCTGATGTCACCGAGGCTCGTGCCATGGCCTCCCGCCACGCAGGCATCGGACAGAATACACGACCGCCGGATTCCTTTAACGGAATACCCAAAAATTGAAGGCACAGGTGATGGCCACACCTAGCACTTCGACACACCACAACACATTATTCCAATGCCTAACCTACCCACCAATACCACGAAAGTTGTGACGATTGCTACGAGGTAGGCGAAAAAACCAAAAAGCCTAATGCCAAATGGAAAAATTCCTACCAGGCCCCCCGGACAACCAGGACGACCAACCTAAGGTCCATAGCAAAGCCAAAAGAAAAACTGAGACCCTGAGCTCTAAGGGAGTGGAGGGTGGGTGACTCGCGACGGGACGACGAAGAGTGAGGCTGGGAAGCTGGCGCCGCAGCGATTTAGGCTGCTGTACACGCCCCCTCGAAGGCACCTGGTGGGGTGCCTGTCCGTGGGCGTGGGCGCCAGCCAGGTGAGTGGGAGGCAGGGGGCAAACGCCCCCTGCTTGAGGCAGAGACCGGGTCCCGCCCACAACCACTCTCCTCTCTTGCAGGAGGAGAGTCTTTGTCACTTTTAGATTCCTGCTCCAGTGGGGAATGCTGTCACTTTCAGAAAGGAGCATAATGAAAAAGATAAGAAAATCTTATTCTTCCATTTGTAGCAAAAACAAGAGAAGCTCTGGTATTCCAAGATGCACTTTTTGGCCTGTCTGGTTTATTACCTGAAGGTAACCACCTACTCTCTTGCCAACCTAGCAGTTCGAAAGCATGTCAAAGTGCAAGTAGATAAATAGGTACCGCTCTGGCGGGAAATTAAATGGCGTTTCCGTGTGCTGCTCTGGTTCGCCAGAAGTGGCTTAGTCATGCTGGCCACATGACCCGGAAGCTGTACGCCGGCTCCCTCGGCCAATAAAGCGAGATGAGCGCCGCAGCCCCAGAGTCAGTCACGGCTGGACCTAATAGTCAGGGGTCCCTTTACCTTTACCTTTAACCATCTACTTCATTCTGAAGATTTGTTAGGAAGAGACAATCTCAAACTCCTTCTTTGATTCCTCTGTCATTACCAGATGGATATTGCCTCCTGGATGTCTACAGTTCTCCTTGCAGTAAGCTTCCATACTGAAATTATAAAGATCTCATTGCCACATCTGATCAGCAATCAGATCTGTATTGAAAATGATGAGACTGATCAACTGACAGACAGTTCTGCCAGCTTCTCTGCAGTTTTCAGCAAAATATCAGCACCATAACTTAGAGCACCTCTGGAATGTCAGGATTCAGTCACATACCAGTATGTTAAATTTGTGCATTTAAAATGGATTGATATGCTCTGTCACCCTGACACACCAAATCCACTTTTTTAAAAAAAAGCCTTTTTGCAGCTTGAGAAGTGACAAGGTAATGCATTGAGAAGTGTGGGATGAACAAATAAAGGTAAAGGATCCCTGGATGGTTAAATCCAGGCAAAGGCAAGTATGGAGTGCAGTGCTCATCTTGCTTCAGGCTGAGGGAGCTGGTGTTTGTCCACAGACAGCTTTCCTGGTCATGTGGCCAGCATGACTAAACCACTTCTTGCACAATGGAACACCATGATGGAAGCCAGAGCGCACGGAAATGCCGTTTACCTTCCTGCCACAGCAGTACCTATTTATCTACTTGCATTGGTGTGCTTTCGAACCGCCGACCTTCTGATCAAACCACCAACCTTCTGATCAGCAAGCCTGAGAGGTTCAGTGGTTTATACAGGAAGACACATGAACACTCTGTAAGCAAATGAGATGAATGCAGGACAATGCTCATTTTCATATAATCACCCTGTAAACAAATCAGCGTGAATGCGCAACAAAGACAAGACGCAGTTTAACCACCATGTAAGCATTGTGCAAGCTATTTGGGAAGAATGCTCAATTAATAGGTCATCTTGAGGGGCCCTAATTAAAACTACCAGGGAGGAACAAATCTTCCCATTCCTCTCATTTCTAGCCCAGCTGGAGCAAGCCCTGGTTCGCCCCAACTGCCTCCCTCCTCCTCTCTTCTGGAATCCATCCTACAGAGCAAGTAGTCATAGAAAAGCCCCCAGGGAGGGTGACAAGAAGGAAGGGAAAGCCCTGAAGTCAGCATTAAGCACCAGGGGATCATGCAAAAGGTCCCGTTCTTCATTCTGCAGCAACAACAAGAGAAACTCTGGGTATTCCAAGGTGTATTTCCTGGCCAATCAGATTATTGCCAGAGTATTATCACTTTCTGCACTATTCTGAAGATGTTGATGTGGAAGAATTATCAGGGCCACATGCATAAAAGGAAGTAACAACAACAACAAAACACCCTTGCAGGCATGATGACCAGTGCATGGACTTCAGTAAAAAAGCTCCACAACTGGAAATATTCCAAAGTCTGGCATTGGATGTCCTTGCATTCCAAAACAGGAGCATCTGTGCCACTTTGCCAGTGGAACTGGGAGACAGCTGCAGGAGCAAAGATATCAGAAGACAAAAACTAGAAACTTTGTGGCAGGCTTGTTCCTTGGGAACTTGGGTGCCCATGAGACAAGTGAAAGGCATCAAGCTTAGAGAAGTGAAGCAGTAGGCAGTAGCATTCCCCCCCCCCCCTTGCCACTTTCCCACTGCATCCTTCTCTTCCAGCTTCCTGCCACACATACAAACATACATACATACATACATACATACAGGAACCCCTGCTAAGGAAAGTCTCCGTGCTTCCCTTTCCTTCCCTAATGTTCTGTCAGGAAGACAGAAGCACCAAATGCAGCCCTGAAAACTAGAATAAGTACTCGTCTTTTTCATTTCACCAAGTAAGGGCCCTTCCCTTCCACAGGTTGAGTGGATGAAATGCATCTATGCCAATAAAAGTTCAGCTCAAGCTTGTTAATAGTTCACAGAAGGCTAATCCACAGTTCCTCTTGTCCCACAGCTTTCCACCAGGAGGAAACCGCTCTTTAGCTCTCAGTCTGTGCAAACAGTCATTTGTGTTTTCTCCGGATTGCAGTCAAACAAATAGACAATAAAACTCATATACAGTAGATACATTAAAACCAATAGAAATACATCAGAAACATCCCACCCTATTTCTAAAATGCCACAGAAGGCCGAAGGCCTGGTTACAGAGGAAGATAGATAAAGATATATAAAGACACCAGGGCTTCCTGGGGGGAACATTCCAAAAGGGGAAGTCACTGCAGAAAAGGCCTATTCTCATGTTGCCACCCTCTGGGCCTCTCATGGAGAGGACACATGAAGAAGGACCTCAGATGATGAGTGCAGGGTCTGGGTCAGTTCATATCGGGAGAGGCAGTCCTGGAGGTATTGCAGTCCTGACCTGTTTAAGGCGTTATAGGTCAAAGCCAGCACTTTGACTGGGCTTGGAAACTATTGGCAGCTAGTGTAGTCGGGCCAGGATTGGTGTCATTTGCTCAAACCATCTTTCCACGGTGAGCAACCTGGCAGCTGAATTCTGCCCCAGCTGAAGTTTCTGAACTTCAGAGGAAGCCCTGCATATTATGCATTGCAGTAATCTAACCTGGAGGTTACCAGAGCATAGACAACAGTAGTTAGACTATCCCTGCCCAGGTAAGGATACAACTAGGCCACCAACTGAAGCTGATGGAAGGCATTCCACGTCCCCGAGGCCAGCTTAGCCTCAAATGACAGCAGTAGATCCAGAAGTACCCCAAGCTGCATACCCGTTCCTTCAGAGGGCATGTAATTCCATCAAGAGCAGGCCTCCTCCTATCCATTCAGTCTAGGGAACTGTCCACTAACAGCACCTCAGTCTTCTCTGGACTGAGCTTCAGTTTATGCAGTCCATCACATCCGCTTCCCAACCTACAGATGTAAAGGAGAAGTAGAACTATGTGTCATTGCTGACAACATACTCTAAAATTCCAGATGACCCCACTCAGTGGTTTCAGGTAGATGCTGAATAGCATGGGAGGAGGGAAATGAACCTTGAGGAACCCTGCATTGAAGGCCCCACGGGGCCAAATGATATTCCCCAAACATCAGCCTCTGAAAACAACCATCTAAGTAGGTTCGGAATTACCATCTGCTGATGGTGTGAGGGATTTACTGGTATCTATTTAGTTTCTGTCAGATTATGACTAGTCCCTAACATCCTGCCATGCTTCCTATATTAAACATTAAAAAGGCCTTGGCTAATAATAATAATAATAATAATAATAATAATAATAATAATAATTTATTTATACCCCTCCCGTCCGGCTGGGTTTCCCTACCACTCTGGGTGGCTCCCAACAGATTAAAAACAGAATAAAACATTAAACATTAAAACTTCCCTAAACAGGGCTACCTTCAGATGTCATCTATAAGTCAGATAGTTGTTTTATTTCCTTGACATCTGATGGGAGGGTGTTCCACAGGGCAGGCGCCACTACCGAGAAGGCCCTCTGCCTGGTTCCCTGTAACCTCTCTTCTCGCAGGGAGGGAACC
Source organism: Podarcis cretensis (assembly GCF_951804945.1). Lineage (NCBI taxonomy): Eukaryota > Metazoa > Chordata > Lepidosauria > Squamata > Lacertidae > Podarcis > Podarcis cretensis. The sequence goes on from NC_137172.1 coordinate 99,404,368, forward strand.
GTCAGAAGGCCCTCAGAGCTGGACCTCAGTGTCCGGGCTGAACGATGGGATTGGAGCCACTCATTCAGGTATACTGGGCCGAGGGTGTTTAGGGCTTTAAAGGTCACTTTAAAGGTCACTTTAACACTTTATAACTTTAAAAATGGTTTTGCAGTTGAATTGCATTATAGGCTATATAGGCTTGCAGCTTCTGAATAAAAACTTATCTATAGAATTGCAGATTACAGAGCCCATGATGCAGTGCAACTGTAACATAACTGCATATACATAACAACATCTGGTACTCAGAAGCAACCATTCCTATATATATATAGTGTGTGAGAGAGAGACAGAGACAGAAAGAATATTGATGCATATAATATATATGAACTCCATAGCCAAGCTGCTTCGTGGATTTTATAGTTCATATGCTACAAAACATTTGATAATGTTTAATATAGGCTGCATGGTAGCACATAATGAGGCAGAATAAATCCAACAGGCCAGGCAGATTTTTCACAGAAATGTATTGCTGGGTGAATGGATTTTATTAGAGTTAGAGGTTTGAGAGGGCAAAATATGATAGGCTATTACGTAAAGAACAGTTTGATTGAATAAGAATAAAATATGGCTCACCTTTCATTTGGTGGAGAACTACTCTCCTTGCTAAGTGTAGTTTTTATTTTTCAACTTGTGCAGATGTGGCAGAACACACCTTTAAAGTCCATTGAAGTCTTTGTTGCATGCTTCACACGCATGTAGCCAAGCTAGAGTAGACCTAGCCTAATGCCCTGCTTCCTTTCCCAGTTGCACAGGTTAGATAAAAGGCAGGGCACTTGATTAATTTCTAATCAAAGGGTATTATACATTTATCCACCTGTGATTTAGCTAGTATGTACTATTGGTTTAACTTGATAACTAGCTAAATACTATTATTGCCTTTTTTCCTGCAATGAGACTGTTCAGTTAATCAAATCCAAAGTGCCAGAAAGTACTTTGATACCTATCATTTTATTCTTCAGCAGCAAAAGAAATCTACATATATTGATTTAGCTGTCATCAGCCCTTCCTGCAGTTGGTGCTGGGAGTTATATAAGAAAAAGAGACTAATGGGAAATGCCTTGTTCATATCTGTCAGGTTGCTTTGTGGATCTCAATTGGCAGCTGCAGTCCTGCCACCAGGGCACCCATGTAGGGCTACAGAAATCTGGTGGCCCACAGATTTAGTGCTGTGTGGAGGTTATTTCAAATGCGTGTAAAAGTCAGCAGCCAAGAAGGGGGATGAAGAAAGACTAAAACTATGTGGTTGATCGTTACAGAAAGGAATTACTTTGTGCACAAGTCCTACTGAGCTGAGTTTCACAAAATCACTAAGTTATGGAAATGCATTCTGGTGGCAGATTCCAGAAGCCATTAATTCTGATTTGGGAGAAGACTCTTGGGAAGAGGATAAATGATCCAAAAGTTTCTCAAAAAAAAAAAAAAAAAAAAAACCCCTCTCATGCTGGATCTTGCTTGTGCATTGATCCAGACTGGTGATGTCACCAGCCTGCAAGAATTTGCCAGGCTGAATTTTGGAATTTCTCAGTATATCAGGTGAGAGAGAAGTTTTTAAACACTGTTTTTCGGTTTTTCAAATACATGGAGTCTGATGGCCCTGAATTAATAATGAATATTAGTCCAGTGAAAGAGGTGGTTAATACTTCATTTATCCCCACTCCCTGGCATATGATGCCTTCTGTTAGTGGCTCCACCTTGATGGCTCTGCCATTGTCAGCCTGCTAAATAGTCCAGCGGAACGCCTTCTGTTCTAGAACCCAATTGCAGACAATTTTATGGGTGTGTTGTTCAACAAGCAAAAAAATTATTCTATGAATAATGGGAGTGTGGATTATATCAACATTTGGGCCAAGGCACAGAACTAGTGCAGTAACACTGTACCACTGCAGTTTGCAGGTTAAAGTACGCAGTATGTTCCCCCCCCCACCCCCATGGCAACTCGACAATTCAGCATTTGTTTCCACTCTACAAAATATAACTGTACTGTAATTAGTTTAGTCCCTGTTTTATGCCATATCTATGGGTATGAATGCATGGACAGATAGAGTGTGATTGAACCCACTGGCCTTTCCCTACTGACCTTCCTGTATTCATCTGTAACTCTGAACAGAGCCTGCATAAGCTTCAGGTTGAACATGAAGGTTCTGTCGTGTGGCCAGAATAAGCAAATGCCCCCTCTACCAATCTGTGTGTATACCAATGTTACGAACACTGTTGATCCCAATCCAAGTCCTGCAATGAGCTTTACCAACCCACCCAACCCCATAAATAGGGTTTTTATTACTGTGATATTAAGATGTTCCAAAAATTGCGAGCAATTAAAATTATTAGTAGGGTTGGAATGATTAATAGAGAAGATGCAGGAGGAAAAATATTAACATAAGGACCCACAAAGGGGAGAAGGGAAGCCTTTGGGGGATTTATGGAATACTCTATTTTTGTTTTGGTTGTTTGGCAATTGTTTGAAAATTTCAATGCCTGAAAATTAAATAATTTTTTAAAACATTGCAAGGGGTTTTGTAACAACTTTTGCAATTCAGAAGTATAACTGATCTATTATTTAGGCCATGGGATTATAAGCAGAAATATCTAAAAGCAATCACCACCTGCCCGGATCCCAGTATAGCATCCCAGTACTATGGCTGGTTCACACATGACAGTGGTGCCCACACAGTACCCTAGTAGACTAGGCTTCTGGCCCAGCTGCATTATGTTGGGGTACCATTTGCCCTTGTCTCTGCATAGGCGGTATACAGGGACGATTAGAGTTGCATACTCCTATGTAACTTCATTGCACAAAGAAACTATAGACCAGATACCAACATATAGGAGATACTGAACTCATATAATTATATCAAAATTAACTATTGTCCCATGCACCATACTGAAGTGGCTGTCGTTTCCAAGAACTTCATAATTAAGATTTCGTTTGAAGTGGCTGTTGTTTCTAAGAACTTCATAATTAAGATTTCATCTCGAAAGGTGATCACATTGAAAGCCGGCAAGAGCTACAAGAGCAGTTCTACACATGTTTACACAAAAGTAACCTCAGTAGGACGTACTCCAGGGAATATACATAGGGTTGCAGCATTAATTAACTTGCTATTTTCCTTTAAAACTTTGCAAACTTATTCAGTTTTTACATGGTGCCTTCAAATGGATACCTTCATTTACTTTTACTACAGTCCTATGTACACCTTCAGAGTAAATTTAATTTAATTTAGTGGGGCTTGCATAAAATGGATAAGGTTGGATTGTCATGTTGTGATTAAACTTGGCTTTAAATAGAAATTGCTGTAAACAAAGCCCTGCTTCATTTGGGGCTTATTCAAAGCGTCTCACTAGGATCTCATTCCAGATTTTGTAGCTTAAGCAGAATGAAAAGTCACCCTCTCAATCTCTCAGCATTATAAATATTCCAGACTGAGACTATAGTGTCACAGTCAGATATTACAAAACCTGTCCAAGATCACTATACCCTCACAAAGCATAGAGTCTAAGCCATTTGCCAGTATCCGAATACCCATGCTCCTATCAACATATAATCAGCTACAGGTCAGTACAGCTCATACCCTAATGTACCAGTGCAATGTTTCTTTAGTATACACACAAATAGGTATGCTAAGTTAAGACACGGATCCCAATAGATATCCAAGTAGAACATACCCATGGAAAATGATGTTCAATCAGGAATCCCACTGTACTTATGCATCTGAAGATGAATCTAATTAGTGCCCCATTCATTAAACAATAAAACATAAATATGTAGACCTAATAACTCAGAAGTAATGGCATCAATGGGATTCACAATGGGAACCTAAATCAATTCAATTTATGACATTTTATTAATATATGTAACCTGTTAATCTTATAATTTTTCATAATTTTCTTACAGTTTCTTACAAAATGTCATGTTTTGTTTAGTATGTTGGTAATAATTTTAATCATAGAAAACTCATTTCTAAATTATTTAATAAATAACATGAATTGTATGATCTAGTCAAGTTAATATCTCTTTTTGTTGTAAATATATTTGCTGATCCAAGTATCAAGCTTAGGGTTCATTCCAAAGCATCTTACCTGAGGGTAAACCTGAATGAATATAAATTAAAAAAATTAAAAAATTGTCCATGAAAGCTTATACCCAGAAGAAACTTAGTTGGTCTCTAAGGTGCTACTGAACAATTTTTTAAATGTGTTTTGATTGTGTCAGACCAGCACGGCTACCTACCTGTATCTGAATGAATATACTGTAGTTGGACTTACTTAGGAGTAAACATGTCCAGGATTACACTGCAAATGCCTAATTGTGACCATCTTGCACATATGTGCATAATGCAAATGAATCTTTTCAAGTACTCTCTGTGCTATAGATTTATTCCATTTTGTTTACCATCAGTTTTACTAATTTTAGTAGAATATATTTCCATAAGACTCATTGCTGCTTTCTTCCAAGTTACTTGTGCTTAGGAATATTAGTAGACCCTATCAATAATCAATTTATTTGTAAAAAAAAACAAAAAACCCAAAAAACCCCATTCAGGCCATAACAAAACAATATTATGTACATTACTGGTGTAAAACAGAAGATAACAGGGAACATTTCCCAAGTTAACACTTAAAAAGGGTCTTGGCAAGCCACTAAAAGGCCCAGTTTTGGCATGTAGCCTTCCTAATTTTCTAGACCTTTACACAATCAAATTTGCAGCCCTCACAGTATTATGTTCAAACATATTTCCAAACAGGTAACTCACGATCTGCTCAACAGGGTATTCTGGAATCTTACCCAGAGAGAGGGGCCAACTCTTGGGGGCCAAGCACTTTTGGTCTCCCCTAATATTTTTTGAGAGCGTTCCAAGCCCCTCTCCAATGTCCCAAAAAATCAGGCGGTGGAGGAGGCTGAGTGCGGAGCCAAGCATGACACAGCTTCAATTCCTGGCTCCTCCTCCTCCTCCTGCCACTGAGGAGAATGCGGGTTAAAACAGCCTGCATTCAGTTACAGTGGCAGGAGCCACCAGCCATTGAAGCCACGCTGTCGCCATGTTTGGCTCCGCCCCAGCTCCTCTTGAACTCTGCGCATGCAGCGTCTTCGCCCCTGAAAGCTAACGCCTCTGTGCCCAGAAGAGATTGTAATGGGAATTCTGAGCGGCTGATTCTGGGGGGCAACAAAGAAGAAATAGAGGAACATTCTCTGTAAGCCCTGACCAAAACTAGCACACCAGTTGCTCGGAGGTAACCCAATTACATTGCCCCCTGACAGTCTCCAATAAAAGAGTTTGACGCCTAGCAGTGAGTCTTAGCTAGTTCTCTCAGAACACTTTTCAAGATAAGTCCTCTTGTGTGAGATATGAATGAGCAAACTATAGCAGTACCTATAATTCTATGTCTGTTGAGGAGCTTTCCCTTCCTGCAATTCTGTATGTTTGTAAGTTTTCTGGCACATTCCTTTTAATCACTGTTTGGCTAACCTGTTTTTAAATTGAGGCCACATTCATCCTTGGCTAACCCTCTAGGGGTCTCATGCCAGTAGTAAAGGGATCCCTAACCCCCTCTAGGGGTCTCATGCCAGTAGTAAAGGGATCCCTGACCATTAGGTCCAGTCGTGACCGACTCTGGGGTTGCGGCGCTCATCTCGCTTTATTGGCCGAGGGAGCCAGCTTCCGGGTCATGCGGCCAGCATGACTAAGCCTCTTCTGGCAAACCAGAGCAGCACACGGAAACGCCGTTTACCTTACCTATTTATCTACTTGCATGCCAGTAGTAGGTGTACCTGACGCACTCAGGTACACAGCCCCCCACAACAGACCTGTGCATATCCACTTTGGAGATCTGTGCACATAATCTAAAAATTTGTGTACATCTGCTGAGGAGGGGATAGATAGAAGGAAGTTAATGATAGAATCCTCAGGTAAAAACACTTAGGGATTGCCATGCAGATTGTGATTTCTAGGCACAGGTCTGGGAGGTTTTTTCATCTGTCCTGCCACTTTACCCAGGAATACCTGCCGTTTACTGCTAAGTCTTAACAAACGTCAATCAGGCTTTCTGCGGATTGACACTTGTTCCAATTCAGCGGTAAACAGCGTTTTTTCCTGGGGAAAGCTGCAGGGCAAATGAAAAACACCTCGGATCCATGCCTACAGTAGAAAGCACAAGACAGTCGCAAGAATGGACGAGCCCAGAGACGATGCCCCAACGGAAGCAAAGAAATGATGCGGCACATCCTAATCAGCGTTGGACCAAAGGAGTAGGTGGGCTTCTGCTGAATCATGTTTTAAAGACATGATTTAAAGACAATCTGTTTATTGAGCATTCATTCTGATTTGTTTTCTGGGAGAGCAGGTGATGTTGCTTCAAAGCAAGTGTTATCCCACACTTTACACTGTTTCCCCATTACTTTTCTTATCGCGGTGGGCCTCTTTCAAATGGAAGCTGGTTTGTTGCACAATACGCCCCCAGTCAACTGTAATTGTGTAACCTGGTTTTGCCAGTATGTGACAAAATCCCTCTCACAAATAGAAACAGTCAGGAAGGGCCCTAAGAGTCCCTCAGCAATAAGCTGTGCCCCCCCCCCCCCGCCCAAGTTGGCATTTGCATACAAAGCTGAGCAGAAGTGCAAACAAATGCATTCCCATTGTCCCACCACATTCAAACATTAAGAAATCCCATAAGAACATAAAAGTAGCCCTACTGGAGGAAACCAATGGTTGATTTGGTTAAACATCCTTCTTCCTACAGAGCTTAGTCAGTCACCTCCCAGGAAGACCACAACAGGGCTTGAAAACAATACCTTTCTTCTATTGCTGCTCCTTAAGAACCCCTATTCGGTAGCATAATGCTTCTAAACATGAGGTTTGTTTATTTATTATTTTATAAGATCTGTTCATTTTCTATGCCTTAAAAGGGGAGCTGTCAAGATCCAAACTGGTCTCAGTTGTCTTTTAATTCTATGGGGTTGGTCAGGGACTGAGAAGCATGACGCCTGGTTCTGCAACTGCTCCCTTTGTCTTAATTCCACAAGGTTCCCTAGTCTCTCTTCTCTATCATCACAGGTCAATATTGCCCCTCTTTTTCTCTTCCACATCCCACAAGTCTCTCACCCCTCCCCTCTATTTTTACTGGCTGCCCCTCCTTTCCCCCCCCCTTTATATTCCTGTTAGCTGAGAGCCAGTGTGGTGTAGTGGTTAAGAGTAGTAGACTCGTAATCTGGTGAACCAGGTTCGTGTCCCCGCTCCTCCATATGCAGCTGCTGGGTGACCTTGGGCCAGTCACACTTCTCTGAAGTCTCTCAGCCTCACTCACCTCACAGTGTGTTTGTTGTGGGGGAGGAAGGGAAAGGAGATTGTTAGCCACTTTGAGACTCCTTAGGGTAGTGATAAAGCAGGATATCAAATCCAAACTCATTATGGCATCAAGAGCACATGAGGCTTTAACTTTCCCCGTAATTCACCCACAGAAGTAGCATGGCTGGCTGGCTGGCTCCAGTAGACTCGGGGAAAAAGCTCTTTACCACGTACTACCTGCTTTCTCACATCAAAACTGTCAAAACTCTTTACACTTTATGATTGCCTTAAGCAAGATAACTAGTGGACAACCAAATCTACAACTAGCATACAAATCAAATCTTGAAACTACTGGTTCAGAATTTGCCATCTTAACTTTTTCACAGTGGGGGACTAGGAGATGAATTTCTCCCAAGTCAGTCCAGAGAACAATGGTTGTGAGGTGACTGATAAATGCAATATATTTATTTATTTAGAAAGTTTGTCTTCCACTGTTGCTTTTTTGAGGACATTGCCTAGCAACTAACAATCCATATTGTTACATACAGGTAAAGAACTGGGGTTCCTGTAGTGCTGATTCAGCTGACAGTGGACCTGATTTGGGGCTAGTGGTGATTCATCTGAACTTTACCCCCGTGGTGTACATCTTCTGTCTTCTAGCCATGGTGTTAATTATGGCTTTGTGGGATTCTGCCATACCAGAATATGACTCCATAGTGGTGTTCCTTCCCTTTCCTTCTGCTGCACAAATCATTTTCATTTCCTCATCTCATTATTGATTCCCGTTTTAACCTTTGGCTTTCCTTCTGCTCTGCATGGCTGATTCAGCAGCCTATTTCTACACCCCTAAGCATGCAATCTTATTTGAATGATGTAAAATGTCTTCAACCCAAGCAAAGCTTTGAAAAGTACTGTTTGTAGAAATTGCAATAGAAACATTTTATTTACCTTTTTAGTGTTTATGATCCAGCATCTTATTTTCCCCTTAAACTTTACATCTATAGAAAAATTATGTGCTGACACAACTTTATGGTAATGAACTACCTATCTTTTTTCTGCTTAGAGAATTTGAAAGTCTTAATACGCCATCTATATATCAGATAAAATCAATGATTATCTTTTGTCTCTGTGAACCATCAGTTCAGTCTTTCATTCTCCCCTCTGAGCACAGGCTATTGAAAAGTTCTTCATTCCTTTCCCTCAGTAACAATCTATTCATGCTTTCTCTACCTGTTGCTAAAATCCTTGCCCATATCCTGGTAATCTTCTTGCCTTGCTATTACAGTTGCTTTTTCTGTGGCATTATCCTTCTTCTGAGTCAGTCCAGAATCCCTGCAACAAAATCCTCCCCACTTTTTGATTATATGATCATCTCACATCTCCTTAAGGCTGTGCCTTGGTTTCCTAATACCTTCTAGATCAGCTTCAAAAGCCCTGTCCTTATATGTGAGGCACTCAAGTACCATGCGATAGGACGATATTTCTTATTTCCTTTTTCCTTACAGAATAATTTGTAGTCTTCCCTCCCTGGTCTCCTACATGTAGGATCAGAATCAAGTCAAAGCTGCTGTTTCAAATGTCTTGGTCACTTCGTTCAGAAGACGTGATGTGACCTTACCGAAAGGTGTTTAATCCTTAACAGGATTAAAGTACTCTTGCCTAAATTGTGCAAGGTCTTCAGTGGGATCAAGAGCAGTGATCTTCCGCTACTAAATCCCAGCTCATTTTGTGACTTTCCCCTCAAAATCTCCACTCCAATGCATTTCGTATTTGCCTTGATTTACCAATGGTTCTAAAGCACTACGCCAAGGAATGGTTACATGGTACACATTTGGTACACATCACCCTATGACTTATTGGCTGGCACACTGAATTTCCACTTATTTAAGAAGGTCCTTTCTCCTTTTATAAGCTTGATGGCCATATCACCCACATTGTAATTGGAATGAGAGGAAGATGTAGGGCCAAACCACGAATGAGGCAAGGTGAGGCAATTTCCTCAAGCGGCAGGATCTACAGGGGCACCAGATCCTGATGTAGATCTTTATTGCCCCCTTGTTCCTGATGTAGATCTTCACTTACCCCTTCTTCCATGGCAAGGAGGGGGGTGCCATTTTATGGTTCACCTCAGGTGCCAAAATGTCTTGTGCTGGCCCAGGGCGGATGTGTTGTTTGCTTGAGTAGCACTTGTCATGTTTTCTCTTCTAGTATGTCTGAGGCTAGAAACATAGATAAGGTATAGAGAATTCACTGCACTGCCACTTTAATTGTGCTGTGAGTTCTGTTTTCATATTACGTCTGTCTCTAAAATACTAGTGAATCGAAATGTTGATAATATATCAACATAGCCTCTTCCTCCTTGCTCGCCTGCTGATGCTGCTTCCTCATCCAGCTGGGTAGCTTCCACAGCTTCCTTTTCGAGCACTCAGCCTTTGCATTTGAACCACAGGAGCTCTCATCAGAGATCCCTCCATCTTCAGCCATTGCATATTAGTTATGGAGAGCCTGTTTATTTCAGCTCCAATGCCACTTGTATTTTGGGGAGACATGAATTGCAGTTTGTTTGTCTTTGCATAAGTCATGTCTAGGTTCCACCACCACAGGCCTAAATCACAGTTTGGGTATGACATAATTCAATCCAGCTCTGCAGTGAATACTGCATGGCTAGTGGTGACTTCAGCTTCTGGTGGAGCTATTGCAGGAGAAGTTCACAACAAAACAAAACTAAAACCCCACAGCTGCAATCCAGGCAAAGTAAAAGGGTTGAGACAATTCAATTATCAATGCCAGAGGCTTATTCTAACAATGATGTGAATCTGCACTTGCAACGTTTTTTCATCCCACTATCTGAGCTATTACGCTTCCAAACTGCAAAAATTGAGTCTTAAGTCAATCATACACCACCTTTGAGTATTTGAGGAAGAATGGCAGAGTGTGTGTCAAGAAGAAGTTGCTATGTGTTTTGGCTATAACTGGCTTTTTACAGAGCGAGTCCCTTCAAGCTCCATATTCTCTTACCTGAAAATGCCCTCTTGGAGAACAGTTGCTTCCCACCCTGGTTATGTTTGCAGGGTTTGCCTGTTTTCTGGGTTTGATGGTTATTTGGGGCCAGTCTTTTATCCACTTTGACTCTGCCCTTGAAGGTGCACTCCATTGTCTCTCGAAACAGATGCCAACAACAGCATCTGGGTCTAAATGTCAAGGCACTGATGGGTGGGTAACCCATTTCAGTTCTAATTGTTCTACCACAAATGGATTAACCATCCAGTGCCTGAGCATTTTACCTGTGTTTACTGATGGTGCACATCAAAAAAATTGGTCCCAGTATTCTTTTCAGTGTGCCAATCCTGGGATATTTGCATAAAATATAGGTATATACTATTAAAAGTTTCATCCTATTGCCTTTTTTGCACTAACTTGTTTTTTGTTTTTTGTTAATATTTCTTCACCAATTCATCAGTGCAGCAAACAATAGCAAGAAATTGTTTTCATGTGAACGCAGGCACATCTTAATTTGTTCATTATTATAAGTAGTTTTCCATAGTTCTGAGTAATTTTAAAAAAACCAAAGGCTTTCAATTTAAAATGCCTTTGTAGCAAGCAGTGCTTTCAAGATCATTCTTACAGACTTGGACCCTCAATATGTTACCATAAAGTGCTTCTGAAAGGACTTGTCTGTTGACCACTTCCTCAGTTCATAGGTTTATTCTCTCTTTTCCCACTGTCACAATCTCTTAACTCAGCCCAAAGTGAGGTGAGGAGAACATAATTCATTCTGTCAGTAGCCCGGGAGAATGCTGTTGGAAGCAGTGCCTGTATGAATGGGGGTACATATCACTCATCTTATCATTCTTTCTCCTGAAAATAAAATTTGTGGGGGAAATGTAATCTAGTTAATCTAATACCAAGTTAATAAATGAGTCATGAACTGAGATAATGAATGTGATCTCTTTCTCCCCCTACCTCCTTTTTAATACTATAGAAGGGAGCGATTTGCTGCTTAATGAAAAGTTGCCCTCTAGGTCAGTCTCAGATTTGTCAGCTTGTTAGTAAAGGAAGTTCCACTCGGCAGAAATGCTGCTGGTTAGTCTGGTGGAGGGAAAGCTTGGATCTTTAAAACGTCACACACACACACAAAAAAAAAAAAAAAACAACCCCTGAGATAATTCTGAATTACATAGAAGTTTACATCCAGTGCTGCAGAACATAGGAACACTGCAAAATGGAATTGCACGGTAGCCCTGGAATTTGAAAAAAAATACGAGACTTCTCTGAGATTTAACTGAAGCATTTTCCAGTTCCAAAAAGTGTGTTTAATGTAAAAAGAAAGAAAGACAGAAAGAAAGAAAGAGTCTCTTGACTGATGGGTAAACCACAGCCTTAAAGAGCTAGAAAGCCATAATTAAATCATGCATTGATTCTGAAAATGTGCGCTAGATGAGAGTTAAAAAAAATAATAAAAATGTGTTGCAGGAGGAGGGGAGGGGAGAAGCAAAGAGCAGTCACACCAGTGGCATCGCCATGACAACCGTGCTGTAGTCGGGCCTACAGGACTTTTCCTGCCAAAAGTGAGGGAGATCACTGTCCCACTGGATGGCTTTGTCCTGTGATGGCGTGTTACATGGCGCAGTGGCATTATACACTACGACAGGACATGGCAGGGAAAGTGAGAAGCGGTCGCAGAGCCTAACTTCTTTTGACACAAGCCCCAACTGACACGGCTTGAGCTAATAATGTCATGCCACTTTGTGGGTGCGGTGAACTCCTTCTCCCGCCTCCATTGCTCAGCAAATGCTGCATGCGGCTTTGCAAAGGGGTACTTTGCCCACTTTATTTTTGTATCCTGACACAGGTGGGATATGTAAAGAGAGAGAGAAAGAGAGGGAGGGAGGGAGAGAGAAGAGGAAGGAAGAACGGACGGGCCACAGTAGGCTGGAAAAAATCAAAAATCAAACCTCAGCTATATGAACCTGCTGCCTTCATGCTTTAATATTTGTGATTACTAAGAAGAGCAGAAAAACAGAGTAGACTTAGAAATCCAGAGAAAAGTTATTAAACTAGATATTTGCCAGGATTTGAATGATCTCAGACTTGTTTCTGTTTAGGATTTGTTTGGGGTTTTGTTTGTTTGTTTGTACGTTTGTTTTTTGGTGGTAAAACTTTCTAGGCTGTAAAATGGTGAATTCCTAAAGATACTAGCAGTTGAGCTTTCTATAAATTATGTGAGTCTGACAATCCGGTGTAAAGTTTTTAAGTATTTAGGCAAGTAAAAATAATAATAATAATAATGAATCTTGGCTTTTGCCCACAAGAGGGCAGTATACTTTTTGTTGTTGTTTTGTCCTGCCTAGCTTTCTTCTGCCTTGCTAGAAGGACTTTTCCTCTGTTGAAGAAATCTTCCTAGCTAAATCAACATCATTCTTTGCCTGGCTGTGACGATGTACATTAATTACCTGCGAAATATTACGACTAGCATGTAATGTTGCCGTTGTTACGCTAACATCAGTGCAGTTCTTGTCCTTTTCCAGTTGTGGGTTTGCAAATTCAGAGACTTGGGTCATTTGTTGTTGATACTGAAGATATCCAGAAGCTGATGGCTGGGGAGGGGATTGCAAGGTCTGGTATGATCAGGCATCTTCCAAGAAACTCAAACCAGTAGGGAGTTCAACTCTAAACCCTGGAATCTCTGCTGCTAATATGCCTTACTGTTGCCTTTCCTCATCCCCTTACAGAGGAATGAGGTGGGGTAATAAATCTCTACACACACCCTTGTCCTCTCCCTTCAGGGAGGTGGTGCAGATTTGCCCATGGAAAAGCAAGTGAATGGACGAAAGCAACAATGGCAAAGACAAGGAGGCAAGCTCACAGAAAGAATATTGTCGAAAAGACACCACCTCCCACCCCAAACCTGGAACTGGCACTGGTTGACCTAAAAAGAAACACATTTATGCTTGTGATTAATAGCATTTTTAACACAAAAGCAGGAGAATGCTATTGCACTCATTTCGTGCTTGTGGGCTTCCCATCTGGTTGGCCACTGGAAAAATCATACTTGACTAGGCCTTTGGAAGGTGGGTTTTTTTTTTATCTCTGGCAAATGTTCAGTGAAAGAGGCTTTATGGAATTTCCACTGCAAGCACAACTGGGCAAATGCCAAGGTTTCTGATGATGTAGGCTTTTATGCCTCCCAAACAAGTTATTCAAATGACTCTCTTGTTTCTTTCAGGTGTCCCACACCTGGTTGTGATGGCTCTGGGCATATTACCGGAAATTATGCTTCACATCGAAGGTATGTAAAATGTTGAGCTCTTTATCACAGTGATTTCCATTTCATGGGTCGGCTTGGTCTTGGTCTTGAATCACAAGGCCCACCAGCAAAGGGCGTTGGGGAGCTGTGCTTGTCAAGTATCTTCAGTTACTTCACTCAGTGTGTATTCACAACAGATCCAGCCAACAACTAAGAGCATTGTAAAAATGAGTAAGTCTCAAAACAAATCGATACTCAGCTACAAACAACTCATTATATTGAAAACTGGTAATGGCAACATTAAATAAAAAGTTACAATTCATTTACAGACTCAAAACAAACACCGCAGCAAAATTCAGCCACATCAAATGCACAGACAAATTAAGGTGCCAGTATAATAGGGTTCAAAAGTCCCAAAGCAAATGGAATGATTGTTTCAAGCATGTGACTGTTCGGCCTCACACAAAAGAAATATTGCTACAGGTGCCTATCTCCCTACTTATTACTTCAGATACTTCTTTGTGAACTTCCTGGTTTTTGTTTGTCTTTTGAAAAAATTATATCTCAGCCTGCATTTTCAACCGGATCTTTGAGACAGCTCACAAGAAAAGCACACCTAAATGTCAATAAAAAAGCACCATCACAAATTTGTAAAAGGGGCACATGATTACGGTTGAATTATTACCAGTTTTCAAGGCTTAAAAAAAATGATGATGATGATAGCCACCCTCCTAAAACAAACTGACAAACAATTAGAGTCTCTAGCATTGTAGGATTCAGAACAGTAACTGTTCACAACTGAGATGGAGCAAGAGGGTTACATCAGTTCCTCCTTTCACCTGCAGCCCCCTGCATCACTCCCACATTATTCCAGAGTGTTCTCCAAAACTCTGGGCAAGATTTTCAGGGGGCTTCAATGAAAATCACCATCTCCCACCTTTGCTTCTTGCCAACAGGAGGATCCTTTCATTTGACTTCACAGAGTCTCAAGATCCAAGCCATGACTTCTTAGGAAGTTTCATTTTAGACATAACATTTGAAGCAGACAGATCACTTCTTGCTGTAGCATTACAGGTTTTGGTTTAATGCAGTTCTTGACACAGTCTACCATATATGCTAAAACGTCCAGGACTTTATGGAAATTGTTTTCTTATTACTTGATATTTCAGCTAGTCCATATTTATTCACATCCACATCAGCTGATCCATACACAAACAGCTCCAATCCATATCATGTAAATAACCTTAAAATGTGCTTACATTGATTGTATCTGGTTACTGCTATGTTAAGCACATGCCAGTATCCATAGGAAGGTAGAAAGGATTACGTTCACAGGTAGAAAGGCACTCTTAACAAACTACAGTTAAGAAGATTTTTTTTAGGAGAAGCCATGTGCTTTAAATTTACAGTGTGTACGCAGCCCTTGTTGCTAATCTCATTCTAAAATAATGTATCAGTGACCAGGGCTGTTTGCACACCGTACACTGAAAGCACGCAAACCCCAAATCTTGTAAACTGTGGTTTGTTAAAGGTGCTGGGAATTGTAGTTCTGTGAGCGACAAACTACAGCTTTCAGCATTCTTGTGGGGCTGGGTGGGTGCTTTAAGTGTATTGTGTGCATGCAGCTTAGGAGAAGTTACAAGAAGCAAACATGATCAGGTGGGAGGTGACTTGGGCGTCCAGGAATCCTGATTTATTTTGTTCAAAAACCCACCTTTAGAATCAGGTTACCAAGGATATTCAGTTTCCAAGTCCCAGTTACTAAAAAGCCTCTCATAAACTAAAGTCAGGACTACACATGACATGCACCATGGGCCTATGGCTAAAACCTCTATCCCTGTGTCAAATTCTCTTCCTTGTGTAATATGTATATACTTATCATATGTCATGACAGCATTATGTTCTAAGTTTCTTCATTCCCAGTCCACCTCATTCATTGGTGGCGGCAGCAGGAAAGTTTGCAAATGTGATGATATTGTATTCCTACACAAAGGGGTGGGGGAAGCTTTGATGCAAACGCTCCTTTCTGCAGCAGCCCTATAAATGGGGCTGGCGGCAGACTTCACGGGTTCCTTGGCATGGTGTCACCAAAGAACGCCACTCACCCACCACAACCAGAACAGGGCTTGTCTATAGTCCTGGTCCCATTGGGATTCTAGATGTTAAACATCATAAAGTTCTGTGGTTCCCTATACCTATAAAATAGATCTGTAAGAATTTATAGGCATAGGGCTGGTTCATTTGGATTAATTAAACATGGTGGGTGACGACCACAACTGCAGCACTGAAACTGCTCTGGGGCCCCAGCAAGAAGAGTGATGAACAAGGGAAGACCAATGGGAAACCTTCTGAGCCAACTGGGTCCTTGACCAGTGCCTGGTCTAACTCACCTCTGGCACCAGGTCTGCATACGCTTCATATAATGTCCGGTTCCTAACCCTTTCTAACTTCTGGTTTTTCGCTGGACTTTGTCACATTATTTTTCAATGAATATGTGGAGGGGAGCTGAGGTTGAACCTGCTGTTTCCTTCCCCACCCTCCTTGCATTAGCTGTGCCTGTTTGCACAGGGCCTGTGTGCTGACAGCATGCATGATTTGGACTCCGTGTAATCAGGGAATGTCAATTCTGCAAGACCCAGACTACATATACAAGTTGTACATATATAGACTCAGGCACGAGCAACACATAATGGTTGAAAAGGAAGCTACCCTGATAATTAATGCTATCTCCCCCCCCCCCAATTTAGATTGCCATGAAAGCAACAGTTCCGTGTGTATAGTAATTGATATCATGAATTCAAACTCTTTTTTTATAAGAAAGATGTGTTATAATGGCAGGCCTCAAAGTGCCTGGGCCTCATTCATATTGCAAACCACTCCTGCTTAAAAATGAGAAGCCACATTCTAGTTTTGATATTGTGATCAATACAATTTGCATCAAGTACCAGCCCTAAAGTTTCGAATTCTTCATAAGAAAGAAGGAATGCATCACGACCTCCAGTTACACTATAGAAAACAGAAAGGCATCCCCATGTGTTAATAAATAATATATTGTGGGTAAAGGGAATTGAAAAGGTTTTTGTGTCTTCTTTAAATGATTCATTCACCACTTGCCTCTCTGTTTTACCTTTCCCTTCCCCCTTGGCCATAAATTACACATAGCTTTCTGACTTTCTCGACTCACATTCTTCTGAAGCCCATCAGTGTCATAGCTGGAGACACTATTAGCAAGAGATTTAAGTTGTCCTTGTCTTCCAAGGGTCTCGGTCCATAAGGGTCCTGGAAAGCAATTTCGTTTTGCAGTGAGAGGAAATCATGATTCATGGGCTCCCTCTTGTGGTGTGAATAGAACTGCTAAAGTCAATGCAGAAAGGATGTCGTCTGCAAGTAACTTTTGCAGAAAGTTTAATTCTCTAGGACACTTAAGAGAATTATTTTTAGAATTAAGGTGTTCAGTCTTGAAATGATTTCTTTCATTCAGTCTTTCTGGTTGTCCACGAGCAAAGAAAAGTGGGATCAGGATAGTGCAAAGCAAAGAAGACAAGGAAGATCAAGAGCCAATTAGGTAAGCATGAATCCAGTCAACTTCTTATGAACATGCTCAGCTATCTCTTCTGCCTGTTTTCTTCTTGGATACATATTTGAATGACAATAAGACACTTCTACATGCAAGTTAGTTGTTTTTAAATCTGTACGACTTCATATATGCATGCATTCACACACACACACACACACACACACAAATATATATATACATATATATCTACTCATATATATTCACACACATATACATACAAACACACACACATATGTGCCTGGAAAGATTTGAATTAAATGCAGTTTTCATAGTATTCGTTCAACATCTGACCAAATACTTCTACTGAAGACAATGAACAAATGAACTAGAAGCTGGTGGGTGCATTGTGCTTTTGATCAGGAATATGCACACATGAGTCTGTTGCCCATCTATAATCTAGAGTCTCAGGCACTCACAGATTTTCTGTGCCTAGCCATGGGAGAAGTTTGAGGAGAGCATACGGGTGCTTTCTCTTCCTATAGCCAACAGCAGGACAGCTGTGCAACACAGCCGCTTTCTTTGTATGTACAGCATACCATTTGCCTCCCCAGCTCTTTGAGGTTTTCTATAATATTGTATGGCTCTCTAGGATCATTGGCCACACCCTGCACCTGACATGAATTTTTTAAAAGCTGTCATTTTAAGGGGCAATTTAAAATACAATGAGAAACATAAGGGGGTTTTTTTGGTTTTGTTTTGTGTCTGTTTCATAATAACAAAAGCAGAGCCAAACCTGCACACAACATTCAGTTCTAATCACAACTCCTGGGTACTAAATTTAAGACTTTCCTATTTTATAAAAGCAGTTGGCAAAGTCTGCATGAAAAATCCGGGATCTTCTTACTAACAAGCACGTTCACTATTTATCACCCAGGGAGGCACAAATCTGGTTTTGCACATAACACGAAGCCCTGCTTTAGTAAATGATGGTTTATTAAATTATGGCTTAGCATTCTATGCCAGCAACTTAACTATTTACTGCCAACTAACCACATTAAGAAGCCTTGGTTTGTTCTTGACTGGCAAACCTTGGTTTATTTCATTTATGGCTTGGCACTCTGTGTGAAACTAGCACCCTTCCTTAATAGTGGTTTGTTTGGCCACCCCACTCCACAACATTCACCGTGTTACAAACACACAAGGGAAAAGGAGCTGGAAATCAGACTAAACTTTGGGGAAATAAGCCAAAGTTCCTTCGGTAATCTGTGAAACAATTTATGGTTAATTCATGGTTTCTTAAACAAACATGTCTTGGTGTTATGTGCAGACCTCGTCAGTAACAAAGGTTTGCTAGATTGGCGGTTACCATATCCCAATGTGTCGACATTACATTACATTTACACAGAGCTTGTTAGTGGAATGTTCCCAATTCCATTAGCATCTTTTATGTTTGTGTTGCATTTCTTGTTGGTGTTCTTGGTGGGGGTTTTTGTTGTTGTTGTTTGCTTTTTCTTTTAAGCCATAAAGCATGGTTGTTCTTTTTTTATGTGAGATTTGTTTTGACTTTGTTGTAGAGGCTGCCAGGTATATGATGGCAAGACAATAAAGTTTATTTCATCTATCTGCTATCCAGATGTCCAGTTCCTGGTTGTGACGGTCAGGGTCATATAACCGGGAAATATGCATCTCACCGTAGTGCATCAGGATGCCCTCTAGCTACTAAAAGGCAAAAGGATGGGTATTTGAATGGCTCCCAGTTTTCTTGGAAGTCAGTGAAGACGGAAGGTATGTCATGTCCGACCCCAGGATGTGATGGTTCAGGACATGTCAGTGGTAGTTTTCTTACACATAGGAGGTAAGTAACTGCAGAGGTTTTCCCCCTCCTATCTAACTGTAGCTTATTTGAAACAAGCTCTCCATTGGCCACGGTGTGCAAGTCTCTTTACATTAATTTCAACACGTTATTCTGTGAAAAAAAGAGTCAACCAAGATTTCTTGGGTATGAAGCTAGATAGAACTACCTAGCTCATGTTTATGACACCCTTGAAACAAATTAGAGCCTATCAATCTTATAAGAATGATTCGACCCCAATATTGTTTTCTTAAAGCAGATTAACAAATAAGTACCGTGTGCCAATCTTTGGTTTTTATTTGATAAACTTTCAAGGCAGCTAGTTTTAGTCTTATGTTGATTTTATTAGAGAATCTGCAGCTTAGATTTGCCTAAACTCAACTAAATATTCTAATCTGCGCCATCTCCAAGTATAAACCTCCATGGTTTTTGTAAGTTTTTTGCTAGCAGAACATAGTTTGCCCATGGTTCACTTATCCAAAGTTAGTAAAGATGCTCTTCAAACATGCCTTAACCCGAGAACTCTGAAGAGAGAGAGAAAAGGTATTGAAAGGGGGAAATGTTTTACCTATGTTAACTAGCCCTTTTACTGAAGCTATAGAACAATTAGTGGTAGCTACCTAATTGGTGTCGTCCTGATGGTGATGCCAATGAGCAGTTTCAAAACTTGTTGACTGTTGATTGTGGAAAGTAGATTATATTTACATATATATATATATATATATATAGAGAGAGAGAGAGAGAGAGAGAGAGAGAGAGATATCCCTTAGGAAAGAAAAGCATATTAAACAGGCACACTTCTAAATCTAATACGTAATGCAGAATGAGCGGGAACAAATCAGAATTAGCCGAAATAAACCTGTCCTGTTCTGCCTCCATACACAGGAGAAGGCTGGGTGGGGAGAGGAGAATCAGAATAGTTCTATCATTCCTGAAGAGTTCTTATGCTATGGAATAGAAATTCTGTTATTAAATATATAAAAAAACAATAAATTTGTATTCCGATGAACCACATAGTATACTGCCTAGTTTGCTCCTGTATATGGTTATGGCATGGAAGCATACCAGCCGAAGGCAGAAGATCATACCTATGTAAGTGCTATGGAGCTCATTTTCTTTACGTATCTCCTGGGCTTGCATGCCACTGCAGTTTCTGTAGTACTTCAGCCTGGAAAGACCTCCCTTTCAAAGACCCAAGACCGGAGCAAAGACAATAACACCATTACTCTTATTCTTATTACAATTAATTTATTAATCACCTTCTAAACCACCATCTCAAGGTGAGAAATGCAATAGATAATGAAAAACAGTTAAAAGCATGAAAGCAGCAAATGCATTTAAAACAAGACTAAAACTCTATGACAAAGGCTGGGAAAGCCTGTTGTTGTCTGGTGTGTTGTTGAGTTCTGAGCTGTTGTGTTTGACAGCTTTATGAGTTAGGCATATGACATGTATCAGTCTCCAGGATAAATCTTTTCACAATCTGTGGGGTTTGTTGATAACGTGTTCTGACAAAGGAAAGAAACAATTTAGCTCACCTGGATTCTTAAGCCTTGTGCCAACCATGTGAATGTTCCTTCCAGAGTAGGCAGAACTATAAATTATTATGTCTTTGTGAAAACCAACTTAAGTTTTACTAGGCATTAGAATGCTTTTAAGAAAAAGCACACGAGAGAGAGAGCGTACCATAGCAGGAATACAAACTAATCCCACTTGTAATCTAGGATCTGTGATTCAGGAGTGAGTAAGGAAAAGCTTCTATCTTATGTGCGATTATGCATATTATCCTATACAGCGAACAAATAATCCAATGAAACGCTGCTTCTCTTGGATGGAATTATTTTAGAACAATGAGTGACTTTGGGGAGTTAAATGTGTTTTGCTTTTAATTCCTTGTGCACCAAAGTCTATTTATTTTAAAATTCTGTTCAGACTGAATGCTTTCTTTTCTTCTCTCTTTGCACGAAACTAGCCTCACGTTTATTCCACATATATTCTGCACTAATTATATTTTTTTCATGTGAGAAACAGTCTCTCCTCATGTTTGTAAGGGTGTCCTCCGATTAAGTTTCTTAGATATGTTGAATGAATTTACACTGCAGATTTAACTGGCTTCTTCCCAGGAAATTGTAGTTTGATGATTAGGGGGGTAGCACTCCACATGCTACCATTCCCAGACCATTTTTGTTGGAAGAGTAGATATAGCCCAAGCTCTTCATCTCAGCTACACACCTCTTTCAAGTATGTTGCGGTTTTGTTAAGATGATATTTGCGTGCAGAGTTAGTTCTGGGGTGTTAATAATTAGCATAACATGTCAAAGCCATAAGTGATGAAAAACAGAGGGTAGATTCTTCTTCTGAAATTTGTAACAAAATAGTCCCAAGTTTGTTATGCAGCATGAAAAATAAATCTTTAGAGAAGCTGGTGGCCTAAACCTAGAAATGAGCTCAGTAGTGCTAGCCTCAAAAGCAGGCACTCGTCATGGTCCTCTGTGCACCAGAAGCAGTTTAGTCACGCTGGCCACATGACCCAGAAAGCTGTCTGTGGACAAATGCTGGCTCCCTGGGCCTGAAGCAAGATGAGTGCCACACCCCATAGTCACCTTTGACTGGACTTAACCGTCCAGGGGTCCTTTACCTTTACCTGCCAGCTAGTGATCAGAGAGTCAGAGTGCAGCCCTGCAAGCTGCAATGCTCACATGCTGAGGCAACATGCTGGTGAAGGATTGACCCTGCACCCAGCAACTGATGTCACCAGGTGGAGGAAATTGGTTCACAGCTCAACATGGACACCTTGGTGAGCCAAGACTGGCCTGCGGGATGGAGATTCCCACCCCTCTTGTGAAAGAGCTCAAATAACAATGAGACTGAAGTCATGCATTTGCTCATTTGTTGTTAGTTACCGACATTCAACTGGTGACAGGATTGAATCCTTATTCCATTTCAGACTCAAGCAATATGCATGATTATGAGACTAAATTCCATTATAGCGTATTCCAAATAAGATCTGATTTATCTTCACTAGCTGGCATTTTATGCCCTAAAGCACTATAAACAGAAATGAAGTCTGCCTATAAATCTATATCCTTACTATATTCCACCAGACTAATTATTATGACCGGCCTCTAGTGCCCGAGGAAACGAAATAACATGCAAGAAAATGGAAGATCTCCTTAATATATTGTGACTAATCTTTGCATTCATAATATATGAAATTGTGATGGTTTAAGATGGTTTAAGATTAGATTCTGAATCTAATCTGAGCCCTGTCTTCTTAGTAGTCAGTCTCATACACAAACATCAAAGCAAACAAATAGTTAAAGCATAATTAGCTTGCTTTCCTTTTCTATTCCTTTACTTTTCTCCATAATATAACTTGCCTTTAATAAAATTAAAAAACATGCATGCAAGGCATGTCTTCCACCCACATCTTTTAAAGAGTGCTCAGAAGTTCCAGGTGTGTGCTAA
Organism: Podarcis cretensis; assembly: GCF_951804945.1. Lineage (NCBI taxonomy): Eukaryota > Metazoa > Chordata > Lepidosauria > Squamata > Lacertidae > Podarcis > Podarcis cretensis. The sequence goes on from NC_137172.1 coordinate 99,426,774, forward strand.
GATTATACTCTCAAGAAAGTGAGGGACAACTCAAAAGTTAGATTCCACACACCCAGTCAGTCTTATTTTAACATTAAAAAAAGGTAAAGGGACCCCTGACCATTAGGTCCAGTCGTAGCCGACTCTGGGGTTGCGGCGCTCATCTCACTTTACTGGCTGAGGGAGCCGGCGTACAGCTTCAGGGTCATGTGGCCAGCATGACTAAGCCACTTTACCTTCCCGCCAGAGCAGTACCTATTTATCTACTTGCACTGGTGTGCTTTCGAACTGCTAGGTTGGCAGGAGCTGGTACTGAGCAACGGGAGCTCACCCCGTCGCAGGAATTCGAACCGCCGACCTTCTGATCGGCAAGTCCTAGGCTCTGTGGTTTAACCCACAGCGCCACCCGCATCCCTATATTAACAGTAGATAGCAGCAAATATCAAACCCCCCATAGTCCCCAAACCTACAATTTGTGAGATAAAACGTGAGATAAAAACATGGGGAAAACATGTTACATTGTGGTTCATTTGTATTGCGTTTCTTGTCCCAAAGACTTCCAAAGCAGTGAACAGCATATTAATAAAGCAAGCAATACAGCAAAAGTACAGAAAGACAACAAATCAGATGGGCCATGAGTCTGTGATTTTGCTATCTACACAGTGAACTGGCTGAAAATTTGATGGCCACCAGCTCACCTAGAACTGGGTCATTCAATCCAGTTGCCATCTTTCACCTTAACCTATCTGCTCTCTATTCTTTGTTTAGGGCAATCCACCCACCCCCAGTGCCCCAAACTTACTAGGATCCTGGAGCCAAAAGATTCATGCAAAGTAGCTTCCATGAAAATAACACCATTCCTGCAAGTTTCTGTCCTTAAAGGGTGAAGTTAGATGTCTCCAATGCCCGCAAGCTCTCATTCCCTTTGGTGCACTCAGGCTGCCACCTGGGTTTATTTAGTAGATTATTCATCCAGGAGTAGCAGGTTGGAGTGTCCTCCTTTCCCCCGCCCACCAGTACCAAAGGCTTTGAACCAAAGGCCAAGTCCCCAAAGTTTGTTCCTCTAACCAGACTGTGGGACCAACCCATTAGTAAGAATGAAGTGGGTGCTTCATTTAGTACAGCCATAGGCAAACATGTCCCTCCAGATGTTTTGGGACTACAACTCCCATAATCTCTGACCACTGGTCCTGTTAGCGAGGGATGATGGGAATTGTAGTCTCAAAACATCTGGAGGGCCGAGTTTGCCTATGCCTGATTTAGTAGATAGTGAGGGATCTGTATATGCACCCCATAACCTTGCTTACTGCCCTCAAGTGTAGGAGAGGACACTGTTCCATTGCCAGTGGTGATTTGCTTTGGGAAGCAAAATTTCTTCGGCCAGCCCTGCCAAACCATTTCCTGGATAAATACGTGGAGGGCCAATGCAAACTCTATGACTGGTTTCAGGTGCCTTCACTCCAATCTGCCCCACAATATACATAAATATTATATACTATACATGATGGGTTCTGACACCTCTTTTTCTAGAAAAATAACACTGTAAAAAAACAATTAAAACTCTAAATTGGTCCTTAGTTTGTGCCATGTTCTCTTGGCATACCCTTACTAATACAGTATATTTCATAGAATCACAGAATTGTAGAGACTGAAGTAGCCCAACCCCCTGCAGTCAAATTCCTAACCAGCAAAATTTCCCTCATACTATTTTGTAAATACACAATGGTTATATGATTTTTGATTAGAACTCATCTAGAACTTGTGACAAACTTTTCAGGAGCTGCCCTATTGTTACACAATGGTAGGAAATGTTTCTGCATTTGTATTTGAACCTGCAAATGAAATGAAATCAGCTCAAATCCCTCAAGCTTAAAATAGGGTGCGTATCACTTATTTGGGATAAGATACAAGCTATAAATTCATATTTATTCCTTTGAGGTAGTTTAAATAAGAATGATAAATATAGGTTTCATTGCCGTGAGGAAAATTTGTTGCAAAAAGGTGTGTGTGTTCTAACTATAACTACTGTGGTTTATTAAAACTGGGTTTATATGAAATGCGTGTTCTTGTCATTTGGTAAGAAAAACTAGGTTCTAAGACAGATGAACATGGGCATCTTCCCCGCAGCTGAACCATAATCCCCAGAGTCACAGCTTTCTTTATAAAAATAAGTCTCTACCCTTTGTATATGAGGCAAAAGTATGGGCACCATTCTCCTTGTTTGTTTAGTGAAAAACTAGCATTCTTCTACCTTTCAGTGTTTTTAGGCAGTGAATGAAGTTATTGCAACATCAGCCAATTAGACAAAGAGAAGAGGGACATACCATGGTGTACAAAAGTAACTAGTTTTTTTTTTCCCTTTCCATTTTTAAGTCTTATATTTTTCCTCTTCTTGTCTGAGAACAGTTCCTCTTCTCTTTCAGAATCCAGCACCTTACCAGTGGCAGTCAAGAGACACTTCCCTGTAACTCTGTTTCCGTAGTCGATTTAGCTGACGTACTGAACACCCGTGACTTATTACAATTAATAATTCTTTCCTCACTTATTGTCTACAGTCTATCAGGATGCCCCAGAGCTACGTCGGCAATGAAGAGAGCAAAGCTGTCGGGAGAACAAATGCTTACAATAAAGCAGAGGGCTAGCAATGGTAAATAGCTAATTGTTGTGGATTAAATGAGACGCAGCTATCATTGTTTACTTCACTCTCTCACTGTGAGAATAATTTACTCACTATGGTATTACAAAGGAGTCTTTCTGAACACAATCTTGGAGTTCTTCTAGAAAGTGCCATCAGGCTACAGTGTACGGCACTGAAGTGATTTTGCTGCTGCTGCAAAAAATCGGCTTCTGAACGTGCTTCAGAGAACACCTATGCTGTGATTTGTGCTGCCATTGTAAAGCAGAAAGCTCATGTGAAGCACAATCATATGCATGTTTGCTAAGAAACATGTCCCTCTGTATTAATTGCATCTTACTCCAAGGAACGTTTGCAAAGCAGTGCAGCCTTGGCTCAAAGTTCTTTAGGCACTTGGAATTACCAGAATTCCTCTCCTTCCAGTACAGAGCCTCATTCATCAGACTGACGAAGAGGGTCCCCAAATTTAGCATGGCTGGATTTTGAAATACCACATTACCATCAAAAGGGAACCATTAAGTCTAAAATTCCCACAATATCCTGTTGTCTTTAACCCAAATTATACATTTGGCATGGGTATTTAATCTGTTCCATTATACAATGTATGGCCAGAAAAGCTCATATAATATAATCACTTCATCTGGCGTTATGATGAAACTTGGATACTTTTATCAATTTTATTTTCATCATTTTTACCCTGCCTTTTTTACCCAAAACTATGCCAGAAAACTATGGATGAGCAAAAAGAACCGAGATGTCGAGCAACAATTCAGTAACCTTACATATCATTCATATGAAAGAAAGACAAGAACAAATATCTCAAGAAAAAAATAAAACTTAGCTGTATGGTGATAATGAAGAGTCCCCACCCCCCAATTCAAATAGCATCTGTGGGGAAGTGGTTTTCATCAGGAGCTTGTGAGGAGGGTCAAATTCGTCCTCCCCACCTTCAGTGATTCCAGTCATCTCCCCACCCCACCCCCAGCCAATGACTACAGTCTGCATTTTCTAAAAAGTGCACATTAGATGGAAATATGAATTTAATGCCACAGTTCATTGGGCAGCCATCAAACTCTGTTACTCGAGCGAATGGGCTCAGATAGAAGTTGTGGTTTAATTAGTATGTTTAAATTTAGAATGTGAAAGGACTTTTCCACCCCATGGGAATGTCAAGGTTCACAGCTGGGCTGGATACTTGCCCTATTTTCTCCCTTTCCTCCATTTACGCATGCAGATGGCACAGTGGGATGTTGGGAGGGTCTGTACATGCTTTCCATACCACCATCCAGTTCTTCCTCTCTGTGCCTTGCAAGCTACTTACCATATTTTTCCATGTATAAGATGATCTTTCCCCCCCAAATTTTGTAAGTTTAAGATTGGGGGTTGTCTTATACACGGAACGTTGCAATTAAATATATAGATCAATATATGCCGCCATCCATATTCTTTCCCCCCAGCTTCCCCTCACTATTGGCCTCACAACAAACACTGGTCTGGTACTTCCCCTCCCCCATTCCGGACATTGTCCCTTCCACCCGGTTCCCTCAGCCACCCCTGGCTACCCAGACTCTCCATTCCCCAAGCGCACTCACTCAGGCAGGCCTGGCAGTCGCAGCTCCTCAATCAGTGTTCGCATCTGCCAGCACACATGGAGTAAATACAGTACATACCGTAAATACTGAGACAAAAGTGCAGCACACAGGCGGGAGAGCTGGAGCTGCAGCTACAGTGGAGTTACACTGAGCTGATAGGAGCAGCCGCCATTACACAGCTTGCCTCACTGTTTGATGTTTAAATATACCATACTAAATATACCAGTGTTTTGAATATTTAATAAAATATCAGTATTGTTCCGTTTGGTGTTTAAAATATTTATTTCTTAATTTGGGGCTCAAAAAATAGGGGTCGTCTTATACATGGGGGCGTCTTATACACGGAAAAATACAGTATATTCTACATGCCTTTTTTGACAGGTTGGGTAGGATGAAAATGTGAAGAGTATGCAGAGACCTGCCACTTCCTTCAGTGACCCATCACAGGGCCTGGGCAACAGGGGAGAGAGCTGGAGACCATTAAGCCTTATAGAATCTTCCACGTGTGTGGATTCCCACGGTCTTGGTTCCCCTTAGAATGTTCTTACCTTAGCTTGTGGAAGGCTCTGCTTAAAATGGAATATCCCATGAGATGTAACCATTTTGACCTTTTTGTTTTATTGACCTAAACTTCAAACTGTGAAATGGCTCAGTTGCTTAACTCAGATTTCTAACAACTATATTTTAATATATCTTTTTTTATTTATTGCATAGGTATAGAAAATGATGAAGAAATTAAACAGTTAGATGAAGAAATAAAGGAACTAAATGAATCCAACTCCCAGATGGAAGCTGATATGATAAAACTCCGAACTCAGGTAACAGTTTTATAAAGTCCTAAATCCAATGGTTTTTTACATGACTGGATTAAGATAAATAAATAGGCTAGTCACACTCTGTGGGGATGTTTTATTTTCTTTCTCCCAATTTTTCCTTAATGTGTTTGCCCTGTTTTAAAAACCGTATGGGAGGTTAGAAAACCGTGATTTGGTACTGCTTCCCTAGCATGGCAGCTGCAAACATTTCTCCCTGAAATCATAATCAAAACCATCAGGTTAAAGAAGGATTTTGTTCTAAATTAATATGTACAGCTTTTACTCTCTTATATATGGATGATAGATGGAGGGGGGGGGGAGAGTAAAGGCAGATCACCAGAAATCAGTGATCCAAGCTTTCTGCTCAGGCACGCTAGATGCTACATTGTGCAAAGGAGCAAACTATCCATGATGTTAAGTACTGTTTTGAATTGCAACTGGCCATGTTCCTTTTCTCCTAAAAAGTAACTGTGGTGCTCCGAACTTGGATCTGAATTGCACTGCAGGGGAAGAGGCCACTTAACCATTTTCCCATCTCCATTTTCCTTGCAAAAATGGTCTCCTGCCCCAAAGTGCTTATTTGTTCCGATTTTTAAGCAGTTTAAGGGAGACAATTGTTGGACAATGGGGGTGGCGAAAAGGAACCCTTTGCTGCGGCCCTGATCCAGGGTGGAGGGATGGCTCTCCCTTTTTTGAAAACAAAAGGAGGCTGCGAACACGTGTTTAAAAATAAGCTTAAAGTCATATCTAGTTTTGGTCATTGACTGCTGCTTAATATCTATTTCCATCTGTTCTTAGTTTACGTAGATGGTTCAAAAAGTGTAGTTTTCTACAGATAAAAATGGACATGGACTAATCCATTGTAAGGCCGGGGAACAATTTGCATGATTTATATATATATTTTTCAGAGGATGGTATGTGGTAGGTAGATTTTTTTTAAAAAAAAACTTGGCTTTTCTTAATTCCAAGTGAAGAGTATGAATTAGATGTGAGGTGTAAAAGGAGTACTTTATTGTGAGACGTCAAGCCCAGGAGATTTGGCAGAACATAATGGCTTGGGTTCAGTGTTTCCATAAGGGTCATTCCACGTCATTTCAACGAGGTCATGTCACCCTCCGTCTCAGATGTTGATGAAATTTGGTGTACACCCTTCACTTATGGTTGAAAGAAACCCCCTTAAAATCCCCCCCCTATCTCAAATAGTTTTAATTTTTATAGCACTTCAAAGTTTTGTCAAATCTGTGTTGCCTGTCCTTCTTGAGACCCTTGGCACAAAATACCCTTGTGTACATTCCCCCCCATAACCAATGATCAGATCTCTTAGAAATTTTACAGGAAATTTCGAAGTGCTATAAAATTAAAACCGTTTGAGACAGAGGGGGGGGATAAGGGGGTTTCTTTCAACCATAAGGGAAGGGTGTACACCAAGTTTTATCAAAATATGAGATGGTTGGTGACAAAACCCTTGTTTTTTGATGTGGAATCACCCATAAGTGGAACGCTGAACACAGAAGACAGACCAGAGGAAGAGGCCAGGAAAGGAATGTCACTGATTCTTCCTCCTGAGCATTTTTTGCTCCCTGAAATCTGTTCTGGAAGGTTGGATGAGCTATAGAACAGCAAAAGATGCACTGCACCCTCCAAGCACCGTAGATCTGCACTGGCTCATAGAAGGACACTCTGGATCAACTTAGTGTTATAATTGACATAACATTCCCCCCCTCCATCGTTTTAAAGATGTTCTGCTTCCTGTTACATTGTACACTATTCTGTCCCTTTCAGATTACCACCATGGAGAGCAACCTGAAGACGATAGAAGAAGAAAACAAAGTAATTGAGCAACAAAATGAGTCGCTCCTTCACGAATTGGCTAATTTAAGCCAATCTTTAATTCATAGTCTAGCTAATATCCAGCTACCGCATATGGTAAGTGACTGAGGCACAAGTTAAGGAATTTGGCGGTCTCCTTCACCTCATACAGTAGATGTCTTTTTGTTTTTATATTTATGGCTCCTCAGCCCGATGGAGATTTGCGGTATCAACCCTGAAACAATAGAGATAAATTTAACTGCTAAAAAAAAAGACACGGTGGGCCAATTCCGATGTCTCCTGTAAAAATTAAGTAAGCGCTAAACTAGACCTTTTTAATGTGCTAAGAAAATGGTGTCAATGTGCTGTGATAGTTTGTTATGCATAAATGAATATACCATTAAGCAAATAAAAGTTGTATATGAACTACTATTTAATATCTCGTAGGAACCAATCAATGAACAAAATTTTGATGCTTACGTGACCACTTTGACGGACATGTATACAAATCAAGATCGTTATCAGAGTCCAGAAAATAAAGCCCTACTGGAAAATATAAAACAGGCTGTGAGAGGAATTCAGGTGTGAGCAGCTGCTGTAGTGGTGAAAAAATCTTACCTTTAAAAAAAAAAAATGATGCCTCTTGTTTTTTGCTGCTGTAATTTACCAGAAAGTGTTATATATTTCTTTCTGTTTAAAACAGTGTTATGCTTACAAGACTTCATGATAATTTTATGTCTTGCTTTAAAGATAGTAACTGCAGAATAGTTTTTTGAATACATTCACATTTTGTACGTTTTCATATAAGCTGACATAGTGTGATATGCCATGTAATGTTTATAGCTGCTAATGTATGCACATTTTTGGGGTAAATATATTTCTGAAGAGGTAAGCTGATCAAAATAGAGTGTAAATTCTTTTTAATGCTTTAGTGATTAAATGTTTTAGTATTTTGAACTGAAATGGACAAAAAAAAAAAAGAAAAAGAAAAAAGAAAATCCGCTTTGAATGACAATGTTGCAGTCTGCGGCCACTTTTTAAACACTCTCATTTTGTCTCATTGCTGGAGGATTTTATGGGATTTAAGAAATTACATTTTGTGTGCATATTGTTTCATAGCAAGATTTGGTTGCCAAAAATGCTTTATTTTTGAACAATGCTTGAAATATTGTGTGACTTTTGTTTTCAGAGGATGGTATGTGGCGGGGGGCAATAAAAAGAAGGTTTTGTTTTGTTTTGTTTTTGTTTTTAATTCCAAGCAAAGGGCATGAATTAGACGTGAGATGTAAAAGGAGTAATTTATTGTAAGACAACATCAAGCCATGGGAACTTGAGAGAGAAGATTCAAAGCAGCTTAAACAGCACTTTTTAATTAACTTCTAAGCATTACATGGTATGAATATGGGAACCTCCATAATGACAGGAGCTCTATCAGAGGTGGACAACATGAAGATATCAACTTTTCTTTTCAAATACACTTTGGAGCCAACATCCTCTGTTTCTCCAGGACTCCTAGAGTTTCCCTCTGAGTTATCTGTTACAGCATTGTAGTTCATCTTTCAGAAGTTCAGTCTTTCCTTCCTAATACAAAGGCAATAGTTTCAAAGAAATATTGCCATTAAAAACAGTTTTTAATTTGGGAATGAACCCCTGAGTTTTATCTTTACAGTAGTTACTGGCCTGGATTCATTGCTACCCTGCGTAGGAAATAGAATGCAGTTCAGTTAACCTGTTTTTTTTTTTACCTTGTTCCCTTTTTTTACTGTTTTGGTTCTGGGGTTATGGTTATTTTTTATTTTTTTTTGGCGTACAATCATTATTCCTGTGGCATTTCCATATGCTATATATTTGTTCTACTGTTACCTATTGCAAAAAATAAATAAAAATAAATGAATGAATGCAATCAGAAAATTTAGTGTAACTAAATATACTTTGGCACTTTTTGCTTTAAATTGCATCATTTCAAGCTAAAAAAAAATACGTATTGTACTTTTCAGATTTGATTGTTATTTCTTCAAAATAACTGCACTATATGTATGCATAAGACCACTTTTTCTTGCGGCATTTTTTTGTTTCCTCCCCTCCCATTTAAATTAGTAATTCAGATGGCGTGTCGTGTATGTCGGATGTTGAATTGATTTCGATTTGATAGCATATCTTTTCCTTCCATGTCTTGATGTTATGCAGAAAGTACAAAAGTACTTTGAAAAATTTTGTTATGAAAAAAATAAATAAAAAAGATGGGTTTTGTAAAAAATAATAAAATAATAATAATAAATAAAATAAAATATTTTTAGCAGAACAGGACTTACAGGGTCATTGTCCCCACAATGTGCCAGTTGACTATTTGCACTTACCTTGCCCTATATATCCATACGGAGGTGTGCAATCTCGTGTGTCATTCGCTTTGTGACACTAAATTTGAACAAATTAGAGTGGAAGCCGACGTGGGCTCGTCCAATAATATTTGCTACAGGGATCTCACAACAAATATTCTGATACAATACTCAACCTCGGTATATATATATATGTATAAATATATGTATATCCCAGCGGCACTTTATACTATTCACTGTACAAAAAGCTTACAGTTTTTCCACGAGGACTTTAATAACTAGCTGGGAGAAGATTATGTAATTACTTTTGGGGCTCTGCAGTGTCTTCTTCTGTATAGTGCCCTCCTTTTTCTGTTGTGCTATTAGTTGTAGCTGCCATGCTTAGAATTGCCTTTTTGAGAGCTGAAGCAAGGTGCTTGTCGTTCACCTTCTGCCATATATATTGTACTTTTTGCCCTAGCCTCCTTTTAGGGCTCTCATTGTTCATAAGGGCATATGCATTTTTTTCCACTGCATTGTGTCTGCCGCTTCTTTGCCAATATAGTAATGCTTTCCGTAGAGTAATAGATAGTATCAGTTTTGGATTCTTATCGTTATCACCTATGTACAATGGGAAAAAGGGATTTTAAGCACAAATCCGCGCTGCTCATCTAATGTTGGTACATAATATCAAATCAAAAGATATCTGTGACTATTATATAGGGATCACACACAAAAAAGTGTCACATATTAGAATGCTGACCTTTCATCTGAAATTATTGTGAGTCATCAGAGTTTTATTTATTCTAACTTATTGTTCATTTTTCTTGAGTTTGATTTAAGTGCTCATTTATTAAGACAGAATTTTGTATAAACTACTTATTGTGCTCTCTGTGGAACTGAGGTTTGATTTATTTTTGTACTACACGGCATGGGTTTGTTGACATTTTAATTTTGCTATAAATGTGTGAAATCACAAGTTGCTGTGATAACTTCATTTTTAAATTGTGAAATTTGTACAAATTTTGTCATGCTGGATGTGAACACATCTTACTCTAAATAAATAAATGAATAAATAAACAAACAAACGTGTTGCCACATTTGTAGCACAGCTGTTCTCTGATCCATTGTTACCTTACTTGATTTTACCCACGGCACTGGCAGTCTCATATATTCAGCCAAACATTGCAGTGGCACCTTTCCTTGTCCTTTTTAATAACTGAATTCTCATCCTACACACACACACACACACACACACACACATTTTTCCGTGTATAAAACGCCCCCATGTATAAGACGACCCCTATTTTTTAAAACACCAAAATTAAGAAATTAAGTTGACACCGGTCTTAAAAGACCTACATTGGCTTCCAAGCACAATTTCTGAGCACAATTTCCGAGCACAATTCAAAGTGTTGGTGCTGACCTTTAAAGCCCTAAACTGCCTCGGCCCAGTATACCTGAAGGAGCGTCTCCAATCCCCATCGTTCTGCCCGGACGCTGAGGTCCAGCGCCGAGGGCCTTGTGGCGGTTCCCTCATTGCGAGAAGCAAAGCTAACAGGGAACCAGGCAGAGGGCCTTCTCAGTAGTGGCACCCGCCCTGTGGAAGGTCCCTCACCAGATGTCAAAGAGAAAAACAACTACCAGACTTTTAGAAGACATCTGAAGGCAGCCCTCTTTAGGGAAGCTTTTAATGTTTAACAGACTATTGTATTTTAATATTATGTTGGAAGCCGCCCAGAGTGGTGAAGGAAACCCAGCCAGATGGGCGGGGTATAAATAAATAATTATTATTTAGCTTTTGGGGGTGGGGGTGAGGGAGACCCGCCAATCACTCACCCTCCTGCCCACCACTTCCAGTTGCCACAGCCACCAATTGTCTGCCCGCTCACCACGGCCGCCAACCACCTGCCCAATTGCCACAGCCAATTGCCAGCAGACCTTGCTGCAGCCACCAATCACCCGCCCAGTCACCGCTGCCCATCTCCTGCTTGCTACTGCCATTAATCACACGTTCCTGCTCTGAATTCACTATCTGTGTATAAGATGACACCCAATTTTGGCCTTTTTTTAATAGCAAAAAGCATCGTCTTATACACAGAAAAATACGGTATATATAGTTTTGCATTACTGGCCAGATTCTTCATTTCTCAACAGACTCATTCTTAGAAACACTTACCAACTTGGAGTAGTAGAGCCCAAGTTATCAGAACCTACATTTTTAATAGCTCCTCTTTACTCAGAATTGTTGACAACTATATCTGTTAGGTGCAAGGTATTTTCATTTCAATACCTGGACCTTATCTACTTACACTTAACTTTCCATGCTGGGCTCAGGTTCTCATCACTGATGTTTATTCCACTGAATGTCCCATGTTCCCCCCTCCCATATTTTGATTTTACTACCCCCTGCACATGTACACACACACACACATTTTTTTCTGCATGCTTTCCAGCTGAGGCTTCAGAAGCTGGGACTTGACCATCCATGATAGCAAATGATGAAAATGCAAAATACACTTCTATAAGAATACCACGGTTGTCAGTAGATTTTTCTTTTAAAGTGTCAAGAGATCCCTCAGGAATGAATAATTCAGTAATCACCTTTGACACATGATGTACGATAAAAACAGCAAAGAACAGTTAAACACAAAACAAAGCAAAAAAACAAACAAAAACCAGCCAATGCATTTAAAGCAAACATTAAACAATACAAATTAAGACACCCATGGCAAAGACCTGTTTATCCAGCTGAGAAATCCTATGAGCACAAAAAAGGTCCATTGTTTCTGGGAAGTACAGGGACTGAGTGCCTGGTATATCTTGACAGGAAAGCCATGCCACAGAACAGGGGCAGCCAAGCTAAAAGCCCTACCCTGAGTTCTGAGATCTTTGGAATTTGCAAGAGAAACTTTCCCACAGACCACAGTGATCTGCTGAGTGTATAAAGGATAAGGCAATCTCTTAACATAGACTGGACCTGGGCTGTATATCACTTCATATGTCTTGAACCCAGCCTAGCTGCAGATGAGGACCAACAAATTGTGTGTGCTCTCTCTCTCTGCTTCTTGTTTTTGAAGACTGGAGTTAAAAATATCCATTCATTCATTCATTGATGATATTTTTTTTTAAAAAAGAGGTCCCTTTTCTTTTAAAATATTCTCTGTCAAGAGGTGGGGGTAGAACCCAGAATTTTCTATGAATAACTATACAGAGAAAGCAAAAGAATATCCATAGATGACTGTTGTGTTAATTTGTAAGAAAATCGGGAAATGAGAATTTTAATATGCTGGTTACATTAATCCTGGGGCTTTATGCATTCTTTAAATATATGCAACTAGCTGCCAGGACCAACCTGAAGCAAATTCGCCCCATGTGTTTTCTTCTGGAATGTTATGCTGTGTGATGATAACCATGTGAAATTAAAACCTCCATAAACTGCATTCTTACTCATGGGGCAACGAATGGATGGTAGCAGTGCGGAGAGAAAACCAGCAGGTGGCAGTATTGGACAAAAAACAAGATAAAGCAGGAATGTGTGCAAGGAAGCACATAAGAAATTGTAGTCAGAATCTGAATAGTTCTTTAGTTGCCAGAAATAAGCACAACTTCACTTGTTTTTAAGTCATATTGAGGTAACATTCCCCCCCCCCATCATTTTTATCCAGAATTCGCCTAAAATGGACCACCACATTGATTTGATTCCAGATTTTTGTGAGGCAAGGCATGAAAGATGCTTTACTTGTGATGCAAGCCTTTTTCACGTTGCGAACCTGCTTCTGATTGCAAAGTTCTGAAATTGACCATAATGTGAAATACCTAAATATTTTCCCCGGCTGCTCACATTGCAAAATATATTATTGTTGTTCAATTCAGGCTCGTATTTGTCGTGCATTTGTGTTTCACTTTTCCTCCAGGTAATCTTTGTTCTTCCTACTGAGCTACCACTCAAATGGTTACATCAAAACATGGGTTTTTCTTTAGATAATGTTCTAGCATATTTATCACACCATTTCCTGTACAGAAGAATCAAACGTTGCCAGGACTTGCCTCTGATTGTACTGCTGGGAAGGAACAAAGTTGTGCTGCCTGGATTATCCAGAAAGTAGGGAATCATCTTTCATTCTTGGAAGTCTCCAGAAGGAGGTCTGCCAAGATAATAACTGGTAAGAATTCTGTTGGCCATGATTTGGCTACCTCCTCCACCTCTGGATTTAGCTTCAGCCAACTTAGACTTTATCTTCCAATTGCTCTACATACATCTTGAATAGTGCCTGGAAAATAGTTGGCTTTCAGAAGAAGCAATCAGTTGAAGGTTTTCTACTCCTCCAAAAGCCAAAACTCCCCACTCCCAGCTAATTGGATATTAGAATCATTGGTCGTTATCAAAATCCTGCTGTAGAACATTTTGCCATAACCCCATAATCTTTATTGACACAGAACATCCTGTTTCAGGCAAAGGATAAATAAACAAAAATCTGCTCCAGATGTAAATTATGTCTTTCTTTCTTTTTCTATTTTACTTTTTAAGATTTCCTAGCACACAATATGCATCGTTCTGACTTTGGCAGAAGTTAGCTTCCCTTTGACCATTGCCAGCAAATTATGTGTTTAAAACTAAAAGTATAAATATGTCACAAATTGGACATTCCTATTACAACCGTTTGGAGTATTATCAGTACATTTAAATAAACATTAACACTGGCTGCCTCAAGGTATTACACAACAATCGGGAGAAAAAGTTCATGTTGACCTAGAAATAGTATTGAACTTTGTGTGTGTGTGTGTGTGTGTGTGTGTGATTGTGCACTTAATTTGGCTTTTGATACAAATACTTTTGGTTCTGATAAACAGCTTTCCGTGTCATGTAGCCAGCATGACTAAATCGCTTCTGGCGCAAAGGAACACCATGACGAAAACCAGAGTGCACAGAAACGCCGTTTACCTTCCCGCCGCAGCGGTACCTATTTATCTACTTGCACTGGTGTGCTTTCGAACTGCTAGGTTGGCAGGAGTTGGGACAGAGCAACGGGAACTCACCCCGTCGGGGGGATTTGAACTGCCGACCTTCTGATCGGCAAGCCCAAGAGGCTCAGTGGTTTAGACCACAGCGCCACCCGCATCCCTGCAGCTCCATTGCACCAGGGCCTCCATTGTGGTGGTGCCATCTGTATGTTTTGTTTACAGTTCTCTGCTGCAGTTGTAGTTCAAAAATATAAGTGGCCTTCCATGGAGTATTCCTGTCAAACACTACAGTATGCTTCTCTATTCATAAGTAAGCCCTACTGCATTCAGTCCAGGCTACTCCCAGGTGTTTCAGATGATGTTCTGTAACTCACAACCAAAGGACACACACACATGTGTCTCGCTGTTTCACCACACTGAGCCTTCAAAGTGGCTGGCAACTCATGTTAATGACGTTAGCTTCAAGCCTTGCTTTAAAGAGCTGAGTCAGGGATGGGTGCCTTTTTCCAGCCCGAGGGGCTCTTCTGGGCCACATGCCAGCCTTGGTGGGGCAATAGGCACCAAGTGCAACATCAAGCAAGCCCGTCTGGAAACAACTCCTTTGATCTGGAAGCCCTTCCTAAATCTTAATGGGAGTGAGGAGTTAATGTGTTTGTGGATATACTGGGTGTGTTCTGAAGAACCCTATTCCGGAGCACTTTCACCTGTCCTTATGTTCAAGGGACACACACTGAAAACGGATGGGGGGGGGGCTTGTGTGAGGTCTGATGCAACCTGAGGGCTCTAAACAGTCTTTGAAGTAGCTGTGTGAAAGGAAATCTGCAGCTGCAAAGAACTTGGAGCCTGCCTCAGAAAAGGTGTCTTCTTCGGCTTTATTTGTCTGAAGAGCGGGATCAAAACAATGCAATAGGCCCAGCCTTTCTCAACCTTGGAGTCCTCTGATGTTGCTAGACTACAACTCCCGTCATCCCTAGCTAGCAGGGATGATGGGAGTTGTAGCCCAACAACACCTGGGGACCTAAGGTTGAGAAAGGCAGCAAAGCCCATCCACACACAGAAATGACCCCACACCTACTGGGATCACAGAGATATGCAAGGTTTTCCTTCCGTGACCATTTTCTTCATGCACAGATATTAATGGAGATATGTTCAGACATGACCAATGAAGTAGGAGAAGTGGCTTTCACACACACCCCTTCTCCCATCACCATCTCCCTCTGCCTCCCAAATGCTGCCACTTCATAAAGAAACCATTAAACGTGAGGGGGAGCACTTTTATATTCCATGCCACTTCTTTTTCTGCCATTTATCAAAAGATCTCAGGGCAGTGTACAACATTGGAAACCACACTGCAAAACATCAAAGATAAAAACATAGTAAAACATACTGACAGGCAGCCCAATAATAAGTGAATCACCATAATAAAGAGTTTTCTCCCCCACATCTTTTCAGGCCATGTATTATTTAATTTGTTGTTGTTTAGTTGTTTAGTCGTGTCCGACTCTTCGTGACCCCATGGACCAGAGCACGCCAGGCACTCCTGTCTTCCACTACCTCCCGCAGTTTGGTCAGAGTATTATTTAATAGCTATAGGTAAAGAGGAATGTTTTTGCCTGGCGCCTAAAGACAGGTAACAATGGCGCCAGGTGAGCCTCTCTGGGGAGAGGATTGCACCATCCAGGAGCCACCACAGAAAAGGCCATTCTCTTGTTGCCACCCTCTGAACCTCTCTGGGAGCGGGGGACATAGAGAAGGGCGTCAGTTGACAATTGCAGGGCCTGGGCTGGTTTGTATGGAGAGAGTATTGAGACCCTGAGCCCTGTAAAGCTTCACCGGTCAATACCAACACTGGGAACCATTTGCAGAGCGGTTAATGCTGTAAAATAAGTGGCCACAAGAAGGCTCTTTGTCGCCACCCCGACCACAGCTGAGCTACGCCTGCCGGAAGTGGGGGTCTTTTGTGTTTCCCTCCGCCAGGTGTGGTGGCCATAAGGGAAGGAGGTTTTCTTCCCCCTTCTCCCTCCTCGCAGCTGGCGGGGGAAAACCAGCAGCCATTGCCACCGGCCGGGGTGGAAGAAGAGGCCACCAGAAGCCCCCCCCCCTCCTCCTCGCCCCTCCATTGCGCTGCTCCAGGCGGACGAGCGCAGGGGAAACCCGGCCTTGGCGCGGCGAAGCTGCTGCCTGCTTCCTCGCAAGCTGGCTGGCTGGCTGAGGCGGCCCCTCCTGCCGCCGTCCCCTCTTTCTCCTCCCCCTCCGGGCTGCGCGCTGGCGACTGGCTCGCCTCCTGAAGCCCCCGCCGCCGCCGGCTCGACCACCGGAGCGAGAGCAGCGGCAGCAGAGCCGAGAGCTGCCTCGGCTACCTCTCCTCGCCCTGCCTCCCTTCTTCTTTTCCCCTTCTCTCTCTCTCTCTCTCTCTCTTTTTCCTCCGCTCGGTCTTTGCTCGACGGCATGGCCCGGCGCCGAGCGGGCGCTGCCTTCCCCGGGCTCTGCTGCCTCGGCGTCCTGCTGGGCAGCCTCCTCCTGCCCTTCGCCTCCCCGCAGCAGCAGCCGCCGCCGCCGCCGCCGCCCAGGGGGAGCGTTTGGTGCCCCAGCCGCTGCCTCTGCTTCCGCACCACCGTGCGCTGCATGCACCTCATGCTCGAGAGCGTCCCCGCCGTGTCGCCGCAGACCACCATCCTGTAAGTTGGCGGGGGGGGGGGGGTTGAGAGATCGGGGGGGGGGGCACTTGACTAAGATATTGCGGGGACGCGCGAGGAAAGCTCCGCCCCGCAGAATCGACCCCAAGACATGGCGCGCGCACCAATTATTTGAATGGCAACTTTTTTTAGGGGCAAATATTTTAGCGGGGGAGAGTTGGCTCCTGTGGACAGCCACGTCTGTTGCGCGGGGCTCGCAGCGAGGGGAAGATACCTGGCAATGGCGAGGGGTAGGAAAGGAGAGGCTTTTTTGGGGGGGGGGAGGAACCACGACGGCTGCTGCGGCCCCCAGCGCACTCCTTTGTCTGCAGCCCGTGGCGGGTCTGGGTCTCTTGCTCCCGGTGCCGCGCAGACTTCTCTTTTGTCCGCGCCGCCGCCGCCGCCGCCGCCACCTTTCGTGTTTTGTCTACACAGGCATGTTGGCTGAGGTCCACAAGCTTAGTTTAAGTTTGGACGCCTTGGGTAGAGACCCCGCAGCCCAGTAATGCAGAAGAAGTGGTAGGAAGGAGCGAAGCTGATCTTGAAGCTCCAGGGAATACGGCCACGCGATCCCAGCCTTTCTTGATTTCCTTAAAAAAAGGGGACCTCGATGGAGGTTTCATTGACGGCTGCACTGTTGGAGAAGTTTCACTGGAGGAAAACACACACACACACACACACACACACACACACACACACACACACACACACACGCTCTCTGCTCTGTGGTTTCGTTTATTCCTTCCTTTTGCTCTGGTTTTTCTGGCTGAGAGTTTTGATCTCTGCAGCTCCGAGACCTTTTGTGTGGCTTTGTCCTCTTTAGGAATGTAGCCACTGGCATGAACTGTGTGGCTTTTCCAAGTCACTTGGCCTCCCAAGCCTCTTTGTAGTAGATTTCCATTCATCCCTCAGTTCTGCCTTCGATTTCAGGAATGTCTGTTTAAAAGGTGTCCTGGGATATGTCTGTTAAGAATGCAATAATTGGGGACCCTTATCAATTTTTGTTGCTTTTTTCTTTTTCTTTTTTTGGGACTTGCCATAGGTGGGAATGTTGACTGGAAACAGTGCTGTGTGTATTTTGGACAGAGGGTTTGTGGATTTATACGTTTTCTTTAAAAAGGAAACACGGCCATGAAACGCAAGGGTTTTGAAGAGTTCCCCTCCCTGCACTTTCCCAACAGCAAACCACTTCTGAGCAGTTTTCAAACATGATTCTTGTTAGTGCCTTTAGGTGTGGCGTACTTCGTCGGGCAAGAAAGGGGTCTTTCGGGGATACTTTCATCTTTGTTTTAATGTGGGTAGCTGTAAAATATACAGAACAGAGCCTGTGCTCAATTATACCCGAGGAACATAAGCCTCCTGATCTTGCAGAGATTTATGGACATGCCAAACTTAACATAACTGTGTGAACCACAGTGATGTCACTGTAAGTATTCTCTGAATACTAGAGCGATCTTCCAGGGTACAAAATGAAGCATGTGCAAGACTCAGACCAAGATGCAGCTTTTGAAAAGGCAGTTCCATGAATGTCTGACTTCCCTGTTATGAGTATTCATATTCATATATACAGGATTACTTGGGCTGTGAGCAGATCGACAATTAACTTGTGCTGCACTTGACCCCCCAGCCAGCAGTTGACTGCCCCAACACCACTTCTGCTGTTCCACGGACAGCCTTCCTCTTGCAAAAACAGAGCGAGAGATAGGGCATTCCATAAGGCTTTAATGTTTGTCCAGCAGCAGTGCCATGCACTAGAATTCCCACCTCTTGCCAAGACTCAGAAAAAGGAAGCATTCTGGTGGGGCAGGTGCACTTTCGCCACCTGAGGTGGGCTGCCTCATACAAAACAATCCAGCATCAATGTATTTCCATCATGCTGAAGAAAATTAACAAGACTGTATATCAGTCAGGAGGGAAAATACATGTCATATTAAAAACACCAACCATAGTTGGTTTATTGCCCAATATTGTGGTACCTCGGGTTATAGATGCTCCAGGCTACAGACTCCACTAACCCAGAAATAGTACCTCGGGTTAAGAACTTTGCTTCAGGATGAGAACAGAAATCGCTCGGCGGCAGTGGGATGCCCCATTAGCTAAAGGGGCGCTTCAGGTTAAGAACAGTTTCAGGTTAAGAACGGACCTCCAGAACGAATTAAGTTCTTAACCCGAGGTACCACTGTAGTCATTGTCATTTAGACAATGATCAAAAACCTGGAAATATATTTTACCTGGGATTCTTCAGATTTTTACAATTTTGGCATTGGGATACTAATAAGCACCATAAGCAAAATTTACTATTAATAGTTTTCAGTTTATCTAGGCAGGTGAAGTTGAAGCTGTGTTCTCTTTATGCGACTTATTTAAGTTTTTATCATTCTTGTGTCTGAGTTACAGACCAAGTCATCATGGCACTTTTGAAAACTACAGAAACAGGGCCTAAAATTTAACATTTTATGATATCTGGAAAATTGATTTAGATTCCCACAGGTCTACAAGCCTGCATCAAGTTTGTAGCAGCCAGGCCTGCACAAGGCAGGCGTTTGCTTGGAACAGAGCCTTTTTGGTGGTGGCACTGCAGTTGTTGGATTAAGTTCCATGTGATATCATCTGGAAGACTGCATCCCTTCAGATGCAGTCCACCTCTCTCTTCAGTGCCTAATGCAAAATGGTGTTCTGGACTGATATCTGCATATTGGGGATTTGTTAGTTTTATTTGTTGTTTTTGTGCTGGTCTAGGATTGTTGTCTGGCAGGACGCGGGAGGCGCTGTGGTCTAAGCCACAGAGCCTAGGGCTTGCAGATCAGAAAGTTGGCGGTTCCAATCCCCGTGATGGGGTGAGCTTCCATTGCTTGGTCCCTGCTCCTGCCATCCTAGCAGTTCGAAAGCACGTCAAAGTGCAAGTAGGTACCGCTCCAGCGGGAAGGTAAATGGCGTTTCCGTGCGCTGCTCTGGTTTGCCAGAAGCGGCTTAGTCATGACCCAGAAGCTGTACGCCGGCCCCCTCGGCCAGTAAAGAGAGATGAGCGCCGCAACCCCAGAGTCGGCCACGACTAGACCACGACTAGACCTAACGGTCAGGGGTCCCTTTACCTTTACCTTTAGGATTGTTGTGAAGTGGGTATTTTAAATAGTTTATATTCTATTTTATAAGTCGTATTTTATAAGCGATTGTAAGCTGCTGTGTGAAGAGTATTGAAAAGTAGACTACATATCGGTTAAAGAATAAATATTTTAAATTTCTAGGCAACCAGATGCCTGGAATTTCCAAAGACCTGTGTTTTGGCACTGATATGTTTCAGTAAGTGCTCTTCAACTTCTGCCGTTTACTTCGCCTTAAAAAAAGACTTCACAAGCCCATGGTCTTGCAAGATATTATATCAGCAGTTTTGCTTGCATTTTTCTTGAATTACAGAAATCATTAACACACTGATCAATACAGCTTTACCCAGAAGTATTATTTAAGCTTATTTCCAGATAAATATGTTAGGGGCACAACTTTATAAATGCAGGTTTTAGCTGTGAATCCTATTGTAAAAAAACCCAGATTTTAGACTATTTTAAGGCCTTTAAGAATGTCCCACAATGCTTCAGATTCCAAATATTTCTGAAAATAAAAAGTGGAATTTATTTTGCCACTAACTGAACCTTTGGCTTGATGCACAACCTTTTGGCAGCATCTGAGTAATCCCACAGAAGCTGTAAAAAAGGAAAGAAAAATTAACTGACTAGTACAGGAAGTGGGTGGTTAATGTTTCTTGCATTTAAAACAAAGTACATTTACAGAGGGCTTTTATATTGATCGGTTTTCTTTATACTGTTTCCTGTAATGCCAAGTTATGCATGGCCCTGAATGAGACTTCATGTTGTTGTCCTCTGTCATGGAAACATATGTCTGAAGGCAGATGGAGATCAGAAATATAAGATCAAAATACTTGATTAAAATTGCTGGGGCTTGGTGGACATCACAGTAAATTGTCATTAATTCTTGCATTTAATAAGCAAAAGACTATTTCAGTTGGGGTTGAGAAGTAGTATTCCACCACACGCACATCACATTCTTACTGACTTGTTACCTCACCTTTGGGATGACAGCTTGCCTTAAGAGCTATAATGATTTGTAATATGCGATCTGAATCATATCTTTCAGTAGAGCACTACTAAGTAGTTGCGTAAAGGAAGTGAACTGAACGTTTCCTTGTTTACCTTGTGTGGGGTTTTGGTGTTCTCTCCTGCACCCCAGGTTGTGGTGATGGAGTGGGGCTTACCTGCATATGGAGATGATTGTCTTCTCACTGCTGTGTGTGTGTGTGTGTGTAGGAGTCCAACCCATGCAGCTGAGGTAAGACACCGTATTCACTTATGTCAAAGAGGGAAGAAACATGGGAGATAGTTGCAGTACTTGTACTTATCAGCAAAGGTCCCCCATCTCCCTTGCTTGTACTTGTGTGGTGTGCTCTGCTCTGCCCCTCTCCCAGTTGTTGGAGTTAAGATGTGTGCTACTGTTAGCAATGTATTCAAAACCCTAGAGTGTTTGGAAGACAAAGTGCCCTTTCTCCATAGCTTCCCCACAGGAGCTCTAAGCATGATTAACATTGTGTACCATGAGCTATAGAGGGACGCGGGTGGCGCTGTGGGTTAAACCACAGAGCCTAGGACTTGCCAATCAGAAGGTCGGCGGTTCGAATCCCCGTGACAGGGTGAGCTCCCATTGCTCGGTCCCTGCTCCTGCCAACCTAGCAGTTTGAAAGCACATTAAAGTACAAGTAGATAAATAGGTACCGCTCTGGCGGGAAGGTAAAACGGTGTTTCCGTGCGCTGCTCTGCTTCGCCAGAAGCAGCTTAGTCATGCTGGCCACATGACCCGGAAGCTGTACGCCAGCTCCCTCAGCCAATAAAGCAAGATGAGTGCCGCAACCCCAGAGTCGGTCACGACTGGACCTAATGGTCAGGGGTACCTTTACCATGAGCTATGGTCTCTGGATATAGGATTTATATATTGGTAGTGGTGTGCCGAATTGGGTGCCGAATTCCACCATATTCTATGCTCTGCTGCAGTGGTTTGAATGGGTTGGTCACCCACATGGGCACAACTGTTTGAAATTCACCTTCTCCCGTTTAAGCCCCAGATCTGGAGCCAGTGTGAAGCTGAGCTGTTTGTCAGGCACATTGACAGTGGACTCAAGAGGTATAGGATTTGGTGCTAAGTGTGCTCTTCCCTTTGGCTGCCTCCATCCCAAACATGACTTGTTTAATCTGTTCTGCTGATGCATTTGCGTTGTTCCGCTGGCTTAATTTTGTGGCAGTGATGTATCTGATGTATCCATCAAATCCTGTGTCCTCTCAGCTGGCAGATATCTTGCAAAAGATTTCTCCCTAAGCTGTGCTGTTTCTTCACTGCTCTTCTTTTTTCCTTCTGTGAAAAACAAGACCTATTATTTCCTTTGTCCAGGCTTCTCTTAGCATGCATTTAATGATTAATCCTAATGATGTGTATACTTTCCTCCCCCAAATAATTCATTTTAACAAGTCACTAAATGCTGCTTGTTCTAATTCATCTGAACTGTCTGAATATTCTGCAACTCATCTCCTTTTTTATTTTGCTTTTCATCCTTCAATTTATGTGTTAGTTTTATTTTTTGTTAATCTTCAGTTCATTGTTTGGTGTTTCTTTTTTACTGAGTGGCGCTAAGTAGTAATTGGAAAACTATGCTTCCTTTCTGCTCAGTAGTAATGGCTTTGCTTTTTCGTGGAACAACTGAGTCTGTATTTTGTTCCCTTTTTAGTGTTCCTTGTATGCCTTCTTTAAATGAGCATGCTTTATTCATCATTGTCTGACTTTTGTGTGTGTGTGTATGCCATGCGTGCTGTGCTTTTATGCTTACCTCATTACAGTTGTGAGGTCTTCTTCACACAATCCATTGTGTGTATGCTTAGTTTTGTTCTTTTATAGTCCTGTGCAGACCTCCTACATACTGTATATTTGAAGGAGCATCTTTTCCCCCCATCATTCAGCCCAGACACTGAGGTCCAGCTCCAAGGTCCTTCTGGGGGTTCCCTCATTGTGAGAAGTGAGGTTACAAGAAACCAGGCAGAGGGTCACCTCAGTAGTGGCACCTGTCCTGTGAAATGCCCTCCCGTCAGATGTCAAAGAGATAAATAGTTATATGACCTTCCATAGACACCTGAAGGCAGCCCTGTATAGGGAAGTATTTAATGTGTGGTGTACTGTTGTGGTTTTGTATACTCTGTTGGAAGCTGCCCAGAGTGGCTGGGCAACTCAGTCATATGGGCAGGGTACAAATAATAATAATTATTGTTGCATGGATTGGAACTTACATATGTGCAACCTGACGCCTGTAGTTTTATAATGCGTAACTTGTACTCTCCATCGCTGCAGATGTGCAGAATACAGATGTGTTCCTATCTACCTATGTAACATTGTATGTGCATAGTAGCTTAGCGCTTGTGACCAACATGTGGAGGTTGTGTTCATGATCCCATTCCCCCCCCCAACTCCCCCATCAAAGATTCCAGTTTCTGATTAACAATTCTGATACAGGATGCTTCCTTTTCAGTTCTCAATTGGAGCACTCTGCTTGGATCAATAAGGTCTGCTATGTATTCTGACCCCTTTTATGCAGGGCTGGTCCTATTTGAGGCAGAATGTATTCCTTGCTGCCTTGCTTACTTTCCCTTCAAAAATGTGTTGTCTTCTGTGGTAAATAGAAACCTGTGTTGCCACTGCAAAAAAAAAAAAAAGCAGACACACACCTCTAGAATCTTTCCCGTGGACAGTCATTCCTAGAGATATACGCAATATACAAAGTTAACTTGTGCTGTCAAATAGTACGCTAGCATTCACAGAGGCAAGTAAATTTGTTTTTCCAGTTTTGATCCCACTTTTCTTTCTAAAAGGAAAATCAGAGTGGCTAGCAGTCCATAAAATATCAAGAGCATAATAAAAAGGTAGAACAAAATGGTATTTTAAATGACATTTTTGTTTGTGTGCTTTATGCAGGTTTTTAAAATTATGTGTGGTGTTATACCAGGTTTCTGGTGCTGGTGTTGTGCGTGTGCGCACACACAACCATCCCAAGTCTCATTTTCCAAAATAAAGGTGGGATCAAATTATGAAAACAACAAATTTCTGTGGTAGAACAGCTAAATTAACTCTCTCAGTGTGTCTCACCATTTTCAAACCCAATATAAAAAGTTGCAATCAGACTTTATGATTGGGATGATGAACCCAAAAGGAGTGCTTTCAAGATTCCCAGTTATTTCTGTTTTGTGTCCGCCATGCATTACCCAAGCAAAACAGCAATGCTTCTTATCTGAAATAAACTGTTCAGAAATGTTGAATTGCATTTTACTCCTCCCAGAAGCAAGAGGAATGTGAAACCCCACACAGAGTAGCCCTGTAGAGATACTTTTCATTTCATGTGGTGAGTGGACAGCATGAACACCCTGTCTTCCATCTGCAGCGCTTCTCAAGTCACCCTTCATGTGCTACGTGAACAAAGGTCTTTAGCAAAGAGCCTGCTGTGCTAAATGGGACCTCTTCCCATCCTGCGATTTAGAATCTTGCAAAGTCAGGGTTCTGCCTTGCACAGGTAGCCTTGAGGAGCACAGCAAGCTCCCTGCTGCAGACATTTTGTCCTCCCGATGCACGGAGACAGTGTTGGAAACTGTATAAGCTAGGGGCCAAGTTGCTCCTTAAACCAGGGTTACAGGTGCCAAAACAGAATGCCAAGTTGCCATTTTTGGACCAGGTAGCTTAAAAAAAAAAAGAATCATTTTTGCTTCCTGGAATACATTCTGATTGTGCAGATAAAATATAACAGATAGAATTCTACAGGATGTGTTGCTAGTGTGTGAAAACAGTCAAGATCCAAGAAACCCCAGGCATGCAGCTCCATCCTGGCATTCGGGCATCTTCACTTGGTCGCAAGTGGCCAATATCTGGCTGCAAAATGTGCCTGGCAAATTTTTGAACGCTGTATGGGGGTGTGGGGTTTGGCTTGGTGCTCAGGATGCAGTGGAATGGGGTAGGACAAGCCAGCACATCCGTGTTCTACCTTATGTAGTTCTGATTGCGTGGGGAAACTGGGCTAAATGTGTGCCGAAGCTCCAGTTTTTCCAGTCTATTCCATTGGTTTGCATATGGCTGAACTGTGAGCTATTACTATTATTATTATTACAGTGGTACCTCGGGTTACATATGGTTCAGGTTACATACGCTTCAGGTTACAGACTCTGCTAACCCAGAAATATTACCTAGGGTTAAGAACTTTGCTTCAGGATGAGAACAGAAATCGTGCTCCAACAGCGCAGCAGCAGTCGGAGGCCCCATTAGCTAAAGTGGTGCTTTAGGTTAAGAACAGTTTCAGGTTAAGAACAGACCTCCAGAACGAATTAAGTTCTTAACCCCAGGTACGCGGGTGGCGCTGTGGGTTAAACCACAGAGCCTAGGACTTGCTGATCAGAAGGTTGGCGGTTCGAATCCCCATGACGGGGTGAGCTCCCGTTGCTCTGTCTCTGCTCCTGCCAACCTAGCAGTTCGAAAGCACGTCAAAGTGCAAGTAGATAAATAGGTACCACTCCGGTGGGAAGGTAAACGGCGTTTCCGTGTGCTGCTCTGGTTCGCCAGAAGGGGCTTAGTCATGCTGGCCACATGACCCAGAAGCTGTATGCCAGCTCCCTCGGCCAATAAAGCGAGATGAGCACCGTGACCCCAGAGTTGGTCACGATTGGACCTAATGGTCAGGCGTCCCTTTACCTTTACCTTACCACTGTATTATTATTATTATTATTATTATTATTATTATTATTATTATTATTATTTATTCAAAGTCGGCACCATTGCATTCCTTACTTGCTCCTCATAAAAGTATTCATCCCTTCTTTCCCAGGCAGTTCAGTGTCAGAGGTAAAGTGAAAAGTATGTGAGTCTTTCCAGGTCAGTCTGCAACGTCTGTTGGCAGAAACAGAAAAGATGCACCACTGTGCTTGGCAAAAATGCATTGCCTTGGTTAAAACTCTGGTTGTGCCTGGTGGCTTTAAAACAACAACAACAACAACAACACTGCAGTAGAATGTTATGTCAAGTAAACAAGGTCCCTTTGCCATTGTTTCAAGAGAAGGTGGGGATAATCAACTTGTTCTGCTACATTTAGCTATGGGAATAAATTTCAAAGCAGTACAGAGCAACTGCGGAGTGAATGCTGGCTCAGCTGTAATGGAATTTCTCAAATGTTGGGGGGGAAGGGAGGTCTTCTTCTCATTGGCTGCCAGGTTTGGATGCTTGTTGCTCTGGGGCTATTACTGTTGCTAAGAGCCAGCTGATTCCTTTGAAAAGAAAGTTGAATGAACATTTAAGACCCAACAGCTAATGACTTGGAAACCGGAGAAATGTTAGGGTCTGCAAGCTTTCCTTTCATTGTGCCCTGGCAGCTGCGGTGACACATCTGCTGCCATCTTCCTCTCGTCTTTCTTATTTATAATCTTCGAAAACATTTCTAATATACACTACTGAATGGCTTTCTAATCCCTTGGCATGGTGTGAAGAGGATACAGATGGGTTTACTTCTGAACTGAGACTTAAAAATTGCCGTAGATTTCTGGTGTTTGTTGCGGATCACTGTTTACAAATATTATGCTGAAATATACGTAATATTGCTGTGTTAAAAAGATTAGGATTTCAATTCTATACCCCAGTACCCCTGATAGTAAGACTCATTGATCTCAGTTGGACCTGTTTTTGAGTTGACATTCTTTTGAGGATTGTCTTGTTAAAGATTCAGAAAAGCTAATCTAGGACACATTAAGCAATTAAGGGAAGGAACAGCCACAGTATGTCTTATTTCTAAACAAGGAGGTTGAGAGCTTTCCTCTTCAATTCGACTTGCCATGTTGATTTTGGAAACTGATCCTACCTTTCGCTCTTTTGAATACGGTACATTTGCCATTACACTTTTGATTCTCCTTTACTGCAAACCTACTGTTTCCAGTACCATATGTAGAAATGTAAATGACAAAGCCTACCCACATGGTGAGAGCTTTTGTTGGATTTGTTAGTTATTGAATTCCTACTGGAGTCCTGCTAAAGTTCCAAGAACATCTGTGTAAAAGAGCTTTTCCTTTGGATGGCTTTTGGTGTTCACAAATCTTTCTGCTTATTCACTCGCTATGTTTTAGTGTTGCTTTAGAGTTTATTGTTACTCAGTCTCTGGGACAATGGTGCAAATAAATGCACATGTAAATGGAAATTCTGAAGAAACCAAAGGGCTTCTTTACCAATATTGTTTCATTTTTGTTATGTGCGTGAAAAGGAATTAATATAAAAAGTGTATATGTTCAGGTATCTATTTTACATAGCTCTTTATGTTTCATCTTTTTCTGAGTGATACTGCACTGTTTTCAATAGAATACAATCAAAAACTTTCATTCTACATATCCACAGGCTTTAAGGGGCTTTAATCATTCTACTTCTTACTTTACTGCTCAAAATTTGATTTCACTGAGAATTGTAAGAACTCTTATGCATGGAAGTGAAAATGTCTAGAATTCCAACTTTTATAAAAACATCAAGCAAAAACAGATATACTTAAAATATAATGGCCTTTTTTGGTTTTCATCACCAAATGGCTTTGCAGGAAGAGAATTTAAAGATCAGGCTACTCACAGGGGTTTCCTGTTCAGCAGCATCTGCCAAAAGTGGTAATAAAAAAGATGTCAGAACACTTTTTGACTACTGTTTTATGGTTATATATATATCATTCCTAAATAACAGTTCAGTGTCATAACAGCAGGTCAAACTACAATGGCACATCCTTGATTGAAAGGCCCTATCTTACATCAACTTAAACATACCAAAAGAGTCTTTTGAGTCCTCACCAGAACTTTCCTTTGTTATCTCTTTCCTCAGAAATATGTAGGCATGCTAGTTTCAAATGCTGCTCAAACAAGAGCTAGATACTTTTGCTTTGAGCTGGGAATGGTCCATAGGGATGTCCTCATATTTTAGTTGCAGGTTTGACAGCTAGATTGTTCTGAGTGTCTAGATTCTTGATTCAAGACATCAGGTGTTATAAATTTACCTTTTTGGTTGGAAAGTGAGTTGGTCAGCTGAGTTAAAAGCGTGAGAAGAAGGTGGCTGTCCCAAATGGTAGTGAATTGCAGTTCCCAATTCATTTTGGAAAAGGGATATGCTGTTGTCACACTTGCATTGCACTGTTGCTTTCAAATATATTTATCTACACACAGCAAGTCATTTCAGCTTTTGCTTATTAAAGGGAAAATAAAATAGCACTTGTTCTGTGAATAATTTGGCTTCTAATAACAATCCTTTAGTTTGAGAGGATGTCAGGTTTTGTCATTTAGCACGTGTGACGTACACCTGTTGTACAAATTCCAACAATGTAAGCGATCTTCATTGTGCTGAATGATACAAATTGCTCATAATCACAGGTGAGAAGCCATCTGAATCAGGCTTATATTCAAGAATTACTGATTGGCTTCAATCCAGAGTAGCTATTTTGGTCGGTAGGCAGCAATCCCACATATTACAGTAACCTTCTGTGACGTTTTTGCTTTGATAACTCATTCTGTCAGAAACAAGCCACTGCTTAGTTTTTAAAGTTTACTTCTTCAGCTCTTAGATGAACTGCAGCACAAACATAGGAAAAATGCCCTCCCCCCTTTTTTTTCCAAACTGGATTTTGTAGCATAAAATAAACTCTGTCTAGATGGACAAAGTCGTACGGTGATTCACACTAAGTCCACATGAAGATAACGTGTCTTAACAGTGCTGAGTGCTCAAAAAACATATGGTAGACTTTTGAGACTTGCTGTACTTATTGCAACCCACAATCCCAATGCCTGCTGGGTCTTCTTTTTGTAATGACTGCTGAGTCATGTAACTTGGTGGTCGTAAAAACTGGCATGTGGATCCGCAGGCTTTTCATGGAGATAGTGAACGACAGTGGACGATCGTTAAAACACTTCATTGATGGCTAATTCTGAATTTCAGGCTTCTGGTGCACAGATGAAGAAAATCTTTTAATCCATTTAAAATGCAATTCCTTTGCCCTTTTGGGTGCTGAGGCCCTGCCACCACCTCTAATCCATCTTGTTCAGGCAGCAAGCCTCATTCACCCAGCCTCCCTGTGAACAATATCACTTTTATTGTATCCTTCACATTGTTGAAATCAATCAGTTGCAAAAAGCCGACCCTCCTGGTCCATGAGTCACACAGCTTCTATTCAGCTACTATACTTCACCCACTGGGCTGCACTCCAGAAGTTCTTGCAAGCTCCTTTCTTTCCACTGACATCCAGAAACTGTAGTTTATCTTTTTTAAAAAAACAAATATGAAAACAAGAGGAAAGATTGTGTCTGGTTACACAGCTGCATCATCCTGATATATTAAGTGTGTTCTTGTTATACAAGAATGGCAGGAGTTTTTTTGTTTCCATTTTTAAGTGTAGGTTCCTTCCCCACCCCCCACCCCCTCCTTGGATTCAGAAGGCTGGATGTTTATGTGATTCTGTTTTTGTCATTCTTAATTGTTGCCAGGACACTGGTGATATTATCTGAGTTGCAAATGCTAATCATAAGAATGCACTCAGGCCCGATGAATTTAATAGCCTCAAGCTGTTAACAAACATATATGAGACTTAACAAAGTAGCCCTGGAAATGACAGACACAGCTGTGGAATTTGCAGCAGTCAAGTTTTCCATCTGGCTCTTTCTATAGCTAAACACTGTGGACAGATTGAGAAAGTAATGATCCACAAGAGGTGCACCCATTTTGTGTGGGTTTGGACTGCTTGCTACAGTACAAAACACACACATCCAATGTATGTTGTGTGATTGAAATTTAGATCGCTTTATGCCAGTAAATTGTCACAATCATAGTCTTAGATTTATATATATATATATATATATATGGAGGAAAGTTACCGTTTAAAACACTGTCTAAATGCACATTTTAAAAAATCTCGTTAATACGTTTATTGCTCTAGCTAAAGGCTATGACAAACTTGTAGCAATAGTATTACTAAAATAATACAGAACACACATCCATTATATAAGCCAACATTGGCTTATAAGTAAGAGAGAGACAATACCAGAGACACCAACAAGCTTAAATCTAGCTTGGTTTTAGATTAAACTTTTGAATCACCGCAACAACTTAGAGTGATTTTTATTAAACTCCTTTTTCTTGATTATTTTATTTTATTTTGCAGCCAGTGTGTAGAGTGGTATTCCCAGTGTTACAAAGCTGCTATTGTCTCTTAAAAGAAGCCAAACCATTATTTCCGGGCTGTACTTGCTTGCTTGTGTGAACCAAGGCTTCAGAAAGTGATCTCTTGGGTCTCTATCTAAGGGGCAAGCTAACGGGTAATGAATGATGTCTTTCACCTGAGGCTGGCCGCAAATAAAAAGTCTGTCTGCATATGGGACCTTGTTTTGGCAGCCATCCAAGGCTTCAGTGGGCATCACTTGGAAGCACACTTGAATAAAGGCATTTCTTAAGGAAGCGGGTGAGAGTTTGGTCAGATAACTAGCTCTAAAATGCTCTGTTCTCAGGAGAGGATACCAAGGGGAAAATTTGTTGTTTCTAATTAGTTGCAGATCCTTTCTGGATTCTGCCCAGAAGAGCCAATCCCTTAGTTGGCACTTATTCAAGGTCAATGCAGAGCTCAGTTCTGGAAAAATAATAGTCTAAAAATCTTGACAAGCTGCTTTTCAGAGTTGGTTATCACCCACTTAAATATAGCACAGCACAGGAAAATGCCCAATTGACATAGTAGCCATTATTTTAATATATTTTAACTGAGTGCAGTCTGCCCTTGCCTTAATTGTTGGCCACCCAGATTCTGTATGAAGATGAGTTGCTGATATTCCTGATGGTAGAGAGTATAGCTTCCAAAAAAAGTTATTCTGCACAGTTTCCAAAACGTTAATCAGAGCCCCAGATTTCAATGCCATATAAAGCATTAGAGTAAGCACTTTGCTACCAAATATATTTAGGGCAGATTCAAAAGGTTGACCTCCCTTATTTTAATAGAACTTCATCATTGTCCCTATGGTTTTCTGTGCTTTGATTTTCACTGGCTCCATATGATTACAGTGGTACCTCGAGTTAAGTACTTAATTCATTCTGGAGGTCCGTTCTTAACCTGAAACTGTTCTTAACCCAAGCACCGCTTTAGCTAATGGGGCCTTCTGCCGCCACGCTGCCAAAGCACGATTTCTGTTCTCATCCTGAAGCAAAGTTCTTAACCCGAGGTACTATTTCTGGGTTAGCGGAGTCTGTGACCTGAAGCGTATGTAACCCAAGGTACCACTGTACTTCCAAGAGAGAGTTTCACCCAGAGTGTGCCCAGGTATCTAAATGAGCGAGTTTGGGGGGGGGGGTTGGTTTTTTTTGTAGCTTGCTGTACCATTTATATCTAGGACTGTGTTTGCCAAAAACCATTATCTTGGTCTTAGAGTAATTTATAGATATAAAGATGTTAATGTTTAATTTAAACGGTATTAAAATTGGGATTTGGAAAACCGTTATAAGGATATGCAATGAAATTCAACTAAGGGGAAACGAGGAAGTCGTTCTACAAAGTAAATAACTGTTATTTTCAATAAGGTTATGATTTATGTTTGTTATGTTTTGTTTGTTTTATGTTTTTGTTTGTCATTGATATTGTAAAAACTAATAAAATTTTTGCAAAAATAAATAAATAGAGTAATTTATAGATAGGCTTTCCTGTTTACAGTATGTACTGAACACCTGCAGGAGATTTTTGAGGCCCAGTCGGGAAAGAGAGAGGAGCACTAAATCATCTGCATACATCAAGATTGAGATCTTTCTGTACCTAATTACTGGAGAGGGGAAGTACGCGTTGGCTAAATATGACAGCAAATCATTAATATAAAAGTTTAAAAGAGTGGGAACCAGAATGCAGCCTTGCTTCACTCCTCATGACGTTTTAAAGGCACCAGTCATATCACCATCTAAACTTCCTCTGACCCTCATTTCTGTGCTGCCAGAATTTTGGATTAATAGCAGGTGTATAGTTGATGCTAGCAATATGAAAATTCCCAATTAAAATTCTATTCCAACACATGTGCCACATTTATGTCAAACAGATAAAAGAAATGTATTAATTAGCACATCCTGAACATATCATTTTAGTCATATGTACTTCCTAGAACAGGGTATATAGCTTTGCCTGAGATCAGACTGACAAGGAGAACAAAGAATAGGAGGATGGTGTCAGGGTGACATAAGAGACTAAGGTAAAGGTACCCCTGCCTGTACGGGCCAGTCTTGCCAGACTCTGGGGTTGTGCGCCCATCTCACTTAAGAGGCCAGGGGCCAGCGCTGTCCGCAGACACTTCCGGGTCACGTGGCCAGCGTGACATCGCTCCTCTGGCCAGAGCCAGAGCCAGAGCCAGAGCCGCACACGGAAACGCCGTTTACCTTCCCGCTGGTAAGCGGTCCCTATTTATCTACTTGCACCCGGAGGTGCTTTCGAACTGCTAGGTTGGCAGGCGCTGGGACCGAGCAGCGGGAGCGCACCCCGCCGCAGGGATTCGAAACGCGACCTTTCGATCGGCAAGCCCTAGGCGCTGAGGCTTTAACCCACAGCGCCACCTGCGTCCCGACATAAGAGACTAGGCAATGATAATTGCTTCACTAACATGGGGGGAAATGCTATTAAGATCCCCTGTAACATTCAGTCTGCATTTGTAAAGTAAATACATCCTCTCATTGTGTGTGTTCTGCTGCCGAGTGGAGGAATTCTTTTAATTTGTTTAGGGCTCATCAAGAGCATCTGTTCAAACAGGAACTAGATCAGTGACTTTATTGTCTAATTAAATGAATTAAATAATTGTTCTACAAAGGGACTAATTGGTTCCTGTCCATTCTTTCAAGTGATTTGCATTGGGACCCCTGCCTACCCCCTACCCGCAAATAATCAACTACACATATACAGTGGTACCTTGGGTTAAGAACTTAATTTGTTCTGGAGGTCTGTTTTTAACCTGAAGCACCACTTTAGCTAATGGGGCCTCCTCCTGCTGCTGCGCTGCCGCTGCACAATTTCTGTTCTCATCCTGAAGCAAAGTTCTTAAGCCGAGCTACTATTTCTGGGTTAGCGGAGTCTGTAACCTGAAGCGTATGTAACCCAAGGTACCACTGTACACTGATCCAATGAAATGATTTTGGAGTCCTTCTGGAGTGTTCAATTAAAAAATAACACCTCATGTAGTAGCAGCAGCAGCAGAAAAGTCCATTCTTGGGAATAAACAACAACAACAAGCATCTTGCAACCCTTACAAGAAGTCTGTAAGGCAAGTCAGTATTATTATTTCCTAAATTCCAGATGGGAGGACAGAGGCTTAGGAGGGATTGTGTAAGACCAATTGAGTTCATGGGAGAGGTGGGATTCAAACCAGGGACTTACTGATTTATTGCTCAGTCTCTTAGCCCTGCATTTGGGGTATTGTGTGTAGCGAGGGGTTGTCAATGTGACCCTCTTCAGATGTTCTTGGACCACAACTCGTATCATCCTTGATACGATAGAAGTCCAACAACATCTGGAGGTTCCTGTTGGCTGTCCCTGATTACGTCTATCAGGATTTCCCAAACTTGGGTCTCCAGCTGTTTTTGGACTATAGCTCCCATCATCCCCAGTTAGCAGGACCTGTGGTCAGGGATGATGGGAACTGCAGTCCCAAAACAACTGGAGCCTGAAGTTTGGGGAACCCTGATGTATACTATACACTATATAGGGTCACCCTACATTAATAGGTATAAAAGCCATAAAAGGTGCAGGAAAAAGAGAGCTAAAATAGTCAAAGGGGTGTTGCACCTTCCATATGAGCCCAAGTATCAAACCTTTTAAAAAAAAATCATTATTTTTAAATGATATGGAGAAAGAAGACAATGCAGGTCTATAAAATATTGGAGAGAAAGTAGCTAGATTCCCCGACAACTTCTTGTTCTCATTACAGTAGGATTAGAGGACAGCCAGTGAAAATTAGTTGGCAAAAAGTACTTCTTCATGCAAGGCATACATAGCATGGAATTCAGGGCCTCAAGATGCAGAAGTTGCTGCTGACTTAGATGAGGTGGTCATTGCTAAAAAACCTCTTTGAATGTCAATTTCTGGGGGATAAGCAATAGGTTTATTGCCATCATTCTCACTGCCTGAGGCATCCCAGAATCAGCTGGCTGGCCATTGTGGGAAACAATATGTTGCTCTAGAATAAGCCCTCGGTTTGTTGCTGCAGGGCTCTACTTCAGGAAAACACAGCTGTGGCTGGACTTCTGTGTCAGATGTTGGTGATTAGAGCTGACCACATACTACAGAATGTGTGTGGGTAGTAGCATATGGTTATCCTGGTTGCTTAAAAATCCTCCTTCCTTCATTTTCTTACTTCGACTATAGGTTAGATGTTTGTTCGTTTTGTTGTCTTTTGTGGTTCATCACTTGTATTTGGAAGATGCTCGGTTTCATTTTGCATGTTCGTTATGATAAACTAAAAGAAATCTTGGCTGTGGCTGCTCTGTGCTTCTTTTTACTGTTTGCGTACATGCACAAAGAGCAGTCATAACTGAGGCTTCCTGCAAAAAACTGTTACGTGGATAAAATTATTTGCACGCCCACTGGTGCACATGCACTAACAGATACTTTCCCAGGGCCCCAGCAGCCAGGAAAGGATGTTGATGGAGGCAGTTCTGGGAAAGCAAAGCTTGATCCTGGCTTTCAGCAGGAGGACGGGAGGAGCAACAACAATATGGCCACAGTCTCCTCTTTGAGAACCCACATGTTTGCACTAAGCCATAGTTTGGTTTAGCTTTACATGCAAGCCAGCTCAATGGTTCACCTCTTTTCATATAGCCAAATCGTATGCATGATGCTACAACCAGTGAAACCACACAGCGCCCCCAGCTTTTACAAGCCCTCCTGCTACATTCTGAGTGAGATAGAATCATAGAGTTGGGCAGGACCAGAAGGGTCATCTAGTCCATACCCCTGCAATGCAGGAATCTTTTGCCCAATGTGAGGCTCTAACCCACAACCCTGTTATAAAGTGACCAGAGACCCAGTGTAGGGCCTTTTCAGTTATAGCACCCCACCTTTGACACATGCTGGAAAGCTTCTCTGATGCTGTCTGTGTTATATTTTCAGTCTTTTGGTATCTCTTAGCTTTAGTCTGGCATTGTTGTTTTTCTGGTGTTCATAGGAGTTGCTTTTGTTTTGTTTTATTGTGCTTTATAGATATTTTATTTACTTTCAATATACAAGCTGTTGTGGTGGTTGTTTTTAATATAAAATAAAGCCTATGAACTTTGGAAAGCGAACATGGCTGCCCTCTTGTTTATACCTCGGGTTGCAAATGTGATCCGTGCGGGGGGCACGTTCGCAACACGCAGCGCTGCACCTGCACGTGATGCGATTTGGCGCTGATGCGCATGATGTCATTTTGCATTTCTTCGCATGCGCAAGCGCTGAAACCCGGAAGTAACCCATTCCGGTACTTCTGGGTTTGGTGCAGTCCACACCCCAAAAACGTGCAACTCGCAGCGTTCGTAACCCAAGGTATGACTGTATAGCCTACCCTCCTCTTAATGCTAAACAGCATTTTCTATCCTTGCCATAAGGTAGGGTCCCTGTTGCTTATAAGAAAAGTAGGGAAGTGGTTGAGGATGAAGATAAACGGAAAAAGTCTTCATTGGGGCCTGTTCAGACTGCTGCCAAAAATACAAGGCACAAAATCTCCCAGTGTGAGTTTGAAGAGCTGGGGAAAGGGCCAAAGCTGCATAGTTGTAGGCAGAGGAGGATCTAGAATAGGTCCCAAATCCATTCTCTTGGCACATATAAACATAGAGTTTTACGGGTGCTTAGAATATTGGCAGGAGTTATTCTCCTATACACCAAACTCATGTTGTTTCAATTTTATAAAGCTTATATTTATTTGTTCGCACCTGTGTCCTGTTTTCATAACAGGGAGGGGGTGAAAAACTGCACTGACACAGACTGCAAATTCTTCCCACTCTTCTGGGTTTCTTGTTGGAGTTGTATCTGAGCAGGGCTACTAAGTTAATACAGAATCACCTAGCTAACAAATCTATTCACTAGTTTTTTCTTTTGACAAGCGAAAGGCGGAAATGAAACAGATTTTTCTCCCCAAGAAAGAAAACCCAGCAAGATAAAAGCCATAACATATCAATACCATGAACAGTTCAGACTGAAATTCCCCATTGCAGAATTGTTGTGCCAGCAATATACTATACAGTAGTGAACAGAGTAAAAATGCGGCACTTTCGCACAAACAAGGCTTTGGGGGAAACTGGCAATAGTGATTATGGCAAAAGGATGTGGCTGTGTAACCACTGTACAGTGGTACCTTGGGTTACATACGCTTCAGGTTACAGACTCCGCTAACCCAGAAATATTACCTTGGGTTAAGAACTTTGCTTCAGGATGAGAACAGAAATCGTGCAGCGGCAGTGGGAGGCCCCATTAGCTATAGTGGTGCTTCAGGTTAAGAAGAGTTTCAGGTTAAGAACTTACCTCCAGAACGAATTAAGTTCTTAGCCCGAGGTACCACTGTACAGTAAATGCATTTCTTCGTTGTTCCAACCAAATGCAGTCGTACCTTGGAAGTCGAACGGAATCAGTTCTGGAAGTCCGTTCAACTTCCAAAACGTTTGGAAACCGAAGGTCCTGCAGCCAATCGGAAGCCCTGTTGGACGTTTGGGTTCCAAAGAACGTCCGCAAACTAAAACACTCACTTCCGGATTTGCAGTGTTCAGGAGCCAAAACATCCGAGTACCAAGGCGTTTGGGATTCAAGGTACGACTGTATGAGGAACTACAAGGAAAGCTGAAAAGCAGTCACTTGAAGGGGCCCCTTACTGCTGTTCCCACCCTTAGCATCACGTATGCCACTAGCCCTGCCCACTGGGCAGCTATAACAACAACAACAACAACAATAATAATAATATTTTTTTATTTGTATCCGCCCTCCCCGGCCGAGGCCGGGCTCAGAGCGGCTAACATCATAAAAACAACACAAAGCATAACTTTAAAATAAGCAACCTACATCACAAAAGTAACATTCAACAATCATTAAAGGTAAAGGGACCCCTGACCATTAGGTCCAGTCATGGCCGATTCTGGGGCTGCGGCACTCATCTCGCTTTATTGGCCAAGGGAGCCAGCGTACAGCTTCCGGGTCATGTGGCCAGCAGGACTAAGCTGCTTCTGGTGAACCAGAGCAGTGCACAGAATGCTGTTTACCTTCCCGCCGGAGCGGTACCTATTTATCTACTTGCACTTCATGCTTTCGAACTGCTAGGTTGGCAGGAGCAGGGACTGAGCAACGGGAGCTCACCCCATCATGGGGTTTTGAACCGCCGACCTTCTGATCGGCAAGTCCTAGGCTCCATGGTTTAACCCACAGCGCCACCCACGTCCCTTCGACAATCATTAGGATAGTATAAAATATTAATAATATCAACATATAAAAGTTAAACAGAAATCCACTCAACAGTTACAATAAATAATTTCTAAACTATAATCAATAAAACAATGGCAAGCCACAGTACATAAAATAATACAATACAAATTGAGAATCAGAGACTAGAGGGTGGGACAAGGCAAGTGGAAGGAGGCCTTGCCTGATGGAGTCTCTCCCCTCATAGTTCTTCCTCCAGGAACAGCTCCCTTATGAGGACTCCTAGGACTCCTCTGCATTTCCTTTCTCCCTGCATCTGCTCAGATATAGGCTTCCTCTGCACAGGCAGAAATCCATGCCAACAATGGGCATTTGGGGGCTAAGCCCTGCTCTTCAGTCACTGGGTAAAGCTCCTTCATGCAATTGATATATGAATAAAGATAATTATTTGAGAGAAAATAATTCAGTAAGACATCGCTCTACTAACAGGAAAGCTATTTAGTAAAAGGGATGCCAAAAAACCAAACTATTACAAAAATACAGTCCTGGAAATAACCCAGAGCAGAGAAGACCCGTTTTAAGCATTAATGGAATTGAGAAATGGGGCATGATACGTCGGTCCAAAAATGGAAACTAATATTCTAGCAGAAGATGAATTTCCATTGTGTTTAAATTTAAAAGAGCTTCCATATAACATTCTTTATACAATGCTATAGAAACAAAGTAGAATCCACAAAGTTAATGCATTCATTTATTGGGAATGGGCCGTGCATATAATTTGTGTTGT
This sequence comes from Podarcis cretensis, assembly GCF_951804945.1. NCBI lineage: Eukaryota > Metazoa > Chordata > Lepidosauria > Squamata > Lacertidae > Podarcis > Podarcis cretensis. The sequence continues at coordinate 99,464,822 of NC_137172.1, forward strand.
GCTTATCTGGTGGAATTGTCTAAAGATAGGCAAAGCGCTTATAGAAGAATCAACTGGACAAAGGCTTCAGAAAGAAACAAAAATAATCTTGGTAAGTATTAGGTCAGCTATAAATGCCAAAGAGTGTTTTTGAAGAGCTTAATGGTAGCAACCACAATCACCTGTGCCAGAAATTGGAAAAGTGAGTGCAGTTGCAGAATTAAAGGAGAAGGTGGCCCAGGGTTTGGTAGGTTACCGAAAACTAACTTGCATTGCATTGGTTGAAAAATTGTAATGTATTAGAAATACGGTGAAATGTAGTCAACACTTCTCAGCATTTGGAATGATAAATATTTTATGACAATTTCATGGTGAATATCTTAATTCAAAAACAACTAAAGCTATTGAACAAAGGAGGCTGCCTTGTACCCAGTCTCATTATTATTGTTAGTACAATGGTACCTCAGGTTACATACACTTCAGGTTACAGACTCTGCTAACCCAGAAATAGTACCTCGGGTTAAGAACTTTGCTTCAGGATGAGAACAGAAATCGTGCTTCGGCGGCAGCAGGAGGCCCCATTAGCTAAAGCGGTGCTTCAGGTTAAGAACAGTCTCAGGTTAAGAATGGACCTCTGGAACAAATTAAGTACTTAACCCGAGGTACCACTGTATTGTTCACAATGATTGGCTGATGCACTTCTGTGGGGAGGGAATTCCTGAGCAGCTGTCACAGAGAATGCTGTCTCCTGGGCTGCCAACCTTCAACTTCTGAAAGCTGTGGAACTCCCAAGAGTAGCCCCTCTGCTGATTTAGCACCTTGCAGTGTGCAGGATCAGTCTCTAAGAGACAATCCTAGCCAGTAATAGAAGCTCCCCTCACTCCTCTGGGTGTGTGGTTCCTTCCATAGCACAGAGGGGACTAGATGGAGTCTTAGTCTTGCCTGTGGAAGGAGTCCTAGCAGCTATGCTGGGTTTGCCGTTCACAGATAGATGCCACTGTAGAAGTTCCCATGACTCCTCTTTGTTCCTTATTTTAGGGCAGACTCAGTGCTAGGCTTCTTCCTGCAATGAGTCGCCTTCCCAAACTCACAGGATACTACAACCCAAGAGGGCCTGTAGGGAGGGAGGTGGCCTTCATAACTACGATCTTACCTCTGTTTGAAGTAGCTTCAGGTTGAGCGTATTCGGGTTGTGCTCTGCGGCGACCTGGAAGTAACGAAGCGCATTACTTCCGGGTTTCGCCGCTCATGCATGCGCAGATGCTCAAAATAACGTCACACGCATGCGTGGAAGTGGTGAATCGCGACCCGCAGACGTGCAGACGTGGGTTGTGTTCACTTCAGGATGAGAACGGGGCTCCAGAATGGATCCTGTTCGCATCCAGAGGTACCACTGTACAGGCATAACATTATTTCTAACTGGTTGCAGTGGAACAAGCAACACTTAGCCACCCTTGGTTTATATAACATATTTTATATGATTCCTCCCCCCCTCCCCGTTTGCTGTGTGGATGACTTTTTTATTATTTCCTGTTTCAGTGACCTTGAATAAGAATTTTAAAAAGTATAAAGTAAACACAAGCAATGTAGTCTTGCTGGTGCTTGCAGATCTTTTGTTATTTGCCTGGAAAATTAACCATTGTCTTATGTTAGGTGCTTCTCATTAAAATGGTGGCGATAACAGCTATATCTCCTACCTACCCTATTTTTAGGTGTTTGAAATCTTATTTCCCTTTAAAGCAACTTTTCTTCCTGTTTATTGTGGTTCTTGAATGGAAACCCCTGTGTTCATTCCTTTCTCCCAAATATGACATAAAACTGTGGAACGAATGTTTTAGAATTTGCTCCGTCCTTGAGGAAAGAATTTGTAAAGGGTAATTTTCATGTTGACCCCCCAGAAACAGGGCAAAAGCAGAAACAAAAGAGAAGAGATTGTATATCATGTCTGAAAACTTGGCATATGCTGAAAGATAAGTTTGCCCTCTGGGCAGTTTTTTTTTAATGGAAGAACAAAGAGTGTCCAAAGAAAACATAAGCTCCCTGATTTACTCAGTTCCAAGATTTTGAAGATATCATTATATGGAAAGTATGCTGGTGTGTTCCAGCTGTTAGTGCCAAGAGGTATACATATTCCCCTGCATTTTGTGGTGTTAAGCTCAGGGTTTTAACTGAAAGATGGACTAATTAGATCAGATAGGTATCACTTTGTGTCTTGTTTTTTTACAATATGAACGTGTTCTTCTTTGTTTATTTGAAACTCACTTTCGTAGGACCTCTTTCCCCCATCCAAGACATGAGTTACTTTCAGCCAACTATGTGCGAAATCCTTATTTTGTAAAGCAGCCGACACACATCCATGCCCAACACTTATTTTATCTCTCTAAATCAGGCATAGGAAAACTCAGCCCTCCAGATGTTTTTGAGACTACAATTCCCATCATCTCTGGCCACTGGTCCAGTTAGCTAGGGATGATGGGAGTTGTAGTCCCAAAACATCTGGAGGGCTCAGTTTGCCTATGGCTGCTCTAAATGCTTCAGTATTCAAGTTTGTGAAATGATGGGTTGTTGCGGTTGCTGAACTCTTCACAACATGCATCACTGTGCACCAACATGTTGTGTGGGGTGTTGTTGCAATTGTAGACGAGTGGTCATATAGATAGACGTGGACAGAATTTCCATAGGTTTCATTCGGCTCACTCTAGATTATTTAAACCAGAATTATGTAAATTATCTGAAAATTATTTTTCAGATACGAGAAGTATTAAGATTGACTAATTTTTTTGCTCGAGGGGCCATATGTGAACTATTCTAGTCACAGAACTATGTGCAATGTTTTTATCTCCTTGCATTTATTATGCAGGTGTGAGTATATTTACATCCATTTTAAAGCAAGAGACCTTGAAGACTCTTTCTCAACACGCTGAACTTTCCAAAGCTCAGTAGGTATTTGGAGAGGGAAATGCTGTTTTAGTAGCAGTAAACAAAGGCATTCTTCAGTTGACAGCTGCTGTGATTAACTAATTATCATCAAGTGTTTAACTAATTATCAGTAGTGTTGGCTAGGCTTTATTGTGATTCAACACTGGAGCAATTAATTATTTTATACCACCTGAGCAAAGTGACATTTGTTCATGTTACCATAAAAGGTAACAGGCTTTCAGTTTTATTCAGGCTGAGTGTTAAAGTCTTACTGAAATTTGATTGCAGTCAAACCTCGGGTTATATCGCTTCAGGTTGCGTTTTTTTGGGTTGCGGACTGCCGAAACCCGGAAGTACCAGAACGGGCAGTTGCACATGCGCAGAAGTGCTAAATTGCACTTTGCGCATGCACAGAAGCACCGAATCGCAACCAGTGCATGCACAGAAGTGGTGCTGCGGGTTGCAAATGTGCATCCTGCACTGATCACATTCGCAACCCGAGTGTCCACTGTATTTGTTTACAAAACAGGCTTCATTTTCTTTGAAGAATACTCTTTTGATTAGAGCAAGGCGGATTGAGAAATATATACATATAGCAAAGTTGGTAGCAAAGTTTTTTGTTTTAAGATCATTGAAATGCTGACCTGAAATGGAAATCTCTATACTAACGAGTCTAATTTGTTTCATCAACAGGGACCTGCGGTTTAATAGGATTAAAGAAATCCAGCCTGGTGCATTTAGACGGCTTAAGAATCTGAACACCTTGTAAGTTTCATCCCTCATAAAACCTACTTTCCTTTTGTAAACAGTTTAACAATTTATTATAATATTTACAGCTGGGGTGGGGAACCTGTGGCCCCCCAGATACTACTAGACTCCCATCAAAAAGTTTAAGTGATACACCCAGTTAGAAATTTCAATAGAAACCAAATTGGTTGGTGTTACTTTGTGACTGGACACAAAAAGCCATTCCAGCCTTCAGGTGGTAGAAAGTCAGTCATCTTCTAGTTTTAAGATTGTGTTCTGGAACAGTAAATTCAATATTCTCAAGCTGAACACACACACACACAAACACACACTGGGGGGTGGGGAGAGAGAGAGAGCACACGGAGGGGGGAGGAGGAGCACACAAAGGACATCATGCTGGTCCTGAAGAAAAAAAATCCACAATCTATAAGTGGGCAATACCTTGATTAGGTTCAACAACACCAACAAAAATAAACTAAACATTTGGACAAACTCCCTGACAGTATGAGCTGTTTGACATTCAACAAACTACCTCACAAGGTGCTTGACTATCCTTTAATAGAGGCTGTTGCTGGATTGCAACCCAAGAGAGATGCTGTTTTAGTTTAGCGAATCCTTGCATTGGCAGCAGATTGGAATAGAATATCTTCGAAGTTTCTTCCAATCATGTGATTCCATGAAAATGTCACACAGTAGTGAGTAAGCTGTCAGTTGCCTGCTCCGGTCTGGTTTGTAGCAGAACTTCTTAAATTTATTCCAAATTGTTGAATGTTATTGCAGTGCATGATGATGAACGATCTTTTCCTTTCTCGGTAATTTAAACAGCTCTCTCAATTGAACCCAGACAGTTTAGAAAGATTTTGTAAAGGATAATGAAATTCAACTAACAGTTGTAAGAAATCACTTTAAGCTCGTTTTGATTTTGTTTCTGTGTGGTGCAGTTTCAATTTCTCAGAAAAATGTACTCTGAGGGAGGAAAAAAGTAAACAACTATTTTCATCTATTTTCTAGACTTCTGAACAACAATCACATTAAAAGAATACCTACTGGAGCTTTTGAAGACCTTGAAAATCTAAAATATCTGTAAGTTGAAATGCTTTTATAAAGAAAGTAGGTACGATGTATGTGTTGCACAGTATGGAAAAAATACTATTTTTTCATCTCTAATGTGTTTGGAAAGTTGATAGGATTATGAAAATGATAGCAGTGTCTGTGCTACTTATTTCACTTCATCCAGGACTAACCATTAAACACTGCACCTTATTAGTATTAAGAAACAATTGCTATGAACTTCAAAAAAATATTTTACACATAGAATTTTCAGTGCACCATAACAGTGCAAGACACACCACACCAACCAACAGGTGTTAAGAAGGTACTTAATTTTAATGTTACTGTGACTATCGCAGCATCACATACCATGTCATTGTGCTGGTATCTGCATGTGCATTTTAAAGCTTCGTTTATGGTATTTCAGTCAGTTGTGTGTAAGAGATGCTAAGTCTCCATTTGTGGCATGATTATAAGTAAGAAATCTAGATTACTGTAGTGTTCCTGGAATACCAAAGAAGAATAGGGATCTTCAATTTATTTCAGTGTGAATGCTAAAAGTTGTGTCCTGTAAAGTGTTGCCTGATTCAAGCTGATAACTTTGTGGTTCAGTATGTATTTTTCTTAGCCAACATGTTTCAGCCTTGGGTGAGATTTGTCTTCCCATTGAGAGTAGTTGTGAAAAAATACCAGGTTACACAGAATTCCATTTGAGGATTGTTGACAAGTTGTGGAGTCTTACTTTCCATATTTTGTGTGTGTGCTTTAGCCTCCATTTGGGTTGTTGTTGTTGTTGTTTTGTTTTGTTTTGGGTTTTGGGTTTTTGTGTGAATTTGGGGTTAGAAATTTGCATCAACTGTATTGTATCTTCATACATACAATATTGTCAGAGCATATATAAAAATCGGAGTTTCACAACAATTTGCATTCTAAATAGAGACCCAGATATATGCTAATAGAATCTTTGTTAAAATATTACAAAATATAAGCAAAATGAAAATGTCACAAGAGCATATGAAATCCTTAGTAACAATTAATACTGTGGACCACCAACTACTTAGCACCTGTAAAACTTCTCTTTCGGTGATGAATCTTTCAAATTCAGGCAACTGTTGAGCGGTCCTAATTCCTTAGGAAAAGAATTGGGTTGAATTGTGTATTTTTTAGAAGACATCTGAAGACAGCCCTGTTTAGGGAAGCTTTTAATGTTTGACAGACTATTGTATTTTAATATTTTGTTGGAAGCCGCCCAGAGTGGCTAGGGAAACCCAGCCAGATGGGCGGGGTATAAATAAATTATTATTATTATTATTATTATTATTATTACTACTACTACTACTACTACTACTTTAATTATACATGTGTTAAAGCACTTTGGTTTATTTAATACAGTTGCACAGCAGAGAGATACCTTGAAGCATTTTCTTAAATATAATACACACGATAGTATTGTGAATATTCATAATTCACAAATACATTACTAACATCTGCACTGAAGAGAACAGTAGGTGTAAATGTGATGGGGGGGGGAAATCCAACATATTATGATATCAGAAAGAATTTGACAGATTCTAATTCTTTCAATAGTGTATGCAGTAAACCAGCATTGTGAATGATAAACCAGCATTGTGAATAGAAGTCAAAGCGGGAAAGGGCTCATAATGAGGCTAAAGTGTAGGACTAGAGAACTTCCACCTGGGAAACTGGATGCGTCCCTTGGAGGCTTCATATCTGGGGCTTCTCCTCATTGTCCTAATTTCCCCCTAGTCTTCTGGAGGAATTGCAGCTGCTGACACCCACCCCAGATCCAGGACCCCAGTGTGAGTGTAGAAGCGTCAACTTTTTCCCTGCACTGCAGTCCCAGTCCAGACTGGGCCTGCCGCATCTGCGATTTGCATTGCCCAAATACCAATCTATTCTTTTGATGGGAATTTTTTTGGGCAACACGGAATTCTGTTTCTGGGGGCGCACGGGATCACCAGGGGGGAGCAAAGACAGAGTCCCTTAACGTCTCCTAGGGAGGTTCTGGTCCAGTTTGGGCCCCTGGCACCTGCAGTTTGCAACACACACACACAGGTGCACACACAAACCACAGATATGGGAGGCCTGATCCAGATCCAGAACACAGTGAGGGGCAAAGGCTTAAAGCCCCTTCTACCTCTATGTCAGGGGCTTGATCCAGAGAGTATTTTCCCAATGGTTTGCATTTGTATTGGGTGGGGAGGAACTCCCATTGGAATCAGTGGGAGGTTTTGCTCTAATGCAGGTTGTAGTGAAGGCTGTGTTTGTGTATTGATGAGTGAGTGGATAGATGTACATATCTGTGTTTGTGAAGAAGAATAAATGGTGGCAGATGGGTGGAGAGATGAGTGGTGTGTGTTTATATGAGTGTGACTGGATAGATGGGAGTCAGGTGTGTATGAGAGTTTGGGTGACCATACCCACCTCCCTCTTATACAACAATAAGTCACATTTAATGAAATAGGTGAAATCTGCAAGCTGAAATTATTGCATTCCTGGTTATTTATGGCAAAAATGGGGAACCTCCCATTGAGGACCACATTCCCTTACAAATAGTGAGCTGCAAGCTACTTGTGGGAAATTGTTAAATAAGTAATTTGTCTGCTGGAGGTATAAATCTAAAGAAACAGACCGTGTACGTTCCTGGTAGTGTTGTAAGAACATCCCAGAGTTTTAGTACAGGGGTGGCCAACTCCCAAGAGACTGCGATCTACTCACAGAATTAAAAACTGCCAGTGATCTACCACCTTTCTGGGGGTTCAGGTCAAACTTGTTGAACTTTTTTTAGGGAGGAGGAAAGCCCCATTTTGGGGGGGGGGTGCAGGGCTAGGTTGTTGAGCTTTTCTTAGGGGTGGGGCCGGAAAGGGACCTGGCAATCGACTGCGATCTACCAAAACCTCCCAGGGATCTACCAGTATATCATGATTGACCAACAGGTCAATCCCAGTTTTAGTAGATGGGGAAAGAAATGATGTATTGTGTTCTTAGGCACAAGAAACCTTTGACACGCTGATTACTCTTCTTGAATGGTAGAAGTTCTGTGAAACAATAAATATTTGTGTAATAATATACCCATAGCACCCATATAATGCTGATAGTTAAATATTAGAAGACAGTTAAGCCGCCATCTATAAGGCAATTTGTATCAGTAAGTTTGGTTTTAAGTACCCATGAATTAAATTTTAGGCATGATTCATTTTTCTTGGCACTAAATTTTTCAGGCACTAAATATATGGGATACATTTTTAATATAACGGAAATTCCCTTGTGATGGAGTTTGTGAGCAGGCATTGACCTTGTTTTAACGTTCCACACTTTCCTGTTTTTATTATTATTATTAAGAAGCAAGATACAGTCGGCAACAATAGAACTGCTTTTCTTGATGAAGGTTTAAAATCTAAAAGCAAGAAGAAATATTTCCATAATATCACCCTGGTATGGGAACTGAAAAATGATGACATTGTAATATCAGTCTACTTCTTCCATTGAGCAACCTGTTGAGCCATGTTACATTTTCATTGATAGAATGCTGTGTGGTTAGAACAACAGTGAACTGGCAGAGGTTTGGAAACTAGTACAAATAGGATTATCGTACTGGTCAGTTGACTGGTCAGTTGACCCTGGTCAATTATCCAATGAAGCTAAGGTTGCAACTGTGAAGGTGGCAGTTTATATTTACCCCCTTAGCCCTGTGGCAGTCAGTGTCAGATCTAGAAACACAGAATAGTTTCTCCTGCTGGTTACAGCATAACATATCCAAGCAGGAACATAAGCAGTTATTAGTGACAAAAATCATTCCATAGGACTAGCCATTGCTTTGTTTTGCTTGCTATGACCTAACTGACCTGTAAAATTTGTTTGATTGATATGAACTTGAAAACACTAGGAAACACGTAGCTGTTGAAAGCATAGCTGTTAACTTTCAGATTTGAAAATAAGGGATCAGCAGCCTCCAAAATAAGGAATCAGCAGCCTCACCTGTCCCAGGGACAGTCTACGGGATATCTAACAATCCGGGATAGCAGCGGGAAATGGTGCTGGAATAAGGGAGTTTCCCGCAAAAAAAAGGGAAGATTGACAGCTGTGGTTGAAAGACCTAAGGACATAGCTGAAGGTTCTGTTGCAAATGAGACTTTTTAAGTTCTGTGATCAGGAAAGTTAAAATCTTTTTCATTGTTGAACTGATAGTGACCCAACTCATAGGGCTGTTCTTATCACAAGTAAGATAAAGTATGTTGCTAATTTAGTATGTTATGATAAAGTGCAATTTTTCTAGAAAAAGAAGTGCCGGAAATCATCGTGAACGCCTCCCTTTTTCTCTTACAATGGTAATGGCGCCCACCTGAGATGTGCTGGAACTGAGTTCCAGTGAGTTCCTGCTGGGGAAAATGCCCTGGCTAGGGCTTTATGCATGGTAACTGTTCTCTCTTGAGCAATATCCTAAAGAGTACAGAGACAAGACAAGGCTTTGGTGGTACCCTGGGCAGCTCTGTGAAGGGATCAGGCTGGAGACTCCATAAGAACAGAACTCAGGTGTTGGTTCAGCAGCTGTCATTCTTAGATGGAGCCTTAAATAGGAGCTGCTGCTGTATCCCAGTTGCCTGAAGAGAAAAGCCTCTTCAGTTAAATGCGTAATTAACTATCTTAAGACAGAGGCATTTTAATAACCTGCCTAAGAGAAGAGGGAGATTGAAAAATACATGCTGTGCCCCACCCCAAAAGTGAGTGCATTGAAAGTGTTCAAGAAGCAAGACACAAGCTTAACAAAAACTTTCATTTCTGGAAACCACTGGTTTAATGTACTGGTATGTAAGATGGTATGCTGCTTTTATGTAGTTTTATGCATTCTCTGGGGTGTGTGTGTGTGTGTGTGAATGTGAATCATTGCATAGGACTAGCCGGTGTCTGAACAATCCAGTTAACATATGAAGGGAAAGTTTCAGTCATGCTGTGCTCTTTTCTGTGATTGGAGTGACATTTTTGAACCTTTCCGTTTCCATCTTATGTCTGTGGCTATTTAGCAACAGGTTCGCACACATCCTTGTGATGTAGTCCATTACAAATTACGGTGGTTGGATGCAAAAGAGGATGGGGGTCCTGCGCCTTTATTTGTTGTGTAGAACAATAAGTTTTAGCAGGTGACCTTGTCAATACAAGCTATACCTGCTGAAATCTCTTCTACACAACTCTCAAAGGTGCAGGAGCTTTGCTTTTTAAAATCGATTCGAAATTAATCATTAAATAAGAGGTCTCTGTACCAGCAAATTTGTTAGTGATCTTATAAAACTCCTCCCCAGTAACATTTACCTTGTTTTGTGGCTTTTGAGAGTTTTAAGGGCTAAATTAACTAAAGTCTGATGGACCAGCGTTTCATACATTTGGGTTGTATATTCATTTGGATATAATTTTTGATCTGCTAATGTTTTTGTGAGAATGGAGCAATGATCCTTTGGCTGGGATGAAGCACTTTCTGATAATCGAATATCAGTAGAAACATTACTGAACTAGAATTGCGATAATAGTTTATCTCAGTCCAGTAAAAATAAAAAATACTTCTCCAATAATTCCATGCATTCTAGCTTCACTCAATACTTCTGTGGTCCTATTGCTGTATTTCATGCCTTTAAAGATGCTCCACAGATCTGCCAATTGAATTCTGTGGAGATACATTTCCAGAAGAGCAAAAAGAACCAAAATCTATTTGGTGTGTCATCGTAAATCCTGCGCAAAATCTTATTTGGCTTCCAGAGACCATGGCAGGCAGATGCTCAAGTTAAAAAGAAAAGAAAAGTGTTTTTGGTGTGTATCCATGTCTTGTTTTGTTGCTTTCTAATATGTATTTGGAAAACTGTCCTCACGTGTCGCCTTAATTCCATCCCACATTAATGTAGCTCTCGTTTGTGTATACTAATATTACTGATTGTTTCTTGTTTCAGCTATTTGTACAAGAATGAAATCCAATCAATTGACAGGCAAGCATTTAAAGGACTTGCCTCTCTAGAACAACTGTAAGTGCCTTTTCTCTTCTGTGCTGTCATCTGCTTGGTTGCCTCAGAGAAAAAGTGCACGTTTTCGGTCGACATTTCTTGCCTGCATGCCTTGCATGTCTGCACGGAATGGGTTTCTAGTCCAACGTGGTTGCAATTAGTGGTACGCAGAAGACGTGTCTGTCAAATTCATTCTGTCTGTGTTCATATTGTATTTGTTATTTACATCTCAAGGCTATCCGTTCACTTTATAATGACTTAACGTGAGCAGACTCAAGTATAGCAACAAGAATTAAAACATGTATTAGGATCCAGTTCTTCTGTTTCTTACAAATACTTTACAGTTTTGAGTTTCGTGGAATTAACTTCTGATTGCCTCAATGTAACCAGGTAGAATTTATGTTCTGATTTTTCCCCAGCCTATACCTTTTGCAATTAAAGTATTTTTAATTTTGGTATGCTTTTGGCTCATCAAACCAGGGTGGATTTGATTTAAATCAAATTGATTTAAATCACTAGTCAGTAAGACTTGATTTAAATCACTAGTCAGTAAGACTTGATTTAAATCACTAGTCAGTAAGACTTGATTTAAATCATTAATTTTTTTAACTCATTCTTGCTGGTATAATCTTAATATTTACAACCAGATGAAGGTTTCATTTTTGGAGTAATAAATTATCACAGTAGTTTTTACATTTATATCAAAAATTACTGACTTGGTTATAGTATTAGAAATACATAGACAGATAATTGTGAGGTTTAATAAGTTAACAGTTTATATTTGGACAACTTTTCTGCTGTACTTTATTTGAAGGAGAAAAATAATCATTTCCTTAACAACAATTTAAGCAATTTATTTAAAACAATAACATTATAGCATATGTATCCATGTTTGTTAACTGATGTGGTTAAACGTGTTGTTGTTAGTTTTTAAAAAACCAGACTGAGTTTTAGCACACATGAAAAACTTAAAACAAATTCTTATTTGCTGATGAATAGCCTTTGGACTATAATGTAACTTAAATAGAAAACTATCTTTAGAAAGGTTTTTCCTCCAGAAGCATTTTATTTTTAAAATCCAATTTAAATTAAAAAAACATTTAAAAAATCATTGATTTTTATCCACCCTGCATCAAACAGAGGAAAACTCAAAATATGGAAAAATATGGCTGGGGAGCACACCCTGTAACCTACAGAAAACTAACAAGAGTACATTTTGGCTGTGGGTGTGTGAAACTGCAATAGTCCTTAGTGCTGTGATAGATTCAGTTATAGATTTAACTGTGTACAGTATGTTTGATGAGCTTCCATCAGTCCCAGCCAGCATGGCCAATGGTCAAGGATGTTGGGAGCCCCAATCCAATGATTTGTGGAAAGCCACAAGTCGCCTATTCCTGCCACAGCATTTTAAACTTCAGTTGTGCAGTAGACAACAGCATGATTCTGCTATATTAGTATCCCATCAGATACAGCTGAATTTCTGCAGAATAACTCATGAAGAATTGTTGGGTGTAGTAGTTAAATATTTTGTCAGGGTGTATTTGTTTGTATGAATGCCTAATGCCATATTTTTGTTCTTATTTTTATGTATTTTGAAGGGGTGGTATAGAAATCTATTAAATAAATGAATAAAATATTTATGCTTTTAAATGACATTTTAGTGGTGGTTAAAGTAAGAAAGTCAAGCTGTACAGACACAATTTAGAGCATTTTGAGTAGGTTGCAGGAAAATATCTTCATTTTAAAATGGGCTTTATCACATTGATTGAATCTTCCAACTCAGACCCCATTGACATAAGTCAATATAAGTCAGTGCATAAGTCTATGCGAAGGAAGGAAGGAAGGAAGGAAGGAAGGAAGGAAGGAAGGAAGGAAGGAAGGAAGGAAACTGAGTTTCTGGATCAGACCAAGGGTCAATGTAGCCTGCCAAAACCTCTGGGAATCTTGTCAGAAAGATGTGTTGGAAGTAGCCTCCCCATTTGCCTATTCATCTTTAAATCAGAAGGATACTTCTTTTGATTAGAAGGGTTCCAGTTTAGCTATCATAGATGGTCATCATCCATAGATATATTCTCCATGAATTTCAAATGAAGCCAATTTGACAAAATTGTTGTCTGAGGTGGATTTTAATATATTAACTTTTCTTTAACACACACCTCAGTTTTCATATTAGCCATACTCCTGTGGTGTTGATACAGCACTAAGGTTTTCAGAATCTGCTTAATAGGAAGCTTTGCTGTAGCTTGGTGATGAAATTTGATGCAGCAGTTTGATGTATGGTTGCAAGCATGACGTAGAGTTACACACAGACATTTATTTAAGAAGTGACATCAGACCATCACCCTCATTCCCTAAGCACTTCTGTTGTGACATCAGTGGGATCCCAGATGCTAACTACCTATATCAATTGTGTTGTACCTAATTGTGAAGTACAGAACAGCGTACGATTTTGTTACTCCAAGTAGAACCACACACACCTTTCTTTTTTTATTTTGAACTTTTTCGGTTTTAAGGTGCATGATGATGCTTTCAAAAATTGCATGCTTTCACTGTCCTACATATCAGGTGGAGGTACATTTTAATGGGTGGTGGCAGAAGCATTGCTCTGTAGATTCTGCCTGTTCTTCTGCAAAATGATTCTTCACTGTACAAAGAATGATGTAATTTTTATTGTTCTCTGTTATTGCAACATATCCTTGGTTCATTACTGGTAGAATATTAATCACAGAATAACACATTTGCTCGCAATAGCTGTGTCCAGTGGCGTAGTGTGGGCGGGGGTCAAGAGAGCAATTGCCATGGGTGCAAAATTCTTAGGGGTGCAATATTTCAAAAGGAAGTAGTAGTTATATATATATATAAAATAGCTTAAAAGGCTTACAGATATTTTCAAACAGCTGTCATTACTTCTGGGTGTGTTTTTGTGTAACTTTGAAGGTTGAGAATATGACTAGTAGAATGTTCTGCCTTTTCCATACTTGTAAGGACAACATTCCTACTCTAGTCATTAGTATAAACAGAGAAGTTACTCTTAATCCCAGTCTTGTGACCAAAGATCATTTAAGTGACGGTGCTGGGTGCTCACCAAAATAGGAATGAAGAAGCATGTAATGTGAAATTGAACTGCATGCCGTAGCTCATATTGGACGTAAACATTTATTTCCTGTATCAGTGTTTTGTAGAAGGTAAAAATGGCCCTACTTGTGTATCCCAGGCATTGCTGTGCCACATGATCATAAGCGGGTCTGCTGCATGTGTGCATACTGACCACATTTATTTTTTTAGGTTTAAATTTGAGCTGAAAGTTTCTCATTGGAGAACAAATGTAGAATTGTATTTCTTAACTATTTCATGTAAGCAATGTATGCTGAGGTAAGTGGTAGTTTGTTTACAGGAGAAAGATGTCTGCCGTAGATAAAGCATATGTTCTCTTTTGTGGATGGAAACATTAATCACAAAGCAATCATCTTTTTTTCTTTTTCTTTCATTCTGATTTGAGGGCCAGTAAGTTCATGAATCATATATATATATGATTCATATACATATATGTATATATATGGGAATGCCGTCAAAAGCAAACAGATTTGAAGAGGGTGCATGGAGGGGAAAGGGGTTAAGTTCTGCTGTGTTAGCGGGACTTGTTGCCCAACAACTTGGTTGAATCCAGTCCCGTATGCTTAATAAACGAAAATATGACATCACGTCCAAATATTATCCTTTAATATAATGTTATTCATAGGCGTGTTCTGAAATGTTCTGAATCTCCGTGATTGATATATATCCTACCTGATAATTTGTACTGCATTAGGGGATCGTGGGCACCACCTGTTGTATAAAGGCTTGGGCTTTCTTTTCAATGCAGGATGGCTGTAGGATCCAAGTTACTTGTACACATTTATTTATTTTTAAAGCAGCTGCTTTGGGACCCTTTATTAAGCACACTGTGTTTCTGTGTTGTCTTACTTCCCTTCCCCTTCCCCAACAGGTACCTGCACTTTAATCAAATTGAAACATTGGAACCAGAATCATTTACCCATCTTCCCAAACTTGAAAGATTGTAAGTTTTATTTTTGTTTCCTCCCTCTTCCAGATGGCAGCTTCCCCTCACATGGAGGATAACAGTCCCCATGGCGATTCCTTATAATCCTAGACAGCGTACACCGCCCCATTTACTCAACATCCAGGTGCTCTCACTTCTGCTTTGGGAAGTGGTGTATGCGTGACGTTAGCCGCAATCTATATTTGTCTTGTTGTCTCTTAAGAAAGGCTTCATTTCGATGCGTTTTTACCTAAAGCAGCACTGATCTGGCTTGAGAAAAAAAACCACCTGTCTGTGTTTCAAGCCATTAATGTGTACACAGCCCAAGTTCAAAGCACAAAGCCGCCATGCGGTTTGGAACCTCTCTTTTACTCCGTGCTAAATTAGCTAGTAAGGAAGCTGCCATCTGGATAAGCCCTAAATAAAATGTAGCCTCAGTATATATAATTTTCCCTGGGAAGAAATTCTGAGCAGTAGCACTGCTGTGCTTGGACATTGGAACTGAAGTCCAAGTCCCTGCAGCCACTGTTCTTGAGAGAAGATGTGAACAAATTTGTCTCTTTCTCTCTCACACACCCACCCACCAACCTGGATTGACCCTAGGCTGGCCACCCAGCCTGCTGCTAATCTTGCGGCAAAAGTGCAATTTGGATTTTTCAGTGCAAAGGAAATAAATTGCAGTTTAAAATCCACTCAAGTATCTTCAAGCACAGTTTCTGTTGAGATCTTGGCAACCGCTGCCTAGGCAATCGGCTACCATTTTGAAAACGGAGCTGAGAGGAAGTGAGAAAGGAACTACACTTTATTATTACGCAGCCTAGTTCCCTTTCCTCTCAGCTTGGTCTTCCAACTGGCAGGGCGCAGCATGCCTGGTTGGCAGGGTGGGAGAAACTGGCGGGGGTGAGGGGCACAGCTGGAAGTGGGAGCAGAGAGACAGGGAACAAACTGCAAGAACAAGGCTAAGAGAAACAGAGGCTGCAAGAGACTGAGAAGCAGTGCCGTTGTGCGCAGACAAGGTACTGTAAGGGCTTCTGGCTGCACAGAAGTAAGGATTTCTGTGTGCCCCCTAAACCTGTTCTGGGAGTTCTTCACCCCACCAAACCAGTTTTGAGGAGGGTGCCTGAGGAGAAGAGAGGAAGTTCCATTGCACAAGTGGAAGTCCTTTTGCTAGCAGAACTACTTTGCTAGATACCACACTTGGTGGATACTTTGCCCAAAGCCCCCTAAAATCTGGCAACAGCCCTGCACTTACTTGAGGGTAAATCTCAATTTACTAGTTAAAACTTCCATAAGATTGAGCTGCATCATCACTTACATTTTTTCCAGATGCCCTCAGCTTTCAAACGTATTTTATAGTCATTAACAGGAATATTGGGTCATTACTTATAAAAATACAATGATATGCAGCAACAAATACAGCAACATGTTTTTTTAAAAAAAGGAGTACATAGGAAGCATGCTAGACTGGGGAAAGACTGGTATAAGGCATTCAAACCGCTAATTAGTAAATGCAATATTTCAACAGATTTTTACATAACAACAGAATATCCCATTTAATTCCCGGGACATTTAGTCACTTGGAATCTATGAAACGACTGTAAGTAAATTTCCTTTCCCCCTTTAAAATTGTACTTAATCTTCTGTCAACTAACTCTATACTCTTTAATGCTCTTGTATTTATATGCCATTTTCAGGTGGTAACTATTGATATAGGTAGTATCTACCTCATCGTTGACCTGCCAGTATTTTAAGCTAGATTTGTGCTAGGTACAGAATCTCAGTGTTCAGCAGATAATACACATTTGGCTCCTGAGCAAGCCCCTTCCTGTTTTTCTGACCTTTGGTGCTACAAATGGAGAAAGGTATCTATTATCTTAAACAGAGAAAGAGAGAGAGAATACCTGTTGTAATTGACAATTCGTTCACGACCACTAGCACAGATTCCTGGTAAATATAAAGATTGCAGATCTGTCACAGTGACTTGCGCACTCTCTCATCACATCTGTTTCTTTCCCAAAACCAATTTCCTGTATTCCAGTGCAGTGAGTAATGGTGCTGTTGCCATTAGTTGAGTAAACTGTGGACCAGGGTCGTAAATTTTTTTACAGGAGTCACTGCTAAACATTAGCCTGAACTCTTCCTATCGTATCTTCATTTCACCTTGCTTCATCTGGAGAAGGAAATAAATTAACCTCTAGTTTTACATGTTTTATCTTGACAATTATGAGCTTCTAGTGTATAGACTGAATAATGACAGCTTTTAAAAATCTTGGCGGCTCCTCTTTTTTTATTGTCATTATTTTAGTCACTCACGACATTGTGTTTTATTAATATAACAACAGAAGGAGGTGGTTTCTTTGTGTATCACAAAACTGCACCGTTTAAGTTTATTAATCTTAAGATAGATAGATACAACTTTATTCGCATCAGCCGATGGCCTTAGCAACCATAAAACGTTACAATATACACAGAAAAAAAAGGAAATTTAGTATAAAAGCACAGTTTATTAATCTTAAGAAAAATAACAAGTAATAATATCTGTGTGTCATTTGATGGGAAAATGGAGTTAGGTGGGGAGGAGATTTGGAATCAGTGGCAGCATTTTAACTTATTTTATCCCAGGTGGACCTCAGCAACACCAGAGTTTTAAATACTATTCTTTCAAATTGTCTCTTAGCCCCCGCTTCCAATCCTTCACTAAACACACCCCTTGATTAATTGCACTTGGGTTGTAGCAACTGACTGAAGTCTGATGCAGAGTAACCTTAGTCTGTCTCTCAAATTTTCTTCCAAGTAAAGACTGCTTCATTCAGTACAAGGTTCGTAGCTGAATTCACTTTTAACTGGCGCCAATGAAATTAGGATCTCCTGGCTTTCAGGTTTCCCACTAGCATTCTGCATAGTGTTAGAGCATCTCACAGTACGTACGTGTCATGCTTGATTTCATTAATATGTACAGTTTGTTGTTTTATCCAGGCGTCTGGATTCAAATGCACTTCACTGTGACTGTGAAATACTGTGGCTAGCAGATTTGCTGAAGACATATGCAGAGTCCGGTAATGCGCAAGCTGCAGCTACTTGTGAATATCCAAGGAGAATCCAGGGAAGATCAGTGGCCACAATAACACCAGAAGAACTTAACTGTGGTAAGATGGATTGATTGTGTGTGTGTGTGTGTAAATTTGCCTCCATCTGTCTGTTTCCGGGGTGGATGGGAATGATATCTAAATTTTGTTGAGAAGGACATCTTGCCCATGGGACGCGGGTGGTGCTGTGGGTTAAACCACAGAGCCTAGGACTTGCCGATCAGAAGTTCGGCGGTTTGAATCCCTGCGATGGGGTAAGCTCCCGTTGCTCGGTCCCTGCTCCTGCCCACCTAGCAGTTCGAAAATACGTCAAAGTGCAAGTAGATAAATAGGTATCGCTCCCGCGGGAAGGTAAACGCCGTTTCCGTGCACTGCTCTGTTTCACCAGAAGTGGCTTAGTCATGCTGGCCACATGACCCGGAAGCTGTACGCTGGCTCCCTCGGCCAATAAAGCAAGATGAGCGCCGCAACCCCAGAGTCGGCCCCAACTGGACCTAATGGTGAGGGGTCCCTTTACCTTTACCTTACATCATGCCCATGTGCACTTCATATTAACAATAAACAATTTAATTGTTTCCTGGGATCTCTCTACTCCATTGATTCCTGACTCATCCTCATTTATTTGTTGCATTATGAAAGCACACCATTCTGTATGGCAGCCCCTTCTTGGCATTTGTTAGCAGTAATCCACAAAGGTATGGGCAGTCTCCAACAAAGTGGTTCTGCTATTTCTGTTTGGACAATGGAACTTCCCCTCCATCTCCTCTCCCTTTGTGCCCCCACACCCTCCCCAAATCGTAGAATCATACTGTCGTAGAGTTAGAAGGGACCTTGAGGGTCATTTGGTCCAATCCTGCTCTTCCAGTGTCTTCTTTGTTTTCATGAGGCATGGAATGCCTTCAAGTCACTGGCCCCTGAAAGCATGCTTTCCCCCCTCCTCCTGGCTGTCCCCTAGCCAGAGACAGTGTCTGCCTGGGCTTGATTTACCTTCCTTCCAAAGGGTTGGGAGAGACCTCAGAGCAGATTTAGGGGGCATGCACAGAGGGAAGAGAGTCAGGCGGGAATGCCAGTGCTCAGCCAGAGGTCCTTGTGTCAACAGAACTATGTACATCATTGGATACTGCCCAATGTAATAAACCTTTTTTTAAAAAAGCACACATCTTGAAACAGAAAGGATTGCTTGAAGGGTGTTTAAATGTCCGTGAATTACTACTTCATCCTATAATAATGAAAATATGATTTGGGCATCTTGCTTGGAAATTTGCACGTGTCGTGTGACGGCTGAGTAAATGTGAGGATAGAAATTCTAGGCAAGCAGCCAAACATTCATGTGGTGCTCATACACATAACACGACAGAGCTGAAATTAAAACCCTCGAAAGAGATACAGGATACTTTTAAGCCAGGCCTGCATGGCTCGTGAACCACCAAACCAAGCCAGCCATGTAGCCCGTTGGACTTAATAAACAACCTGTTCTGGCTGCCTGCTTGGGACTGCAAAAATAAGAGTATTGTCAGGCTCCTGACATAACATAGTTGATGTCTGAGTTTGCGGCTACCCATAAGCATTTGCTTCGGCACTGTGAGAACAGAATGCTGGGCAAGTTAGGCCTTTATTCTGCTCCAGCAGGGCTCTTAAGGTCTACTGTTATGTGTTTTAAATGATGCCTCATGTGGTTCTTTTTACCTCTACAGTTTTTCTGTCATTGCATTGAAAGTCTGAAAACTCTTGGTGGTACAGTTATTTGAGACAGCTGTACTACGTATGACACTGCATTTTTTAAATTGTTCTTAGAAGGAGACATTAAAGAAATGGTGTAATGCATGGCATATAGATCTTCATACTGTAAACTTTTTTGTTAATATATATTAAAACTTTATTATTAGCCTAAAATAATAACTGATGTTATGCTTAATAGTGTTTAGGTTTGCACAGCCTAACTTCATCTGTGAGAACTATCATATTTTTCGCACCATAGGGCGCACCGGACCATAGAGCGCACCCAGTTTTTAGGGGGGGGGGGGGGAATCAAGAAAAAAAATATTTTTTCCCCGCCAGCCCCAAAGAGCACTGTACAGGCTGTGCACAACCTCTCCCTGCCGGAGGGGTTGCGCGCGGCTATGGCACAAGCCAAGGCAGCGAGCAGGATGGATCCTGCTCGCTGTTTTGGCTTCCTCTTTAGCCCTGCGCAACCTCTCCTTGCTGGGAGACGCTGTGCAGGGCTAAAGAAGCCATAGCCCCGCGCAGCCTCTCCTTGCCGGAGGGGTTGCGCACAGCTATGGAAGAAGCCAAGGCAGCGAGCGGGATGGATCCCGCTTGCTGTTTTAGCTTCCCCTTTAGCCCTGTGCAGCCTCTCCTTGCTGGGAGACGCTGCACAGGACTTTCCTGGGAGGTGGGGGGATTCCCTCACCTCTCCCAAAAGCCCGCAGAAGCCGCTCAACCCCTTTAAAGAGATTGCAGCTTCTCCTGGCTTTTCTGGGAGGTGGGAGAAGGGACTGATGCGGCCAGTCAGTCCCTTCTCCCTCCTGTGGAAAAGCCTGCAAGAGCGCACGGAGCTTGTGTGCGGCTCTTGGGGGCTTTTCCCGCCTGCCTCCCCCCTGCATTCGCTCCATAGGACGCACACACATTTCCCCTTGCTTTTTAGGAGGGAAAAAGTGCGTCCTATGGTGCGAAAAATACGGTAATCTTTTATAAAAAGGTAAAGGTAAAGGTACCCCTGCCCGTACGTGCCAGTCTTGACAGACTCTGGGGTTGTGCGCCCATCTCACTTAAGAGGCCAGGGGCCAGCGCTGTCCGGAGACACTTCCGGGTCACGTGGCCAGCGTGACATCGCTGCTCTGGCGAGCCAGAGCCGCACACGGAAACGCCGTTTACCTTCCCGCTGGTAAGCGGTCCCTATTTATCTACTTGCACCCGGAGGTGCTTTCGAACTGCTAGGTTGGCAGGCGCTGGGACCGAGCAGCGGGAGCGCACCCCGCCGCAGGGATTCGAACCGCCGACCTTTCGATCGGCAAGCCCTAGGCGCTGAGGCTTTAACCCACAGCGCCACCTGCGTCCCTAATCTTTTATACCTTACATTAAAATGGAAGAGCTAACCTATTCATAGTTTATTTTTCAGTCACATTAAAAAAAAAAAAAATGCTTTGTTGATTATACAGAGAGACCAAGAATTACGTCAGAGCCTCAGGATGTGGATGTTACCTCAGGGAATACCGTTTACTTCACTTGCAGAGCTGAAGGCAATCCCAAACCAGAAATTATTTGGCTTCGAAACAAGTAAGGCTACTTGGTGAAGACTGGACATTTTCATCCTCCCCAAAAAGTTTTTGATTTGAGTTTCCATTGAAATGAGGCTGTATTTTAATGTTTTAATGTTGTATTTTAATCTTGTTTTTAAGTTGTATTTCAATCAATTTGTTTTAATATCGGGTGTTAGCCGCCCTGAGCCCGGTCTTGCTGGGGAGGGTGGGGTATAAATAAAATGTACTAGTATTAATATTATTTGAAAATAATTTTCTCTGTGTAGACTCATCTTAAGAGTTCATTGACCAACATCAGATCACTTGCAAAAACTGTTTGCATTCTGAGTTTAGCTGCGATACCTGAAGAACTAGATGACCCTTGGAATCTTTTCCTTTTATACAGTTCTGTGAGGGCCTGCACACACAACACACTGAACAAATTCACGTTCAGTTTTTTGGGGTAATTTTTTTAGAATACTTATAAATTAAAGGTGTTTAGTCCCACAGTTTTCTCTCTCCATAGTAATGAGCTCAGTATGAAAACGGATTCCCGTTTGAACTTGCTCGATGATGGCACGCTCATGATTCAGAACACTCAAGAGACTGACCAGGGCATTTACCAGTGCATGGCCAAAAATGTGGCAGGAGAAGTGAAAACTCAAGAAGTTACTCTACGCTACTTTGGTTCACCAGGTGTGTAGATTTCTAATGTGTTTTTTAAAAAAATACTATGTTGCATACCTCTTATGCAAAGAGATAAGCTTAATAGTACAATATAATTTGCATGACCCATTGCAGATCTAGAACACACAAAACAGCCTGACCAGGGTCTTCCTTTTATTTTTATTTTGTAAATTTAGAAGTCGTGTGAAATCAGAAATATTTAGGGCCACACCAGATTCCCTATAACATAATAATATCCCTATGATATAGGGCCTATATAACAGGAGGTGGGTGAGATTTAAAGTGCATTAGTTGCGAGTGGGAGCTGAGCACTCTCCTGGTGGAACTCAGTTGCCAGGAACAACTGCTGCAGGAAGAAAAAAGAGTCAGGGATAAACAGCTGTGCAGTGGTACCTTGGGCTAAGAACTTAATTCATTCTGGAGGTCTGTTCTTAACCTGAAACTGTTCTTCACCTGAAGCACCACTTTAGCTAATGGGGCCTCCTGCTGCCGCCGCGCCACTGGAGCACGATTTCTGTTCTCATCCTGAAGCAAAGTTCTTAACCCGAGGTACTATTTATGGGTTAGCGGAGTCTGTAACCTGAAGTGTTTGTAACCCGAGGTACCACTGTAGTCAACTGCAGAAGGTATGGCAGGGAAGTGGCGCTCATCTGACCTCCTGATGACTGTGTTGCTACTGCTTCCAGGGAAGGAGGAGGAGAGACCAAGGAGGCAGGGATGTTGGGGCAGTAGAAATGCACTGTTGGAATCAATCTGGCGCTTCTGTGGCTATATTTGCACTTTGTCAGTCTCTGTGTCACGTCTCAGTTCCCCCTCTCCTCAGTAAGCAGCAGCATCTCACTTGTCACTTATTGTGGGGGCCGAACCCCGCCCCCCATGGCCCCTAGGAGTTGGCTCCTATGGCCCCACCACATTGCCTACTGCTAGTTTTACAGTGGTACCTCCGGTTACGAACTCAATTGGTTCCAGAGGTTTGTTCATAACCGGAAACTGCTCATAATATGAGGCGCACTTTCGTTAATGGTGTTTCCCGCTGCGTGCGCGCTGCCAGAGCACAACTTCCGCTCACATCCCGGGGCAAAGTTCACAACAAGGAGACCTGCTTTCGGGTTAGCGGAGCACATAACCCGAAGTGTTTGCAAAGGGGACGGTATGTAACACGAGGTACCACTGTACTGTGATCAAGGGGAAATTCAGTTTGCTTTTTCCTTTCCGCTCATGTTGTGCTTTAAATTTCTCCTTTCTCAGCTTTTATATATGGAATGAACATGACACAAGTTGACTAGCCGTGTCCTTAATTTAATAAGGCACTGAAAAGCAATACTTCTTTTAAAGAGTGTACATTTCTTTCATTTCATTTCTCTAAATGCCAGAATACTGGTGTTAACAGAGGGTATCTTAAACATTATCCCATTTGTTACAGCTAGGCCAAGCTTTGTGATTCACCCCCAAAATACAGAGGTACTGGTTGGAGAAAGTGTCACCCTGGAATGCAGCGCAACCGGTCACCCCCAGCCACGGATCACATGGACTAAAGGGGACAGAACTCCTCTCCCAAGTGACCCTCGCATCACCATAACTCCGTCAGGAGGGCTTTACATCCAAAACGTGGAGCAGGAAGATGGTGGAGAATATGCCTGTTTTGCAACCAACAGCATCGATAGCATCCATGCGACTGCATTCATCATTGTTCAAGGTACATGGCGTTTAGATCTACAATCTAAAGTACTGATGTTCTGTGGTTCAATGAGCTATAGTCTGAAGTATATATTTTGAGTCTTTTTCCATTTTCTCTTTATCACACAGCCGTACCTCAGTTTACTGTGACTCCTCAAGACAGAATAGTAATTGAGGGACAAACTGTTGACTTCCCTTGTGAGGCCCAGGGATATCCACAGCCAGTCATTGCCTGGACTAAAGGAGGTAAGAATTTAGATTTGGGGAGAAATCTGTACACCTTGAAAAAAATTAATACGTTTTTGCAAAATTCAAGCCATTATGTGACCTAGCAGAAATTATGTCTATTTCAGTTTCCCTGATTTTGCTAGTAACAGTTGTTCTTGGTGACTGAAAGTTTCAAAAACTCACCTCTCATTTAAGTTGGGCTTTAAGAGCCCCTGAAGTCTAGCTCAGGAGAATTTGGTCATTATTAGGTACAGCCAGATGGTCTCCATTCTTTGGCTGTTCCATCAGTTACCTCTGTCCCACATGTTCTCTTGCCTTTTGATTAACTTGGAAGATTTTTAGGCTTAGGACTGTATCCAAGGAAGGTTTCCCTCACACAACAGAACTTCCCACCTCTCTCCTTCCTCTGAATCTCTCTCCCCACCTGGCCCCCAAGGTTCAGTTGCATAAATGGATGCTCTTGTGTGAATGCGACAACTTGACTTGATACAACCATCAACTTTAACCTTATCTCCTTCCTTTTTTCCTTTACAGGTTACTAACACATTTTACATGACACATGTTATGTGACCATTACATATGCTTTGAATTGTAGGCACCAATTACTTATAATTTATGTATCTGAGATAAAGACAAGATTTGAGCTTTTTTTCTTAGTTGAGAATGACTTGAAACTTCCTTCAGATATATGTTATTAGTTAATCTGAAGTCCAAACAACTTATGTTTACATGATTGTGAAGATATTCCTCTTCTAAATATATTATATGAAGGTGCAGAAGTTTCAGCCGTTCACAGATTTTTTCCTCTTGTTTTCCTCTGCAGCTGCTGCAGAGGAAACAGGTGGAAGAACTCAAATACACACATGTTACTGTTTACACTTGCATTAAAGAACCTTCAGAAGTGTGTTGATCACTTTGAACTGGGTTCTGTTGATTTCACTAGGATATGCTTCCAAGTAATTTATTCATGATCAAGGTGAAAAGCTAGAATTTATTATTTTATTTCAAAATTTGTATATATTTATTAAAATAGAGCAGGCACAGAAGAAGATGTAAAAAGTATAGTAGACAGCATTTGCTGTATTAGTACATGATGATATTTGATATTAATCTTCACTTTTTTAAAATCTTCCATTATCTCAAAAGTGTTTTACTGTTTCTGCAATGGAATTAAGACAATACAATTGTAAGAAGGAAACAGTTTTGACTTATTCTTTCGCAATAATCATTTCTGGTATCATTCTTAGTGCTTTAAAATCTCTTTGGCTAAGCTTAATGAAGAAGGCAAATCCACAATTGGGAGAATGCCAAATATGAGCTTCCACCAAATCAAAGAGGCCTGAACCCAGACCTGTACAAATATGAGATGGTCAAAACAGGGTTGTTTTAGGCTTGAGAATATATATAAATATTTTCTTAAAGTACATTCCCTCACCATGCTGCATTTTCTGGGAAAGCTGGGGAGGGGAATGATATTAACAGGAACCAAGTAAAATTTGTCCATTTTAATTGTCCTATTTCCATCTTCTTTTTGTAAGAACGAGGTTGACAGAACGAAGAATGCTTTGGAAATATTGTTGACTCAGCGTCAAATCAATGGCGCAATACTTTCATATTTTTTTTGAAAAAATGTGTGTTTCAGGAAGCCAACTTTCTGTAGACAGAAGGCACTTAGTCCTATCATCTGGAACACTGAGGATTTCCAGAGTTGCTTTACATGATCAAGGCCAGTATGAATGTCAAGCTGTTAACATTGTAGGATCTCAAAGAGTTGCTGTTCATCTGACCGTACAACCTAGAGGTAGGTTCACAAAAACTCATGTTCATCCAGATTGTTAATATGTTTTAAACCAACTTTCGGTTTGAAATCCAACTAGATTTTCCATTTTTTGAACATACACATGTTAAGAACCATTAAGTATACAGTTGATATACGGTTCAATTTATCACACACACACACACACACACACACACAGAGAGAGAGAGAGAGAGAGAGAGAGAGAGAGAGAGAGATGCAATCTATCTATTGGAGACAAGCTAGGAAGATAAAGCTTGGCACATTTATAGGGAGGAGAGCGATGAAATACAGAATTTTTTCATCACCAGAATTTTTAGTTGAATAGAGAGTTTCTCAAATTTGAGAAGCAGGGCAAGTGGAAAAATGAGGGCTGTAGGGGTATGCCAGTGGGAGCAGCAAATTGGCACTGCCAGTGCGCCCACACCGTCCTGCCATGGCCACCCTCCTGCCAGCTCCCCTTAAGCAGCAGTGATACCCCTCTCAGGAGGAGGGTGGGGCAACATTGCCTGTTTTTCTGTCTATTGCTGCTGAAGCCTCCATAAATAATTGTTGAATGATATTGAATGATTATTTTGTACATAAAACAGGCCCAATTTTTTAAGAGTATTAATGTGAAGTAACCTCTTACTGGCAGGAATGTTCTTAGGTGAGAGGGATGTTTTCAAGGTAAAAACCTTTACAGTGGTACCTCGGTTTATGAACTTAATCTGTTCCAGAAGTTCGTTCTTAAACCGAAACCATTCTTAAACCGAGGCACACTTTCTCTAATGAGGCTGCCAGTGCCCTTCCACCATTCGGATTCTATTCTTAGACCGAGGTAAAGTTCTCAAACTGGGACACTACTTCCAGTTTTGCGGAGATCGTAAACCAAATCATTCTTAAACCAAACTGTTCTTAAACTGAGGTATCACTGTACTTTATAATGCAATCCTGCACACCTAGAGCTAAGTCTCATTGAACTCTAAGGGACTTATTTATAGTCGACATTCATAGGATTGCCCTGTTATACAGTTGCACCTTGGAAGTCTTGCGGCTCAAACATTTTGGCTTCCGAACGCCACAAATCCGGAAGTGAGTGTTTGTGAACATTCTTTTGGAACCCAAAGTGCGGGTTCTGCGAGTTCCAATTGGCTGCAGGAGCTTCCTGAAACAAATTGGAAGCCACACTTTGGCTTCCGAACGTTTTTGAAGTTGAATGTACTTCCGGAGTGGATAACGTTTGACTTCCGAGGTACTATTGTAATATAATCTTATACATATCTATTCAGACTTAAGCAATTCTGAGTTAAGTGAGGCTTAGCCTCAGGTTTGTGAGTGTACAACTGTAGCCTTGATGAATGTGAATGTTTCTGTTTAAAGACTTTTACTCACTTGTCATTGCTTCTGTGCAACTTTTATTTTATTTTTTAGTAACCCCTGTGTTTGGTAATGTTCCAAGTGATATGACAGTAGTAGTTGGCACAAATGTGCAGATTCCATGCAGTTCTCAAGGAGAGCCTGAGCCAGTAATAACATGGAATAAGGTAATAAGAATGGGTTTTCAAATTCCTGTGTAGTTCGTTCTTTACAAAGCATATAGTAGCTGACAGCTGTGGCGCCTTGGTATAAATTATTAGTTTCACTTCTTTCTGAGACCATGTGTTTGGAAAAGTTATTCAAACTGCAGGTACTTAACAATGCTATTAATCTGGAAAATATGCTTCCTAAAGGCAAAGAGCTTATATACATGATATTAGCAGCAAGGGCTTTATATGCAAAATACTGGAAAAAAGAGAAATTCCTCATTTGAGAGCCTGGAATATTAAACTGTAGGAGGTGACAATGTGTAGCAAAGCCTTTGACAAAGGGAAGGAAGACAAATAAATTTGAACAAGAATGGTCGAAGAGAGCTTTGGAACAGTAAGCAGGAGGGGAATAATAGTCATAATGCTTTCTCAATTCTGTGAAAAGATTTGGCTATGACCCATCCTCCAATCTCCATGCTTATAAATTTTAAAATTATACAAAGCACTGTAATTTATAAATGAAATGCTGAATATATGAGACTCAAAAGTTGCCCTCCTACTTGGTAATAGTATGGGAGGAATTCATCTGCAGCCAAAGGCAAACATTTCAACTTGCAAAAGGAACAATCCCTTCTCCCTGCATGCTGTTCTGGGGGGTTCTGGAGCCAATTTTGAGGGGCACACAGGACTTCTGCTTACAGTTGAATCCCATCCTATATTCTTCATGCATAGCTCTCGTTATTAATACAATGTATTTTTTAATTTATTTAAGTTTGTTAGTGTTTGATTATCACCAGCAGGTGGACTTAAAACAGTAAATTAAATTGGCTTTCTGATTTGCTGCAGGATGGTGTTCAAGTGACTGAAAGTGGAAAATTTCACATTAGCCCTGAGGGATTTCTTACCATTCGTGATGTTGGACCAGCGGATGAAGGCCGTTACGAATGTGTTGCAAGGAATACAATTGGATATTCTTCAGTTAGTATGGTACTAAGTGTAAACGGTAAGATTTATAAACTGCAGTTGGTGTGGAAGTCTCTCTCTAAAAAAATTACCAGGATCTTCAGAAGAGAAGAGGCTTCACTGGCAATGCAGTAACTGGTGGTAGAATGTAGAAATTATAAAAACTTCTGGTTCGCCAGAAGTGGCTTAGTCATGCTGGCCACATGACCCGGAAGCTGTATGCCGGCTCCCTCGGCCAATAAAGCGAGATGAGAGCCACAACCCCAGAGTCGTCCACGACTGGACCTAATGGTCAGGGGTCCCTTTACCTTTACTTTAAAAGGGAAGGGTTGCAGGGAATGAGGGAAATGGAAAGGTATTTTGAAACACAGGTGTCAGGCACACCAAGGGAAGATAATTTCTACTGCATATTTAATTATTCTTTGGATGGCTCGATAATAAGGTGTCCGCCAGCAAATTCACTAATAAGAAGAATATACATCATTGTCTCCTGTTTCAGAGGATGCCGTTAGAAAGGTAATCTAGAGTTTGGAATGGGCTATTTTTGGCGAGGTTTGTTCCACCTGGCTTATTTTAAAGGGTTGGGCTGTGGGGGTTTTTGTACTTCTGCAAACCTCAGAGTTTCCACAAGCTTGCTGATACCTCCTCCTTATTTCTCAGTGGCTGTTATGGCTACAGTTCTGTTGACACTCACCACTTGCATTCACTATTAGAAGGAAGGTGTGCAGGGAAGTTGTGGCAGAATTTCAAGAGACTGAGAATACTGAAGAGATAAAATGCTTTTCAGGGCTTGGAGAAGAAATAGGAGTCTTTCATCTTTCCTAGAGACCACCCAGCCTTTCCCCCCCCCCCCTCTAGATCAGTGTTTCCCAACCTTGGGTCTCCAGCTGCTGTTGGACTACAATTCCCAGCATCCCTGACCATTGGTCTTGCTAGCAAGGGATGATGGGAGTTGTAGTCCAAAAACAGCTGGAGACCCAAGGTTGGGAAACACTGCTCTAGATCAGAAATGTTGCTAAGATACAGATAAGATTACATGCTGCAGCTGAGAACCCTGGATTTGCTTTCGGAAGGCCTAAAGAGTCAGAGATTGCTTTCTTTCTTGCTTGCTTTCTTCCAATGCACTGCCTTTGAAACTCCTATCTGTTTTAGAAGGTAATGGGATCAAGTGATCAAGAAAAAGCCCAGAGCCTTTTAGACAGTGTGAATCTATCATGGCTCACATATTTTAAGTGCGTCTTTGGCTTACATGGCATTGTGGTTTGGGGTTCTTTAACACCTTTCTATTACAAAACAAAGAACAAATACTAATGGTAATTTATACCTTTTCATTGAACTTGTAGAAGAATGGAGGCATTCCCAATGCAATCTGTTTTTTCTTTAAGGATGTTCTCAATATATTGAAAATTTTCAGCTGTAAAAGTAAAACTTTTTAGAAAAAAAGAGATTGATTTGTAATACAAAAATGATGTCGTGTCTAGACTTTGCTTATAGTGAGTCATTTTTGTATGTGGATAAATTTGCAGCTTTTTTTCCTCCCCCCTCTCTCTAGTTCCTGATGTCAGTCGAAATGGAGATCAGTTTGTAGCAAGCTCAATTGTTGAAGCAATTGCTACTGTTGACAGAGCAATAAACTCAACCCGTACACATTTGTTTGACAGGTATTGTCTGGAGGGTTTTTGTTTTATTTTATTTCATCATGACAGTGTGCTGGTTTATTACTTGTTCGTTTTGTAACAGTAGCTTGAGGGGACATGGCAGTTTTGCTCAAAGATCAACTGGATACTCTACATCTTGTAATTCTTTTAGGTACGATAAATCCCCCTCTCTTCACAAGTAATCCTATATAGGCATATCCACACATCAGTTGCCTGCAATCTCAGTGGGTGGTGTAGCACAAAACGCTTTCCCACTGAGGCATAACTAAGCTTCTGGGACATTTCTACTGGTTGTATGGACTGGAGGACGGGGAGCACTTAGTCTAAAGCCTGCTGACTCTTTGGAGACTGGAAGTGCAGAAGCTGTGTATCCGATTCCCTAAATCAGAGCCATGTGGCTTTTCCAGTTTCCAAGTAATTGTAGAAGCCCAACCAGTTCAAAATCTTCCCCATAGAAGCTGTACAACTATTTGAGGGAGGAAAAAGAGGAAGTACGACTATTCTCCACTGCAATGCGCTGTACGTGCGGCTGCCTTTGAAGGTGACTTGGAAACTACAACTAATCCAGTATGCAACAGCTAGACTGGTGACTGAAAGTGGCTGCCGGGACCATATAACACCGGTCCCAGTATGTTTCCAGGCACAATTCAAAGTGTTGGTGCTGACCTCTAAAGCCCTAAACAGCCTCAGCCCAGTATACCTGAAGGAGCGTCTCCACCCCCATTGCTCAGCCCATACACTGAGGTCCTCCTCAGTGTGGTGTAGTGGTTAAGAGTGGTAGACTCGTAATCTGGTGAACCAGGTTCGCGTCTCCGCTCCTCCACATGCAGCTGCTGGGTGACCTTGGGCCTGTCACACTTCTCTGAAGTCTCTCAGCCTCACTCACCTCACAGAGTGTTTGTTGTGGGGGAGGAAGGGAAAGGAGAATGTTAGCTGCTTTGAGACTCCTTCGGGTAGTGATAAAGCGGGATATCAAATCCAAACTCCTCCTCTTCTTCTGCTGGTTCCCTCACTGTGAGAAGTGAAGTTACAGGGAACCAGGAAGAGGGCCTCTCTCAGTAGTGGTGTCCTCCCTGTAGAATGCTCTCCCTTCAGATGTCAAGGAGATAAAGAATTACACAACTTTTAGAAGGCAGCTCTGTATGTGGAGGTTTTTAACGCTTGAGCCTAAGACTTGCCAATCAGAAGGTCGGCGGTTCGAATCCCCGTGACAGGGTGAGCTCCCGTTGTTCAGTCCCTGCTCCTGCCAACCTAGCAGTTCGAAAGCACGTCAAAGTGCAAGTAGATAAATAGGTACCACTTTGGCGGGAAAGTAAATGGCGTTTCCGTGTGCTGCTCTGGTTCGCCAAAAGCAGCTTAGTCATTCATACTGGCCACATGACGCGGAAGCTGTCTGTGGACAAAGGCCGGCTCCCTCGACCAATAAAGCGAGATGAGCGCTGCAACTCCAGAGTCGGTCGCAACTGGACCTAATGGTCAGGGGTCCCCTTTACCCCTTTAAGCCGCCCAGAGTGGCTGGGCGAACCCAGCCAGATGGGCAGGGTATAAAAAATAAAACTATTACTATTATTAAATAACAAAAGTACTTCTTCATGCAGCACACATAGAGAACTCACTCCTACGGCTGCAGTTACAGCCACCAACTTGGATGCCTTTAATGTAGGGTGAGGCAAATTCATGAAGGACAAAGCCATCATCTACCTCCATAGTTTGAGGCAGTATACTTCCCAAGATGGGAGAGTGCTACTGTCCTCACGTCTTGCTCATGGGCTTCCCATAGGCATCTGATTGGCCACCGTGGCAACAGGATGCAGGAGTAGATGGACCACTGTTCCATCCCATCAGGGCTCTCCTTGTGTTCCTATGTTCTCATGCCAAAGTACACTTGTCCCCCTTTGAAACAACACTAGCTTATCTTTGGAGACAACTCTCCCAAGTTTTGAAGCATACTTTCAGGATCCCAGTTGTGCACATGTATAGCTTTCCACTCAGGTCTTTTGGAACTATTTCTCTCTCTCCCCTCCCCCCATGAGCTGTTCTGGGGATTCTCCTGACCTCTCCCTCCCAAACACCCAATTTTGTGGGCCACATTGGGGGAGGGAAGAGAAGGGAAAGCCCCATTGCGCAAATGAAAGTCTTTGTCAAGGCTCTCGCTGATGGGGCTCATTAGCTGTGTCCTGCCCAATGCGTGTGATGGAAACATTTTCTTAGATTTTGTATACTCCAGTCCACAGTGAATCTAGTGAATTGTGTCAACAAGGGGTTCTTTTCCCCTTGTTTCGTTTTGTGGTCATGCAGCATGCTTGACAGTCCTTACTCAACAAACCATGTGAAGTTGTCAGCTGCTGATACTTTATTTATTTATTTCTTGCTTGCCATTTGGGGGATAAGCAATCAAGGTATGTATTTATGACCGACTCATTGCCGATGATTTAATATAACAATTAGAGCTTTTATAGTTCGTAGTCTTCATATTAGTCACCAGTCAGCACATAGTGTTAAGGGCACAGCCGCTTTATTGCACACATCTGGATGGCTCTGTTTACCCTTTTACTTTTATGTCTTCTTCCTGTTTTCATCTATTAGCCGTCCTCGTTCTCCAAATGATCTGCTGGCCTTATTTCGATACCCAAGAGATCCTTACACTGTTGAGCAAGCAAGAGCTGGAGAAATATTCGAAAGAACATTGCAGCTAATTCAAGAACATGTGCAAGATGGTCTGATGGTTGACCTAAATGGAACAAGTCAGTGTTTTTGCCTTGTGTGCTCTAATTATGCATGACATTAGCCTGGAGTGGCATAGTCCAGTGCTGTGTGCCTTATCGTCCGGGTTTTGGCCTGTTTGTCAGAAGCTTGTATACAGATGTTGTGTGCTGTCACTGGGTGTAGAGTTATGTCATG
This sequence comes from Podarcis cretensis, assembly GCF_951804945.1. NCBI lineage: Eukaryota > Metazoa > Chordata > Lepidosauria > Squamata > Lacertidae > Podarcis > Podarcis cretensis. The sequence continues at coordinate 99,497,306 of NC_137172.1, forward strand.
TGTGTTATGCTATGTCCTGTGTTTTGTTGTGGGACTAGGAGTTGGTGGTCAGTTGTGGGTTGTGTGGTTTTTGTTTTCAAATCAGTTTAGTGGCAAACATATCCCTCCTGTGAGTTCCATCGTTGGTATCAGGGCCAGATTCTAAAGATGGATTTGGTAGGTGTGGACATGCCAGTCCCAGCTATGCCAGCTCCATTGCTAGATTTGAGCATCTCTGCCAGTGTACCACCTGTGACAGTGGCATGCCTTGTGTTCCTTGTTTGGCATAGTGGGCCTTCTCCACCTCCTCTGTCCTCTTGGCTGGTGTATCTTGAGCGTAGGGTTTTAGCTGTATATAATAAATAAAATGCACATCTGAAACCTTCTTTTTTAAAAAAGTCTTGCGCCAGGAAGATGTCTCTGATCTAAACTGCTTCCGGCAAAGTGAAAAGCAATGGTGGTGAGCAACCTGGTTTCATTTTCCCTCCAGAAAAGGTGCTTTGGGGGTAAAATTAAATGTTCCATCGCAAACATAAAGCGCTTGGATGGGAAGAAAGTTGCAGTGGGTGAAGGAACAGGCTGGGAATTTGAAGCTAGGGTTCTTGAGCTGCAGGCTGGGGCTGAGATAGTTTGTGCCCCAAATGAAGGAATAGCCATTGACACATGGCATTGACACCGAACAGCTGAAAGGAGTGGTGTAGACTCCATGAGCTGGAATGAAGTATGTGAAACCTTTGTAAGTGCCTCAGATAGCACCTACACAACAGGTTAAATTCAAAAATAATACATAGCGGGATTTTAAAAAATGTTTTCTCTCCCTCGCCTCATTCTTCTCTTTCGAAGTGTCTCTCTTCTCTCAAACTGCATACTTTATTCTGAAAGCAAAATGCAAATAAGATGTTTTAGCACCATAAAGGTTCATCCGAGGGTTTCACAAATGAAACACATATGACTCTTTACTTCTTTCCCTCCAGTGTGGAATGCTGCTTGAGGATATGAGCAACTCTATATCCACACTGCTTAAAGCGTGTTTTGTAATCACCTTTTCTGACAACGCCTAATAATTGCCCCGGTGGAATACCCATATCCTTAGTCTGAATGTATCAGCATAACCTAAATTGGCATTTGTAAAGCAATTATTTAATAATCCCTCCAAGGCCTTGTTTTTGGCAGTTATCTGTGCTTGAGGCATGTTGCAAGTAGTTGGAAGCTATACTAAAATTTTAGAAAGGCAGAACAGCTAGGACTTGGCAGGTAATGAACTGCTGCAGCCAGGTTGATCATGTGAAAGGAAATACTTTTCCTTAGGATGGTTCTTCTGTTTTGAGTAATTGTGAGTTTTATTAAAGTATACTAAAAACTTAAACTCAAAACCCTGAACTCAGCAGAAGGTTCTATGCTTCATGGTTTTGAAACGTTACCAGAGTAACTCAGCTACCCAGATTTCTCCACATAATTCGGACTAAACAGATAATATATACTGAGTCGTTTATTGTCTTGTCACATTCCCCAAATCCAGATCATGACTTTGACAATGTACATTTTTTGTGTGGAACTGTTGTGATATATTTGATAGCAGTCTTGTCGAAACAAACCATTTTCAAGAATAGTTGTGAATAAAATCCTAACATTTCTAGATTAAATATATAAAATAATTTTAATCATTCTTAAAAAGTAATTCACAAACAATTCTGGCAATAATACAATCATACTGGATATGGCTGAAATGATCTTAGTTTTTTCTTATTGTCTCTTTTTACGAATAAGCCTTGGCTTCTAATAGACGTCTGTTTGAGAGAAACAGGTCACAAAATTTGTTGTTGTTGTTTAGTCGTTTAGTCGTGTCCGACTCTTCGTGACCCTATGGACCAGAGAACGCCAGGCACTCCTGTCCTCCACTGCCCCCCGCAGCTTGGTCAGACTCATGCTGGTAACCTCGAAAACACTATCCAACCATCTCATCCTCTGTCGCCCCCTTCTCCTTGTGCCCTCCATCTTTCCCAACATCAGGGTCTTCTCCAGGGAGTCTTCTCTTCTCATGAGGTGGCCAAAGTATTGGAGCCTCAGCTTCACAATCTGTCCTTCCAGTGAGCACTCAGGGCTGATTTCCTTCAGAATGGAGAGGTTTGATCTTCTTGCAGTCCATGGGACTCTCAAGAGTCTCCTCCAGCACCATAATTCAAAAGCATCAATTCTTCGGTGATCAGCCTTCTTTATGGTCCAGCTCTCACTTCCATACATCACTACTGGGAAAACCATAGCTTTAACTATACGGACCTTTGTTGGCAAGGTTATGTCTCTACTTCTCAAGATGCTGTCTAGGCCTGTCATTGCCCTTCTCCCAAGAAGCAGACGTCTTTTAATTTCGTGGCTGCTGTCACCATCTGCAGTGATCATGGAGCCCAAGAAAGTAAAATCTCTCACTGCCTCCATTTCTTCCCCTTCTATTTGCCAGGAGGTGATGGGACCAGTAGCCATGATCTTCGTTTTTTTGATGTTGAGCTTCAGACCATATTTTGCACTCTCCTCTTTCACCCTCAATAAAAGGTTCTTTAATTCCTCCTCACTTTCTGCCATCAAGGTTGTGTCATCTGCATATCTGAGGTTGTTGATATTTCTTCCGGCAATCTTAATTCCGGCTAGGGATTCATCCAGCCCAGCCTTTCGCATGATGAATTCTGCATATAAGTTAAATAAGCAGGGTGACAAAATGCAGCCTTGTCGTACTCCTTTCCCAATTTTGAACCAGTCAGTTGTTCCATATCCAGTTCTAACTGTAGCTTCTTGTCCCACATAGAGATTTCTCAGGAGACAGATGAGGTGATCAGGCACTCCCATTTCTTTAAGAACTTGCCATAGTTTGCCATGGTCGACACAGTCAAAGGCTTTTGCATAGTCAATGAAGCAGAAGTAAATGTCTTTCTGGAACTCTCTAGCTTTCTCCATAATCCAGCGCATGTTTGCAATTTGGTCTCTGGTTCCTCTGCCTCTTCTAAATCCAGCTTGCACTTCTGGGAGTTCTCGGTCCACATACTGCTTGAGCCTTCCTTGTAGAATTTTAAGCATAACCTTGCTAGCGTGAGAAATTAGTGCAATTGTGCGATAGTTGGAGCATTCTTTGGCACTGCCCTTCTTTGGGATTGGGATGTAGACTGATCTTCTCCAATCTTCTGGCCACTGCTGAGTTTTCCAAACTTGCTGGCATATTGAGTGTAGCACCTTAACAGCATCATCTTTTAAAATTTTAAATAGTTCAGCTGGAATACCATCACTTCCACTGGCCTTGTTATTTGCAGTGCTTTCTAAGGCCCATTTGACTTCACTCTCCAGGATGTCTGGCTCAAGGTCAGCAACCACACTACCTGGGGTGTATGAGACATCCGTTTCTTTCTGGTATAATTCCTCTGTGTATTCTTGCCACCTCTTCTTGATGTCTTCTGCTTCTGTTAGGTCCTTTCCACTTTTGTCCTTTATTATGGAAATCTTTGTGCGAAATGTTCCTTTCATATCTCCAATTTTCTTGAACAGATCTCTGGTTCTTCCCATTCTATTGCTTTCCTCTATTTCTTTGCATTGCTTGTTTAAGAAGGTCTTCTTGTCTCTCCTTGCTATTCTTTGGAAATCTGCATTCAATTTCCTGTATGTTTCACGATCTCCCTTGCATTTTGCTTGCCTTCTCTCCCCCGCTATTTGTAAGGCCTCATTGGACAGCCACTTTGCTTTCTTGCATTTCCTTTTCATTGGGATGGTTTTCGTTGCTGCCTCCTGTATAATGTTACGAGCCTCCATCCATAGTTCTTCAGGCACTCTGTCCACCAAATCTAAATCCTTAAACCTGTTCCTCACTTCCACTGTGTATTCATAAGGGATTTGACTTAGATTGTATCTTACCGGCCCAGTGGTTTTTCCTACTTTCTTCAGTTTAAGCTTGAATTTTGCTATAAGAAGCTGATGATCTGAGCCACAGTCAGCTCCAGGTCTTGTTTTTGCTGACTGTATAGAGCTTCTCCATCTTTGGCTGCAGAGAATATAATCAATCTGATTTCTATGCTGCCCATCTGGTGATGTCCATGTGTAGAGTCGTCTCTTGTGTTGTTGGAAAAGCGTGTTTGTGATGACCAGCTTGTTCTCTTGACAGAACTCTATTAGCCTTTGCCCTGCTTCGTTTTGATCTCCAAGGCCAAACTTGCCAGTTGTTCCTTTTATCTCTTGACTCCCTACTTTAGCATTCCAATCCCCTATAATGAGAAGAACATCCTTCTTTGGTGTCACTTCTATAAGGTGTTGTAAGTCTTCATAGAATTGGTCAATTTCAGTTTCTTCAGCACCAGTAGTTGGTGCATAAACTTGGATTACTGTGATGTTAAAAGGTCTGCCTTGGATTCGTATCGAGATCATTCTATCATTTTTGAGATTGCAACCCAGTACAGCTTTTGCCACTCTTTTGTTGACTATGAGGGCCACTCCATTTCTTTTACGGGTTTCTTGCCCACAGTAGTAGATATGATGGTCATCCGAACTGAATTCACCCATTCCCGTCCATTTTAGTTCACTGATGCCCAGGATGTCAATATTTATTCTTGCCATCTCATTTTGACCACCTCCAACTTACCCATGTTCATGGTTCTTACATTCCAGGTTCCTATGCAATATTTTTCTTTACAGCATTGGACTTTCCTTTCGCTTCCAGGCATATCCGCAACTGAGCGTCCTTTCGGCTTTGGCCCAGCCGCTTCATCAGCTCTGGATCTACTTGTACTTGCCCTCCGCTCTTCCCCAGTAGCATGTTGGACGCCTTCCGACCTGAGGGGCTCATCTTCCAGCGTCATAACTTTTATATGCCTGTTGTCTTTGTCCATGGAGTTTTCTTGGCAGGGATACTGGAGTGGCTTGCCGATTCCTCCTCCAGGTGGATCACGTTTGGTCAAAACTCTCCACTATGACCTGTTCATCTTGGGTGCCCTGCTCGGCATAGTTCATAGCTTCTCTGAGTTCTTCAAGCCCCTTCGCCACGGCAAGGCAGTGATCCATGAAGGGGAGGTCACAAAATACATAACCCCTAAGCTGCTGCCCTACCAAGGAAGCAAAACAGGGATTGTGGAAGCTGCAGCTCATGCACAAATTAATTTCCATAGCATTGTATTATGCCAGCATTATGTGCAACCAAGGGCACTGGTGGATCAGTTTTTTTAAAATAAGAAAAAGTTTGTGATTACGTTATTTGTAGCTTGTCTCCCATTACTTTAAGTAAGTTTTTTAAAAAATACTACTAGGAAAAGAATAATTTTTGTGCTACCTCCTAAAGGTGATCTGCAACCCTAACACACTTCCTCGTGGGCAAGCCCCATTGTACTCAAGGGGGTCTGTATTCTCAGTAATGACTGTGTGTGAAGTCAACTGGTTGATTAATAGATCAAGTAATGTCACACCTTTTGAGATATCGAAAGAGGGAGCATTCTAGCTTATGATATAATAAAGAGAAGCTATCATTCATCATAGCTCCTGTGCCTTCTTTCCGAAAGAAAATGGCTATCTTTAATATTTTCTTTCCCGTTCCCTATTGCAGTAACACACCAGAACCAAAAGAGCCTCAAAAGGTAAAGAACTGTGCCCCTTAACTCACAGTACCCTGATTTAAAATGCCCCCCAACTAATTAGTTTATCAGTGTTGTAGATTTTACATGGTTAAAACTGATTAAAGCGTGTAGTAATAGCATTTTTGTTTCCAGGACTTAAAAGGTATTTGATCCTTCCCTCTCTCTCTCTCTTATCTGTTTCAGGCTATCACTATAATGACCTTGTGTCTCCACAGTATTTGAATCTGATAGCTAACCTCTCAGGCTGCACGGCCCATAGGCGTGTGAATAACTGCTCAGATATGTGCTATCACCAGAAATACAGAACACATGATGGGACCTGCAATAACTTGCAGCATCCGATGTGGGGAGCCTCCCTAACAGCCTTTGAACGCTTGCTGAAGTCGGTCTACGAAAACGGATTTAATTTGCCAAGGGGCATTGGAGCTAACCGGCGTTATAATGGACACACACTCCCAATGCCACGCTTGGTTTCAACCACGCTGATCGGGACGGAAACAATAACCCCTGACGACCAGTTTAGCCATATGCTGATGCAATGGGGCCAATTCCTAGACCATGACCTGGACTCCACCGTTGCTGCTCTGAGTGAAGCCAGGTTTTCTGATGGCCAGCACTGCAGCTCCGTTTGTACAAACGACCCCCCGTGTTTCTCCATCATGGTGCCGCCCAACGACCCTCGAGTCAGGAACGGAGCGCGGTGCATGTTTTTTGTGCGTTCCAGCCCGGTGTGCGGAAGTGGCATGACTTCCCTTCTCATGAATTCGGTTTACCCACGAGAACAGATCAATCAGCTGACTTCCTATATCGATGCATCCAATGTGTATGGCAGTTCGGATCATGAGGCACAAGAAATCAGAGATTTGGCAAGCCACAGGGGGCTTCTGAGACAGGGCATTGTGCAGAGATCTGGGAAGCCTCTTCTCCCATTTGCTACCGGCCCACCAACTGAATGTATGCGGGATGAGAATGAGAGCCCAATTCCTTGCTTCTTAGCCGGCGACCATCGCGCCAATGAACAGCTGGGACTCACCAGCATGCATACCTTGTGGTTCAGAGAACACAACAGGATTGCCACAGAGTTGCTGAAACTCAACCCACACTGGGACGGCGATACAATTTATCATGAAACACGCAAGATTGTGGGTGCAGAAATGCAACACATAACGTACAGCCACTGGCTGCCTAAGATTTTGGGAGAGGTAGGATTGAAGATGCTTGGCGAATATAAAGGTTACGACCCCAATATTAATTCTGGAATAACTAATGAATTTGCAACTGCCGCTTTTAGGTTTGGTCACACGCTGATCAATCCCATACTGTATCGGTTGGATGAAAACTTTGAGACTATTCCACAAGGCCACATACCTCTTCATAAAGCGTTCTTCTCCCCGTTTCGGATTGTAAACGAAGGAGGCATTGACCCGCTTCTAAGGGGTTTATTTGGTGTCGCTGGTAAGATGCGTGTAACATCGCAGTTGCTCAATACGGAATTGACAGAGAGGCTTTTCTCCATGGCTCGGGCAGTAGCGTTAGATCTGGCCGCAATGAATATTCAAAGAGGTAGAGATCACGGAGTACCACCTTACCACGATTTTAGAGTTTACTGTAACCTTTCTTCGGCTCACACGTTTGAAGATTTGAAAAATGAAATCAAGAATCCTGACATCAGAGAGAAACTCAGGAGGTAAGTGTTAGATAAATGTGACTTAAAATAAAAATGTACTTATTTGGTGGGAACTAAACATTCTTATTTCTTTAAACAAAAACAATAAAACACTCAATTGTAAGTTATGTACCGTATTTTTCGCTCTATAAGACGCACCAGACCACAAGATGCACATAGTTTTTGGAGGAGGAAAACATGAAAAAAAAAAATTCTGAATCTCAGAAGCCAGAACAGCAAGAGGGATCGCTGCGCAGTGAAAGCAGCAATCCCTCTTGCTGTTCTGGCTTCTGGGATAGCTGCGCAGCCTGCATTTGCTCCATAAAATGCACACACATTTCCCCTTACTTTTTAGGAGGGAAAAAGTGACTCTTATAGAGCAAAAAATACGGTACTTTCAAAGGGCTGTATCCAACACTTCTGCTCACACAACAGGACTTTTCCTTCTCCTCCTCCTCTCCCTGCATGCTCCCCAGATCTGCTCCAGAGGATCTCCTGATTCTTTAAAAGAGATTTTGAGGGTGCATGGTTGGGCTATAGGGGAGAGAAGAGGAGGAACCAGCAGCATTGGATACAACCCAGAATGTTTAATTTCATGGCAGTCTGTCAATATATTATATACACATATTTAAACTTGCATATGACACTACTGCCCTTAGGCAAAACTAAGAATGCCTTTGTGCTATCTAGATAGATAAGATTTATTGAATAGATTTGCTGAACCAACTAATGTTTAAAATGTTGGAGGTTACCTTCTGAGTTACAGCAAAGGTTTACATTACCTTGCTTTAGAAATCAGCTTTCAGAAGTCAAATGGAAATAAGGGCTCAAACCTGCCTGGAAGCTGTGCTGACTAATGCTACAGATGTGATCTCATCCTCAGTCTGGGGAAGGAAAGACACTGTACACATCCAAGCAGCGAGTGCAGAAAAAAGGGGAATGGGAGCATTGGCTCAAATTAAGTCCTACATAAACACACAAGGGGAAGGCAACCAAAGTAAAAACCAGACTGCCATCTTTCTATCTCCAACTGTGTGACATTTCAGCTGTCATTCTTCAGAGTGGTATAAGGCTGAAATTGTGTGTACTGTATGATCTTCAATCATTTATGCTTTTTTTACTTTTTATTTCATATTCTTTACTGAAAAATATACAAAATTTTAGGTGCACAGAGTAAGATAAGACACAAAACAGAAGAAACAAGAAATAGTACACATGTAGAAAACAACACAACAACAACAAAAAAGATATTGTATACATTACCAAAAAGGGGGGGGGGGAGCTTCCTATTGTAGTTAACCAGTCCTTAATATAATATTTATAAAATATGGTATATTTATGGATAAATTTAACAATATAGTGGTACCTCAGGTTAAGTACTTAATTCATTCCGGAGGTCCGTACTTAACCTGAAAGTGTTCTTAACCTAAAGCACCACTTTAGCTAATGGGGCCTCCTGCTGCTGCTGCGCCGCCGGAACACGATTTCTGTTCTCATCCTGAAGCAAAGTGCTTAACCTGAAGCACTATTTCTGGGTTAACGGAGTCTGTAACCTGAAGTGTATGTAACCTAAAGCGTATGTAACCTGAGGTACCACTGTATTTGGAATTCATTTTTATAAATCAATCATTCATCTTACTTGTAATAGGTTATATGGTTCACCACTGAACATAGATTTGTTTCCTGCTCTTATGGTGGAAGATTTAATTCCTGGTAGCAGATTGGGACCAACACTGATGTGTCTCCTGAGCACACAGTTTAAGCGTCTCCGAGATGGGGACAGGTAAGTTTTGGTAGAAAACAAAAAAATAATAATTCAAAATTAATAATTTCACCATCTTAACAGTAATCAGCGATAGTGGCTGTGTATCCTCTTTCTTATGCTTAATTAATTTTTCAGTTACCATAACTGGCTAGTATAGGAGGACGAGTACCCTGTGGTAAAAATGTAGGAATTGGTGGGCGGGGGGTGGGGGGCATGTTCAGGAAAATTGAAAGGCAGGCAGAATATAGATCAGAATCTGCTGTTAGATCTCAGAATGATGTGCAGTAGAGCATTTCCTCTGCATGCAGAAGCAACAGATTCCATCCATGGCATTGCCAGATAGCATCAGAAGGTCCCTGTCTTCCTGGACAGCCACTGCCATTTAATGTGGCCTAGTGCTATGGGCCCATGGTCTTAACAGTGCTGTTTTTCAAGAAAAATAGGTGCTGGAACTCATTATGAACACCTCTCTTATGGCAATGGCACTCAGCTGAGAGATGCTGGAACTGAGTTCCAGCTGAAAAAAAGAGCCCTTGTCTTAAACAGTATAACATAGCTTCTCAGGTCTGATTGACTTGTTTAACAGTAAAGGTAAAGGGGCCCCTGACCATTAGGTCCAGTTGTGGCTGACTCTGGGGTTGCAGCGCTCATCTCGCTTTATTGGCTGAGGGAGCCGGCATACAGCTTCCAGGTCATGTGACTAAGCCGCTTCTGGCAAACCAGAGCAGTGCACAGAAACGCCGTTTACCTACTTGCACTTTGACGTGAACTGCTAGGTTGGCAGGAGCAGGGACCAAGCAACGGGAGCTCACCCCGTCGCGGGGATTCGAACCGCCTACCTTCTGATCGGCAAGTCCTAGGCTCTGTGGTTTAACCAACTGCGCCACCCGTGTCCATGTTTAATAATAGGAACACCATAAAAGGGCTTGCCTCCCCTCTCCCACCATGTAAGTGAAGGGAAGTAAAACATGGAGTGGGTTTTTATTGAAAGACTGTGAGCTCATTTCAGTGTATGTCTCACAAAGAACAGTAAGTTAACTGACCACCATTTTGCAGTTATTTTAATGCTCAAGGCAATTTGCCTATCTTCTCAAAGGACAGACTAGTCCTGGTGTACTGGAGTATTTTAATATATTGACATTGGATTTTCATTTAAGGGTCGAAATGGCAGGTGAGCTAAGAAATACTCGCCATCAGGCAGTGGTGATTCATGGAGGTGGAGTCCCATTGTGCAAGCATACCTTGTTCCATGCATGCAACAACTTTAGTTGACTCCCACCCACAGTCCTGATAATTGCAGAGTTTAATCCTATCTTCCGATTGAATGTTCTATCCATATTTTTTGTTAATTGAGATTTGTCTAATGATTTATTCTTACTTTATGTGAGACTATAGGTTATGGCATGAGAATCCAGGTGTGTTTACTCCATCTCAGTTGACTCAGATCAAGCAGGCATCCCTTGCCAGAATTCTGTGTGACAATGGCGACAACATAACCAGAGTGCAACGTGATGTTTTCAGAGTGGCTGAGTTCCCACATGGATATGGAAGCTGCGATGAAATTCCTAAAGTAGATCTCAGAATGTGGCAAGATTGCTGTGAAGGTAGGTAGACACCCACACACAATTATTCTGAAAAGGCAATTATTATTATTATATTTATTTATTTATTTATTGAATTTGTTTGCATCTAAGTTCCTTTGGGTTGATAAAGCAATTAACAGACAGACCAAACCCCCCCCCACACACACATAGATACATTAAAAACATCCCTCCACTTCCAAAAGGCTATAGATAGTTAAAGGCCTGGTTATAGAGGTAAGTTTTTGCCTGGTGCTGAAAGATATATATAATCATGGTACCAGGCGAGCCTTCCCGGGGAGAGCATTCTACAGAAGAGGAGCCACCACAGTAAAGGACCATTCTTGTGTTGCCACCCTCTGGACCTCTGAAATAACTTCATTGATATTAGGCAGGGAAACAAGTTGAGGAAAATAGGTTATCAAGTTCCTTTCTCAAAGCAGCTGTTTAGATGTTCTATGGCTTTTGGTTCTTCTTGCACAAATCCTGCTGAATGTGGTGGCATAGCGCAAAACTTCTTAAAATTGAACTCTAGGGACATGGGTTCAAATCCCTGCTCTGTCGGGAGATCTTTGAGAAGTGAGCATTCTCCCCTGGAATGACCATTCTAACCCAATCTTAAAAGGCTGGTGAGAAAGGATGAAAAATAAAACACCCATGCATGCCCTCCTTCCCCAATAAGGACATTTGAAGAAAGATGGAGTATCCATGTGATATACAAGTATTTAATAAGCACTGTGCTTTAGTGGCTCATATCTGGCAAAACCTAGACGTTGTATTCATTATGCTTAATACATGTTCAGTTTGGACTGTAGCATGTGAGTATGCATTGGCTCACTTTGCCTGAACCTCATCTGCTCTCCTCAAGAGAAGTCTATGGCTAACAATGTTTACAGTAAAGTTTATCCTTATCTCTTAGACAGTCATCCTGGTCAATTCCCCCTGGCCCCTTCCCAGACAAAACAATAACAGCAGTTGGGAAGGGGAGGAAGTGGCAGTTGTGAAAGCTCACTAGGAACAAGACAGGACTCATTGTCTCTTCTGCACTGGAATTTAGTTGGCGTGCATGAAGTTTGTAGTCTCCTCCTGCCCCAACCCCTTCACTTTTAGAGGCAGAAGGAAATGTAAATCCCATGAGCCCCAATGGAATAACAGTCCTCAACATGATCAGGACCTCCATTTTCCATCAAGAAGAGGTCACCAGTGCCTACATTATCTCTAATGAACCTTCACCACAGGTTGTTAAGTTGTGGGTGAACATATCAGACGACACAGTGATTCTTCAAACAGCTCTTGTTTCTTCAGAGGCCAGAACAGAACTGAGCTGAAGGGTTCAGTCAGCCTGCTTATATAGAGCTCCAGTACACATCATTGTAACAACTTTCTAAAACTATCCAATCACTGAACGTCACTTCCAATCCCTTATTTGCATAACTATCTACAGTATCCCCCTGCTGGCCCAGGGTGAGAACTTCAGTACATAACACAGGTGGTTACCCCTCTCCCAAAGATTACAGTTTTTGTTGGTTTAGGAAGAAGTAGGAAGAACTGGCAAGGGGGACACACTAGCAGAGGCCCACTTTGAGCTGCAGCTGAATTTGGAGGGGCCTAGGCCCGACTCTAAAGGGAGTGAGGATCTTCAAACCATGGGTATTTATATTTCAGGCTCTCCCAATTCCAAATTTGTTCCCATTGCACCCCTTTCTTCCTCAGCAGCTAATGGAAGTTTTCACTATTTTGAGACAAAGCAAGAAGAGGCTATTACACTTACAGACATTTTGTTCCTGTATATATTGAAATGAGAAACATTGCTCCTATTCTGCAAACAAGCACTTGACAATCAAAATTTGACAGTTTGGCCAAGGTGTATACTATAAAAAGCTGGCCTTTTTATTGAGCCTTTTATTATTGCAACACTACATAATAGAATGTATCTGTTTTCATTATCCTTCCTGTTTTCCTTGCTCCTAAATACTTTTCCAGAATAGATTTTAAATTATATTTGTTACTGAAATGTATCTCTTTCTGGAACGTTTAGCAAGTAGTAAAGCAGTGTAATAAAAAGAAAAACAAAGTGGCTCTTCCTCTGCATAATAACAAAACCCAGATACTTGTTTGACAAACCATTGCCGCCACAGAATTACTGTTTTATTCTGGTAAGCAAAGTTGTTTCTCTCCATGTGTGTCTCTCTCAAAAGTGATTAATATTTCATCTTCCTTTTCTTCCAATACCCTTGACAGCTTTCTTGCCCTTTTGAGCTTTCCTGAAACGCACATCTTAAAGCATCAACATAAGCCAACCCTCTCAAACCACAGATCTGCATAGTGATGCCCCCTGAAAAAGGAATCTGTTCAAATCTTTCAGGCAGAGAACTTTGATGAACAAACCTCCTCTCTCAGCAGTAAATAGCACATCACTAACATTCTCTTCCACTCTCAGCCAGCAAATCTACTGTAGGAAAGCTTTCCACAACCCTAGTGTGAGTTCCCATACTATTCACCACCCCTGTCTTCCCATCTCTTAAGGGGTAAAGTATACAGCAGCTGCCTACCTCGGCCTCCAATGTATAATCAAACTTCCTGTAGATGTTTAATTTCACTGTAAGTGAAGTTTCTCTCTCTCTCTGTATGTCTCTCAGAGAGGTACTTGATATTTCACTAAAAGATTTTAGGGAAGAGGTTATTTTGAGCTTTTCCATACAGTTTTCCAAGCCAGAAAATTAAAAAGCCAATTACAGTTTACTGGGCACAATAGATAAAGGGACCCCTGACCATTAGGTCCAGTCGTGGCCGACTCGGGGGTTGTGGCGCTCATCTCGCTTTATTGGCCAAGGGAGCTAGCGTACAGGTTCCGGGTCATGTGGCCAGCATGACTAAGCCGCTTCTGGCGAACCAGAGCAACACACGGAAATGCCGTTTACCTTCCCTATTTATCTACTTGCACTTTGACGTGCTTTCGAACTGCTAGGTTGGCAGGAGCAGGGACTGAGCAACAGGAGCTCACCCCGGGTCGTGGGGATTCGAACCGCCAACCTTCTGATAGGCAAGTCCTAGGCTCTGTGGTTTAACTCACATGTCTTTAAAATCCGAAAACTTGTTCATAAACCCCATAACATTCTGTTCAATTTCAGACTGTAGAACTAGAGGACAATTCAATGCATTCTCTTACCACTTTCGAGGAAGACGTTCCCTTGATTTCAGTTTCCGTGAAGACAAGCCATCAAAGCACATGAAAATGTCAAAAACAAGGTAAAGGTTTTATTTATTTATTTATTCATTTATTTTTTAAAATGACAATATGTAAACATGCATGTTATTACTGAGGCACAGAAGTCTTTGGACACCTCCCAAACATTCTGCTGCAAGTCTTTATTTACTTTTGTCCTTCAGCACATGAATTTTAGGAATGTGGCCGTATCTTATCAGCTAGGAGGTCGTATGTCTTACTCGTTTCCAAAAATTGCATTCCTTTTATTTCAAGTGCTTCATAATTAAATAGCTTTAGAAAGAACTCTTTCTTGGCAAATGCATCACAAGCAATCATTCAGAATCCCAGACTTGTTTTATCTTACATAGGAAAAATAATTCGGGGCAAATACATGGTTATTCAGATTGCAAGGTTGGCTACCTTGTGTGATCCAAAATGCGGTCATTTTTTGCGCTGTTGTATTTTTTATGGGTTGCTATCCTTCCAGAGATTCATGCACTGAGTGCCAGACTACTATTCAAAATCATTTTGATAAGACCAAGTGGATTGTGAATCATACAACAAAGGTGTGTTATCTCCAGTGCTGTTTAATATCTACAAGAAGCCATTAGGAGTGGTCATTAGGCGTTTTGGAGCGAGGTGTCGTCAGTATGCCGATGACACTTGGCTCTAGTTAGCCATAGCATCTTACGAGGGAGATATATGGGGAAGCCTTGGTAATGGGGAGCAACAAACATGTCAGAATATCATGTTAGGAACAGGATTATTGGATTCTTTAATTAATACAATTCCAGTTCTAAAGCAAATAACATTTATTTTTTAAGAATCTTTTATGTCCTACTAATGTACAGGGCTTTTAATCATAAAAATCCTGAACAGCTTTGCTAATCCAAGTGTACTTTTTCCACCTAGGATGATAGATGGGCCTTCCTAGGACTATGACGCCATGCCTTCAGTGCATAGGCAAAGTAATTTATGAGTTGCATCAACAATACACCTAAATTACATTTTGGCTTTTCCTTCTCTCCTCCTGGTTTTTTTCTCTGAGCAGGAGGATGTGAGCATGATGTAAATATCTTAGGAAGTTGAAGTGTATGGTTCTTGTCATTTTGGTAGGTGGGAGAGATGCTTAAAAATGTGTGTAGTACACACTGTAACGGTCTCAGATTTGTAAAATAGTCTGTAGCTTGCAAAACCTGTAATGGGATACCATACTTGGAAATTAGCCAGTATGAATGTTTGTTAAAGTTTCATATTTTATCGTTTAAAAATCCTGATCTAAGACAATCACCAAGTCTTTAATCTTCCATTTGTTTACGAGTCAGTCTTTTAACATATGCTTATTTCTAGTGAGAGGCATTTAAAAACATGCAAAGGTAATAAAAATGGGGGGGGGGGGGACTGTGCATGTTTCAGCACTATGAAACAACAATAAACAAGGGTTAAAATTAATATGATGCACTTCTTAACATATAATAAAAATACTATTAATACTATTAAATAACTGAAAATTTTATTTAAAAAAGCAGGGAAGACCAAAAAAACCCAACAAACCTGTTTTTTGCCTTTTAAATGCTACCGTTTTATATACTTCCATCAGCTGCAAAGAGATGGAAAGAGGTCAAGTTCTTCGTTGTATTTATTATTACCTTTAGAAGCAGTATGCATCTGCTGAGTAGAAATTCCTGCTCTGCTGTTTCCAGGATACACTATTCTGTGACTGGGAATATAAAATTTTTGTTTGTTTAGCCGTTTAGTCGTGTCCGACTCTTCGTGACCCCATGGACCAGAGCACGCCAGGCACTTCGGTCTTCCACTGTCTCCCGCAGTTTGGTCAGACTCATGTTTGTAGCTTCGAGAACATTGTCCAACCATCTCGTCCTCTGTCGTCCCCTTCTCCTTGTGCCCTCCATCTTTCCCAACATCGGGGTCTTTTCCAGGGAGTCTTCTCTTCTCATGAGGTAGCCAAAGTATTGGAGCCTCAGCTTCAGGATCGGTCCTTCCAATGAGCACTCAGGGCTAATATCCTTATAAATGGATGTGTTTGATCTTCTTGCAGTCCATGGGACTCTCAAGAGTCTCCTCCAGCACCATAATTCAAAAGCATCGATTTTTGAAAAGCATCGATCATCTGCAGTGATCATGGAGCCCAAGAAAGTAACATCTCTCACTGCCTCCATTTCCTCCCCTTCTATTTGCCAGGAGGTGATGGGACCAGTGGCCACGATCTTCGTTTTTTTGATGTTGAGCTTCAGACCATATTTTGCGCTCTCCTCTTTCACCCTCATTAAAAGGTTCTTTAATTCCTCCCCACTTTCTGCCATCAAGGTTGTGTCATCTGCATATCTGAGGTTGTTGATATTTCTTCCGGCAATCTTAATTCCGGCTTGGAATTCATCCAGCCCAGCCTTTCGCATGATGAATTCTACATATAAGTTAAATAAGCAGGGAGACAATATACAGCCTTGCCGTACTCCTTTCCCAATTTTGAAGCAATCAGTTGTTCCATATCCGGTTCTAACTGTAGCTTCTTGTCCCACATAGAGATTTCTCAGCAGACAGATGAGGTGATCAGGCACTCCCATTTCTTTAAGAACTTGCCATAGTTTGCTGTGGTTGACACAGTCAAAGGCTTTTGCATAGTCAATGAAGCAAAAGTAGATGTCTTTCTGGAACTCTCTAGCTTTCTCCATAATCCAGCGCATGTTTGCAATTTGGTCTCTGGTTCCTCTGCCTCTTCTAAATCCAGCTTGCACTTCTGGGAGTTTTCGGTCCATATACTGCTTGAGCCTTCCTTGTAGAATTTTAAGCATAACCTTGCTAGCATGTGAAATGAGTGCAATTGTGCGGTAGTTGGAGCATTATTTTAAATATATATTCTTTTCAAATATATGGATATTTAATATAAAATTAAATATCCATATATCTTCTAAAGAATAACAGGGTCATTCTACACCTTAATGATGTAACATCTTTCCATGGTGAAGTGTAAAAACTTAGTGAGTAATGGCTGAAACGATGTTGCTTTGGTCAACCTTTTCAGATTGTTTCAAGCCTATGCTCTTCTTCTCCAACCCTCCTGCAATACAAAGGGGTCAGTTTTTAGCATTCAAGTACAATGGGGATGTTAGGACTGAATCCTACACTGTGCTGTTTTTTCCTTCAGCGCCAATCTCCTTCTTTCATTAAGTGTTGCTTAAGTTTTCTTTGTAAGCAAAACTGAGATTCTGTTGGAAGAGGAAATAGTAATTCTGCTACATAGGTCACATTTTATACACTGGAGAATAATAATGCATGTGTTCACTTATTGCTGTAGACTTTTAAATCTGCATTCTCTTTCCTGATCTTGGCTGGCTTTCTCATCCTTATCTCAAGTAACATGGGGAGGGGAGAGGATTAAAGCACTTTATTAGACTGCTAGCCTTCTGATTTTTTTGGAATGTATTACTGGCATTTATTTTACCGGTAAGTCTGCAGAATGTAAAGCTCAATAAAGGGAACACCTGCCAATCAGCATATTCTTTTTTTTTTCTGCATGCGGTAAAGTTTATGCCAAGTTTCACATCGTGAAAGAATTCTGTTACAGCAGCAACACCTATTTCAAAAACATCTTGAGGAGAAAGCAGTTGCCATCTGGTCTTCACTATGTGGAGTCTAAGAACTTTTAATGACTATATCAACTCTGCATCTAATTCAGCACCAAAGGGTCACCATTGCAAATCATAACCGTTGTGGAAAGTTCCTAATTCTTTTCTGCCATTGCTAGATCCTCCATTGTGTGTCTGCAAGGGATTGAAACACCTAAGCCTAATTTGTACAGCATAAGCATACTAGTAAACTAACCTTCTTTATAGAAACGTCTACGTATCAAAAAAGAAATGGGTTGCCCCTCCTGCTTAATATACTGGTTAACTTTTTGTCATTGCAGTTCTGCAAGGGAGAATAAATTTTCTAACCTCACCATCTCATCCTTTGATGAGCGCAAGAAAGCACCCGTCATGAATGACTTCAAAGAATTTGTTGGTGACATGCAAAAAACTATCACGGACCTCAGAAAACAGGTGAACATAAAAAAGGTTCTTCAGATAATATTAGACTGTGTGGCACAGAAAGTGTTTCAGCAGTATAATCCCATACATGTCTGATCAGAAGTAAGTCTCATGAGTCCAAGGGGGCTTACACCCAGATAAGTGGGTGGAGAGTCACTGTCTTAAGCTCCCTGCTCATTGTATGAAAGAATGCATGTAATGGGTTGAAAATATGCTGTCGGCACCCACTGCAGAATGGGTTGAGAGTTGCACACAGGAAAAACAATTCACTGGAGATCTGGTTGACCCTCTAGGATGGCATAGAAGGTGGCACGAGAGTGGTGAAAGGAATTGGTAAAAGAACAGTTTCCCCCCACTGAATTAAAGGCCCTTCCACTCATTGAAGGAATCCTTGTGGCAGTGGAAGCATTTTTAAGATCCAGAGGTGTGTGTGTGTGCGTGTGTGTGTGTGTGAGTGAGTGAGTGAGAGAGAAGGAACACTTGTGCATTAAGACTAGCACTTGTAGTTGAGATACAGGGAAGTGCAGAGAGAGAGAGAGGGGGGGGGAGGAGGATTCCCCCAGGGCTATTGTGAGGGTGGCGGAGAACTATGAATGTTGCTTTGAGCTCCTCAAAATGAAGGCTGGATATACATACAATAAATCTGTAACTTCATTGTGCTCAACACTGGACATCTCAAATCCATCTCTTGGCTTCCATCTCTTGAAGTGAGTAGGACATCCTCAATTACACACATATGCCCTTTCATGTGTGAATACATGCCATCAACAAGCAGCAAATCTTGGGCCTAGAACAGTGGTTCCCAAACCTCAGGCCATCACCTGCTTGGTTCCATAACCTCATCCCCCAGTGCCCCCTACCCTATAAAAAGCATTGTTCAGAATGCTCTTTTGCATATGATAACACAGCAAAATTCAAAACAGTAGCAATTAATTGCACATTTATCCAAAATCCAATATAGTTCAAAAAATTCAACAAAATTGATGAACTTGATCTAGTAATACCAGGTTTTCAAAGTATCATAGTCATTTATACCTCTTACTGCCCCCTTGCCTCTTAGAGCGCCCCCTCTTAGGTAATCCCACTGCCCTCCAGGGGGCAGTACCACCCACTTTGAATGAATGAATTGATTTATTACGGTCACAGACCAGAAATACCTACTTTGGAAACTACCAGACTATAACTTCTGCTTGACCCCATTCCCTCCAGTAGCAGAGCTTTTTGACAGTCAAATGAAATGTGACATTAAATGCACCCTTCAGCCTCCACAACCAGCCAGGAACCCTATTGGACTGCATCTCTCAGTAAAACAAACTAGATACAATTTGAGTACTTAAGAGAAGGCTGTGTTTCTGTGGTTTTACTGGCTTGCATACGAAAGGTAATGAGAATGCTTTTAGTATACAGATAGCTAAACAAGGATTTCCTGCCTTTCTTCAGATAAAGAAACTTGAATCACGGCTCAGTAGATCTGAATGCACTGACGAAAAGGGTAACTCTTATTCCAGTAACGAAACCTGGAAAAAAGACCCGTGCACCACGTGCGAATGCAAAGTGAGTAATCAGAATATTCATTTTCATGGTTTTAATATGGCGTCTCCACGCTTACCTAGACATGGCTCATTGTGTTCAGTGGGGCGTATTCCCAAGTAAGCATGAATAGGGTTCCAACATCATACTGATTTTGCAGTGTTCTCAATTGTAAATAAAGGTAATTGCCATTGCAGTTTTTGCACTTGCAAACTGAAGAAGTGAGAATAATGAATACAGCTGGAACTTTGATTGCTGTTTTGGCCTCAACAGTTTTCACTGCCAGCAAGACAAGCTTCTGTTCAGTCAGTCTACTGGCTTGTCTTCTCACCAAAGGAGCTACTGCCAGAACAGTATGGAAATGGGCACAGCAATTGGCTTCCTAAGAATCCCAGCTTTATTTTATTTTATTTTGAAGAGCCAGCCCTTAGTTCTTACAGCTGTAAAATGTTTTGAGCAATGCCTGCTAATGTTTCAGAAATAATAATAATAATAATAATAATAATTTATTATTTATACCCCGCCCATCTGGCTGAGTTTCCCCAGCCACTCTGGGCGGCTCCCAATCAGTGTTAAAAACAATACAGCATTACATATTAAAAACTTCCCTGAACAGGGCTGCCTTAAGATGTCTTCTGAATGTCAGGTAATTCTTTATCTCTTTGACATCTGATGGGAGGGCGTTCCACAGGTCGGGCGCCACTACCGAGAAGGCCCTCTGCCTGGTTCCCTGTAGCCTCACTTCTCGCAATGAGGGAACCGCCAGAAGGCCCTCGGCGCTGGATCTCAGTGTCCGGGCTGAACGATGGGGGTGGAGATGCTCCTTCAGGTATACAGGACCGAGGCCGTTTAGGGCTTTAAAGGTCAGCACCAACACTTTGAATCGTGCTCGGAAACGTACTGGGAGCCAGTGCAGATCTCTCAGAACCGGTGTTATGTGGTCCCGGCGGCCACTCCCAGTCACCAGTCTAGCTGCCGCATTCTGGATTAATTGCAGTTTCTGGGTCACCTTCAAAGGTAGCCCCACGTAGAGCGCGTTGCAGTAGTCCAAGCGTGAGATAACCAGAGCATGCACCACTCTGGCGAGACAGTCCGCGGGAAGGTAGGGTCTTAGCCTGCGTACCAGGTGGAGCTGGTAGACAGCTGCCCTGGACACAGAGTTAACCTGCGCCTCCATGGACAGCTGTGAGTCCAAAATGACTCCCAGGCTGCGCACCTGGTCCTTCAGGGGCACAGTTACCCCATTCAGGACCAGGGAATCCTCCACACCTGCCCGCCTCCTGTCCCCCAAAAACAGTACTTCTGTCTTGTCAGGATTCAACCTCAATCTGTTAGCCGCCATCCAACCTCCAACCGCCTCCAGGCACTCACACAGGACCTTCACCGCCTTCACTGGTTCTGATTTAAAGGAGAGGTAGAGCTGGGTGTCATCTGCATACTGAAACCAAAGGCATGGTTGAAATTTGCTAGTGTGGTCTGGAGGGTGGGTAGGGCCTGGCTAGAGGGGTCCTGTTTCCTACCCCTTCCCCAAACTAGTGAAATCTGGTAATGCAGATTACTGAATAAACAGTGCAGAAGAAGATTCCTGAAATTTCTTCCAATTTAACTCAGATTATACAATTCAAACTCTTGAAGATTTTTCAGGATAAGCTAGCTATTATCTCGTATGTCCATTGGACTGTAGAGAGTCTCATACATTGAAGTGTGAGTTAGGGACAATAACTTTAAACACGGCTGACATTAATAACCATTAGATTAAATGTGGGTTCTGTGGTAGAAAACTGATTAAATGAGTGATCTTAGTAGCTCATGGCATAATGCCAGTTGTGGGGGGATATTTGCTGAATAATGTCACTGGCTATTGAACACTTTATTAGGATGTGTGCTGAGCTGTTGCTATAATTTTCCTAACACAGGTTGGCCAGATAACCTGTTACGTGGAATCGTGTCCACCGAACGATTGTGCAACACCTGTGAAGCTTAAAGGAGTTTGCTGTCCTGTCTGCTTAAAACAAACTGTTAGCAAGGAAAATAAGCTCTAAGCCTGCTTTGCAATGGTCACAATACAAGTCATATGGATATGCTGATGGCAAAATACAGGTAACATTAGGCATAAAACCACAACAGGACGTTTGCAGGACAGCATTCAAATGATGGTGTAACAATGTAAGGAAATGTATTATTTTACATGCTTGCCCACTGAAAAACCACCGTGTAAAAGTCTTGAAAGGGAATACACAGGACAGGACAATCTTCTCAGGTTCAACAAACTGAAAACTTGGTGCTACTTTTTAAAGACTCCTTTGCCAAGTAGTTTTGAGTCTTATTAGGCTGGCTTTTATTTCTCCATACACTGGCCAAAGGAAGTCAGGAGCCATTTATTAGGACGAAGAGGGCCACAGCTTTTGTTTTTAAAATACTGTGCGGCCCAGTGTTGATAGTCTAGCTTGCCTTCTGTCAAATACTTTGATGGAGCTAGTTTGTCTTTCTGAGACCCATAGTCTACTTATTTAGCTACTCACATCATGTCTTTACAGCATTCACTCAGTATTTACTCAGTATTCTGTGGCAGTGCCAATTCTAAAGGAGGATGAGGGTGGAGAACACAAATTTTGCTGTGGTTTTCTCCCGCATCTCTTTGCAGTATTAATATTCTGTCCGATCCACTGTCCACAGTTGCCCTTCTTTATTTCTCTGTTCAATACCTAGGAGATGATTAGAAATCATAGGCATAAAATATGTGTTCAGCCTTGCACTGTGTAATGTAATTCAAAAGTCTGTGTACTCGTGAAAGAAAAGGCACTGCTGCAATACAACAGCAATAACAAAAAAAGAGGCTGCTCTGACTACTGCACATTGAGCTAAACCTGAGATAGGACTTACCTGACTTTTCTGGACACTTCTGGCCTCATTTGCAGTGTTTGCCCTTGAGAAAACATTGTTTGGATTGGACCATAGAGGGTTCCTACTGCTTATCTGATGTAATAAATGGGATAAAATGCCCTACCCCTCCAGCACTGCAAACCATAGGACACTGAAGCAGTACAGTAATAGCAAACCTCTTGTCAGAGCTTAATTTCTAGGGGTGGGGAAATACATTCTAGAACTCAGATTTCCAAAAGTACCATCGTCCCATCTGGAACATTTAATGCCTGGGATATTTTTTCTAGAAAAAGAGGTGCCGGCATGAACTCAGCATGAACGCCTCCCTCGTTCTCTTAAAATGCCAATGGCACCCACCTGAGAGGTGCTGGAACTTGAGTTCCAGCTGAAAAACAAACAAACCCTGCATATAGAGATTCTCTGTAGTTACTCAGTGGTAGCATTTCCACCTGTTCAAGATTGCTTTCCCCTGGAATACTTCATATATCCCCTGCTGCTGCTTGAATGGATGCAAGGACCATAGCAGATATAATTCCCTCTATTTGTGATGCTATGATGCAAATGTTGTAGCTTATATTGTGAAAATGGCACTACACACATATAAGAGAGAGAGGGGGGGGGATTTTAGCTGGCTTGGAGGATTCCCAAGGTTTGGAGACGTATACTAATATTAAGGGGAAATCCCTGAAATTGGGATGTGAGGCAAAGACTTCCCAATGGGGTCTGTGCATCCTGACTTGCCATAGAATACTAAATTCCTGTTGCAGTGGTAGAAAAATCATGTGCAAGAGGAAATAAAATGGGAGACATGGGGGGGCATGTCTAACTGACTGGGAACAGTGAACAGAAGCCCTCCATGCTGCAACCTTTTGTTTTTAATATGATGCCCTCTAATTTTGGAGTCATTTTGCTCTTAAAAAGCATAGCTGAATGGGCATCCCCTCCCCCCACCCCCAAGAATCAGACCTATGTCAGATTCACTCTCGATTTAGGTTCTGCATTGTGCCTGAAGCTGCCACATGTCTTCCCAGAGAGACTCCTTTCCCCACTAATAGCTGCCTGTCAGTGAATTTGGATTATCTTGGAATCAAGGTACAAGGATTGTGAAAGCTTCATTAGTCCTATTTCTGCTGCCTTATGTGGTTGTTAAAAAGTGTTTCGTTCCCCAGCATCTTATTTCTCAAGGGTACAGTGTACACATCCTCTTCTATCTTCTAGTATAGTATTCCATGGTATTGTCATGGAATGTGAAAGTAAAAACAAAGGTGTGCAGATAGAAAAGGGCAGGCCCATTTAAACTAAGGGGGTGGAGAAATTATAGTGAAGCACAGATTAGTGAAGGGCACTAAATGACACCTACCTACTGAATTGTTCTAAAAAACTTGCTCCTGTAGATCTGTACCATGGCGTGATCTGACAGAAGGCCTACCAAATAGAGATTAGCTGTTCCTTTACATACTTTATTTTAAAAATATGGTTTCATTTAAGGTTTTTTTTCCATAATGCATAGTGCCCCGCCCCCATAGTCCTTGTGTCAAAATCATGTTAATGATTACTTTTTTGTGAATCTGTGTGCCCAGTTAAGAGGTAAAAAAAAAAGCACTGTTGAATGTACGTCTATATTAACTTGCCATTGTTTACCTTTGTATTTTCAACTTTGCCTCTTTATAACCAACATGTATTATTACATACAGTGAAGGAAAACTCTCATACCTCATTTGACAGACATGTTTGGTTTCTTAAATGGTGCTTTTCCAGAAAACAAGTCTTAATTCCCTGGAATATAGCAGTGTTCTTCAAGTCCTGACACACTCACTCTCTTTTCTAACCAATGCTAAATCACTGATTGCTAAGTTAAATCATTAGGATTTAAGGATCAGGGACTTTAAAAAGCAATGCCATATCGAAAAAGAGGGGAGGGGCAAATACAAGAACCTTTTCAACTTGCTTAATAATTTTGTTTGATAACACAGAAGTGCATTAAATAAAGCCAGTCTAATAATATTTTGGTACATCAGCTCCCTCGCATAAATCATTTGCTATCTATCATATTGTGCATTGCCAAATTAGCCAAGAAACCTATTTGATGGAGACAGCAACTGTGTCTCTGTATGGTGGTGTTAAGCAAAATGGAGTGCATACAACATCATGATTGCAATCCTAAACACACTTACAGAGCAATCCTAACCAGACCAGGGATAATAGGAGCCTGAGAGCCAAAGCCCTACCAGCCAGGATGGAAAGCTGAAGATGGGGTTGGGTTTGTTTGTTTTTTACATTTTTTTGCTGTTCCACTGCCAAGGCTGGAATAGCTGAGGAGCTTAAAATTAGGCTGCTGAGGGTTCTGCGGGCTTTGGATCCCAAAGATTCGAAGTTTCTGGCACCTTGCTTTGAAATTCCCTGTTTCAGGACTTATTGGCAGCATACCAACCTCTGCTACAAATGGACATACACACAACATAAGTAGACAGAGCCCTGCACTCTATCTTAAATCGCTAACTAATGGGGATTGGATTGGATTGCAGTCTATGAAGACTCCATGAAACACAGCGGGACTTACTTCTGAGTAAACATGCACAGGTTTGTACTGTGAGGCAATTTCATACACAAATATTTGGCTTTGTGCCATTACAGCAAAATACCTATTTTTATGTGTTATATTTAAATTTGGAGTTTAATTCTTAAGGTCTTTCAGTGCACGAAAATATTTTGTTTTGTTGAAAATCTAGATCCCAGCTGTGCTTTCCAAGCTGCTATCTAAAATTCTTACAAACTTGGACAGATTTCGAAACAAGGGCTAGAACGATAACAAGCATATTGGTGGCTAGAGGAAGTTTTTTAATGTTACCAATCACCCTTAATTTTCAATTCTGTATTGTTTTAAAAGAGGGGAGGGGAAAAACCTGCTCAGGTATTTTAGGTTGTAATGCTATAACCACATACCTGAGAGTAAGCCCCATTAAATTCAATGGGTCCTACTTCTGTATACAATTGTAGTGTTGGCCACTTTAGTATTTTCCATGTATTCATTAACCAAATATACCTCTGTTTTCCCTTGTTAAATAAAGCAGATATATAATCAGTATTTGCCAAATTAGTATGTAAAATTATACAGATTCCAGCATTTATTACCACTAAACCTCTGGTGGTAAACTGGATTAGGAAATAGGTCTCATTCTAATATTTTTTTTTTTTTAAATCAAGCATTGTACAAATGAATATGTTTTTCTTTTTCTTTTTACATTTTCTGCTGATTAAAGCCTATGTAACATTTTAAGACAGTGGCCAATGGCCGAATGATCATTTTTCTCAGTATTTCTTCAGTTGCAATTGTTTCATATTTATTTACTTTTTTTATAAAAAAAAACTCCTACCAAAAGTGAAGTCTTAGTTATTTTTATTGTACTAAATAAATCTACCAAAGAATTGTTTGCACTGTTATGAATGCTTCTCAGTTACAATAAACAGGTCACATTTTTTAAAAGAGTCATGGGTAATTATTTAAATGAATCTGCTTGCATGTCAGTTTGTCAGTGCATGGTGTGCCCTGTTGATGTAGGACAATATCACTAATTACAGGTAACCAGGCACACATTTACCAATTAGGCTGTTCGAGTTAATGGCATTCCTGCCCGGCTTCAACAGTTGCACACACATGAACATGTTGGCTATTTGCAGGTGGCGCTGTGGGTTAAAGCCTCAGCGCCTAGGACTTGCCGATCGAAAGGTCGGCGGTTCGAATCCCTGCGGCGGGGTGCGCTCCCGCTGCTCGGTCCCAGCGCCTGCCAACCTAGCAGTTCGAAAGCACCTCCGGGTGCAAGTAGATAAATAGGGACCGCTTACCAGCGGGAAGGTAAACGGCGTTTCCGTGTGCGGCTCTGGCTCTGGCCAGAGCAGCGATGTCACGCTGGCCACGTGACCCGGAAATGTCTCCGGACAGCGCTGGCCCCTGGCCTCTTAAGTGAGATGGGCGCACAACCCCAGAGTCTGTCAAGACTGGCCCGTACGGGCAGGGGTACCTTTACCTTTACCTTTTTAGCGCTGCAGAGAGCTTGCTGGGGAGACCATGCATTAAAAAGGGACTCAAAAGTAACTTAAACAAGGTTTTAATAACAATAACAAAAACTCCTTATACACTAAATACATCAACAACAAGCCAGACCCAACCACCAACCCATCCCCCAGGGTAATGGGAGAGCTAGGTGCTGCTCCTTATATATTATACCCAATTGCTGACACAGCTTGATTAACACAACCTAGCAGCACCTGCTATGTTTCACAGCTGTAAGACTGGGTCTCGTTATTTGCCCTGGCCCTGGCATGTTAAAGACATACACAACTTGTGAAACAATAATGGACCTTCACATTTTAAAGTGACCGTTCAACAGAACAAGGCCTCAGGGGCATCTAAATCATATGGAAAGTGAACTCTTCGCTTTGTTAGAGTTGCCATTTTTCACAAAGTTAAGCCCAGGACACCCAAAAAGTTGAGCTAATGCAAAAACCAACATTTTTTCAACTGACTTGCCGAAGATCCAGGACACAGCACCACCTCTCGGAAATTCACCCCAGACGTCAGTTCCACCTTTGAAATCCTGGTAATATACGGACGTATGGCAGCCCTAACTTTGAAGGCTTCTTCACCAGCTCTCTACTTCTAAGCCCCTTTCAGTATTACTTAGATTGTATTATGAGAGGCTAACTTTATATTGAGGGATGAATCAGATGTTCTCTGGGCACCATCCCAGAGTTTTGATCCTGTGCTTCACACCAAGAACTATCAAGGTACAGCTTGTACTCCGGAAACATATCGGCATTGTTCTTTGTAATTCTGTACACTTTCAACTTTCACAGATGTGAAGATCTTTTGGTATGGTAATAGACCAGAACCCCCATTGTCTACATTTCAGCTATGTTTTCCAGACTTAGTTTCCTCTTGCTAATATCATGTTCATATAAATATTACATAGGATAATTCCTAATTATTCATAAACTATAGTTACCCATTCTTCTTACCTAGACAGGTGTAAGAGTCTTTTAAACAGCCCAAGACACCATAAATTTCACCCAAGAAACAAATTCAGAACATGTAAAAGGATGAGTAGCATACTGAAAAGACATTCTGTCATCTCATATTTTCCATTTCATGGTTTGGGCCTGCACACTAGATACTGCTTATCTGCGATGTATTACTCCCATGGAAACATTCTCCAAACCTCTTAATCAGTTTAGATATGAGTACTGTTCCCGCCATACCAACGCAATCACATTGCCTAAACATACACTGCAGACAGAGCTGGGATGTCCTTCAAGGATTTTGCCCTCTAAAACATATTTCTGGGTGTCTCATTCTGAGATTACTACTATACCAGTGATGGGGAACCTATGACCCTCCAGATGTGCTTCGATTTTGGGTCCCTTCAGCCCCAACCAGTATGGCCATGGGTCAGGAATGATGGGAGTTGTGGCCCTCCAAATGTTTCGGCCCTCCAAAATATGTGTAAATCAGAGGAGGGCAACCTTACGCATGGGGGGCAAATGCAGGAATCTCCAGAGCCAAACAACTCCTCCTCCGGTCACACCACTCTCCACCGTCTATACCCCTCACTGACCCTGCTCCATGTCATCCTCAAGCACTTTTTCCTGGCTGGCGTGTGTCATTGGACTGTGATATTTCATCTTGTTTGTTTGAATGGGCAATGGAGAGATTTGGCCTATTGGACAAAGGTAAGTGCCACATCCAGTGCTCCACCCACTTCTGCCATTGGATCCCATCTACCATTGGCATGTAGTCCTTAGAAGGTTGTCCAGGATAGAATGCTGCCCCTAGGCTGATTCCCCATCCCTAACGTACAGCAATGTCATTAATTGCCACTTTCTATATCCCCTTTGTGCATGTAACAGTTGGCCAGGAAAATATTGGCCTATTTGGGGGGGTGAGGTGCTTTTAGGTCAGCTGCTAGAAAAGCAATTGCTGGATTAAAAACAACACTGAGGAGCATAAACTGAAAGGTGCATATCTTAGATTAGTAGACAGTTTCAATAACCTAAACAGAGAAAACAGATGCACTCTGTTAAGAGCCAAGAGAGGAGGAAGAACAGGAAATAGAAGAGGCTTTAAAAGGCTGCTCTGGAAGGGGTGAGAAAACCTGGAGGAAACAGCAGGAGAGAGAAACTCTTGAGAAAATCCTGGCTTTTGTGGAAAGAGAAAACAATCATCCTTGGGAAATTACCACTGCTCTTTAGCCATTGGACTTCTAGAAGTAAAGGTCATCAGTTATTATCACCATTGTGGCTGACCTTGAAGACAAAATGAACAACTCTGGCTCAGAGCATGCTGTATTTACACACTTCAGTAGAACACATAGATCTGACCTAAAGCATCCCCACTGCCCTCAGGCCATGGAGGAGAAAGCCTAACTAAGCATGTTCTCTGCGATTGTGGAGCTGCCTAAAAGGCATATAATACAAAATGGCCGACAGCGTGCAAGGAGCAACACTAGCAAAACAAACCCAAAGCACTACAGATGTAAATAGAAATAAGGAGGCAGGAACTATCTGGAGAAAACCTATGATGTACTGATCTATACTGACACAGTGAGATGTACTGAGCATATGTGATGTGCCAGTCATTTTTGAAATAATTATTTGTAATCCTGTGGTCCCTGGGAGGGTGTCCCCAGGGCCATAGTAAGCATTGACTCTAACTCTCCAAGGGCTGGGGGGGGGGGAGAAGGAAAATCCAGTTAGCTGCCTTATTCCGAGTCAGATCACTGCTCCATCTAGCTCAGCATTATCTGCCCTGACTGGCAGGGACTCTCCAAGATTTCAGATTTCCATCTGGTGCTTTCTATCTGGCAATGCCAGGGATGGAACTAGAGGCCTTCTGCATGCAAAGGAGATGCTCTTTCAAGCAGTTCTCCAGCTGAATTGCTCCTATCAGAAGAACCTCAATCAAATCTTTGACCCGGAAGTGTCCTTGGATGGTGCCGGCTCCCGGCCTGTAGAGTGAGATGAGCACGCAACCCTAGAGTCGGACACGACTGGCCCGTACGGGCAGGGGTACCTTTACCTTTACCTTTATACGCAGGAACGCCCTAAAGAATCCTCATCTAATCTAATTACTTTGTAAATACTTTGGAGCGTGTGATTAGAAATGCGAGATACGGCTAGCTTGGCCATGAGATATGGCTAGCCTGCTCAGTTGTCCCCTTTTTACCTTTACTCTCCACAGAATTCGCAAGGACCAGAGCCAGCTAGTTTACCTTTCCCCTCCTTTGTTATCGTTCCCTTTGTGCTACTTGGCTCTCTTTCCACATGTTTTGAACGGTAACTTCAGCATACTTTTCCTGGTAAATTGCAGAGATCCTTTTCCTCTGCCTCCCCTTTGGAATGTCTGGTTTTCTCATAACATATTTTCCACTTGTCCCAAGATCAGCTTTTTGCTTCAGCTGTTGCCATAGGGATAACGAAAGACTTTCAACAGACTCTTGCTGTAGCAGGTTTTCGTTTTGCATGAGGGCAGCTATGATATTCCTCACCATATGGACGCAGAGTTGTTTTTATTGTTAAAGGTGTTGCCTCCGTGAACATTCGGACATGTTGCCAAAATTGGCAAGCGGCGGACATCACTTCACTGGCTTTGTCAAGGCGCTTTGAGGAAATACAACTTTGGTATTGTTCTTCCTTATGCAGATCTGAAAGCTGATATTTCCCATAGGGCAGCTACTCTTGTCAGCTTTTGTGTCTCCTGCTGTTCCTGTAAGATCTACCAGATGTTTACCAGGCTTATTCAACTTTAATTCAAGTCAACACAAAAGGCTCTTTATTTGTGTGTCAGGAGCCCTGAAGCAGGGGAAAACCCTTGCTGCAAGTAATCCATTAAAATAGATCAAAGGGACGGACACACACACACAGCTATAGCTTAAGCTACGAGTTTTCAGTTTAAGCAGAATGCAATAGAAGGGAAGCACCCACAAAGAGACACTAAGGACTCATCCTCACTGTTGTTTAATGTGGGTAGTAAGCTTCCCGTTAATTCTCTGTGGTCCATATGGCTACAGTGATTCTCCAAATCACTGCCTTCCCACACTTTTGACCTTCCTTGATCTGGACTTTCTCATACCAGGGATGCTCCAAAAGGGGAGAGGATATGAGAAAATCCAGATTGAGACAAAGGAAAGTGTAGGAAAGCAGTGATTTGGAGGACAAAGTCATATGGACAACAGAGAATTATAAGAATTTAAGGTCTCAAATATATAAATTAAATGTTCATAAATTTAAAAGGCAAACACATAAGTATATAAACCATGTGTCTGAAATAGTACAGGAGAGCAATCCTGAAACCATTGTGACTCTCCCAAATTGACCTCAAATGTTTCTCTGCAAGGAGGAAGGAAATGGGAAAGCCTCTCCATTGTATTTTGCTTACCTGTCTTTAGGGCGTCTTTGTGTATGAATAGGGTGAGCCTGTGACCAGGATCCAGGAATTAAAGTATTTACCAT
Source organism: Podarcis cretensis (assembly GCF_951804945.1). Classification (NCBI taxonomy): domain Eukaryota; kingdom Metazoa; phylum Chordata; class Lepidosauria; order Squamata; family Lacertidae; genus Podarcis; species Podarcis cretensis. The sequence goes on from NC_137172.1 coordinate 99,528,068, forward strand.
CACAAAAGAATGGCCGGGCTGCCCAAGTAAAGCAATCAATGACCATTGCCAGGTATCCTAGCCTGGCAGACAGGATTTCTGTTGTCAGATTTCTGTGTGGAAGTGGCTGTTTGACCTGTGTCAATAAGTGCTGCTGCACTTATTGGGAGATACCGAGATATTGGAAAATAAAAATAATTGTTTGAAAATGGTATTTAAAAGCTCTATTGAAATAACACAAGAATGAGCTGAATTATTCTCCAGTTTTGACCTTTTGAACTGGCTCCTAGTTTTCAAAAAGCACTTTCACTCCCCCGTAATGAAAATACAGAATCGACAGCTATTGGAGTCTAATCATGATCCCGAGTCTTTTCTCCCCTTTTTCTGTACTTCTTCATAGTATTTGCTCTTTTGTTTCCGAACTTCAGTTCCAGACAGTTTCCATTCTCCTTAAATCAAAGATCTCTAAAATTTGTACATTCCAGTCTCCTAAATCAGGCAATCTGCCAGGTACTTGACACCTCTGGGTTTGTTTTTTAGTAGTCCCAGGTAAAGGTAAAGAGACCCCTGACCATTAGGTCCAGTTGTGGCCGATTCTGGGGTTGCGGCGCTCATCTCGCTTTATTGGCCGAGGGAGCCGGCGTACAGCTTCCGGGTCATGTGGCCAGCATGACTAAGCCGTTTCTGGCGAACCAGAGCAGTGCACAGAAATGCCGTTCACCTTCCCGCCAGAGCGGTATCTATTTATCTACTTGCACTTTGAGGTACTTTCGAACTGCTAGGTTGGCAGGAGCAGGGACCGAGCAATGGGAGCTCAGTAGTCCCAGAGAGACAGCAAAAACAGAAGTTTTATGGATCTTCCACTGAGCCCTCATACTTAGTTGGCAGCTTGTGTTGAACTTGGTGCATTGCAAGTTGTACGGACCTGTCTTAACTATTCAAGCAGTTTTCCTGGGTGTAGCAAAACTATCTGCAGCCAGGATGCAGCAAATATTTTTATTATTTCCTGTGCTGTGGCCCTCCAGATGTTGTCAGACGACAAATCCCATCATCCCTGACCACTTGCCGTGCAACTGGGGGCTTATGGGAGTTGGAGTATGAGAACTTCTGGAAGGTCACTGAAGTGTGGGCATTGAACTATGCTTCTATACAGTCTAAAATACTTAGCTCCCACTATCCTATCCATTATAAGAGGAAGTCATATAAGCAATGACTGCCTTTGCCAAGCATCTATAAGTTTGGTCTCTTATTAGCTTATGGAAATGTTGAACTGTTGACGGGATCCTGTGAATTACATATACCTGTAAGATGTGGGACTTTGTGCAGAATTAGGTGGACTAGAGAAAGAGAAATACGATGTGTAAAATAAGGTTCTAGTCCTCGAAGTCGCAAAGAAAAAGCTTGAAAAAATACTAAAGGAAGTATAAAAAATAAGTAGCCATGTGAATCTACTGTGTCACACTAGGCTTGCCTATTAAAACCAATAATATTTTCCCCCAGTTCACTGGGACTAGGCTCCTAGAACTACCAGTTATTGTTTTTAAAAACAGTGACAGAGGGGAGGGAGGGATGTCAAAGCCATAGCTGTTAAAAACATAACTGGATCTTCTTCCCTGCCATCCATATGGACAAAAGGGCATTTGTTTTCTTCTTAGTATTCTTGGGGGCACAGCTTTTATCAGCATTACGGGCCAAGGTTACAGCTGTATGGGGCCGGCAGTCAGCATTAGCTGCCAAAAGGCCTGAAATCATCCATGAGCGCACAGCTGTCACCCAGTACAATGAAGTGAGGGATACATGATGAATGGCTTTGTGTGAGGTCTGCAGGGAGGAAGAGAGAATCAAGGGTATCATTGCGTGCCTGTACAGAGGGGCTGACTCGTTTAAATTACCCTGGCATTTAAAAATGATTTCTCAGATTGCAAAGATCAAATCTGTTGCCTCTGACACATTCCTGCCTGACCCTTGGCAAAAGGGAAGAGTAGAATCTCCTGTCTCATCTTGTTCCCATGCACTGTATAATTCCTAGATTCAATTCCCTCCCCCTCTTTCTTTTTTCTTTTTCCTTTCTCCTCCTGTGATGAGGCTGCATTTTAATATTTTAATGTTTCAATATTTTAATGTTGTATTTTAATCTTGTTTTTAAGTTGTATTCATTCAACTTGTTTTTATTATTGTTTGTTAGCCGCCCTGAGCCCGGCCTTGGCTGGGGAGGGCGGGGTATAAACAAAAATTATTATTATTATTATTAGATTAGAGGTGCCATAGTGCCTCTTGGCTAGCATGGGATGACACATTTTCAGGCTTGCATGGCAAGCCTCTTGGTTTCTGCCTCTCCACTCTTAATGCCTGGCTGGGGTTGGTGGGTTGGGGAGAAAAGATGGCTCAGAAATCAAGAAACAAATAATTCTTGACAACCCAGTATCCAGAAATTCGCTTCTGAATTGAACCAAAGCTGCTGGGTCTTTAGAACATAATTCATCACTAGGTTAATATGTGAGTTTTTCTCAAGTTCTGCTAAGATCTCAGATAGAGAGAGGAGGCTAGCACTGTTAGGCAGCAGATGTGTAAGTCACATTTTAACCAGAGCTTCTATCCTTATGAGATTTCTAATGTATGTGTTTTCCCTCCAAACAGGCCCCAAGAGTGTGATATTACTGCACCTGCAGTCATTCAAGGCCCAGTGATAACATAAAGAGGCATAGCTTCTAATATGTCTGTACATTGTGCTCAGGAGAGCCATTTACAATTATGATTGAGACGTGCCAAGCTGAAAAATATTAATAAATCTCATTGCAGGACTATTTCCACTTGTAATGGCATTGTAGCATTTGAGGTAGAACCATGGCTGGCTGGTTTGTCGGGATTAAATAACTGAATAATGTAGATGTATTAAAACAAACAATAGTAAAGTAAAGATTTTTAGCCAAACATTTGGTTGCTAAGTTCACATCAGTAGGACAAATTCAGACAGGCACACACTACCTCTTTGCCTTGGTTATCTGACTAGCTTCTTCATCCAAAGTTCCAGTGACAATTAATTCCTCTTTAGCAAACAGCCCTCTGGGTCATTAGGCTATATGTGACTTTTCTTTTGAGCCTCACCCTGCTCTGCTGTCTCTTGCCTTTGCACTTTCTGCCCCTTGGTTCTGGGCCCTGCCTTGACTTCGTTTCTCTCCTAGCTTCTTGCTGCCCAGATGGCAGCTTCATGGATAGAAGTTCTGGAGTGGCTTTGTGAAGGAACAGAGAATCATAGAACCATAGAGTTCGAAGGGACCCTGAGGAACATCTAGTCCAACTGGCTGCAAGGCTGGAATATGCATCTGTTCCAAATGGTTATCAACACCAAGCTCTAACCACCTGAGCTATCCAGGAAACCAAAAAGGTCATGAGCATTGGGTGTAGATATCCCTGCCCTCACTCTGATGTGAACAACACTGTCGTGTAAACATGGCTTGAAACTCAGTAGGGAGGGGGGACAACCTCTCTCTTTTTAAACCACTAATTTGAACATACCCCAAGTGAAAAACTGTCTTTGTACAAAGAAGACACCAACAGAGGAACCTCTCTGCCAGGTTTGGGGATCCTTTGGCCCTCCAGAACTACAACTCCCTTCAGTTCCTGCAGACATGGCCAATGGCCAAGGAGGATAGAAGCTGTAGTTCAACAACATCTGGCAGACCAAAGGTTCCTCACACCTGCAGTAAATGATCGATCTCCAATCAGAAAGGACTCGAGCAACAAGCAAGCTTTCCTCTTCCTCTATATGCTTGCTCATTCAACCCCTTTCTCTTGTCACTGAGTGCTGGGCACTTCTGCAAAAAATGAGTGGAAGACAATTTGCAGGGTCATCAACTTCCCTTTCCTTGATTTCTCCTTTCCTTCTTCATAATTCTTATGGAACTCATTAGTTTCACTACCTCTTCTTAACCCCAGCAGCTGGACCAGATCAGCTGGTGGTTAATGAAACTTACAAGTTCTGAAAGAATTATAAATGAAAAGAGAACATAATATAAGAGAACGCAAGAGCCATCTGTGACTCTGGCACTTGTGAAACTGGTGGACCCAGTCCTTAATTCCCTCCCCGCCATACACCATTTGTCATGAAAAATGCAGAGCCCCTAACAGGCAAAACTCAGCTTCTAACAGACCCTCCAAGTGTCCCTATTTTCCAGGAACAGTACTGGATTTAAAGAAGCTTTCCCAGTTTCTTATTTGTCCGACTTTTCCTTAGGACATCCCTATTTTCAATGGAGAAACATTGGAGGGTATGGAGTTATGCGACCCCTGAGCCAAGGAGATAAGTAACTATACAAAGTTTGTTGTTGTTTAGTCATGTTCGACTCTTCGTGACCCCATGGACCAGAGCACGCCAGGCCCTCCTGTCTTCCACTGCCTCCCACAGTTTAGTCAAACTCATGCTGGTAGCTTTGAGAACACTGTCCAACCATCTCGTCCTCTGTCGTCCCCTTCTTCTTGTGCCCTCAATCTTTCCCAACACCAGGGTCTTTTCCAGGTAGTCTTCTCTTCTCATGAGGTGGCCAAAGTATTGGAGTCTCAGTTTCACGATCTGTCCTTCCAGTGAGCACTCAGGGCTGATTTCCTTAAGAATGGATAGGTTTGACCTTCTTGCAGTCCATGGGACTCTCAGGAGTCTCCTCCAGCACCATTAATTCAAAAGCATCAATTCTTCGGCGATCAGCCTTCTTTATGGTCCAGCTCTCACTTCCATACATCACTTTAGAAGACATCTAAAGGTAGCCCTGTATAGGGAAGTTTTTTTAATGTTGAATGTTTTATTATGTTTTTATATATGTTGGAAGTTGCCCAGAGGGGCTAGGGCAACCCAGTCAGATGGGCAGGGTATAAATAATAAAATTGTTGTTATTATTCTGAAATAGGACACCCCTATTTTCATTGGGCAAATGTTGGAAGCTATGCTAGCCTAGTATTTTTGTATTAACTTGCTAGATTTCTATTTTAGAAAGGAACAGCAGCAGCAACAACAAAAGTCACTGCTTTTTCTCTGAAGCAGACAGTTTCATACTTCACGTGCGAAAGAAGTGTGCAAACCTATGGTGGCGTTAGCCTTTAAAAATAAATAAATCTCAGCTCCTTTGTCTAGAGAGCTTGTGCTTTTTTAGAATGCCAGAACATTACATAAACACTCACTGGAAACAGCTGCCCAATATGGGGGGGGGGGGAGGAGAGAACGCAACTCTCTTGGAGCAGCCTGAGCATTTGGCAACTGTCTCGCGTTTCCAAAGAAACTTGCGCTGCCAGAAAGGATGTGATGTGTTAGGGACTAGCAATGGGAGAAACCCCTGCAGATCACACAACAGTACAACCCACAACTTTCTCTCCAGACCATATCGCATAAAATATGCTGTCTTATACCTGACTATGAGAAGGCTAATGGTAACAATTCACGAAAATAAAAAATGTAAGCAGTGTTCCGAATTTCCCCCCAAAACAATGTTGTTTTTAGATGCTAATAAAATGAACTCTAGCTTTGGATCATGCACAAGCTACACAAAAGCAATGTTTGGAAGAAATATATAGATATTTAAACTTACAAGTTTGTGACTTTTAGCATGGTGCTTGTTTTGGGGTAAGGGGATGTACTAGGGGATTTAAATGGCTGTGGAAATTTAAAACATACATCCCACCCAATAACTGTGGGAACCTTAGTTTGCTAAGGATGCTAGGAATTGTAGCTCTGTAAGTAGAAAACTACAGTTCCCATGATTCATGAAGGGGTGCTTTAAATGTGTGGTGCGTAGCAGTCAAGGATAGCCTTTTTTCAGGAACACTTTCCTTGTGGCCTGAATATTGGAGACTCATAGTGCCACCTGTAATGAGCTGTTCATAAAAAGGTGCTTCACCTTTTTATGATTTGTCAGAGGTGCTGCAGAAGGGGGGCCGGTGAATATGTCCTCCATTCAAAAAAGAACAATGCTGACACAGTTAGAAGGCCCTTGCTCTGAACTGGCACTTTGGCATCATCCTGCTCACTATGGGATCCCTGATTGGCTGTGACCATTTCCGATTAAAAGAGAAAGCTTGGCTCAAGAGCGGGAAATTGTGCCTAAACAATTTCCAGTCATGCAGCCGGGAGCCAGCCCTGAAAATAAATTTTAAAAAAAACTGAATTACAATAAGCAGAGGCAGTGTTGGGGGGGGGGGAACATTTCAGCCTCCTGCCTTGAAAGCACCATTTTTGTGCCAAAAATATGTGCAGGAAAATATTTCATTCAGCTCTAGTTCATCGTGGTTCAGCGCATGGCAAACAATGGTTTATAAAGGCAGTGTCAAAGGCCTCCCAATATCTTGGCTTGATGTTTGTGCCAGGTCAGAAAGTTTTTTTACCAGTCTTTTCCAGCCAACTTTTCTCTATCTTCTATCCACGTTCAAAGTGCAAACTGGGGCTCAGGCAAGGGGAGTGTTCCAATGTGTTGCAAATAGCTACAAACTAAACCTGACGCTTTCCAGACATAGATGGGTCACAGCACACAGCTAGAGCATATGCTTTAGATTCAGGTGTGTCGCAGGTTCAATCCCTGTCATCTCGAAGTAGGATTTCTCTATGAAGCCCTGGAGAGTTGGGAGGTTCCCATGTTCCTAGAACCAAATATATTGTTATTGGCCACCCCAACCCCTGCTGAGCAGTGAGAGGTTCCAGAAGCCTTGGCACTTAAGCAGGGTTTAGGTTTCCTTCAGAAAAACGAGGCACAGCTGAGACTGTAGCATCTTTAAGATAGATGGCTTTATGTAGACACACCTGAGCCTTGATGGCAGGGAAGCGCAGAACATTACATCCCAAGTGTCTCTGTTGTTGCTTCTCTCAAGGCTTCAACAATCTTGGGTTCAAAGCAGAAGCCAGCCCCCATTCCCATTTCTGGGTACAGCCTCTCCACATGGATTTCTGCCCCTGCCTTACTTTCAAAAACCTCCTGCAAATGGACACTTTTTCCTGTGGTGACATCACTCCCCCTGTAACCCTGGCAACCTTCCGCTCCCAATTCTTCTGTCTCTGTCCACTACTCAGAGCTAGGGGAAGGAAAGTATTTGCATTGTCAATCGCTCTTAATGGCCTGGTACTCTGCTCTCTTTGTTTCTTAATGGAATAATAATAATAATAATAATAATAATAATAATAATAATAATAATTTATATCCCGCCCTCCCCAGCTGAAGCCGGGCTCAGAGCGGCTAACAACAGTAAAATAATACAACATTCTAAAATCATTTCATTATAAAATCAGTTCAAATCAAATTAATGGCAACCATTGGGCTAGAGTTCTGTGAGGACTGACAAAGGAAGGGGTCAGGCTGTGCCCTGGCCAAAGGCCTGGTGGAACAGTTCTGTCTTGGAGGCCTTGCAGAAAGATGTCAAGTCCCGCAGGGCCCTAGTCTCTTGTGACAGCCTCTGTCTCCTAACAGGATAAATGGTATCGCCTGTGCCTGGCATCTCTCCTTAATACTCCAAATATTAGCTAATTTTTCACTAGATTTAAGAATTTGTGGGGATCTGTCCCACCCCACAAACTCATAATAATGTAATAGTAATCCACCAGGAAAGGGAATAGGGTGATATAGAGAACAGCTGCAGGCAATATACTGAGGGGTATATTGAGAGCATGAGAGAATAGCATTTGCCTGATTTATGGGATAATTCAACAGTTGCAAAGCAAAGACGTGGACAATCGCTAAGCCTGCTATAGGTGTGTTTCCAGCTTGTCTATCAAGCCAGTGGATCAACCATGCACTTCAGCAAGGCCTCTTTCCCTTCTTAAAACAAACACTAAACACTAGTCATTGCACACAGCCCTGATAGCAACCCCCTTTGGAATATAACAATGTGACCCTGGTGTTCTCTTTTGGCCTTGCTTGGAAAATAAAATAAAACACTTCCCAGTCTCAGAAGCCACAATGCACTCTTGTTTCATCACCCCTGGGATTTTCTATTTTTAGAATTTCTCATATAGCGACTTCTCCTGTTCTCTACCTAGCATTTACATCAATGGGTACTTCTTAGTTCATACCCACAGGCAACCAGATCCACAGCAGTTTCCCTCTCTATCTTATTCTTTCCCCACTGAGCAGCTGGACCAGAGCAATGAAGAGTTTTCACGGCTTCCATCTGGCATCTCGTCCATTTATCATACAGGGAAGGAAGTCGATCTGAGCACTCATGCTGTCAGGTTAAGAACACAGGCTACCGTCTTACACTGAAGGCCCATCTAGCTCAGTGTTGTGTCTACAGGGACTGGTAGTGCCCTTCAAACAAGTGTCTTCCCCAACTCTAACTCATCTCTAACTCAACATGGGACCTTCTTCATGCAAAGCATCTGCCCACCCGCTGGTTCCTAAGTTTTAATTTGGAATTCCCACACATTCCTAAAATGTGGTGCATCTATCAAAACAAAGCAACTGGAAGAACTTTCTGACTGTAAGAGCTGTTTGACAGTGGAACTGACTCCCTTGGTAAGTGGTGGACTCTCCTTCATTGGATGTTTTTAAGCAGAGGTTGGATGGTCGTCTGTCACAGATGCTTTAGTTGAGATTCCTGCATTGCAAAGGGTTGGACAAGACGACCCTTGGTGTCCCTTCCAACTCTACAATTCTATGATTCTATCCTACCTCTCCCATAAAGAAGGCTGATCGCCGAAGAATTAATGCTTTTAAATTATGGTGCTGGAGGAGACTCTTGAGAGTCCCATGGACTGCAAGAAGATCAAACCTATCCATTCTTAAGGAAATCAGCCCTGAGTGCTCACTGGAAGGACAGATCGTGAAGCTGAGGCTCCAGTACTTTGGCCACCTCATGAGAAGAGAAGACTCCCTGGAAAAGACCCTGATGTTGGGAAAGATAGAGGGCACAACGAGAAGGGGACGACAGAGAACAAGATGGTTGGACAGTGTTCTCGGAAGCTACAAACATGAGTCTGACCAAACTACGGGAGGGAGTAGAAGACAGGAGTGCCTGGCGTGCTCTAGTCCATGGGGTCACGAAGACTCGGACATGACTAAACGACTAAACAACAACATCCTACCTCTCACTCCACTCCCTGCCCCATGCCAAAGATCTGGCACTGCACAAAATTGACTTCACTGTGCTATTACCAGCTTGATCCTATAACTATTCACACGTGGTAGGAATAACAATGAGCAATGGGGACATAGTAAGTGAGGGTGGCGGTAGTGGCTGCTCATTAGGCAAGAAGGCCGGGAGCCCAACAGCAGGTGGCACTAGAGCCCCAAACTGTCAGAGCCAACTACTTTTGGTTTTGTCCCCATCCTCCTCCCTGCTGAGTTTTACGAGGAGGAAGCTGACAGGCAGGGCCACCCTCTAGAGCGGTTCTCAACCTGTGGGTCCCCAGATGTTGTTGGACTACAACTCCCATCATCCCTAGCTAGCAAGGCCAGAGCTCAGGGATGATGGGAGTTGTAGTCCAACAACATCTGGGGACCCATAGGTTGAGAAAGGCTGCGTCTAGACTGATCATAAGTAAGGGTGGAGGCAGATGTGAGACTGGGCTTGGTGGGGCAATGCTCCAACCAGTGGACCAACCTCCATTGGGTGTCTGTGCATAGTAGAAGGATATAAGAGCCTTACTGGATCAGACCTAAGGTTCATCTAGTCAGCATCCTGCTCTCACAGTGGCCAACCAGATATCTCTTGAGCAGAGCCATAGCTATTGGGGTGGTGGTGGTGGTAGCCAGGTATTTTGCCCTGGGTGAAGCCTCTAGAGTGTGTTTGTGTACACAAATGTGCATGGAAGGTGCCAAACTGAGTCTCCGACCCAGTTGAAATAAAGCCTAGTTTCACTTTTGCTCTTGAGAAGCCTGCAAATAAGATAGGAGTGCAGCAGCAACTCGCGCAGAGAGGCAAACTGCCTCTAGCAGTGAAGGTTCAGACATCTATTACCTTCTACTACCAACAACCCCCCAGCATCCTAACCACTTTAGAATTCAGGGTGTGCCCCCTGAGAATGTAAAGAGCACATTGCAACAAAAAAAATCCAGCAGGATCAAGAAAGAGGCAATGCTTGAAGCGACAGTGATGACTGTTCTGCTTCTCAATGAGAAGCTCCCCGCCCCCAACATTTTATTTTTCCCAACTTGCAGAGCAGCTTATTGGCTCTCTCATTTGCATGGCATTTTCCCTCTTGCAGCCTGCTCATTAAACATTTCTTAAATCTCCACCATTCTCATTTTTGGCTCAGGGCTCTGCTATTATTCATTTGTACTGAGAGCCGTCAGAACATATAATATTTCTGGTGATGTTTTAGGGTTTTAAACAGGAAGTGCTGGCTGGTTTGGGTAGCAGTGGGTGCACTTTGCAAATCTGGATGCAACAATAAATTTTAAAAATGATGTCATTATTTTTTTTTACTGCATGTCAAGAGTAGAGGCTGAAAGCTGGCACTATTTTCATTTCAGTGAATCAGTGCTAATATAAAGAGCTTCCCTAAAAAGGAGAAGACAATGAGCAGAAAACAGGACAAGCTGACCAGATTGATTGCGGGAAAGCTTGTTCTTCTGTAATGAGGGCAATCTTTAGCAGCAACAAATAAGTAAACTGCAAATGCATTAGAGGATATACAGTGGTACCTCGGGTTACAGATGCTTCAGGTTACAGACTCCGCTAACCCAGAAATAGTGCTTCAGGTTAAGAACTTTGCTTCAGGATGAGAACAGAAATTGTGCTCCAGCGGCACGGCAGCAGCAGGAGGCCCCATTAGCTAAAGTGGTGCTTCAGGTTAAGAACAGTTTCAGGTTAAGTACAGACATCTGAAAGGAATTAAGTACTTAACCCGAGGTACCACTGTATTTGACATGATTCAGCATAAATTCTCTTAATCACTACAATGGCTTGGAAGGGGAAATGCTGTTGCTCTGTTACTTAATAAAAGCAAAACAGAATCTTCGTGGACTGTTTTTCCCTGAAGCACAGCTGAACAGAGGTAACTTCTGCTCTCAGGTTTCCTGGCTGGTGGTTTATGGAAGGGAATTCCAGGAAGGGTCCCCTTGAGTATTTTCCATAAACATCAAGGCGAGAGCACAACTGCATTCATATTTATGGAAGTCAAAGACAGCCAAGACAAATATCTTTGAAGATATTAAAATGATTTTGAGGGATTTTTTTTGTTACATGTATGCAGCTTTCTGGAGGTTTGGTGGATTTGCTGAAACCTGAACAGTTCCAAAGCTAGGAAGGTGCTGTAACAAAATATTTTGCAAGAAGTCCCCCCCCAAAGAAATACAGTCGTACCTTGGAAGTCGAATGGAATCCATTCCAGAAGTCCGTTCGACTTCCAAAATGGTCGAAAACCAAATCGCTGCTTCTGATTGGCTGCAGGAAGCCCCGTCGGACGTTCGGTTTCCAAAAGAATTTTCACAAACCGGAACAATCACTTCTGGGCATTTGGGATCCAAGGTACTACTGTATTAGGAACAGAACAGAGAAAGCTGCTGAGTCACTGATCACTGGTCACTGAGGCTGGATCTACACTGACCTGTTTAACATTATTAGAATGATATTACATATGCCATTCTAACACGTCACAGGGCATATTTGTTAATTACAGCATTTTTTTACCTTGGTTTTTTCTCTGTCAAAACGCTGTCTCCCTGCTGCTGGTTGCTCTGCAGCACCTTCTGGTGTCACATTTTAATAAAGCATTATGGACGTTAAAAGTAGGACGTCATGTGTCATGTCCATACACGTTTATCAAAACCATTCCTTAACGTTAAAAACCATGAGTGTAGATCTGCTCTGAGTGGTAATTGCTCTCCAGGGTTTCAGGCAGGCAGCCTTTCCCAGTCCTACCCGGAGACGCTGGGACTGAACCTGGGAATCCAAAGCAGCTGCTCCACCATTTGAGCTACAGGCAATGACCTGATTTATGCATGTCCAATTTACACACAACCGTACGCACTTGCATCATGGAGACCCAGAAGTGGTGGGGAAAGGGGTGGGGCAGGGGTGTAATGGGGCATAACGGGGGTGCAATAAGCTTATGCATGCTCTGTCAACTTATGCAGAGGTCAGGAATGTAACCCTACAAATCAATCGTTGACTGTACATCCCTTTCCTGGAGTTTTACCAGCGGCGGGTACCACAAAATAAAGAAGGCCTCTACTAAATAAGGACAGCTGGTCCATATGCAATGAAATAAAATGTTTTGACTCATAGGGTGATACTGCAAGTTCTGTAACAGCTTTACCATGCCTTTTGGATAACCTGTCCCTAACAATGCACAGTCTCCTCAAATTCTACCTTTTGCTATTCTGCTGAGGCCTTATAGCAAGCGCCAAACTTCCAGCAGCAATTCTGGAAGAGCAGTCTTAGGGCGAAGACAGGCATAATATCCTGCTGGGGGCGGGAGCAGTTTAGAAAGTGTGCTCAGACCCCTTTCACTGTGCACAGAACGTATGTAAGCTCTCCCATCATGGCTACTCACTAACCACCATAGTAGCTTCTGGGAGCAGGCTGTTACTATGTTCCAGAATATTAGTGTATTCCAGACTATATGGGGATTCCTTGCAATGTTCTGTAACAGCCTCATTTTTAAAAAAACAAAACAGAAACAAAACAAAAATAACAGGTTAATGCCAGGGTAGGGGTAGTCACAGAATACCAAGTAAATTTCCCCAGCTGCTTTCACAGGCTGTGGCCTCAGCAAGTTAGCTATACTGAAAATGAAACATAAGGGAGGGGTTATTCTGTGCACAAATTAAATCCAGCTTAACAAATAAAACAACAAGAACAGCCAAGCTCTGGCGAAGGTACAATTCTTGCATTCGCAGGAGAAAAGGGGGGGCGGAGGAGGTGGGGGAAGAAACCCTGATTTACATTATCGATTACAAAGAAAGCATTGAGATGACCTATTCTGTTTAGACTGAGAAGGATCTGAAGGAATTGTAGGATTGAGTGCCACTATTAGACAAATATACCCCACAGGAAATGCGTTGTTTCTCACACACGTGAGGCTTGTGCAGACAGCAGCAAAGCAAGAGCTACATGCTGGATCAGTTCACATGATGGAAAATAACCTCTGCGTGAAATGTCCACCCAGAAAAGTTACTTGCAGACCACATCTCTCCAGACAAACTATTGTACTTCCATGATGATTTGCCCTGGCAGTATCATGAACACAATAACATGGGATCCTGCTTTCAACACCATTTGTGAATGCAAAAGTTTTGGGGTGGTCACACCACCTCATTTCCAATCAGTGCATGGCCCCAAAACTCCCTGCTGAAATCCCATTAACTGTTCATACCACAAAAGTTCTGGTCCCCCACCCCCACTTTTGTTGCGCTATAGCCCCTCTGGACAGCAATAATGGCAGCACTGGGGAAGCATCGCAGAACAGCTAACAAAGCAGAATAAATCCACCACTAAGGCACTCTTATTGCATCAAGAACATGTTGAATTCACCAGCAATCATTTGATAGCCTTGCCTCTATGGTTTTCAAACCTTTAATGGCTTTGATTGTTTACATTTTCACTTCTTGTAATTCTCTGCATTGGGAAAATTAAACGATAGCAAAAGGTTTCTACAAAGAATCTTGACAATATTTAATTTCTATTTCACAATATGCCCTCTTTGTTGGCAAAAGGAAAGAGGCAAATTAGTGCTTGGTGGAATTTTTAATATTATTATTTTGGTGAACTGAAGTGCTTTTTGGTTCTGAATATTCTCCAGGGCCACCTGAAGTTTTAAATACAGAATACAAGATTAGAGAATCTCAGCCCCAGCAGATCTCAAGACCTCTCTATCTTGCCCACAAAACTATCTCCAGGCCACACACTTCAGTGCTTCTGTTTTGCAACCCAAGGGTTTTTGCTTGGCTACAATGTGTCCTTGAATTCTGATCATGCTTCTTGCTTGCTTGGATGAAAGATAGAGAGAGGTGTATGAATGTTTAGTAGCTAGCCAACTGTACAAAGGTAGAATTAACCTTGATGACAAAACCTGCCTGGCAAAAGAGGGCATCCTTTATAAAAAAAGTATACCAATTCTGATTGATACAAAGCTGGCTGAATTCACTTTTAAGTGCTCACTTCCCCTCTTTGAACTTTGTAGGACAGAGAGGAACTCTACTAATCAGAGAATTTCTTTTAAAAGCCTGTTTTATGTGCACATTTATTTTATTTATTTTAAACATTTCCATTCCACCTCTCCAGAGCTCCAGGCAACAAAGATGAAAGCAATACACCCGCAGAGCAAACTCCCAATAAAATATAAATATAGCAAAGCCTGTAACGTTCATAACAGCACCAGCAAGCTCTCATTAAAACTTTGGGGCTGAAAACTGCTTAGAACAGGTTCCTTTGATCAACTCTGAATGTCATGCAGGAGTTCATTGGGCCCATTGCAGCAATGCCCTTGCTTCTTGCTGAGATGCCCTAACTTCACACACTATAGCACCTGATGCAGGGCCTGACCAGCAGGGGTTACCTTGCTGACACCTTGAATGGTTTCCAGAAGCTAACAGAGCAGTACAGTTTCTGAAAGATCTCAAACATGCTCCCAACAACTGACTGAACAACAACACCTGCCTTTAAAAAGGACAAAAGGGTACTTTCAGACCACCTTTTACTGAGCATCTATCCTGATTTGTTTGCTGCTGCTTCAAAGCAAGTGTTACCCCATACTTTACCCATCCCTTTATCCCACAAAGTATGATCTTCTGGGAAAGTGGCTTTATTGCGCACGACATCCATATCAGCTCTAATGGCACAACCTGATTTTACTGGCATGTGATTGGGGGGTGAGATTCAAATAGTGGCAGCCTGGAAGCACACAAAGACTAACAAATATAACCTAAGCTTTTGGTGACTAGAGGCAACTTCATGAGATTACAAGCAGTGCTATTCTGAACTTCATGAGATACAAGAAGCATCCTGAACTGCATGTTTATATATACACATAGTTTGGGCAGGGGCAGTTGAGGCAGGCGAGAGTTGCAAACACTGAGAAAATGTGGGAAGTATAGAGGTAATGACAACTGTGTAATTCACAAAACATTGGTTGCACCTGGCATCTTTAATGTTAGAAAATCCCTGGAATCCAAGATCAAAGTTTGGGGCAAGTACTCCTTGCTGCGAGAACCCCAGCACAGATTTAACATGGGAAAACATATAGCAAAGAAAGCATGGAAAATATAGATTGTAAAACCTTTAAAATATGCCCTTTCCACTGAATTCCAAAGCAATCTTTTTTAAAATCCCCTTCCAAAGTTTTCTACTTCCCTAGCAATCGGATAGGCCACACATTGGGTAAGTTATAAAAATGGATTACTTACAAACTCTCCAAAGAGTTGTGTCCTTTTCCATACAGCAGTCACAAAAGGTTGCACAGGCAGGGAAACACTGCTTCGTCACAAAATGGTTAAAGTTCCTAAACTATTGGTTTAGGGAAATGCTAGTTTCAGGCTCCATTCCTGTCTGGAACAAAAGAGGTTGGCTGGGATGGAGAGAGCAGCTCAGAAAAGTTCACATGTAGACAGAGGGAACAAAGGTTTAGTTACCTATTTCCTCCCAAGGTGAGGGGAAGTGACATAGGCTAAGTCTGACAGAACAGTTTACTCTATGGTATTAACCCCTTCATGCATTACTTAGACTCAAGCATGTTGGTTATATGAAGCTGGCTTAACCTATGCTTAATACATGTTTATAAATCCCTTTGTCCCATGTAGGTGCCAAGACTCTTTTCTCTGTGTGTTTGCTGCAACAGTTCAACACAGCTCCCCCTCTTGACACTGAGCAGCTAGTATCCTGGTCCTCCCTATGAGCAGCTCAGTGCAAAGCAGTTACCAAGTGCACCGTTTAGAGTTTCCCAATTAAACAACCTATAAATACTTCTAAATCAGTAAAATAATTATCTTGATAATATGGATGAAAGGCAGTCATAAATAAAACAAGCAGCCCCCCCCAAAACACACACACACACACACACACAGACACACTCAAAAATTATGGGGGCTTAGTGGAGGTCAGGTGGAATGCTTCTTGTCTTATTATTATATATTTATTCCATCATGGCAAAAAGCAGGCTAGCTGAACAGTATTGCATTATACAGAAGCTGGTGACTTCAGTGTTTTGATTTATGTGCACGTGTGTGCTTCAAAACTGAAGCTCTACATACTTCCAAATCAGTTCCCTGGAACTGATTGTGCCCACTTCTGAGCACCATGTTTTAAGGACACTGACCAACCAGGCTGTGTCCAGAAGAGGGCAACCCATGAGGAGATATGAGCCTTCAAAGATATGAAGGGCTGTCATGCTGGTGATGATCAGATTTGTGCTCTTGCTCCAAAGGGTGGGAATTGCTTGGAAGCAGATTTCAGGTAAACCTCAGCTTCCTAAGAGTAAGAGTAAGAGTTGTTCAACAATGGTGGGCTCTCTTTCACTGGAGGTATTTAAGCAGGGCCTGCACAGCCAACTCTCAGGGAAGTTGTAGCTGCATCCTGCAGTGTAGCTCTTGCCTAGAGCACAGGGTTAAGTTAGGTGACCTCCAAGATCCCATCCAGCATTCTGCGATCCTGCAAAATATGCTCTTTGAAATGCCCTGAAGATGTATTTGAGGGTGTTGAGGACTGCAGCCCAAAAGCACAGCTTCTGTAGGACAACTTATACAGAGCAAGGCAGTCTCTATCCTAAACAGAGAACTGCAAACAGCTGGCTAAAGAAAAAAACAAAACAAAGGTTGAATCTGGACAAATGTGGGTGAGAAGAAACTTGATGACAGCCAGTGGACCTAGAAGAGCAATGTGAAAGTTAGAATGCAGGATGTGTGCTAACACAGTCCCAAGCGTGTGCCTATGTGGATATATATTATTCCCTCTGACTGAGAATTTGGTTCTCCTGAACTGGCCTTGCATTAATTAGTCAACTCCCACACAAGGCTGTGCTTCAAAACCGAAAGCTGTTTCTTGGATCTTTTTGTCTTTCTTTTATTTCCTAAAAAAAGATATGACTAGTTTGCAAAGGAATAATGAAGCTCCATCCAGGGCCTGCTAGACAAAGATCACATCTGAAGCAAAACTCATTAACTGTTAAGCATAAAAAGGCACACCAAATAATTAGAGCCTCATATAACCAACATGCTTAAGTCTATTTAATGCATAAAGCTGCCAGGCCAGGCTTAGCTCACCTTGGGAGGAAGTAGATAATCAAACCTTTCTTCCCCTTCAGTCTATCTGGGGAGCTCAACTTATGAGGGGGTCTGAGCTGGTTGCTTCAAGCTCAGTCTGCATGGCTCTCACACATCACTCTTCAGTCCCTATACCAATAATTTAGGAACTTTCACCACTTGGGAACTAAGCCAAGTTCAGCTGCCTGTGCATCCTTTTACACTGATGTATGGAAAAGCACATGAACCTGACCTTTGAAGAGTTTGTAAGTTAACCAATTTTTAACCTACTAAATGTATGGTATTTTTCCTATGCCTGGGGAAGAGGGGAGTTTTGGAACTCAGAAAGGTCTTTTTTTAAAGGTCTAACAGCCTATACTTCCTTTACTTTGCTGCATCTTTTTATGATTTTAAATATCTGCTGGGGGTTCTCTCACCAAAGAGTAATTGCCCCAGACTTGGATCTTGGGGTTCAGGAATTCTTATTTTATACCAACATAAAAGCACATGATATCCTGGGAATTGTAGTTTTTAAGGGTCCTGGGAACTGTAGCTCTGTGAGGGGTAAACAGCAGCTCCCATGATTCTTTGAGCAAAGCAATGAACTTTGAATATATGGTGTATGTAACTTGGAAGTGTTTCTTCAATCAAGGCAAGTTGAAGTGGGCTGTGTAAATTACTCTTAAAGAGACAACTCCCTCTGTCCTAAAATGTTCAAGCAGCTGTGGAATTCCCTATTTAACATGTCCCCACAGCTGGTATTGATTGAAGAAGCTGTCTTTTCCCCAGTGTTGTTCAGTTAGTAGTTGTCTTAAGTTTCTGAAGATCACAATCCTTTAGCAATGGGAGAGAAGGAAGACTTGTCCTTTAAGGCAGGGGTGGATATATAACAAGCTTCCTAGAAACTTGATATTGTATTATTATTATTACCTTGAGGTCCACCAGGTACCAAATAGGGGTGAGAAGGAAGCGGAAGAGGATATGTTATTAGAATTAAGGAACATGCATATGTTCAGTCCAGGAATTCGTGAGTTTGCAGTCTTTTGCACTCACAAATCCACTCTTGGTTTCCTCATAATAATTTTTCCACTCTAGGAGTCTAATTTAAGGGGTGGGCATGTGTGTAGCTTTCAGCTGTTGCTAATGCTGAACTCCTGGGAGATAGGAACTCTTACCGCTACACTGTGAGATCCTAATTTATCTTTAAAAAATAAATAAGAACATTATCTATACTTACAGCCTGCCCTTCACAGAATGGACCCATGGCAGGTTGCACAAAATATCACCATTGAAAACAAAATATACCGGACAATAAAACCATTAAATTTAAACCACAAGACTAAGCAAAGTCACAAGAGCAGCAAAGCAGGAGTGAGGTAGCACAGTAAGAAGAAAGCATTCACTTACCCCAACGCCTGGGTAATGAGGTGAGTCTTGATCTGATGGCGAAACCTGAACAATCTTGGTGCAAGATACACCTCGGAGGGGAGGGCATTCCATAGCCTGGGGACAAGAGAAGACCCTCTCACATGGTGTTGTGTCTTATAAGGGCCTTCCCACTCCTCTTTTCCACAACCATCCCCTGATTTAAAGGCACAACCCCACAGAATTAACTGAGCCAACACTAGTTTGCGTTGTTTGCTTGTTGTTGTTGTATATTTATTTCTCTCCCGCCTTTGTCCCTAGCAGGGATTCAAGGCGGCTTACAAATAAAATAAGAACAACTAAAATGATGGGCGGGGGGGAGGGACAATAATTAAAAAGCAATTCAGCATTAATAGAATTAAAATGTTCTTAGAATTAAAAATGGATTTAACAGTACTGCATTTCCAACATTCAAAGCACTTCATATTTTTATGAACAATGGTCCTTTAGTTAGGGGAATTACTGGCTAATGGCTCAATGGACAGAGAAATTCTTCTTAATAAGATACAATAGCCAGGAAGTAGCTAGAACATCCTTGAGGGCTCTGAACAGAGGAATAGCTTTTCTTCCCCCAGCTAAAGATGATGTCATCTAGATTGTTCATTCTCTCCCTCTTTCCCTCTGTAAAGGAAAAGCAGCAATACCTTGTATGGAAGTGGAGGCAGTGTTGTCTTGGTGATGGAACTGCCTCTGTTGGGACTGGGATGGGACAGCAAGGAGGTTGGGGAAGCAGGTGAGATTTGGTCTGGAGGCTTCCTCGGTCACAGTTAATGCAGTGACTGTGGAACCTGATCAGCGTCAGTGCAGTTCTGTTTTAGAAAAGCAATCCTGGAATGGCTTGGTTAGTGCAGTTCATTCCCTAAAGCTTTTGAATGACTTATTCTCTGTTCATTGCTGAACCTCAAAGTATGCATCTCCAAAAGCAGGGCAGTCTGCATGTGAATTCATATTTTTCCTCCGTGCACTCGCTTACCAACTGGCTGCACGTATTTTGGATTAAACAATGGGAAATAGCTTTCCTACTGTGCAATTTATTGCTCCTAAAATGTCTGAGAATGATCTTTGGCAGTCTTTCTCCCAGGAGGAAGCCAATAATTAAGCAAGAAAATCCAGAAGGGTAGGCTTGTTAGATTGTTGTAGGGGGAAAAGAAAAGACCCCAATAATTATGGCACCTTTTAACAGACTAACATATTTAGCTTTCATAGATCCACACCCCAGCACACATTTAAAGCGCATGTCTTCTCCCAAAGAATCTCAGGAACTGTTGTTGGTTAAGGATGCTGTGAATTATATCGGTGTGAGGGAGAACTCTGGCAGGAAGGGCACTGCCCCATGTTGCCCTAATGAAGAGCAGTCTCTGGGACAAAGAACACTTTTGTTTACTACTGACTGCGGTAATTGGACCATACACACCTTTGCAACTACTGTAATTTAAAGAGAAATGCAGCACTCTGAAGGCCATGATAAATAAAGTATATAGCATTTCTTATAGGAAAAACACGGCCTCTGTGGGGTTCTTATATTTCCCCCCAAGACCATACTTAGAAAAACATCTATTTTAATTTAAACTCAAGGACTGCAATGAATGGGACGCAGGTGGTGCTGTGGGTTAAACCACAGAGCCTAGGACTTGCCACTCAGAAGGTCAGCGGTTCAAATCCCCGTGACGGAGTGAGCTCCCGTTGCTTGGTCCCAGCTCCTGCCAACCTAGCAGTTCAAAAGCACGTCAAAGTGCAAGTAGATAAATAGGTACCACTCTAGTTGGAAGGTAAACGGCGTTTCCATGCGCTGCTCTGTTTTGCCAGAAGCGGCTTAGTCATGCTGGCCACATGACCTGGAAGCTGCATGCCGGCTTCCTCATCCAATAAAGCAAGATGAGCACTGCAACCCCAGAGTCAGCCACGACTGGACCTAATGGTCAGGGATCCCTTTACCTTTACCTTACTGCACTGAATACATGCTTGTACACACAACTGCTTGCACACATATACTAGGGGCCACTTCTAAATTACAAACAGGAACGTCTGTTTTAAGAGGTACCAAAGAGACATACTATGCAACAGAGGGTGTTTTTTTTTTAAAGAATGCAATAAAAATTGAAATACTGGCATAAGGTATTTGCTGATAGTGTAACATTTTAATGTTATCTGGGGAACAATAAGATTTGCTCATTTCCAGATGTTAGGCCAGCTGGTGTGCATCAATGCACCTGCCTGAGCAAGAGTTTGCAACCTTTATACATGTCAAAATTATGTGGAGGATTGAGGCTGAAATCATAGACCCTATTACCTGATGGCAAGCCACAATGAAATGAATGGACTTTACTTCTGAGTAGATAAGTATAGAGCTGCACTGGAAGTCACTTGGCATCTAAAAGCAGATCCATCCCACTGCATTTTAATCCTTTATGGATTATTAGTTTGCCAAATTCTGGCTGTGTTGTATACGGTGGCAAAATGTTTACCAGGGATATTTCTAGACTGACACTATTTTGCAAGTGGGATTCAATCCCATACTGGCAAATTTCAGTTTGTACAATTAAAGTAGATTTTGCACTTTTGCACAACAACCCCTCTTCTTGCTTCAAAAATTTTCATACTAGTAAATTCAGGTGCTGCAAATTCAAACTCTGCAGGTAAAAAACAGGTTACCTGAAGTCATTGTGATGTCAGGAGATTCACAAACTTGGCCCTTTGGTGCACGTGGAGATAAGGATTTAGCCTGCCGCTTATATCACTATGATGTGTCCACACTAATACAAACTAACATGAAGTGGAGCTGTAGTTGTTGGCACCTGTCTCAAGACACAATGGAATGTGCCTCTGGGGGTGAAGTCAAACCGCTGCATTAGCAGCACCAAAATGGCCTCCCTGGCTCATAAGCCTAGGCAGTGTGTATGGAGGTCCTTGGTTGCCCAGATGTCAAGTCTCGATGTGGTCCAAAGGAAAGCAGAGCAATAAGTTTGGCATCAGCTTGGCTGCTCAAGTTGCCAGAAGGCAGTGTACAAGGCACCACCCAACCACCGTACAGACTCCACTCCAGATTTGTACAGGGTTCACTCCTTAGCTTAGCCAGTGTGGTGTAGTGGTGAAGAGTGGTAGACTCGTAATCTGGTGAACCGGGTTCACTTCCCCACTCCTCCACATGCAGCTGCTGGGTGACCTTGGGCTAGTCACACTTCTCTGAAGTCTCTCAGCCTCACTCACCTCACAGAGTCTTTGTTGTGGGGGAGGAAGGGAAAGGAGATTGTTAGCCGCTTTGAGACTCCTTAGGGTAGCGATAAAGCAGGATATCAAATCCAATCCAAACTACTACTACTACTATTCTTCTTCTTCTTCTTCTTCTTCTTCTTCTTCTTCTTCTTCTTCTTCTTCTTCTTCTTCTTCTTCTGATATCCCACAAGACAGCAGAGGCTTAGGATTAGAATTTTCCTTGGTGGACTACCTTCCCAGGTTGACAAGCCCCATTTGCCCTTCACTTCCCAGAAACCGCCATCTTGACTGTTGGACCCACTGTTGGTCTTGTCTGCTCAATCCACCAGAGTCTGTCTTTGCATGCAGGGGAAGCCCCAAACTCACCAAAGGTTTGAGACCCAGTGGCTACCCTCACCTCATTTAACTGGACCAGGCATGGCCAAACTTGGCCCTCCAGATGTTTTGGGACTACATTTCCCCATCATCCCTAGCTAACAGGACCAGTGGTCAGGTATGATGGGAATTGTAGTCCAAAAACATCTGGAGGGCCGAGTTTGGCCATGCTTGAACTAAAAGCCATTTCCCGGGGTGTGGCTGCTGTCACATGCTGACAGCTTCTAGCAGCCACAGGTGCAAGCTGAGTGCAGGGTGGGGGACCAATGGTGAACAAAAATACCCAAGAAGGAGCACAGGACAACATGTCTTCCACCAGGGGTGCTACCCCTCCTCTAATGCCCCTGGTTGTTCTTAGTGCTTGCCTTATTAATATACTCTTTTCCTTCTAAAAGAGGGAAATGTGACTTTCCAAAACTGGTGCATGTACCTTCCAGCACTGTGGGGTAGCACTCGTTTGGCACACCATCACATAACCTCCTTACTAAAAAAAATATCAAAATGAATGCTTATTAAGTAGCCAAAGTGGTCTAAAATTCCTGAAAATGTGTGTGAGCAAATCAGAACACTCAATAAACAAATTGTCTGGAAGCAACCTTTGTTTAATAGCAGAAGCAGACATTCTGACAGGGATTATAGCTGCCTCTGAAACATTGTTTTTACTTCAGTTTGACTTTCATAGTAAGGACTTTAATGTGTCACTTTTGAAAGTGCATGTTTGTCAAACTGTATCTTTTACGGAGAAGGCTGGGGGAAAAAGCCTGACCCGAAACATTCCTCATTAAGGGTTTGTAGCCTTCCTTTGCAGTAGCATCCATTTGCAAAAAATGGGCCTCTTCTGTTTGTCATTTCCTTATTGCTTTGAACTAGGAATTTATTACCCTGAGACAGAGTGTGATCAAAGTAATTTCATGTTGGGATGATGTCTGCAAAGTTTACAGGGAATGGCTCCATCATTACTATGACATAGTCGTCAGATAGCACTATGTCCTGGATATCTGTGAAGCAAGACTCATTGTTGCTATTGCATCTTCTATAGGTCTTACTCTTTTTGTCCTAAGGTCCATTTTAGTGGGCTGAATCCAAAAGGCAGAAGCCCTCTTGTGCAAGCAGGGTCTTTTTATCCAGTGGTTCCAGTTGCAGCTCTGTGGCCCAAACCATTCCAGTGGGTTGCCTGATCCATTAGGAGTCACTTTTTTGGGTGTCTACAGCAGGACACAAGTGAAAAAGTCACATTCCACAAGGCCGGCTCCATTCATAGTTCATAGACTTCAATCTAGTAGCTAGTAGATTAGTAGTAGATTACTCTTTCCCATACCACATTTCAAAAATGAACTTTCTAAAACTCTTCCAAAGTTGACACTATTGCTTGCACAGACAAAAAGCACAATACCATCCAAGTGAAACCTTGTGAACCCCAGTGAAATAAATGAAAGTGAGGCAGCAATCTTATTTAGCTGGGAGCAAGTCTCACTGAACACAAGGGATGGAGCAATCTATCAATTTCAGTTTCTCTCAGTATCTCATTTTCCCCCATCTTAAGTAGAATGTAGAATATAATGCTGTGTGTATACAACTGTAGTTCTGAAATCTCTAAGAGGAGAGTTGTAGCCCTTTACCAAACTGTAGTTCATAGGATTCATACAAACCCAACCTTGATAATAAAAGGGGAAATAGTTATACAAGGTGCCTGCAATTCTACAGTATCTTGTTTTTAATAGTTTTTAAAGGAGATGGTGATTTTTGGGTCCATCTGTATTTCCTGCTCCTTTTATGCTTCCTCCAGTAGGTTTATTATTTCAGAAATATTTTCCTGCAGCATGTTGATTTAGATGATTTGACAGCATTGTATCTGGTAGTTAAAGAAGATATGTGGATTTTATGACAAGAGTGCGTAGTGTCGCTGAGCTCCTTTTACAGATGTGGTCATGTCTTGCTACTAATGCTTGTTCCATTATCAGATGCCTTGGAAGTCTGGGAATTTTCAGCTCATTTGGTTTGGGAACTAGCAAACCTTGGAGCATTGTAAATCATTGCTGCTGAAATCCTCTTGTCTCTCCATTCTAATCACTAGCAGCAGGAGAGCCTTCTAGATGTTCAGCCAGTTGGCTGCAGTGATATTTAACCATATCATCAGCCACCTGGCAATGTGTGTCACAAGGGTAGACTGACAAAGTAGATACATCAATAAAGTATCTACCAAACCCCCCAAATGAGCCGGGCTTTCAAACACCTGGTCTGAGTGGCAAACCCTATTTTCCTACTTAAATAGCCTATAATGTATCTGTTTCTCACATGCAGCAATATAGGGAAGTTTGGGAGCATAGTACAGTGGTACCTCGAGTTACATACGCTTCAGGTTACATATGCATCAGGTTACAGACTCTGCTAACCCAGAAATAGTAACAATTTTGCTTCAGGATGAGAACAGAAATTGTGCTCCGGCGACGCGGCAGCAGCAGGAGGCCCCATTAGCTAAAGTGGTGCTTCAGGTAAAGAACAGTTTCAGGTTAAGAACAGACCTCCGGAATGAATTAAGTACTTAACCCGAGGTACCACTGAAAAGGTAAAGGGATCCCTGACCATTAGGTCCAGTTGTGGTCGACTCTGGTGTTGCGGCGCTCATCTCACTTTACTGGCCGAGGGGGCCGGCGTACAGCTTCCAGGTCGTGTGACCAGGATGACTAAGCGCTTTTGGCAAACCAGAGCAGCGCATGGAAACACAGTTTACCTTCCCACCGGAGGGAAGGTATTTATCTACTTGCACTTTTTGGTGTGCTTTCAAACTGCTAGGTTGGCAGGAGCAGGGACGGAGCAATGGGAGTTCACCCCGTCACAGGGATTCGAACCACCAACCTTCTGATCAGCAAGTCCTAGGCTCTGTGGTTTAACCCACAGCTCCACCCGCGTCCCGTTTGGGAGCATAACCAGCATCAATTGTGGGGATGGGGGATGGGTGTGGGTTGAAGACTCTCGGAAATTATTAATGGTATCTTTTATAACTGATAACCAGTGTATCCAGATTTGTCTCTATAAACTTCAAAATACAGTGAAGGATGCCCTGCTATTTAAATTGCTGTAAACTGAACCATATGTCTATGTCCTGGGGACTGTTCCATTTGTTACCAACTAAGAACATGGTGATTCATTCAGAAGATCTTGCCAAAACACTGAGTCAGCATACATGGAGTTATTCCACTTTAAATTAGGTAATAGAGGGCAGATCCACACCATACATTTGGAGCATAGCCAACATTCCTTTTGAAAAACATGCCTTCCCTGTACCCCACAAATCCTGGGGTTTCCCCCTAACAAAGCTGCAGTACCCAGCATCCTTAACAAACCGCATTTCCTAAAATTTGGCTCATTCAAGACTGGGCCTGGGGGTAATCATGGCTCTGAACCCAGGTCTGCTGTGTCTAGTCCAACCCCCATTGCCTCTACCACATTGCCTCTGTTACGAAAGCAACAATGTCACTAGAGCATTTTTGTTGTTGTTGTTCAAATAAATTGAACAAATTTATTTGCTCAAATATAGTCACAAACTGAACGGCCCTTGCCATGCAAGTTACAAAATCTTGTCTCTTTTGACGACATGAAAATAGTGCTTTTGATAAATTTTGCAGAGTGGGGGGGTTGACTTTTGAGCAAATAGAGAGGGCTGCTGTCCAGACTTTTTCTGCAAAACAATGTCACCAAGGGCTTTTCATGGGACGGAGGTCAAAGTAGAAAGTATCCTAAAATTTCAGTGTGCAATTCCCTATATTTTAATGAGTGGGCTTATAATCATGGCAAACCATTGGCTCCGACTTTCTTTGACCTTTCCTGTTTTGCTCTGGAATGTTGCTCCTGCACTGCTTGGATAATGGGATAAACTTGCCAGATGGTCTGCATAAGAAGAGACTTCCTGTTTGGGGAGTTCTTGCCTTTGCGTGCAAGCGAATGAGAGAATGTACCTTTGTTTTACAATTAAAGACTGTATTTTAACAAGACAGGATTTCTGTCAAGTGCAGCTACAGCAGTATTAAGATCTGCAGAAGCACAGTTAACTTTGAAAGACTGGCATCCTTCAAGTATGACGTTTGCTGTATCCTAGCCATCTCTCCCTTTAGGGCAGGATTGGGGAATCCAGTGGTCATTGGACTACAACTCTCATAATCCCTGACCTTTGACCATCTTGGGAGTTGTGGTCCCACAATGTCTGGAGGAACAGGTTCCCCAACTGTGCTGTAGAGGGGAAGGAGTCAATTCTGCTTTTCTGTGATTTGTGGAATAAGTACGACGTCAGAATCACATATAAACAACTAACCTTCACTGTAGTGTATAAAGCTAGTCAATATTTCTTTAGGCACAGTCCCCCCCCCCTGTTAAGTTGTGGGTTGACATAGCAGACGACACAGCGATTTCTCCAAGTAGCTCTTTATTTTGTAAGCTGGAATAGAACTGACTGCAAACAGCTCAGCCGGCCTGCTTTTATAGGCAGCCGGCTGTCAACATTGTAGCAACAACAGCCCAGCGTTTCCCGCCTAAAATAACTGACGTGGACCTGAGTGAAAACTATATACAGTATCCCCCTGCTGGCCCAGGGTGAAACTTCACTACATAACACCCCTCCCCACCGAGATAAGGCGTTAGTTACAATCGTAATGGTTTCCTTATATACAGCACTACGCGTAATGGTTCGATTAGGCACAAAAGCATATCGGTTACATTTCCCATACTTAGACCAACAGTGATACATGTCCAACAACATAGTCCTTTAAATAAGTTGGGTGCTTGGAAACTCTGCCAGACCGCCGGGGACTGGTAGCCAAGTCCAGAGGGCCACACAGTTCTTGCTGAGGCTGTGGTGCGACCCTAGGTGGCGTTGGAACCAACTCCCCTGGATCCGCTGCTGTGGGTGGAGCCTCCGCAAGTGGAGTGGTCTGAGTCTGTGGTAAGTCTGGCAGACCCTCTGAAGCGGCTTGGTTCGGCTCCACGCTGGCAGTTTGCGAGGGAGGTGTAGGTGGGGCCTCGCCATCTCTACGTGTCTCTTCTTGAGCCGCAAGCGCAGTTGGGGGCACCACGGTAGTGTCCAAGTCCCCAACCCTGCGCCTAAGCTGGTCTATGTGCCGTCACCACAAGCGTCCGTCTTCGAGTGCCACCTGGTACGAGCGAGGTCCAGTGACTCCCACTACTGTGGCTGGCACCCAAGGAATGTCCCCCACATAGTTCCGGGCAAAGACCTGGTTTCCTGGGACAAATGACCATGGCGCGTTGGCACAGCCTGGGAGTTCAGCCACGGCAAAGTCCAGGTGTAGCCAGTCGAGCGGTGACCTGAGGCGGCGGCCCATAAGCAGTTCAGCAGGACTCCGCCCTGTGGCCGCATGAGGGGTGATGTGTTGCACGAACAAGTATTCGGCGACCCGCTCATGCCAGTCTCCCCGGTCCAGGTGTGCCAGTGCCTCTTTTGCCGAGCGCACCATTCTTTCCGCTTGCCCGTTGCTGGATGGATGAAAGGGTGCCGTTAGGGCATGGCGGATGCCCAGTCCCAAAAGATACCGCTCAAACGTGCCTGACGTGAACTGCGGTCCGTTGTCAGAGACAAGGACATCAGGACACCCATGCGTTGCAAACAGGCCTCGCAGCACCCGGATGACGGCTTCGGTAGTGGTGGAGGGCATCAGGGTGACCTCCAGCCATTTGGAATAGGCGTCCACCACTACCATAAAGGTCCGGCCGTGAAAGGGGCCAGCCAGATCGATGTGCACCCTTGACCAGGGTGTCTTTGGCGTCTCCCAGGTGTGTCCCTTAGCTGCCGGTGGTGCAGGCCTCGACTCTTGGCACGCTTGACAGGCGGACACCCAGGCAGTGATGGCATCGTCCATATTAGGCCACCAGACGTAACACCGAGCCAACGCCTTCATTTTGACAATTCCTGGGTGGCCAACGTGCAGAGCCTCCAGGACGCGCTGACGGAGTCCCTGGGGAATCACGACGCGGTCTCCCCACAGCAGACAGCCGCGATGAGCTGAGAGTTCATGTTGTCTGGTTGCGAAGGGCTGGAACTCCGATGCAAAAGGCCCTTGTGGCCACCCCCTCCACACCCAGTTGAGCACCCGGCTGATGGTGCGATCCTGGGCAGACGTGGAGGCCACAGTGGCAGCCGATACAGGCGCTGCCGGAAGATCCTCAATCAGAAGGAGCGATGAAGCTGGAGCCGGGTCTTCCACAAATGCTGGAAGAGGGCAACGGCTGAGGGCGTCGGCATGGCCCATCGATTTTCTGGGGCGATGGATGAGCCGGTAGTGGTAGGCAGCCAGGAAAACAGTCCATCGCAGCATGCGTGGCGAGAGGACCGGTGGAGTTGGACGATCACCAAACTTCACTACATAACACCCCCCTCCCAGTTTATCATCTTGAAGGCACCTACCAAATGTTAGCATGTTGCTTTTTAAATGAACATTCTGATTCACGCTAGTAATTGTTCCATTGCTCTTGGTTCATAGGATGAGGGTCATAAAATTATTGCCTTTCTTTAAAAGACTTGACAATGACAATGAACAGAGTTGCAACTGTAATTCTTGTATGAGGCACATCACCAAAAAAGGGGGTTGAAGGGTGTTTAAAGAAACAGGTGTTTTAACATCAGAATTTGGCCTCTTGCTGTTGTCAGTCTGCCAAATGGTTGGACTAGAATATCTTGTGTTTTTCAAACATGATGTCTTGTATCTCAGTGCTGCCTCTTCGCAGGCTGCCACCTTTGCAAAACAATTAATGGTGGACATAAAGTCTCCCCAACTTAACACGATGCACATCAAGATACCAAGATGACAGTACAAGCACTGAAAATTGGGGGTGAGGGGAGCTCAGATGGTGCAGCCAATATGTTATGCTACTTGGAAAAAAATGTGTTTTTCCCCTCTCTGTGTGATTCATAGGGACTAAATATTAATAGCTCAGCAAACATGCCTCAAAAGAAGATAAAACTTAATTTATTTTGTAAAGGTAATGACAATCCACTACATTATAAAAAAGTGTAAATAGTATCAGTGTTCGCATCCTAACAAATTAAGCTCTGAGTTGGATTTTGCAATTTTTCCACATTTCTCTCCTGAAAGCCAGTAGTATGTCCAGAGATTTGTGGTTAAGAGGGAATTGAAATCACTTCCCAGATGTTGTAATATTTAAAAATGCCTAGACAGACCCATGCAGAAAGCTAATTTTGTCTGGAAAACATTCTCTACACATTAGGAGCATATTTCTAACTTCTTGTGAACGGCACGTTGGAGGCACATTAAACCAATACTTAATAATGTTCCTTGAACTTAGAACAAAAAGTTCAGATCTTGTCTTGTATAATAATAGTGTGGATGGAATTGAGGGGCTTGCATAAGGATTGTCTAAATGGATATAGGTTCAGGTTACTTGATAGATAAGAGATTTTAAGAGTTCCATGGGAATTTTACAGAAAAAAATGAATGTTTTGTTTTTTAAAGCTGCTGTAGCTCTGCAGCTTTGAGCTTAAGGCAATGTAAAAGATATGGATGTATTTCCCCCCCTCTATTTTATTTTTAGAAATATTTGTGCACCGTTTAATCACAAAACTCTCTAACATTATTGATAAAACACAACTAAATGTCATGAAACTGATTTTTAAAAAACCAAGTTAATTATCAATAAAACACAGTTGATAGAGAGCTTTTAAAACAAACCTAGGGAACCTAAATAGGTCTGGGTAGGCTTGCTGAAATTAAGTTTCCAGCAAGTTTCGAAAACCATGTAGTTAGGACACATGGCTTCTACCATGCCAGTCCAAAAGAGTGCCAGCAGCACGAATGCAGTATATTTACTGATCTCACAGTGAGCTGTTCCCCACATACACCTGGGCCAGTTGTGTTAAACTTCAAGGGTTTGCATCATGATTTGTACAATCCGTTGACATTTTACAGTTTTGTTCTCAAAAATCTATTTTATATGAAGCACGTTATTATGTGAAACACTTTGAGAGGTTTTTCACAGAAGTGAAAAGTGCTGTGTGAACTTTGTAATAGATAAATAAATTTGAAGGCCTGTGATGAGAGGACAGGGACGCAGGTGGCGCTGTGGGTTAAAGCCTCAGCGCCTAGGACTTGCCGATCGAAAGGTCGGCGGTTCGAATCCCCGCGGCGGGGTGCGCTCCCGCTGCTCGGTCCCAGCGCCTGCCAACCTAGCAGTTCGAAAGCACCTCCGGGTGCAAGTAGATAAATAGGGACCGCTTACCAGCGGGAAGGTAAACGGCGTTTCCGTGTGCGGCTCTGGCTCGCCAGAGCGGCGATGTCACGCTGGCCACGTGACCCGGAAGTGTCTCCGGACAGCGCTGGCCCCTGGCCTCTTAAGTGAGATGGGCACACAACCCCAGAGTCTGTCAAGACTGGCCCGTACGGGCAGGGGTACCTTTACCTTTACCTTTTTGATGAGAGGACGGGGGGGGGGGGAGGAGGGGGAGGGATTTGCTTTTGACCACCACAGAGTCTGTGCAATGCTGAAGAATTGAAGAGTTCCAGGTCATGAAGAATGAGCAAAATCAGTGAAGTTGAGAATTCCTGGACAGGTTTTAAGGACACACAACCTTGATAAAGCTAAGCAGGTCTGGGTCTAGACCTAATTTGAGAGACTTTGTCTCATATGTGTAACCTTCTGGAGACCATATGCTGGTGGCAGTGCCAGATTTACATATAAGCTAAACAAGCTATAGCTTAGGGCCCCACTCTCTTGGGGGCCCCAAAAAAATTTAAAGGAAAAAACCACTGGATATACATTTCCAAAATATAGGATAAAAAACAAATAAAATAAAACCTCCATACGGCAACAGTGTTTTGTGTTGTGTTGTGTAGGCTCCTATGATGTAAGTAATGGGCCCCGGCTGCTAGCCTGCTCCCTAAAATATCACTGGTTTGCTCATTTCTATATATAGGGTGCCTACATTCTGCATAGACTGCTTGCATGGCAACATGTAGCATGCAGCTGCAGACTGCAGTGCAGCACAGTTGAATATAGATCAAGCTGTTGTACCTGTTATCTAATATTAAAATACATATTTTGTTATGTGCAAATGGCTTTAGATACCCATTAGGTCCATAAATTACCATATAGCATATATTCAACACAAAAACAGTGACAATTTGTCGTTGACAAAGGACAGCTGCACATATAAAGGGTCCCATTATCTTCAGTAGCTTAGGCCTCATCAAACCTAAATCTAGCCCTGGTTGGTGGTTGAATAGGCCAGAGGCAAAAGTGGCAGTAGACACTAGCACAGTGCCATGAACTGGCAGGACAATGGGGAAAAGGAAGAGGATCCCAGCAAGGAATGTAGTGGGACTGGGACACACCGGGGCAAGCTGGGGATGGGGAGGGAGAGTTTAGTGAAGGAAGTACTCACAGGGTGATGGAGGATGATGAGGGGATGGGGGTCAGGGCATAGGACCCAAGGCAGCAGGACCCATCACCAGTGAGGCCCCAGTCTCCCTGAACATGGCAGGCTCTGAGGCGTAGGGAGAAGTGGAAGGGATGCTCTCTAGAAGGACCCACAGCCTAGCTTACTAGCTGCCCAGGTGGGGCTCGCTAGCTTGTGGAGGAGGATTGGAACAGGTGAGGGTCACTTGGCTCATCAAGCCCAGATGCTGCAATCAGCAGGCAAAGTACAAAAGGGCAGCAGAGCTGAGGTGCTATCTCTGCTGAACTGCCCATGTTGGTGGGCCTCAGCTTGGATGCTCCAGGATCTCTGCAGGACTTTGGACTTGTGGATTCACCCTGGACTGGGGACTTGACAAACCCACTTGCTGCCAGGTAGGCACACAGTTCAAGAACACTTTCCAGCCAGGCTAGAGCACTCAAGGAGTGCATAAAGCAGGGCAGGTGAGAGTTGTTTGGCCTACATCTTGGTAAAGAACTTTCAGGCAGTGTGTGGCTCCTTCAGCTGTATTCAGAAAGAGTGTAAGAGTATGGTTTGTGACTACTTCAAATCTGTGGATAACTAAGGAAAATGGGCTCCTGGGAATTATTGAATTGATGGTCAGCCTTTTATTCCATTTGCTTATCGAGTCATAGACCAGAGATCCTAAGAAATGCTAGCTCTTGAGGCATAAACAGTTGTCATCTCTATATTCTCTGTGTACCAGGTCCATTATTAGGATTGCATCAGGGTTAATTCGTAGCAATCCTGTGAGCCCTTCAGCTAAAGAATATATGCTGTGGTGCACTGTATTACATGGAGACTTTTGAGGTTCTGTTTTTGCAGAAGTAAACACTTCTGTAATTCTTCTGCTGATGCCAGTTTCCAAACTCCCTTTATTGCTACTGTCAAGTTTTGTTCCGTTTTCCCAGAAAGCTTCTGTGCAAACAGAATAACAGCATCTCTTTGTTTGCCTTATCGGACAAAACGGCTGTGCTGTTAGTCAGTCCCAGGAGAAACCATTCTGTTAGATATGGAAAACCTCACAGGATAAACGGACAAAATGAGTATCATTTTTTTTTTTGCAGATGAGGCGGTGAAGTCCTAGGAAAATGATTTGGGAAAGCCAAGAATTTGCTCTTTTGGATCTCAGTGTTCCTTAGCCTCAATGCCATTCTTTTTGTATTTGCTGCTGTCAGACAGCATTAGAAATCTGCTTCCCTTTTGTGATGCGTTAGGCGGAATCTTTCCGATTCCTGGAGTTCCATTCCTGAAGTTGCCTTCTGCTACTGATTAGCCCGTTATCTCTAATTAGAAGGACAGATGCCAAGAGTCCCAGCTGTGACTCACAGTTCCATACTGTTATATTTGGTCACGTTTTCCTTTCAAGATCATGTGTTAACATGTATTAGGGTAGCAGTGAAGTGGAATGGAGCAGGTGAAGAATGTAGCTGCATTCTCCCAGGTTTACTAAACTGATGACCTGAGGACTTGGAGACACTTCCTCCTTGTGGAATTACCTGTGTTCTGTTAGTTTACACCATGAGCCTCTCTCCCTCACTATTAGAGATGCCATACAATTATCAACTTTAGGGTTTTGGTGATAAAGATCACAGCTGTAGATTGGCATATGTGATTTCATGTTAAGAGCATGTCTATTGTTTGAGTATAAGGGATGGAATTCACTGAAATGCCTTTCCCCCTGGAATTGCTATCCTTTGTTCACTTCATAGGAACAGAGGAAGCTGTTTATACTGACTGGGGTATAACTAGAATTATCGTTCAAAGATGAGCAGACATGAACAAGACTTTTTGCTTCAAACTCTGGAGAGCTGCTGCTACTCTTAGTAGATTCCATTGAACATAGGAACCTGCTTTAGCAAACTATTGGTCCATCCATCTCAGTATTGTCTACACTGATTGGCAGCAGTTCTCCAGGGTTTCCAGCAGAGAGAGTTTCCAAAGCCTACCAGGGACAAACTTGTGACTTACTGCATGCAAAGCAGATGGAAAATTCAGGTGATGTCATTGCCAAGTTGTTGAATTCCAGTGTTTTTTGCTGTCCATTCATGTTTTTTCAGATCTGTTCTGACATGGTTGTGGCAGAGGGGATCCCAACGCAATCACAGCACCAGTCTGTTCAGAATAGACAGGCAAAGTGTTGCTGAGGCTTTTAAGAGCTCGTGTCCATTTAAATTAATATCTTCCTGTTTGCCCATTCAGCCTGCTTTGTGGCTTCCTGTTCAGCGTGACTGAGGGATTAGTGATAAATTGCTTCTGAGCTGCTCCTTCATCAATCAACTTCTGTTGCTTATGTGGCTAAAACCCAAGTGTGGGAGGACCAGTTACCTAAATCAGCACATGGCTGATTAAACCCTAATACTTTGGATTCTGAATTTATTTTTCTTTATGGGAAGAAGCATATTGTCTCAAAGGTGGACGGTTCTGACAATTATAGTGACTGAAGAATAGATGGAAGTAAATACCTGATTGTCTGAAGATAGATTTGGGGGTGTAATTTCTTAAACCTGTGGGAATCAACTTGGGATTTCTCATGCACTGACTGCAAAAGACTTCTGAACTGAGCAGTGTAGATTGATATTTTTAGGCTGAAATACAAGAGCAGGAGTTTGGTAAAAGGTAAAGGTAAAGGTACCCCTGCCCGTACGGGCCAGTCTTGACAAACTCTAGGGTTGTGCGCTCATCTCACTCTAGAGGCCGGGAGCCAGCGCTGTCCGCAGACACTTCCGGGTCACGTGGCCAGTGTGACAAGCTGCATCTGGCGAGCCAGCGCAGCACACGGAACGCCGTTTACCTTCCCGCTGGTAAGCGGTCCCTATTTATCTACTTGCACCCAGGGGTGCTTTCGAACTGCTAGGTTGGCAGGCGCTGGGACCGAACGACGGGAGCGCACCCCGCCGCGGGGATTCGAACCGCCGACCATGCGATCGGCAAGTCCTAGGCGCTGAGGTTTTACCCACAGCGCCACCCGCGTCCCAGGAGTTTGGTAGTTCTGCTGAAAACAGACATGTGACTGAAGCATAATTTGGAGTCTGAGACCTAAAAGAACTGACTACAGCCTGGTTTCTCAAATTAGTAGTAGTGCTTTCAGGTTATTGACTTTAACAGTAATTGGATTTAGACTGCATAATCTAGGAGCTGATATTATATGCACTGATTGCCAAGGGCATTATTTGCCTACCATTTATTGCTGG
Organism: Podarcis cretensis; assembly: GCF_951804945.1. NCBI lineage: Eukaryota > Metazoa > Chordata > Lepidosauria > Squamata > Lacertidae > Podarcis > Podarcis cretensis. The sequence goes on from NC_137172.1 coordinate 99,562,840, forward strand.
CTTTGCATTATGCCTCATACTTGCATCCATGCTTTCTTGATTTGTTTATGCTTTTTCTGTGCACTTTATTATTATAAAATTTCTATATCAGACCCTCCAAGTGTCCCTATTTTTCAGGGACATCCCTGATTTAGAGAAGACATCCTGGTTTCTGATTTGATCCCATAATATCTCACTTTTCCTTAGGATCTCCCTATCTTCACTGGAGAAATGTTGGAGGGTATGGAGTTATCCGACCCCCCCAAGCCACCTGAAGGCAATCCTTTTATAGGAATTTTTTTAAAAAATGTTTAATATTTTACTATGTTTTTTATATACATTGGAAACTGCCCAGAGTGGTTGGAGCAACCCAGTAAGATGTGTGGGGCATAAAAAGTAAAATTATCAATATGGAATGGGACACTCCTATTTTCATCAGAGAAATGTTGGAGGTTATGCTATAAGCCTTTCATCTGAGGATCACAGGGCAGTTTACAATATAAAAACACAGAAATACATACCAGAAATGTAGCCTTATTGGAGTTCACCGATTGGGTCTGTGTTGCTCCCGAGAGGGAGGAAGGAAGTCAAATGACACCGAGGTTGATTCAAAGAAAGTGTTTATTCTGCTCTCCGGATAGCAGAAGGCACTTGCATGGTCAGTCCACAGCAAGTCGAAAGAAATGAGAAATTTCATGCAGTATATATATCCTCCAGGCACCCTCTCCCTCCTTCCCTAGGAATCCAACCACGTCAGCCTATACACGCAGGTTGACATCACATATGTTCCTGCTCCGGTATCCTTAACCATAAAAGGTCACCATCTCCAAGAACACACTCTGGTGCTGTTCCCAGACTAGGTCTGTGCATCAGTGTGGTCAGGACATAAGATACGACCTAGACGTGTCATCCCTGTTCTACTGGAACAGCCAAGGTCATCCCTTGCCGTGACTGATAAAGGAGAGAGTTTTTTTATACAGCTGTGTCCTTGTTATGCATTTGCTCAACAGCTCAGGTTTTATGCATTTTAGAGTGCTCTCTTGGAGAAAGAAGAAAAGGGGGGGGGGTTGAGTCAGTTTTAAACTGACTACACAGAAACCCATTCCTTCATAATAACGAGCAAACAATACACTCCAAGTTTAAAAGGCCATAGATTGTTTTATTAGCCAAAGGTCTGGGAGAAGAGGAATGTTTTTGTCCAGCACCTAAATATATGTAACAAGGGTGCCAGGCAAGTCTCCCTGGGGGAGCATTCTACAAGTAGGGAGCCACTGCAGTAAAGGCCTGTTCTCGTGTTACCACCCTCTGGACCTCTTATGGAGGAGGCACACAAAGATGGTCCTCAGATGATGATCGCAGAGTCCGTGGCAGTTCATATGGGGAGAGGTGGTCCACGATGTATTGTGGTCCTGAGCTGTTTATGGTTCAAAACAAGCACTTTGTATTGGGCCCAGAATCTAATTGGTAGCCAGAGCAGTCAGACCAGGAGCAGTGTAATATGCTCAAACCATCCTGCCCCAGTGAGCAAAATGGACACTGAAGTTTCACCAGCTGAAGTTTCCATACGATCTTCAGAGGCAGCCCCATGTACAATTCATTGCAGTAATCTAGTGATAGGGACACAGGTGGTGCTGTGGGTTAAACCACAGAGCCTAGGACTTGCCGATCAGAAGGTCGGTGGTTCAAATCCCTGCAACGGGGTGAGCTCCCATTGCTCGGTCCCAGCTCCTGCCAACCTAGCAGTTCGAAAGCACGTCAAAGTGCAAGTAGATAAATAGGTACCGCTCCGGTGGGAAGGTAAACGGTGTTTCCGTGCGCTGCTCTGGTTCGCCAGAAGCGGCTTAGTCATGCTAGCCACATGACCCGGAAGCTGTACTCTGGCTCCCTCAGCCAATAAAGCGAGATGAGCGCTGTAACCCCAGAGTCGGTCACGACTAGACCTAATGGTCAGGGGTCCCTTTACCTTTACCTTTTAATCTAGTGATAGAGAGATGTAAGGGACCAGTTCCATGTTGCCTAAGTAATACATCAGTTGCTGCTGTTTCCTAGCATTTTGGAGCTTGACGGATTGTGGAAAACCCTTTACACAACATCTTAAACACAAAAGGTTTTTTGTTTTTTGTTAATTGAATGTGCATGTGTTTCCTGCTTACAAATTGAGAAATCCTGTTTGCAGACATAAGTAGGTATTTTGGCAACATCGTAGGAGCTGATTAGAAAACATGACTAATGCTGCAAATGTGTTAATGCTCCCACTTTGGTGAGATTTTTCAAAGAGCAAATGTTTTGCATTTGTGCGAGAGACAGCATCTTTTGTGATGAGCAATGCTTTTCTTTGCTAATGTTTTAATCAGTCTCCCTCTCTGCCCCTCACTCAATCCAGCTTGGTGTTTTGACAGCCTCCTGAAACATGCCCTTATCATTGAGCAATGCTTCCATACGCCAACAAATGGTATGGGAAACATTCTAATATACACTGTGTCGAGTCGTGCATCTGCAAGAGTCAGCAAAATCTTCTCATTCATAGTTTCCCACACAACCCCTCCACCCCAAGCCCTCCCAGTTCCCCTCTTCAGCGCTCTCAAAAATTGGCACAGTGTTACTATGTATAATGAACTAGTTCATTGTCAGTGATTAAATACAATGTCTGGCAGGACTTGTGGGAATCCTTCAATCCCAGAGCAAGCCATCCACCACATGACTTTGAAAGCCTATTAGGATGGCCTTTCTATAGTGTCCTGGGATGGTGATTCACTCTGTCATTTGAAAGGTGGAAACTCCTGATGTAAAGAATCAAACGGTATGTTTATATACAGAATATTTGAAAAAAGCAGGGTATAGGGGAACTTCAGTGAACTGTCATAAAGCTGGTAAGGTTAAACCTGTTGCCCAAATTATCCTGGCTACTAGAGGGAAGGTTAAGCCAAGGAAAATACAGAGGTTCGGAAAAGGAGTCGTTCAAACAAAATTCCTTTTGTAAGAAGAGAGTCTGTGTCAGGGGAGGACCAGGGCATTTTGTTGCCTGAGGTGGAGGACAAGATGGGGCAACCTTCCAGCTACAGAAGCCAGCCAGACTGAGGCCACACAAACATTAAGCATACTACTTTAACAGCCATGGCTTCCCCCAAAGCATGCTGGGAACCGTAGTTTGTTGAGGGTGCTGAGCGTTGTTTGGACACTCCTATTCCCCTCACAAAGCTACAACTGCCAGAGTTCCCTGGGAAAAGGGAATGATTGTTAAATCATTCTGGGAACTGTGTATATGCAAGTGGTGGTGGGGATAGATGTCTCCTAACAGCACTTTCTAGCTGATGCTAGTGTGGCGAAAACAATTTAGGGAGAGATTCAGCAAAGGACTTCTGCTTGCACAACAGGGCTTCCCCCTCCCACCTATGTGTCCCTGCACCCCCAAAATTAGCTGAGGAGGTAGAGAAAACCCCTGGAACAACACACAGAGGACGAGGGGAAAGAGGAAATTGCTCCATCTGGCAGACTAAAATGCTTGCCCTGCTGAAATGATTGCCATAGCACAATACTAAATGTAGCCTTTCCCCTTAAAATCTGCACAGATTTGGCATGAAATGTTCTTTTCTGTCTCTTTCCCACTCCTTTAGACATCTTTAACTTTCTTGTTGTCCAGTCATCCATTTCCTGAAGGAGGCTTCTTTCTAGTATCTCGGTAGACATCCCACGTAAAATCCAAAAAACTGGCTTCACAATCTTGGCCTAAACACACTGGATTGTCAAAGCATAACGCCCTGTTCAAACATTGCACCCACGTGTGGATGTCTGGTGACCTCCAAAGAGGGACTGGTGTGCAAGGAACACAATGTTGCTGCTGACCCCACCATGGGAGAACAGATTGGGAAACCACCCACCCAAACAGATGACAACAAACTACTGGAATGTACTTATGCCCCCAGACCTCCTCATACATGTATTCTCTTTGACACCAGAGAACACAACAATTTTGAAAACCAGAGGAACTCCACCTCCAAAATGCAGCATTGTTTTTGGGTACAATCCTTTAGAAATTATCGCTCTCAAGCACCATAGAAATGAATGAAACAACTCTTGTGCTTTTGTAAATTTCCTATCCATTGCAGTAGAATTAAGTAGGAGAACTTTCTAGTGGGATATTCCTTTGAGTAGACCGTGGGAGGGAGGGAACTGAACATGAATTGAGATGCCTGAAGTTCTTTTGACACATTCATAGTTTGACACAGTTTCTTTTTTTTGGGTTACAATCCCACTACCACCCCACTAATAATATTAATAAAAATGAAAGTACAGTTGTAACTTGGTTCTCCAATGACAAATCGGCTCCCAAACGCTGCAAACCTAGAAGTAAGTGTTCCGGTTTGCAACGTTTTTCGGAAGTGTGGCTTCTGCTCAAGTGCAGGAAGCTCCTGCAGCCAATCGGAAGCAGCTCCTTGGTTTTTGAACGGTTTCAGGAGTTGAACGGACTCCTGGAATGGATTAAGTCTGAGAACCAAGGTACCACTATATAGCAAAAAAAATAGAGTAACACTACCGCCTTGTGGTCAGGAAAAAAATGTACATCAAGGTGGTGCTGTTGCTCCTGCCAAAAAAATTCTCACCAAAGCAGTGTTTGGGATTTCTGAGTCTTACAATAGCCATCACATGGAGTCGGGCTATATCTATTGCACCCACCCATGGTATGACAACTACTGTTGGTGTACACACAAAAACTGTCCCTGCATTAGGGGAAGGCCTGTGAACCTGCTATGTGTGTCTAGGCTCACCCCTACCCCCATGCATTGGTACCCGGTATGATGAAAGGGACGCGGATGGCACTGTGGGTTAAACCACAGAGCCTAGGGCTTGCCGAGCGGAAGGTCGGTGGTTTGAATCCCCACGATGGGGTAAGTTCCCGTTGCTCGGTCCCTGCTCCTGCCAACCTAGCAGTTCGAAAGCACGTCAAAGTGCAAGTAGATAAATAGGTACCGCTCCGGCGAGAAGGTAAGCGGCGTTTCCGTGCGCTGCTCTGGTTCACCAGAAGTGGCTTAGTCATGCTGGCCACATGACCCGGAAGCTGTACGCTGGCTCCCTCGGCCAATAAAGCGAGATGAGTGCCACAACCCCAGAGTCGTCCGCGACTAGACCTAATGGTCAGGGGTCCCTTTACCTTTACCTTTATGATGAAAGGAGTCTAGACCTATAAAGCAGACCTTCCTCCAATCACTGGATGGCAAGGCTGACAAAGACATGATGGTGGAGACCAGGTCTGCAGCAGCAAACTCTAGTTGTGTGATTCAGAACAGCCATATGAGGCTCATAACAAGCAAATTAAATAATGGGGTTAGATAGGGCAGTGGGTAAGAATAGATTGGGTGGAGATGGAAAAGCACACAAGACCTTACCAATATCATAACCTCCAACATGTCTCTGATGAAAATAGGGACATCCTATTTAATAATAATAGATAATCTGACTGGGTTGCTATAGCCACTCTGAGTGGCTTCCAACATACATGCAAACATTAAACATTTTTTTTTAAAATAAAAAACTTTCCCTATACAGGGCTGCTTTCAGATGTCTTCTAAAGGTTGTATAGTTACTTATCTCCCTGGCTCGGGAGTCACATAACTCCATACCTTCCAACATTTCTCCAAGGAAAATAAGGTTGTAGAACTCTGTGATGTCATACGCCTGAGGCAGTTATTTCAATTGGTTCAGTTATGGCTGTTATTAACAGTCTTAACAGTTAGAGCAGCAGGTATTTTCCGTTACGCTGCTGTCTGCCTCAGAGTTAGTCAGTCTGTAACAGTATTTATCTTAAATACAAATCTATGCAAAGTGTATTAGCAACATAAATACCTACCTGCATTGTATATATTTTAATCTGCAGGTGCAAGTACACTAAGTGAAAGTTATTTGTTATTTAAACTTTAATAGAGTGTCTTGCATAGTTCTATAGAAACTGGTTCTATAGGGAACTAATTCAAATGACCAGGGCTCTCTTCTGCATAACTCTATGAATGGGAACTAGAATTTAATTCCCACACAGAGTACATACCCTCCAACATTTCTCTGGGGCAGTTCACAACATAAAATTACAATATAAAAAAACCCAATATACATAATGAAAATAAGAACAAAAACAAACCAACAAACCCTACAAATAAAAATGTTACTATAACATTTTGTTACAGTATACTCTTATTGTGTGTGAATGCATATGTGGACACAGGTGAAAGAGGATTGTGGCCACACTCAACCAACATGCATTTCTCTGAGGTCTAAAGGTAAAGGTAAAGGGAACCCCTGACTGTTAGGTCCAGTCGTGACCAACTCTGGGGTGGTGGCGCTCATCTCACTTTATTGGCCGAGGGAGCCGGCGTACAGCTTCCGGGTCATGTGGCCGGCATGACTAAGCCGCTTCTGGCGAACCAGAGCAGCGCACAGAAACATTGTTTACCTTCCTGCTGGAGCGGTACCTATTTATCTACTTGTACTTTGACATGCTTTCAAACTGCTAGGTTGGCAGGAGCAGGGACCAAGCAACGGGAGCTCACCCCGTTGTGGGGATTCAAACCGCCGACTTTCTTATCGGCAAGCCCTAGGCTCTGTGGTTTAACCCACAGGGCCACCCGGATCCCCCTCTCAGGTCTACATGCATGCAAATACTTACCGTACCTTTGTGTGATTGGGGGCCCTCCTTTTCCAAGATTCCCAATTATGTGGAAAGATCCTTACTTATGTACAATTATAACCTGTGTTTGGTTCTATAGGGCATGGATCCCCAAGCTTCTCAGGCCCATTTGAAAAAATGTGTTGGGTACCACAAAATACCCAATTTCACAGCAATGAGAACTGGTGATGCCCAATGAAACACACACACACCAACCAACAAGACAAGGAAATAAAACAGTAGGCGAAACACATGCACTCAAACTAAGCAAAGCACCCCTCCAGCAACATAAAAAATGGGTAAAACTAAACATGCACAAACACCCAAGCCATGTAAATGACCCTCCAGGAAAGGAAAGGAAAGGAAAGGAAAGGAAAGGAAAGGAAAGGAAAGGAAAGGAAAGGCAAAACAAAACAGAAGTCTCAGCGATGCAGAGAAAATAAATAAGGACAAAACAAAAGAACAGGGAAATTAGGAAGCCAACCCCTTTCTAAACACAGGAATACAACGCTGTAAATGAGCCAGAAATTAGATCCTTTTTACCAAAAGAAACAATTCCATTGAGAGAGCCTGTTTTAAACAATTCTCGCTCTCTGGTGCCATCTGGTGTTGCATGTTTAAAACGCATTCAAGTCACATTATTGTGACAAATGTAGCTGAGTCTTCTCTCTCTCTCTCTCTCTCTCTCTCTCTCTCTCTCTCTCTCTCTCTCTTCTCCTATCCTGTAAATCAGGGGTCAGCAAACTTTTTCAGCAGGGGGCCGGTCAACTGTCCCTCAGACCTTGTGGGGGGCCAGACTATATTTTGAATTTTTTTTTAAAAAATGAACGAATTCCTATGCCCCGCAAATAACCCAGAGATGCATTTTAAATAAACGGACACATTCTATTCATGTAAAAACATGCTGATTCCTGGACCGTCCGTGGCCCAGATTTAGAAGGCGATTGGGCCAGATCCGGCTCCCGGGCCTTAGTTTGCCTACCCATGCTGTAAGTGTAACGAGGCAGCATCTGAATTTTCAGCAGGAGGCTTCATGGCAAAGTGCAGACCTCCAGCAGACTTGCTCTCTTCCTTTCCAATTCTGAGGCCTTCCCTTTGCTTTCTAGCCAGTACTCAGGATAAAAAGAGAGAGACAAGAAAATGCCCTAATTAGCTATAGGGAGGAATATCTCTTGGGAAGTTTGGGAGAGTTTGAGCAGGAAAGCACATATATTTTTTATTAAATCCAACCCCAAGAGGATGTTGTTTTAAAATTATGACACACAGAAAATAAATAACATTAAAAGTAAACCCCGAAAAAAAAATAATGAGAACTATCCAAATATTTGGAGATGCTAAAAATACAGAAAGTGTTGCTATTGTGTGTGGTGGGAGCATTGTGCTGTTAAAAAGAAAGAAGGAACATAAAGAGAGAACTTCCTGCATGCTATGAAGAAAGAGCCAGTGTGGTCATGTGAGTTGGACTGGGATTTCACAGATCGGGGTTCAAATCCTCACTTGGTCACGAAGCTCCTTGGGTGACCTTGGGCCAGCCTAACCTACGTTGTCAGGATCAGGTGCTGACTTTGGTAATACGACATCCTGAGCGGTAACAAAATTTGGTTCTCTTCCTCCCCCCCCCCTTGTTCTTTTCGCAATAATTCATTTTGGTACAGTTGCTTTTTAAACTGTTCTTCTCAGTAGGGACCTATAGAAATACAGGTGTTTTTATTTATTTATTTATTTATTTATTTATTTATTTATTTATTTATTGTAATAAGCTTTATTAATAGTCTTGCAATATATTACATATATATAGTACACCTCGTAGAGTAAATTGAGATTTCAATCATATACACGCACACACACACACACACACACACACAACATATACTTGTCTTTTCTTACATAGTTATAAACCTTAAGCTTCAGCTGTGTTTATGCTACTTTTTATGTGGTTATTAACAAAGATTATTAACAAAAAATATCATAAAAACTTTGGACTTATTTATTTCATTTCAGTTGTACCTTGGTTGTTGAACAGCTTAGTTGCCGAACATTTCAGCTCCTGAACGTCAAAAACCTGGAAGTGAGTGTTCCGGTTTGCAAACGTTTTTTGGAAGCTGAACGTCTGATGTGGCTTCCACGGCTTCAGATTGAGCACACCTCACCTTGGTTTTCGAATGGTTCTGGGAGTTGCACAGACTCCCGGAACTGATTAAGTCCGACAACCAAGGTACAACTGTGTTGTTATTAGGGGAACTGCCTGCAACTCCTAAATCCAGCACTCTTGTGAGGATAACATGAGGAGGTGGATAAACATATATTCCACCTTGAGCTCCTTAGGAAAGATGGGATATCAAGGTAATAATAATAATAATAATAAATAGGCAAGGATACTCTACACCAGTGTTTCACAAAGCATGCCACATATGTGTGTGTATGTACGGGCTTTGGCTTAGCTCACAGTGTGACTGTACAGAGTAGCTGGAAACAGTGTCTAAGGTGTCTGATTTCTCGCTTTAGTTGTCAAGCACTTTGGCAAACTGTGGTAGGTTCCAGGGAATTGAGAGTGGCAGTGTGGCAGGTCCCAGCTGCTCATGGGGACACCCAACAATGTCATCGGAGGGGCATCAAAGTCTGAATTTCGGACTAGTCTTAGGCATGCAGGAATGAGGCATTATGTTCGGAAGCAACTTGTGCTTCTCCTGCATTCCAGACTGAAACCAGGAGGATTCACTCATCACCATTGTCTGAAGATTTCAGTGATAGTGTCACAAGAGAGAGAGAGAGAGAGGTCATGCCTGGAAATGCTTTTGTATGTTCACGGTAAATCAGTGACAATAGTTCTTTGGGAGCGGGCAATAAATTATACAGAAATGGGATTGTTTTTCCATTAACCAGATTCATTGCCACACCTACCCTGTAGCCAGTGCTTTACCCAGGGGTGTAGTGTGGGGCTGGGCTGCAAGGGCAATTTCCCCAGGCACATTTTCCTGGGGGGCACACAGCTCATGCCGCCCTCCCCAAGCCAACTCTGCGTCACTTTGCTGATCAGATGCCAGCCTCACAAAGCAGCTTGAAGCTGGTGTTGTGTTGGCGGCGAGTGCACATGGTGGGCTCTTTTCACCCTCTGTGCCACCCCCCAGGGTGTGTGCATGTACCCCCTCCCCAACACAATTAAAGCATGCTCTGTCACTGGTTCCACCCACTTCCCCATCCAGGAATCTTGTTTTGGGAGAATTGTCTTTTTAATTTGTGACATGACAGACCATGACAGCTTGTTTTAAGAACAGGAGCAATTTAAGAATAGGAGTCCGAGAAATTGGGCAAATAAGGCAGGGGAAATGCTTGACAAAAGCCTTATTTGGAAGAGCCCCTGAAAGTCTGCTAACTCAAGATTTTCCCTGCCTGAGGGTGGATTTTTCGTGATCACAATCACCCTATAATTACTTAAGAGATTGGGTTGGGGGGGGGGAAGAGCAGCCTGTATAATAACATTTGAAGTGTTAAATCTCAGAACTTTGTACTGTATTATGAGCTAAATTTTGGCTCCATCTCTTGACCTTTCCTTTGCTCTGCTTTTCAGTTTTGATCTCGGTTGCATTCTCTACACAGCAGACAACAAAGAAGCTTGTTTGTTTGCCTGCAGTAAGTTTTTAATATGTATTTTGAAAATATGTATTTTGAAGCTCCCGTTTAGAAAGCTTTCGCGCATGTTTACCTAGCATTTTTAATAGTTTACAAAAGGAATTCTCTTATGCAGTAAACTTTTGCAAAATTAAGAAGTCAGTCTTATTGACTTCGACAAGAAAGTTATGCATGTGAGTGTCATTCCCTCTCTCCCTAAATGATTGACTGTGGTTGCCTTGTGCTCCTACTCTGTTTCTAAACCTGTTGTTTTTAGTATTTTAGTATTGGCGTTGTCATGATACACAATTAAAACCAAACTTTGAAGTGAACAAGTCCGCTCACCTTCTCAGTGTGGTGGCATTTTGGGGTTGTAGGTCAGCAGCTACTCTTGTCGGACCCAGCAAGGGAGTTCTGGGTGCTAGAATCCTATCTGAGCAGGCGAGGGGAGTGTAATGCCCCCTCTGTCTGTCAGGCGCTGGATCCAAGCCTGCTGGCCTGATTATCCAGTGGTAGGCAGGCTTGGACACATTGCTGACATTTGGGACAGGACTGATGTTCCCTCAAGTTTGCTACCAGTGCTCCATCCTGGTTTTTAACTTCTTAGTTACAGCATAAACTGTTTTCTTTGCTTGACAGGATGTGAGGGGAGGGGTAGTGCCTTGGGTGGGGGACATGTTGTGCTCATTCTGGGGTAGTTTGTCCACCTTGGTTCCCACCCTGCACTCAGCTCTCACCTGTGGCTCCTAGATGCTGTCAGCATGCGACAGTGGCCATATCCCAGAAAATGGCTTTGACTGGGTGGATAAAACAGGGGATAGTAGCTGATGGGTCTCAAACTCTCAGTGAGTTAGGGATTTCCCCTGTGTGTGAAGACTCTGGTTGATGGAACAGACAAGACAACAATGGGCCTAGCAGTCAAGAAGGTGTTGGCTCTGCCTGTCATTGCTTCCAGCTCCACCTAGTGTTGGTGCCTATGCCTTCCGTCCTGGAGGGCTCTTGCCACCAGTGATAAACACTAAAACAAAAATAGCATGTGTATGTGTGTGAAGTCATCCTAGTACATGAATCGGATGGAAAGATGAGTGGAATTGTGTTAATCGAATGCTGAAATAAAACAGACTTGCAAAACACCCCCTCCCTTGTTTTTGCCTCACCTGAAAGAAATAGAAAATTGTATATGGCAGAGACGTTTCTCCTGCTGAACCCAGCTGCAGAAAGTTAAACACGTGCTAAGCTTGACACTGCAGTTTTTGAAAGTTACTAACTTTGTTTGAGTTGCATCCTTAGTGTGATCGTTCAAAAGAAGTTTATTAAGAAAATAAAGCAGCTGAAACTTCATAGCCAAGCACATTCACGCTTTGACTGAGTTTTAATGACATGCTTGCACTTCTCAGTTTTCACAGAAGGTGGTACTGTTGGACAAATAATGACTGTTCCCTAGTTTATGACGAATAACATCACAGTGAAAAGAAAATAGAGGCAAACTGATGCACATTCATATGCACACATGCAAGTACACACACAAATGACGTCAGAATTCAGTTTTGACACATCACACCCCTGGTTTTGTATTGATACAACACTTCAGGATATGTAAATTCAGTAAATGAGGCCAAACATTGAGCCAAGAGGCTGATTTTCACTCTGCAGAATCTGGAGTGAGTTTTGCCATCTGCTGAACTTGCTACAGGACAAGTTGTGAATTCATTTCTGGAAGTTGTTTTAAGGAAATATATAGGGGCAGGATGTTGTTTTCACTACTACAACTACTATCTATGTATGCTATGTATACAGTGTTTCATATATTACTGGCTGCGTGGTTTGTTTTCTTGCAATGTCTCCAGAAGTTACAGTGCAGTTACACCATTGCTTCATGAGCTTAAAGCCCTCATTTTAGCGTGGTCAGCTTTGCATCTCTCCCTTTTTTAATTCCCAGAGATCAGTTTTGTTTCCTATAGAGTACAGTCCTTTATGATGGCTTTTCTGTTTTCTTCATCATTGCTATGGAAATAATCAACAGAACACTCAAAGCCGCCACCCAAGTGAAGTCCCATCGCAATCAAAGGTACTTAAGTGTGCTTAATCTTATCTGGAGGACACTCGAAATTTGCATTTATTCATGCACCTGCCTTATTGCCATGACTAGTAATTACCACATCTTGCTCTGATTTCTATCTTCATATGAATCTTAGTGTTTGGCTATCCCCATCTCTGAAACAGCTGAAATCAGTTCTGAGTTCACAGGTTTGCAAGCCCAGGATGGAGTTTATTTCCATAGGCAGTATACCACGCACAACATGGGTGACAGAAAAGAATGAATAAAACATTCCAACAGATCGCTTGCTAGTTTAACACCCAGATGTAATAGCATTCTGGTTAACACAAGCATTACTAACCTTATCTGAAACTATGTTGATCCAGTGAACTAATCCATGCCTTCCCATGTAGGATTATACATGAACATATTCCATAAAGAACAATGGGCTTTTTTTAACTACTTCATTAATTAAGACAAGAATCAATGGCATAACAAGGCTATTTCAGTAGAGTAGTTTCTAGCTTAGATTAGATCTCTTCTCTGCTTAAAAGTACAATATTAGTAAGGTGTGTGTGTGTGTGTGTGTGTGCTGGCACATTGAGGGAGAGAATAATGTCTAAAGATCCCAATTCGGTTGTTTAGAAACTTAGTTTTTTAAATCATTTGTTATTGTTAGTTACAATAGCATCCATGCATATGGTGCTTTATGGACTTGTAGTTTCCTGGGAAGCTTTTAAGTGGTGTTCATACTAAGTTCATATGGCCCTCGAGAGAGTGTTCCTTAACTATATGTCCCACAGAACTCATATAACTTCTCCTCTGAGTAGGCATGATAATTGTATTTGTAAGGGAATCGTTTCCTGGTTTCTTTCTCTTGATAAGTTTTAAAAGCAAGAAAAAGTGAGTTGTGATGTAGGTGGCATTTCATCTATGGATGCTTGAATAGTTTCCAGCAAATCAAAGGCAGGATCCAGTGACAGTAGGAGCTGAGCTGGCTTCTGAAAATCCTTTGCCTTCACTCCTTTGACTGAGTGATGGTGGAGGTATTGCCAGAGATGGTCCAATGCATTTTGCTGCCTGAGGCAAAGGACAAGATGGTGCCTTCCCCATTCCATATGCAGAAGCTAGTAAGACTGTCATTGCCAGCAAGGTGTGTGCTGCCTGATTGGGTTCCTTTGTTTTCCCTTGTAAAGCTTCTGTGAGCCCCAGATAAATGATTGATATTTGTGCATGAACAGAATTTCAGGCGCCCAGCAGAATCAATGTTTACAGTTCAGCTCCTTATGGACCCAATGCTGTTCTAGGATTAAGAGGAAAATAAGAATCAGTGTGCATTATCTCTTTGGTGATAAGGCTTACTTGTGGCATGTTAGAACCCAAACAGCCAGAAATTAATTTCCAACCAACTGTGACCTGCTATAACCCTTTCTAGGTGATGGTGCCTTAAGATGGGTCAGGCAGTTGCTTCTGTTGCTACTTCCTAAAACTTGCTCATCTTGAGAGCATCCTGGTTTGAGTTTGATTCCAGTAATGGCAGCCCATTCCTCCCCCCCCCCCAAGTATTTGGATGACACAGGAAGCTTTCTGCAGGATATTAGCATAAGATTGCAGTTGTACTCTTAATAGGACTCATTTCTGAGTAAACATGATTGGACTTGCACAGCAGGGCAGAGGAATGAGGGTGATATATTTGGGGTTAGGTTTTGCTGGGCTCTGAGCAGATGGCCTCAGGTAATGGAAACCTTGGCTGGGTTGATGGCTTCCTGAGAACTTTAGAGTAATTCACCTCTCACCCAGCCTATCTGTGTTGGCTGCAGGAGAATTTCCGTGCCTGAGGCACCCACACTAGTAAGACGTAGTTTTGAAAGGGGCTGAGAGAGGCATATTAGCAGATTACATTAGGCTATAAATTTGAGTCCAGAGTGGAGCCCCTCTTCATCCCATCACCTCTATTTGTGTGAGAGGAAAAGTGGGTAGGAAAAGTCAGCCAGCTTTAGATAAGCACTGGTACTAAACCACTAATAATATACCTTCATATATAAAGAAGAAAAGTGTTCTTTGGTGAAATAGATAATGCATCAAGATAAGTTGGAGTGCTCCAGCACCACGTATCAAAATGCATTTGGTTCTGGCGCTCTTGCTTATTTATAGCAGAAACATTGCCTTCATAAAACGGGGCAGTTTGGATTTATCTGAGATTAGCTCTAAGCTCTGCAAATTCATAAACCACCAAAATCTCTAAGGGGAAATGAAGTTAATTCTTGTCTTGTTGTGGACGGTGATGGCTTACTTTGTTGTACATCCTTGTGTATATATTTTGGGGAGGGTGGGCAGTGCTTGGGCCTGTTACATTTTTCTTCCTCAGCCAGGAAGGGAAATTTGTTATTTTAAAGGGTTTAACTGTTGTGAGCACCAGGGAGCGTTCATAAATTAGTATTGCCACACAGTATGTTATGTGGCCTTTTTTATATTGGAGTGGAGCTGGAGATAATCATTGCTCAAATCCCCCCCCCCGCCAAAACACACACACACACACACACACACACACACACACACACACACACAAAACAGGCTTGTGAAATAGTAAGAAAAAGTGGGACGATTGAAAGTGGTGGTGACTTGTTTCTCCTCCAGTTTTACACGTACCATGGCAAAGCTGGTAATACTGACTCCCACTCCTGTCCCCAGTCATTCCTCCGGTGAAACACAAAATCTGTTTTCCTTCTGGTAGCTTGTGATCCCCCCCCCCCCCGGTTTTCAACATTGCCATTATTAGAAAGACGTAAGTGGAGCTAATTTCTCCCAACCCACATGTAGAGGCTGGGAGTACTTCTGCCTAGTATTACAATTTAATCTCGTTAAAGGAAGCCATTTGGGAACAGAGTTTAGCACTCCTTTAAAAGCAACAGCTCTGCTTGCTACCAGTTGACAAAAAAATGTTCCCTCTCAGACACTTCCATATGGAACAGTTAATTCTAGTGCTTACAGCTATTTGTGCATAGGTGTTGGAAAAGTTTTTCAGTCTTCACTTCACGTGCTTTAAGGCTTTTGGGTATAGGGTGGCCAGTTGTCCCGCTTCAGTCCTCTGTTGTCAGATCCTGACACACGGCTGGTCACCCCACTCAGAAGTAAGCCCTCAGCTGCTACTCCTACAGCTTCTCAGCCTGAGGACATAGTTCTCCCATCTTCTTCTGATTCTGAGATGACTTTTCTTCTTGCAGGTTTGATCCCCATAAGGGACAGCTGCATTTCAGGGGGATGGACTAGATGATCCTCGCTGTCCCTTTCCAACTCTGATTCTATGACCGAGTCCAAACCTTTGCAGAGACATTTTTCTGCAACTGAAGTAGTTGGCCACACTTGGAGCTATCCATGGTCCTGATCAATGCTCATCAGAATCTGCTGCGACTTGTCTTGCCTTGACCTGATTTAACAAACCTTGGCTTATCTCAACCAGGCTGACTTTGACTTGAGCTACTTAACCAGATGTTGCTTACCATAACTTGACCCACCATGACGTGTCTATTTTTCCTGACTTTACCATTGCTTGCCCTACTTGAGTGAACCAGATATATTTCCACCTGATTCTGCCCTATTCAGCACAAACCTTCCTTTGGCAGCCCTAAGGCCACACCAAAACATGATATAAAGGGAAATGCAAGGCATTCTATCCAGAATGAACTACTATCAAGCTCATTCTTTCAATTGATAACCAGGTTATTTAATTATAAGACACAAAGAAACAACTCATGGCTTGCAACCCTCCGCTAACCTCTGTGTAGCCGGCAAGTGCTGTCCCTAGTGGATTCCCTGCCCTCACTGCCCACCTGACCAGCACTGGGAATGGCTGAAAGCTTTGATAAGAACTCTCCAAAGCTGTTCCCAGTGCTAATGAGATGGGCAATAGGGAGGAGGAAGTCAGTTGGGGAGCAGGGAGATCAACTGAAAAGGATAGACCTCAGCTGGCAGTAGGCATTCCTTCTAGAGTAAGCAGGTGTCAATACCATTTTCTTTAGGAAGCAGTAAATGTTCAACTCCATTGTCCCCTTATGTTGAGCAAAGACTTCTTCCTTCCCAACTCCATCTTCAGTTAAAATTTGACATGGTGGGAAGGTTAACAGCTCCATTTGTGGTGGCCAAAGTCTGTGTCTCTGAGCAGGCTGTGTGTGGATGCGAATGAAAGGGGGAGGCAGAACCAACCAACCGCTGGCTTGGACTCCACCCAGTTGCCAGATGTGGTCTCTGGTCTACTATCCTTTACTGCTCTTGGCAACCCTGTTATAGGTGGGATGGGGGGAAGAATGAGGAGCTCATTTTTTAAAATATTAAAATAAAAATCTGTTCCAGATAAAACAGAGACATAAGGTAGAGAATTTCACTATCGGAGATCCCTCAAGTCATCTGACATTGATAGATCTCACCACTAAAACATGCAATGCTTCTGATCAAGTACTCACAACCAATTGCTTACACTTCTGTTGGTTTGTTTCTGTATGCATGAAGATGTCCAAGCTGGCTGAGTTTTTCTTAGACCCATTTTTTCCCTCCTGCCTTCATGATGGAATATTCTCAAAAGAACTACTCAGGATAGTTAAAAAACCAAACAGAACCTTCTGAAAATGAGGCCTGTCAAGCCAATTTTTGAGTTTGTAAACATGCATGCACACTTTGCTAAATTTTGCTCCTGTAAAAGCAGATGTAACTGAAGAAATGCAGTTTTGTATTGTCTCACCCTGTATGTGTTGGGTGTGTTCTTTTATTGCCACTAGCTCTTTGAGTTATCATTAATCACATTTTCCAGTTTTTTGGTTTGAAATAAACAAGACTTAAAATTATTTTGTTTGGCTGGATGGTGCTCCTGTTTATTGTGAACACTTTAAAATGTAATGTAATGTAAACATGTGCCTGGAAATGTGTACATGAAGTACATTAGAGAACCAAGGCTGCTTTTATCTCCATCCTCTTTTGGACATACTAACGGGGTAGGATTAACAGGGTATGGAGCCTGGCATCATGGAGGCAGGTTCTGCCCCTGAAAGCATGTGTTTATTTTAATATCTGAAGTGAACCTCTGTGTATATGTGGATAAACTCATTTCAGATGCTCCATGAATGCACGAAGATCAGAGAGCAACTCTACTGATGCAATGTCATCCCTTTAGATAAATAGTGTGCAAAGATGCTCCCTTCTTAAATATGCACACATTTGGAAACCAGTCTGCTGCTGCTGCAATGTTTAAAATAAGCCTTACTGGAGATGCCATCCTTTTGGAACGGCACTGAGCTGTCAACCATGTTAAAATATCCCACACAAAGTAACTGCTGATCTGATTACAAGAAAGCTTCAAAGACCTTCTGGAAATGTAGGGTTAGGGCCTGAGTTTCAAAATGGAGACAAGTAATTAGAAATTCCTGTGTGTTGTGCTATGTGTGGATTTTTTTGTTCTGTTTTTTTTTATTTTTGCTTTGCAATACTGTGTGCACTTCTAGGTTTCATTTGAATGTTTTCCAAGGTCCTAGATCAGGGGTAGGCAAACTAAGGCCCGGGGGCTGGATCCGGCCCTATCGCCTTCTAAATCCAGCCCATGGACGGTCCAGGAATCAGCATGTTTTACATGTGTAGAATGTGTCCTTTTATTTAAAATGCATCTCTGGGTTATTTGTGGGGCATAGGAATTCGTTCACCCCCCCATATAGTCCGCCCCCCACAAGGTCTGAGGGACAGTGGACTGGCCCCCTGCTGAAAGTTTGCTGACCCCTGGTCCTAGAAAGACTCTTGTTCACTCAGTGCTCATTCCAGATAGCAGCACTTTTTGGACACAAAATTGTTTTATTAGGCCACATATAATATTCATTCTGATGAGTAGTTTGGGGACAGAATACTGTTTGAAGTGGGTGGTTCAATGGCTAGACATGAAGCATTTAAAAGAAGGAATAAGATGAATAAATAAAAGGCACTACTAATAGCCTTGCTTGCACACAAAGCATTCCACCTTTGCAGATGATAAACTTAGCCATGGATTTTAAACAGTGTGCTTCTACTGATTTTTGCTGGTTTTCAGTTGCTGGGTTTGAAATGCAAATCAGTTCAGTCTGCAGTGCTCCAGTGTATTACGAACTGAGACTCATTTCCTCAAGACCACCATTTTCGTTTCAGAATGTAACATGCTATTCTGCACACGAGTGCTTAGTATTCAGTCTGACCAAGCTGCTTTGTAGCTGCATCTGTAAAAGTTCTGTAAGGTTAACCACTTACTTGAACAATCATAACTATAGAAAGCTGGCGTAACGTATGCCGGCTTAGTTGCTCCTATTCCAAAATCCATTCAGGAGGAATTTGACTTACATCACCCTTACTGCCAGCTAAATTCCACTGGATTCCTCACATGGCTGAGCTAAAAGAACTGTAAATCTCTCCTTGCCACCACCATATCCCCATTTGGAGACTTAAGTTCTCCTGGCTGAGCCTTGGCCAGTCAGGGTGAGGGACACAGGTTTGCATAGGCCTCATTGAGCTCTGGCTCAACCAGCAAAGCCCAGGTTTTACCAAACCCAAACTCAGTGAAACTATCCTTGAAACTCTGACTGATTGTCCTGAGACAATATGGAATGCACAGCAAGCTCAGGTACAAGCACCAGGTACAAGTACTTTATGCTAGCTTAATTTAACCTGGTGTAATTTATGCTTTTTTCCCTTCTTTGGGATTGTTCGCTTAATGATGAGGACCTTCCTGGAATTATGAGGGTTTTGCAATCCCCCTCTCTTCTCCATATCTGTTGAAATGTCCTGCTGCAAGAAAGCAGAGATAAAAGGAAGTTCTCTTGGCATTTTGAAAGGGAACTTTCTGAACACAGAATGGACATGTAAATTTGTTTTGAGACACTCATAGATTGAAACAGAACATTATCGGAAACTGTGCGATAATGGCAACTTCAAAACGAATGAAGAAAGATTACGGTTGTTGTGGGATCTTTACTAAGGGTAGAGACGCCTGGCAATGATATATCTTTAGATCATTTATTCAGTTCTGATTGAAGTTCTCTTTGCTTTCTGTTACAAAGCACAGCCTGATGGGATCTTCTACAAATGTTTCGTAATCATTCATATGCAAAGTAGAATGCTGGGACTACTGGGATGATCCTAAAGGGAAAAAGAAAACAAAGGCACTCATTAATTTCCCATTTAAATCTGGCCCAAATAAGCAAAAACACCAAAATGCATTTGGCTACTGGGCTAAAGCCCTAATGATAATGTTTGTAGCTCCTTGGCTGAGCTATCACTCATCCAGCATAATCATACTCCTCTTACCTCCCCAAATCCAAAGACGCGTTTACACTTTAACTGCTGCTTTGTGATGCCAGGGTGTGTTGATCCAACCCAATTTCATTGTTTGGGCTCATTCATTTTGACAGCATGAGCACAAATAATCCAGATTGTGGATTTGTCTTTGTCCTCATCAGAAACAGTCTGCGATAGCGATCTTTTCTTAATTTATTTAAAAGATTCCCACACCACCCTTCATCTGAGCGTGTTCTAGGATGGCGTGCAATGTGTGTGAATAAAACTATTAATACCAGATAGAAATACAACAGATGAAACATTCCTAATGCATTAGCAAATGAGAAGGAGCAACAGCACTTCCAAACTATTGTGTAGGCTAAACAAATCCATTTAATGCTGCATGGGCAAATAAAAAATGTTCTAACTTGGTGCCAAAAATATTGTAATGCTAGTGTCGGTCATACCTCTTGGGAAGTGTTCCAGAGCTGGGGCATTGCCACAGAAAGGGCCCTCTCTTTTGGAGCTACATAGCACAGCCTCCTTTAGGGAAAGTAGTTGTAAAAGTGCCCCAATGAACAATCTTGGCATGGGCAGGCAGGGTTGGGAAGGAGTGTGCCTTCAGATACTTGGCTCTCAAGCCATTTAGATCTTTAAAGGTGTGTATCAGCACTAGGAACTGGGCTCAGAAGTAAACAGGCAACCAGTGTAGCTCTTTCAGTATGAAGCATGGTGACCAGGTAAGCCTTGTCTGGGAAATGACCACAGTTGGTAAATCAGATGAAGCCAGCAGAAGGCAGTCAATGCCACCTGGGCCTCACATGACAATGTTGTTTCAAGAAGCATCCTGAAGCTGTGTCCTTGATCTTTTAGGGCAGCGGTTCTCAACCTGTGGGTCCCCAGATGTTGTTGGACTACAACTCCCATCATCCCTGAGCCTTGCTAGCTAGGGGTGATGGGATTTGTTGTTCAACAACATCTGGGGACCCACAGGTTGAGAAAGGCTGTTTTAGGGGGAGTGTAGCCCCATCCAGAACAGGCTGAGCATAATCCCCCCCCCAATCTTGTCAGAATTCAACTTTATTGATCCTTATCCAGCCTGTTACTGAACTCAACATTGGCTTAGCCTCATTTGACCCCGATGACAGAGAGAAAGAGCTGGATGCCTGGAGTAAGATATGGTATCCATACTCCTGTATCACCTCACCTTCAGGGGTCATGTGGGTGGTGTTCATATAATGTTCAAGAAATTTGGGGATACAATGGAACTTTGTGGCCCTATAACGTAAGAGACATGGGGTCAAACAGAACCCACCCATGCTACTTTCTGAAACTGCCCCTGCAGGTAAAAATGGAGCTACTGCATGATTGTGCCCCCTACACCCAACCTGCAGAGGCATCCCATAAGATACCATGAGTGATGCTATCAAAAGCCACCGAAAGGTCAAGCAGAATCAACATGGTCTCACTTCGCCTGTCTCACCACATCCCTGTAAAAAAATTAAAAAGTACATCTATCAGGACAACAAAGGACTGCATTCATAAGTATGAGTTTGTCTGATCATCAATTAACAGCGCCAACAAAAACAAAATGGGCATAACTCACATGGCCTATGCATATTCATATATTCATATATCCTATGAATATAGTTTCCCTTTCTTCATAGCAGTTGTTCTGTAGTGTTAAAAGGAGCACAAAACTGGTTGCAACTAACACAAGGAAGTTTTGTAGCAGAGCACTAGAGCTTCCAGAGAGCTTAGCCATAGAGAAAAATGGGCAATGCCATGGGTGTTGTGTTCAAAGGTTTTGGCAAGAAGGCCATCATCGTGTGTTGGAAATGGCAAGATATCCTTGTATTCTGCCAGGAATGGAAATCTTACTAATAAAACAAGTGGCTTCTGTTAAGAGAAAAAGCTGGACCATATTAAAAATTAAGCATCAACCCTGGTTTCTCTCCCCCCACCCCATGAATCTGAATTGGATACGTCCTGAAATATCTAGGTGCTTTTCAAAAAATTCAGTATATTGCGGCTTTATTTCTAGGTTCCTGGGCACGACATGAAGCCATGTGCTGTAGCAACCTTCTTCATGCTAAGATGTCTGGCTTTTGGGGATGAGAGTCAGAATCTCCAAGTATGCCATCTTGACTCTCATGGAAGAAAAGTGGGGGATAAATGTAATAAATAATGAAATCAGATAAATATTTTAAAACCTACTAACTATGACCATCCAGTAGTGTTATTCAGCAGCATTCTGGGTCTGTTATCCACGATATAGTGGTACCTCGAGTTAGACGCTTCAGGTTACAGACTCCGCTAACCCAGAAATAGTACCTTGGGTTAAGAACTTTGCTTCAGGATGAGAACAGAAATTGTGCTCCGGCGGTGCAGCAGCAGCAGGAGGCCTCATTAGCTAAAGTGGTGCCTCAGATTAAGAACAGTTTCAGGTTAGAACGGACCTCTGGAACGAATTAAGTACTTAACCCGAGGTACCACTGTATTTTGATGAGACAGTTCGCATCACCTTCTTCTTTTAAAACCCTTTCTATTGTTTACTTTCCGATATCCCTGCTAATCTTGTGTTTTCATTATTTCTTACTGAACAATTTCCCATTACAATAACCCTGCTGAAGTTGTGCCTAGTAAAGACTTTCTGCATTATTATATGCATGATCAGTCCCATTAGGAACAAATATTTTGGAGTTGTCTAGCTGAACTTGAAAGCTAAATATGCTGCCGAATGAAAAATACTTGTACTAATTTAAAGGACAATATTCCAGAAGCTTTTAAGGCACACCATACCTTATCAACTGGTTTAACTAGTATATTTGACTGTGTTTGTGATATATTCATTTCATAGCTGTTTTGGCAGTTTTCTTCAGGAGACAGATTCTTTCCATCATTTAACACCTGTGAATTAACTGAGCCTCTAGCCGAGCAGGACCTATTAAATACAAACAGTCATCACCCACCTGTCAAATGAACATGCACATTTGCTGTATGTGGAGTCATGCTATTGATCTTACTGCTTAGTCCACTTTGAGTGACATTGGCTCTCTGAGGACTCACGACTTTCCTGGCACTGCCCCCAATATCCTCTTAACTGGAGAGGCCAGGGTTGAACCTGAGATTTGTCCGTATTAAGCATGTGCGATACAATTGAGTTGTGAGCCCATGAAGTGACCTAAAATTTTAAGCATGACTGGGATGGTCAGATGCAAAAGTGAGGTCCTTAAAGAGTTGTGCTGAATAGGGAATTTATCAGGTGTAGCCTAAAAGGTGTAGCTTTTAGCAGGTGACAAGCTTTCATCTTTTGCACTACTTTAGTAATGCCTTAAAACTGAGAATAGTGTTTGGGGTGATGTCCTGCTTTGTTGCTAGGGATGCAAGAAGGCAGCAATTTCCTTTCCAACCTGTATACACCACAGTGAAGGTAGTTTCCATTCTGCTGCAGTTTGGTTTCTGCCAAGTTCTATGCTATTTGCCTCCCTGCCTGCTATTTAACTTTTAAGATATGTAACTTACATAATTGACATTCATTTCAATGTAAAAGAAGCATTAAAATAATGTTTAAGAAGCTATTATGTTATCAGTTGTGGAGTAAAACACAATAATGATGTGAAGAAATACCAATCATAGTTAACTGATTTCTGTTGCTGCCTAGAAACATGTAAACTGCAGCAATTTCTGCTTCATTTTCCAGTTTTTGTCAGAATTCTATGACATCCCTAATTGTTCTTCATACTACATAGATAAATTTTATTGTATGTTTATTTAATGTTGCAGCTGAAATGGTAAGAAAGTGTAAATTATTCCTTAAGAAAGTCATGAAGGTGGTTGAGTTCACATGTAACACCATGTCATGGTTTATAAACCATAGTTTAGTAAAGCATAGGTTGATTGTCTATATCTGACCTGCAGCTTAACTATACTGTATTAAAGGTAAAGGGACCTCTGACCGTTAGGTCCAGTCGTGGCCGACTCTGGGGTTGCGGCACTCATCTCGTTTTATTGGCTGAGGGAGCTGGCGTACAGCTTCCGGGTCATGTGGCCAGCATGACTAAGCCGCTTCTGGCGAACCAGAGCAGCACACGGAAACGCCATTTACCTTCCCGCCGGAGTGGTACCTATTTATCTACTAGCACTGTGTGCTTTCAAACTGCTAGGAAGGCAGGAGCAGGGACCAAGCAACAGGAGCTCACCCCATCGCAGGGATTCGAACCGCCGACCTTCTGATCGGCAAGTCCTAGGCTCTGTCGTTTAACCCACAGCACCACCTGTGTCCCTAATAATACTGTATTAGCCATAAGCAAACCACACTCATAAGCCATGGTTGGTTGGTTGGTTGGTTATCAACCTTAGATTTTGCTAACCATTGTTAGCATTATGTGCAAACCTGGACCTCGTCCTTAACTATGTTTTGGAACTCAGACTCGCCTAAAAGCCATAGAGCCGTGAGTAAACAGATCTGAAATGAAACCATTAAGAAGGCTTAGTGGAATTTAATATATTGCCTGTGCACTGCAAGCCAATACATGTTTACTCAGAAGTAAGCCTCATTTATTTTAGCAAGGCTTACTTCTAAGTAAGTGGATATAGGACTGCAATCTAATTAGTGTGAGTACTGACAAAGCCTTGCTAATTCATTGCTTGCCCAGCTTTGAGACTGCAATGATGTTAATGTTAATCATTGCGCTCAGGTACAGAGGCCAAACATATAAATTAGTTCAAGATAGGTGTTTCATTGTTTTTTCCCTCAGAACCCTCCCAATGGAGATAAGTTTTAGACTATCCACAGGGCAACAGATAGATTTTTAGTCTCAGGAAAGTTTCACTGATTACATATTATTTGACAGGTGCAATAATATAATGAACCTCAATCAGGCAGTGCACACTTAGCAGAGGACGTTAAAGAGATTCATTTAGTAGTCGTGCCATGTGAAGTATTCACATTAGATGGGATAGGAGCAGATGCAAGGTTAAAAACACTCCCCCCCTCCAACGGCACGTTCACACACAAAAAGTACATCACTATGTCCCTGAGACGGACGCTGAGCATGACAGCTGTTTTCACCTTTATGTGTGAGCCATCTCAAGTGACTCAAGACATCAAAATCAATTTAGCGCAACTGTATTCTGCAAATGCCCTTTTTCTCCTCCAAAGAACGTGCTGCTTCACAGAAGCATAATAGGAGCCTATTTCTTGCTTATGGACTTTGTTCAGTTTCTGTGGGTAACAGATCAGATGGAGGACTGCACATGATCCTTATTCGTGCAAGTTAGAAGAAGGGGGGGGGGGTAAACACCTCAAACATTTCTTCACTTACACAAACTAGAGCCCAACTCCATCAACATTTATTGAGTTCAATGGGGCTTACGTCCAAGTAGATGTCACAGAATTGCAGCCCTCAACCTCATACCGGAAGGTCCTGGTTTCAGAATGAGTCTCTATGCTATATTGCAGATTTTCAAAGGAAAAGGAATACACACAGTTGCCTGCATATGGCAAAAGGTGGGCATGATTTCTGAAGGGCATCAAGACCAAGGTTATTGTGGTTTTTAAGAGTTGACATTCTGCCACTTTACAGAAAAAAGGTCTGTGCACCCAATGACTGGGTTGAAGCCTTTCTAATCACTTGGTGACAGCATTTTCTAAAGGCAGAACCTCTTTTAAAGAGAACAAAAATACCAGTTCCCCACCCACTCCAGCTTTCCAGGTTTATATTATCAAAACAGGTGTTAGAAACTGAGATATGAAAGCTAGGAGCTAAATGGCATGTCTAGGTGCGCTTTTTCAAACAATATTACAAAGCTGAAAATGAATGAACTGCAGCTAAAATATTATGTTCATTTTTCACATGGTCTAATCCTTCGCTTGCCCACCCCCCTAATATTCTTAAGAGGGTCTCTTCCCCAGTCTTCAAAAAGTAGCTGGAAGTGGGGAGGCAGAAAAAAGTCCTCCTTTCCTTCCACATAGCAGTTTTAATCTGAAATCATGGGTGCAGTACTGCGCCCAGAGCTCAGAAGCTGCTTGCGCTAATGAAATTCCTTGTCGCAAAATGTGCCTATAACAGTGGGAGTTTCGAACACTGATCAAAACACCCTGGCCTCTGTTTCACATCCAAATTACCCGTCAAAACTCATTTTCTGTTTTATTTCTAACTTTTGTTATCGTATTACCCCATGGAGAATGCAATCTTCTTGCATATCATTTAACCAAACCTGAGCATATGCATCTTTCTTTTTCGTTCCCTGGTAACTTACCTACCTATGAAGTCTGCCAAAACAACATTAAAAATAGATTACTCCCCCCCCCACCAAAAAACCCTGCATGTAGTGCTTCAGTTACAGTGATTTATTATACATGAAAAATACAACAACCACCCCATCAAAGGGGAATACTTTTTTCCCTTCTGTTGGTAGTATTCAGATGACTATATATTTGAAATGCAGCTGTAGGCACAAAGACTTGTATTGGTACGAAAGTTAAGAGGGAAATCAAACTTCATTCAGCCCCAGCTGCCCAGCCTTGCTCAACATTCATTTTCAGAGCTACTTTCTGGCGTTCAAAAGGCTTTCATGGCTGCCATGTAAGAGAAGATGGTTTGTACAATAGCTGGAGGAGAATGAGGTCGGGAAGGTGATTACAGGCAGAAATGGCACAAGTTGATTCAGTGAAAAAAGAATAAGAAAAGTAATCTTGTAGCCTTGGCAGCTTTTGCTTATTGCACCGGTAGCCTGACTGCTGTAGAGTGTTAGCCATGTGATACTGGCCTTGGCATCTCCTCATTGCAAAGGAAATCGCCATCACCGAGTCCTTTGACAATTCTCAATCCTTTCATTTAATGTATACCCATCAGGCTTCTGTTTTGATTGCCAAATAGATGAATTGAGTGGTTTGTCATGAACTCAGAACAGACAATATGTCTGCATGCCTACTCTATGTGACTTCTAGTTATTTAAGTGGGATGGTGCAAGGAAAAAAAAAGTGACTTTTCAATGTATTGCAGTAAGTTCCTAGGTCTGTGTGTCCTTTGGATTAAAGGCAGTATTTTACTAATGAGTCCTGTCAGAACAAGGATTTCCACTTGCACAGTGAGATTTCTCCCTCTCTCTTTCCTCTGCATTTGCCCCAAACCTCCAAATCTGCTGCTGAGGGTTGGGAGAACTCTTAGATTGAGAGTGAAATGTGGGGCAGGTGAAGGGAGGGGGATAGCATTCCATTATACAAGCAGAGATCCTAGCCCTGATGGAACATTTGCTATGTTGGGATTCCACTCTGCTTCTAAAATGGAGATCAAGTGTAGACAGCCTCATGGACTGCTTATCATGAAACTGGTCTACAGTGGTACCTTGGTTCTCAAACTTAATCAGTTCCAGAAGTCCGTTCCAAAACCAAGACAGGCTTTCCCATAGAAAGTAATGCAAAATGGATCAATCCATTCCAGACTTTTGAAAACAACCCCTAAAACAGCAATTTAACATGAATTTTGCTATCTAACAAGACCATTCATCCATAAAATGAAAGCAATGAACAGTAAACTGCAGTCAGACAATCAAACAATCAGTAGCTGAACTGGGTTCCACACAGTCACAAAAAAAAGCCACAAAAATGCAAAATAAATAACAAAAACAGACAGACCTCAGCGTAAAACTCAAACAATAAAAATGGAGCATGTTCAGCTTCCGAAAAAAGTTCACAAACTGGAACACTTACTTCCGGGTTTGCAATGTTTGGGTTCCAAGTTGTTTCAGTACCTAACCAATGCACAGAGGGGAGTTTGTCCCCTTCTCCATTTTTTGGAAAATAACAATTTACTTTTATGTCTAATCGAGGAATAAAAGCTGCAACTTTCTTTCAGGCTGCACATGTGAGTACAGACAACTCCTCATTTACACACAGGGCCAGATACCTGAAAGTGGTACCCGGAAATGGAGAATCCACCTGGCTCAGAAGGAGACCCTCTCTGGAGCCCAAAGAGGACACCCTCTTCAGGATCCATGTGAAACATGAATAAAATTTGAGGGGAATGAGCAAAGAAAAGCCTTAGAATGCATATAACCTTGCATGAGAGGAATCTGCCCCTCTCTGTCAGATTTCATTTGTCGAATTCCCTCCTGACTATTGACTTTGGCTTTAAGAAAGAAATCAAGCTCCCTTCTCTTGTAAAAGCAGATGGAATTGCGAGATCTGGAACTCAAAGACCTTTAGGCCATTAGAGTGGTAGTTAATAATAATAATAATAATAATAATAATAATAATAATAATAATTTTTATGTATACCCTGCCCTCCCCAGCCAAGGCTGGGCTCAGAGCAGCTTACAAGCAATAATAAAAACAAATTGAATGATTACAACTTAAAAACAAAATTAAAATACAACATTAAAATATGGAAACAAATTGGCTCCAAGCCAAAGGCCAGGCGGAACAACTCTGTCTTACAGGCCCTGCGGAAAGAAATCAGATCCTGCAGGGCCCTGGTCTCATGACCGGAGCCAGAGTTGAAAAGGCCCTGGCTCTGGTTGAAGCCAATCTAACTTCCTTAGGGCCCAGGACCACTAGGGTGTTGCTATTTATGGACCTTGAGGCTCTCTGTGGGGCATACTGGGAGAGGCGGTCCCGTAGGTACGAGGGTCCTAGGCCGCGAAGGGCTTTAAAGGTCAAAAGCAGCACCTTAAATCTGACCCTGTACTCTACCGGGAGCCAGTGCAGTTTGAAAAGCAGTGGGTGAATATGCTCCCGTGGCAGAGACCCCGAGAGGAGCCTCGCTGCAGCATTCTGCACCCTCTGGAGTTTCTGGGTCAGCTTCAAGGGCAGCCCCGCGTAGAGCGAATTACAGTAGTCAAGCCTGGAGATGACTGTCGCATGGATCACTGTGGCCAGGTCGGGTGATTAAGGGCATTGTGCAACCGTTTTCTGGGGAAGACATTTCCATAGCACTACAAAGGGAAAGCTCTTATGTGAATTTCAGGAGTCATGGTAAGTGAAAGGGGTATAATGAAACCAGGCAAGCAGTCCTTCTGCCTGATTTTAAAATTTAATGGAATGTCTTCTCATTCTCTCATTAACATTATTATGTCAATTGTTCCATTCTGCTGAAAAGCAAGATTTCAGTTTGACTTAGACCAGCCAACGTAGCGGTGTGCTTCAGGGTATTAATCAAAGTAAATTTTTGTAGCCTTTGTGTGTTAATCTAACTGGGTTTTTTGATCTCTATTATCTGAATTTCAGTAGTCTTAAGAGGTCAGCAGCATGGAGCTCTGGTGGTCTACGCTATTTAAAGTCTATTTAGAGAGTTCAGAAAGGCAATTTTAATAACCCAAGGCTATGAACTAGGCATGTGAGTGGAGGTGGGTGTGGGTGGGAACTTGGAGGACAAAACCAGAGCTATTCTATCCCTTAATCTTAACAGTGCAATCCCATCCACAACCATACATGTATTTCCAGGTCAGTGTGTATAGGATTAACCCATTTGTATAGAAATAAATTAACATTGATTCCAATGAACTTTATACTAAGTAATATATCTTATTAAAGACACCCTCTTCAAAATATCCTAAAGCTATCTAAGCATTTTCATGGTGGGCGATTAATACATTTTGATATGTACAGTGGTACCTCAGGTTACATATGCTTCAGGTTACATACGCTTCAGATTACAGACTCCGCTAACCCAGAAATATTACCTTGGGTTAAGAACTTTGCTTCAGGATGAGAACAGAAATTGTGCTCCGGGCGGTGCGGCGGCAGCAGGAGGCCCCATTAGCTAAAGTGGTGCTTCAGGTTAAGAACAGACCTCCGGAACGAATTAAGTACTTAACCCGAGGTACCACTGTATATGTGGCAAGGAAATTACAGGAAATAACATTTGCAAATGGTTGGTTTAAAGTACATATTCCTTGTCCGCATATATTCTTGGTGTGCTGTTTACTGGATTATTTATAAAGGTTACAATTTAAGCATTACATGTTAATTCGATTTTAATAGGATCATTAACACATTTTCATTATAATTAATGGATCATACATTTTAAACATGCTTGACTTTGGCTGGATTCTGCCCTTAGATTCCACCCCTCCCTGCCCCACCAAACTTCTCCTGAAGATTCAGTATAAATAATACTGATTTTAAATCTTAAAAACCTACACAAACTCTTAAAGCTAAAACCATAAAACAACAATATTTATGGTTAAATCTTAAATATCTGCTAACACCCATTAGCTTAATCACAGCCACAAAGTGGTGGTCTAGTATGAAGACCTTTACGGAACCACCAGAAAATGCTTCTCCATTAGGGTTTGCAAGATATTGCAAGGACCAAAGACTAATGATTGCATCATTATTCTTCAATCTATAATTCAAGAGCAGTTATGGATAAAACAGGCAGCACCAAGCAGAATAAAATATGAAGCCATAATAATAATAATAATAATAATAATAATAATAATTTATACCCTACCCATTTGACTGGGTTTCCCCAGCCACTCTGGGTGGCTCCCAGCAGAAAATTAAAAGCACAATAAAATGTCAAACATTAAAAACTTCCCTAAACAGGGCTGCCTTCAGATGTCTTCTAAAAGTCAGATATAGTGGTACCTTGGGTTAAGTACTTAATTCGTTCCGGAGGTCCGTTCTTAACCTGAAACTGTTCTTAACCTGAAGCACCACTTTAGCTAATGGGGCCTCCTGCCGCCGCCGCGCCGCCGGAGCACAATTTCTGTTCTCATCCTGAAGCAAAGTTCTTAACCCGAGGTAATTTTTCTGGGTTAGCGGAGTCTGTAACCTGAAGCGTATGTAACCCGAGGTACCACTGTAGTTGTTTATTTCCTTGACATCTGACAGGAGGGTGTTCCACAGGGTGGGCGCCACTACTGAGAAGGCCCTCTGCCTGGTTCCCTGTAACCTCACTTCTCACAGGGAAGGAACCGCCAGAAGGCCCTCGGAGCTGGACCTCAGTGCCTGGGTTGAATGATGGGGGTGGAGACGCTCCTTCAGGTATGCATTTCACCCCTCCGCAAAGGCCTGGGGAAAGAGGTATGTCTTTGCCTGCCATAAGAATGCAAACAGGGTAGGGGCATGATACATCTTGCGGGGAGATATTGTGTGGCCATCACAATGGAAGTCCTACCTCACCACCCTGCACTTGCAAGCCTTGCTCAGCAAGTGTATCACCAATATGATTTCCTCTGCAGATCTTAATGTGTTCTTTCAGGTGCTTAGCCTCCAAGTCTTTTAGGGCTTTGTCATCATAACCATCGTAACTTCCTGTAATGGCTCAGTTGTACCAGATGGCTTGAGTTGTACCAGACCCAGAAGACCACTGACAACCATGCAACTCTTAGAATTTGTGTTATATCCGAATAAACAGGAGCACCCATTTGCACCCTGGCTATGGCATTTTGCAAAAGTTGTAACCTTCAGACAGTTCTCAAGGGCCACCCTACACATCCTACATTACAATAGTCTTATCTGCAGGTTAATGGCCTGGGAAATCTGTGCAATAGACACACAATTATATTCTACCAACTTGGCAAAGTTTTCAGACTTTTCCTACATATCAGAAGCAGCCCTAAAATCAAGCATTGATATAAGCAAATAGCAGAAACACCAAGAAAAATAGTATTAGAAAATAGTTCGGACAGATTTTTGGAGGGAGCGATGTATCAACACCATTTAATATGTCCTCTTTTTCAATCTCCAGCTCTTATTTTATGTACTTCATGACCACACTGGTATATGTAAGCTAGCAAAGCTAGCTAATACTTTTTCTTTCTCTCTGTGTGTAATAAATCAGGATAACCAACTAAGTAAAATGTCAGTGTTTCCATTTCAGCTATTTTTGTTTCCCTTTCCTTTTTTCCCTTAAGCAGCTGGAGTGCTACATCTTTGGCCCAATGCAGATCCTTGTGTAGTGCAGGCTTTCCTGGTGATTTGATGAGTGTCTCAAGATCCAGCATATACAACCTGTGGCACGTTCATCATTTAAACTCTGAATTATTTTTCAAAGCCTCTTAGCAGCAACAGCTGCTATGACAGTATAGTGTACCCAGCACACCTGACATCTACATTTGTCTATGCTTTGCTTCACCACATGCTAACAGATTTCCCTCAAGCCTCCAACACACTGCGCCTTTTGGCCAGTGCTTGGCAGCCTCTCTGTTGCTGCTTTCATTGCTACTATTTCTGGAGTTTGCTTAAATAACTTTCATCAAAGAAACTAGAAGAGACACAAATGCCTGCCTTCATCTATACTCCTGCACCAGAGCTGGTCTGGTTTCCATTGCTTCCTGTAATGGCTTAGTTGGTTAGAGCATGGTGCTGATAACACCAAGGTTGCAGATTGGGACAGCTGCATATTTCTGCATTGCAGGGTAGGTGGATAGATGATCCTCAGGGTCACTTCCAACTCTAGAATTCTATGATTTTATGGACTCATAACATAAGCTTCACTGGTTCAGTTGCCCTCAACATCCTAGAACACTGATGGGGAACTGTAGCCCTCTAGGTGGCATTGAACTACAACTTCCATAATCCCTGACCCTTGACCATGCTGTGGGGGCCAAAGAGGGGGAAATATGAGAAGTGTCCCTGGGACCTGATGGATCCTAAGTCTTTCCTAGTACCCCCTCACAACCCCAAACCAGGAGGAAATTTAGACATGCCCCAGGTGAGCGGCTATTACATGAGCAATACTTTTGGATACAGTGGTACCTCGGGTTACAAACGCTTCAGGTTACAGACACTTCAGGTTACAGACTCTGCTAACCCAGAAATAGTACCTCAGGTTAAGAATTTTGCTTCAGGATGAGAACAGAAATCGTGCAGTGGTGGTGCGGGAGGCCCCATTAGCTAAAGTGGTACCTCAGGTTAAGAACAATTTTAGGTTAAGAATGGACCTCTAGAATGAATTAAGTTCTTAACCCGAGGCACCACTGTATAAGGTTTCTCAGTCAAGCATTGCATGCAAGTTTTGTTTGTTGAACTCAAACCATAAAGACCTGCCTCCTTATAGGGAGAGTAGCAGATGTTACTGAGACTGCACTGATTTGATATTTTGTGGCAGGGTAGTATCGGTGCCAAGACCCTCCCCTATTATAAAGTTTCAGGATACCCCTGTCCCTCTCCCCTAGTGGAGCTTCACAATGATTTTCTATCATCATCGCACAAACAGATAGGGGTCTGTGGAATCCTTAAAATGTCCAAATCCTCATTTCTCCTATAGAACTGGAAAGCTATGCCAGCTGCTCCCACGAGGCCTTTAGCAGGACTGCTAACTTTAAAGCTGGCTATTTGTAGTTTCCTTGATAGTTGTGTCAAAAGCCAGGCTGTGTGTCCTCTCCAGTTAACTGGCTTTCCAACACTGTCAGGGCACAGAGTCAAGACATCATAATAGTGGCTAAGCTAGCCACCTGCTGTGATAAGTCAGTACTGTAGGTAATGCACTCCTTGCCGTGTTCCACTCACTGTGCTCACAGAGAACCCCCCCCCCCTTTACAGCAGCTTTTAAAGAACTGTATGATCAGCCTTTAAGGTCCTTTGACACAACATTAAAAGCAACAGGGAGCCACCAGAATAGCATTTCCCCGACTGATATATTGACGTGAACCAGAAAAGTCCTGCTGAGCTAAAGGAAAGCATTTTGGGGGCTTTGAATGGCATTCAACAAGGTGCATCTAAATGCTAGGGTCTCAAGTAAGCAAGCCACATGTTCTTTGGCCAGTCCTGAATTACTTTCATAGACTTCAGTGAGACTCCTTTGTGAGAATTACTCCAAAATAAATGGTTTGGGGTTGCAGCTTAATAGCCTGTTCTACAGCTCAGTTATGCTGAAGCACTTGGTTTTAGGACTTGGCCCTACTGAAGTCAGTAAGACTAAATTGGTTTTAATACAAGCATTTTACATGGCCCACATTGTCTACCAGATGAAAAGATGTGCCATTGATCCATTTGTGCAATAGCCTGCTGTCCTATATCTTTAACTTTCAAGTGCGGACAGTCTTGCCAATGCTACTAGCTTTGTCTGAAGTGGCTCCAAAAAATTAATTGTTGTTGTTTAGTCGTTTAGTCGTGTCCGACTCTTCGTGACCCCATGGACCAGAGAACGCCAGGCACTCCTGTCCTCCACTGCCCCCCGCAGCTTGGTCAGACTCATGCTGGTAACCTCGAAAACACTATCCAACCATCTCATCCTCTGTCGCCCCCTTCTCCTTGTGCCCTCCATCTTTCCCAACATCAGGGTCTTCTCCAGGGAGTCTTCTCTTCTCATGAGGTGGCCAAAGTATTGGAGCCTCAGCTTCACAATCTGTCCTTCCAGTGAGCACTCAGGGCTGATTTCCTTCAGAATGGAGAGGTTTGATCTTCTTGCAGTCCATGGGACTCTCAAGAGTCTCCTCCAGCACCATAATTCAAAAGCATCAATTCTTCGGCGATCAGCCTTCTTTATGGTCCAGCTCTCACTTCCATACATCACTACTGGGAAAACCATAGCTTTAACTATACGGACCTTTGTTGGCAAGGTTATGTCTCTACTTCTCAAGATGCTGTCTAGGCCTGTCATTGCCCTTCTCCCAAGAAGCAGGCGTCTTTTAATTTCGTGGCTGCTGTCACCATCTGCAGTGATCATGGAGCCCAAGAAAGTAAAATCTCTCACTGCCTCCATTTCTTCCCCTTCTATTTGCCAGGAGGTGATGGGACCAGTAGCCATGATCTTCGTTTTTTTGATGTTGAGCTTCAGACCATATTTTGCACTCTCCTCTTTCACCCTCAATAAAAGGTTCTTTAATTCCTCCTCACTTTCTGCCATCAAGGTTGTGTCATCTGCATATCTGAGGTTGTTGATATTTCTTCCGGCAATCTTAATTCCGGCTAGGGATTCATCCAGCCCAGCCTTTCGCATGATGAATTCTGCATATAAGTTAAATAAGCAGGGAGACAAAATGCAGCCTTGTCGTACTCCTTTCCCAATTTTGAACCAGTCAGTTGTTCCATATCCAGTTCTAACTGTAGCTTCTTGTCCCACATAGAGATTTCTCAGGAGACAGATGAGGTGATCAGGCACTCCCATTTCTTTAAGAACTTGCCATAGTTTGCCATGGTCGACACAGTCAAAGGCTTTTGCATAGTCAATGAAGCAGAAGTAAATGTCTTTCTGGAACTCTCTAGCTTTCTCCATAATCCAGCGCATGTTTGCAATTTGGTCTCTGGTTCCTCTGCCTCTTCTAAATCCAGCTTGCACTTCTGGGAGTTCTCGGTCCACATACTGCTTGAGCCTTCCTTGTAGAATTTTAAGCATAACCTTGCTAGCGTGAGAAATTAGTGCAATTGTGCGATAGTTGGAGCATTCTTTGGCACTGCCCTTCTTTGGGATTGGGATGTAGACTGATCTTCTCCAATCTTCTGGCCACTGCTGAGTTTTCCAAACTTGCTGGCATATTGAGTGTAGCACCTTAACAGCATCATCTTTTAAAATTTTAAATAGTTCAGCTGGAATACCATCACTTCCACTGGCCTTGTTATTTGCAGTGCTTTCTAAGGCCCATTTGACTTCACTCTCCAGGATGTCTGGCTCAAGGTCAGCAACCACACTACCTGGGGTATATGAGACATCCGTTTCTTTCTGGTATAATTCCTCTGTGTATTCTTGCCACCTCTTCTTGATGTCTTCTGCTTCTGTTAGGTCCTTTCCACTTTTGTCCTTTATTATGGAAATCTTTGTGCGAAATGTTCCTTTCATATCTCCAATTTTCTTGAACAGATCTCTGGTTCTTCCCATTCTATTGCTTTCCTCTATTTCTTTGCATTGCTTGTTTAAGAAGGTCTTCTTGTCTCTCCTTGCTATTCTTTGGAAATCTGCATTCAATTTCCTGTATGTTTCACGATCTCCCTTGCATTTTGCTTGCCTTCTCTCCCCCGCTATTTGTAAGGCCTCATTGGACAGCCATTTTGCTTTCTTGCATTTCCTTTTCATTGGGATGGTTTTCGTTGCTGCCTCCTGTATAATGTTACGAGCCTCCATCCATAGTTCTTCAGGCACTCTGTCCACCAAATCTAAATCCTTAAACCTGTTCCTCACTTCCACTGTGTATTCATAAGGGATTTGACTTAGATTGTATCTTACCGGCCCAGTGGTTTTTCCTACTTTCTTCAGTTTAAGCTTGAATTTTGCTATAAGAAGCTGATGATCTGAGCCACAGTCAGCTCCAGGTCTTGTTTTTGCTGACTGTATAGAGCTTCTCCATCTTTGGCTGCAGAGAATATAATCAATCTGATTTCTATGCTGCCCATCTGGTGATGTCCATGTGTAGAGTCGTCTCTTGTGTTGTTGGAAAAGCGTGTTTGTGATGACCAGCTTGTTCTCTTGACAGAACTCTATTAGCCTTTGCCCTGCTTCGTTTTGATCTCCAAGGCCAAACTTGCCAGTTGTTCCTTTTATCTCTTGACTCCCTACTTTAGCATTCCAATCCCCTATAATGAGAAGAACATCCTTCTTTGGTGTCACTTCTATAAGGTGTTGTAAGTCTTCATAGAATTGGTCAATTTCAGTTTCTTCAGCACCAGTAGTTGGTGCATAAACTTGGATTACTGTGATGTTAAAAGGTCTGCCTTGGATTCGTATCGAGATCATTCTATCATTTTTGAGATTGCAACCCAGTACAGCTTTTGCCACTCTTTTGTTGACTATGAGGGCCACTCCATTTCTTTTACGGGTTTCTTGCCCACAGTAGTAGATATGATGGTCATCCGAACTGAATTCACCCATTCCCGTCCATTTTAGTTCACTGATGCCCAGGATGTCAATATTTATTCTTGCCATCTCATTTTTGACCACCTCCAACTTACCCATGTTCATGGTTCTTACATTCCAGGTTCCTATGCAATATTTTTCTTTACAGCATTGGACTTTCCTTTCGCTTCCAGGCATATCCGCAACTGAGCGTCCTTTCGGCTTTGGCCCAGCCGCTTCATCAGCTCTGGATCTACTTGTACTTGCCCTCCGCTCTTCCCCAGTAGCATGTTGGACGCCTTCCGACCTGAGGGGCTCATCTTCCAGCGTCATAACTTTTATATGCCTGTTGTCTTTGTCCATGGAGTTTTCTTGGCAGGGATACTGGAGTGGCTTGCCGATTCCTCCTCCAGGTGGATCACGTTTGGTCAAAACTCTCCACTATGACCTGTTCATCTTGGGTGCCCTGCTCGGCATAGTTCATAGCTTCTCTGAGTTCTTCAAGCCCCTTCGCCACGGCAAGGCAGTGATCCATGAAGGGGAAAAAAAAAAAAATTAATAATTTCTCTTATACCTTGAATTAGAAACTACAGTGTCAGTATGTTTTCCTTAGGCACCTTTTGCAATCTGTCCAGATGTGCAGAAGGCCAGTTACTTGCTGAATTATGTCTAAAATTTGGGTTGGATTTTCAGTCTTGTATTGCTATCATTCAAAAAGCTAGCCAGTGTGGTTGAAGACTCCTAAAACAGCTGTGATTTCTTTTTTGTAGTTGGACCTAACCACCTAGTAGGGAGCTTAATAGATTAGCTTATTCCATTTCCCCCATTTATTTATTTGGATTTTGATTCCTTTGGGAATGTAAATTCGTCTCCCCTTACAACAAGAGATACTAAGAGAGAGAGAAACTGAGATTGGCTGGCCCAAAGTCAATGAAGTTCATGGCTGAGTAGGAATTTGAACCAGGGTGTGTTCAGCACACCAATCCTAGTTCTGATTTACAATTTTCTAATTTGCAGGGCCAAAGCTCAGTAGTAGAGCACATGCTTTGCAAACAAAGGGTTCAGTCCCCAGCATCTCCAGGCAAACCTAGGAGACAATCTTGTCCAACTCTGGGAAATTGCTGCCAAACATTATAGACCTGTTTTCCCCAATCTGTTGTCCTCCATAGCTAGATGGGCTAATGATTTGACTTGGAATAAGTCAGCTTCCTATACTCCTACTCACAAACTTTCCCTAGAACAGCAACAAAGGGAAGAGGCCCCTATGTTAATCAGTTGGGGTAGCCAATGTGGTCCCCTTCATGGATCACTGCCTTGCCGTGGCGAAGGGGCTTGAATAACTCAGAGAAGCTATGAGCTATGCCGTGCAGGGCCACCAAAGATGGACAGGTCATAGTGGAGAGTTTTGACCAAACGTGATCCACCTGGAGCAAGAACCGGAAAGCCACTCCAGTATCCCTGCCAAGAAAACTCCATGGACAAAGATAACAGGCATATAAAAGTTATGATGCTGGAAAATGAGCCCCTCAGGTCGGAAGGCGTCCAACATGCTACTGAGGAAGAGCGGAGGACAAGTACAAGTAGATCCAGAGCTGATGAAGCGGCTGGGCCAAAGCCAAAAGGACGCTCAGTTGTGGATATGCCTGAAAGCGAAAGGAAAGTCCAATGCTGTAAAGAAAAATATTGCATAGGAACCTGGAATGTACGAACCATGAACCTTGGTAAGTTGGATGTGGTCAAAAATGAG
This sequence comes from Podarcis cretensis, assembly GCF_951804945.1. Lineage (NCBI taxonomy): Eukaryota > Metazoa > Chordata > Lepidosauria > Squamata > Lacertidae > Podarcis > Podarcis cretensis. The sequence continues at coordinate 99,600,873 of NC_137172.1, forward strand.
ATGGCAAGAATAAATATTGACATCCTGGGCATCAGTGAACTAAAATGGACAGGAATGGGCGAATTCAGTTCAGATGACCATCATATCTACTACTGTGGGCAAGAATCCCGTAAAAGAAATGGAGTGGCCCTCATAGTCAACAAAAGAGTGGCAAAAGCTGTACTGGGATGCAATCTCAAAAATGATAGAATGATCTCGATACGAATCCAAGGCAGACCTTTTAACATCACAGTAATCCAAGTTTATGCACCAGCCACTGGTGCTGAAGAAACTGAAATTGACCAATTCTATTAAGACTTACAACACCTTATAGAAATGACACCAAAGAAGGATGTTCTTCTCATTATAGGGGATTGGAATGCTAAAGTAGGGAATCAAGGGATAAAAGGAACAACTGGCAAGTTTGGCCTTGGAGTTCAAAACGAAGCAGGGCAAAGGCTAATAGAGTTCTGTCAAGAGAACAAGCTGGTCATCACAAACACTCTTTTCCAACAACACAAGAGACGACTCTACACATGGACATCACCAGATGGGCAGCATCGAAATCAGATTGATTATATTCTCTGCAGCCAAAGATGGAGAAGCTCTATACAGTCAGCAAAAACAAGACCTGGAGCTGACTGTGGCTCAGATCATCAGCTTCTTATAGCAAAATTCAAGCTTAAACTGAAGAAAGTAGGAAAAACCACTGGGCCGGTAAGATACAATCTAAGTCAAATCCCTTATGAATACACAGTGGAAGTGAGGAACAGGTTTAAGGATTTAGATTTGGTGGACAGAGTGCCCGAAGAACTATGGATGGAGGCTTGTAACATTATACAGGAGGCAGCAACTAAAACCATCCCAATGAAAAGGAAATGCAAGAAAGCAAAGTGGCTGTCCGACGAGGCCTTACAAATAGCGGGAGAGAGAAGGAAAGCAAAATGCGAGGGAGATAGTGAAAGATACAGGAAATTGAATGCAGATTTCCAAAAAATAGCAAGGAGAGACAAGAAGGCCTTCTTAAACAAGCAATGCAAAGAAATAGAGGAAAACAATAGAACGGGAAAAACCAGAGATCTGTTCAAGAAAATTGGAGATATGAAAGGAACATTTCGTACAAAGATTACCATAATAAAAGACAAAAGTGGAAAGGACCTAACAGAAGCAGAAGACATCAAGAAGAGGTGGCAAGAATACACAGAGGAACTATACCAGAAAGATATGGATGCCTCGTATTCCCCAGGTAGTGTGGTTGCTGACCTTGAGCCAGACATCCTGGAGAGTGAAGTCAAATGGGCCTTAGAAAGCACTGCTAATAACAAGGCCAGTGGAAGTGATGATATTCCAGCTGAACTATTTAAAATTTTAAAAGATGATGCTGTTAAGGTGCTACACTCAATATGCCAGCAAATTTGGAAAACTCAGCAGTGGCCAGAGGATTGGAGATCAGTCTACATCCCAATCCCAAAGAAGGGCAGTGCCAAAGAATGCTCCAACTACTGCACAATTGCACTCATTTCACACGCTAGCAAGGTTATGCTTAAAATTCTGCAAGGCAGGCTCAAGCAGTATGTGGACCAAGAACTCCCAGAAGTGCAAGCTGGATTTCGAAGGGGCAGAGGAACCAGAGACCAAATTGCAAACATGCGCTGGATTATGGAGAAAGCTAGAGAGTTCCAGAAAGACGTCTACTTCTGCTTCATTGACTATGCAAAAGCCTTTGACTGTGTCGACCACAGCAAACTATGGCAAGTTCTTAAAGAAATGGGAGTGCCTGATCACCTCATCTGTCTCCTGAGAAATCTCTATGTGGGAGAAGATGCTATAGTTAGAACTGGATATGGAACAACTGATTCGTTCAAAATTGGGAAAGGAGTACGGCAAGGCTGTATATTGTCTCCCTGCTTATTTAACTTATATGCAGAATTCATCATGCGAAAGGCTGGGCTGGATGAATCCCAAGCAAGAATTAAGATCGCCAGAAGAAATATCAACAACCTCAGATATGCAGATGACACAACCTTGATGGCAGAAAATGAGGAGGAATTAAAGAACCTTTTAATGAGGGTGAAAGAGGAGAGTGCAAAATATGGTCTGAAGCTCAACATAAAAAAAAACAAAGATCATGGCCACTGGTCCCATCACCTCTTGGCAAATAGAAGGGGAAGAAATGGAGGCAGTGAGAGATTTTACTTTCTTGGGCTCCATGATCACTGCAGATAGTGACAGCAGCCACGAAATTAAAAGACGCCTGCTCCTTGGGAGAAAGGCAATGGCAAACCTAGACAGTGTCTTGAAAAGCAGAGACATCACCTTGCCAACAAAGGTCCGTATAGTTAAAGCCATGGTTTTCCCAGTAGTGATGTATGGAAGTGAGAGCTGGACCATAAAGAAGGCTGATCGCCGAAGAATTGATGCTTTTGAATTATGGTGCTGGAGGAAACTCTTGAGAGTCCCATGGACTGCAAGAAGATCAAACATATCCATTCTTAAGGAAATCAGCCCTGAGTGCTCACTGGAAGGACAGATTGTGAAGCTGAGGCTCCAATACTTTGGCCACCTCATGAGAAGAGAAGACTCCCTGGAAAAGACCCTGATGCTGGGAAAGGGGACAAGGAGAAGGGGACGACAGAGGACGAGATGGTTGGACAGTGTTCTCGAAGCTACCAACATGAGTCTGACCAAACTGCGGGAGGCAGTGGAAGACAGGAGTGCCTGGCGTGCTCTGGTCCATGGGAGTCAGACACGACTAAACGACTAAAATACAACAACAATGTGCTACCTTCCATATGTTTTGGATCACAACTCTCATCATTTCTGATCCTTGTATTATTTGCAGCTATTGAGAATTGTAGTCCACAGCATATGGAGGGTACTGTATCGGCTACCCTTGTTGATGGGCAGGTTTAAGTGAAGGCAGGATACATGCTCTTACTTTTCAACATTTGTCTAACTTTGGATAAGGCAGGGGGGTTGAAAGTAGTCCAGAGCCTTAATTCCGTAAATGGGTGTACTTGCAGTACGAGTACAGAAAACAGCAACAAGCATGCAAAATCTTCTCTCGAAAGCTATTGGTATTTGGGTACACATTTTATGTCTCCTCTTTTTCTTATCTTGGCCAAACATTTCTACTGTCCATGAAATAGCAAGTGCATTGATTTAAATTTAAAATAAGAAAGCACAAGATATCAGCCAACCTTGTTCAAAGTGTTTTAGTCTAAGTTTTAAAACATTTCTGGCTGGTACCTCTTTTTCTAGAAAAATAGCACTGTTATGTATAAAATCTTGAGCTATATACATACATCACCTAAACATCACCTAAAATAGAAGCCCTTTTCAGACTACATTTGTGGAGATTATGAACAGCAGGTGGAGAAGAGAGCATTGTAGTGGCAAGCTCTGCCTTCAGCCTATACTTGTTCATTTGATGATACAACTAGGTCAAAGGTTCACAGATCTGTTCAAACATTGGGACATCTTTACTTGAATGGGATCCTGGGTCCATCTCCTATGCATGTTCATTCTTCTGCCCTCCATGTTGTACAAAAAGGACTTTGGTCGTTAGGCAGAAAGAACGTTTTATGAAAAATTCTATGAAGGAAGGAGGTGGGGAAAGCCCAACTAGGTAGAAAGGCCATAAGCAGTTGATACTTACCACCGGCAAATCACAAACCAGCTTGATACTGCCAAACAACTGAACACAATTACACCTAAAATGATGGAGACTAGAGAACCCTTGGAAAGCCTTCCAGAATCTGAAACAATGAAATGTTAAATTATACTTCTTAACTAGGCGGATAGGTAGTTTTATGCTGCCAATGAGACTTCAGAGGTCTGCTGTCATCACACAACTCATCTTATAATTCTCCTCTGCCACTGTTACCAATGGGAACTCAATACTGTTTTGGCAGTGAGAGGGCTGTGAGCACCATTTTGGATTTAGGTAGTAATGGCTGGTGCCAAGCTACAGAACTGTCCTATCTGCAGTGTATATGATTTCCAACTTATGCATGCTGAAGGTCTCCTTCCTTCACTCTGCACCATGCAACAATGCTAGTCTTTCTTTCTATAAAATGTATATAATCTTTTCAAAGGCTATCTATATTTGACACCAGAATATTTTATGTCTTGAAAATTGATAGACAACCCCCCACAAGCAATGGAATTCACTTGCAAAGTGTATCACTCCTCCTGCAAATGAGATTTTCTTTTCATATTTCAATAACTAATATAAAGATCAAATACAGAGTTATATGACTGAGACTGAGAGTGTTTCTTGTAGCTATTGTCTGTAAAAAATGTTCTATCGCTCCTCTCTCTATCCAGGGTCTCAGCTAAGGTATTGGTCTGCCTTGCTAGGGTGTGGGAGGAGAGGAGGAGAGGAGTGAATGGGTGAAAATACTTATTTTATTACATTTATATTTTACCTTTCCTCCCAAAGAAGCCTAATACAGTATGTGGATTTAATTTGCAGGTCAAACCACAGGACAATAACAGATCAATCTCATATCTTGCTTGCTAACTTTTTGACAGCTAAAGACCAGTTGATGTTGTCAATTTGACAATGATGTGGAAGCAACTTCCATCATCAAGTACATTGTACAAGTTCCATCATCAAGTACATAGGCTTGTACTTGTAATACTCCTATTCACATGGCAAGGATCATTGCCTAAGGACTACTCACTCACTCACTCACTCACTCACTCACTCTCACACTCTTAATTGTAGGCTTCACCTCTGCCATGTCCATTAAATTGAGCACTTCAGCTACTTTTCTGCATAGACAGTTGCGGTTGGAAGTAAAGCATTAGCTCTGTGTGTCCATTTTGTCTGCACATGTGCACTAGAGTCAAATTGCATTCAGGCCCATCCTTCTATTCCAATATCATTTCCAGAAACCCACAAGAGTGTCTGAAACCAGAATAATTACACTGCTTATATTCCCAAGATTTCTACAAAAGATAAAAAGGAGACAATGACATACCAGGGACAGGTACTAGAAACCAAGGACTCTTGGAACACACGTTTCCAGGGGTCAGATCTTCTACTACACCAGTATGGGGACCAGCCCTACCATTAGGCAAAGTGACAGGGTCACTCCAGGTGAGGAAGCTGGGCAGTGAAATGTTGGGAGCACACAGTTACATGTGGTCTGCCCTGCACCTCCTAAGTTCAACTGCTCTTTCAGGTGCAATGGATTGTGCTGTCCCATTGCCAATGTTGAAGTATAATCTAATTGCCAATCCAGTTGGCTTCTGTGCATGGAATGGGAAAGGGCACCATCCCTAGTCTTCATCTCATGTAGCAAAATATATTGGGCTGGCCCTGACCAGTGCATAGGAGCCACAGGAGGTGGGCAGGTCACATGACTAGTCCAATAATGGTACTGCATATTATGGGTACAGAGTGGGACCAAACATCACAGAAGCAGGGTGTTTTTTTATGTTGGTGCACCTTGAGGAAATCATTCCTTCTAATAGTGACCCAAGTCTGACCATCCATGTGCTTATGTAGCCAGAACAGCAAAGGAATCAGCATACTTAGGGTGACCCAGAGGTATATGCATGCGTGCAGAAAAAATGCAAGGAAAAGAACTAAGGGTAGAGGGGGAACTCTAAAACAGAAGAACTCAATGACAACGAATGTTGAAAGATTGCAGCTCCCTTCATAGGAACTTAAGATCAGCCTCCTGAATCAGGTCAATGGCCCATCTAGTCCAACATCCTGTTTTCACAAGCCCTGCAAGCAGGGGGAGGAGGAGGAGGAGGAGTTGTTTGGACTTGATATCCCGCCTTTCACTCCCCTTCAGGAGTCTCAAAAGGCTAACATTCTCCTTTCCCTTCCTCCCCCACAACAAACACTCTGTGAGGTGAGTGGGGCTGAGAGACTTCAAAGAAGTGTGACTAGCCCAAGGTCACCCAGCAGCTGCATGTGGAGGAGCGGAGACGCGAACCCGGTTCACCAGATTACAAGACTACCGCTCTTAACCACTACACCACACTGGCAACAGCACCCTGCCCACTTGTGATCACAGCAACTGGTATTAAAAGGCAAGATGTTGTTGATAGCCTTGTCATCCATGAATGTGTCCAATCCTCTTTTAAAGCCATCCAAACTGATGGCCATACATTATTCACATGTACAGGGCAAGTGTGGGCTGCCCTCAAAGTCACACTTCTGTTCATGTCCTCACCATTGCCAAAGTTGAGAATAATTTCTGCCTTGTTTAGGTGTGGAGATCCTTGGATAAACAACCCCTCGGCCTTAGGTTTGCCAGGAATACACTGCAACATTCTGATGCAGGGCCCTGCTTGTTGGCCTATAAAGATTCTTTCAAAGATCAGTGAAATGAACAGTCTATATTGTAAATGAAAATACCCATGCAAAAGTGCTGGTAAACATATAACAATAATTAAAAGCAAAGCAAAATTCAATCAAGAGGCTTTTCCCTCCCTAGAAGAAGACGATTAAGAAGATTAATCCCCAAACAAGTGTTAGGAACAGAGTCATCTGAGGAACAAAACTGCAAGCTATCTGTTACAGGTTGAATGGTTATTAGGCACATTAGACAAATGAAGTAAGGAATAATTAAAACAGTGCCATCAAAAGGTTTTTAACAACTTAATGGAAAAAGCAACTATCATGCTTCAAACCAAGGACAAAATAAACAAGACACCAAAAAGACCCAAGGATTTCTACTTCACATTTTATGTACAGCAATAGGCTTGTTTTTGACAGATGAGTAGTGTTGTTGCCTTCAGACAACAAACTTCATAGGTTTGCAGTAGCCTCCCTTCTACTCCAGCTTCCACACTTTCCATTTAATTTGGAACAGGACTCCAGGAAGAGGTCTGTGAGGTAAAGCATTCCTCCTAGGGCAAACTGGGTTGCAACAAAACTAAGATACAGCATGCCTTAGTCAGAACTGTCAGTTTCAGAATGATTAACAAAAAATCCTAGCATGAGGGAGAGTTTGCAGTAGTGGTCTTAATGTTAGATGTGGACCAAATAGTACTGGCTTCTAAACTCATTTGGACATAAAGCTTTGTTAGATAGCTTTGGACAATCTCAGACCTACTTCACAAGGGTAGTTGTGATGGGAAGATACCAATGTCAGCTGCCCTGAGTTGGAGAAAGCAGCATTCAAGTGTAATAAATAAGAATAATTTAAGACATCCTGGCATGTTCCAAGTATGAATGGAGGTTGAATGAGTGCGCAGCATAAAATATTATTAGACCTCTTACAGATATTATTAGACCTCTTACAGATGTTAAGAGTTAGAAGTCTGAAGTTGCTGGAATAATGTAATTCACACTAATCATTTTTCAATTGCTCTACAACACTACCGTACCAATCATTTGCAACTTGGGATGCTCTTCTGGGCTAACAAGCAAATCACAGGCAGCTCAAGGTTTGCTTTAGTTATCTCATCCAGACTGCCTTCACAGTTCTGTATTTTTATTATGGCAATTGCCAACGAATCCCCAAGCTTACTTGGAGAGAAAGGCTGGTAAACTTGACTTATCTGCTTATGATGCAGACCTGCTTAGCTTGTGGCCCACCAGGATGAATGCAGCTCAGACAGACATGTTGAATGCAGCTTGATCCCTGTGACCTTTCTTATAAATGCCTGCTTAGAATTCAAACCTAAGGCCTGCCATAACCCTGGAGCCAGAGTCCTTCACTTCAAGAAATGAGAATAAGGACTCTGAAGCGGAAGAGGGAGAGCATGTAGGGTCAGCCCCCGAAGCACTTCCAGAAGACATGCCTGGGGTGTGGTGTCAGTGCTCCTCTGGCCTGAGGATTCTGCATTGCCACTCTAAGTCTCCCTCCCTGACAATTATGTTTATTGATTTTCCAAATTATTACAAATCCTTCTCTCAAGGAAATAACTTTTGACACTCTTCCTTTGAAGAGAACCTCAGGAGTGCTGCTCCACACACCAGCTCTCTGTGGGCCAGATTGCAGTCATCTTCTTTTCAGAGACCTCTAATGGGCATGGCAGTTATGTTTATCAGACACCCAAACTTCTTTAACTTCAGTTTAGAACCATAATAACTGCCTGGGCCTAAACCCTTTCCCTTTTAGTGTAAAAATAAATAAATAACTAGCTGTTTACTGATTGGAAAAAGCTAAGACTGAGGCATTTAATCCAGCACAAAAGGATTTATGGCATGTAAAGGAACATAAATGCAGCCTGGCTGTGCGGGCCACCCGCTGGTTCAAAAATTGTTATTAACTATCCAAGGATTATACTGAATTTCATATGGTAGCACAAGTCCTGGAATTACCATACGTACATGACATAAAAGGGAATGAGGAAGTTTCTCTAATCCCACCAGTGAGAGTTATTGCTGCTGCTGTTGTTCAGAAGAAGAAAATGTCAGACATGTTTTCCCACACCTTTGTTCATAGGAGCCAACTCCTAGTGGCCGAGGTCCCTTCACCCCTCACAAAAAAATATCTGAGGGCCTCCCAAGTTACGGTAATGGACATGGGTGTGGTACCGTGTCATGTAATCAATTATGTGGGGTAGGGCTCACTTGGGCCCCTCCAATATTTTATTGGCACCCCTGCCTTTGTTACACTATCCAAAACTACAAAGACTGCCTCCTTGGACTCTCAACACCTGAGTTCTTACTTCTACTTAGCCAGGAAGCAGACTTAAGCCAGTCTCTCTCTCTCTCTCTAACCTACCACAGTGGCTGGTTGTGTTCTTTACAGTGACCCTTACATTTAGAAGTCTGCTGTGATCATTCAGTGTTGATAAGTATGAAACAGCGGAAGATAATTAGAATGGTTCTCACATAAATGACTACAGCATGTGTGAATGACAGAGAATGACTTTGAGATTGCCTCGTTGTTTTATGTTGCTACGTTTTAACCAGCAAAGCAGTGCAGTCACCTCACCTTTGCATGTTTTCCCATCTTCTGCCAGTTCATAGGGATCTGTACAAAGACACTGGAATGAGCCTTGGGTATTGACACATTGAGCAGAGGAGTGGCATGGAGGATTGGTATTATTTTCACATTCGTTGATGTCTAAAGAGAAACACAAAAGTTAAAACAAAGTTATAAACTCAAAGTGTATTTCTAGAAGGCGGATCCTAAAATATGCTGCATTTGCACAAAAAGATAAGCTATTAATTCTGGCTTAATAAACCCAGATATGCATGGGCAGTCTGCACTAGCACCAAGAGAGTTCTGATGGAAATAGAAACAGTATTAGAAACTGCTGTTTTTTGCTTATTTTTCCAGAACAGAAATCAAACCTCCTTTTTGGGGTGTTTTGCCTCTTTCTTAGGTAGGGGAAACTGAGTTCTTGAGTTTCTTACATTTCAAAGGGGCCCTCAAGCCTAAAAGGGTTTGGGAGCTGCTGTTGTAAAGCATTTGAAAAAAAACCCAAGATTTGTTCAACCAGATACTTTTTTATTAATTTATTCATAATTTGCTTCACTGTGGCTGGATCTAGACACATGAAAGAAGTGTTTCAGTTTAAAGTGTTGTGAACTTAAACAGGGAAAACAGGTAGAGAAAAACAGGGCTCCATGTCACCACCTGATGGCACAATGTTATATTGCACATAGAACACACATAAATCACATTTTCTTCACCATTCTGGCTGAGTCCTAGCTGAGCCCTGTGTGTGCAATACATTGTATAAACACACATGGAGCAAAGGAAGAGCTAACTGAACTAACAGCCATGCAAGCAGCCTAGGATTGTGTTTTTCTTTTGACTTAGTGCACTTCCCATTCTACTGCTTGTTTCCATAGCCTGCCGTACATAGTTTAACATATTAACCACCTATTGGAGAATAAACGACTGGTTCACGCAAGTTTTTCCATTCAGCTTGTTGCCAGAATATTAATCTGCTAGGGGGCAAAATATTATTATAATTCATCTCTTTCTTTGCTTCGCAACTAGGTGGAAAAAATTCAGGTGACTCACAGGATGTGACTAAAAGAGAGAGTTACAATTCCCTATCCCTATTTCATTTCAAGTGTGCCATTATCTGAATCACTGTCTCTTCCAAGCAATGTTGATAAGCAGGCCTAACTGAGTACCAACTGTAGCTCCTGCATGCAAATGAATTCACCTGTTGTAATGTCTTCCTCAGTAGGAGCTTGTTAAATTTCTCTCTCTCTCCTGATGCTTTCCTCCCCCTTAATGAAGGTTGAATATGCATGTGCACAGACATGCTGGGAAATGCTACATACGGTGACTTGTAGAAATGTAATGTAAGTGAGAGTAAAGTCCTAAATTGATGCAATGCATTGAAATGAACTCATGCAGTTCTTCACTTTCAAGGCATTGGAAGGGGGATTGAGTGCCTGTGGTGCTTGATTTACTGGATTCAGTAGGAAACCATCTGTACTAATAGTTTTTATAATGCGAAGGAGGGGATCATGATAGTAACTCAAAAAAGAAGGCAATCTTTCTTTCTGGGCCTTCCCAGTGTTAAAGGCGGAGGACAATTTGTCCAGCTCACATTTTAAGGCATTCTATCTCCTTCACAGTTCCCAAACCAGACTTGATCATGTCCTTTCTTTGTCCATGCACAGAAGTCAATTGGATTGGCCCTTGGATTGCACTGGCAATAGGAAATAATTTCCTACCACATCTGAAAGAGCAGGTGTGGTGCAAGCCACAGGGCACAGGCAGCGGTTGTTAGTATTTATATTGTATTTGCGTTATAAATGTATTTCACAAAGAATAAATGGTACTGGGGAAAGTTGGGAGCTGGCAGTTGGTTGGTTATTTTCATGGTTGATTGTTTGATTAGAGTGGTGACTTCAATCAGATGCTGTCTGGAGGAGTTTGTGAGAACAGGCAAGCTATGGATTAATAACTTATGCGCTGCTATGAAGAAGTTTTGAAAACAAAAGGGACTAAACCCTCTCTTGGGCTCAAGGGAGAGAAATGAATTTCAAGTCTTGTGTAAGGCTTTTTTTTAAAAAAATCACAAATAGCTAACAGCCGTGTCCTCCAACAATTCACTGCAACAACTTCCCCACCCAAGGATCAGTCACCTGGGGTGGCCTCCTCACTCTACCTAATTGTGGGACTAGTGTCCCTGACCCCAAAATACTGGTGTAGTAAAATATCCGACCACCTGGAAGTATATACTCTTCAATTTGAGCACTACTTTTTTTTGTTTCCTCAACTGTGGCATTGAAGAGACAAATAATAGTATAGTTGGCGGGGGGGGGGAGAGGCGAGTTTCTTTGCGGAAAGAACCCCCACATCCCTGGGCATGCCTCAATGCATTTTGCTCTATATTTCTGGTGCAACCAAATAAAAGTGCAGCAATATATGTTTGAAAAAGGTGCTAGCAGCAGAAAGCTTTTTCTTCCCGTAGGAGAGAACGAGCTGATCAGATGCAGTCTTATTTTATTTCTCAGGCAAAAAACTTGGATATGGATATGGATATCCTGGCTAAACCCTGTTAATGCCTGCTGCTAATTAAATCCTACAAGCTTTTTAGTTTTTCAAAACGCACACAGGCCCTCCATGGGCATTAAAGCATCCTATGATTCTGTGAATCCTATTGCTTCCTTTTGATCTGTATTCCTTTACACTGAGAGCAAGAAGGAGCGTGGTCAGGCAAGCTGCCCAGTTTGGCTTATGTTTTAGTTGCATTCTGGGAGACTTGGCTCAGTCTGTTGCTTAACTCACAAATATATGGAGCAGAGTAATAGTTTGTGGGGACGATCACGTCTTCTTAAAATAAGGGACCAAGGATGATTTGTGAGATCAGAGTAAAGCGAAGAAAGGAAGAGTACGCTTATATCTTTTCAAATCTCTTTGCAATTTGTTTCACGTTTTTGTCTCAGTAAGCCCTGGAACGTGTGAATTCTCAGGCTCTACAGCTAGAAACTGTAAGTAAGCTGAAAAAGAAATTTATTGATGGCAGCATCAAGAGTGACCTCAGAAGATAAATGAATTTTCACAATAGACTACAGGATCCAAGTTTATTCAGCCCTCTAAAATTATTCATGTTTAAACATTCCAATGTGGCAATGCCATTCTTGCTAGAAGATAGCAGACAAAACTTAAAAACCATAGGCACCTTGGCAGGCCGGTGCTTTCAAATTCCATTTCCCCTGTATACAGGACAATTGTTCTTCTCCTAATAGCTCATATCCTTGGTGGCATGAGTAGGTAACAATGAGTTTCCCTGCCTCTGAACAATGGACAAAGTCACCATGTTCCACTCTTGTTGGGAAAGCACAATTCAACTCTAGAAGCAAAAACACAACATTTTTTAAAAAATATACATAATACATTAGTGTACATCAGTCAAAACTGCATATACTGTTTTTGTTAAGATAAATTTGTACTAAAATGCTGATAAATTTTCATGTGAATTGAAACACAAATTGCTGCAAAATGTAGAGTACTAAATATAAGTGTGGAAAAATGAGCAACCCAGAGAACTGAAATTCCTAATCTTGAGTGAAGATATTCTACGACCACTCTTGGTCAGCAATTATGGGAGCTGGACCCTGCTGTAGGATGGGGTAGAAATAATAAGATTACTATCATTATAAGTCCAGCCACATTTGGAGAGCTGCAGCTTTTCTATCCCTGTTCAAAGGCCTCAGATGATGAATGCAGAGTCTGGGCTATTGTACCCTCTCATACCCTTTCATTCCTTTTGCCAAATGCAAAGGAATGAAACATGGCTTTGCCTGGTGGCAAGAAGATACTCAGATCATTTCATCCCAGCTGTCAAAACCTCCAGCATTCTCCTCATTTCTAAACATACCAAATATTTGACAAAAGAGAGGATATTAATTTTTAGAATTACCTGGGTGAAACGTCTCCTGCCAAGCTCCTAAATGAATACTGGGTATATTTTCACAAGATTCAAAATCTTTAGGAAATTTCCCAAGTATGAAGGCATCAAGGGGCACTTCAGTGAGACCAGTGTTATCACAGATTAATCTGGATAAGGAATATTTTCTGAGTTCTTGCCTTTGATCTTCAGTGAAAACATTGTCGTTTTCCCACCAAAATCTATGTAGAAACAAGACCAAAAATATTGTAAGACAGGAGTATAGGCCACAGTGTATTATGTTCCACCACTTGGCCCCACCTAGATATCAAACTTCTGAAACAATTGGCAATCCTGTTTCAAAGTTTTTTTTTTTTTTTACCAAATCCAGTTTAATAAATATCCTTTTCAGGTATTCTAATCCCCTGTGTGATTAGAATTGCATGAGGGACAGCAAAGACAAGCGTGTTAGCTGCCATCCTCAAATTAGCTCATCAAATTTACAGATGACACTGAACTGGGAGAGGCAGATAATGCTATAGAAGAACAGAAGAAAGAATCAGAATTCAAGATGACCTTAACAGATTGGAAAACTGGGCCAAAGGAATTTCAATACGGACAAATGTAAGGTTCTACACTTAGGCAGAAAAAAACAGCGGCATAAATATAAGATGGGGGACACCTGGCTTTCTAGTAGTACACACGACAAGGATCTAGGGGTCTTAGTAGATCACAAGCTTATCATGAGTCAGCAGTGTGATGCAGCAGCATAAAAAGCTAATGCTATTCTAGGATGCATCAACAGAAATATAGTGTCCCAATCAAGGAAAGTAATAGTCCCGTTCTATTCTGCCTTGGTCAGACCACACCTGGAGTACTGTGTCCAGTTCTGGGCACTACAATTTAAGGAGGATATTGACAAGCTGGAATGTGTGCAGAGGAGGGAGACCAAAATGATAAAGGGTCTGGAAACCAAGCTTTGTGAGGAACAGTTGAGGGAATTGGGTATGTTTGGCCTGGAAAAGCAGAACAGCTAATAATGCCTAAGCAGGGCTAATGGAAGGAACAATGCAAGTAAACTTACCGATCACCATCTCTCAATGCTTTCATTTGTTTTCCAATTATGCATGCAAACAGTGGACCTGTTCTGGCATCTGGAAGCACGCTTTCTACTATGCCCGCTAGCCACAAATCCATGTTGTCAGGGTTTTTGTACAGTCCCATGATTTTTTGCACCGTCTTCCTGTTCTGTATCGCTTTTGTCAGGTCGCTTTCCGTCCTTAGCCTCGGCAGGTCACAGAATTCTCGCCAGTCATTGTAGCCTACAAATATGGCATTCGTAGAACGAATCAAACAAGGTTTCCCAACGGGAGCCCTGACCGCTTCCTGTGAGAGCTCTGCCCAGTTCCTAAAGTGCTTGATGCAAGCCTACCTGCAGTGATACTCTTGGACCTGGAATCCCTTCACTCTGATCTGAAATATGCGAGGCATGATCCTTAGTAGTGAATGGGGACAGTGTGGAGGAATGGTTAGAGTTCATACCTGGGAAGGTGTACCTGGGAACCATGAACCCTGTAGGGTGACTTTGGGCCATAGACATTGCCTCTCAGCCTGACCTACCTCAAAGGGTTGTTGTGAAGATAAACTGGAGGGGGGGAGAAGTGTTTATGACACCTTGAGCTTTTTGGGGGAAACATGAAATGTAATAGCAAATAATAAAATAAATTATTACTAGTGGTCTGCGGGCGTCCTGAAAAATGTACAGTGGTGCCTCGCAAGACGAAATTAATCCGTTCCGTGAGGCTCTTCGTATAGCGGTTTTTTCATCTTGCGAAGCAAGCCCATTGACAGCTTAGCGGATTAGCGCTATTAGCGGTTTAGCGGCTTTTAGCGATCAGCTGTTAAGCGGCTTAGCGGATCAGCTGATAAGTGGCTTAGCAGCTTAGGAAAAGGGGGAAAAAAGGGAAAAAAGCCCGCAGGAACTCGCAAGACATTTTCGTCTTGCGAAGCAAGCCCATAGGGAAATTCGTTTTGCGAAGCGCCTCCAAAACGGAAAACCCTTTCGTCTAGCGGGGCACCACTGTATTTGTCAAATTAATATCCCACCCATCTTTTCAGGGTGCTTATCAAATGCAATCTTCATAACAACTTTGTAAGTAGACCAGGTTGAGAGACAATGATTTGTTGCAGGCGGAGGTGAGGGAAATAATGAAATGTGCTTATTATTTATTATTATTAATACCCCACCCATCTGACTGGGTTTCTGCACTCTGGACAGCTTGCAGCACATATTAAAAATTGTAAAACATCAGACATTTAAAATTTCCCATTACAGGGGCTGCCTTCAGATGTATTCTAAAAGTCAGACAGTTGTTTATTTCCTTGACATCTGATGGGAGAGCGTTCTACTACCGAGATGGCCATTAATGGTTGAGTTGGGATTTGAGACAGGTCTCCCAAATCCAAGTCCAGTGCCCTATCCACATAGCCACACCAGACTGGTGTCTTGCTTCTAACTAAGCTCTGAGGCAGTAAGTGGATGCTTTATATAGGGTGTATTTTATGCTTGAACCAGTACAGCATTATGATATACCAGCATTGCGTACAAGCGATTCTGGTACCATAGGAAAACATAATAAGACAAATGTAGATACAGGTTGTAATTCTTGAGTACTGAGATTTGTAATAAATCCACTTTGGTGTTATTCAGTCCAATGCACAAACCAGTCAATAGCTCTTTTCTGGAATGGGTGGCTGATGATGAGAAGCTCACTGTGGACCATTTGTGCCTCTTTTAAGGACTAAATGTAGCCTGGCTTGAAGTGGGAGAACAGGCCGTGTTCTCCTAATTAAGATAACAACGTATACCATGTTAATAACATAACATACATAATTTGTAAGGAGGTGTGGAAACTGCTGATAAAGACAAACTGAAGTTGTAGATCAAAATGTTCTTAAAGGCTTTAACTAAGCAGGAAAGTGTGTGCGAAAGTAAAACTATTATCAGCTGCTATTAAAATGAAATAAACAACCACAGTGCACTGACTGCTAATACAATAATATTACATTCCAGTAAATTCATTGGGTTGTACCCAATGGTGCCATAGAGGACAGCACTTCCATTTCTAGAAGTCAGGCCACCTACTTTTGGCTGACAACCCCAACGATTTACTGTAGCCCTCTGCACCACACCCCATTCTGTTCCAGAGGGTCCCAGACCCCTCAAGAACAGCTGGTGGGGTGCTTAAGAAGGTAAGAGGGATCAACAAAATCGAGGCTTTGCTTTGCACACACAGAAGTCTCTTCTATTAATCTGGCTAGGCCTCCCACTTTGGCTAGTGAGGGTGTTTTGAACAATCCACACTCACCTGCTCTACACCTGATATCATATATGATGGGTGGGGCTTGGCCAAAAGGGACTTTGCAGGGACTTCAAATCAGCACTGCCTGCAAAGCCCTATTGCCCAGTGCTATAACATAAGTCGCCTAGAGGCTTTGGCATAGGCAACACACAAATCCTGCTGCTACTATTACCACAAGATGTATTGTTAAATAACGCAGTATACCTGGGAGTCCATGATCACGTCCCCGCTGTAAATCTAACGACGCTAAATCCAAAGAACCATTATGAGACAACACCAATAGCTTCTTGGTTAGCTCCTCATTCAGCAGCTGATCCTGTACCTGTAGTTTTGCAGCAGTTGCCAAAGTTCCTCTTAGCAGGGGATCCAAGCCACCTAAGAGAACAAAGTGAAGGTCACAAAGAGAAGGTAGGAGAGGGGAAGGGGTGGGCCTCTCCATCACCTCTGCTGAAAGACCAACAGCTTTTGGGTTCCTGCTGCCCTTGAAATATTTCCATCCCAGCTGGTTGTTACAAAACCTCTGTCAAAAATCTACCTCCCTCCCAGTCCATTTTTGTGTGTGTCACGTATTTTAGATTGCCGGCCTCAGAGCAAGGACTGTCTTATCACTGACATTTGAAAGCGTCTGTCTTATCATGGGCATTTTGGAGTGAGAAACAGGATAAAAATGCTTTAAATAAATGTATGCAGCCACAAATCCAGCACTGTCTTAAGATAAGTGCAAAAGTCCTTGATTTTCATCCAGCCGGCTAAGGACCCTTCACTAACTATGAATTGTGCTTTAACAGCTTTGCATGCACTTTTCTTCTAGTTTTCAAAAAAACAACCAAGTAACAAAGATGTAAAGATATTAACATCTTCTTCTTCTTCTTTTTTTTTTTTTTTGTATTTCAATCCATTGGTTTATTTTATTTTTTTATTAAAATTTTTATTACATTTTCAATTTACAGAAAAGAAAAAGAAGGACAAACCAGGAAAAAGAAAGAAAGAAAAACAATCCAACTTTCAAAATACATTTTTAGGTTACTAACTGGACTTCCCCACATCTCCCTCACCCTGCGTTCTTTACAATAAACATATCAGCAAATTATTACCTTGTTTCGTATCTTATTTATATCTTTCAGAGTGTTTTACTTCTAAATTTAAAGTACCTTTTGTCAAATATTTATACCTTAAGATAATACATAAAATAACTTTAAATTTCAACTTTTTCTTACTTATAACATAACTTTCTATTTTCCTAATCTAATTGCAGGAGCTAAAATTTCCAAGTCATGCAGATTCTTAACATCTTCCACTAAGTAGTGTTAGGCAAATAATAACAATATTATTTTCATTAATTTTCTTTATCAAATGTATAAATAAGCTAACTATAATTCTCTAGAATAAGACAAGTACTATTTATAACATGTTTTTTAAACTTGAATTTTTTAAAAATATTTTTTATTAAAGTTTTCAGGTTTTCATTTCCACATGAACATCTTTTATTATACCCATACATTCAATGACTTCCCTCCTTCCCCTTCCAAGGTTCTTTTAATTTACCCATAATTCCTGCATATTCTTGTATATCCATCTAAATCAGTTTTCTCCATCCTCATTTTACAGCCTTTTAGATATGTAATACTGCTGAAGTTACCTTAATACTGCCAGCGTTTTCAAATGTGTACAATTTTTAATGGGTTGCAGCCAATTAAGCCCTACTCAGAGTAGACGCTCTGGACTGAATGGACAAGTTAGATGTGATTAATTTAAGTCCAGCAGCAGGTTTACTTTGATCTTGGGTTTGATTGGATGCAATCATATGGAAACTCTGTATTAAGATAAGGCTGCAACCCTATCATATTTATCTGGGAGTAAGACTCATTTAATAGGGCTTATTTCTGACCAGATATACATAGTATTGTGCTGTAAAGCTAATAACAACAACAACAACAGGGCTTTGAGGGGCCTTCTGGCGGTTCCCTCATTGCAAGAAGTGAAGTTACAGGGAACCAGGCAGAGGGCCTTCTTGGTAGTTGTGCCCGCCCTGTGGAACACCCTCCCATCAGATGTCAGAGTCAAACAATTTTATTTCCTTTTGTAGGCATCTGAAGGCAACCCTGTTTTGAGAAGCTTTTAATGTTTGATGTTTTGCTCCTTTATATTTTGTTGGAAGCTGCCCAAAGAGGGTGGAGAAACCGAGTCAGATGTGTGGGGTACAATAATTATAATTATTAAAACAGTAAGGCTACACAAACCTTTCACTCTTCTCCCTTGTCCCTCCAAGCTGTACCGTATTTTTCGCCCTATAGGATGCACTTTTTCCCCTCCAAAAATGAAGGTGAAATCTGTGTTTGGAGGCTTCTCCCCAGCGCCAGCCCCACAAGCTCGGGGGACAGCGGGGAGGTGGAGCACCGCCATACCACTGTTCCCCGACCTGGTTTTGGGGGGGAAAATAAAGGAAAATAAAGGAAAATTTTTTCCCCTTTATTTCCCCCCCAAAAAACTAGGTGCGTCCTATGGGACGGAGCTTCCTATGGGATGAAAAATACGGTAATTCATTCCACACAGATAAAATAACTGAATATTTCAATTTATTTTGGGGTTTTTTATGACTTTGGAAATGCTAGTCAAGAAGAGAAAAACACCTCAGCACTTGCTCTTCATGGTCTGTTTAACAGTCTGAACAATGATGAAATCAAGACAAAGTCTCCCTGTTTTACAAGTTGCTAATAACTTTGCAGTAATGAAAGAAGATGTGATAGTATTAAACAATGTACCTTCTTTAATAAGTCTCCACGGGGTAAAAAAAGCTTCGTGCAATTGAAGATTAGGAAGATTTAGATCATTCTGATACTGTACGTCGAGTCTCTTTATGACTGGATGAATTGCAGCATGGCCAAAGCGAAAAGCTGCCGTAGTAAATACATTGGATACTGAAGGATTAATTGTGGGAACATAGCCTTTGTAAGCACCAATGTATTGGTTAAAAGCATCTGGTCCAATGATTTTTGGTATGTAGTCTCTTAGGGTAATAATCTGGGATGGAAATAAGGGAAACCAGAATATTTCAGTTAATAACAATGTCGTAGGAAGCCTATCGTGTGTTTGAAAAGACAAAGCCTTGCCAGATGTTGGTCTGGTCTCCTTAGATATAGGGACATTCACTAGCAACAAGAGCCAAAGTCATATTTATATAAGCTAGATGCCAAATGGCTCCTTAAACCAGGGTTATAATCGCCAAAATGGAATGCCTAGAGGCCATTTTGGGGCCAGACAGCTCAAAAGTTGTATTTTTCAATACGACTTTTTGGTTCCTGAAATTCATTTTGATTGTGCAGATAAAACATAACGGATAGAATTCTACAGGATGTGTGGCTGGTGTGTGAAAACAGTCAAGATCTAAGGATTCCCAGGCATGCACCTCCAGATGGCGGAGACATCAGACATCATCCTGGCACTCGGTCACTTGGTCAAAAGTGGCCGATAGCCAGGTGCAAAATCTGCCTGGCGAGTTTCGAACATTGATTGGGGATTGAGGGGGGGGGGGCATTAATATCAGTGCCCATTCCCTACCATGGAGAATTGTGGGAGTGGTTTCCCCAGATCAAGATTAGTTCAGCTGGAACTTTTCTAATAGGACGGGGAAATTAAGCCACAGCCAATCTGGACCGGAGGTGTTCAGTAGTATCAAAATGTTCACAGCATTCTTTACTGGCAATGAAATAATATTGTCTCCATGCTGATGGATCATCCAACAAAGATATAACTGTCTGTCTATTTTGTTATAGCCTGCTAGCTGACATTAAACAGAAAGTGTTCTATTATTGACCTAATAGTCCATCAGACTAACCTTTTGCAATGACCTTTATATAACGATATCCGAATCCACCTCTCTGTGTAGGCTAAGAGCTTAAGGCTGCAATCCCACATACACTGACCTAAGAGTAAGCTCCCTTGAACTTAATGGGACTTGCTTTTGGATGCACCTGTTTAGGATTCTGCTGCAAGGGAACTGTTTGTGCCATTTGAAAGTGACAAGGGAAAGACGCAAACTTTTGAAGCTGCCTAACAAAGCCCTTAGGGACGCAGGTGGCGCTGTGGGTTAAACCACAGAGCTTAGGACTTGCCGATCAGAAGGTCAGTGGTTCAAATCCCCGCGACGGGGTGAGCTCCCATTGCTCGGTCCCAGCTCCTGCCATCCTAACAGTTCGAAAGCACGTCAAAGTGCAAGTAGATAAATAGGTAACGCTCCGGCAGGAAGGTAAATGGCGTTTCCGTGCGCTGCTGTGGTTCGCCAGAAGTGGCTTAGTCATGCTGGCCACATGACCCGGAAGCTGTATGCTGGCTCCCTTGGCCAATAAAGTGAGATGAGCGCCGCAATCCCAGAGTCGGCCATGACTGGACCTAATGGTCAGGGGTCCCTTTACCTTTAACAAAGCCCTTGGGGAAACGTGCCTGTTCCTCTGGGTGGCTGGTGCTACTGTGGTAGTAGAAGTGACTACTTATGAGCCTTCTTGCTCCCCAGGATCAGTGCTAGAGTAGCGCAAACTGAGAAAATTGTCTCAGGTAGCAGGTATTAGCATGACAGTGAATTGGGACCCACATCCTCAGATGCCAGACTTGTTTGTCTCACTACCGCCTGACTGTCATTATTGCTGCTAACACAGGCCACCTACATGCAGCTTCTGCTTTGGTCTGGGGAAGGGGCAAGGGGGGTCCTTCCTCAGAACGAGGCATTCTGGGTGAGGTGACTAGAACAGCAGCTCTTGTGATTTGCTGCAGCAGCAGCACTCTCCCGGCCATGACGAAAGGGGAGGGGCAGGCTGAGAATCCGCCAGCGCTTTTAATGCAGCAGCAAAACATTTGGGGGGGGGGGACTAAATACAGGGGAAAGGGGGAAGAGCAAAGGGGTGGCAGCAACCAGAAGATAAAGGAGGAGGTGTTAGCAATGGCAGGGGGAAACAGCAGTGGGGGGTCGGTGAGTGCAGGGTGCCCTAATTCTTGTGCCAGTCCTGTTGCTCCCTGCATGCTCATTCTGTATATAGTTGAATATAAAGAGATACAGTGGTACCTCGGGTTACATGCACTTCAGGTTACAGGCGCTTCAGATTACAGACTCCGCTAACCCAGAAATAGTACCTCGGGTTAAGAACTTTGCTTCAGGATGAGAACATAAATTGTGCTCCGGTGGCGCGGCAGCAGCGGGAGGCCCCATTAGCTAAAGTGGTGTCTCAGATTAAGAACAGCTTCAGGTTAAGAACAGACCTCCAGAACGAATTAAGTACTTAACCCGAGGTACCAATGTATTATGAAAATATGAAAACTCTGTACAGTACAGTGGTACCTCGGGTTAAGAAATTAATTCGTTCTGGAGGTCCATTTTGGGATGGAGGGGTGGCAGTGCATGTGACATTGGGGCTTAACTCTTTCTAGCTGCCACTCCCTTGAAAATCACCCTCACTGGCACACAAATTAGGCCTAATTGTGTTTGTGTGTGTGGGGGGGGGGGTTCACATGAGCTTCCCCCCCTAACCCTAATTGCCATTGGAGGGTGATTTTCAGAATGACAGCATGCAGGGACGGAAGGGGTCACTCCTCCAAAAACTGCAGCTTCTCGGAAAATCGCCCTCTGTGCAGCAGTTAGGCTTAGGAAAACAGGCCTCAAAAATGTGACTAGATGTTTCTCTCCCCCAACACAACCCAACTCCTACCCTGTAGCTTAATTGCTGTGCAGGGCCAAGGGATACTCATGCTTTAGGCAGATCTATGGGTAAAGACCTATTTGTTCATAGGAATCTTCTTTCCTGTATGTAACACTATCCATGTCTTAAAGACTATTTGGTCACAAAATCCATTTGATAGGTCTAAATGGGTCTATCAGCAGACAATTCATAGTTATCTTCAAAAAAACAACAACCCAAAAACCATACAGTTTGTTATAGAAATGCTGATAAGTGTTCCCCTGGCAAATTCTTTTGATAATGTATTAGGCTTATTGAAGCATATAGAAAAAAGCTTATAAGAAACACTGATCAAAAGAGAGGAAATGATACATTGCGATGGAAAATATGAAAACTGCATTGCAGATTTAAGATTACATTGGACTTAATAAAGCATAATGGGAAGAATATGAAGTATAGAGAACTAATAAAATACATGATAGGTTTGATATAATATGCAATAAACTGAATGGACAAATTCACCCAGTGCTTTGATACTGTGCATATTGAAAAATTCAGGCAGGGATAACGTAGTTTCATCAGATAATGTGTTTCACTCTTTTTTTGGGGGGGGGGGGATTATTTTATTTTTTAACACCAAAAAGGCAAGTTCAGACAAACTACAAAAAGATGTGGCTCTTTCCAAGCCCTTGGTGTTCGCTCCAGAGCAGTTAAGCTTGGCTTCCTTGCCTCATTACTTTAGCTTTCAGTTATGCTCTTTGCAAATTAACAGTGCTCAAACACCAAAGCCTGAAATATGATAGATTATTAAGAGGCTGCCCATTGGATTTTAAGGTTCAACTTTCCTACACAATGCCTGCCAGATCATTAGTCCTGCTGGAAGGTAGGAGCATAGATGTCACAGAGACTCATTTGTGGAGGGCAATCAAACACATTGTTGCTGGTCCTGTTGCTATGACGCATTCTGTTTCCCAGCAATATTTCGAATGCGTTGAAATTTCCCCAGCAGTCCTATGGTTTTTGACAGCCAATGTGCACCCTCAGTTGTGTACCTTCATTTCTGATCTATCAGATGCCACCTGAAGCAGCTCACTTCACCCTGATCCATGGCAGGATCACCCCTCATGATCTCATGTTGTCCTAGTGCTTATGGAAATGCTAATATCCTACTACATTTGGTATAAATTCATTCCAAATGTTATTGTATTTATCCATACAGAGCCTGCGCCTGTAAGCAGCCTCTTCATAAATTGCCAATGATGTCAGTCCATTGATTGAAGGGTATCGTATCTTTATTTTTCCAATTCCTCTTGGCCATTAAGGTAAAGGTAAAGGTACCCCTGCCCGTACGGGCCAGTCTTGACAGACTCTGGGGTTGTGCGCCCATCTCACTTAAGAGGCCAGGGGCCAGCGCTGTCCGGAGACACTTCCGGGTCACATGGCCAGCGTGACAAAGCTGCATCTGGCGAGCCAGAGCCGCACACGGAAACGCCGTTTACCTTCCCGCTGGTAAGCGGTCCCTATTTATCTACTTGCACCCGGAGGTGCTTTCGAACTGCTAGGTTGGCAGGCGCTGGGACCGAGCAGCGGGAGCGCACCCCGCCGCAGGGATTCGAACCGCCGACCTTTCGATCGGCAAGCCCTAGGCGCTGAGGCTTTAACCCACAGCGCCACCTGCGTCCCATTAGGGCACAGAAAATCCATTTCCGTTGTCCCGTTGATAATTTTCATACTGCAGGTATATAGTTCAGTAAAATATTCTCTACCTAAATATTTAACTTTTTCTGCAAGTTTTGAGAGAAAGTGCTGGACTGTGTTAAGTAAAGAACAAGGTACAAAAATGATGTGTTTCAGAGAGGCATTGTCCTTGCCACATCACCAACACTGAGCTGTCTTACCTAACTCTTTTTTTATACAACCGTAAAGGGGTCCAATAAACTCTAAATATTATTTACTGTTGTATTGGTCTTAAATTGAATGACACCTTAGGTATTGAAGCCAATACAGTGGTACCTCGGGTTACATACGCTTCAGGTTACATACGCTTCAGGTTACAGACTCCGCTAACCCAGAAATAGTACCTCGGGTTAAGAACTTTGCTTCAGGATGAGAACAGAAATTGTGCTCCGGGGGCACGGCGGCAGCAGGAGGCCCCATTAGCTAAAGTGGTGCTTCAGGTTAAGAACAGTTTCAGGTTAAGAATGGACCTCCGGAACGTATTAAGTACTTAACCCGAGGTACCACTGTACAGTTTCCCACTGTCTGGGTAATAACGAACTTGTCAAAAACTTTGCCATTATTGTAAGTTGCTGGTGCAGGCTACAATCCACCCCCACCCTTTTGCTGGGCTGTAGGTGGTTTGGGTTGAGCCAAGGAGCCCCTCCACTTGCTTTCAGCAGCTCAGCCAGTATACCCCTGCCCACCACCAATGGATTGATGCCTGCATCACTCTTCTGCCCACAGCATGTACAAGTGGAAGGAAGGCTTACACTGGTATCCACATTGGGAAAACCAAGCAGACAGTCCTGAAATGAGGCATTCTAAGGTGGGGCAGGGCTGAACCAGCCTGGGATCCACTAGATCCTGAGCAGCTCTCACAGTTGGCGCTGGCAGGCGTCGGGCCTGATCCGAGCCTGGCCGCAGTGTAATCTGAGGCTTGTACAGGGATCAGGACCCATCTTCCTGCCCTCGCCCCTTACACCACTGCCACGAGTGCCCTTGGCAGCAGCGGGTTTAGATTGCAGTCCTACTTGCAAATAGTACATGGGCACGTTCTCCTTCCAGGAGCTCATCAATGATATTTAATTAATTAGTAATATTTAACACTTATGAATTGTATCTAACTGGAGTAGCAATTGGTTCCATCCCCAGGCTGTTGTCCCATCAGAAACCCTGGTAATCTGCTGCTATTTTAAAAGCAGGATTCAAACTAATTAGAGCGAAATGACCTGCCTTCAATTCTGGACACCTTCCATATCCCACATATAATAACTTTCTGCAGCTTGAAATAAGGCTTCAAATACTGATGGGGTAATCACTATCATATATGGCACCAGTTGCTCCTAGCGTGGCAGGAAATTGAACAACTGGATGCATCACTAGCATGATCTGGCTGTCCCTTTAAATTAGATGTCTGCTTTTCAACACGAGATCCCTGCAGTGCAGAGCTTCCCACACTGGGCACAGTTTAAGACTGTGCCTTACTACCAAAGGGAAAGAAAAGGACACACCCGTATTCGGCCAGCCTTTGTTGCGAGATATGGTCTGCATTGTGCAGTGGAGACATTCAGTCCAGCTAAGAAAAATAAAATAAAACACACAACTTTCACCTTAACAATATAGCTTTGTGACCTGAATTGAGCAGATCCACTGAAAAGAAGGCAAAAGGAATAGAAATTGAAAGTCTGCAAGCAGCCAGCCCTCCTCTTCAGGGGCATCATCTGTGGAAGTGCCTTGGAAGTTAAATATGTCTGAGCAGGAAGCAGTGGCGTAGCGTGGAGGGTGCAGGGAGGGCCGGCCACACCGGGCGCAACATCTGGGGGGGGGCGATCTCGCACTCGCAGCTCTCTGCCCCTACCTGGCTCACTCAGGGTTAGGGGGCGCAAATTACTTGCCTTGCCCCGGGTGCTGACAACCCACGCTACGCCACTGGCAGGAAGAGCAAACAGAGGACTGGTTTAGAGTTTGTTTGGTTTTTTAAAAAAAGAATTAAATGAGATACGAGAATGAAGCTAAGATTGCATCTGCAGTAGATGTATTTCCTGATGGAAATGTGTAAACTAAGTTTGAGCTCCATGCAGCAAAAACGGAGTGCCAGAACATCGGCATCAGTGCAGTCCTCAAGAGCTCAATGCAGATACAGTCCTCCAAGGAAAGCCCAAGCCCAAGAGGATGCCATCGTGGTTAGTGAGCAGAGGCAAGGAAGCTTTCAGAGGCAAGGCGGCTTCCTTCAGGAACTGGAAGCCTTGTGCAAATGAGAATAAAGTGGAACACAAAAGAAATGCAAGCAAACAATAAGGTTACTGCCTAAAGTCTGGGACACAGAGTGGGGAGACCTGGATTTAAATCCTTTCTGTTATTCTTTAGAGGTGCTTTAGCAGTGAATGCCCTGCACTGGTAGTGGGCTGGACTCGATGACCTTTGAGGTCCCTTCCAGCTCTGTGATTCACTTTTCTGATTTAGAACTAGGTTGCCTGCCTTAACAGCATGGGGAGTGTCTAACTGGGTGTGACACAGAGATCTGGGCACTTGCTATCTTTCCATTTTAATGCCCCCATATAGAAAATAGTGATATTGTCTTCACAAAGTATTTTTTTTTTTTATGTGTGGGTGTATGGATGGAAAAAAACAATAGTGCTGAATAAATCCTTGGTAATGATATTTTCCCAGAGGAAAAAAATATTTTCAATTGCCTTTGTTCTCAGAGAATCTAAATCTTTCTTTAAAAAGGCTATAAAAGTTCACTGTTATAGCTTTGACTTTCCAGTTTTCATATTAGTGTACCAAACAAAACAAGGGTTTTCCTTTTCCCCGCCCTTTTACTATATCTGCTCTCTCTTTCTCAGCCTCCTGCAATATTCGCCCCCCCCCCCAAGGTTATAGCTGGTCGGAAAGAACTCTTAGAGTGTAAATGAATGGGCAACCTCAACTGTGGAGGCTGCTGACGCTCTAAGTAGCCGAGTTGCATATAGAGTTGGCATGTGTGTCCCTGAACTGACTAAATCCACTCCAAATCATTTCTAATGTGCCACAGGCTGATCTCATTAATCTCTGATACTCAGACAGATGATGAGTAGCCCAGAGTCATACACAGAAAATGCCTTTTGGAAATTATTTTGTATGAGGGCAGAACGTGTCTGATTCCAAGACACTAACATTCGAGTGCCCAGAAGCCTAGTGTGCATTGGGTTTCTTCTTTTTCTTTCCAGATTTGTTCACTGCTAACTAGTGCCAAAAAGCCATTCTGAGCCTTTCAAGGCAATTATTTTAAAGCAAACAGCACATTTAAGACAGAGGGACTTGCACAGTGCGTGCAAGGAAGCTATAAGGAAGACTAATGTTCAGGGTCGTTAAGAGATTTTTATTTACGATTAAATGAAGTGTGCAATCTTTTTGTATCCTAATTAGAATTCTCACATAGAAATGTGAACAGCTTCATAAAGAGCATAATTTAGACGGTCTGATGCCCAGCTCCAAATGAGAGATGCAGGAATAACTTTTGCTATATATTTTATTGCCATTAGGTGGCATATTTCTCTTCACAAAGGCAACTATAGTCCAGTTGCCCAAAGTCAAAATCTGCTTTTGGGAACATGAATCGGGCTGCCAGAAGGCCTAACCACGTATTCTGATCTTGGACTCAGCTATACAGCAGCAAGTAAAACGTTTTAAGTGTGTTGTAAAGTGCATTATACAAATTTGACACTAGATGGCGATGGTGAGCTATGGCAAATTCAATATATTTTTCAAAACTTTTTTTTAAAAAAAGAATTGCACAACATTTTTCATATGTGTCTAGATCCCACCCTTCTCTTCCTGTATATCATTGTAAGATGGAAGGAACATTCCTCCTCCTGTTGCAACACTATATCTTCTCCCACTGTCCTCCATTTGTTGTGGTGCAGAACATCTGCACTGCAGATCCTTTTCTGCTTGTGGAGGATACCTGTGCCATTTACAGCCCTGATCGTCTAGTTTAGCCTGCATAGTGTGGAGGACTCCATGAGTGGTGATGACAGTGAAATGACGGAGGGGGCAGGTTTTGTGGGCACACCCTGCTCTTCTGAACACATGAACAGGACTACTGTGTTGAGTATGAGCAGTTTCTCAGAATGGCAGGTATATGCACCTGATCAGTGTTGCATGCTGTTATTGGATCAGTAGGCAGACCACTGAACTTCTCGCCTTAGACATAGGAAGCTAATAGAACATTTATCCTTTCTCTCTCTCTATGGTAGAGCTTTCAAGTGATCAGTTATTTCTTGAGAAGAAAAAACAAAGTCTAGCATATATATATGCATATATATGCATGCTAGACTTTGTTTTTTCTTATTCTCAAGAAATAACTGATCACTTGAAAGCTCTACCAGGCTGCTATGTGTGGGTTTGCTTTTATTGATCAAATCTGTCCATGTGCCCAGGATGAACAAGTCCTTGTCTATCGATGCCCCAGAATAAGCTGATAGATTTCTGAGGTGAAAGCACGAATACTGCTTGGAATTACAGGTGCACAGTCACATACTCCAATGATCCTCTGTGTAGAAAAACCATCTCTACAAATAGAAAACCTTGCTTTCTGATCTGCAAATGAACTTTTCACACTTGAGGTCACATAAAAAACATCTTCCCTGAAGTGGCACAGTCCTCGCTATCACTTTAAGATTCAACTGCCTCATTTTAGTGCATGTGTAAGCCAGGCCTGAGCATTACCTACTACAGTTGTACCTTGGAAGTCGAACAGAATCCATTCCGGAAGTCCATTTGACTTCCAAAATGTTCAGAAACCAAAGTGTGGCTTCTGATTGGCTGCAGGAAGCTCCCGAAGCCAATCGGAAGCTGCGGAAGCCCCATCGGATGTTCAGCTTCCAAAAGAACATCTGAAAATTGGAACACTCACTTCTGGGTTTCCATCGTTTGGGAGCCAAGGCAATTGAGATCCAGGGTATGACTGTATAGGTTTTGTATAAGAGGTAGGGCAGCTGCTTGCACATTGCCCCCAAATAGAAAGTACATTATTAGAAGAGGACAAAATATTAATCAGATTTGCATGAGATTTGCTCAGGCTAATTTAGATGTATCGGTGCAAATTTAGAAACAATTATTACGATTTAAATAGAAACACAACCCATCATAAAATAGTGAAAAAGATTGTGGCCAGGTGACCTGTATCTAGTTCATTGTCTAGATGCAAAATGCAGATCAACTTCAAGGCCCTGTAAATGCAAGAAACCAACTGGATTCCACCCATGTTCTGTAAGATATTCATGCTCCAGGCTAGCGTTGCCATATTCCAAGAAGTAAACTTCCAGAAACAAAAGTTGTTCAGCTTTATTGGGGGAAATGAAACTTCCCCCTTGTTGAACAACCCTACTCTAGGCCCATGTAAGCAGCTGGAAAGAGAAATAGGATTCCTTCACAAAGCGGCATATGTATATGTGTGTAATCTACCCTTATAATTTTTCATCTTGCTTCATGTGGTTAAAGGGCGTTAGAGGCAAAGTGTTTGTGCACCGTAAATCTCTAATCTCTTTCAAGGAGTGCAGTTACATGCCTACAAAATGCAATTTTGCAAACTATGCCCCCAAAGAACTGTAAAGTAGAACTATAAAGTGAAACTATAAAGAGAAGTTATCCAGGATAAAACGCACAGGGCAGCAGAACTTGCCAGAAAAGCATGAGAGAAAACTGAAAGCATAGACTTAAGAGATGAAACAAGCTAAGTACTCTACACCCCTCTTCAAATAGTTGGAAACTCTGTAGACAAGGAGAATAAAGCTCATGGACGATATGCCTGCTAGACATAAT
This sequence comes from Podarcis cretensis, assembly GCF_951804945.1. NCBI lineage: Eukaryota > Metazoa > Chordata > Lepidosauria > Squamata > Lacertidae > Podarcis > Podarcis cretensis. The sequence goes on from NC_137172.1 coordinate 99,630,190, forward strand.
AAAGGTAAAGGGACCCCTGTCCATTAGGTCCAGTCATGACCGACTCTGGGGTTGCGGCGCTCATCTCGCTTTATTGGCCAAGGGAGCCGGCGTACAGCTTCCGGGTCATGTGGCCAGCATGACTAAGCCGCTTCTGGCGAACCAGAGCAGCGCACGGAAACACCGTTTACCTTCCCGCTGGAGTGGTACCTATTTATCTACTTGCACTTTGATGTGCTTTCGAACTGCTAGGTGGGCAGGAGCAGGGACCGAGCAACAGGAGCTCACCCCGTCGCTGGGATTCGAACCGCCGACCTTCTGATCGGCAAGTCCTAGGCTCTGTGGTTTAACCCAAAGCGCCACCCATGTCCCTACCTTGGCCCCTAGGAATTGGCTAATAGGGTGCAGGGTGTGTGTGCAGAGTGACTTGGGATAACAGGCAGCTTGCAGATAGAGAGGGTGCAGTGATGGGATTGATGCCTACTGTCAACACTTCTTTTGTGCATAGGCTCAGTGCTCTGGAGCCCTGAAAAGAGCAGTTGATATGCATGGCCCAACTTGCATCTCCAACTGAACAAGGGCAGGAACCGTGGGTGCAATCCTCACCCCCTCCCATGTTTATTTACGCAAACACACTTTGTTATTTGTATAGCGTCAGAATCAAAAAGTATGACGCACAACGACATGCAGGTAAATGCCTGCTTACCTGATGCAGCGCGCCAACGATTTTGCGGGCCTCTTGATAGACAGTTTCAGGACTCCAGTGAGGGTTGACTTCCTTCAGCGCTTTTGCCAGGCGGTTGTGCTCTCGCAACCAAAGTGTATGCATAGCTGCCAGTGAAGGGACTTCACTAGCTCGACTGTCTCCTGCCATGAAGCATTCAATCCTTTCTTTCTTGTCCGACTTGGGGTCTTGGGCGCAAAGGGAAGGCCCCTGGGCCACAAAAGGAAGGTATTCGCGGCCATTGTCAAAATATCGCGTGTTTATTCTCAGGAGGCCCTCTTCGCTTGTCAGGTTCCTCAGTTTGTTCTCTGTTGCAGGCGTGCTGCCATAAACAGTCGATGCGTCAAGGAAGGAGGTGAGGCTGTTAATCTGTTGCCTTGGATTTAAGACAGAGAGGTTTCCTATGAGAAATCCTTGGTGACCAGTGGCACATGCAGGGGATGAGCGGTAAAATGGCAGGCAGCTCAGGTTCGTAGAGAACGTATCATTGGCAAAAACCTGTGGATTAGGTAAAATACCTTTGTTAGGGAACATACTGCACAACTATGACACAACTCTTGCTGATGCACATGTGGCTGAACTCTTAGGGCTGCTTCTTATGGTGTATTGTGCACACAGTGGATTAGATCTCTGAGTGGAAGGCCTCTTTCATTTTCATGACACATCAGTTGAAATATACTCGGAGTCGAGAGTGGATTTCATGCTCTTTATTCAGCTCATAGTGGTGAGGAGGAATGAATGTTTCCCCAAAATATCTGCTTTATATACATTATTTACACAATGGGCTGCACGTGATTGGCTCATTCCGGGATTCTCCTGTAGGCCAATCAGGTTGTGGATTCACTTCCACCTGGAGCTGGATTGGGTGGCTTCTGCGGACCAATCAGACTGCTGAATTGTTCTAGGACCAATCAGACTGCTGCATTCTGAATCCTATTGTTCTAGGACCAATCAGACTGCTGCCTTTTGGATCCTATTCAACTCAGTACATAACATCAGTTGTCAAGGGAACAGGGGCATGTGCACAAATCACACCCTTCGCCTTGCACTTGGCATAAAACAGTTTAATGCCCTTGTTTAGAAAGGACAAATCCTTTTCGTTCTTACTGTTAAACAGTTGGGCTCTATAGGCAAATTAAAGGAATATATTGATATATATATTTGCTGTTTTGCTGGTCTGATTGTGTTCCATTTTACAGTTCCAGGTCTTTATTTGAAATTTATTCAGTGGAAAATCTGCAGTTTCAGTTTAGGCATCAATTAATACCCCATCAATACATAATCACTCAAAGGGCCCCCAAGTTTTAATGGACACAGATATCATTTGCAGTTTCACAACATATGGGCTCTGTTTTTAAAAACTGTTTTTTTGTGGGGTGAGGGGGAAGAGTTAAAATATGAGAATATATAGGGTGTTGGTCTTGTAAATACGTGTATTACTCATGTGAATGACAAAGTGGTTAAACAGGCATAATTGGGATAAGGCGGCCCTTCAAGTAAACTATTCCTAAGCTGCTAAGGGCTTCATAGTAACACTTTGAATTTGGCCCAACAGTAAATTGACAACCACTGTCAATCTCTGAACAGAGGTGCACTATGCTGACACCAGTCTCAGCTACCACCAAGGCTACCTAGGTCTCCAGAGACAAAGCTGGAACCAGAAGGCAGATTGCATTCCTGCTCCTTCAGAAGAAGTGCAATCCTGTCCCGGGCAGGCAATTGGCCAATTTCTCAGATATTTGTAAGAATGATGGGAGGTTTTCAGTAGCCCACCAGAATAAAGGTATGTATGTGCGTGTGTACGTGCAGTATTTGAAAATGAAAGATGCACAAAATCCACATACATGTTTTTTTACCTGACATACCTACAAGAAAATACGACTTAGAAATGTGTTTCTCTCCCTGGCCAGACAAAATGAGGGTCAGCTGGCTTAGCAGATGCTGGAAAAGAGAGAATGAAAGCAAGGTGTTGGGAGGGTAGACCTGTGTGTACACATGGCCGTTCTACAACCCCTAAGCTAACCTGGTGCCCTCAGCTGCAGGGAAGGTTGATGTTCTGCTGTAGGTGTTGAAGTAGACTTCTGTGCACAGAATGGGAGATGATGGAACTCCATCTTATCCTTTGCCAACAAAGGAATCAAATCGTTGTCGGGAGGCCCTGTTGCCCCTACCCATTTTGTCTGAAGTTTAGCAACATATCACTTAATGTAATGAACCATGACAAGGCAGGATAAGAAAAATGGGTCCTTCCCTCATGGGGCAGTCCTCAGTGAGAACTCTCAGTTGTGAATTTCAAAAGATAACCAAACTTTGGAAAGAGGACAAATTTTCTCTGCCATTATGTACGATTGTTAAGGAAGGGCTGGTACTTTTCAATACAGTTTGCTAAAATAACCCCTCAAGGGAAACCTCTGCAGTGCTTTGATAAAGAAAAAAAGCACCAGCTTTGTAGAGATTGCTGACCTAATCCACCTTTTCTTCTGTTTGCTGTTGAGAGTAGTTCTTTTTTTTTAAGCATATACTCTAGAAGTCAAGATAAGCTCTATAAACCCCTATATTAATCTTGCAGGTATCATATATTACATTATAAATGCATCAAATCTGTTCCATGTTCAAGGTGCTATTAACAAACAAAAGGGGGATTTTTAAATTTGTGTTAATGCAGGTGGAGAAAAACCAGACTGAATGGGGGAAATGCCAGGCACACAGAGAGGAAATCTGGGATTTAAATGAGATGATGAGGGCTGAAGGATACAGTACTTGTAATGGAGCTTTAAAATTTGTGGCTTAATGACATTTCCCCCCCATATTATTCAATAGGCCGTGTTGGTTTTTTTTCTTTCTAAAATAGCACTGAAAACTCATTACTGTGGGGAATGCTATCAAGGAGGCTATTATGTTAAATACTTGCTTATCTTCTAAGCTGATTAAAACTTGTTTGATTAATAAATGCTCCCACTTCTTTGCTCATTAGTTTAGTGGAAACAGTTCCAAGGAGTGATCCTTTATTTTGACAATGAATATTTCTCTGGTTAATCGTGGCCTTTATTGCCTCTGTTGTGTAATCAAGTGTTTTCTTTGCTTGATGTTCCCCTGATGCAGTGTTTGCCTCCTTTATTAATTTGGTCACTTAGATGCATCTTATTTTCCCTTTCAATTGAAGGGAAGGAATTTTTAGGATCCAATGGACCTCCATTCCCCCAGCTGAAAATAAGCCTAAACCCAGGTAACTCCCATTGCTCATATCCACCCCTCTTTCATTCTTCTCTTCCTTTCCCAGTTTAAACTGTAAATTCCTCAGAGCCAGAGCACCATGTGAATCTATGGCAACACTGTTCCTACTACTGCTTGGTATGACTATATTGGATCCTATATTCTTTTGAAATGCTGTTTGTGAAGTAGAATCTGAATAAATTCACTAGGCATTTAATTACTTAGTGAACTAAGGTGAAAAGTTTCTTGCAACACACCAAGTGGCAGCAGGGGGCGGGGTAGGAATCTGTCAGTTTTTGTTTCTCCCCATTTCTCGTTTCCCCATTCTTAAGTTCTCTACATTTTTAAAAGTCCTCTTGAAAGCTCACCAGCATTTTTGTGTGGATTTCTCCTAATATACATACTTCTGTATGCAATTTTTCCTCAAATACACATTTCTGCAAAGCAATTTCCCCTCATGCAATTCATTTTGTATGTTATTACCCCTTCATTTACGTATTTTAATGTATTTGTTTATGTCCTTACTATGTTCCTTTTTAAGTGACATCAAACATGCCTCATGTCTTCTTGTTCATGCAACCAGTAACTCTTACTGTAGTGTATTTACATGAAGCCATTTCCTTTGCACAGTACCATGCCAGAAGGAAAGTTCAGCTTGTCTATTACAAGGGGAAAATATAGGGCCATAATTTTGTACCTGAAAGTTTTCCCTTCTGTGGTTCATTGCAGTTCTTTGGGCAAATTGCGTTAGAGATGGTGTATTGGAGCCTTCTTCTCCCCACCCTCAATGATCCTGACCCAAATAAGCCCCTCCCTTGGACACTTCTTTTTTTCTAGAAAAGAAAAATAGTTGTGTGTCGAGGTCCCCAAGACACCCCCCAATAAAACACAAGTGACACATTATTTTTGTTTTAGGTTTTTGGCATAATTTTGGCCACTACTTTATTCAATTACAAGCAATGTGAGTGGTTGCTTAGGCATTAGTTGCGACTATCTGACCCCGCATGGGGATAGTCTGACATTCACAAGCCTGCAAAGTCAGAAAAGGGTAAAACACCCAGGGAGAGAGACGGGACTGGGAACCATGCCTCACCTCTCCCCAAATGCTCCCAGGGGCTCTTGCGTGGCCCTAGCCCCTTGACAGGGTTCGGACAAAAGCATGGCGAGCCCCTGGGTTCCTTTAATGGAAAACCCTTGCAGCAGCAGCACTTTTGGAGGGGCAGGCACAACCAAATCCATACCCCTCCACCAACCAATTCCCAAACCAATGTCTAACCGCAACCTTACAAGTTGTGACGATTTGCTACGCAGTAGGCAAAAACCAAATGGCACCAGCCAATCAACCAAATGGACAAAATTCCTACCAGGCCCCTGCCCCAAAGCAGACGACCCCATGACAGGCATAGCAAGGTCAAGCAAACAGCCTAAAATAGGAAGGGCGGGTGATCCGATGCACCCAGCGAAAAGAGGAAGCTCAACGCTGTGTGCAGGGCATTTAAAGACTAGGGCTGTCAATCAAAAAATGGCAACATATAATACTCCCCAGCAACAGCCTGCGCTCTGCTAATGGTGGCCAAACTCTTTCCCGCCCAGCAACAGCAGGGTGTCTTGCTAGCCCCTACCACAACACGTGCTCTCCATGAAGGAGAATACGCTATGTGGCGTTCCAATCACAGAACCACTGTGAAACATCATCCTACATAGACCCCAAATCCTATGTGATCTGTAAGAGTAACACCAATGCTTGCAACAATCGTATGTGCTCTTTTATAATACCTAGGAGACATCATCAATGCTCCAAAAAATGTGCTCCGAGAAATTACAGGACGAAAATGAACTAGGCTCCTTCTTGGTAGTTCACCTCATTTCCCAGTGCTAACTCAGAAGAAAAGCTCTGCCGGATAAGATTAAATGAATTTAAAGACTTCGATGCACATGGAAAGGAGTATCAGGCTGTATTTTCAACCTGCATACCTTCATCTGAATACCTGAACAGAGCCCCAATACATATGCGGGGCTCTGTCCACACAACTGTCATTGAGAACACAAAGTTACCAATTGTGTAGACCGGAGATGGGCAATCTGTGGCCCTCCAGATGTTGCTGGACTTCTAACTCATCCCTGTCAGGGGCTGATGGGAGTTGGAGCCTGACAATATGTGGAAGGCTACAGGTTCCTCATCCTGGGCAAGTACTGCTGTATGCAAGAGGACCTTTGCAGACACTCACATGATCTATGGATCCTAGGGCAGTACCTTGCCTAAACTAGTGACCTTCTAGGTGCCTTCTGCCTCCTCCTTTGGCAGGAAGATAACAACCCACCTCGGTTATTTGATGAAGTCTATCAATAAAGAAATACTTCTAGAACAGGATTCTAGCTCTGCTAAAAAGTACCCACCTGACCTTAGCTTTTCACATTGAAGAGTTAGAGAGCAGATCCTCTGCTTAAAATTAGAGGCAGTATATTCACAGGCTGTTTCATCCTGAATCATTAGAAGAAAATATTTTCAGCTATTTAATTGTATTTATCACCAAGGCTATTTTAAATAAAATATAATTACGACGCTGACTTTTTTTTATTAATTACTGCAGAGGCCATCAAATAGCTACCAGATATTAAAATCTCTCTCTGAATTGTAATTATAATACTCAAGAGTATTATACTTCTATTTTGAGAAAAGAAATCCGTTGCTCAGAGGGATGTTTCTTATTCTCAATCCTTAAGAAAGGAACGTAAATAAATCGAGGTTGAAAAACAAACCCTAAAACACAAATTGTTCAAAGGGGCAGATAATCCATTTAATTGCATTGGGCACATTTAATAGAACTGGCTAGTTTCTTGTGATTTGAATCATATGTTTTAATGCTTTCAAATAAATAAATAAATAAATAAATAAATAAATAAATAAATAGCATATTTGTTAATAAGGTAAGTTGCCTTGGGACAGTTGCAGCTTTGAAAAGTGGCTTAGGTCACATCCACACCAAACATTTAAAGCAGTCTTGTACCAATTTAACAGTCATAAGTTTCTCCAAATCAGGCATCCCGAAACTCGGCCCTCCAGATGTTTTGCGACTACAACCCCCATCATCCCTTGCTAACAGGACCTGTGGTCAGGTCTGATGGGAACTGTAGTCCCAAAACAACTGGAAGGCCTTGTTTGGGGATGCCTGCTCCAAGTAATCCCAGGAACTATAGTTTGTTAAGGGTGCTGGGAATTGTAGCTCTATGAGGGTTAAACAACAGTTCCGAGGATTCTGTTATAAACAAATAAATAAATTGTCACCACATCTGATGGATGGATGTTCATAGAACAATAGAAGCATAGAATTGGAGAGTTGGAAGGGACACATCTAGTCATCTAGTTCAGCGTCATCTAGTTCAGACACCCCCAAACTTGGCCCTCCAGATGTTTTGGGACTACAATTCCCATCATCCCAGACCACTGGTCCTGTTAGCTAGGGATGATGGGAGTTGTAGTCCCAAAACATCTGGAGGGCTGAGTTTGGGGATGCCTGATCTAGTCCAATCACCTGTATTGCAGGAATCTCAACTAGATCACACATGACAGATGACCATTTGTATGTTTGCCGTCTGCTGCCCTTAATTCTGTGGCTCTTTATCTTCAGAGCTCATCTCCTCTGTCCTGAAAACGTAGTTTAAATCCACCAGCTCCTTCCTCAAGCAATGTCCCATCATGCTTTGCTCAGATGAGTGCCTGATGTAGCATTGGCTCAGCTTTCAGGTTCAGAGGAGAGAGAGAAAACCGCTTCTGCCTGCTTGTTCACTCTTATTATCATATCAAAAACCTTCACCCTTGAGGATTTTAGCAAGACACAAAGGAGCCAGCGTGGGGCTCATTTCCCTCCCAAGAACTGGAGAGTTGGAACGGAGGTCAAAGGCCATCCAACTCCCTGCACAGCACAGAAAAGCCACTACAACATCATCCCTGATAGGTGGCTATCTAACTTCTGCTTAGAAACTTCCCACAAAGAAGAGTCCACCACCTTCTAGGACAGTCCCTTCCACTTTGAAACACCTTGTAACCATCAATAAGTTATTTGCATCTTAACTGGGACTGCATTAAAAAATCCATCTTTTAATTAGTGTACCAAATGTCTTTCAGGACACTAGCAAAAACTAGCTTGACCTAAGATACAAAGGATTCTTGTGAACTTCCTGTGGCACAATTGCTCCATAAAGTTTCATAAATACACATTCCTATACACTTTCCATTGCAATAGGTTTCGTATTAAAAGCAGCCAGAATTTGCAGTCAATATTATTATGCCGACGACAGTCACAATACACAACTGAGAATGGTCACGTGCATTTCGACCCCCCCACCCGACAGGATAGCACACTGCCTATGAAGGAGAGAAAAACACCTCCCAAAATGTTTTAGAAAAATCTTTCTGGATGCTCCTGTTGGACAGGTGGCGGCATAATGAGAAGCCTCTTTTGTTAGCTAAGCTAGCCTTGGAGTCAAGTCTTCCTTGTGCAAAGTAGGGGGCATATAAGCTATAGATATATGACCACCAGCAACAGCTTTTGTAATTTTCTTGCACAGTGCAGTTGCTACATTTTACACAGCGGAAGCCCACACCCATCAGACTTTATATGAGCCTATTTAAATGGACAGTAATTTTGTAATACTCAATCTCGCAACATACTGAAGGTAGGAGAATAATCCATGCAGCGATTCCTTAAATGAGTGATATTCATGTATGTGCTACCTGCTTTGAAAGGAATCCATGCAGCTATTTCTTAAATGAGTGATATTCATTTATGTACTACCTGCTTTGAAAGGAATGGGACAACCTATATGTGCAGGAGAGCCTTATATGCATGCAGGAAATAATTTATAGTTTATGGTGCAATTAGACGTGATATTTCTTTTAAAAATCAACAACACCTAAATGTACAGTGGTACCTCGGGTTAAGTACTTAATTCATTCTGGAGGTCCGTTCTTAACCTGAAACTGTTCTTAATCTGAAGCACCACTTTAGCTAATGGGGCCTCCTGCTGCCGCTGCGCTGCTGGAGCACGATTTCTGTTCTCATCCTGAAGCAAAGTTCTTAACCTGAGGTACTATTTCTGGGTTAGCGGAGTCTGTAACCTGAAGTGTATGTAACCTGAAGCGTATTTAACCCAAGGTACCACTGTAGTATAATAATAATAATAATAATAATAATAATAATAATAAGCATCATCATCATCATCTGGCATAGACTCCTCCCTAAGCCATCTGGCATAGTAAAGTTTTTTACCAGCAATAAACATTCTCACTATACTTACAAAAAAGTATTAAAACAACTGTTTAAAAATTGGAAAGGGGAAACAACAGTAGATTCTCAAAATGCATAGGCAATCAAAGTTTCCAGGCAATTTTAAAACCTAAGATGAAAGGAAGAAAGACAAATATCAGGAGGGCGAGGGTGCCACACCTGACACCAGCAGAGGCACCATCAATTGCTGACTGACATCCCTGTGGAAGGAACCTCAAACAGTGAGTTTTGCCTGACTGCAAAGAGCCCTCAGGGTGAGCTTCCAGGAGCGAGTCTTGTGTATTACTGTAGCCAACTATAACCTAGGAAAATTTTTTCCCATCTGTTTTAAATAAATGTTTGTTTGCTACTTTTTGAAGGGTGAAAAGGGCAACACTTTGGTTTGGAAGAATGCCCATTTTCCAGCTCTATAATTTCACATTGTCCACTGATGGGGGAAACAAGTACAAAACAAAACAATCTTTAGATATTCTGAAACTGTACCGTTAACAGGATGCAGTTCTGTAGCTCATTTCCCAAGTGGAGCGTTTGACGTGGTACTTTCATCTGCCAGAATGTGTGCTATAGAAGAGCATGATGATATTCCACAGGAAGAAGTAAGTCCAGGATAATAAAAAATATCTCTCTATGGAGGCCTCTTGTTTGAAGAAGCAGCAAAACAAAACCTAGCCAGGATAGCTCTTTCCTTGACAATTCTTATTCTGCAAAATACCCTCGGTGGCATTTCAAAAACATGGCCAGAGAAGCACATTACAAATAAGTACTTATTTACCAATTTGCAAGAAGCTTGCCAGATAACATCACCTTAATTCCACAAACGCCTTTAGCTCAATCAAATGAATTAAACAAAGATCTAGATCAGAAATGTCAGAGTAACTCCAAGTGTGAGAGTTTGCATTTTTGTCTGGTCCATCCCTGCTGGCACAGTGAAACCTAGGTCTGAGCAAAATGTTCTTAAGAAGAATTCAGTTTCAACTAAAAGTAAACTAAACAACCTAATGGCTCAGTCCATAAGGCTACAGCTCAAGTCATCCCTGACCACTTGCCATAGGAAGGAGGACCTCATATTGACCACCACTACATCATGTTCTTTGCTTCTTCAACAGTTAATTCCAGTTCATATGAACATAAGAAGACACCTGCTGCATCAGGCCAAAGGCCCATGAGTTTAAAATCCTGTTCTCACCGTGGCCAACCAGATGCTTACGAGAGAAGAACCCCCAAGCAGGACCCGACTTGTGATTCCCAGGTGGTACATAGTTGCTATTGAAAGCCTCCTTGAATTTGTCTAATCCTCTTTCAAAGCCTCCTTGAATTTGTCTAGTGGCCATCACCTCCTCTTGTGGAAGCAAATTCCACACAGATTGCTGTTGGCTCGCTGCACAGCTTTTAAGATTTCGCAGAGTGATTTTGGATTGGGAGGGAAAACTAGCCCATGCTCCTGTTAGGTGCAATGGGATAAGAGATGGAGAAGCAACTGTCACCTTCCTACCACTGTTTCCAATAGAAATCCAGAACTGTAGAAGCAACTTTGCTTGTAGGTTGTAAAGGCTGGGTCCCCAACTGCTATGCCAGATCTGTTGGGTATGTTCACATTCTTTGCAAGGGCCCGTAGTATGTCCAGGGTAGGTTTCTTGTCCTTGTCCATCCTAAGCAGTATCAGGTTTCTGTTGGTTCTGAAATAGCTATATAAATGGGAGTCTCAGTAGGTGCACCTCCTCGTTCAAAGGGATTATAATTTGGCCTTTAAATTTAGGCACTATTTTGTGGTGGTCTTGACTTGCATTGTACAGAAAGGGAAATTTAAAATGTAAAAGTAAGAATTTTAATTAACGGGAAAGACTTCATGTCAAAACAAACAATGACTAGCAGGAATGAATAATCTGGCAATGGGGAGGCTTGCTATAGTGAAGGCACTGTAAGGGGACTGTTAAGCCAGCGAAGGAGTAACCGAACACTGAATTCTTTGCTTAAGAGCTTTTGTATTCTTCAGGGGAAGGTGCTAATGGGTAGAAAGTATCTTCTAAAGGTGCCTTCTGCTTTTCAAGCAGTGTTTGCCAGGAGAAGGAGGAGAAGGAGGAAAAAATCTCCCACAGAACAGCAAATTATTGCATTCATTAATTCTAGGGATCATATTTCTTTTGCCAAACACACGTTTTCAAGGATAGAAAGCCTATACTAAAAACATGCAGCAGAATTACAGACTCATATATATTCTCACATATATCCTCACAGAAGCGCCATATAGCTCAGGGGTAGAGTACCATACTTTTCCATGCCTAACACCCCCCCCTGTGTATAAGATGCCCCCTATTTTGGGGGACAAAAAAATTAAGAAAATGGGGGGAGATTGCCTAGAGTTGTTGAGCTTTTGGGGGGGGGGGTTGCCCAGTGGCGTAGCGTGGGTTGTCAGCACCCGGGGCAAGGCAAGTAATTTGCGCCCCCTAACCCGTGGATTTGCGCCCCCTAACCCTAACCCCAAGATGTTGCGCCCGGTGCGGCCGGCCCCCCCTGCACCCCCCACGCTACGCCACTGGGGTTGCCAAAAAACACTCACTTGCCAGACCTACGCTAACACTCGTGAGTGTCGCAACAGCCTGCTAACGTCTGTCCTCTCACTGGTAGAAGCAGCCAATTGCCCGCCCAATTACTGCAGCAACAGCCAATCAACACCACCCCTTGATGCAGCCACCAATAACACACTGCTGACAATCTCCGGCTCATGGCATCAACCAATCCCACGTCCCCCCTATGCACTATCCATGTTTAAGGTAAAGGGACCCCTGACCATTAGGTCCAGTCGTGGCCGACTCTGGGGTTGCGGTGCTCATCTCACTTTATTGGCCGAGGGAACCGACGTACAGCTTCCAGGTCATGTGGCCAGCATGACTAAGCCGATTCTAGTGAACCAGAGCAGCACACGGAAACGCTGTTTACCTTCCCGCCGGAGCGGTACCTATTTATCTACTTGCACTTTGATGTGCTTTTGAACTGCTAGGTTGGCAGAAGCTGGGACTAAACAATGGGAGCTCACGCCGTTGCAGGGATTCGAACCACCAAACTTCTGATCAGCAAGTCCTAGGCTCTGTGGTTTAATCCACAGCGCCACCCGTGTCCCTATCCATGTATAAGACGCCCCCTATTTTGAACATAATTTTAGAGTATAAAAACCTAGTCTTATACAAGGAAAAGTATGGTATGTGCTTTCCATGCAGAATGTCTCATGTTCAATCCCTGGCATCTCCAGGCATTGCTGCGAAAGACTCATGCGCAAAACACTGGAAAGTCACTGGCCCACAGTCACTCTAAAAAAAACAAAAATGAAAAAAAATTGCCCTTAATAGCAATACATACATAAGGATGTTTTTTTCTAGAGCACAACAAGTATCAAGAACAGCTGTGGCTCAGTGGTAGAAGCATCTGCTTTGCATACAGGAAGTCCCACATTCAATTCCCAGCATCTCCAGGGAGGGATGGTCAAGAACCACTGTCTGAAATCTTGGAGGCCTATTGCCAGTCGGTGTATACAATAGTGACTTCATTATTGGGTATGTTCCTATGGAATAGCGTACCTGTAATGCTAACTTATTGTGGCCAATAAAAACTAATTGAAAAAGGAACTCAAAATTAGTGAATTTTGATAACACTCTGAAAATCAGTTCATCCCCAGTGAAATAATAGCTTTCTAGATTTTGTGTTTCGCTGTCTTTGCCTTCATAGGAAAAGTTAAACTGAATGACACCTTTAAAACAGAGAATTATTTGTTTCTACTTTCCTTACTGGAATGAAAAACTTGATGCAGAAGACCATAGTAATCCCCTCCCCATTCTGATAAAACTCTTGGCTTAGCAACAAAATATAAACATGGCTTTATTTATTCTCTCATATTTTAACTACCTTTATCGACCATTATATTTTAAAGAAAACAAACCGAAAGGATACCTGTATTGGAAAACATGGACTCCTGTTTTCACAGGTCTGTTGGCAGTCTGCTTCTCCCAGAAAGGAAGGTCGATTTACACTCTGTGGCGTAAATGCAAGGTCATGACTGATGTATTGCCCCCACACAGTGATCATATCAGAATGTTGCTCATCTTCAGTAACAGCCTCATTAGATACCTCAATAATGTTTCTTGTCACTTCACGCACCTGGAGAAAAAGAGTTAACTGAGTTGGCACATGAGACACTATTTACTTTTCATTCAATAGCCAAAGGGGGTGAAAGCAACTAAGAACTGACCACTTTAGCCAAATTAACGTAAGTCACAAAGTTGTTCTATTTTAAAAACATATTTCAGTTTTATTAAATTGTTAAACATGAACAACTTCACACACACACACACACACACACACACACACACACCCCCCTCTCTTGGCAAAGTTGTTTTGAGGCAGGGATAGGGAAACTGTGGCTCTCTGGATTGTTAGAAACCAATCAGCCTCAGTCAGCCTCAGTCAGCCTAGTCAACGGTGTGGAATGATGGGAGTTATAGTTCAGTAACATCTGAAGAGCCATAGGTTTCTTAGTCCTGCTCTAAGCGGTAAACAAGAAGCCATAGGTGCCAACTCCCTGGGGCCCTGGGTGCCCGAGCACCCACAAATTCCCCATGAAGGGGCCAGGCATCCACAAATTTCACTGCCAGGGCCACACATGCTGCATGGCACCCACGGCCCCAGGCAGCCACTCCTGCAAGAAGCTTGTCTCTAATCATCTTTAGGCAGAAACAAAGGACCATATTGTGTGATAGCTACATTAGTGCTGCGATCCTGTGCGAGTCTGCTTAGAAGCAAGTCTCATTTGTTACTGTTTAGTGGGTGGGTTTTATTTTTTCCTTCATCACATTCTCTCTTGTGCTATGGCTCTATGCCTGGAAACTTTGTTGATGCAGGGTATAGAAATCTCTTATAAAAAAACAACACATTTTAATGATTTCACAGAGTACCAACCGACGGCAATGGAAATCCATTATGTAGGAAACCGTAATTCCATCCTTTGGGCTGACTTAGTCCATCTTCATAAACTGGAGGAAGCCATCTAGCCAGGGCTGTGTTGGAGGCTCCCCATCTAGGATGTTCCCTATGCAATTAAAATGTTTTAGAATACATTTTGATATAACCAGCAACATTAACTGCAGCAGGCATGTGGGCAAATATTCAAAAGCCATGAGTTCAATTCAGTGACAGATTTATGAAAAGCAATCATATGCAACTCCTCAAGCTTGAGATAAGTATGGAACAAGTTTAAGGTTTGTTTTAAAAAGTCAGCTATCCCTTGCAAAACTTTTTATAGCTGGAGGCTGTGGCCAGGATCCAAAGTGCCATGGAACAAATTCCACTTTCTCAATGGAGCTTTGAACTTGTGGGTATCAAACAGGCAACACCCAATACCACACGATACACCTCTCTTGAATCTGGAGGGGATTTTCAAAGGAATTTGCAGTATGGCATAAGCAAAGGGGAAGGGGAGATGTCAAACATTTTGCTTGGCGTGCCCAAGTCCTTCCACACTCTTGAAGTGGTAACTCTTTGGATCCTGGCCTGTAAACACAACTCATGTTATTATGACCTCTTGGAATATGGCTCAAGAGCAAGAAAGAAAACTAAGATCTCAAGGAAATCACCCAAAGCCATGTGATTATTGGGAATAAGGAAGGAAAGAGGTTGAAAAAGATGAGAAGTTTTCATGTTGAACGTTGGGCAATTTCATGTCCGTGCACACACAACTGCATGGGTTTAGTGGCCCTTTGCTATTTTCAGAGCTCCCCAAACCTGGGGGCAATTAATTCTTTCTTTGTGCAAAAGACATAGGTGAAAGCACAAAGTCCCAAGTAAGCTTCTCGGAGTGACTGAAACAGCTTTCTCAATCTCTTTCCCTCCAAATGTTTTGTAGTAGAGCTGCCACAATCCCTTGCCACTGCCCATGCTAGCTGGGGCTGATGGGAGTGGCAGTCCAGCAACTGCACTAAAGAATGAGTAAGGAATGATGATGATGATAGGAAGAAGAACAGATATTTACTGGAGCACCAAACAAAAAAGACTGTTCCTTCTACAGTGGTACCTCGGGTTAAGTACTTAATTCGTTCCGGAGGTCCGTTCTTAACCTGAAACTGTTCTTAACCTGAAGCACCACTTTAGCTAATGGGACCTCCTGCTGCCGCTGCGCCGCCGGAGCACAATTTCTGTTCTTATCCTGAAGCAAAGTTCTTAACCTGAAGCACTATTTCTGGGTTAGCAGAGTCTGTAACCTGAAGCGTATGTTACCTGAAGTGTATGTAACCTGAGTTACCACTGTATACAGGAGTCACTGCAAGGTGCAACTGTACAGAAAGACACAGATGATCTACACAAAGTTAGTCATACACTTATGTTTCTGTAGGGACACTTAACAGGGAACAATTATTTTAGTAATACTTCATTGATCTTCAGTATACAAAGGGGCTCAATTTGCAAAGCAATGTGGGACAGTAATACATTTAATTAACTGCGATAATTCACATTTGAAGGTTGACGTACGCCTTAATAAAGCATTCAGATTAGTTACAGCTGATTTGTCTTTATTGAAATGGCATAAAATACTGCACATAGTGCTATTTCACTCAATTAAAAGTAATGATATGTTAATTTAACAGCTTAACCAGTGATTTTCTTCCTGATTGCTTTAATATTTTAGCAGATCACTGGAATGTTACTGGGGTAAGAAACCTTTCTTTTCAAAAGCGGTGGGGAGGCAAACAGAACTGCAAGCACATTCTGTGTGCTTGTGGATTTGTTCCCTCAGCTGAAACAAATGGGGAAACCCGAATCTTCAGCAACATGAGCAAGAGTGCTGTGTTCAAGGAAGAATGCACAGAAATATCTGTAGTGAAGTGTAGGGTACAATTTTTTGACACAGTCCATCTTCTGCCAAGGGCAACCTGTGTTCATATAAAGCTCCACTTCACAGCCTGAATGCAAATCTACACTTTATATATTTCTTTAGTTAGATTAAGCAACCTTGCATATATAGTGGTACCTTGGTTTACGAACTTAATCCATTCTGGAAGTCCGTTCTTAAACCAAAGCATTCTTAAACCAAGGCATGCTTTCCCATTGCAGTGGGGGACTCAATTTACACTCAACAGGAAGTGGAACATGTCCTGCTTCCAAGGCAAAGTTCACAAACCAAAACACCTACTTCTGGGTTTGCAGCATTCTTAATCCAAGTTGTTCATAAACTAAGCTGTTCTTAAACCAATGTACCACTGTATATCTTAATACTGAACTGCCAGATTCAATATACATGTAACATTAAAGCACTTACTGGGGCTTCTCAAAGATGGTTCAGGGTTTAAATGATACTGCACATTCCCACAAACATCTACAGCCAACAGATGCGTCCATAATGGGCTAAACAGCAAACATTTATCCTTAATCGCAACTATATTTTTCAAACGAGCTTGTAAAAATTCTAAGGATTCTCAAATGAAGCAAACCCAGAGAGTTTCAATGTGAAACTAAGTGAGTATGGAAGCCCAAGGAAAAACAAGGGAGGCCAGCCTGTTTTGCATTACAAGGGGGAGAGTCAACATAATTATACCTCTTGCTGTAAGATTTACCTGTTCTGGCAAGCTCCGGTGATATGTCTGTATTTCCTGGTCATACAATTGTCTGGGCATTTTGGTGGCAACATGTAAGGCAGACATCCAGATACATTGCTAATCATCATGAGAACATCAGCAGGTAACACGTCTGGAAATTAAAAACACTGCTTCACTCTTTGAGCACAGCATTTGACTACCATTCATTATCTGTGGAATGCTCTCCCCAGCAATACCTGCCTGACACCTTCTTTGACATATTTTTGTTGCCACAGAAAATCTAATCTTTTCCCCAATGTTTTTGATAGACTACATGTTGCTAGTATGCTGCCTAAACTTCCTGTGTCTGTTTTGAAAGTTGTTTTATTCTCTTTGTAATGGTAGAATATTAATGTTTTTAAATGTTGTCTCTCGAAAGGCTTTGGGCAACAACGCAAATTAATAATACTGCAATTACTGGTGCAACACCATTCAAAATACTGATGCAAGAATCATACTACACACACACACACACACACACACACACACACACACACACACACAGTTTGAATGCCAGTTGCATATTTGCAATAAAATGCAAATATTTTTCTTAAGTGCTTATTGTTGTTTTTTTACATGTCCAGAAACATTAGTAAACTGTACACTCAAGCCAAACAAAAATAAACATTTGAAAGCATTCCTGAGATGAACTTCGCATCAGGATCTCAGACACTGATACAAGTGTTTTTTGTTATTTGGAGTATCTGACTTTCTTCCCTGAAGCACAAAAAGCGGCCTCTTTTCAATTGTGTTCAATTGTGTGCACAGCCCAGATATGAATTTAAGTCCTACCTGCAGCAAAATAAGACTAGAATGAAGTCAATACTGCTTTAATCTAAGAAGCACAACCCTTAAGCAGCCACAAGGGATCCTTGTGAGCATCTGCTTGTGCTTACCACTTGGAAGCAAGGAACGTTTATGCTTCTGGTGAAGTTTTCCTTTCAAAACCTGCATCGAAGCTTCCATGCTTTCGGCTGCTTGAGAGATAGCTTGAGTCTCTTGATATGAATATTTGGAAAATGCCAAAAACTGTGAAGGAGCCATTGTATCATGTCTTTCGAGAAGCCTACAGAAGAAAGAAATAATGGTGATAAAAAAACCCCTTTAATTACGTTGTCATCTCTTAGTATTTTCATGGTTGCACTTACTGCTCCATCATTGTTTATCAGCTTCTCTTTGTGGGTATTTTAAATACATTTTTTTCTCTCTGTTCAAGCACATTCCTGGCCTTTTAGATTCAAGAGTTCTATTTCTACTTCAGTCTGTGCTTCCTATCATAGACTGCAAAAGCTGTTCATGGTATATTTATTGTATGCATTTATTATACTCTGTTTAACATACATAAACCTAGAACTCACAAAACGGTGGACAATGTTTTAATTTGCTGGAAGCCACCAAGAGTAGCTGGGGCAACCCAGTGAGATGGACAACAAAACAAATCTATTATTATTGTTAAATCCATAATTTGGTTCGTTTTATTAGATCTGAGAGCAGTTAGATATGCGAGACACTGGACAGTACTTAGAAACAGCCTTTCTAGAGGGATTTTTGTGCCAGTAATGATTGGCACTGTTAATGTTAATTGTAAACAAATACATGTGTGTTCAACACCTGGTACATGGCAGCGGGGGGGGGGGGGTGAGACCCGGCAAAAATAATACAGTCTGAAAGGAAGAAAAACTACAAAAGAAATCTATTTCCCTCTTAGGATTCAAGTTCAAGCTGAGGTCACAAATGAAACTTGTTCACTCAGCGCAAGTTCTTCCAAAACTTAGTTCATTAAATCAGCAAACATAACCCTGAAATCCTTTCTATGGAATGATTAAGAGCTTCCCAATCTGAAACTGGATGAGAAACTGCCTCTTCAACCCAGGAGTGCTTTTTCATCCTCAAGGGCAGTGCTGAAACTCATTTGTATTGTACTGCCTCTTGCTTCAGTTATTTGCGAGCTAAACATTTGGGTTTTCACAGTGCTGTGCACCCTGTTACTTTCTGAAGATCAAATCTGAAATATGCACTTTCTCCTTCCTTCATTGTTTCCCACTCTGCCGCCCCCCGCCCTTTCATAGTTTGAAAGTTCTTGGTCTCAATGCACCACTGATGCTTCAAAATCAAGGATTATTAAACTTTGGTAAAGAACACCCCTTCAGGACACGAATTAACATTGTTCAGCATGCTCTCCCCAAACATTGCTGAGAATTTGGAACACACTCTCAGGTTGCAAAATTAATGATTTGTAGATTACTTTAAAAAGTGCAAATTTCTGTTTTCATTCACGTAATTTAGTGAATGTTCAGTGCAATGTTTTTTGCTGCTCCCACACAGCTGCGATATTAAGTTTACACCTGTACATACATCTGTTAGAAAAATTTTAAGGTGCATACACATAGCAGACACACTCTCCACAGAAAACCAACCCTTCACCCTTCAAATTTCAGGAAATAGGACTTCCGGGTTGGCGCCATCGCCGAATGGCGGACTCCCTCCGAGCTCCGGAGGGAGCCTTCTCGGCAGGGGCTGGGTCCTACCGCGCCGGCGACGTGGGGACCCTCAAAAACCATGGGCGCTGAAACCCATGGACATGGTGACTCGGCTGGCACCTTTTGCGTCCCCCGACCCGCGAAGGAGCCTTTTTAAAGGCTGCGGAGCGGGTGACAGGGGGGTGGTGGTGCTTTGAGTCCTTCGCTTCCCCTGCCGAGCGAAGCCGCATGCCATTCGACGGAGAGCGCTGACTTCTTCTATTGAAAATCTGGACTTAAAAGAATAACCCGTGAGTAATCGGAACCTGGACTAAAAAGGGGGATAAATTTTTTTAAATTCGGAGTGAGCGGGGGAGGCGCAAAAAGGAAGTCAGCCCCCCTGTTGTAGAAGAGTTAAAGCAAAGGATTTGACAACTAAGATCGAGTGCAACCCTACTTTGACAAAGTTATTAACTTCGCGAGGGAAAATCATAAGACTGAGCTGGAGGAGAAAGGTGGAATTGAATTGATTAAAAAGCAACCCCCCCCCCGGAACCCTGGGAGCGATTTGTGAGAGCGCCGGGAGAAGAGAAATAGAGGTTTTGACAGCTGTCAAAGAGCTGTCAAAGCGGAAGAATAAAATAGAGAACTTTGTTACGAGGACTTTGCCGGTTACATTTGTTACAAATTGGATACAAATTGTTACAAACAAGGAATAACAAGTTATTTTGACTGGTGGACGTGATCTGGAAGGGAATTTAGTTATTGCAAACCACCTAGAGGAGCCGAGGGACATTACAAGTATTGTTGGCGTGGAATTTGACCAGAACTTTCTATCTCCTGGGAAACTGCAGAAATGGAACACTATTTTGTCTACAGAGGTCTACGCACTAAAGGAGACAATAGATTTATCTATTGAAGAATGAAAGGGACTTGACGTAATGTTTTGTTCTTGAATAACAAGCCTCTGCAGAGGAATTAGAAGCTTTTGGAATTGGAACATTTGTGCAGGAGAGCAGGGGAAAAAAAAAAAAGGAGGAGTGAGATCAACAAGAACAACAAAAATAATAAGAACTGGACAAAGCTGGAAGTGGGAACATTTGGGACATCCAGATTTGACAGGTTTAAAGAAATAAAATTGGAGCTTTTACTCCTAGATATAAAAATCTGGATGGAAGAAATGGGCCTTTTTTGAGACAGACTCCTTCCAAGATTGGACATTCGAAATTAAAGATGACTGGGAAAGGACTATGGTTTAGAGAGATGTGGGAACTCCAGGAAGACATCAGACGTCGAGGAACATTGGGAACGCAACCGGGAAAGGGGGAAGGGAAATTTGGAATCCAAAGGGTGTAAAATTATTTTTTTTATTTTTCTTCTATTTTAATCTGTATTGCATATTAAAGGGGGGAACTTGCGGAAGGGAACAGGTCGATTTTAGGGGATGGGAAAATATTTTTAAAATTGAGTCAATGATAATAAGTTCAAATTTGGGATAAGAACTTGTTGAATTTTTTTTTTTGTTTATTTGTAAGAATTGGAATACAGGAGGGGGAGGGGAGGGGAAGTCCCGAAAAGATGTTATTTGGAAAAAGATTTTAAAATTGGATGTTTTGGTTTTTTTATTTTTTTTCTTTTGTTGTAATTGGAAAATCTTAATAAATATCATTTAAAAAAAAACAAAAACAAATTTCAGGAAATATTCCTTGAGAAAATTACACATTATTGTAGCACACAGAACAATCCCAAACAGTGGCGTAGCGTGGGGGGTGCAGGGGGGGCCAGCCGCACCGGGCGCAACATCTGGGGGGGGCGCAGAAGAGACTCAAGCGCTAAAATCCATGGGTTAGGGGGCGCAAATTACTTGCCTTGCCCCAGGTGCTGACAACCCATGCTACGCCACTGATCCCAAAAGCAATCTTGGCCCTTCTAATTACTCAAGTATTTCCTCTGCAGAAGGAAATATCTTGGAGAAACCTTTCCCAGTAGTTCTTTTCACTTACAAATCCTGTCTTAAGGGCATATTTTGTGTATAAATATGGTATGCCTGCAAGAACTAAAGTATTTACCATCTCAAAAGAATGGCCAGGCTGCTCAGGTAATGCAATCAGCAAAACATTATTAGGTACCTTGACAGACAGGAGAGAGCCACTCTCAAATTTTTGTTGCAGACCACCTACTATCTCAATGGATCATCACCTTGTTGTGGTGAGTAGGTTTTCACGTTCCTATGATCCTTGTGAGGAATGCAGGTGGTGCTGTGGTCTAAACCACTGAGCCTAGGCCTTGCCAATTGGAAGGTCGGCTGTTTGAATCCCTGCGACGAAGTGAGCTCCTGTTGCTTGGTCCCAGCTCCTGCCAGCCTAGCAGTTCGAAAGCATTTCAAAGTGCAAGTAGATAAATAGGTACCGCTCCGGCAGGAAGGTAAACGGCGTTTCCATGCGCTGCTCTGGTTTTGCCAGAAGCGGCTTAGTCATGCTGGCCACATGACCCGGAAAAACTGTCTGCAG
The DNA here is from genome assembly GCF_951804945.1 of Podarcis cretensis. Classification (NCBI taxonomy): domain Eukaryota; kingdom Metazoa; phylum Chordata; class Lepidosauria; order Squamata; family Lacertidae; genus Podarcis; species Podarcis cretensis. The sequence continues at coordinate 99,651,979 of NC_137172.1, forward strand.
ACAAATGTCGGCTCCCTCGGCCAGTAAAGTGAGATGAACGCTGCAACGCCAGAGTCTTTTGCAGCTGGACTTAACTGTCAGGGGTCCTTTACCTTTACCTTTTATGACCCTTGTGAGTGAAGTCATTGGGAGTCTCGTACTCCCAGCAGGGTCACCCAAGGCAGTAAGGTCAAAGGGGAGGAAGCTAGACAAAGAATGGTCCAAAAAGTCCTCAACGGCAGAACAGGTGGTAGATAACAAGCGGTATGTTACGTCAGCTGTGAAGGCAGATGAAGGCTGCACCAGATAAGAATCCACCGGTCGTCATGATACTCATGCTATTGGAATAGAGCCTTTCTGCTTATGAAAAGCTTGGCCTATCACTCGACCTTCAAAAAACCAAAGTGCTGCACCAAAAAGCACAAAACAACCCTTCTGCAATGCCATAAATCCAGCTCAATGGTGTAACATTGGAAAGTGTCAATCACTTCTCCTACCTGGGCAGTTATATTTCCACAAGAGCAGACATTGATCCAGCATCGCCTGAGATCTGCAAGTGCAGCTTTCTCCCGACTGAAGTGCAGTGTGTTTGAGGACTGGGACATTTGCAGGGAAGCCAAAATGCTTGTTTACAAGGCTATTGTACTACCAACCTTACTGTATGCTTGTGAAACATGGACCACTTATAAATACCATCTTCAACTCCTGGAAAGATTCCATCAATGGTGTCCCCGAAAAATGTTACACATCACTTGAGAAGACAGGTGAACTAATGCCAGTGTACTGGAAGAAGCAAATATCACCAGTGTCGAAGAAATGATTCTTCAACATTGACTTAGCTGGACTGGTCATGTTGTGCGGATGCCTGATTATTGTCTTCCAAAGCAACTATTCTGAACTTAAAAATGGAAAGCTGGTGGTCAGCAAAAGAGGTTTAAAGACTCTCTCAAGGCCAATCTTAAAAAATGTAGTATAAACACTGACAATTGGGAGACACTGGCCTGCGAGAGCTCCAATTGGAGAACAGCCTTTACTGGTGTCATGGACTTTGAAGACACTCGAACTCAGGACAAAAGGGAGAAACGTGCCAAGAGGAAGACACATTTGGCAAACCCTCACCGAGAACAACTCCCACCTGGAAACCTATGTCCCCACTGTGGAAGGATGTGTGGATCCAGAATTGGCCTGTACAGCCACTTAAGGACTCACTGTTAAGACCATGTTCATGGAAGACAATCTCACTCAGCTATGAGCGATTGCCCAAGACGTTGTGATGTATGTATGATGCTTTTAGGGTGGTCTTTGACCAAGGGGTTGGGCACCATATACAGTTTTTAAAGGGGCTTGTACAATTTTGTTCTGCGTCTGTCTTACCTCCCTGCAAGGGGGAGGGGACTCTTTTGCAACAGAAAAATAAAGATCTGCCTTGCTTTTCACTGGATCTTGCTGATCATGGACTGAAGGGACCCAGAGTCCCTTGGGGAGCTGGGCAGCAAAAGCCCACCCCCAATTTTTCTATACCACCTCTGAGTGTATAAATAATACATTGATCCCATTTATTTATATATTGCCTTTAAACCCTGCTTTTCTTCCAGGCATATCAGTTGGCATGTGTGGTTCTCAACTCTCTTATCCTCACAACAATCCTATGGAGTAGGTTAGGCTAAGAAACAGAGACTGGCCCAAGATCATCCAATGAGCTTTAAGGCTTTCTACCTGGGTTTCCTCCAGCTCTCCTCTGGAACCCCAATCACAACACAGTTTAATAGTTTGTTGTAAGTTACATGGGCCTTGTTTTGCTGCAAGTTGCAATTACAAAGTTGGAAGAATTAGAATACTTAACAGAATTTCTTGCCACAAGCATAGATTCTAGTCATCCATAAGTTGCTCGTTTTCTACCACCCTTGTGGTTTCTGTGCCTGCATGATCTGGAATCAGTGCTTTAATCAGTATAAATCTTTGTCTCCACTTTAAGCCTATTATTGTAATCCAGAGTCCCATATGTAAATTATGATGTGCAGAAGGCTTTTTTTATTATTCTGTCCTGCCTTGATGCAATTGTAAGGTGAATGTAGACAGGAAATTCTGTAAGCAGGCACCTGTAAGAGATCACTGAGCAAGGCCAGGTATGGGGTTGCTACCTCACCTTTCTCTTCTTCTGGTTGTTTCTTCACCTTGGATAGAAGCGGTTTCCTGCAGAGTTCTCCTAATTCCATGCTCTTTTGCTTTTCCTATGCATGTTTAAAAGAGAGTCACCACAGGACCAAAGCATAATTTGACATAATTTGTAATAGCAATACACAAAAGCATGCAACATGCCATGAATGGGACATAGGTCAGCATAGGTCAGCCTAGGGTGAACACCTGGATAAGTGGAAAGCCGGGAACAGGCTATCTCCGCCACCCAAATACCCCCCTGGACTCAGGAACAGGCACAATCCCCTCTCAGGGGTTGACCAAATCATGGAGTCCCTGAATTCCTTTAACAGAATACCATTCACATAGGGATGGCGAGAGCGTTCTCCCATCCCTATCACCTGAACCAGAACCTTAAAAGTTGTGCCGATTTGCTACATGGCAGGCAAAACCCAAATGGCAACGACCAATCAGCCAAGTGGGGAAAATTCCTGCCGTGCCCCTGTCCCAACGACAGACGACACACGACAGCATAGCAAGGTCAAGCGCACAAGCCTTAAAAGTAGGAAGAGGTGGGCGGGTGTTCCAAATGCACAAGCCAAAAGAGGAAGCTCTGGGTCACATGCATGGGCATAAATAGGTCCCTTGATCCATTTAGTTTGCGTACCATTGGCCTGATTAAACCCAGCATCAAGGAACCTACCAATTGGGTGTTGTGGCTATCCAATCATACCCACCCACAACACAGGGTTAGGTTGCCAGGTCTCACTGCAACACGTGCCCTCTTTAAGGGAGGACCCGATGTGTGGAATGCTCTCTCCAGGGAAGTTCACCTGGCACCTTCATTATATATTTTTAGGCACCAGGCAAAAACCTTCTTCTTCAACTGGGCCTTTGGCTGATTAGTACCTTACAGATTGGGGTGGTGTGTAAGGTTTTTTTTTGGTTGTTGTTTTTTGCTGGATACAGCAGGGACTTTTGCAGCAATGGAAACTCCCTAACAGCAGAGCCAGCAATGAGGATCTAGGGCAGGCACCCCCAACCTTTGGCCCTCCAGATGTTTTGGACTACAGTTCCCATCATCCCTGACCACTGGTCCTGTTAGGTAGGGATCATGGGAGTTGTAGGTCAAAACATCTGGAGGGCCGCAGGTTGGGGGTGCCTGATCTAGGGTTTGGGACGTTTTGTAAGACTCCTAACTGCTGCAGCTAGTGGACCAACATCAATACACAATTAGGAATGGGACCCTGATGTTAAGGCTTTCTAAAGATGAAAGTAATAAATGAAGTGTGAATTCCCAAAAAATAGCATGCCATGAAATACAATATAATTTAAAACTACACATTCGGAACTTTGTCGGGACAGAAAAGGTGAATGATTTTTCTTTACCCCAAACAAGGGAATAAAATCCTATAAAAAAATCTCAATAAAGTAAACCAAGAGGTTTTTTTAAAAAACGATATTAGAGTCCCCCCCCCTCCAAATACATCAAATAATACTTAGGGCATTATGTGTGCCCCTTTCCCCCCTGTATTGTAAAGAATGTTTTTGTTTTTACTTACTGAATAAGTCATTCCTGCCCCATTGGACAAAAGCAAGGAAAACAGCTACACTGACCATTGTTATTAAAATTATGAAGAAAATGAATACTCTCATCTGAAAAATAATGAAAGCAGTACAGTGAATGAAACTATGACTACAGTTTATAAAAGCAGCATATACATAAGTAGTTTTCTAGCTGTGCAAAATTTGATCCTATTTCAGTCTCTTTAAAGATTCAAATAATCAGAAGTTTAACCTTCACCATCTAATCTATGTAAAAATAAATAAAATGAGATACAAAAGTTGAAACAAACTGATCAAAGGTTTTCTTACAATCAAGTGACATTATTTGTTAAATTAATAAACAACTTATTTTGCATAGAGTTTAATTAACAAAGGAAAACGGGCACAGAGTGAAACGAGATAGCAGAGGTTTGCTTAAAATATTTCAAATAAAATGCCTCCCATATTCCAATTAAACTTCAAAACAGTACATATAATTACATTATTATGTTTTATTTGCTTTTAAAAAAACCCTTGAAAACTTTCTAGATTGAAATCGCTGTAATTCAGAAGAATCACATTAAAGCCAATGCATGTTGTTTGTAGGAAGTTGGTTGTTGGTTGCAGCTGGAGGGGGGAAATGCATATTTTATAGATGAACATAATTTACACTACATAATTAAACCTAAAAGTACATGCTTTTGGAACAGAACCGTGGTTCATATACACCCTTTCATCAGTTGATAACTGCAACATCAACCTCCACATATTAACCTCAATATCAACATCAACTTCTACATATGTCTCTGCTATCAGTGATCTAGTACCAAAGACAAAATTTCAAGATCACCTCAGTGCTTTTCAGTGGAGCACTCCTATGCCATTGTAAATCAAGTCTATGGTAACCAGTTCAGGAGTAGAGAAACTACTCAACCCATCATAAAAGTTTGGTTTCACCTTTGCAATACGCTGATGAAAAATCCTGCAGGCATATTTAATTGTCACACTGCTTGTGTGTGTATGATTCGAAAATCCCTGCATGAAATAGTGCCCACAAAAAACACACAACAAAGGGAAGTGTTTTTACGTATTTCAAGCTAAAAATATGGGCTCCAAGAAACAAAAGTTTTAGAATCTGACCTTTTTTCCTGCTGAAGTTCTGCAGCTGTGTTGTTTATCACTGGCACTCATTCTCCTGAAACACTACAGTGATATGCTTTCCAAGGCTCCAGCCTTCAGTATAAACTTGCTCTATGCACGAATAAGCCTGCCAGTCTTCAGTATGAACTAGCTGTATACTTCTGCTCGAGTACTGCTTTGTAGGCTTCTCATGGGCATCTGGTTTGGCCACTGTGAGAACTGGATGCTGGACTACATCACTCTTGGCCTGATGCAGAAGGGCTATTCTTACGTTCTTACCGAAAGTGATTTGATGCACTGCCATTGGCCCATTTTATTTATATTTTTGCACAAATAATGCAGCATTTCATCTTCATGGTTTGCGTTCCAATAATGCGTTCCAGTAATATTGCATGGCCCACTTCCTTTTAGTTTGGAATTCTGGAGTTTCAGATTTTTGGACTACATTTTAACTTGAGATGTATTTGCAGAGGAGCAGGCAAGGTGGTTGGCTCAGGGCCACAAGTACTGAGAGTTGGTTGGGTGCCCCATGTGCCATCTATTATGTACTGAAGTTCTCACCATGGGCCAGCAGGGGGATACTGTAGATAGTTTTCACTCAGGTCCTCATATGCAAATAAGGAATTGAATGTGACGTTCAGTGATCGGATAGTTACAGAAAGTTGTTACTGTTGCATTGTAGTGGCAACAGGTTGGCTGAACCCTTCAGTTCAGTACTGTTCTGGCCTGTGAATAAACAAGAGCTGTTTGAAGAATCGCTGTGTCATCTGATATGTTCACCCACAACTTAACACCACCCACAGTAGCTGCCCCAGTGCGAGCTGTGTGAAGGGGGCCTCTGCATGGCAGCAGTGAAGGAATTCCCTCCATCCCACAGGACGATTAAACCCTCCTGCACCTGGTTGGGCACTAGAGAGGGAGGAGATGCAGCATTTAACATCCTGACCGGATGTTTAATTAGAGTTTAGCCCTGCCCTACAAGTTGATGAAGGACTGGATCTGGGGTAGGGCAGTGGTTACCAAGTCAGCCTGGATTCCATTGGGGGAGGATGGGAGAGGATGTGCATATGAGTGTGTGAATAACAAATTGCTGCAGGAACGTGGAGAAGTGAATTACAAATTGGAAACATTGAAAGAAATGGAATTGCCAGGTCCTTCTATCCCTATCTAGAAGCCCATGGCAAATGATACTATGCAGCATAAAGCGATTGGATGCACAAAAGCTTACTCCTTTTGGAATAAAAAAATTGTCCAGACCCATAATTCTGATTCAAAGCTTTAACAAGAAGACCTTCTTCAAAACAGGTACAAAAATAGTCAATGATACATCCTGAATAATTCCACAAAGCATATGCTTTATCCAGGCATAGATTCTTCTTCTTAAATATATAACAAAACTAGAACCAGAGCAAAAAGCAAAGTGTGTTGTGAACCACGGGGTACCTGGTGGCAAGTCCAGCTGGTGTACACAATCCCATGGCGGATACTAGTGTGTAATCCAGCAGGTCAACGGGTCCAAAGTCCAGTCAGGTCAGATTCCCGCCTTTACAGTCAATCCAGGGGTCAGGGCACCTGGAGGTCAGTCCCACACAAGCACAGTGCCCAAGAGCTCCCCGGAACAGCTAGGCCATGGTTCAACCAATATAGGAAGTTGAGCAGACCCAGCACCTCACTTCTGCTCCCCCTTTACACGCTGCATGCTGATTGCAGCATCTGGGCTTGACAAGGCAAGTGACCCTCATCTGTCCTGAGCCTACTCCAGCTGATGAACCACACACCTCCTTCCCGAGCTAACAAGCTCCACCTGGGCTGAGGGCCCTTACCTGCCTCAGCCTCCTACACATATCTCCCGCTGCTCCTTATGTCTCAGAGCCAGCTGTGTTTGTGGAGACAGGGGCTCCTCTGGCTCTGGTGAATGGGTCCTACTGCTCTGGCTCCTGTGCACTGACCTCCATCCCCTCACCATCATCTGTCATCATCATCTTTTTCCTCCTCGTTGTCCTGCCAGTTGATGACACTGGGGAGGAGAAAGCAGGAACCTTCAGTGGCAGAGGTAGTGCTGGTTGGCTGCCATAGCAGTGGTCGCTTGGCAACAGATCTTGATGCCTGGTAGGGATGTATTTTGGGAGGCAGAGTTCGGGAGCTGAGGTAGGGAAATGGATCCCAAATCAACCTAGGTTAGGTTGGGGCAGAGTGGGGGAGATTATGCATAGGCTTAAAAATAATGCAATGCATTGTATTAGGGCGGATTGCTTGAATAAACGTGTACATTAATCAAAACTGCTGATGGGTATGTATGCCTGTATCACGAATTGCTGCAGAAATGTGAAGAATTGAATTTCAAATTGGGGGAAAATGAACAATTGAAATAACTGAAATTGACAGGCCCTTCCCAGAAGCCCATGGCAGATATTATTGTGCAGCATGAAGCAATTGGATGCATAAAAGCTGACTCCTTTTGGAACAATAATTGCCCAGACCCATAATTATGATTTAAAGCTGTACTAACCAGAACTTCTTCAAAATTGGTACAAAAACAATCAATGACACAGCCAGAAAAATTCCATAAAACATATGCTTATTCAAGCATAGGGTCGTCTTCTTAAATATATAACTTAACTACAATCAGAGCAAAAAACAAAGCTTTGTCTCTCCCTTAGCCTGCATCCAGCCTAAGGCTACACAGCTCCTGAAGAGGCACCGTTATCACATACCTTCTCCCAGTGTGCCTGGGAACAAAGAATGAATGAAGATTTGCAAGTGAACACCTTAATCTAGGGCTGCCATATATCTGGAATTTCTTGGACATATCCAGGATATGTACATTGGAAATAGCGTCCGGGAGGTTAAAATGTCTGGGGAAACCCGGGTGTATGGCAACCCATTTTGGAAGTGTTGATTTATTTATTTGCTGAATTTCCTTTAAAAAATAGCTCAAAATCTCTATTTTTCTGAGATTTTGCAACAAACAAACCCTACCTTTATCGCATGATCTAACTCAAACGAGAGCTAGCAGAGAACACCAACAGTTAATCATTAAGCCAGCTAAAAGCTCAGAAAGCTCTTTCTAGTTTAGTATAAGGTAAAGGTAAAGGTACCCCTGCCCATACGGGCCAGTCTTGACAGACTCTGGGGTTGTGCGCCCATCTCACTTAAGAGGCCGGGGGCCAGCGCTGTCCGGAGACACCTCCGGGTCACGTGGCCAGCGTGACATCGCTGCTCTGGCCAGAGCCAGAGCCAGAGCCAGAGCCAGAGCCACACACGGAAACGCCTTTTACCTTCCCGCTGGTAAGCGGTCCCTATTTATCTACTTGCACCCGGAGGTGCTTTCGAACTGCTAGGTTGGCAGGCGCTGGGACCGAGCAGCGGGAGCGCACCCCGCTGCAGGGATTCGAACCGCCGACCTTTCGATCGGCAAGCCCTAGGCGCTGAGGCTTTAACCCACAGCGCCACCTGCGTCCCCACACTGGTTTAGTATACGCCAGTGGAATTTTCCAGTGATAAACCCTTAGCAACATACAGGCATTCTCTATTTCAGTGTGCAATTAAACAATTATACATAGCAAAGCCACAGAGCAGTGATTCTTTTTAGCTTATAGGTGCATAGCTGCTCCATTTTTTGCAGATACGCTTCCCACTGGGAAATGGACAATCACCCCCAAGACGCCTGTGATGTTGCCGACCAATAGCTAATTTCCTGTTAAGAAGGGTGCCTAGAAGAGATAGCGGAGGGCGAGTCCTTTGTGCTGCTTTGCTGCTAGCTCCCTCTTGCATTGAAAAACAGGAGTCTAACCCAGCATGCTGGCTCAGTGATGGATCTTCTGCCAGACTGGGCCTTAAAATGCTGACCCCTTACAATGGTTCTGGAAGGAAAAGTAGTTCAGGCATTGCAACCTAATACTTTGTCAGAGCTGAAGTGAGAGGCCTGGGGCAAGTAAACCTATTTCCCTCCCATGAAAAAGGAGATGGCATAAGGCAAGAATACATCAGGTAAATGTTTCAGAAAGCCATGCTTGTCAGCTGTTTCTGCTTCTTGGACCCATCCCTTGATATTATAGTTCAACAGGCTAGCTTTATCAGAAGTAATCATTAGATAGATGAATGTGCTTCTCCTCTAGATGAACAAAATAGTGAAAGCAGTTTCATTTCAGCTAACTCATTAAATAAAAGGCTTTAACGATGCATTCTCAAATACCGTATTTTTCGCCCTATAGGACGCACCGTCCCATAAGGCGCACCTAGTTTTTTTGGGGGGAAATAAAGGGGAAAAAATTATTTCCCCCCCCCCCAGGCGCGGGGCTGGGGCGGGGGAGGCCCGAGCTTCCCCTGCCCCAGCCCCCAAACAGGCAGCTCTCTGCAAGCCGTGGGAGCCCAGCGCTGGCTCCCGCTGCTTGCGGAGAGGTCCGCAAAGCCTGGACACGCTGAGCTCAGTGCGCGCAGGCTTCTGCATGCAAGCAACTCTCCGCAAGCAGCGGGAGCGCTCCCGCTGCTTGTGGAGAGGTCCGCGAAGCCTGCAGAGCGAGAGGGGTCGGTGCGCACCGACCCCTCTCGCTCTCCAGGCTTCAGCGAAAGCCTGCATTCGCCCCATAGGACGCACACACATTTCCCCTTCATTTTTGGAGGGGAAAAAGTGCGTCCTATAGGGCGAAAAATACGGTAGGTTGTAAGCACTGTTAAATACTTATAAGGCTTTAGCTGTTCTTGCATTTTCAGTGAGGGCTGAAACATGTCAAATATACTTTTGTTGGGCTCTTAAAAAGGCAACCTCCCATCTATAGTTGCCCCCAAAAGAAAGAAAACCTCTCCTCAAAGCTGCATCAAAGCATTCCCATTAAGCTAAAGGAGAATTTCCCCTGTGTCAACATTTTTGTTTACAAAGCACCTCAACCTCTTCAGTGTTTGAGGCTGAAGTGTTTATCAGTTCAAACAGCATCCAAGAGGGGAGTTTTGACTTGACAGCCATCTGTACCTGTTTTTAATTAATTTTGAGAAACAGAAAGCCTTTTCCCCACCCCCACATTTAGTTTCTACTGAAGGCCAAACCTAGGCTGAGCACAGGTTTAGGCCTGCTTCAAAATGGAAAGGCTGTCTGGGAGAACATGACCCTAGCTGCTCATTTTCAAATATTAGGACCTTTCGGAGAGAAGACGTGAAACATTTATCATTTAACAAATTTCAGTAGTTGCAGACCCTGCCATGTCTCTGAATGCCTTCAGACTGTTGGTATTATGTGGGAGGGATCATTCAGGTGCATACCAATAAATTTAGGCTGTGCAATTAAAAGGAATTAAAGCACTCTTGTCACCCTGGCGCAACAAATCCACTTAGAAAGAAACTGACTTTTTGCAGTTAAGAAAGTGATGGGGAAATGCATCAAAAAGTGTGAGATGAAGAGATGACCAAATACAATCTGGGATGGATGCACCTGTCCATGTATGTTTCTCTTAGTTTCTTGTTTTTCCAGTCTTAAATGTGAACACATGAGCACTCACAGCAGAAATTTCAGCCACTTCACTCCTCCCCCAGCCCTCCTCCTGCTGCACTACCATGGTTTGGCTTGGCATCATGTCTAAATCCAGACTCACCACAAGCTGTAGTCAAGGTTTGCTTTTGGCTTACCAGTTGTGGTTTGTCTGAGGGAGACAAACCATGAGCCCAGGGTTGGACACAATGCCAATCTAAACAATAGCTTAGCTCCAGGTAGCAGGATGACCAGGGGAGGAGTGAAATGGCAGTGATTTCTGCTGCGAGACCCCCACGTTTGTGCTTAGCTATGGTTTGGCTTAGTGGTATGTAGAAACTGGGCTTCTATAAACTGTGGAAGGCTAGTTTTGTTCTCACTGCAGTGCGGCTCCCAAGCATAGAGCTCTGCTTTCCCCTGCAGCACTGAATGTCAAGCCACTCATTTATTTGGGAGAAAGTCAACATGTGGATTCACGAACACCACTGGGCAGCAGCTACAACGACTCCTCTATCCCTGGTGACTCCAGCCATAACCTGCAGGGTGTGACAGAATACTATCAGCTGTCTTTCGTATGTAGATACTATCATTATAAGTTAAATGCCACGGTTAGCGTTAGGAAACTCAAGGTTAGAAGATGTTTGAATATATGGGAGGAAAGGAATGAGAGCTTGTAAAAAAAAATAAAAGCCACCACCACCTGATCATTGCCATTTTAGCCAAATCATGCTGCCCCCCCCCCCCAGTAGCTAAGGGGAGGTGGTCATATCTTACAACCCCAACTGGAGCTCTGCTAGCTTTTGTCTCTATCTCTGACATTTAGAAGCTGTTAAGCATTGGTGAAAAGCTGTCTTTACTACTTAGATTTTACTTTTCCTCCCCACTCTCTCTGTTATTTTGTGTGGCTGTGGTGTTGTTTTTCTTGCAGACCTAGGGCTGGATAAGAAATCGCATTTTGCAAATTATCTGATTTATAGCTGCGTTTCCCCCGCTTGGTTTGCATTAGAAGCGTGGCAGACTGAAAGAACCTGAAACTTCTCAACATATAATTGCTTTTAAAAAAACAAAAACCCAAAGCCATGGAGTTTCTTAAGAATTGAGATTTCCCTTATGTAGGTTAAGTAATTTCTTTTGCTCTGCTAATGACTCAGTTTAGTTTGGAGCCCTTTGTTTTTCTTTTTAACAACACCACTTTTCTTCTGCCCTTTTTGCTTTAATTGAAAGGCATTGATTCACAAAGCACAAACTCTTGCAGCTTTTCTTCAGTGGAAAGTTTGTGGGGAGGAGAAGCCTTGTATGTAAATCAATACCACATTGCCTAAAGACTTAAAAAAACAAAAAGGGGCCCATCTGTCCCATTCATGTAGAGCATTCTTGTGCCACTTTTTATTTATGGCTATTTTAAAAATGTATAGAGACTTATACAACCCAAATGGCTTCTGAGTGGATTTAGCAACCATGGCTCCCTCCTATGTAAGGCTTGGTTTCCAGACCCTTGATCATCTTGGTTGCCTTCCTCTGCACATGTTCCTGCTTGCTAACATCTTTCTTAAATTGTGGTGCCCAGAATTGGACACAGTATTCCAGGTGTGGTCTGACCAAGGCAGAATAGAGTGGTACTGTTGCATGCACACGAAAGCTCATACCAATGACAAACTTAGTTGGTGCGCGGGTGGCGCTGTGGGTAAAACCTCAGTGCCTAGGACTTGCCGATTGTATGGTCGGTGGTTCGAATCCCCGCGGCGGGGTGAGCTCCCATCGTTCGGTCCCAGCTCCTGCCCACCTAGCAGTTCGAAAGCACTCTTAAGTGCAAGTAGATAAATAGGTACCGCTTTATAGCGGAAAGGTAAACGGCGTTTCCATGTGCTGCGCTGGTGCTGGCTCGCCAGAGCAGCTTCGTCATATTGGCCATGTGACCCAGAAGTGTCTCCGGACAGCGCTGGCCCCCGGCCTCTTAAGTGAGATGAGCGCACAACCCTAGAGTCTGGCAAGACTGGCCCGTACGGGCAGGGGTACCTTTACCTTTACCTTTAAGGTGCTACTGGAAGGAATTTTTGTTTGTTTGTTTTGACTACGGCAGACCAACACAGCTACCTACCTGTTCCCTTGTGCAGCAGCTCCTTCCCACATCATGAACAGGGCCACATGGAATTAGCTCCTGCAGTGGTCTCTGTGACAATGCTGGTATGTGTGCATCCCATTTAGCCTTTGGTAGATGGTATTTGCTTTGTGGTGCAGGGAGCTTTGCTGCTGCTGCTGCAAAGAGGCCCTCAGTGTGCAAAACAGAAACAAACAAAACCATGAAACTTATTCATCCTTCAACGCGAGTACATTTTAAAACAGGAGCTGTATTTTGGTATTTAATGAGAGACTGGCATCTTAAAGAGGTCAGTCAATATAAAGTGTAGATGTTAAAGTCTGAATTCATATCCAGGTTTTCCTAAGTCTCTTGCTTTGAGGCAGACCCGCAGTTTGAGAATTAAGCTTTAAATCCAATCACACCCCATTACAATATTAGGCAGGGATTCAGCAGTTGCCGTAGATGTTAGACATAATATGTAGGCTGATCCCTGATAATCTCCTTTCCTCGGAGGTTTTTGTACTGTCTGTTCAAGGTTCCAGGGGATAGGGAGTCGTACAAAAGCCAGGTGAAAGTGAACATTTGTGCATAATCCTCTTTCAGTCAAAAGGCTTTGTAGTACTATAACTGAATAAAGATGCTGGATTGCTTCTTCAGAGGAAAGCCAAGTAACCCTGTTGTTAACCTTTCTGCAATCTTGTTCTGTCAGATTTACTATATAAGGCTGCAAGGGATCTATAAAAGATGAGGCCGCAGTCCGAAGTGCAATGACTTGGAGGAAAACTCTGTTTAAATCAATGGAATGCACACCTGCGTTATTGGTCTCGTCTAGCACACAGTAAAGTATGCTTTGGACAATACGACTTGAGCACACTTACTGAGGTGTTTGGAAACAAAGTGGAAACGTAACAGTATTCTCATGCTTAGGACAGTACATCACTGGCAGTCTTTGGAACACTAACTGCTAGAGTGGCCTTTCGGATAGAGTAAACAAAATAGTTTGGATAATTGACGTCATGAACATCTCCAAAATCCAGGATTATTGCTTTAATGCTCTGCTGTGTTTGAAATCCTTGCTGCTTCTAGTCTCCCACTGTGAATAAGTGGTAGTAGTTTGTCTGACATGTTGTTTTTATTTAAAAAAAAATATGAAAATGATTTACCACACAGAACAAAACTAGTAACATAAAAGTACAAAGAACATGATAAGAACCTATTCTAGAGGGCAGTAAACAAGTGGTAGATGTTTTGACTAGAATAATAAAATAATTAAACAAGGAAGGTGGTTTGTAAATGTTTCCTATCACAGTCCAAGCTAACTTCAGAAATCTGAGGACATTTTTTTCAAGCAGATGATTTATATTTGTGGTTCCTCATTGTTTTGAATCCCCTCACACTTCCTATTTTGGGGTTTGTTGTGGTGTTATTTGGTAGACAACGTGAGGTGAGCCCTGGTCTGGCCAGGCCACAGGGAGGCAAGTTGTAAACAAGGCCCTTGTGAATTCTGTGAGGGCAGTTTATATATTTAAAAACATAGGAGTCATATCAAACCTGAATGTTTCATGTTATTCCAACTCGAAAAGGAACAAAGCCATTATTTAGAAGTCTGAGTTAAACCTTGGTTGGTGTAAAGCTCCCTCCCCCATTGCCCCCAAAACTTTTTTCAGGTTACTGGTTTTGAATTAGTCAGCTGAAAGAAAAGAAAAGAAAGATTTAGATAGAAATAGGTAGATTTAGATAGATAGGCCCAGCAAGAAAGAAATACCAGTTCACATACACACAGCCTTTCTTCAGCTAGAACTCACCAGAATTAAGTTCAGGTAGGCGCCATTACCATCATAAGAGAACAAGGGAGGTGTTCATGGTGAGTTCCAGCACCTCTTTTTCTAGAAAAATAGCACTGTGTGTTTGTGTATCTATATATCTATATCTAATCTATATCTATCTACAACGAGGGTGGGAGTGATTTATGTAGGGTCAGTTGAGCAAGTGCAAAAACTTCTAGGTGTGCTATGCAGGGAAATTCGAGTGCTTCAGCAATGGAATAAATGGTTATGTGTTTCACCTATTTGTGTGTTCAGACCCAGAGACCTCCCCCCTAAATAAAGACACATTTGACTCAAATTTTAGTTTTGTTTTTTTGGCAGAATTTAGGCCACAACTTTATTGATTAGAGAAAAGTGAGTGGTTGCATAGGCTCTGGTTCGACTAGCTCCCTGCACCCTTGCAGGCAGCGCTGACCCAGGGCACCAGCATAGGTCAGCCAAGGGTGAACACCTGGATAAGCGGAAAGCCGGGAGCGGGCTAACTCCACCACCCGAATGCCCCCCTGGACTCAGGCATGGGCACAACCCCCTCTAAGGGGTTGACCAAACCAGTTGAGTCCCTGGATTCCTTTAATGGAATACCATTCACATAGGGATGGCGAGAGCGTTCTCCCATCCCTATCACATGAACCAGAGCCTATCTGTAACCTTACAAGGTTACACAGCAGGCGAAACCCAAATGGCAACAGCCAATCAGCCAAGTGGGGAAAATTCCTCCCATGCCTGTCCCAACGACAGATGACACACGACGGCATAGCAAGGTCAATCGCAAAATGCCCTAAAAATAGGGAGAAGTAGGCGGGTGTTCTGAATGCACGAGCCGAAAGAGGAAGCTATGGGTCACGTGCATAGGTATATATAGGTCCCTCAATCCGTTTGGACTGTGCCCCATTGGCCAGATTAAACCCAACGTCAAGGGACCTACCAATCGGGTGTTGTGGCTGTCCAATTTACCCACCCACAAGACAGGAGGTCAGTCTCCAGGTCTCACTGCAACACATGCCCTCTTTTCGGGAGGACACAATTTGTGGAGTGGAGACTTGCTTAATGAAATGCATCGCGCCTGCTGAGTCCCAGACAGTACTGATAACAGATTTCCAATGTTTAGGTTCTGAGAGGCTGTAGATCAGTGGTTCCCAACCTTTTTTTGGCCATGCCCTACTTTAGCATCTCTAAAACCCTGATACCCTCTCTTATTATTCAAAAACTGAACTCCTCTTCACGTGGAGGAAGCCTAAAAGGCCATTCACTTTTAATAACTCATTCTCGAATCCCCCCCCCCTAAAAATCAAATTGCCCCCTTGTGGGGCGTGTGCCCCATGTTGGGAACCACAGCTGTAGATAATCTCCTTTGCATGCAGGCATCTCCCAACAGGACTGGGAGAGACCTGTGTCTGAAATCCTGGAGAGCTGCTACCGGTCCATTTAGAGAATACTGATATAGATAGTCCAGGGGTCTGGCTCAGTATAAGACAGCTTTCTGTGTTCCAAGTTGTGAGGGTGAGGGGAAAGAATCTGACGTCAAAAGGGCAGTTTGAGAGTGAGTGAGAGGGTAGTGCAGGCATCCCCAACCTGCGGCCCTCCAGATGTTTTGGCCTACAACTCCCATGATCCCTAGCTAACAGGACCAGTGGTCAGGGATGATAGGAATTGTAGTCCAAAACATCTGGAGGGCCGAAGGTTGGGGATTCCTGGGGTAGTGGCTTTATTTTACCATCAACACGATATTTCTTAACACCTCGTTGCACCTTTTAGTCTCAAAAGATGGTAATACTAGTGATGAGCATACTGCATTCTCTGTCTGTTTCCCTTCCCACAACTTCGCGTGCAGGTTGTAGACTTCTTTGGTCACCTATCCATCATCGTCCAAAAGACAGGTAAAATGGGACACAGAAAAATGCTAATTTAGATATAGTAAATTATAATTATAGTAATTATAACCTAACGGCTTGCCTGTCAACTAAGCTTTCACTTGGCAGGTACGTATTTAAATTAAATCCTGTGAAATGGATTTGAGTCCATGAAGACTGCTACTGTTAATTACCTATCCTTCACTTTAAGGTCCCAGAGCAGGTGACAACATTGAAACATAATATTATAAACAGCTTAAAAACATTAATAGAAATAAGGTGGGTCCTAAAACTGTACACCTCAAGTGCCAAAAGCCAGGGTAAAGAGGTGCATCGTCAACATTTGCTGTATAATGAAGGTGCCAGATGCATTTTGGGAGGGAGTTCTACAATTTAGGGTGCTACCATAGAGAATGCCCTCTTCCCCACCCAGGTTCTGAGGGCAGAGAACTACCAAGAGAACCCAGGAATTTAGGGGCCCATGGCACCCACATACCCACCAAAAAACAATATATTTGTAAGGATTGTATAGCCAGCTAACATTTACTCAGAAGAAACCCATTGAAATGAATAGCCACGACTAATTTAAGTCCCTTAATTTCTGTGAGGTCTGTTTTGAGGCAAAGTTCCTTTCAAAGCCACTTAGAGATTTTTGAAATATTAATTAAATATGACTGTGGCTTTGTTTTGTTTTCAGATAACCTGGGTGCTGCCAAATGTTGATGCGCAGCTTCAAGGCCTCCTCTGCTCTCCTGCATGATGCTTCTTTATCTTGAAACTGGGCTTGGATCAGACGGCCTTTCAAATAATAGAGGACAGTCCTTCAAACAGAAATCTACCTCTGGAGCAGGACACAAGATCACCGTAGTTTTATTGCAACCCAATGGTATGAATGACCTTATCACTTCAGACACACAGACCAAGAACATATAAATGATATTTCATTTTCCCCCTCAAGCTACAAGTATATTTAACCTTTTTTAAAAACTGAACTAGAATAATTTCCGTCATCCCTGATCCTCCTAAACAAGCAAAAAAGTTAAATCGTTTGACACGCTGCCCATTTGCGCAGCTTTAAGCCTCTGGCTTTCATGCCGTATTCTAGGGTGCTTTAACAATTTTGAAAAAGTACCCCCTGGCATTTTAAAAAAGTGCTCTGATTATGGGTTAAATTTGATTTAATTCTATGAATATGCTTTTCTGCCCCTCTCCATAATTTATGCCCAGTGTGACTTGGCATTCAGCTGCATATTAAAGAAAACAGTGCTTAGAAAGAAGAATCTACGGCAGAACAATTACTACATTGGTGGTTGCTTTGGAGCAACACTGGTTTAGGCCACAAGGCATGTATAATAGAAATCCACATCCTATTTAAAACGAAGGCTTCTACCACCTGCTTTTTTCCACCGCCTATTTCAGCTTGAATTAAAATGTGCCGGTAGCTATGGATATACTTCCTAGCTTTCAAAGCCTTTCATCTGTTCGGTGTGCTTTTTATGCCATTCATCAGGCCTCAAACATTCTTCCCCTCCTCCCCCCCTTTTTTTGCTTGAGACAAACACTCAATTCCCTCTTTCTCATTTCCCCCACAAAGTTGCTTTTCCAGCTTGCGTTTTGTTGAAAGCCGCCCACCCGTACTCTTTCTGAATCGTTTAGTCCTTTAATTAAGTTTATATTTACAGGCTGAAGGAGGCACCTGCTTGAATTAACTCCAGACAACCATGTTTACCGCCCAGCCGCTTCTTCTCATGAGGCACTTGAATAAAATAGCTTAGAAGCTTGTGGTGCATTTTATTATGATGTTTTATTGAACATTTCTTCTTTTCCTCCTGTTGGGTCAATAATGTATAAATCAAACTTTGGGTTTATTATTATTATTTTTTAAAATGATAGGTTGTGAGAGCAAGAAAGGGTGGCCTTAACTAGGACTTTTTTCAGCCAGAACTTTCCGGAACTCAGTTCTGGCACCTTTCAGGTGGGCACCATTGCCATTCTAAGAGAACGAGGGAGGTGTTCATGGTGAGTTCCGGCACTTCTTTTTCTCGAAAAATAGCACTGGGCTTAACAGTTTGGCCCTGTGCTACCAAGCCACTCTGATTGTCTTATTAAAGCAGGTGCCAATCCCCCCCCCCAGCCTTATTTCCAATATTGGGACTGGGGATAGCTTGATGAACTGACTCCCAGGACCAATTCCCAGGACCCACTTCTGTAGCTCCAAGGCGGGAAGGAAATCTGGTTGCTTGCCAGAAGGCAAATGAGTACTTGCCCCAGCTAGCATGATGAACAGAAATGGTTATTTCTGGTTATTTTATTTGTTTAGTCCCTTGACGTCCCACTTTTTGCTCCAAGGAGCTTGAGGTAGCGTACATGGTTCCCCCCTGCCTCATTTAATCTCCATAAAAACCCTGTGAGGTAGGTTAGACTGAGAGGCAGTGACTGGTCCCAGGTCACCCAGTGAGCTTCATGGCCAAGTGGGGACTTGAACCCTGGTCTCCCAGGTCTTAGTCCAATACTCTACACAACACTGACTCTCCTAATTATGACAATTACTGCAGAAAGGATAGGCATAACTAAGGGGAAACAAGAGGGTTGTTCACACACTACACTGAGCATAGCTATAAGCTGTCTCTACACATGCAGAATTGTTTGTGTGAAAGATTGTACATTTGTTCACTTGTACAACTGAACTATAGTGTACATGGATACAGATTGTACGTAACATATGGACTGTAGTGTACATGGGTACTATTTGTATGCACATATTGTATACTCGTTGGATGTAATGTGTGAACATACCAAAGGATAGATTCCTTTCTACACTGCTAGTATTCGGCATGGTTAATTCCATGATCTTCCATAGTTGCCATCATCACAGTCAAAACATGTGTCATATTTTCAAAACCACAAGCTGCTGAGAAGCCAGGACATTGTTGGTCTGTTTGATCAACCAGGACCAACCTGGTGAAAACAGCCTTGATAGCTGTTGTAAAAAAAAAAAAAAGAAGGGGGGGGGAGTGCATGGCCAAATACAAATCCTCTCTCTTCAATAGACCTGCCCTCTTTACCCTTTGAGTTACTAAGCATCAGTTTGAGAGAATAACTTTTGGTTATGGCTCAGGAAGATTGAGCTGGGCCTTTAGTGAGTCACTAGTTTGGATGGGTGAGTCAGAGAGAATGAGAAAGAGAGGGAAGGAGAGACTGAAACAGTGGCTCACAGGAAGAGAATGAGGGCTCTAGACTTGCTTTCTTAGACTCCTTCCAGACGTTTTGGACTACAATTACTATCAGATTGGGTGAGGCTGTTGTAGATTAGAGGTCTGTTCCCTGCCCTGATTCAAGAAGGATAAGTTGAGAGACCCACAACATTATCAACTAGTGTCAAACCCAAGGAGTGCATATGTAGTCTCATAGCTTTGCCGGCTGCTTTTGCTTTTATTTTTTTGTGCTGTTCTTTTCTGCTTGTGTGGAACCAGGAATTCTAATATGATGAAGGTTAGAACATAGATGTTAAAAGACAAATATAAGGGCTTGCCTACCTGTTGTGCGTTATAAGGCAGGAGATCGCCGGAATGACTTCTACAGTGGTACCTTGGGTTGCATACGCTTCAGGTTACATACGCTTCAGGTTACAGACTCCGCTAACCCAGAAAAAGTACCTCGGGTTAAGAACTTTGCTTCAGGATGAGAACAGAAATTGTGCAGTGGCAGCAGGAGGCCCCATTAGCTAAAGTGGTGCTTCAGGTTAAGAACAGTTTCAGGTTAAGAACGGACCTCCGGAACGAATTAAGTACTTAACCTGAGGTACCACTGTAGTTAACATAGGGTGAGGAACCTGTGAGCTGTATTTTTTTTGGGGGGGGGGGAATGATCTGTTGAGCGCTATATGCTGATGCTGGGCAGAATGCAGCCAAAGTGGGTGAAGGTACCCCCTTTCTCATTTTTTATCCCTCCTTGCCAACCACATGAAATTAAACTGATGATCACATGAAATCAGGCTATGCTGCCCACACCTGCCCTGATACATAATGCTGGTGTCCGCATATCCAACTGCCTCTTCTTCCCATGGATGTTAATAGTTTTGGCATTGCTATGTCAGCAGTGTGATAAAGAACTGTGAAGCCGTGTGTGTGTGTGTGTGTGTGTGTGTGTGTGTGTGTTAGTAATCAGTATACAGATACCATTCTCTATGGCCTCCATGTATTAAACATAGTGGTCACACATGCTGAAGTCTGCCAACCTCAGTCATTTTAATCTTGTATAATTCTTGGCCCCATCTCACATTGTCTTGGTCGCCTGGAAACTGCTCAGTAGATCTCTTCCCATGCTTCTCAACTAATGCCAAATGGCCCAGGCAGTGTGAGGGACATGGGCTGCAGATCAGCCAAGGATAGCGTGAAACCTCCAGAAGTGTTGGCAATGCTGACATTACGAAGGTTGTGCAGTGTGTTATCCTCCCATGTGGCCAGGGTCTTCTAACAACATCACTTTGGGGCCAAGTGTAGAAGCTGCTGTTTCACAGCCTCCCACACCATTAAAGGGACCCTGTGTTGGATTTTGAAAAGGTTGTAGATTGCTCTGAGCAAACAAGCTTGAGATCTGCTGTTGCTTAGCTTTCACCTCAGAACTCGCCTTTCAATCTCTGTCCCCATTTCAGAGATTTGGAGCCCAATGGCCAGCTTATCTGTTCCTTTTTCCATTTATGATTCTCTCTGCAGGTGGTCTGTTATACCTTATTCATGAATTCAGAGTTTAACAGAAGAAGTTGAAAAATCAATTTCCTTAGAAAATGCATGAGCGATGCACTTTCTTTCAAAAAGTTATATTCTGTTCAGTTTGCGGCTTCTTCTTTTTCCCAGGGTTTCTGCACTTCAACGAGGCAGCACCTTGTTTTCTTTAATTATGGCAGTAGATGAGGCCATGCAGTGAATCACCTTACCTTTTCCACTCCAGGAGATTTGCTAATCACATCTACCTCCTGTTCAGCTCATCTTCCTAGTGTGCTCATCCATGCAGCCAAGTAAGTGAATTTGCCCTTTAAGAAATTTACCTGTTTTTTTACCTGCTCTGAATTTATGTGGGAGGATTATTTACTGAAGCATATGTGCCTTAAATAAAGAAACCAAGGACACTGCCAGGCATATATAATACATATCAAGTACCCTATATGGTCAGGGGTACCTTTACCTTACCCTATATGTACTTGTCTGAATTGCACATCTAATATCTACATGTAGTACAGCTACATATGGCTACCACATGGTCAGTATTACAGTACAGTTGCTGGCCATTTCATGTGGGGGGTTCCATTTTGGGTCCCGCTCCCATTTCAGCCTGGTTCCGCCCTTTTAATGATGCATTGTGTGACGTTTTCAGGTTGGCACCGTGCGTGTGTGCATGATTGCGTGACTTTCAAACACGCATTAATTGGTCTTATCCCAAAACCCAGAGATCTTCTAGTAAGTGGAATCCTAGACATACCTACCTGGAAGTAATGCCCATTGATTTCAGTGAGACTTACTCCCAGGTAAATGGGTATAGGATTGCAGGCTTTAGTTCTGCCATGCTGCATTGCAAACGGTCTTTGTAATACAGTGGTACCTCGGGTTACATACGCTTCAGGTTACATACGCTTCAGGTTACAGACTCCACTAACCCAGAAATAGTACCTCAGGTTAAGTACTTTGCTTCAGGATGAGAACAGAAATCGTGCTCCGGCGGTGCAGCGGCAGCAGGAGGCCCCATTAGCTAAAGTGGTGCTTCAGGTTAAGAACAGTTTCAGGTTAAGAACGGACCTCCAGAATGAATTAAGTACTTAACCCGAGGTACCACTGTACACTGAGTTTCAAAACGTGTTTGTTACACAGCACGATTGGGCTGCTGCCTGCCCCCCAGCCCAAAGTACTGTTGGGTAGGCAAAGTTAAATCACTTTTGTAAAGAATTTAGGTGTGTATGAAAATAAAGAAACCAAACACAAATATATAGAGGCTTGGATTCAGTTCAACAATTCGGCACAACAAATCCCTCTAGCAATGGAGCTTTCCCCTTGTCCTCCCCCCTATGCCCCCATCAAATGGGCTCTGGGAACTGGGAGAACCCTCAGAACAGCACACAGAGGGAGGAGAGGGACAGTCATTCCGTCTGAGAAGCCAAAATGCTTGCACTGATGGAATAATCATAAGAGCACAATGGTGAATCCTTTGCACAATGACTTAACATGGGGTAGGAAATTATGTTGCCAGTTGCTGTAATGGGACATCATAGGTTTTCAATTCAAACATCAATATGAACACAGTGAAGAACTGGTGCCTGACTGGGGAACCTTGTGGCCCTCTAGAGGTTATTGGACTCAACTCCAATCAGTCCCAATCAACATGGCAAATGGCCAGGGATGATGGGAATTGTTCAATAGCATCTGCAGGAACTCACCTCTGATTTAGTGGCTGATTTGGTACCAAGATGAACTGGTTTCATTGACTTTTCTTTGATGATATCTGAAACCATTCTCAATGTCAAACACTTATCCTCCACAGCCATTACGAACTTCTTGCGAATGTGCTTCCCAAACTGTATTTTGGTCTTTTATATTCCATTCCTACCAGTTTATTAGCACCTTGTTACATAGTATACTGGGTGTCTTTCAATTGCACGAGATATTCGAATCACTCGTGTCCGACTGAGTCATTGACTAACATGGCTCAATCATGTTAGAGGAGAAATGTGTCTTGAAAATCTGAAACCAGCTTGGAGGCTTCATGTGATTTTGGTTCCTGATATAGCGATGAGAGTCATACATGAAGTGTTGGATGGGGTAACTGAACACAGGAACCATGTCTGTGCGTGCACTTTTGGACCCAAGCAATGTGTGCATGTACAGGTGCCTGCTTTCATCTGCACGTGAGTCTTGATGAACTGAGATGCTGATAAAATGGGATTGGGAGTGTGCATGAATGCAGATTGTGGAAGTATTTGAATTTTGTCTTTGGATTTGTTATAATGTTCATTAAAGAGGTGTGAGAAAGTTTGGAATCTCCTTTGAACAAAGGGCACCGAAATGCTTTATTATGTCATTCATTTCGGGATTTAAGTAGAAAAAGTTAAGTTACCCCCTGAGTTATAAAGGAAAAGGCAGTCCACGTGAATTCTTCTTTAAAAACTCTAATAAATAATTTTCAGCACTTCATAGTAGATTATTTGAAAGTAGGCCAGTGGCACTCTTTCCCCCTCCCTCTCTGTCTTCTTCACTAGGCTAAATGACAAAATAAAAAGGGCACCAAATGACACACTAATCAATATTCTGTTGGTCCATTTTATTTTTAGAGTTCCTTTGGAACGGGCAATCTTTCTTTCTTATAGCAACATTACTGTCATACCCTTTTATGCTAACTAGGTATATGAGAATGTTCTGCTTTCTTTCATTCAATAGTATTGACTGAGTCATGGAAAATAAGTAGCCTTTTAAAAAAAGCAACAGAGAGATGATATAAACACCCAATCTAATGCAATTGCCCTTCCATTTAGACTGTAAATTTTAGAGACTCATCACCCAACCTCCCCAATCAACCCATACTTCCCCGGAGTGTTGTACTCTCTCGTCCTCTCTTTACTTATCCACTTTCTTCACACTAAAGGAAATCTGTGGGATAATAAAATATGTTTTACAGCAGACCAATCACTGACACACTGTGTGGCCATTGCCACCCTCCATCTGTCATAAATTGCAAGAGTCAACGCACCATAGATTATAATTGTCACAGGTTCAGGCTGTTTCTCAGTTTTGTAATCCGATAGACAAAATCAAGGGAGCCACACAGAACTTTGTATATCTAACGGTGCTTCTCACTTTTAAAAAGCACTTTCTTATCTCTACTTCCCTGTGGGTCTGAGTAAGCAGCTGGTGCATTCATCTGCAATGTTTTGGGCTTTTAAAAGAACAAAAGGGTTAATGTTCTCACTGGCCAGGCCTAAAAGAACTGTCTTGTTCATAGCTTTACTTACCAGTGATGACTCAAGCGAGAGAGGGATTTAAATTTTGTAAATTTCACGCTGAAATTACCTTGCTTCACCTTTTCTGAACTTTGGGTCAGATACAGTTGTCTGCTGGCTTCTGCACTTCTCTGAAAAGCATACATACCTAACTCAGTGGTTCTCAAACTGTTTCCTCCAAGGAACACTTGAAAATTGCTGAGGGCTTGGGGAACCACTTAATGATTTTTCTCCCTATTGTACCCATGGTAATGGCCACTACAATTTTGCATAGCTAGCTGTAGGACAGTACAGTGGTACCTTGGGTTACATACGCTTCAGGTTACATATGCTTCAGGTTACAGACTCCGTTAGCCCAGAAATCTTCTCCCTCTGACCACTCATCATCATCCCACCACCAATCCCCTGGCTCCCTTCATCCCGCTGCATCCAGCCATTCCAAGATAATATATCAGAAGTGCCACAGTGGATGTTGCTATCTCATGTTGGCAAGCCATTCTGGATGCCACTACAATTTTGCATAGCTAGCTGTAGGACAGTACAGTGGTGCCTTGGGTTACATACGCTTCAGGTTACATATGCTTCAGGTTACAGACTCCGTTAACCCAGAAATAGTACCTCAGGTTAAGAACTTTGCTTCAGGATGAGAACAGAAATCATTCTCCAGCGGCGCGGCAGCAGCAGGAGGCCCCATTAGCTAAAGTGGTGCTTCAGGTGAGGATTCCCAGGTAAGATCCTCCCTCTATTGTGTGGGCAGGTAATCCCTCCCCTACCTGGCCTGGTCTCCTTGGCAACACCTCCCCCAGGTGGGATTGGACAATTGACTGAGGTAGGCGGAGACCTCAAGTATCCCACCTGAGGGAGGCAAAGCCAAGCCTATGCTGTTGGAGCCGCTTCAGATCTAGGGGCTGCGCGCGTCCACGCAAAGGGCGCCCCCCGTTTTAAGCAGGGAGCGGTCATTAGCTAAAGTGGTGCTTCAGGTTAAGAACAGTTTCAGGTTAAGAACGGACCTCCAGAACGAATTAAGTACTTAACCCGAGGTACCACTGTAGTATAATTTACTATCCGAAACAAAATCCCTTCCTGCTTTTTCTTTCTCTTCAGAAGGATTTGGACTGGTATTTAATCATGAAAAGATTCATCTGTATACTACCCCGCCCCCCCAACAGTACAACAAGACTACAATTGATCTTCCAGTCTAATCTTGCACAAAAGTCTCCATCCATTGCTGAAAGCGGTTGCACTTTTGTGAGCTGAGCTGCAAACTGGTGTTATTTTACCAGCAGTTCCAAATCAAATGAAAATGTAATCCCCAGGGCCAGACTATGTTTGTGTATGTTACAAATCTTGTTCTGCGCCCTAAACACCAAGTTCCTTTACAGCACCATTACACAGCTGTAGCACAGTGGCAGAGCCAATGCTTTGCTCACAAAAGCTCCCAGGTTTAATCCCTGGTGTTGCCAGGCAGGGCTAGGAAAGATTCCTGCCTTGAAACCCTGGAGAGTCAGTGCCAACCAACTTAGACCAGACTAAGCTAGATAGATCAATGGTCTGAGTTGGCAGCTTCTTGTGTTCCCATATAGCCAGCTGACTGTTGTGACTGAAAAGCAGCTGTCCTGATAGGATGGAGATTGCCGCCAAACTACTTGAGCATCTAGCTGATAAATCAAGCACTCATCAGTTCATTGGCAGTTCATAACAGATGTCCAGCTCCAACATTAACCTTTCTACCTTGGTCCAGATCCTTCACCTCTTCCCCATTTTTTCAGACATATAATGAAGGTGACCACCAATGAAGCAGGTGGAGTTGGTGGGTCCAGGCACCAGCTGAGGATTTAGACCAGGGGTAGGCATCCTAAGGCCCAGGGGCCAGATGCGGCCCAATCGCCTTCTAAATCCGGCCTGCGGACAGTCCGGACAGTGCGGACAGTGTGTTTTTACATGAGTAGAATGTTTCCTTTTATTGTAAATGCATCTCTGGGTTATTTGTGGGGCACAGGAATTCGTTCTTTTCCCCCACTCAAAAAAAAAAAAAAATAGTCTGAGGGATGGTGGATTAGTTCATGGCTGAAAAAGGTTGCTGACCCCTGATTTAGACCCTAGATGCTGCTACAACCAGGCCTGTGGATCAGGGCAAATATCTTGTTTCAGGAAGGCTGTGTAAGAATTCATGCAAGCAATTGCTCATATGGACTGGATTCCCACCCCTCCTTCTGGCAGTTCTAGTGCTGAATTCTAAGCTACATTTGACACATTGGCAAGTTTTAATATTAGTTTTGGGATGGAGGGAGTTGCCAGAAGGGAAACTAAGAAAAACAATAATGCAATGTGTAAAAATGATGCATGTGCCCCTGGATGGTCATACATAACTGCACAATTATTTTTGGCAGGATCCTGCGCTAACCTAGGACTGTGTGTGCAGAATATGACATATGCCCTTCAATAATACCGATACCAGGGCAAGGTAA
Source organism: Podarcis cretensis (assembly GCF_951804945.1). NCBI lineage: Eukaryota > Metazoa > Chordata > Lepidosauria > Squamata > Lacertidae > Podarcis > Podarcis cretensis. The sequence continues at coordinate 99,678,448 of NC_137172.1, forward strand.
AACATAAAATAATGTTTCTTTTATATATTGGGCTAGGACCTGGGCGACCAGGGCTCAAATTTCCACTTTTCTGAACTTGGGCCAGTCACTGCCTCTCAGTTTAACCTACACCACAGGGTTGGTGTGAGGATTAAATGAGGAGGGGAAGAACCATGTAAGCCGCCTTGAGATCCTTCGGAGAAGAAGGTGGAATATCAATGCAATTGATTGATTGATTGATTACTGGCCTTAAAACATCAGCAACCAAAATTAAAAATGGCTAAAGAGGGGACACATAGAAGAAAACGTCTTCACCCCAGTATGGCTCCCCTTTATCACATACACAGTACAACAAGACAACAACAAGAATCCACCAACAGCTTACAAATCAATCTGTCTTACTTGACCCAACAAGCCTTTCCCCCACCCTCCACAAATGCAAACAAACCCCATTGCAGCCAACCACAGACAACCAACCATACCCTGGGCCCCCAATTCTCTCACTCCCAAGGAAATGTGACAAGCGAATAGAAAGAGAACCTATCTACTTGACGCTGACACAAAATCCCACAAATTCCCACTGTAAAAAACCCCCGCAAATTTCACCACCACACCTCCTCTCCCTGCCCTCTTCTTCCTGACTTCACACTGTACTCCACACTAATGTCTCATAACAAATATAATTGATCTGTAAACCAAGAAAATATTTTTTTTAAAAAAACCAGCTAGAGAGAAAAAGCTTAAAACAGTCTCTCATTAGAATCCTATAAAGCCTGATTAAACAAACATCTTTTCCTGCTGCCAAAAAACAACAAAGCAACTGTGGTACCTAATGCTCACCTGTTGTCTATGTCCATGGAGTTTTTGAGAATTGATGCTTTTGAATTATGATGCTGGAGGAGACTCTTGAGAGTCCCATGGACTGCAAGAAGATCAAACCTATCCATTCTGAAGGAAATCAGCCCTGAGTGCTCACTGGAAGGACAGATCCCTGATGCTGGGAAAGATGGAGGGCACAAGGAGAAGGGGATGACAGAGGATGAGATGGTTTGACAGTGTTCTCGAAGCTATGAACATGAGTTTGACCAAACTGCAGGAGGCAGTGGAAGACAGGAGTGCCTGGCGTGCTCTGGTCCATGGGGTCACGAAGAGTCAGACAAGACTAAACGACTAAACAACAACAATGCTCACCTGTAAGAGGGAGAGCATTCCACAAATGTGACATTGCCACAGAGAAGTCTCTTTCCTGTATCACCACTGAATAAGCCTCCCCTAGCAGTGGAACATGAAGAAGCCCCCTCCTTCTGATCTTAAAAACAGGGTAGACTGATATAAGAGACATGTTCTCAAACCATTTACGGATTCAAAGGTGAGCAACCAGCATGATGAATGGGGCTCAGAAGTGAATAGGCAACCAACGCACTGCTTGAAGACTGGTGGAATTTAGGGCTCCTTCAGACAACTTGCTTATTCACTTGCACAAAGTTGCAGAGGTTATATGAGGGGCATTCATTATGATTTGTCTGCTGTGAGGTTATAGGAGACTCAAGTATTTCTCTTGATTTGCTTGCGTGGAGGTTATAAGACTTCCTGCCCATCTATTGTTATTTCCTCATCACCTTCCTAAGACAAAGCCCTCCCTTTTTTTTAAAAAAAAAGTTGGTTTTTGTTGCACAAGAGTGCTTTAGCGCACTTCCTTTGTGCAAAACTAAATTTCTGGCATGTTGTTGAATACTTCCCACAAAATAGTGGCCGTCTGGGGTGACCATGATCTCTCCTTGCTTTACCAGTCAGAATTCTGGCATCTGCATTCTGCACCAATTAAAGCTTCTGATTGTCTTCAAGGGCAACTCCATGTACGATGCATTACAATAATCTGAATGAGAGGTTACCAGAGCATGGACCACTGCCCTTATAAATAAACAGTTGTAGCTGGGCAGACCAGCTGAAAGTAGAAAGAAGGTACTCATCACCACCACTTAGTTTCAAGTGAAAACTGTGAATCTCCCAATACCCCCATACTATGTTACCTGCTCCTTCAAGTGGAGTGTATTCTCATCCAGAACAGCCTCTTCACAGTATCTCCATCTTGCTAGAATTCAGTCACAGTCTTTTTGCCCATATATAGCCCATTACTTATAGTAATTGTTGAAATCCTAAGTATTTCACATTAGATAGGTAAAGGTAAAGGTACCCCTGCCCGTACGGGCCAGTCTTGACAGACTCTGGGGTTGTGCGCCCATCTCACTTAAGAGGCCAGGGGCCAGCGCTGTCCTGAGACACTTCCGGGTCACGTGGCCAGCGTGACATCGCTGCTCTGGCGAGCCAGAGCCGCACACGGAAACGCCGTTTACCTTCCCGCTGGTAAGCGGTCCCTATTTATCTACTTGCACCCGGAGGTGCTTTCGAACTGCTAGGTTGGCAGGCGCTGGGACCGAGCAGCGGGAGCGCACCCCGCCGCAGGGATTCGAACCGCCAACCTTTCGATCGGCAAGTCCTAGGCGCTGAGGCTTTAACCCACAGCGCCACCTGCGTCCCATTTCACATTAGATATTGTCCAATAAAATAATGTTGATAGAACTGAAACGAATACATTTACTGGAGGCAGGGGGCAGCATCGTTAACGCAATCCATTAACAATAGAAGACCAGACTTGCATAGATGGAACATATCCTGGTGTTTTGTGCAAAAACATATTGGCGTTTTTATTTGCTTTCAATATACAAAAGTTCTTTATTAGTAAACAATGTTACAGGATTTTCTGCAGATACCGGACAAACAATAAAAGATAGCCAATTACAACAAATGGGGGGGGGGATCAATATTTTAAATGAGCCAGAAATAGGAAAGATAGTCTGTGTGATTTTTTTTTTTTTTAAATACATTGCATTTTGAACCTTACTGGTAGGACAGTGTAGAAAAGGGCTTTTAAGATGAAAAGCAGGTTAAACATTGAATCTGTGTTTGGAGGGCCTCATTGCACAGATGCGTACACATAGCAGTTGACTGCTAGAATGAGCCTTTCCTCACCAAAAAGCAATCAGCACTGTTGGACCAGGCAATGCGGATCATCTCTTTGGTGGTGCTGGTGAGGTGCAAGAGCATCTTCCACTCCACACCCCTGGGTCGGATGAAGGGCTTTCCATTCCCTGACACATGCATCTGTGCACAGGGAGGTCTCCAGATGGGTGATATATATGGGTATTTCTTGATGGATGAGGACAAATACATGATTTTCCAGATGATGGCTTGGTTGCACAATGATCACTGTGGCCAAAATTACAGAAAATAAGTATTGTATAAACACTGATGGCAGGATCCCTGAAGGGAAGAGAACTTGCTGTGCAGTTCCCTTGCAGATGTGTGAGCATTTTTGTTTTGTTTCGCCAATTCTTATACCGCTTAATTGCAGTCATCTCTAAGCCATGTACAAGTAATTCAATGCAATAAGAATGAAAACCAGTTGAAGCGAAGACATCAGAATTCAGTCTAAATGCTTGCTGAATTTAACAAGCTTTCAGTAGATTCTGGGAGATCAACAGGGTAGTGGCCTGCCTGACCTCAACAGGAGAGAAGTTCCATATAATTCAGCCTACAATGCTCGATGCATGGCTGCTGGCGGATGCAAGCTATTTATCCAAACCATGGTGCACCAACAGAGACTCCCTCAACAAAGAGGAGGGCTATAATGAGTCAGGTGGTCCTTTAAGGTATCCTGAACCCAAGTTGTTAAGGGCCTTGTAAATTAATACAAGAACCCTGAAGGCCATTAGGGTATGGACATCCAGAGCAAGTTGTATGTGAGTAAGCAGAGCACATATAACTTCTACTTTTTGAATTAGGAAGAGCTTGCACACGCGAACCAGATTATCCGACTAAGGATCTATTTGCCTTGCACAAGTTTATTTCATAAGCTGCTAAGCAAATGCCACATGTGGAAGAAGATACTGGGATCTCGTAGCCCAATTCTTTAGGCAAGATCTAAAAGAAAAACCAGTTTAAAACCATTTGTCTCCTTACTTGCACTTAATTATTCCACTAGGGTTTTATAAAGCTCTATGCAGCCTAGGACCCACGTACCTACGGGACCGCCTCTCCTGGTATGCCCCACGGAGGACCTTAAGGTCCACAAATGACAATATTTTGGAGGTCCCAAGTCTTGTGATTAGGTGGTGGTTAGGTTGGTCTCAACTAGGACCAGTTCCTTTTAAGTACTGGCCCCAGTACTGGTGGAACGTTCTGTCACAAGAGACTAGGGCCCTGTGGGACTTGACATCTTTCCGCAGGGCCTTCAAGACAGAGCTGTTATGCCTGGCCTTAGAATTCAGTCTGACCCTTATGTTTCCCTCCCCTTATGGTTTTGACTTTTAAAATGAGGCTGCATTTTAAATTGCATTTTAACCTGTATTTTAAATTGTGTTTTTTTCCCCCTTATTATGTTTTTACTGAAATTTTATTGGTGTTAGCCGCCCTGAGCCCGGCTCTGGCCGGGGAGGGCGGGGTATAAATAAAATATATTATATTATTGTAGGCATACATATTAATGGGGGGTGGGCCATTTAATTCTAGAGGCCAAATGCTTGACATATTTTGCTTTATTCTTCTTGCCAAGCAGCACAGAACTTTTCTCTGTTTTAGTTTTTGAAGGTTAAAAACAAGCACTTCCATGCTAGATCAGGAAGTGGATGGGGCTTCCTCGCTAAATGAAGAAACACATGTACAAGCTGTGAATTCATTGAGTTTGCCTGTCCCAGGTGAGCATATAGTGAAAGAAGTTTAAAAATGAAGATAAGCCGTGATCAGCCAGTCTGTCAGTGGGGAGCTATGAGTCTCCCTGCCTGAAACTGCTTCTTTCTTCCCAAGCAATAAATCAGCACAATCAGGGGTGCCAACTTGATTAAAATATTGGGGGGCCCAGATAAGCCCTGTCCTGCATAACCGACCACATGATGCGGTGCGCAAACACCATTTGAATGGCAGTGTCCATCAATTGGGGTGGGGGTGGGATGGTGCCTCAAATATTTTAGGACTTGGCTCCTATGAGCAGTTACTGCTTTGTTAGGAAGGCTTTAGCTCCAGGTAGGTGTTATAGTATGGCCAAACAACACATAATGCTAATGACTCCAAAATGCAAAAGAAAAAACATACTCAGGCCATTGCTCATAGTCAGAAGATTTGTGGTTGTGGGTCAAATTATCCATGATGCTAAACACACAAATCCTGCTGGCAGCAATGGGAGCTTCCTTTCTTGGATAGCAGTAGCCAGGCAGGATGTCAACTGAGTCTGTAGTGGGGAAGAAAAGAGTTAACCCCCATGTACCACGGTTCATATTCTCATTGGAGCTCTCAGCAGATTCTATTTAACATTTAAAATACCTTTTGCATCTTATGTAGTTTGATCCACAGTCACAAATCTACTGACTCTATGTACTCACCTGTTACATGTGGAAACCCTAGAATTTGTGCTAGTGCTTAACTTGTTGTATGAAGGGAAGTGCAGTGTAAAGAAGTTTAGATCTGCCTTTCAAATAATAGGAATTATGCTTACCTGGTAAAAGCCCCATTCAATAGTAATGCTTTAGCGTTAAGCAACGAGAGCATTCCAGGTATGAAAGCAGGTTTCCCCAGTGCAATTCTGTTGTTTTGGAATAAGTTGCAATCTGCATGGGTCATTGGTACCCTTGTTGTAGGAGCACTGCTTCAACTCCCTTGTAGCAGATTGGGACTGTGAATGAAGCCTCTCATAGGAATTGTAAGTGTTAAGCAGTATAGGCGAGGAACAGGGGTGTTTTGATTAATATTACAGGTGAATTAGGTGTGGTGGTCCCTCAATATCCCATCCTTGCAGCTATCACTAATGAGCAGGGCCATCTTGGAGCCCCTCTGCTGCAAAATAGCACCGGCCGTATCATGAATGCTCTTTGAAGATAGTATGATTGGCATATACCTGAAGTGTAGATCTTAGGTTGCGGTTGGGACCTGCCCTAATTGGTGAGCTCTGATATGTCCCAATCTAGAGACCCCATGATGCCAGTAGTACACTACGATTGGTACTCACCAGTACTGTAGGTTTCTGAGGGCATTATGGGGTCACTAGAGCCGTTCCTTAATATGGACTGCAACTTGCCTCTAATATTGACACATGTTTTTATGCCCTGTTGGCAATTGGTTCCCATTAGATATATTGGGGGAAAGTGGACGTCTTTCTTTTCCTTTACTGTTTGTGACTCAGATGACTGTTTGAACTTGCCGAGTCGGCAAAACTGATTGGGAGCCGCCCACTTTCCCAAAGAGATTTTCTTCCTGCTTCCTTGTGACCTAGTTGGAGCCAGAACCCAATCCAATGACCCCATTATGCCAATAGGAGATCTGTGACAGAGTTTCTCATGACAAGAATTAAGGTGCTTGCATCAGCTGAGGCATGTGTGTGGATGGTCGTTCTGAGGAATCTAGAAGCTTGCCCTCTCATTTTGTGTTATTTTAGTTGGCCTAATAAAGAAATTGCCCCATTATAGATGTGGAATTATCACATCTGTAGCTTAACTAGGCCATGGCTTGAGAGGTGGTATACTCACTTCCTATAGTCAGTTTTATCTTCAGACTTCCCTTTGCTTAAATTGCCTGCCCCATTATATTTCAGAATATTTCCATATAACCACTGAAGCATCATACCTGCCAGCTTAAACCTGCCACTATTTTGCCTTTTTAATGTTATACTCAATAAATATAAAGATAAAAATTACTTTGGGCATTTCCATATATTTTAAAAATAGACTCGTATGTTTGTGAAAAATATAAATATAAAAGTAAAATATTTGTTTAAAATATCATATCACCTATATTTATTTGTAATAAACAAAGCTATGATGTTTCTATGCTGCATTCTAGCACAACATATTTCTTGCTTCCAAATGAACATTAAATACTGGATCACTGCTATTATCAACAAAACATAGGTCACTTTCCATGAACTACATCAAGAGATCTGCATATAGGTTTCTGTGTGCCTATCACTTGCTGGATCAGAAACCGTGGGCTTAAAACCCCATTACTTCAAAGTGGATATAGAGCGGCCCTTTTAATTTCTATTGGGAGTGCATCTGAATGTCTGTCCCCATCCACATTGACACAGCCAGTCATGTTCATCTAGTGGTGGAATTATGTCCTTATACTTTTCAGTGCACTATTTCAAAGGTGCTCTTTTTTAATTTGGGGTTTAGGACATGTATGCATTGCACTTCAATAATGTATATGGTCATGAAAAGTGCTATATCAATGTTAAGTATGTAATATGTATGCAGGAGGAAAATTCACACATGAAGTATTTCTTGTAGATGTAATAATTACAGCAGTTGCCCACCAACAGAAACAAGTCATTTTTAAGCTGCATAACCTCTTGCCTTTTTAGTAATGGGAGCTGCTGCAATGAAAGTGTTGAAGAATGTTCTGACTACATACATAGTTTTCCTTTAGGATCAGTTTTGGAAAGTTTTGAGCCTTATACCCTGAAACAGTACTTAGCAGTGATGTATTTTAAAAGTTTTCTAGAGTTGAATTGGTTTTGTGAAGCATGCTTCAAATCTTGGTAAAATGTCAAATCTGATTCAGTTATTATTGAACTATGGCTGTGTCACTGGATAGTCATATGACTTTAAATCTGCAATACTATACAGATGTACTTGGGACCAGTGCTATTTTTCTAGAAAAAGAGGTGCTGGAATTCACCATGAGCACCTCCCTTGTTCTCTTATAATGGCAATGGCACCTACCTGAGAGGTGCCGGAACTAAGTTCCAGTGAGTTCCTGCTGAAAAAAGCCCCACTGAACTTATTTCTAAATAGGTTGCACTGTGAGAGTACTAGGGTTCACATTGGTGTTGCTGGCATCCACCTGTCTCAAGAGACAATGGAGTGCGACTTCAGGGTGAAGTCAAACTGCTGCATTAACAGCAGTGAAATGACCTCCCCAGGGCGCAAGCCTGGACAGTGTGTATGGAAGTCCTGGGCTACTCAGACATCATGACTCCCCTCTTGGCCTCACTGATGGGGTCCAAAGGAAAGCAGAGCAATATATTTGGCACCATCTTGGCTGCAGTTGTTGCTGGAAGGAGGTGTACAAGGCACCATGCAACTGTCTTAGGGATTTGTGTAGGGTTAACATAATGTCAGTAATAAGAGCAGCATAATTAGGGTGCAGGACTCACCCAAGACATTTTGTGGCGTGAGGTGAAAGAGAATATGACACCTCCACTCCCAGCCCATTCCATGTACTCTTAAATTTTACTGCAACACTGACAACTTGACAGTGTCTCTCACCATCTCTGGGGAACAGGTGAGGAGGAGGAGGAAGGCAGGCTGCATGGGACACAGACTCTCACCTTCCAGTACCTGCTGCCTGAGGCGGCTGTCTCACTCTACCTAATGGTAGAGCCGGTGTTGTCTTGGTGTCAGCTGGCTTCAAAGTGCAACTAGTTTGGAAACTTTGCACTTGACTATCAGTTAAGGTCATTGAATTGCTTGAAGAAACCAATGTAAATAGTATGAATGAGTTTTAAAATGGCACTTACCTTGAATGCAATCTTATGTCTTTGCTTTCATAGGTAACATGATAATCCAAGATGACAAATATGGGATATGACCTAGAGTGCCGTCCCCCCCGCAAACAGACCTATTTATTCAAATTGTATGGAAAACCAAATAAGTGAAAACTAAATTAAATGAAAAACAGATACCTGTATACTCTGCCAGCATTTTAAATAGACAAGGTCCAACATTTACTTGTGGAGTGATAGAGTACTGTAGAATCTTGCTTTTCAGAATAATAAACAGTACTGATGTTGAAAAATGAATAGGCTTTTTTTTAGTGGAGAAATAAGACAGGTCTGTTTTTTTCAAGTGAATCTTGAATTTCAAATTGGTTAGCATAATCATTTGAGTTAATTATAAACCAGGCTGTAGATGAAAATGTTAGGTTCAACTACAACCTTAGTCTACAAGTGCAGTTTCAGCCTTTTGGAATATTCTGGTCCCCTGATATTACTATTTAATTTTGTAATATGTAATGCTTGAGAATAAGATTTAAAATAAGACAATTCATCATAGTGTGAAAATATTCATTTAAGTGCAAGGCAACAAACTGATTCAGTTTGAATAAATGTTTAACTCATCAGATTTAACAATGATGAATCAAATGTGAAAACTAGTAACTTTTATTGATAACACAACTATATATCTCTTATAAAATCACATGGGATCGCAATATTGTGCATGAAATATTTTTTTCTTTAAGAAAATAATTTATCTGTCATAATCACAACATAGAATCTCTTCAATTACTGTAGGTATATTTTCTTGCAATGCTCTGGCTGTCAATAAATAATGGATCCACAGAGGCAACCTTAGCAGCTATAAATGAGTGAATACAGTTTAAAACTGCTGTCAAATCTTGAAATTCTAGTTCCTGAAATGAGAGAAAAAGGAAAAAAGGGGAAAAAATGGTGAAATATAAAGTTTCACACATTTTATAGGTCAAAATGCATCAAGAGCGTAAAAAGTAACTTCTTCTAAATTATACGCCAGATGCAACCTTCTTTAACATAATCTTTTCTCATGAATGAAGAATAATGTTTCCCCTCAAGGTAGGCACCCCTCCCCCACCGTTGTTGTTGTTAGAATTTACCGCATTTTTCGCCCTATAGGACACACTTTCCCCCCTCCAAAAATGAAGGGGAAATGTGTGTGCGTCCTATGGGGCGAATGCAGGCTTTCGCTGAAGCCTTCCAGGCTTCAGGAAGCTATCCGCAAGCCTTGGGAGCCTGGCGCAACTTCCTGCTGGGCTCCCTAGGCTTGCGAACAGCTGCTCAGCGCGCCCCGGGCTTCGAGCAGATATCTGCTAGCCTGGGGAGCCCAGCGGGAGTTCCTGACGGGCTCCCAAGGCTTGCGGATAGCAGCCTGTTCTGGGGGCTGGGGTCGGGGGAAGTTTGGGCTTCCCCTGCCCCAGCCCCGCGCCTGGGGAAAAAAAATTCTTTATTCCCCCCAAAAAACTAGGTGCGCTCTATGGGCCGGTGCACCCTATAGGGCGAAAAATACGGTATATACTGCCCTATATCCAGAGGTCTCAGGGCGGTTCACCATCTTTTGAACTGAAGTCTTTTGAAATCTTCTCAAGTTAAAATCTTAAAGTCCTTGCAGTTGGTTTGTTCTGCTGTTTGTGATCTCATCTCTTTTAGCATGCACATGTAAAAGGTAAAGGTAAAGGTACCCCTGCCCGTACGGGCCAGTCTTGACAGACTCTGGGGTTGTGTGCCCATCTCACTTAAGAGGCCAGGGGCCAGCGCTGTCCGGAGACACTTCCGGGTCACGTGGCCAGCGTGACATCGCTGCTCTGGCGAGCCAGAGCCGCACACGGAAACGCCGTTTACCTTCCCGCTGGTAAGCGGTCCCTATTTATCTACTTGCACCCGGAGGTGCTTTCGAACTGCTAGGTTGGCAGGCGCTGGGACCGAGCAGCGGGAGCGCACCCCGCCGCAGGGATTCGAACCGCCGACCTTTCGATCGGCAAGCCCTAGGCGCTGAGGCTTTAACCCACAGCGCCACCTGCATGCACATGTACTTTAGTCCAATTAAGCTCTAATTAAGAGGAGAACCTCTGTCTCTTAATGGCGGTGGCGTTGGAGGGTTTTTACCAGGTGAAGTGCTTTTACACTCAGCACTTCCTTGCCCCCCACATTCCATGCTGGAGTGAGAGCCCAGGTACCGAGGCAGACTGTGAGTGAAGCCCTTTCCCCTCTGTCCCGGGGGGGGGGGTATGCAAGCATGATTACCCCTAAATTACCCCTAAATCATCCTTGTTTTTCCTTCACCAGTGACTTCCGACTGTCGTAGGGCCTGCCTCCATTAAAGCAGAGCGGAACCAGATGCCTCAATAATGCTTTATTTATTTATCCCTTAAACATCCAGTGAGTGCATGAGCAAAAATATACATAATGGTACTTATAGATCTATTGGTAATACGTAATCTATTGCAAAAGAATTCATGCATCACACACTGCATATGCCCTTACCAGATGCTCAGTGCTGTTTTCCAGCACTAGACCAAGCTCAAACACTTATTTCCTTCTGCTGTTTGTCCAACAGTTGTTCAAGTATTAGTCATGCAATCAATGGGTCTTAAGTCAGTCATTACTAAGTAGGAATGTGTTTTGGTTCACTTATTGCTTTCAGCCTTCCTGACCCTTTTATGAAGTCCCATTGATTTCAGTGAGTCTACTCTAAGCGATGAAGCTGCATTGAATTCAATAGGACTTAGAGCACAATCCTAACCATGTCTACTCAGAAGTAAGTCTGGATCCAAATGAGAGATTCTGTGTGAGTTGCTGGAGATAGGATTGTGGGAGCCACTTTATGTATTCGTAGATTAAAGAAGAATGTCACCTTGTATATTTCTAGTGCTGCTGCTGAAATGTCAGCTGAGGGAAAGTTTGAAATGAATGCTCAAGTTCGTCCTCAGGTGAAACACTATATGAATTTCAAAGGAAGTCAGAACCATTTTAGTAAGACTAGTGAAGTTTCTTAGGGTGCTTGGAACATCTCTAAGCTGTCACCAGATCTGGCCTAAAGCAAAATTCAAAGCTTTAGGCCAGGGTTTGTCATTCCCTCATTTGGTATTACAGCTGAAGAATTTCAAAAGAAGCTACAAAAAAAAGAAAAAAGAAAAAAAAAGTGTTCACAAGGCTAGCAAAAGTTCTCAGGGAGGTTTCTTACATCCTCATTTTTTCAGCTTCGTGGTTCAAATTACTACTTTGTCTCACTACATTACAGAAGGATAACTAAAAGCTAATCCATCTGGGATTGCAAAATTGCTTAAACTGGAGGCCTATATACAGTTGTGTAGCACTGAAAGCAATGTGGATTGCTTGTATTTAGGGGCTTGTAAGGATATTGATGCAGGAAAAAGTGCTTTCTGCTCCCTCTGTCCCTGAACTGTAGCAAACTGAACAGCTCTCTACTGAGTTAAGTTTCCCTGTAAAATGAGAGAGTACTGGAGATTTATGTCTGGAGGTTGGTCAGAAGGGAGGAAAACTCCATGGAGGCATTGCTAGTCCTCAGGCACCATCAGTGTGCAGTTCCCTATAATTTAGAAGCTGCTGTCACCTTCCAGAAACCTCTTACCAACTTTATGCAGCAGGTTTTACTTTCTCTTCTGCCCATATTCCTTCTCCCTGTTTCAGGTCCAACCTACACTGGGGCTTGATACAATTCCAGCAGTAGCCACCAGCCAGAATGTCACACATTTGCGCTATCAAGTGGCTAGTTATAAACTAGAGGCCCATTTCACATAATCAAGGAAAATGTCTTGAGCAATAAGCAATGCTAAAATTGCTTTTGTGTGCACTTTAACTTGTTCTTGTACACCAGTTTGTGTCCTTCTTCAAATGAAGATTCCTAGAACTGATATCTCGTACAGTGGTACCTCGGGTTACAGACGCTTCAGGTTACAGATGCTTCAGGTTACAGACTCCGCTAACCCAGAAATAGTACCTTGGGTTAAGACCTTTGCTTCAGGGTGAGGACAGAAATCGCGCGGCGGCAGCGGGAGGCCCCATTAGCTAAAGTGGTACCTCAGGTCAAGAACAGTTTCAGGTTAAGAACGGACCTCCAGAATGAATTAAGTTCTTAACCTGAGGTACCATTGTACAGTCAGGGATAGGGGTGGTGATGGGAGACATCTGTACCCCCAAAATATATGGAATATACCCCCAAAACAATGAAATATATGGGGAGTTTAAGAGGGATGTCTCTTTCTACCAGCAGATACTTTTCACTGAATATTTATTTCAACAATCAGTATACCACTAAATCACAGTTGGTTGTACAGGAGTCCCAGTGCAACTCAATGAGACTGAAATGAGTTAAAACTATGAAATCAGAATTCAATTTAAAAGCCTGCTGGATTTTTTTTTTTAAGTCTTCAGTAAGCACTGGAAGTTCAACACTGGGGGCCTGACTGATCTCAGTTTCAAAAAATTGAGCCCTCCATACTGTACATGCATCTCCTTGTGAATTCAAGCCATGGGCGACCACAAACAGTGGCTACTTTGAAGACCTCAGGGATCAGGGAGTCCCTGAGGTATCCTGGTCTCTAGTTGCTAAGGCTTGAGAATTAATACAAGAACCTTGAACTTGGCTGGTGGTATATGGGCAGCCAGTGCAAGCTTTTGAGCCCCAGGGTTATGTATATAGATTTTTTGTTTTTTAAAAAAGAAATTTAAAATGTACTGTATGCTTACATTTGGAAGGAAATATTGGTGGAATGTTTGCTTTTAAAAGCCAGTGTACACATCCATCGGATGTTTCTCAATGTTCGTAAGTCCCCCCCCCCCCCACGCTAAACCTACATCATTTCCCGTGCAAATTTGCCAGCTATGATACACTGAAGAAAAAAAAAATCTCACCATTTGAAAAGGCAGTTCCATTTATGTTATTGTTATCTATACGGTATGTTTTTAAGCACCCTGGCTTCCCAACAGGTATGTCGAGATACTGAACATAGCCCTTCACCCTTCTGCACAAATCAAAGTGCTAGCTAGTTGCTTTTGGACCCACTACATTTTACACATTCCTTCTGCACAAAATTTCTTCACATAAATATGTTTGTGTCTCAAGGATACTTGTTGAGCAGTAAACTAATCAGCAAACTGCTTTCCTACCAGACGGCACATTATTGACCTTGAAAACAGTCCCTGTATAACAGCAGAGCAATCAGAACAATGAAATTACTTTGAATTTCAACTGTTTTGAATGCAGCTTGCTACTGATGCAAGACGTCAGTCAATATCAGTGATATCTATAGGTTATCCTGTTGATATCGATAGAAATAAGCACACAGGAAGCGCAACACCATCAAGCTCAAGCTCCTGAAAATAAATATGTGGTAGCATTTTGATCACGTTATGCCTTTGCTTTGTCATCTGCAGTGGCTCCCAGTCCATTTCCAGGCCCAATTTACTGTTTTTATTCTTTAAAGTCCTAAGTGGCTTGGGACCAAGTTACCTGAAATAGCACCTTCTTGTATATGTAAATACAGTGGTACTTCGGGTTAAGAACTTAATTTGTTCTGGAGGGCCGTTCTTAACCTGAGGTACCACTTTAGCTAATGGTGCCTCCCGCCACCGCCGCACAATTTCTGTTCTCATCCTGAAGCAAAGTTCTTAACCTGAGGTAATATTTCTGGGCTAGCAGAGTCCTGTAACCTGAAGCGTCTGTAACCCGAGGTACCACTGTACTGAAATCTTCAGATGCTCTGCTCTAAAGTGGCTGAACCAAATGAAGAGAGTCAGGTCACTGCTACGTCAGGGGTAACCAATGGGCTGCACTTTGAAAGTCGTTGGACTACAACTCGCACCACTGCCTAACAATTGGCTGGGGTTGATGGTAGTTGTAGTTCAACAGTCCATCTGAAGGACTACCCCAGCGCTAGACAGAGGGGCTTTTGGTTGTGGCACCAGAGTTTTTAAAAGCCTTCCCAGAGAGGTTAGCCTGGTGCCATCTTTATGCTTTCTTCAGCTCATCCATGTCTTTTACGTAACTAAGGTTCGGTTCTCTCAGTTATAAACTAAGTTTTCAATTTTGCTTCAGTTGTTTCAATTTTTTTTATTTGTTTGTTGCTTAGGGAGGAGACACATGTCTGCAACAAGGTTCTAGCATATTTGTGGGGAGCTCTTGTCTCTATAAAATGGCAACATAAAAACCCCATAATATTTAATACAGGAAAACTGTGGGCAGCTCCTTTGCCCAAAAGTCAATAGTGTGAAATTGAATCCCACTGAATATATAAATTTTTAATATAAAGATTCAAACAAAAACGTTTAGGGAAAACGTTATCATAAACTTAACCATAGTGTTTGCTGCCCAACAAATGCTGAAATAATTCTTTACTGGGCTGCTGTTGACATTTACTAGCTTATCTACTCAAGGGGAATGAAACTTGCATTATTTGATGACATTTTGTGTTTCTCATTATTGGCTACACTTTCCTGTCCAGCACCATCTGCCTCTCCTGAAAATCCATCGCTCCCATCAGTAACTCGGTCACTACTGTACTACAAACTGCATCAATAATAAATGTTGAGGTTATCAGCCTTTCTTTCTCCTGTGTCCTAGCAATGATTCTGAATCCAAAACAGGTCTTGAATGCTAGTATTGGCCTGTCCCTTGAGCCCATCAATCATCTTCCATTTTGTTCTTCTGGTAACACCTTAAAGCTACACGTACGCGAGGATTTGTACAAGCACAAAAATGTTATGACAATTTGGGGAATTCTCAAATTACTTTACAAAAGCTGATAAATATCTGTGTGGAGAAGGGAAGAGATGGGGTGAGGTGGGTTATGAAAACTGCACAGGATTAGTTACCAATTTAATATTTTAGTCAGACTAACATGAAAATCAGGGACTGTGGCCTGCAAGGGGTAGAGAGCGTCAGGATCAGGCCTGCCAGCCATATTCTTTCCCTCACCTCTGTTTTAACCCAATGTCTATTTGAGAGGCTGCAATTTAGATTGAAAGTCCATGTATGTGCATTGTCAAGGGTGTTATTTATTCCCTAAGCAGGCAGTTTTTCTGATGAAAGTAGATGCTTCTGAGCTGCTGAAAGATGCAGGCAAAAGTAGCTTGGAGTCAATGAGTATTAATTAATAAAGCTAAGTAATAGTCAGTGGTTTGACTACTGTGTTGAAGGCTTAAGGTAGGTTGCTAGAGGCCAGCCACATTGTCTTTTTTATTATTTCTTTCAGTTGTGGCATGTTAAAATCAGGCCTGATCAATTGCACATAGAGTGACAAAAAAGTGGCCACAATTTCTGGTGTTTTTGTGTAATAATCTATGAGCAATACTAGATGGTTATTTGTGACCTGGCTTGCATGGCACAGAAACGAGAAAACTTGAAATTATAATTGACTATGTAAGGTGAACTGGAATCAAGATTTTCTTGATATAAATTCAGTTTCATATAACACAGCAATATTCATTGCCAACCTTTGTCTCAATTTGTTTGGTTTCTGTATTCTGGAAAAGCAGCTTCACACGAGTTTTCCCATCATCTGATGACCCTTTGAGCTGAGAAAATTTAAATCTCCAGAGGACATTCTGCAAAGAAATGAAAGATAGTTAACATTTTGAGTTGATATTTTGAATATTCACCTTCCCGAAACAATTGAACATTTTGGGTTAGAAGTAAAGAAGAAATAAATGGTATATTGCTATTTTTTGGGGAAACTGAAGCATTACTTACTTCCAGTCAGCACACAAAACTGCTAAAGGTTTGTTGGTTTATGTAATGGTTCTAGGGGTTGCTCGTGCGTAAATCGGCGCCACACTTGGCTGAGTTACCTGGGTGAACCCTTTCTGTCCGGACAACCACTCCCCCGTGGCTGTCTCAATCGCTGGCAGAATCCATCAGTGGGCATTTCTTGAACTTCTTCCAGCAAAGAAGCTCTTTGATGCCTAGTCTCCGCCTACTCTCCCTGCGCGGAAACCTTCTGCACAGGGAGGGTGTGGGCAGCGGAGGACCCGTGCTCTCCCCGCTGGTCTCCGGCGAGGAGTCATGGAGCCACTTCGCCGATTCCCCTATCTGCCCCCCTTCTCCGCTAGTGTTATGCTGATTTCCTTCCCCAGAAGATGGGCTGCTTCTCTCCCTCCCGGTATGCTCTCCGGAATCCCTCTGGAGCCCTCCCTCTCCCTCTCCCTCTCGCTCCGATGGCAGTTCCCTGACAGTTTACTATGCTTATGAGGGCACTCAAAATATTGTTACTTCACTGTATTGATCTCAGTGTGGATTTTATTTCCTTGTTTCCTATCAGTGTGGTGAAATTCCATGCTCAAAATAAATTTTCAGTAATTTCAGAACTGAAATGGAAGACATTTTCTCACTAAAATCACTGAACAGAACGTTACAGTTATAGTTATATTTATTTATTTAATACCATGATTTGGACTTTGATGTGGTCTTCTTTATTTGTGCAACATCCTATTTCTAATAATCCTCTTAGCTGCATTAGCACTTACAGAAGCTGTTCACTTCCATCTGAATTCCATAGGTGATATCAGTTTGTATTAATCTGCCGACAGATGGGATTTGTATTTGCAAAGCAGGGTTTCTCCTTCCAGTACGTTTCCGTACAATTCAAAGCACAATTCAAAGTGTTGGTGCTGACCTTTAAAGCCCTAAACGGCCTTGGTCCAGTATACCTGAAGGAGCGTCTCCACCCCCATTGTTCAGCCTGGACACTAAGATCCAGTGCCGAGGGCCTTCTGGCGGTTCCCTCACTACGAGAAGTAAGGTTACAGGGAACCAGACAGAGGGCCTTCTTGGTAGTGGCACCCGCCCTGTGGAACGCCCTCCCTTCAGATGTGAAGGAAATAAGTAGCTATCCTATCTTTAAAAGACATCCTAAGGCAGCCCTGTTCAGGGAAGTTTTTAACATTTAACACTGTATTGTTTTTAATACTTGATTGGGAGCCGCCCAGAGTGACTGGGGAAACTCAGCCAGATGGGCGGGGTATAAATAATAAATTATTATTATTATTATTATTATTATTATTATTATTATTCCGCTCTCTCCACTGCAGTCCCCCTCACGCCCCAAAATCTGCTCCAGCAGGTTGGGGACCCTCTAGAACAGATTTGGAGGTGGGGAGCAGGGGGTGGCAGCGAGAGGAAAGAAAGTAGCTCCATTGCGCAAGTGTCTGTTCTGCTGGCACTGGCAAATAAGCACGATGAATGTCACCCCATAAATTTGGATGGAAATGGTCAGCTTCTGCAAGCGCTAAGGTAGCTAAGAAAAAGATGCACAGGAAATGGAACATCACACAATTAACCAACTCGCATGAGATTCTATGGTGTGATATTAAGATTGTCCTGTATGTTGCAGGGAGTCATTTCCCGTTCCTATGAGCCTGAGAGAATGGTCACTTAGATCAACCTAGAGAACGCAATATCAGAAGAAGCAGAAAAATAAATAGTGGCGGGAGGAAAAAAACCTTCCATAGATGGCAAACATGACTACTTGGGAGAATTTTTGTTCAGGCTTTTGTTCAGTTTCATAGCAAACCTTCAAGGTATAAATAATGTTTTTAAAGTAGTCAGTTTGACACAGTTCTTTTATGTACACAGTATCTCTGCCTCAACTTCTCTTTTCTTACTGTCATAATGAAATTTCTACTTTCTCCCCTTACTGTTGGTTAACGTTTTGTCCTTTTATTAGGGAATCAATGTGAAGTGACTGCTGTGGTGGAGCACTTTACAGCTTTTTCTGATAAATGGATTTAGTCGGAGCAGTATTTCATTGATCAAGCATTCTGTTCCATCATTAAACATTGACACAGGTAATGCAGATGTAATAATCTTCTCTTTCTGATTGAAAGTGTATTGGCTAATTTGATATGAGGCAAGCCATACCCCCTTAAATCAAACGTGAAGTTTTAAATTCAAATCCAAGCTGTTTGCAAAGGGCTTACTTGATATTCCATTAGCTTTCAAAAATAACTTAATTTTATATAGTTGGTGTCTTTCTCATATATAAAATTCTAGTTCTGCGCTCTTCATATCCTTCTTCATGCTGATAAAATTTCACCTGATTACTGTTCAAGGGTTTTGGAACTTACCTTGCTGTGTAGACAGAACTAGCCCAAAACATTTAATGCTTGAGGTGCTGCCACACCCCACCCTCAGCCCCATAAACAGAAGCATTCCTCTTCACTACAAATATCTGCTGCCTAAGGCAGCTGCCTCACTCCGGCTAATGGTAGGGCCGACCCTGTGTGCATATTCAGGGCCTTGAGCTCACATGTCAGTGAAGTGGCTCATAAGGTCAGTTTGATGGGAAAGGCACATAAATAATTTTTACGTGCAACAAGAACAACAAAATGTGCCAAGTGACTTACAAGCCATTTATTAAAAACTAATTAAAAATATTTCCAGTTATTTATAGATCTAAAAGAACCCTCTGCTGTCAGCAGGTAGTGGACTCTTTCCAATGTTAGTCACACTGAGTGTACACCTGTTAAAGCACTGAAGTGAAAGTTGGAAGGTCTGAGAAAGCTTTTTGAACACTGGGCATACCACAGCCTGCTTCAAGGACAGTGGTCATTCTGCCTCAAGGTGTTAATTTTGGTGATTAACAGCGGAGTGGGGAGGAGGGAGGTAGTTACGACTCCTACTGCTAGCACTTCCTTAGGCAACAATAATTCAAGCCAGGGAAGCAAAGTTATAGGACACCTCCATAAAAGATGCTGTCCTTAGATTATAGCATCTAAGTGCCGAATGTGTCTGGGGCCATTTACTGGGCAAAATGAAATGCCTTGCAAATGAGTCACAGCTGGCTGTCAAGAGTTCATCATCAGGAATGGGCAGACATGGTTATAAAAGGACTTTCACACCAGAACAGCTGCACTGGTCAGCGGTCTGCTGATGGAATGGCAGCAGGAAAGAATACACTTCAATGTCATGGAACAGGCATCCCAATAGGCTCAAAGGTGTTTTTGATTGGATTCACCCTGAATTTTCCACCACCAGAAAAGGATTAGCAACAGTTCTGTTTTCTCAAGGAACAGCATGGGTGCTTCATAACAGAACAAATTCTTATATTTCACCTTCTGCTTCCTCGTACCTTTGTTTTGTTGTCAATGCAGGTGAATCCTGAAGCAAAGTCTAAGGTGAAACACAAGCTTTCTCCTTGCCAGCTACATGTATAGGTTTTAGACTGGGGAAAGAGCAAAGAAAGCATATATGATGAACAGCAAATTATGTTTTCGCATTGTTGAAACTCCAACATACTTCATTTTTATTTTCTCCCCAAATAATTATATATTGCCAACTCTTATAAAAATATAAAGGTGGTGTGCAACAATGCACGTGATGCAAAATAACCACAATATTTTCCCCCACTAAACCACAAGCATATTGATTATTTATCACATTTCTATTCCACCTTTCCTATAAGGAGCTCAAGGTGGTGTACATGGTTCCTTTTTCTTCCCATTTTATCCTCATGAGATAGGCTAGTTACAGTCTTCCAGGACAGCCTGAGGCCATCCAGTGAGCTTCATGGCTGAGCAGGGATTTGAGACCTGGTCTCTGAGGTCCTAGTCCAGTGCATAGCTGTCAACTTTCAGATTTGAAAAGAAGCGATCAGCAGCCTCACCTGTCCCGGGGTCAGTCTACGGGATATCTAAAAATCCGGGTTATCAGTGGGAAGCAGCGGGAAACAGCGCTGGAATAAGGGAATTTCCCACAAAAAAAGGGAAGGTTGACAGCTATGGTCCAGTGCTCTAACTACTGCACCACAGTGGCTTACTGCTGGTTCAGGAAAGTTAGAAACATAGGAAACTGCCTTGTGCCAAGTCAGACCAATGATCCATCTAGCTCAGTAATGTAGAGACTTTCCTGGGTTTTGGGCAGATTTCTCCCAGCCCTATTTGCCAGTGGTGGATGGGGTCAATGCAAAAAGCCAACAGGGATATCCCACACACACTTTCTTCCATGCACAACCATTTATACACATCCATGCACAACAGCTACACAATTTATTCTCACACATAGCACACACTTATCCATGCATCAATACATACACACATCAGTTTTCACACTTCATGTACACAAAGCATACGGTCAACCCACAAGTGGTAATCAAGGTTTGTTCTCAGCTTACTGCATATGGTTTGTCTAGAGGAAGCAGACCCTGAGCCCAGGTTTGGATGTAACGCTAGGCCAGACTATAGGTTGTTTCCCAGCACTGTGGCTGCAGCAGGAGTGGGGGAGAAGTGAAGCACACATGATTTCAGCTGTGTGCAGCAGCATTTAAACCAGTTTATTTTAACTACTGTTAAAAGTGACATGTAAAATAGGCCACTGAATGATTTTCGTCAAAGATGAAATTTTGAAAGCACATCCTATATTCATTGGGACATTTTTTTAAATGCACACAGTAATGTGCACCTTATTGATATATGTACTCTGTGGGGTTTTCTCCTTTATGCAACACAGGCTGCTTAATGCCCTTCCATACTGCTTAAGACCATAGACTCTAAGTAGTGTACAATAAGGTAACCCCCCCAAAACCATAGAGATAAATTCAGTTTAAAATTAACCATAAAATAATAAATAAAAGCTTACACCATGTTATTTCAGTAAGCACAATCTCTTGTGCATGTGGATTACTTAAATAACAAAGGCAAAACTGCACATGCACCAATTCTGAAATCAGACATTCTTCATAAAAAAAAACTGGAACTAGAGTGGAGCAGAGTGCAAGGCAGAACCAATCTAGAGTTGAGGAATTCTGCTCAACAGGACCTCACATCTCATTTAGGAGCTGATGTTCTACTTTGGGAAAACTGCTATAGATTATTCTGTGCTCCTAGAGTCGAATCTGCACCAGCATTTTTTCAGTACCATTCCCCCCCACACCAAGGGAGTATTGCTTCTACCTTGTGATAACAAAGCCTTTTTTCAGTTTTCTGTACACTTGTTAAAAGCACCTTTAGAAGTATGCTGGCTTGATCACAGAGTAAATCAACTTCAAACTCAGCTTCTGTGATCTTTTTTCATGTTGATTCCATACACCTTGCTAAAATTAGTACAGCACAAAAAACTATGCTGCATGCTTATTTCAGTTTTCCTCTGAAATGGTAATGAGTATGATCAGAACTATACAACCCTATACTAACCACTGCCAGCCTAAAAACAAAACACGAATATGGAACACACAGAAATGTAGGGAGTTATTTTTATATATCATTTCTTAGACCACTAGTATGGCTGAATATTTATGCAGTAGCATTGGCACAATTGTTTTTTTTGGGGGCATTTAGCACTCTGCATGTTCCATTCCTTATTATGCTTAAGTGTACAGAATACTTGCAGAGATCTTATTTTTTATGTTAGTCCTTCCTCTGCCTTAATTTGGGTAAGGTTCTGCCCCCTATACCAATATAGTGCCTTGATTTATGAGTGGATCAGGGTAGCATACTAAACTTACCAAGTTGTGCAAAGGATCACCATCACCTTGTGCAAATAATGGCAAGAACTTAGTGTGGTTCCATGTCGTCATCAGTGCTTGAATTATAATGTGATGGCTCTTGAGCTACTGTTCAGTGCAGGGGTGGGGAATCAGTGCCTTTCCAGCCAGCATGGCCAATGAGAGTTGCAGTCCAACAACTTCTAGAGGGCTGTATGTTTCCCCATGTCTGGTTCAATGGGTTGTAGTTGACTTAGTAAGAGTAGGCCAACTAAATCCAGTGCACTTTAGTTAGTCGTGGCTAATGTAATGGTAATGTAATGCAGATGATGACAGCAGTCACAAAATTAAAAAACGCCTGCTTCTTGGGAGAAAAGCAATGACAAACCTAGACAGCATCTTAAAAAGCAGAGACATCACCTTGCCAACAAAGGTCCGTATAGTTAAAGCTATGGTTTTCCCAGGAGTGATGTATGGAAGGGACAGCTGGACCATAAAGAAGGCTGATTGCCGAAGAATTGATGCTTTTGAATTCTGGTGTTGGAGGAGACTCTTGAGAGTCCCATGGACTGCAAGAAGATCAAGCCTATCCATTCTGAAGGAAATCAACCCTGAGTGCTCACTGGAAGGACAGATCCTGAAGCTTAGGCTCCAGTACTTTGGCCACCTCATGAGAAGAGAAGACTCCCTGGAAAAGACCCTGATTTTGGGAAAGATGGAGGGCACAAGGAGAAGGGGACGACAGAGGACGAGATGGTTGGACAGTGTTCTCAAAGCTACCAGCATGAGTTTGACTAAACTGTGGGAGGCAGTGGAAGACAGGAGCGCCTGGCGTGCTCTGGTCCATGGGGTCACGAAGAGTCGGACACGACTAAACGACTAAACAACAACAACAATGTAATGCAAAACGAAGCAACAGAGGAAGGGGAAGGTTTTAGCTAAAAGTGGGATGGAATTAAAGGGGTTTGGACTGTGGATTTCATCATAGACCCTCTTGGTTGTCCCCCACCCCCAATAATTCAAGCACTGGTTATTATTCCTTGGAGTCGCTATTTCAAGCCTCTTATATCTCATTGCCTTCCTACATGTACCTCTGGACAGCATCCGTACCATTTCCCAATATAATCCCCCCATATGTTTCAGAATCAGAGGCATGCACTGATTAAAACACAATAGTATAGATTCACTGTTACAGTTCAGGAAACAGTATGGTTGCAAAGTTATGTAAGACTAATACTGTGGGACACACCTGCACAGATGGACATAGCATTATAGAAATGTTAGAGAAGGGGAATGGGACCAGTGGATCTGATCCCCACCCCTCACCCATTGTTGGCAGGCCATTTTGACAGGTGAGTGGGGCCCATCCACCTCACATACTACGCTACAAAGGAAAAGCCAAGCCAAGCACATGGGGATTTGAACTTACTGCCAATCCATGCAGATTTCAGGATCCACTTTCTACAGAGGGAGCTGATCACAGGTAGCCTGCACTCAGGGCCTATTAGACTTCAAGCTCTGCATTCTACTAGGATTGGTTGCGCTCATGAATTCAGCAGGCACAGCTGATTCCTACTGGCTTGCTCTCATTTGCAGTCAACTGACTGGTGGCAACAGTAAGCCTCTCTTGCCAGTGCCCAAGGGGGAGTGTGCTTTAAGGCACCTTGTTGTATATTGGCAGGCAATCCTCTACTTGCTCCTCACCTGATATTACATATCATGTCAGGTGTGCAGAAGATGGATGTGGTTGGGGGAGGGAAAACCTCATGGGCCAAACTAAGACCCATGAAAGGGCTAATTAGGTGGGCTCCAGTTTCCCCATGACTGTATTAGGGTACTATAGTTAGGGGCTTAAACTTGTAGGTACTCTGTGTGAGATTCATGGAATTTGCTTTATTGTTTTTGTAACTGATGGAAAAGCCAAACAGACTTAAATTTACCCCCACACTGCCAAAGTTTACTGCTGAGGGCAGATGTGCAATTGATTCTTAAGACTGTGGGTTTCTAAAATTAGATTTGAAGTGAAATGGACTTAACGACATAAAAATGACCAAGAAAAGTGAAAGTGTAATGCATTACTATACATAATGAAAACAATCTAAACCTTAATTGTGTAATTAAAGCCGTTCTTCTGGCAACAAACAGATAATTATCTTTTAATGACCTCATAAATCTAGCCTAATTAAACAGCTTTTAATATCTCATTTGAATTTATAGAGCCCATTATAGAAAGTTTTATTTTGCATTGTTGTCCCAGGGAGATGATTGATTTTTTTTTTCCAAATAAAGTATAACACTATTTTAGCTACTGCCTGAATTTAGCATTAGCTGCCAGGCAGCAATTATATGCTTTGGGTGAGAGGTAGCTGCTACCGGATGAGAGGTAGCAGGGATGTAACACCACATTGGTAGATGTGGAACTCATTGCAACATGGTGTAGTGGCAGCTGTTAACTGACATGGCTTTAATATAAAACACTTAGCATACTTATCTATGGACTTTGCTGCTCATTTGATGGGTTCAAATAATTTAGTTCACAGAAATTTCTCTTCCCCCCCCCCCCCACAAGGATGATGGAAAAGCCATTGTAAAATGTAGAAAATTTGATGAGGCCAGTTCTCATATGATCCAACTTGCATTATTTTAAAATGTGAAAAATATTAATAGAGAAGTATGTGATTTATTAATTTACTTCCTAAAATTTAGACACTGCTTGATTGAAACAACAACAAGTCTCAAAGCGGAAGAGAGTAGAAGGAAGAGCATGAGAACCCAAGGTTCATTTGTGCTCATTACATAATAACACTAAGCCACTAAGTCCAAAATGTGCCATTAAAACAAACCATGGCTTATCTAAACAAACCATGGTTTCACATTATGCCTGAACCCAGCCACTGTCTGGAAGTTTTGTGGCACCCTATAAGAATCTTTGAGAAAGTTTGCGTGCCCAAATATATCTGCCTGTCTTTATAATATAGAATGAAGTTAGTCATTACTATTTCTCTGTTAGAATGTAACTACATTAAGGCTTCTAAAATGTTTACCTGCGTGTAGAAAAATATAGCTATTTTATTTTATGGAGACTACTTTAGAATTTGTAGCACCACTAGGTGATAGTGTAATAATAGGCAACAGTGGAAAACATCAGCAGGGTCATATAATGTAGCATCTGATGTGCTTCAAATCAGGTAGGTGGTTAGAATAACATGATTAATGCAAGCTAAGAAAACGAAACTGGCAACAGAATTCTGAAGTAGACCTGCCGGGAAGTGATATTTGTTCCAATGAAGTTACAGGAAAAATACATTACTCAATATTAATATGGATAGATTTTTGCCACCTCTGTGTTTGCTCTATAGGAGAGTTCAGATTAAGATGTGGGGCATAAATTTCAACTTTCATTTTCTAAAAAATAAATAAATGTCAGAGGAGAAGGAACTGTGTCCAGTTGAAGAATGCTATTGACATTGACCCACTGACTTTTGTGCAATCAGATTTATTTGGCTTAAAATTCGTCTTCTTTTGCTGTAGTAAACTGGGTGCAGTGAGTAAATAGTGCAAGCATACGACTATGAACCACGCTGTGAACAAGTAAATCAGTCAAAGCAGAAGCTTCTCACATAGGTCATCAACAGAGTCAAATCATTGCCTTCTGTTTACCTACACTACAGGGACACGGGTGGCGCTGTGGGTTAAATCCCACAGAGCCTAGGGCTTGCCGACCAGAAGGTCGGTGGTTCGAATCCCCGCGATGGGGTGAGCTCCCATTGCTCGGTCCCTGCTCCTGCCAACCTAGCAGTTTGAAAGCACAAAGTGCAAGTAGATAAATAGGTACCGCTCCGGCGGGAAGGTAAACAGTATTTCCATGCACTGCTTTGGTTGGTTGGTCATGCTGGCCACATGACCCGGAAACTGTACGCCGGCTCCCTTGGCCAATAAAGCGAGATGAGCACCACAACCCCAGAGTCATCCGCAACTGGACCTAATGGTCATGGGTCCCTTTACCTTTACCCTACACTACAGCCCCAGATCTCTAGCCTGCTAACAATAAAAATAACTTTAAATCACACAACTCATTCAGCAACACTAAAATAAAAAATATACAATTTAAACAACTATTAAAACAATTGTAAGTGACAGGAGCATTGTTATCCAAAAGTCTGACTGAACAGTCAGGTTTTAACCTGGCATCTAAGATGCAGCAGTGTGAGCATCCCTCTGATTTCAAAGGGAAGGAAGTTCCAAAATTGGACTGCCAGCAGGGAGAAGGTTTG
The DNA here is from genome assembly GCF_951804945.1 of Podarcis cretensis. Classification (NCBI taxonomy): domain Eukaryota; kingdom Metazoa; phylum Chordata; class Lepidosauria; order Squamata; family Lacertidae; genus Podarcis; species Podarcis cretensis. The sequence continues at coordinate 99,704,715 of NC_137172.1, forward strand.
CCCTTGCATCCCAGCCAAATGAAGGGATTGATCAAGTGTAACTTCCAGACAGGAACATGTCCAGGTAACCTAAGGTGAGACTGGAGTCAGAAGGAGGCTGTTGTCCCACTGGCTGCTACTCAGCACGCTCATATATATGGGACATGTGTTTTAAAATTAGTTATTATTCTTACATAGATGTTGAAATATCATGCTATGTACATTTTAAATTACTTACCCCTGTTCTCTGAACTTCCAAAAAAATTGCTTTTTGAAATGATTTTTCCCATACTGCCAGGTCACTCCCCAGTTCCACATTGAAATAGTGGCTCTTGCCATGTCCAACCACAACACTGAAACAATATGGCCTCTGGTCTTCAAGCTCATAGTCTTGGTGAATACCTAGATATAAGTTTGCTTGTAGCCAGCAATCATCATTAAGCCAGAGCTGAAAGACATATTTTAGCAAGCGATATTTCATCAGAAAGGAGTGCTGGAAAATGTACATACTTGCTCTTTGTTCTTGTTAATGTAATTCCCTCTATCAAGGAACATAACCTGCTGAATGTGAGGATTTCAATTTGAGAATCAAAGTTATGCAGAAAAAGGAGGAACTGTAGTTTCATTGTGATGTTGAGCATCAATGACCAGGAGCAAAGCAGTATTAATATATATGTTTTATATTTATTTTTCTGGTTCTCCTGGCTTTACCATTGGAGAACCAGGGAAAACTGATTTAAAGTATGTGATGATGATTATTTATTGAATGTTGCCCATCAACAAATATTTCCTGGATGGCTTACAAACAAACAGACTGATTAAAATTAACGAAGAGCAATGCACAACAGTAAAAAAAAGAACCTTTACAACAAAAGTAGATCAAGAAAATAGAAATAGCTCATTTGGCTCAATACAGCAAATTGTTTTTGATGACAGAGATTCAGTCTACCCATAGTGTAAATCTCATTTATATTTTTACTTAGCGCAACATTCCTCAATAAGTTTACAACCAGTACGTAAAAGCAAAATCAAACTGTTTGTTTCAACATAAGGTACAGTCACACAGCCTCACTCCTGTGTTGAAGTGAACTGGGAAACCCCATAAATTGGAAGTTTAGGGTATGAATTGCAGCATTTAGGCCAGAGTAATGCTAGGGGGGCAATGTATTTCAGACTGACTTGCTCAGTGGTGATCTACCGTCATATCTGATATGTGGACAAATGTAGGGGTGAACCCCAAAAATATGATATTAAAATGACAAGTAATAGCAATATTAATATGCTAAAATGCTAAATCCACACTGATGTGTGTTTTAATTAACACCGGAGCTTGTGACAAACAATACTGTCATGCTGATATATTTTAATAAAAGGTATCCCCTTTAGAGATCCTGCACATCAGGGTATGCAAATCAAACAAGCAGCGTTTTTAATTATGAGCATATAATATTAGTTTTATGCTTCACAGATTGCTTTGTTTAAATATCTTCATAATGGCATCCCTGTGAAGCAGTAGAGCCAGGAAACATTATGATGGTAAAGTTTTTTGGTTTTTGTTTTTGAGAATCCCAGACAGAAAACCTACCAAGGGGAGGGGAGAAATCAAACCGTATATGTCTTCTGCAAAAAAAAAAAGTCTAACAAGTATTTCATCAGTATGCAATAACCAAATGACTTCATATTTATATCTGATTTTGGGCTATGTATGTATGATATATAAATATATATTAGTCTTATGCTATTGGTTCTTCATTTATTCACACTGAACTATTTTAATGCTACTTCCACATGGTGGTACAACAGTGGGGGAAAAAACAGATACGGAAACATGGGGCAAAGCGTGTTCTACTTCAAGGAGAGCACGTGTTGTGGTGGGGGCCACCAGGACACTCCAAAGTTGGGGCCGGCTAATTGACTGTTGACCACTGATGCGATTGGGGCTTCCCTTGTTGTTGGGAAGAAGTTAATGTTGCCATTTGTTGGTTGACAGCCAGAAATGCTAAAACTTCTTGCACGAGGCTAGGGCTTCCTTTTTTCGCCCGTGCATCGGATTGCCCATCCCCCCCTCCCTAGAATAGGGTTGTTCGCTTTGACCTTGGTCGTCTGCTTTGGAGCAGGGGCCCGGTATGAATTTTGTCTATCTGGCTGATTGGCTGGGGCCATTTGGTTTTTGCCTACTGCGTAGCAAATCGTCACAACTTGTAAGGTTCGCGGTTAGGCATTGGTTTATGGTTTGGTTGGTTGAGGGGCATGGATTGGCTGTGCCTGCCCCTCTAATGCTGCTGCTGCAAGGGATTCCGTTAAAGGAATTGGGGGCTAACTATTGCTTGTCCACTCTGTCAAGGGGGCTCGGGCCATAGCAATGAGCTTCTGGTTGCATTTGGGGAGGGCTGAGGGCAGGTTCCCTGCTCCGACGCTACCCCCAAGTGTATTCCCCTATTCTGACTTTCGCATCGTGCGGAATGTCAGTCTGTCCCCCATGGTGGGGGCAGATAGTCGCAACCCATGCCTAAGCAACCACTCACAAATTTGTACTTTAATAAAGTTGTGGCCAAAATTATGCCAAAAATCTTAAACAAAAATTCTGTGTGATGTGTGAGTTATTGGGGTGGCCCTGGGGACCACGACACGCAAATGCCTGTAGTTGGACAATGGCTTCTTTAGCTCCTCTTTTTGTTCATCATCCCACTCCTGCCATGGAATTTGAAAGCAGATGATGGTTCTGTCCATGCATTGCCCTAAGCAGAGCAGGGAGAATCAGGTGGACAGCAGGTCTGAAACCACCCAATATATGAAGGGCATTAAAGATTATTCATTTTTTAAAAGTTTGTATCATGAAAAGTCAGCAAGGAAAAACTTGCTTGCATAAACAACTCAAAGGAACATTTTCTGCAGAGCAAACTGCGCCTTAGAATTTGTAATAGAGAAGCTTTAATCTCTTCTGAAAATTAAGTTTACTCCAACCTAATTGATTTGCTCTAAGTTTCCTTCATTATCATTTATACTGAAGTGTCAACAGAAGAATGGCTAGACTTGTACACTGAAGCTTTTTGTGTTTCAGTTAATGTATTCATCAAGACTGACAATTAAGTGTTCATTTATTAAAATGTCAGGAATGTAAAGGGCTGAATCGTGGGCAGCTTATTTCCAACTCTTCCCCTCCCCACCTCAAAATGAAAACGTAGCATCAGAATTGGCTGTTAAGTTGGCTTCTTCTTGAAATTAACCCTACGAGAATATTAGGGAAATAAAGAAAACAAAGGGCATGCATCAGTCCTTGGGTAAGAACTGAATGTGTCTACCTATCAAGAGCAGTTTTCCAGTCATTCAGAGTGTGTTCCTCTTCTCTAGGGCTATCAGACACTCAGGCGTCGCTGTAATGTTTAATGAGGGAATGCATGCAAAATTCAAAACATGTACATTCCACCAGGATCATAAAATAGTTGATTCTTGGAGCTTATCTGGGTGACCAGTTAACTGTTCAGGCATATGTGATTTGATTGGGCTTGATGTTTTAGACCTGCATATTACTTTATACAAAAAAAAAAAAAAAAAGTCTCAAAGTTAGCACCAAACCTGCTTGTACTGTAAAGGAGAAACAGAACTGCATATAATCAGCATACTGAGGGCAACACACTCCAAAACTCCGTATAATTTCACTCAAGTATTAAAACAGCATGCGTGGCAACATTCCCCAAGCCATGCCTTCTGGAGGAAGTCATGAAGACGGGACAGGAACCAGCGCAAAGCCATGCCTTAGAAGTTGCCTTCTATTGGCAGAACTTTGTTTCATCCAGCCTTGTGGTGGAAGCATCCCTCCTGGATGTCAGTCAGCCCTATTACCTGAAATTATTTTTACTTGAGATGTTAGGCACCAAATCTTGAACCTTATGCATGCAAAATAGTTGTTAGGCCACTAAGCTATGCACAGGAACATCAGCTGAAAGGGGCAATCTTACTCCCCCCACAATACATTATATATGAAATGGATTGTGTTGAATAGGGGTAGCCAACATGGTGCTTCCAGATGTTGTTGAACATGCACTCACATTATTCCTGGCTGGGACGTTGTGAGTTATACTGCAGCCATATCTGAAGAGCACCATGTTGGCTCCCCTTGATAATTGGGTTTAAGAATTGTCCGCATTTGTTCAGAATGAGCCAAGGCCTGATCATCAAACACAAATAATGGCAATAGTTCATTGCTAGGAACTAGCTTTGTAATGTAGATTAAGTTTTGGCTAACTACTTCTTATCCAAGAAAATTAATCTGAACACATTCTATTTTAATTTCTGAAAATCACAGTCTCCCATTCCAAATGTAGTCCATAACTTAACAGGAGACCTACCTTGTGGACTTTAAATAGAACCTCACAGAGGTTATAGGTTTTTTCAGCTCGTACCCAGTCTAGAGTGCTAACCTGCAATACCAAAAGAAAATATATATTATTAGATACATTGGGTCTAATACTTTTTGCCAAAAAAAGATATTCTCCTACTATTCTATAAACTTTTAATTTCTTTTATTTATTTATTTATTTTAATCTGGTTGTTCAGTTAATTGAAGGCTATGTGTTCATTCTCTGGAGCAACAGACAAACATAGAATAGATACTGTTTTTATTTCTTAAAAAGCAGGAAATTTGAGAACAGTTATTCATTGTACAATGGCTATTCCTTCTGTAGCAACTCTTTTTCATGCATCACACGGAGGCAGCATATCTGGGCTTTAAATATGTATCATTACACGCACCCTGCTTTCTTTTGGGAACTCAGACTTGCTTAACGTAGGGCTCCCAGTTGGGTTCCCCACTGAATAGGGTGTAACTTGCTGAGATCTAACAATATGACAGCGCTATGTGCCCATAGAGTGCTCTCTGGAAAAGCCATAAGGGAAAAGTGAACTCTGTTCCGCAGGTAGTGCAAGTATATGCCTAGCAGCAAATGTGGAGGTAAATTTGAAGAGACTCATCATTGTCTTAAAACATTTTGATAAATCGAGGCATTGCAGCAATCCGTAAAACGCATATAGGCTTACAGGATCAAGCTTTTGTTTGAAAAGCAGCTTATTTCATCTGTTGGAGACGCTGTGAAACAAACCTCAGGAAAACCACTTAAGGAATTTTTTTTATCCTAACACCATTTAAGTCACTGCTGAGGCCATGGAGTTAAAACATATTGTAATAGCTATTTAGAAGTCCCACATTTGCCCTTGTAATTATATTTATACCATTATTATGTGTTTTTTAAAAAGTGTTTTGCTTAGCCCTCTCTGGGATTATAGTTACAATGAAGTAGGTAATCAATATATTAAATTAATAAAAAAAAAACTAATGAAGAGAGAATTAACCCCCCCAAACCCCTTCACTGAATATCTGATCTTTATTACAGATACAGGCATCACTGTTGGCTCTGACAGACAGTTGACTTCTTTAGCCAATGATGCTGTTGCACGTTGCCCCGATCGCTGAGCAGTGCAAGGTTCTAGGGGTTCCAGGCATGTTTCCTTTTGGAATGAGGCACAGTAGATACTGTGGTGTCTTTATGATGTATGGTTTATTTACACATGTGTACAACCTGAGCCTATGGTGGAGAGATTCACAGCATTAACATCCCAAAAGTGTCTTGCTTCTCCCATAGCAGCAGCCTCAGATTCAACACAGCTCTCAAATATTGCTTTGACTTTCTCTCCTGCTTGCTGCTTTACTTTTAGGTCACATCGCTGCAAAACTCCAACCCCAAGCTCTGGCTTTGTCTGTTGAGGGAGGGGTCCCCACCCATTGTACTATCTTGCACAGAGCCCCTTAAGCCCCCATCAGCTCACCAGGAAGCTAGCTTGGCTATTTCCCAGATTTAAAAGGCTTGATTAGCTTTTAACACGTGCTGGATTCATGCAGTAGAGGGGCCTGGCAAGCCCCTTCCAAAATTCCTAACAATACAAAAGAAAAAGAAAGAAAAAGAAACAGGCCCAGTTATTTGCCTTTGCACTGCTTTTATCGAGAATAATCTGCTATCCAATGAATCTGAAGGGCTATGTTTAACCCGAGTTGGGTGAAGGGAAAAGAACTTCCTTAAATCCAGTTGCTTTCAATCAGCTGGATTGTGGGCTGAATTGCCAGCCTCTCTATTAAGAAGTGCTTCTGTCATTCCTTTTTGCTCCGCTGTTCTTTCCTTTCCTGTCATTCCTTTGCTTTGTGTAAAATGGCTTTGGCTTTTAGCTCTTGGTGCCAGAGCTGAATTGGTCACAAATGACCCCCTGCTCCCTGTCCCTATCAACAAAAGCTTAGGCTTCCTCACCATCCTCTGTTATGTTTAGGATTCCTTTTATCTCTCTGATGTTCTTGCAGCCTGCCATGCTTTTTGCAGCAAAGATTGTTGGGGGTGGTACAAAGGGCACAGAGTATATTCTGAGTGTTAAAAAAACAACCCCAAAAGTATAACACTTAAAGCTATATTGAAACTGTCTGCGTATCCCAGTGTGCAAGGTTATCATTAGAACATGAGTGACATTTTATGGGCTTTCAAGCAGCAAAATGCTCACAATACAATGAGATGCTATCTAAGAGGAAATTGACAGTATTTGCAGACTTCTTCCTAAAATATGTCATATCATTTGTAACTATAAAATAGTACCTGGGCCACTGGTACATCGTAAGATCCCTAACTCCAACAGAGAGCAAGATTTTTTGGCTGCACGACTCAGAATTTGGAATTCCTTCTTTACAAATCTGCTCTTAATTGCTTAAAATACTTATAACAGTGGAAGCATAAGTCGCAAATCAAATGATAGGCCAATGGTTTAAATTTTATTCTTGGTACAAGCTAACCATTTGGAACGGTGGGATTCCAACAGCATATGAAAAATTAGAGAAGAGGGGTCAGACTTGAAAGGAAGGTGTAGCCATAATTTTAAGGTGATAAACCACACTCTAGTTTCCACAGGCCCTTGTCCGGTTTCCAGGCATATGGCTGCATAATGGGACACAGTTTGGCATACCCAGGATTTTACGAAGGAATTTTGATTGGCTGCATTCCAGTGAGTGGTCAACGGCACCAATCCATAATAGTATGCCATACAGAAGTTTTGGATTTACTTTGGCATTGAAAACCTTTAGTGTAGCAGGAACATATTGGTTCCCTCTACTGGAAACAAACAAACAAACAAACAAACAAACAAACAAACAAACAAACAGGTGATAGCCAAAGCACAGGTATCTGTCACGTTTAGTGCAAACTTGGGATGGTTTTTCCAAGCATTCTGTTGGAAGTGAATGTCTAAGTATTTAAATTTTTTGACCACTAACAAGTGGAAGAATGTAAGTTCAGTGTTCTGATGGGTGCATGGAGTTATGTGGCTCCTTTTATTATAACTATGGACAATTAGGTTGCTGCTTGCTGAATCGGGGCTAATATTGCAACATGATAATAATTACCCCAGAATTAACTGAACAATGTTGTCATAACATATTATTGATATTGTATACACCTAAAAAGACAAACTGTCATCTTCAACATTGCTGAATTCCTATTAAGCTCAGTTGTATTGTGAACATTCATCAACTTTCAACTATTCCGTCATATTATTAGATTTTTCAGTACAATAAATCATCAACAAGTTATTTACTGGATTACAGTACCTTAAGTAAAAGAAAAATTTGTAAATCTTTGATGAGAAAGAGTAGATAGGAATGAACTGGCAAAACTCACACCAAATGTGGAATGAAGAATGCTGACCTGTAAAAATTGTAAGTGCTGACCTTAAAACTACATTTCAGTGTTACCAAAATGTCTATAAGTGCTTAGAAGAAATGGGTGGTCCTAATCTAAATGCTTCTATTTACATTTGTAAATCAGAACTGAAGAAATCTAAGTAATTTAAAATGGCTCTTTTCAAATAGTAATATGTCTTTCTCTCCCTTTACAAAAAATAAAAATAATAATGCTTCTTTATTTCTCCTGGGTTTTTTGTAAAACTAACATTCTGTTAATGCTGCCCTGATTTCACTAAGGTCATATGTTATTATTTCTCTAGATTAATAAGGCAGTGTGTGTGTTAATGGGCAGTGAATGGAGAAAGTGGTCCTGGCTTAATCCAGTAGTGCAGGCTGTGCACACTTGTTTCGGAATTTATTATTATTATTGAATTCATATACTGCTCTATAGGGACGCGGGTGGCGCTGTGGGTTAAACCACAGAGCCTAGGACTTGCTGATCAGAAGGTCGGCAGTTCGAATTCCCGCAATGGGGTGAGCTCCCGTTGCTCGGTCCCTGCTCCTGCCAACCTAGCAGTTCGAAAGCATGTCAAAGTGCAAGTAGATAAATAGGTACCGCTCCAGCGGGAAGGTAAACGGCATTCCCGTGCGCTGCTCTGGTTTGCCAGAAGTGGCTTAGTCATGCTGGCCATGTGACCCGAAGCTGTACGCCAGCTCCCTTGGCCAATAAAGCAAGATGAGCGCTGCAACCCCAGAGTCAGTCACGACTGGACCTAATGGTCAGGGGTCCCTTTACCTTTACCTTTATACTGCTCTATACCTGTAGGTCTCAGGGCAGTTCACAGGATAAAATCAGAATATAAAACCACAAAGTACATAATCAAAAGAAAACCAACAACAACCCACAACACATTTTAAAAGGGCATAGGATGTAAATCAAATCAACCAAAGGCCTGATTAAAGAGGAACGCTTTTGCCTGGCGCCTAAAGGTGTATAATGAAGGTGCCAGGCAAACGTCCCTGGGGAGAGCATTCTACAGAAGAGGAGCCACTACAGAAAAGGTCCATTCATCTGTTTGCGCAAGAGTGGGATAGAATTTAGCTTATTTAAGAAGAGTCTGCTTGCATGGTCAATGTATTAGAAAATGACTAAGAAAGGTTTGTTGTTTTGAACCTAGAACACAAGTGCTTAGGGTTCATCAGAGAAACTACCCCTATTCATATTGTCCAAATGAGACACTGTTTAATAACCTTGGGTACTTTGGAGAACCAAATTTCTTCACTGTGTTATAGGTGTCTGCTCACTGAACTCCTTGAGTCTAGGTGCTTCTTTTGCCTGGTAAAGGAAAGCCTAGTACAGAACTCAGTGCATAGGACAAATGAAGATCGTTTCCTGCCAAACGTCTCCACTGTCATGGAGGAGGAAGCGGATCCACTTGTTATTCCTCAGTGTGGGAACTCCTGAGAGTGTAAGCAACCTATCTTGAACTGCTTCCAGTCTAATCAAGCCTCACCGTACACCTATTGACTGGCTTCTCAGAGCTCCAAGAGGAAAGGACATTGTACGTGAAGTCCAGTACCCACTGCAAGGAGAAGACAGTCACTGAACCTGACTCCTTTGTGTTAAAAGAAAGGCAGTTAACCTTAGCTTACCGTACTATTCACTCCATAAGACGCACCTGACCATAAGACACACCTAGTCTTTAGAAGGGGAATGCAAGAAAAAAATATTCTTTAAAGGAAGCACTGAGCAGAGCCTGTATGCATCCCAGGCTCTGCTCAGCGCTCCCTTTCACGAGCCGCGTGGAGCGTGTGTGTGGCGCTTGCAGGCTTTTCCCCGAGGAGGGAGAAGGACAATCCGTCACTGACAGGTTGCCCTTCTCCCTCCTCGGGGAAAAGCCCCCAAGAGCCACACACACACTCCGTGCGGCTCTTTAGAGGGAGCGTGGCTCTTGCTGCCTTTTGTGGGAGGTAGGGGAAGGGATAGAGCGCGGCTAAGCCAGAAACTAGAACAGCGAGAGGAAGTGCAGCGATCCCTCTCGCTGTTCTGGCTTCTGGGATAGCTGCCCAGCCTGCATCCATAAGACATACACACATTTCCCCTTACTTTTTAGGAGGGAAAAGGTGCGTCTTGTAGAGCGAAAAATACAGTAATTGTGCATGGGAAGTACCCTTTCAGATCATCCAAACCTATACTGCCCTAGCATACCAGAGTTTCCCAGTGTTTCTGAATGTCTCCATTTCCTTCTGGAGCCTGTCCTCTGGAAGAATAGAGTAAGGGTTGCATCAGGAAATGTGTTTTTCTCCAAGACACACCCAGCATTAATATTCTTGAACACGGAAAGTTGGTATACAGACTTGCTCCTCTCCCAGAATTCTTTAATTACCATCTGATTTATTTAAACATAATTAAAATGAATTAGAAGTGGGAAATGCCTAGTAATAGCTTATTGAGAATCTTTTGTGATCACATTTGTTTGCTGTTTTATTTAACACGATAGAGTCTTGAGGACAATAGTTCAAAAGACTTTGCCAGCAACAAGACAAAAACGTAATTTTCAGTCCCTAATTAGCCTCTTGAGCAACTGCAGTTACAAAATAATTGCCAAGGCCTGCACCTGCCCAATTCTTGAAAAGTTGTTTAACTCCTACAGGGGCCTGTTGGGTGCCATTTATGAAGTCTGTCATATATTAAACTACTTTCCCCAAAGGTAGCAAAAATTGTGGTATCTCTAAACTTGACAGATTTTGTACTCCTAACACCACGTATATCAGAACACCACATATATCAAAATCCCACAACATAGGCATTCATAAAGTTTGACTGAAGGGGTACAACTATGCAGCTGAGTGAGGCTGAGTGAAATTAATAACATTTTACTTAAAATGATATAACTATTTTTAAATAAAAGTAATAGTTAGATCTAAATCTAACTAATAGTTAGATCTAAAGATAATCCTTGCAAAAAGAGGAATTAACTTAATTTCCACACTGAAAATGAGACACCTTGCGCTAGTTTTCTTGAGACAGCTTCATTGCTTGTACTCTTCTTTTAGCAAAATAATATGGGAAATTAAAGATGTACAATCTTATGTACTTGAATGGTGTCTAATGGGTTGCAGATATCTCTGTGTGTGGATTTGATGCTTGTAGGTGTACTCAGCTCTCTAGAGTCTCTGAATTTTAAAGTAATCATTGTTCCCATTAGAAAAATGGAAAGAAAAAAACAAAACACCCAACCAGTTGATCATATTCCAAACAAATATTTCCAACAATAAAAGAGCAAATTCAGCAATCTTGCTCATAGTATAGATTTCATAGATAAAAACAAACAAAACAAACCCAACAAAGCCTACACAACCCAAGCAAATAGATTAAAGCTTTCTGATATGTCAGTTTTGCTAAAAAGGTACCATTGTGATCAAGGGATTAAGTCTTTCCTTTCTAGTGAATGTTTTTGCTGAAGTCTTCCTACAGTTCTTGAATAACAGATTAGCTTAAAAAAAAAAACCTGGTTTAACCCATCTAGATTGACAGTGCTAATACACTGCTTTGTCCCTATAATTCAGCATTGATGAATGTGCTGATCTTCGCAAGAAGGGCTTCTTAGACATGTAGTTGCGAGATTTTCTATGCTGATGTTAAGTGAATTTTTAAAGAATATATATAAATACACAGCAGAACACAATTCTATGCACGGAAAGGCATAGGAGTGAAGAGCTTTCCTCTGCACTGAAATGAGGGAGCAGAAGATGGATTTGAGGGAACAGTGTGCTGGTAACCCTGATGGGTGTGAGAATACAAGGCGGCCAAAGGTCAAGGGGAGAGAAGCACAGGAAGAGGAAGCAAACTCAAATAACTTCAGCAGAGTGCAGAGGTGGGTGGGGGGAAGAGTAGCAGCTTCAAGAGTCTAAATGAGGAGAAATGCTCCTGGAACAAGGCTGGAAGGTGAGCCCCCCTTCCAGCAATAGAGATTCTGTTGGAGAAACTGGACATGGAAGAAGGGGTGAATTTTCTGCATGGGCACAAATCACCCCATGTACCGTGGTACCTCAGGTTAAGAACTTAATTCGTTCTGGAGGTCCGTTCTTAACCTGAGACACCACTTGAGCTAATGGGGCCTCCTGCTGCTGCCGCGCCGCCAAAGCACGGTTTCAGTTCTCATCCTGAAGCAAAGTTCGTAACCCGAGGTACTATTTCTGGGTTAGTGGAGTCTGTAACCTGAAGCGTCTGTAACCTGAGGTACCACTGTATAAGATAAGCCAATAGATGCAAGGTCAGTGGCAGCTATATAAGTGATTATGGCATGTCAGCTTATTCATCGGCCCATGAGTCGGAGTCGGTGTTATGTCTTGAATTGCTGAAGCAACAGATAGATTTTCACATATAAGCTGTATGTATATACCAACATGTGGAACTGTATTACTGAAGCCTTATCTTCTGCAGCAATAAACTATTTTGGACCTTAAGCTGCCTCTGTGTAGTGACTGGAACTGGGGGCAACTTCTGCTGTATCTCACATCAGATTCCCAACAGATTCCACAATATAGCATTAGGTGCAGGCACACCTATCTATGAGGATTCTGCAAGATCCCTCCTATTTTAGGTGGTTGGGAGCTTGATATGAGGATGCTGGTTGCTAATTTTTCTCTACTGAAATAGTAAGGATGGTGTTTTAACTCCTAGAACCAGATTGGTGTCCTGGTTGTTCAGTACAAGAAAAAAACCCAGACAAGGTACAGGCCTAAGACTCCCAATAATCTTGGGTCCATGGGGTTAAAATCACATGTATTTGGGGGCCTAATGTCTACTGCATCCTCAAGTAATCATCCAGCAGAGCTTTTCTGATCATTCTGCTGGTAAGGATGGGACCCTTTAGGCAACAGAGGCCTTCTGACTGTTTGGCCCATCATTTTGTGAAAATTCATGTAATTTTGAAAACTACATTGTTTAGACAGGCAATATGAATTTTCTCTATTTTAACCAATCAGCATTTAATGATGTTTTATTGATGTTTTTTACGGATGCTTTATGTTGATTTCATTCTTATATGCTGTACTGACACATTTTTTATGAAAGTGTGGATTATACATATGTAAACAAGTAAATTAAACCCCACATTTTCCATCTGGCAAAAGACGGGGGTCGGTACAGTACTTTCTGAAGTGTTTTTGTCTCTCCTTTTTCAAGGGGGGGGGGGGGAAAATCTGATTATCACAGGGAAAAGCCATATAGCTATTTTCCATTTTCCCAGCCCACAAAATGGGGGCTGAACAAAATGTGGCTCACAGTTTAGACCTGTTTTTCAGTTTTTCAGTCATACAGTTGTCTGTTTCATTTGTAGGGGGTGTTTTGAGTGTGTCCATGTGTCCAAAGTGGAGTTTGGGCCTATGCCCCAAATATTTCACCCCACCTACATTCCATTGCCTAGCACATCAGTGGTGTCTGGGGGGGGGAGGGGAATGGACCCTTAGATAGTCATCATAAGCGTACGTAAATCTCTGGATCAGCGGCTTAATATTACTGACCTGAACTAAGCAATGCACAAGGTTTTGCATGACTAAAGGCAACCCCATCGTCTTATGGAATGCCAAGTAACTAGTTTTTGAATCAAAATGAACAGTGCAACAAAACCTTATTTAAAAGCACACCTCCTGCTGAGGTGCTTGTGGTTTTTATAGCAAAAAAGAATTATGAGTAAAACAAAACCTTTAAAATGTATCTTAATGCAAGTATTCTAATCAAAATGACAAATTTGTGTGTGACTCAGCAATTCATTATTATGGCAAATAGGGTAGCAGTGCATAAACAACTTTGTCTCCTTCTAATAAAATTAGAAATATTATTTTGTAAGGTTGAAGCTATGAGTGTAGCTGTATTAGAGGCTGTATTAGAAGAACTGAGGTTGAACACATGAAACTTACAAAAATGATGGTTCAAAAAAGGGATGTGCATTGTGGAAACTCACAAACTTTCTATTTAGTCACAAACCAAGCTGTTTTAATAGTTTTCACAACCAGTGTTGTATGCTTGGAATGCCAATGTTTGGAAACTTCATGAAATCGATGGTTTAAGTAAGCCTTTCATCTTGACTGAAAACAGTTGTTAACTGTCTGGTTTTAAATCAAGCTGCTCCAGTAAAATTCTGAACATGTTCATCGGAATATGTGCATGTAATATAACAATGCAAAAGCAAAGTTGGCCTTCCAAAGTTTTTGGAAAATTCCTACAGCACCTGTTTTTTTAGTTCTGCGAGCTGTTAGGATTGGGTCACAATCCTGGTTTTGTCCTCTACATTGATCTGTGTGTCTGTATGCATTGATGAAGAGAAATGACTATGAAGCTGCAAACCCACATAGTGTGTAATTGTGTTCAAGAGGTCAAATTTCTTCCATCGCTGTTTGAACTCTGTCAGTTATATGCTATGAAAGGGAGGCACATGGCTTGCTATATTTTACCTTTTGTTGTCAGTGAGTATAACTGTTCACTGGTAGCTCTTGTCTCACTCACCCATAGATGCTTGGCAATCAAAGGGTATGACTTGAATTACCCAGTTTCTCCTAAGAATTCTCTGTTCAATGTTCTTTAAACGTCTCGACTTACTAGCTGTGGAACATGGCATTCTGTTTGCCCTCCGATAAGACATGCTGAGAAGTGAAGCCAGGCTTCTGTTTGCTCCCCCTCTCACTAGGGAAGGGTAAGAAAAGACTTGAAAGTTTCAAAACGCTTAGGGCGCTTCCTTCTCTCTTTACCAAACTGTTACATGAAAACGTTAAAAAGTTGGGACATAAGAACAGTCTCCTGGATGAGACAAATGGCCTGTCTTGTCCAGCATCCTGATCTCACCAACCAGAGGCCTACAAGAAGAACCCAACAAGGACAGGAGCACAAGAGAAATCTCTGTACTTTCCAGCACCTGGTATTTAGAAGCGTTACTGCCTCTGACCTACTGGATCCAGGCCAGAGGCCCATCTAGTCTAATATCCTGTTGTCACAATGGCCAACCAGATGCCTCTGGGAAACCCATAATAAGCAGGGCTCTGAGTCCAGCATAGCAGTACATCCAAGTGTTAAGTACCACATTTTTCGCTCTATAAGACGCACCCGACCATAAGACGCACCTAGTTTTAGAGGGGGAGAACAAGAAAAAAAATATTCTCTCCCTCTCTGCGCAGCGCCCCTTCAGTGAAGTGGCAGGAGAAGCAGAGCCCCTTCCATTTCTCCTCCCGCTTTGCTGAAGGGGCGCTGCACAGCTTTCCCTCTCTGCGCAGTGCCTCTTCAGCACTGAAGAAGCACTGCACAGCTCTCCCTCTCTGCGCAGCACCCCTTCAGCGAAGTGGCAGGAGAAACAGAGCCCTTTCCATTTCTCCTCCCACTTTGCTGAAGGGGTGCTGCGCAGAGAGGGAGAGTTGCACAGTGCCTCTCCAGCGAAGCGAAGCCAGGAGAGCAAGAGGGATCGGTGCGCACTGACTGGAGGCTTCACGTTGCTTTTGCTGAAGCCATGGAGCCTGCATTTGCTCCATAAGACGCACACACATTTCCCCTTACTTTTTAGGAGGGGAAAAATGCGTCTTATAGAGCGAAAAATACAGTAACTACTACCCACTTGCTAATATTCTGTTCTTGGAACAGCATGGTGAAGGATCAACTCTCAATGCCTATGAATAAACAAATGCATTTTGTCTCTATAATAATAATAGTCAGTCAAATGTCCTTGGAAGCTCTTAAGTGGAGATGGGTGCCCACTGTCCTTTGCTGCCCTACCACAAAGTTTAGACAGACACATATTTGGAGGCTCTTCACAGAAAAGAAAATGAAGATGGTAGTGTTGCCCAATAACATGAAATGCAACTCCTCACCCACAATAATACAGCAAGCAGACTTAACATGGACACCGGTACCAGAGCCTGCAATAAACCCAGATGCCAACTTTGCTGCCCCTTACACCCAGACAACACCATCACTGGACCCAACAACACCAAACATACCATTTCAGGCCTATTTAATTGCTCATCTTCTAACATTGTGTATGCCATCAAATGCCAGCAGTGCCCTTCAGCTCTCTATATTGGACAAACCGGCCAAACCCTACGCCAAAGGATAAATGGACATAAATCTGACATCAGGAATCACAAGACAGAGAAGCCAGTAGGAGAACAGTTCAATCTCCCAGGACATTCAATACAGGATCTCAAAGCAGCTGTCTTATTGCAAAAGTATTTCAGAAACAGACTTGAAAGAGAAGTTGCTGAATTACAACTTATCACTAAGCTGAAAACTATGGAGAAACCTGGTCTTAATATTGGATATGCTAATCATCTGCATACAGCCCAAAGCTTGTAATTGCAATATGGTAGTTTGTACCAGTCAAATAAACTTATTCTACCATACTCATTTTTAGTGTTCACAGTCTATTCACATTTAGGAAGTGATTAACAACAACTTCAAATTAGCAATGCTAATTAGTGATAATGACAATGTTGCTTTTTGTGATGGGCACACCTTTTTATAAGGAGCCAAAGGAACTGCCAACACGTTTTGACAGTCAACATCTTGCACTTAAAAACACAAGATTGGCAAATTGTGTGAAAATTTGACTTCCTGACACCACAACACACTGACTTTCAAATTCCAAGTTTCAAAATATCAACTATTAGATTAAGAATAAAGCATGCAGGTTACATAAATATGTGCAAAATAGGCATGTTGTTATAAATTATTGCTTTGCATAATTCCCTTATTTTCCTTAACTAACAAAACTGGGTTTTTCAAGCAAAGGATTTGGCACTGTTCGTAAGACAATCTTGTTACCAGGATTTTTTAAAAAAGAAGCGGGTGGAAGTTCCACGTGTCATTTTTTCCCTTCAGCGTCATATTATATTGTTGTAACTAAATACTTCCCTATCCTTTATGTTAAGTAAAGAAATCAGTATCTTGCACCAGATCCCACACCACTAAATTGTTTGCCATTCCATCTCCATGCATCATCTTAGTGTGTGTGTGTGTGTGTGTGTGTGTGCCTAAAGCATGAAGTAGGGAACCTGCAGCCTTCTGGTTGTCAAAAGTGGCTGTAACTAAAAACGCAAGACTGCATTCTAAATATGGTGGCGAAAGAAAATTTTGTCCAAGAGACTCTGGTTTCAGGATGGGTTCTAGATAGATTTTGAATGAGCACCAAGGCTTGTGACCTTTTTCTCCAGAGACGTAGATTGTAGAGGAAAAGTGTCAAAAGGCCCTACTGCTCATTCAGTCACCATGCAATTGTATTCCTGCTCCTAATATCTCATGCTATCACATCTACCACAAACCCTGCTACAATTATAATGTATTAGTTAGCTAGTGATGCTTTAGGTACCTGCATCAGGCCACCTGGGCCTCAACTTAGGCCCAAAAAGCAAAGAAAGCCCTGATGACATTATTAAAGCCCTGAATAAGTCCTGCTCCCAGTGATCTCCATGTTTTATGCATGGGAGAGAAAGATTAACAGTGTCTGAAAGAGTTGTTGTGAACATCCTTTTGTAAATTCCACTGTGCTTCATTATTCAATAGGAAGGGTCATTTTCTGTTCCAACAAAAAGAATTTCAATAACAATCACATGCGAAAAGGTTGCTTACCGGTGGCGTGCTGAATATGTAGAATGACGAACCCTTCAATGCCAGGAACTTGAATTTATAGAGCTGAGGGGAATCTGCGCCATGGAGCCTCTCATTCACCCACCCCATATGAATGACCTGCAGAATAAAATCTCTGAAAATGAATTTCAACTCAGTCTACCAGAAGTTATATATTACATAATCCTGCTGACCATCACTTCTAGAAGAAGAAAGCACAATCTCTTTGTCCTGGGCACACCAATGCTCTAAGGTCTCTAATGCGCAAACCCTCAACATGCAATAATTATAATAACAATAAGAATAAGAATAACAACAATAATTTTTATTTATACCCCGCCCTCCCCAGCCAAGACCAGGCTCAGGGCGGCTAACACCCGATATAAAAACAATTGATTGAAATACAACTTAAAAACAAGATTAATCAATAGAGCACCCTGGTTCTTTCTGGTGTTGCTAAAACTAACTGAAAGTCATTGCACATAGAAGCTGAACAATGTTTAATAAAGTACATAATCTGATGTATGTGCATAGCAGCACAGCTGTCGGAAACTGAGCAATGTGCAAAAATACCCACAAGGATTTGAGAATACGTACATATGTCATAGCCATTGTTCAGCGACAGAGGATGCATGCAGAAGGTCCTAGGTTTAATCTCTAAGATCTATCGTTAGGCATCTCAAACAGTAGGACTGGGAAAGACTTGACCAAAACGTGGTAGATCTGCTTCCAGTTAAAGAAGCAAGATGGATCAATGAATGGCTCTTGATTCAAGGGCAGGACAATGCCATATATTCATGGGATAGCTATATTGGCAAGTCCTATATCACTAATGTTTGTTTAGAAGTATCTGTTTTAAAGCAATTGCTATGTCATGCTCTCCTGCAGTCTGAAGAGCATCAACATATTTATCAGATCATAAGGAATATACAGCAGGTAAACTAAGTGTATATATAAAACCATGGAGTAAATATATATTTCTTACCGAAAGATTATGAGTCAGATCCAGAGAACTCCATTTAACATTTTACTCATAGAGTAGGGCATTCCTACTTAAAAGCCACTCCTGAGAAGTAGGGGGCCTCTAGAATGGCATGGGGCATGGCATGGGATGGGGGAATCAGTGGAAACAGTAAGGATCACGTGGTTGCACAAGCACAAATTCATTTTCACTGGTGCAAGGCAAATTTTGATCCAAGCTTCACTCCTTATCCAGCTATTAATAACAACTCATATTAATAATTGAAAAACAACAATCCCATTATTCTTCAAAGTAGTAGCTATGCTTGAAATGCATACATTTCAAGGGGAAAACTTGGCAGGTATGAAGAACCATGAAGTATTGCTTTATGGGGAGTTTTTAAGGTTCCTTTATAATGTGTTCAAGAAGAAAGGTGTATAAATCCATTATATAAATAATAAATAAATATGAAAGTGGCGTTCCATGAAGAGATTTTAGGATATCTGCAATCTTAAACTTGCTAACCCAGAAGTAAGTCCCATTAAGCTCAACGAGGCCTACTGCGGAGTACACATGTAGAAGATTGCACTGCTATCTCCATGATTAAACAAAACAATACATTATGTTAATACCCCTTCAGTGACATCCTCTGCATAAGAATTGCTATTTATCCTTTTTTTTTAAAAAAAAAAAAGCACCAAAAAGGGCATAGAGATACTGTAAAGACTGAACAAAAACATGAGCCTCGATTTTATGTAAAATTTATTTTGGAGATTATAAGTATTACAATAAATAGAGGGAAGGCAAACTGCTGAGCATAAAAATAAAGAAGAAATAGGCATTTCACAAACATAATATGTAGGCTGGCAGGGTTGCAGCTGAAAACGGGAACAATGACTTCACCAGGAGTAAGATATGCCATTGTGTGTCATGTTGCAATAAAAAATTAAGAAGGCAAAGAAAGTTGTAGCTTCAGGCATCTTAGGGTGGCTTGTTTGGTCTATTTATTCAAATACAAATGAGCAGTTGGTGACAGCAATTATATACAAGGGAGAAGGAAACCGAGAAAAGTGAAGCTGGAGCAGATTTTGCCCTTCTGAAATCTTGCGTGTCTCACATGAATAAGTAAATGGCAATTAAAACTCGCGATTACTCTAATAAACTTGCCAGGTTGCCTGAAGTTCTAAAGAAAGTTAGCAGTCATGATTCCCATTGGAGAGATATGGAGGGGGATGGTTGGATCCTGATGAGGAATGGGAAGAGCTTAGGGAGTTGGAGCTGAATAACCCTGGGAAGGAGCGTAGTGGGATGCCGGCGGTGAAACTGGGACCCCTCTGAGTTTGGGGAGGAAGAGGCCAGTAGTCCAAGAAATTGAGAGTTGGATCCAGGGGAGGGGCTAAGCAGTTTGGCAAAAGAGTGTTCTGCCTCTGTGACACCAGACACACCCTGACACCACCTCCTCTGGCACACTTAATGCCAAATTGGCACCAATTCCCACCTCCATGGAAACAGAGGTGTTAGTGCCAGCAAATAAACTTTGCAAGCCTAAGCTACTTGAAGGAATGTCTGCTTGCTTGCCTTGGTCCTGTTCTTCGAAAGGAAGGTGCAGGGGATATGTTGCTTGCTGGAACAATGCTTTAGATTGTGATTAGCCATGTATCTCCTCTCCACCTGCTGCACTTTGTAACCTGTGCCTTGCCTGCATCTCCATCTGATGTATGCATTTGATACTTTGGCAGAAACTGTGCTGGGAGTTCAAGATCTTCATCTGGCAGTGAGGACTGCCATCGCATTAGCATGCAAATTATATGATGGGCTATTTTAAATACTTCAAAATCATAGATTCGGTGAGCAAATTACTAATACTGCAACTGCTAAGTTTCTAGAGCTACATAACTTATTGCACACAAAGCATATCAACTGCTCTTCCATAAGTTATCACCAGCCTTCTCCATCAAAATGTCTTGCATAATATCTATCTATCTATCTATCTATCTATCTATCTATCTATCTATCTATCATCTCCCACCCTTCACTTAGCACTGTTTTAACCTTGCAATACATTCCTTGAGAAAACAAGCTTTTCCTTGCCCCAGCAAGCTTACAATCTAGAATCTGACTGCTGGTAGGGTGACCATGTGTCTTACTTTATAGAGAAGAGTCCTCTCTTTGAAGGGCTATCCAGTTCAAGCCTGGCTTGAAGTTAAAGAACAATAAGAAGGGGCAACAGGGGCAGCGGACTGAAAAGGCACTTGGGTCATCTAGTTATGGGAGCTGTTTTGCATTTCTATTTAAATGCTATTGATAATTTCTAAGTATGTATATGCAGATTTTATGCAAACCTGTATCATCTATTCATCTTTTTTGATGGAGAAACATTCTTTTTATTATGCATAAGTGGCCACTATAATTGCTGCGGACAGGCAAAGGCAGGACAGGCAAGAACAGAAAGCAATTAATGTGAGCAATTGCAGTTAATTATATTTAGAATTTGATTTCGGTTGGTTATGAAGGGTGGGTCTAAGCAAGAGCTTTTTTAAAAAAAATAAAAAAATCTGCTTCTCTACAGTGAGATATCTTATTTCCAATATATAGAATACAAGTGCCCAGCCAACCATTACCAATCTGTTTTTTCAATCTCTGAACATACTTCAAAATACTATAGTAATAAAACTGGATTGACACCAGACTAGTAGTTCATATTAAGTTGATTAAAAACCTCACTTTAGACTTCCCATAAAGCAATGAGAGGAAAATTCATTTTAAGCTAAAATAATAGATGGGTGTGCGTGTGTGTCCTCTGCACACATAGCACAATCACATTTATGGTTATATCACTTATCCAGTGAAGCTGTCCCATTTGTGCAACAGAAATGCCCCCCTCTCTCATTCCCCTGCTTGCTCCCCAAATTTATTTTGGGGTTCCCTCAACCCTCTGGAGAAGATTGGGAGTCATATGGGACCTATGGGGAGAGGAGAGGGAGGGGAAATTCTATTGCCCAAGCAGAAGCCCTGGTGTGAAGGAGACAACTTTGTTGGAGACAATCCTTAATGCTTCGTAAAGAAAACCTTTGATCCATTGATGTGTGTGTGTTTAGAAATTGAGTCACAAATCTAGCTGCCTCAAAAAATAACACGGCGTTAAGTGCTTTCAGTGTTCTGAACATTTTGATAAATTATACAAGGCAGACTCGAAAAGTGCTAATATTTGGAGAGCAGGAATGCTTAACTTTCTACAAGTTCCAACTAGATGATGTACAAGTTTCTGCTATGGGGCTGACATTTCATTTTCACACTGAGGCAGATATATGAGCCTTCAAACAAACAAACAAACAAACAAACAAACAAACAAACAAACAAACAAATGTCTCAAAGAATCATTACAATGAAAAATGGCTTAGCTGAATCAGTCCTGTCCAAATGTCTGGAATGAATTTTGCAGCAAAGGCAAAGCACATGTTACATTAAGAAGAGGGGTAATTTCAGATATAAATGGAAAGAACATAGAAAGCTGTTTTAAGAACATAAGAAGAGCACTGCTGGATCAGTCCAAGAAAGACCTGATTGCAATAGTATCCCCCCCAATTTGTGATTCCTAGCAACTAGTAGACATGGACATATTGTCTATGTTAGTGGAGCAGAACAGTCATTGATACCTAATTCTCTGTGATGTTGCCTGTAAGAAATAAACTGTGTCAGACCATCACTTGATTTGCTCAATAAATATCTACACAGACAGGCAGTGGCTCTTCAGGTGTCTAGGCAGAGTCTTTCCCAGGCTTACCAGGAATGGTTGAACCCGGGACATTGTCCCATGGATACACAGCAAGTAGTTAAACTATGGGATCTGTTGCTACTAGAGATAGTGAAGGCTGCCAACGTGGATGGTTTCAAAAGGGGATTAGATAACTCTACGGTTAATAAGACTATCAACAGCTAGTAGTAATCATATAATGGTATTATTATCTCTGAATGTCAGTTGTTGGGGAGCATGAGTGGGAGAGTTCCACTGCACTCTTTGCTCTCTTGTGGGCTTCCCACTATGGCTGACCACTATGTAAACAGACTGGTGCATTAGATGGGCATATCTTATAGGCTCACCACTAAGCTACAGCCTTGATGTGAATGAAAGCAAGTTCCAAGTCTTGCTTCCAGTGCTTTCATATGTAATTAATTGAAGCAGAGAATTGTGCATCTCCCGTCTAGGGGAAGATGTGTGTATTATCAGTGTGAATGAGCCCCGCTTTTGGTATTAATGGTATGCACAGATGCAAGAACTGTGACTCATTTTTGCTTCCTGTATTTCAACAGCTCATTAATGTCTCTGACTGCTCACAGTGCCTGCCATTTGTTATCTAATTGTAGAGGTACGTCAGTGACACATGCTGCACATGTCTATGTGCCTTCTTCCTTTCTTTGGATATTCCATGCTACTATAATTGATATCAACGATTCACAAACTGCACTAATAGCACACTCATAAAGATTCACTAGTTAATTTCTAAAAAGAAAATAGCTGGGACTCTAAATTTAATTGGAAACCTTCCTCCTTATGTATGGAGGTTGGCTATAGTAGACAAATTCACTGAATCTATTTCTTTATTTCATTTCATCTACTGTATTTACTCAAGTCTAATGAGCCATCGACTCTAATGTGCACCTCAATTTTCAGAACCTTGAAACCCCAAAAAGTATTTGCTGGCAAATGTAAATGTGCCATCAAATCTAATGCACACCTTAGTTTTCGCAACGTAATTTGGCCAAAAAAGGTGAGCGTTAGATTTGAGTAAATACAGTATATCCTACCTTTCTCCTGCTGCAAGACACAAGGTGGCATGCACATGCACACAAAAATCCTCACAATCAATAGTTTGCTTTAGTTAAAATATGATATTATAAGACAAATCAATACCATATTAATCTTTTGGGTGAGAACACCCATAAGAGATCAGCCTTGCATTTTCTTGGTCTAGAAATTATTGTTTTTTTGATCAACCAAGTGTGCTATGGAAAGTGAATGCAAGATATTAAATAAATATCTGGAAAGACATTCTCACACTGTGCATCATGTGCTCATCTCTTTCCCACCTCCCTAGATTTTCCTTTCCAAAAAGTCTAGGTGTCAATCCCCTGAGGGATGACAAGCCATTTGGAAACTAGTAAAAATTCTATTAAATTAGGAAGGGAAGGGATGGGATTTTGATGAAGTTATAATGCGGATGCTACACAAATCTTGCAACCCATGAGCAACACTCAATTCACAATAAATTGCTGGGTGGAAGCTCTGAAATATTCTTAGTTTTTGGAGGAAAAGCAGGGGATCTTGTCATCACAAAGCTGCAAGAAAGAGCAGTGTTAGGAAGCAGAGAGAAGTAGCCTGGATTCTTCTTCTCGGCTGCCACTTTCTATTAGCCCCCCTCTTTCTGTTAGCACTTGCTTAACACCTTTTGGTCTCATGAGTGCAAAATCTCTGCAGCCTGCCTTCCACATGCCAATGGCAAGGTTGTGGTTTATGCTTGGTTGACTGGGATGGTACCAGGCAACTAGGAATAGAAATGTTTTGAAAACACCTTAGTGGACACGATCATTTGCAGAGCAAGCTAACTAATTGCATATTACATCATACAATTGCTGCCCTATCACCACTGTCAGCTGTGATTCTGAAAACTTTCAAAATTCTAACCTGGGTCCTCTATTAATTGTTGAAATCTGTTTTGACCGATGGAATATCAGATAATAAAACATGCTTTCCCTTAAGGAATGCTTATATAGAGCTTTCAGTTACATGTGTCCACTGCTATGCAACTTGCAAAAAGATAACTTTTGGCATGGTCCAAGCAAAGTTAAACACTTCTGATTAATTTATTTCAGTGGAAACAATGTGCATATGTGCTCAGTTTTCCTACTGGCATCAGGGTCTTTTGAAAGTGCTGAACTTTGGCTTACATGTGCTCCTTTTTTTTGGTGACTAATTGGAAGGCGGAAGTGAAATGGCAGACTTTTAGCAATAAACAAAGTAAATTGTCATACCTGATCTGAGGGAGAACAGCATTTATTAGCCATCTTCATCTGCAAAAAAAGAAGAGATATAGCTGCCATTTAATAATAAATCAGATTGTATCTTATATGTTTTGTATATAGCTAGAATTTGACTGTAGAGTGTCATCTACATTGCAAACTAGGATGCAAACATACTACATTCACATTAGAGACATAAAATGAAAAAATGACAACAACCTATAGCTTTGTACATTATATCCTCATGGGAGGTGTGGGGGAGACTAAAGGCACTGTTCATTCTTTAATTCACTCATATCACACATTCCTCAGCTCAGCAAATCATTTGAATAAGGTATTCATAGGTGTGTTTTTTAATCACTTTCATCTGGTTGTTCATTTACTTTTACTTTATTACTGATGTTCAACTGTGGAAAGCTACAATATAACTGTATATAAACCATCAGTATCTCTTGTTTTTAAGCAGTACTGTAACTCAAATTCCTAGAGAAATTTGCAGCAAGCATAACCCTCCGGAAACTTCTGTGAGCAAGGGGAAAAAAATATCCTCTTGATTTCAGTGATGTGGAACATTAAACACACTTTGCATCAGATCCTTAATTTTTTTCTGCCTTCGGGGTTCCCTCTCGAAATAAGTAAGACCTGTACTATACTATGTGGACCACTGGAGAATTATACTGTCAAATATGAATTATCACTTTCATAAAAATGCTTACACAGCTTTTTATATATTTATTGTGTTTTAAATATTTATACATCACTTTTCTATTAAAATAGCCAAAGCAGTCTACAATTAAGCAATCACATAAAATATAATAT
Organism: Podarcis cretensis; assembly: GCF_951804945.1. Taxonomy (NCBI): domain Eukaryota; kingdom Metazoa; phylum Chordata; class Lepidosauria; order Squamata; family Lacertidae; genus Podarcis; species Podarcis cretensis. Next base: position 99,729,816 of record NC_137172.1, read on the forward strand.
AAACAACAGTACTCTAACAATAGAGTATAATGTTTACTCAATAGTATGTCCCAGTGAAACTGATTTCCAGGGAAATCTACATAGGATAGCAATGTATGAATCCCACAGCAACTTACTGTATGGTATGCCACTAATTCAATCTCAAACGTCTTACAAGTAAGGGACGTTATTGGCAGCAACATGAAGTGGTATGCAATGACGGGGCTATGTGCTGGAACACACATATATACACATGAAGAAAGTGATCTCTTAATCTCTTTAAACAAGCCACTCCTGACTTTTTCACATCAATTTTGTGAATTGCCCTCTGCTCGGCAGCAAAAACTGGATGATGATGTTGATGCCTAAAATACAATTTATTTTAAAAGACTTGAAATTAGCCATGGGGAAGGGGAACAATTGGAACAGGGCAGCAGCATTGGGGAAGGGGTATCTAAATCTTTTCTAACTGCACCTTTCCCCTGATCAAAATCCACCCTGCCAGAAGCTGTTGTTGACACTGTTTGAATTAAAATTGTATCTGCCCCTTTTCACCTGTGTGGGATGATGGTTTGGGTAGTTGTAGCAAGGGAAAGTGTTTAGCACTCTCTCAGCACTGCTGATCCCAAACCATTGAGCATTAACTTTACCAGAATTCAAGAAATTTTCAACCAATTTATAACCAACATCACATACACTAGGAGATATTGTTCTACAAATTATCCTCATTCGCATAGACCAGTAATTGCAGATGTATATTGCTGTATTTTAATGGTTATTTAAGGTCAATGTTTCAGTTTCTTGTGAGGAACTTAGAAAGTCATGGTGACATTTAAAAAAACAAAACAAAATGCAATTTACCTATTTTTTTATAAAAATATATATAAACTCAGTCTTTGGTTTGGAACTGCTTACTTGGAAATAAAAATCCTATCGGCAGTGGAGAATACTACCATAATATGCACAAATTAGAGAATTACCTTGCCAAATACAAATACAATTGCTCCCTACAGCGTAGACTCTAAAAATCTACACTGGAGGGGAAAGGTGGATATACTCAATGGCATATTTTTCTGATGCTTGGCACCCTCTCCTGCCTCTCATCTTTCTCTCATAGCAGCATATTGTGTTCAGGAGAAATCTTAATGTAATGCATTTTATTTCAGAAACACGTGAAAACAAATTATATACAATCTGGTGATTGTGCATGGAAAAGCTTAGATAAAAGAGCATGCATAAAGAGCTTTCACAAACAGTTGTCTAAAAGAGCCTTCATAAAAGGTGAACATTATTCTGCATGGGTCATTCACATTACTTGGGAATATCATCAAGAGGACTACCCTCTGAAATTCCATTAGACAAGCTGGTTGTATATAACATAAGCTATATTTGCTATGAAAACTGTGGCTTACTTGATAAGATAAGATAATACTTTATTCGGCTATAAGCCCACAAGGTAAAACAAATCAATAGATAAAATAGCATTTTACAATCTAAAATATCAACTAAAATATTTCAACGCATAATCTCTTTCACATTATTTACAATCTCTAGATGTACCATGTTATGGCCTTGAAGATCAAGATGGTGCATAGAGTTTACTGGATTTTTAATAGTCATGCAGCATTCCATGAAGTCTTTTATATGAAAGAACTGAAATCAGGAATCTAGCAACCTGTAATGTTCTATAAGAGTCAATGTCCTGGAGTAGATAAGCTAGATGTAATTCAGGTGGTTTAGCAGCAATTTCCAGAATGATTGAACTCAGGATCCTTGATCGGGGAACAATGTATAAGGGGCAATTAAACAAGATATGATAGAGGGATTCTATTGATTTGTTGTCACATGCGCATAAAACAGAGGTTTTACCGTTAGAAAATCTATTGCTCAGAACATTTGAGGGGAACACATTAAATCTGGCTCTAACAAATGCGAATCTATGCGACGCAGCCGATAAAGTAGACAGATATCGAGGTATCTGGGACATAGATGTAATGCCCTGATTTATCGGGGAACATGTACCTCCACCTGTAGTAAGATTTTGTTGCAAATCTACCTCCTCCAATCTTTGTTTGATGACCTTTTTAGCTGTAATTAGATCTAAATTAAGTATATCGGAAGGAGAGATTCCATAAGACAACAGTTTGGAATGGATTTTTGTTGCCCATGGGTTGGTGAATTCATCTCTCCAAAGGCACTGAATAAGATGGTAGTTTGGCAATTTATGCCAAAGGGACAGCCAATAATTAAAGGCATGTCTCCACATCAGAATCTCTAGGGAGGGGATCTTAAGTTCTAGGCGAATGGCAGAGTTGCTTACACAGGAGGGTAGTTTCAAAAGGCGTCTTAGAAAAAGATTTTGCAATGTCACCAGAGGCAAGAGGTTTACAAAGGCGCCCCATAAAGGGACCGCATAGGCCATAGTTTCGCACTATAAACTTTTAAGGCGGATGGAACATGCATAGCCCCCTCAGTAAAGAAGAAGCGTAATAGAGCATAGATAAGGGCTTTAACCTTATTTTGTAAATATGTGATATGCGCTTTCCATCCCATATTATACTGGAAGTAAATTCCTAGATATTGAAATTTGTAAACTTGTTCAATTGGCTTCCCCTCGAGTTCCCATCTATACAGTTTACGACTCCTGGAAAAAATTAGGACTTTAGATTTGGAATGGTTAATAGTAAGTAAATTTGTTTGGCAGTATAACGCAAAAATCTTAAGGGCCCTCCTCAAACCGATTCGAGAATAAGAGAGGATCACCGCATCGTCAGCGTACAATAATAAGGGGCAGCGATAGTCTGCAAGCCTGGGTGCATGAATGGAGGTTTGGGCCTCAGCTAGGGGCGTTCTCATGTCACTAATATAGAGGTTAAAAAGATAGGGGGCAAGGATGCACCCTTGTCGTACCCCCTTATTTATTGGTACAGAGTTTGTGAGATCGCCCTCAGGTGTTAACCTCACCCTAGCGGCTGTCCCTTCATGTAATTTAATCATAAGTGTGGCTTACTTGACCTATACAGTGGTACCTCGGGTTAAGTACTTAATTAGTTCCGGAGGTCCGTTCTTAACCTGAAACTGTTCTTAACCTGAAGCACCACTTTAGCTAATGGGGCCTCCTGCTGCCGCTGCGCCCCCGGAGCACGATTTCTGTTCTCATCCTGAAGCAAAGTTCTTAACCTGAAGCACTGTTTTTGGGTTAGCGGAGTTTGTAACCTGAAGCATATGTAACTTGAAGCGTATGTAACCCGAGGTACCACTCTATTTGCAATCTCCTGTGCTTGCAATCTCCTGTTGCTTGTAATTTTCATGTTCTGAATGAACACATTTGGATACAAATGGAGGGCACAGACATTAGGACAAGTTGTACATGTCTATGCTCTATCTACGAACTTTCTGATTGTGTGGACAGTGCTGAAATACATACAGCTTATAGGCTACCTCCCTCCATGCATTCATTGTACATTACTTTCAGTCATCAGCACAGAGGTTACACCTTTATAGAAATGAGAGTTTAAAACGCTTACTAAAATATTTCCATGTTGAGCGTCTGAGAACTATTGCAATGCCTAAGGAGCTGCACAATAAATTAAGAAACCCTCTTCTCAGCAATAAGGAAATGAGCTGGCCTTAAGGTAAGGTAAAGGTAAAGGACCCCTGGATGGTTAAGTTGGGTGCAGGTGGTTTAGACCACAGCGCCACCGGCACCCCAGATGGCCTTAAACAAGCCATTTGCTGTCATGCTCACCGTCTCCCCCCTACAACTAAAATATGGGAATAATAATAGTAGGGAATCAAATTCAATGCCACATGAGCAGGATTTCCCCTTCTTCTCTTCCCCCTGTAACCCCACAACCCTCTGGAACAGATTTTGGGTGCAGAGGGGCTGCTGGGGTGGGTGGGGGATAAAAGAAGGGGGAAGTTTAACTGGGCAAGCACTCTGTTTGCACTCAGACTCCACTGGAAACAACCATTCTGAGCAGTCTAAAGCTCTTTATTATTAAAGTGCTAGAATCAAACCATCTAGAACTCTTCTTGGTTTTTTAAAAAAATAGATATTGCTCTTCCTAGTCCTTACGTTTACTCAGTTGTTCTGTGGCCACAAATTTATCGTTCTCAAGATGGCTGGCATGCAAAGTTACAGTCAATGCAATGACCTCAGACAAGCTTGGAGACAGTAGTTCCTTTATGAATAGCAAACTAAACTAGAAGATGTGGTTTTCATATCTGTCTAACTGTAGAACGATTTCCCTGGAGGAAGAACTTTTTAGTTCAAAAACAGGTTTGGATTCAACTCGGTGCAGCTTTTTAAAACCTATTCATTCCCACCTATTTATTTTATCTTCTGAATTTTTGCTACATTAGTGGCATGCCCCGCCTCTCCCATATCTGCTGCAGACTTTATCCTAAAACAACAACAACAACAACAACAACAACAACAACAACAACAACAACAACAAAGATGGCTGGATGTTTTTTAGATACAAAGAGGCAACCCAGGTGTCGTTTCAAGTTCACAAAGGCCCAGTGGAAATAAAATGAACTAATGTTCAGTATGTTGGAAAGATAAAACTTTTTGAATGGGGACAACCCCCGCCTTAAATGTATGCTAAAAGTATATTTTTAGAAATCTCTCCCCGCCCCCTTCTCACTCCAGTTACTGAATAATTTATGGAGATATGTATAGTAAATAATTGATGAGCACAGAAACCAAAGCACCTTCTTAAAAAGATTACGGCTGCAGCCCTGAATGTGCTTACCTGGCACAAAGGCTCATTGAAAATTTCAGGGACTTGTTTTTTTGTGCAAAGATGTTTAGGATCAGACTGCAATTCATCTCATCATGAAAAATAAGTGCAGTTTGATGACACCCTTCCTAAAACAGAAAGCCAAGCTGCTGGGTGTGTGTAACGACGAATTAAGATAAATTTACAATTGTTGCTAGTTATAAAGAAATATTTGGGTTGCTTCTCGTCCTTTAAGCTCACTGGCACATGGCAGTGATAAATACTCTTCATCTCACTATTGTTATTCATATAAAGCGTGTTCTCCTTCATAGAAAGCACGTGTTGCAGTAGGGTCTGACAGGCCACCCCTCTGTTGCTGGGCAGGTTAGTATGGATGACCATCCACAGTGATTGGGCGGTTGGGTTACTGGGCAAATTTTGGTGTTGCCATTTAGGGGGACGGACCAAAGGTTATAAAATCAAGTCACGCAGCACTCACTGGGCTCTTTTGCTGCATGCATCGGATCACCCACCCACCCTTCCTAATCTAGGGCTATTGCGTTGGCCTTGTTATGCCTGTCATGGGGTTGTCTGCTTTTGGGGCAGGGGCCCGGTAGGAATTTTGTCCATTTGGCAGATTGGCTGGGGCCATTTGGTTTTTGCCTACTGCGTAGCAAATTGTCACAACTTGTAAGGTTGCGGTTAGGTGTTGGTTGAAAAATTGGTTGGTGGAGGGGTAAGGATTGGTGGTGCCTGCCCCTCCAATGCTGCTGCTGCAAGGGAATTCCGTTAAAGGAATCCAGGGGCTTGCCATTCTTTCATCCAAACCCCTGGGAGCATGCGGGGAGAGGTGAGGGTCTGGTGCCCAGCTCCATTCTCTCCTCAATATTGTTTTCCCTTATTGGCTTTCGCTGGAATCTGGAAGTCAGTTCTGTCCCTGGGCATGGGGACAGATAGTCGGAACCAATGCCTAAGCAACCACTCACATTTATGTATTTTAATAAAGTTGTGGCCAAAATTATGCCAAAAACCTTAAACAAAAATTATGTGTGAATTGTGATTTATTTAGGGGTGGCTTGGGGGACCTCGACATGCAAGTGGTATTAAGAGGTGCAAGCTCCAGGATAGGCTTGTAAAAAACCCCCACAGTTTCAAGGGAGAGGCTGTGCAGTCTCCAGAAAGTGCTATTGCTGCTTCAGCCTTTGGAGGACGGGTTGTGTGTCTGGCTCTGGGAAGCTTCCCAGCCTTCTGAAGCTTAGCTCGCCTCTCTTTATATACCCTGGGTAAGCCTTCTCCCTGGCTCATATGACTTTAGAGTGGAGATGAGAAAAGGGGGCAGAGTTGCTTTTTCATGTTTGTTTTCAAGTCAACCTGTCCCTTTAGAGCAAGAGAGGGGGAACCTCCAACAGCATGATCCATACTTCACACTCCAGGCCTCCCTATTTGGCCTGTGGGGCTGTTTTGGGGAAGCCACTGCTACCTGCCCTATGCCTGATGGCATACATGACACCAGGGATGGGGCAGGTAAGTGTGGGGCATCAAAGGAGCAGTTGGGAGCATAGCGTTGTTCCTTTGCTTCAGCAAGGTGCACTCTCTGTCAGGAGCTCGTCCTATACTCGAGTAGGACCCTGGCAGAGACACATGCCCAACTGGCATGTTCTCTCCCTCCTGGTCTTTTCTTTGGGAGCTTCAAAAGCTTTCTTCTGCCCGAACATCATAGTGACCGATGCCAACAGACATCGGCAAACTTAGGGATCAGCAGAATCTTCGCAGCTTGCATGACAGACCTCAGCAACTCAGCATTTTGGCTAATCTACTTTACATACAAACACACACGGAGCACTGCAAAATGGCTCCCTCTCTCTCTAGCATCAGACAACAAAGAGAAAGAACAAAGGACAATAGTCCCACTTCACGGAACACAGTAACACAAACATCCTGTCTCCGTCACTTCCTACTCTGTGGAGTCAAAGCATACACCGTCATGTGATAGACAAAAATCCCATGACTGCAATCACGGAGCAGGAATTCTAACACTCCCATCTGCCAATTAACTTATGGGCAGAGGGAGCAAGCCTTGCTCAAAGGAAGGGAAGTGTTTTCCATTTAATGGAAACTGCTTCTTCTTCCCAGTGCTACTCTTATGCTGCTGAGTAATGTTGTTGGGAAAGAGGTTCTGAACAGCCCCACACTGTGCTTTTAAGTCCCAACAATTGGGGCTTCAAAGTGCAGCATCGCCTGATGTCACTGTGATGTCAGGTGAATTTTGGCCCACCCCTGCTTTAGAGCTTACTGCAGGATTCACGGGTATTCTAGTGGAATCTGCTCCTTTCAGAATGGTCTCAGAAACACGTTGATACGCAGGGCATTGAAAGATTCCACTCTGTCCCATGAGCAACTTCCAGCGCAGAAACAACAACAAACAATGAACAGCAACAAAACCCACACCAAACTGGCCTTTGACACCATCGACCATAACATCCTTCTGGACCCTCTAGAGGGGCTGGGAGCTGGGGGCACTGTTATACGGTGGTTCCGCTCCTTTCTCCTGGGCCATTTCCAGAAAGTGGTGTTGGGGGATGAGTGTTCAGACCCCTGGGCTCTCACTTGTGGGGTGCCTCAGGGTTCTGTCCTCTCCCCCATGCTTTTTAATATCTATATGAAGCTGCTGGGAGAGATCATCAGGGGTTTGGGTGTTCATCAGTACGCAGATGACACCTCGCTCTACCTCTTAAATCAGAACCAGTGAATGTCCTGTGTGAATGTATGGAGGCAGTTGGAGGATGGATGGCGGCTAACAGATTGAGGTTGAATCCTGACAAGACAGAAGTACTGTTTTTGGGGGACAGGGGGCGGGTGGGTGTGGGGGATTCCCTGGTCCTAAATGGGGTAACTGTGCCCCTGAAGGACCAGGTGTGCAGCCTGGGAGTCATTTTGGACTCACAGCTGTCCATGGAGGCGCAGGTTAATTCTGTGTCCGAGGCGGCTGTCTACCAGCTCCATCTGGTACACAGGCTAAGACCCTACCTGCCCGCAGACTGTCTCGCCAGAGTGGTGCATGCTCTAGTTATCTCCCGCTTGGACTACTGCAATGCGCTCTACGTGGGGCTACCTTTGAAGGTGACCCAGAAACTGTAATTAATCCAGAATGCGGCAGCTAGACTGGTGACTGGGAGTGGCTGCCGGGACCACATAACACCGGTCCTAAGAGATCTGCATTGGCTCCCAGTACGTTTCCAAGAACAATTCAAAGTGTTGGTGCTGACCTTTAAAGCCCTAAGCGGTCTCGGTCCTGTATAACTGAAGGAGTGTCTCCACCCCCATCATTCAGCCTGGACACTGAGATCCAGCGCCGAGGGCCTTCTGGCGGTTCCCTCATTGCGAGAAGTGAGGTTACAGGGAACCAGACAGAGGGCCTTCTCGGTAGTGGTGCCCACCCTGTGGAACACCCTCCCTTCAAATGTGAAGGAAATAAGCAGCTATCCTATCTTTAAAAGACATCTGAAGGCAGCCCTATTTAGGGAAGTTTTTAATATTTAATGCTGTATTGTTTTTAACACTCGATTGGGAGCCGCCCAGAGTGGCTGGGAAAACTCAGCCAGATAGGCGGGGTATAAATAATAGATGATGATGATGATGATGATGATTATATATTCAGCTCTGGAATGTATGGATTTCCCCCATTCATTTCAATAAGCGCAGCAAAACCACTCATTGGTTCTGGAATTTAAACAATGAGTTGTTGCCTCTACTGAAATGAAGAAGGTCGTTTGGAACTCCCGTATCTGTAAAGGAGCGAAAAGCCTCAGCTTTATTATGACCTGATATTTGTAGTGGAACTGACACCGAAGGCTGTTTCATACTTGCCTATTTTAGCACGGATCTGACCATATTGCATACGTGCAATGTTTCCTCCCCTGTTCAAGCTTACCCACGCACGCATTTTTAACTATACCATATGTATACACAGTGGAGTGAATCTTACTTGGAAAGAGGAAGAAGGGAGGAACATTTCACTATCAGTGGCAGCAGAATTTGGCAGGCAGCAGGAAGGCACCATATGCCTCTGTCCCACTTACCACACATGCTTAAATTCAACTTTACAAGACAGTCACAGAAATATTCCCTCTGGAACCACGTTCTGTTAGCCATTCTGCAAGATGCAGCTGTAGAGTCTCAGAGCTAAACCAACTGCTCCTACTCTAAAAAAGATGCCAGATTCTTCGGGCATTTATCCCACACTTTCTCTCTGTATGTACATATGAAATAAACAGCATGCATGAATACGTCACCCCACCCCACCCCAAAAAACCCACAGCATCAAACATTTAAGGTGTTTGGTGCCAAACTGCTGAATCAATAAAGTTAGCAAATGATAGCCTACCAAGCAAGGGGCGGGCGGGGGGCGGGGGGAGAGAGATAGACTATGTGTGTGTTTCTGGAAACCGTAATATGGGATTGTGATATAGCCACATTCTTGATTGGCTTAGCATCTACTAAAAGGAATTCAGTAAAGGGGCAAACAAATGAAATCTGCTACACATTTAGCATATTTTTAAAATAATAATAATAATAATAATAATAATAATAATAATAATAATAATAAAGGGTCCTATAAAGGGAGTTCAGGGACGCAGGTGGCGCTGTGGGTTAAAGCCTCAGCACCTAGGACTTGCCGATCGAAAGGTCGGCGGTTCGAATCCCTGCGGCGGGGTGCGCTCCCGCTGCTCGGTCCCAGCGCCTGCCAACCTAGCAGTTCAAAAGCACCTCCGGGTGCAAGTAGATAAATAGGGACCGCTTACCAGCGGGAAGGTAAACGGCGTTTCTGTGTGCGGCTCTGGCTCGCCAGAGCAGCGATGTCACGCTGGCCACGTGACCCGGAAGTGTCTCAGGACAGCGCTGGCCCCTGGCCTCTTAAGTGAGATGGGCGCACAACCCCAGAGTCTGTCAAGACTGGCCCGTACGGGCAGGGGTACCTTTACCTTTACCTTTATAAAGGGAGAGAAAGAGGGCAGTAGATGGACCTTGCATGGGTATTTATTCACAGAAAGCTTGCACTTCTTGAAAAAGGTACAAATCTTTTCACGAGAAAATAAAGAAATAGGGATGAATGGAATAGAACTGATCTGGTTTGTGTTTTAAATGTGTCTTCTGTCTTGTTTCCATGCAGGCTTTTTTGGGGGTGGGATCCTAATTTTATTTTTATTTTAACATGCTTCTCATGGCATTCAATTTTTAAAAACGTAATTTAATTTCTTTTAAAGTATTTACAAGGTGGTCTGAGGGCCGTTTTTTCTCATTTCTTTTATAAACATAGGAAGCTGTCTCTTGCTTAGTCAGACTACTGATCTATATAGTTTAGCATTGTCTAAATCGATTAGCAATGGCTACCCAGGGTTTCAGACAGGGTTTTTATTTATTTCCTAGCCCTAGCTAGGAGTATTCAACCTTTGACCTTCTGCATGCAAAGAAGATGTTCTACCACTGAGCTACAAACTTTCTTTCAATAGTTTTCAGCCATGGAGCAGGTAGACAGCCCAGCACTTGCTGAGCTTATTGAAAATGAATCAAAAAAATGCCCTGGATGTGCCGTTATGACATACTATCCCTTCCTGGGTAACCGTTAGAGGAAAAAAGATGTCTGCTCCCCTGACACTCCGAAGGCAGCAATCTTTTATTCCGTTTTACGTCCTTGATGGCCTTGCGGGGACATTGTAAGGAAGAAAATATGGCTGCCCCCTAGGTACATGGGAGCAGCCACCTTTTTTCTATGAAATTGCGCAGGAAGGGACAGCACATCAAATTGCAGCACCACTTTTATACACATTTTCAACTAGCTCAGCAAACACTGTGATTTCTCCATGTAGCTCTTCTGACACCTTCATAAAAATGCAAGGGGTTTGCATCTAATTTTAGTCACATTCAGAGCAGATACACTTATATTAATGGGCATGACTTCTCTGGGTATAACTCAGATACTAGCTAAATTGTATGCAAGCAGTGCTGTGGAAAAGTTCATAGATATGTGGTCTCATTTGTGTACCTTCCATGTTCAGTGTGGAGCTCAACCTGAAGCCAGAAGAGCTGAAAAAGGAGCAGGGAGTGGCTTGCCAAATTATTGGAGTACTACAATATATCCAAAACAATGGGAGAAATTGGAAGAATCTCGAAAGAGAAGATAGACAGGGACTGGAAGGTGTTTAAAGGATACTTGCAAAACCATATTGAAAAATCAGAACTCCTATTAGAATAAACAAGTTCCGTTTTAAATACTGAAATACTAAATAAGATGGATAACAATGTGTAATAGAAAAAGAAGCATGAAATTAGGTTAAAGGTGTGTGAAAGAAAGTAATAGAAGTGGAATGAAATTGCAACTGAGTAGATTGGAAGTCTAACACAAGGGTGGGGTGAGGGGTGGTGGATGGTGATGGGAAAAGGAATTATCTGTGGGACTGAGTGTAGGTATATTTGAATATTTTTAAGGATTGTATGAAATGTATGTTTGTATGCTTGTATATTCACAATGTGTGTGTATTAATGCTGAATTATTTTAACAATAAAAACTTTTCATTTTTTTTAAAAAAGAAAAGAAAAAGGAGCAGGGAGAAGAGGTCATAACAGATGCCACTGGAACTGGTGGGATTGGGATCAAGGTGCAAAGGAATAAAGTTTAAGCCTTTCCCTTCCCATTACGGATCCATGTGAGAAAAGTGGCCTGGATGCCAAGACCAAGGCGCAACCCCAAGTCCCTGGCTATGAGCTCATCCAGGCCACCGGGATCCTGCTGAGGCTCCCTCAACATCTTTATCTTGGCCTCTCAGTTTAAGAACTATTCGGTATATGAACTCCGCAAAACCAGAAGTAGGGTCCCGGTTTGCGAACTTTACCTCGGTCTACAAACGGAAGCCGAACAGTGGAAGGGCACCAGTGGCAGGAGGCCTCATTAGGGAAAGCATGCCTCGGTTTAAGAATGGCTTTGGTTTAAGAACAGACTTATGGAACAGATTAAGTTCGTAAACCGAGGTACCACTGTATTTTATTGAACTTAAAAGAGTGAAAGATGATGAGTCATGGGAGCGTGGAGATTGTGTGCATGACCTTAACAGCGCTTAGCTTTTTTTTCTATCTAGTTGCTATTTTGTTAATGTTCTAAATATTGTTTTTTATATTATGAATGCCGTATAGATTTGTTAATTATATAATATGACTTTTGCTCGTATTAATTATATAATACGAACATTGTGATGTTTAGCTTATTTTTTAGTTGCTGTTTTTTAATAGTGTTTTAAATATTGCAATTGTCTTATTCATGATTTGTTATTTTATATGATTTATGCTGTATTTGTGATGTTATGTTATGTTATGTTATGTTCTGTCCTGTTATTGTGATTGTTTGCAAGCTGCTTTGAGAGTCATTTGAATGAAAAGTAGCAGGGAAACCCAATCCAATCCAATCAATCAATCAATCAATTGTATCCAAACCCAGGAGGTAAGTCCAGAAGGTGAGAAACAGGCAACTTTGTTTTGTATTGTAGAGTGAATTAAATCCTCCCCTATCTGTAGTCACTACAATGACAGTTCACAAGATGCACTGTGGAGCATGCCACGTCCTTGCACAAATGTTAGTAGCAGACTGCACAGACAAAAAACCCCCTGCCATGTGTGTGGATGCACCATGAAACTCAGCGGATGTTAGCAACACCTGGAATAGTCTTTTCTTTATAAAGTCTCTCTGTTTACTGTTTGGGAGAGAAAATCAAAGAAACTAAGTTGATATGTGTAGCAGATTCTGTGAAACCAGAAGGTGAAAGTCAAAATCTATATAGAGCTGTGTGAAGTCAATGCAATAATCTTTTAGGGCACTTGCTAAGATCTCATGAGAATGAAAGAAGTATCAAGTTAAAGCTCATAAAACACTTGGTTAGATCCAGACTTTACTCCTGCTAGATCGGAAAGGGAAGTCCCTTATGCTCCTTCTCCACTACTCCTGCCACATTAGTGCAACATTATTTCGGAACAGTGTGAATGGGAGCTTCAGGGGTAAGGGAATCTTCAAAAGTCATAGAATGGCAGAGTTGGAAGGTAGTCATCTAGTCCAAACCCCTGCAATGCAATAATCTCAACTAGATCATGCATGACAGATGGCCATCCAACCTCTGCTTATAAACCTCCAAGGAAAGAGAGTCCACCATTTCTCACAGGAGACTGTTTCATTGTCAAACAGCTCTTAACATCGGAAAGTTCTTCCTGATCTTTAGTTAGAATCTCCTTTCTTGTAACTTGAAGCCACTGGGTTCAGGTTGTAACCTCTTGAGCAGGAGAAAACAAGCTTGCTCCATCTTCCATGTCACAGGATTTTAGATATTTGAATATGGCTTTCATATTTCCTCTCAGCCTCCTCTTATACAGGCTAAACATACCCAACTCCCTCATCCATTCCTCATAAGGCTTGGTTTCTAGACCCTTGATCATATTGGTTGTCCTGCTCTGAATATGTTCTAGCTTGTCAATATCCTTCTTACATTGTGGTGTCCCGAACAGGACACAGTATGTTAGGGTGTGGTCCGACCCTATATTTATCAACAGGAGTAAAGTCTGGCTCTAAGGGGATCACTCTGCCTGATAAAAAGCCTTCTGAGGATGGAAGGAGCCTTTCTGTCCACAGAAGACAAAGTCTGGATTCAATCCACAGATTCTCAGAAAAATTGTGGTTTTGCACCTTTACTTGCAAAATCAGTATTTTCAACTGAAGGAAGAGACCTGAAGTCAGCAGAAGCTGCAGTTTTGAAACCTCTATAGTGATTGGCTGTGATTTTTGTTTATTGAGATGAATGCATCTATAGCTATGTAGACATTCCAGTTAATCAGATATTTTTAAAGCTGTTGACACAGCGGTCCTTAGGGACAGGTGGGCTGTGGGTTGTTTGTGGGAAAGGGTTAAGCAGAGGAAGGCCACATTCTCACAGTGGTAGATGATGTCTATGAATGCCATGCATTTATGTGGACTAAAGGTAAAGGTACCCCTGCCCGTATGGGCCAGTCTTGCCAGACTCTAGGGTTGTGCGCTCATCTCACTCTATAGGCCGGGAGCCAGCGCTGTCTGCAGACACTTCCGGGTCATGTGGCCAGTGTGACAAGCTGCATCTGGCGAGCCAGCGCAGCACACGGAACGCCGTTTACCTTCCCGCTGGTAAGCGGTCCCTATTTATCTACTTGCACCCAGGGGTGCTTTTGAACTGCTAGGTTGGCAGGCGCTGGGACCGAACGACGGGAGCGCACCCCGCCGCGGGGATTCGAACCGCCGACCTTGCGATCGGCAAGTCCTAGGCGCTGAGGCTTTACCCACCGCGCCACCCGCGTCCCTATGTGGACTAAGGTACATGTGGACTAAAGTACATGTTAAATTATCCACACTTCTAATTTGTGGGGGTGGGGAAGAAACCATGAGGCCTTATCTGAAACATGCTTCCAATTTGGATAAGGGAACCATGCCCCACCCCCAACTATTATTTCTGTATTTTCTTTTCTTTTCTTTTTTCTTCTAGAGGTGTGGTAATAGAGGGGAATTAGCAGGCAAAGATGGGGTGGCTTACCAGTAGAACGTTGGCATGGTATCTTGATCTGGATTGGGAGCACATACCAGAAAAAGAGTCCCATGGTGGTTGTTTTTTCTTCAAAATAAAAGTGGCCGATTTAAGCATTTTTATTTCTTAGAAAAGGTTTTGAATAATGAGATACTGTATGTTGTTTAGGGACCTAAATATGAATGCTCATAAAAGTACATGAGAGAGTATAGGGACAGCATTTACAAAAGTATACATCCATAAATCTACAAGCGTTTCACCTTGTTATTTAAAAAATATTCATGTGAGAAGTGAAAGCAGCAGCTCCCAGGACTAATGGCACTGCAAGGCTTAAGGCAGGTCCTTACTGATATACTCTGTGACCACCACCCCCCTCCTGGAATGTAAAAGGCTGTTATTTTCTAATTCTCCCTTTTATAAAATGTGACTGATCACAATGAATGTTTGGAGAGTTTGCAAGGCATCATCAAATTTGACAAGGTGTGCCTTTTTTCTCCCCCTTTCCTTCCTGAAATCAATGTCTTTTTAAACACATAACAATATATTATGCTGATCTCTGGCAGGTGGGAAAAAATCATTCTGAATCACTAAGGGAAAAAACCCCAAAAAACCCCAAACAACAAAAAAATAGGGGGGAAAATATCTAGGAAGCAACATACATTTTGTAGTGTCAAATCATTGATGTTAGTTGATAATGCTCTCAGCCAGTCAACACTCTCCTGGGTTGAACAATACTGAAGTATCCCAGTGCTAACTCCATCGAGTGCCAGTACTTCAAATGCATTAGATCTGCAGCAAGAAGAAATATATATACACCATCAAGGATGCTATACCAGCCATTAGTCCTTACTTCTTATGGTGTCTCTGCAAATTAGTCCTCATGTACTATAAATGGTGAGTGGGGTGGGGTGGGGGTGGGGTTAAGGATGAAGATATCAAAACAGCAGAACTACAGTGCAAGGAAGAGAGATAGGTACAGGATTTGAGCATTATTATTATTATTATTATTATTATTATTATTATGTAGTATTTCAGTTTTCAAACTAATTTTACACAGATAACTCAGAGCTGCATCACATCAGTTGTAGTGCTACGTGCAGATGAGCTGGAGGATCTTGTGATATAATTTAGCATGGTAGTTGAGAGCATAATGTTTGTGCTCAGCCTTTGCAGCTTCAGATCTCAGCTCCACTACACACTCCCCTTGGTGGCCTGAGCTTTGCCAACCTGCTGTCTTACAGCCTCAGTTGTTTCACCTGTAATATGGGGGTGAAAGTAACAGTTTATCCTTACATGGCAAATCAAAGGGCCGTTGAGATAACAACAGGTAGATTACTTAAGGAAACCCTTAGGCAGATTATGACTAGTATATGACTAGTATATGCATGGCCTCCAGCTCAAGCACAAGCCAGCTCCTTTACCCATGGCTCACATTCTATCTGATATGGTCATGTCAAACTGCCTGATACATGAACAGAGGTGAAGGCCAAGCAGATGCATGAATCACATGCTTGGGGCATCTTGAGCTATTGTGCATGGTGGACCAAGGCTACAATCTTGTGCTTTTAAAATAAGAGGAAATAATATAATTATAATTAGTCTCTTGCAGTCTTGAGAAGCTTTTGCATGTATGCACATGCCTGTGCAAATTCTTCTATGCTTCATGAGTAAGTGTGGCACTATTCATATGTAAACTGACTAGCCATTATGTATGGAATTCAGACATGCAGATAGCTTGGATAAATGAAAGCCTTCAGCAGGTAATTGTTCTTTCATAATTTAACTATAAAGAGCAGGAGGCCTACTGTGTTTAAGCGAAGCATATTAGTACAGTTCACACCACAGGGTACCTTGGGGCATGGAATCAGAATTTATCTGAACTGACAATAAAATGGCTGGGCAGCCTGGTAATTCTGAACTGGATCTGGGCCTGGCTAGTCATTTTATGGGTCAGGAAATACCAAGAGAAAGGTGTTATATCTTCATACTGAAATCAGTGACCTATCAAGCTGGTTGTAAAGCTATCATTAAGATAAATGCAGCATGCCAACAAGGAATTAAATAAATTGCATTAGGGTGAGTTACTATGCAAGACGACTTCTTGTTCTCCTTCCACATATTCCTACTGTGCTAAGGAAAATGCCATGAAAAAGTTAGACTACATCAGTACTCACAATGATAATTCCAAAAGGGACACTGGGCATCTTCACAATTCACTCATTGATACCATTAATTAAAATGAAATAAGGATTTCTGTATTTTTGTTATGGCTCTATGTGAGCTTTTAAATAATTAACATTCAGGTCAATCATCTGATCTGAGGCCTGACTTTCAAGGGTTTGTTCTTAGCGCCATTTCTACAATAGAACTGTAAGCTTATAGAACCCAAGTCCATTTGAATGTGACCTATATTTATACACAGTCGTTACAATTCAGTTCAGAGCTAGGCTTTAGCATTCTTCACTCTCTGTAGGGTAGTGTTACTGCCCACCACCATTAAAGACACCCCCTCTGTTTTATTTTTCATTAGTGGCCAGTGTGGCATGTGGTCACTGGGCTACGGGGACTAGACTAGTCCCCTAAATGGTTCCCTGGCACCACCTTCCGAAAGCTCAGGAAGCTTCTGCCCGGCTTAGGGAGGGAGGTGTGATGCTCTGATGGGTCCAAGGCACTCCCACCATCTTCCCAAAGCCTGCCCAGCTTTTGGAAGGAAGCAAGAGGGCTCCAGCTTCCTGTCAGAGCCCTGGCATCTCCTCAAAGCCCAGGAGGTTTCTGCCCGGTTTAGGGAGGGAGGCGTGATGCTCACGTCCCTCTCCCCCATTGCTTTTGCAAGCTGATGCTTCTGGCCCTAACTGTTCCCCTACAAAAATGTCACTGCACACCACTGTTGTGTGTATAGTGCATTGGCCGTTTATTGGCACCTATGTTGTTTTTAGCCATATGCTTTTAAAACCCATGACCAAGGAAAACTTCTGTATCAGTTCAATTTCTGTCATATCGCGAAAATATTGGAATGGGTTGCAGAATATTTTAATGTAACTTAACCTGGATAAGAATCCTGTAGCAGCAGGGCTTTTTCCCTCCCAGCCAGAACTCAGCTAGTGGCACCTTTCAGGTGGGCGCCATTGTCATTATAAGAGAACAAGGGAGGTGTTCATGGTGAGTTCCAGCACCTCTTTTTCTAGAAAGATAGCACTGGGCAAGAGTAACTGAGTTGAAGAAACAGGTAGGTAGCCGTGTCGGTCTGACGCCGTTGAAATAAATTAAAAATTGTCCAGTAGCATCTTAGAGACCAACTAAGTTTGTTATGGGTATAAGCTTTTGTGTGCATGCACACTTCTTCAGGTACTTCTTAGTTTAAGAAAGATTGCATGAGCTGAGCAAGAACTTGAAACAGCTGCATCATGTTGACTGTCAAAGGGAGAATCATTTTCCCTGTTAGTAAAGTGAATGTCCAAAGGATCAAAGTGGACTAAAAGAGAAAATATGAGTGATAATTATGTTGTCTTAAAAAAAAAAAATCAAAAAATCAAACAAAGCTAATATCTAAAGAGAGCAAAACAATAACAAGGAAAGGAAAGGAAAAGAAGAAAAGCAAAAACAAAGCAAAAACAAAACAGACACCCAAACTAACACTAAATTTTGTATTCTATCAGCCTTCTATCTTAATCTTCAATTCACAAAGAGATCTATGTTTTCCCAGCTCCCACCTGAGACAGCTCCCATCCTTCTCAGCCTCACATTCAGGAAAAACAACAACTCTATTCTATCTGCCACAAAAAATATCTTCTATCAATGTTCTCTCTCTGTTTGAATCTTTTTATCATCCATATAATAATATAATTTAATATTAATAAAAAACTATCAAAAACTAAATAAGAAAAACAAAAAGAGAAAAGGAGCTACTTCCACTCTTCCATCTGCCAATTATAATCATATTATTTCCTGTTCTCATTACCATACTCTAAACTTGTGAAAGATCCAGTCAGAGAACTTGAGAACAATTCAAAGATGTTATTTCTAGGAAAAGCTATTACCACCAGCAGCTAAATGCAGCCCATTTTTTCAGAGGCAGTGCACAATTTAATGCCAGGTGTTGGAGGGAAGTTATAGAAAATAGCTATTGCCCTCATGGCCTAGCTTGTAAAGCTTAAAGAAGCATTCCAAACAGGATTCTTGATTTGATCCAGCTTGGTTCTTATGGTTTGTTTGGGTTTTTTAAAGAAATTTGATCACAACAGTCGTAGTGTTCCTTGAAGATACAACCTATCTTGGACCAAAGGACACAAAATAAATACAAATTATGTCTTTTGCAAAGGGTATTACCATCCCATGTAAAGCAGGACCTGGGCAATTCCAATAAACAACAAAATTTTGACACTAATGTACTTAAAAGCCCTCAGATATGACAGTATCAGCATTCTCTTGTTGTCCAAAGAGGTTCAATATATATTTTCTCATCAGAACATTCCTTGGTATCTTAAACTTCATTGATGAGAATACAGTGGTACCTCGGCTTAAGAACTTAATTTATTCTGGAGGTCTGTTCTTAACCTGAAACTGTTCTTAACCTGAGGCACCACTTTAGCTAATGGGGCCTCCTGCTGCTGCCACGCCGCCAGAACACAATTTCTGTTCTCATCCTGAAGCAAAGTTCTTAACCCAATGTAATATTTCTGGGTTAGCAGAGTCTGTAACCGGAAGCGTATGTAACCTGAAGCTTATGTAACCCGAGGTACCACTGTACATATCTGACTTCTTTCTCAACAAATTATGCTGGGAACAGCTGAATTCTCAAATAGTTTATCATCAGGCCTTGAGTTTTTGACCATGGCTGTAGTCAATATTTAACATTAACTCTAACTCTGGCTTGTTTTAGTCATGTAATGAAAGTGCTCATTCATTTACTTTGAGCAAACATGTAAGCAAGCTTGGGTGCTTTGATTAAATGGTCCATATGCAACTTAAAACAGTAAAATGCCGCAAGGAAATTCAGGGTCAAAGTGGGGAAACAAGAGACCCAATGCTGTGCTATGGCAAAATTTCGTACAAAATTAGGCCAAGCAATATTGATTTGCCTCAGAGCTAATGTTACATTAGCCCAGGTACCAGAATTTCCACAGTTTAGCCAAACAGAAATCACAAATCACAAATTTTGTAATAAGAAGAGCTGTTGCATGATCTTGCAAGAGGACTGTTTACTGCCCAGATACATATCTTAAAATGTCAGGTTTCAGCTTCACGATAACTGGAGAAGTGAAGCAGACATCTAAGGTCTTTGAGATGCAGGTCAGTGTGAAAAAATTCAGTTTATTCCACAGAAAGAACATGAAAAACAGCACATTAATTGGCAGATTAGACCTTGGTACTATGAAATTGTTAAGATCAAAACATGCCTCGTATAATTTGTTTCAAAGCCTGCTTTTCAAAATGGTAATTGTTTGCATGTGATCTACCCTAATATCCTTTGCAACAATTATTCTCGCTTTGAAGTTAGCTTTCGTTAAGCTAGCACTTTATTGTATCAATTGATAGAACATGAAAGGAAAGGGAAAAGGCATGTAGAAACATACCTGCATTGTTAGAAAAGGACAAAGAAAGGCAAGTTGCTAACATTAAGTTCAGACTTTTTAAGCTGAGCACTTTCTGCTTGCATGATAGAAATAAGCCACCATTGGAAGAAGTGTTATAAAATATATTGTCAGGCCTGGGAGCCAAATGGGGCAATCCAGTACAGCCCTTGGTGATGTCGCTGGGCCATTCTCCCTCTCCAAGCCATCCCTCCTGCTCTCTTTACCCTCTTCTAGTCTTATTCCTTGGCTGGAATGCATAGAGGAACTGCCATAATGCCTCTTGCTTACATGAATAGGGGTTGGAAATATGTATGCTTTTGGACACTTCTGGTTGTTGTACAGCTGCGAAGTAGCCAAGTACAAAGGAAAGAGCCTCATCTGTTGCCCCAACCCACCTCCATTACCACCTTGTGTTCTCCACCAGGAGGTTCTCAAAAAGCTAATGTGTCCCATAGACTGAAAAAGATTCCCCTGCGCTGATCAACACTATGCATTTTTGTACGAACTTGTTAAGTTTCAGTCTGCAATATTTTGCTGGACAAATATTCTACTAAGCGTGGGCTCGGAAAAGTTGTTTCTTCTGCACCCTTATCAGAAGAAGGCAGCTTTACTGAGTTCCCTCTACACTTTGGTTAATGCAAAGCCTATGGCCCTCATTGTACAAGGGTGCACTCTAGTGAAATCCTCATACGGGGTATGATGAAATTCCCCTTTCTTTTCCTCCCTCCTGCAGCTCCTTCTGTCCCTTCACTGCTCTATAGGGTGCCCCAAGTTTCTGAAGCAGATTATAGGGATGGATAGGGGGCTGAAAGGGGGAGGGAAGAAAAGTAAGTACCATTACACATGATGTGCTCAAATCTGCTTAGTGACCTATTAGAATATTTCCTATTCGGCCCAAATACTTGCCATTCGTTCCTAAAGTCATACTTCCCCTAAAACATCTACTTTCTCTGCATGTATTTTGTTGTCCTTGCTGTATTATGTTTGGTGTAGATTATTTTAGCACATGAACTGTTTTTTTTGTCTTAAAAGGAGTTGCATCTACTGTGTGAGACATTAAACTTTCTACTTGAATGACGGTAAAAGGAAAAAAATAAGCATGAATCAGAATAACAAGCGTACAGCAGATTTAGATTATTATTGTATATCAATGCTAAAGCACACATCCTGTCAATCCAGATGTAACTACTACTATTAGATCAGTCAGGCATAGTAGGGCCAATATGGACCCAATCACTTTCTAGAAATATTGTCTATTGATATCTTTTTTTAAAAAAGCATTCATTGTGGCCAAGCCCAAAGTGTGGCTTACTGGGACCATGTGAATACACTGGTTCCCATAAAGAGGCTGACATTTGCTTTGTTCCTACCCATTCAGTTTAGTACACTGTGGGGCAGCTAAGCCAAGGTTTGACGTAGTGTGTCATCCAAACCTAGGACTGTGGTTAAGCTCTCTTCTCCTTAACCAGAATAGCTCAGTTGGTTAGAGCATGGTGCTGATAATGTCAAGGTTGCAGATTCGATCCCTATGTGGGACAGCTTCATATTCCTGCATTGCAGGCAGTTAGGACAGATGATCCTTAGGGTCCCTTCCAACTCTATGATTCTATGATCTGTAGCCAATGTTTGTTCTCTGGCTATAGACCATGGTTAAGTAGGAGAAAGGTTAACTGTGATCCCACCTTTGGACAACAAGCTAAGCCAGGCTTAAGAGTCATGGCAATTAGGAATACAGCTAACTAAAAGTGTAACGCTGCACTTGCACATGGGTAAGTGTACAAATTCCTGTGCTTAGTAACAGTACATAATGGATATACCAATGATGGATATTGTTTTATTTCATGCTGATTTCTAGGTAGATCATCGCGAAAATTGCACTTAACGCAAATGCCTTTTTGTCCTGCAGTAAAATAACATGAATAACGACAAAGGAAATTATACCTTTGCTTGGTCACACATTCATTACTTCAGCATAGTTGCTGCTATTTATAGTTTCACTTTACTATGCTTCACTTCCTCTCTGGTTTATCGTGTGATAAAGTCGCAGGAAGAGAGCACTGAGGGCTGCAGAATTCGTAAATCACACATGCAAGGTCAGTTATCATGGAAGCAGCCCTTCAGTGATGTGCAAAGGCTGTGTACAGACAGTCTAGTTAGGGTAAGCTCTCCTGCTGCATAATTCATTTCAGCTGGTACTTTTACGGAGGAACGGGTTGTTAGGAGAGGAGTCAGAGCTGCAGGAGACTTTCTTGAACAGGATCTTCCCTGCAGGACATTGGCTTATAGAAAGTCTCCTTCTGTGTTTTTTCCCCAGAAGGCACCACTGGGGCAGAAAGTCTCAATGCTTCTCTGACCTGGTGGATTGAGGGTGCATTGAGTTGGCATATCACTCATTAGCAATGCCCCTCCTGTTGCAGTGGGGGCTACTATCCTGGCTTCTTTCTTGCAGAGATCTTTCCTGGGCAGATACCATAAGGGTATGGACTTCTCTTTATGCTTTTACTAGACCCAAAAGCTGTGCCTTTTCCTTGCCATGCCTGGGATTTGGCCATAGGATTCTGCAGAGGGTCCTAAGCTCTTTAATGTTTTTTTTGTCTTTTTCTGGTATCTCACCATAATGGATACAGCTCAGTTACATTGCAAAAGAAAAGCAGAAACTGCAGAGTATTCCCTTCCTATACCAGATCAGCTCATTTAAATCAAGGGACAAGCACCCAATGGATATCACCCAAAGTTTATATAGATGGTGTAAATATATGTGGGTGGGTGGGTGTGCATGTGTAAAGAACAGCATGGAATTAATAATGTGTTTCGTACACTTTAAAACTGCACTGGTCTCTTCCCATTAGCTGAACAGATGTCCGAGAAACAATACGTGCCTCTCAGCAGCATAATGCCTATCAGTGAGAAACAAGTCCTGAATGTTATAATCAATGGTGTCAAAGATACTGACAAGATGTAAGTTTATAGAAAAGATTAAGGTGAACAACAGAGATGGAAGAGCACCGGGGATCAGATAAGGCTATAACCTTACGACAAGCAATCTGTATTGTGTGCAGAAATCTGGAACCTGTCAGGAATATTTGAAGAAAATAAAAGATTATTTAGAATGAGATAGCGAGAATGCCAAAAAATAGATCACTATCTCAGGCATCAGAATGAGAAAAATGACTAAGACTAGTAGGGTCATTTTACGTTGCTTGCTCACTGCCTAATGTAGAGAGACAGCGAGAAAAGCTTTATTTGTGGCTGTTTTGCGTGTGCTTTCAGTGTTAAAAGATGGCAAACACAACCTCTCAGTGCAGTGAAGGGGCATTTTCTCCCCTGCCCACAAGCGTCTGGAGAATGCAAATGCCAGGACTGTGAATTCCATGCTGGCTTCTCTGTTACAATAAGCAACGCTGCTGCCGGCCAGGGGTTAAGATTGCATTTTCATTAACCTCCATAAATATTCCTTGCACTTTATAAACAATGCTCCCCCTCCCCTTCTTTTCCCTCAAAATAATTCACAATACATGGGAGCTATCACCTGTTATGCCGTGCATAATTTTATACACTTCTGCTGCTCTTATCTACCTTTTCTCTCCACTAAAAAGCCCCCAATGCTGCAACTTTTCCTCATAGGAATGTTGAAAGTGTTTGTTATTTAGTGGGGGGGGGGGGATACAGGGAAAATGAATGTGCTTGTGTGTGTTGGAGGGGGGCTACGAAAGACTTTAAGCCAGAGGGACTTATTTACATTGTGAGCCAACAAATGTAAACAAGCAAAGTCAATCACTGAAGGGAGATTTTAAAAGATTTTGGAGATAGCGGCAGAAACTCCAGATAGTACAGAGGGGTATAATGTCACCCCACTTTATGAGGAATTCTTCATCTGATGCAAAGGTACTGCAGTCTGAGTTGGGTGTTCCCATATCACAAATAAAGGGACGTGATGAACTTCCCTGTGGAACACCCTCCCATCAGATGTCAAAGAGATAAACAACTACCTGACGTTTAGTAGACATCTGAAGGTAGCCCTGTTTAGGGAAGTTTTTAATGATTGATGTTTTCATGTATTTTTAATCTGTGTTGGAAGCCACCCAGAGTGGCTGGGGAAACCCAGCCAGGTGGGCGGGGTACAAATGATCAATTATTATTATATTATGAAAGCTTGCCCACTTTCTGGTTCAACGCAGATTCCAAAGGGATTCCGGGATATGATGCCGCTGCAGAGAAACAAATGGACATTTAAGGTTTGGGTTGTGGAAGAGGGGTGGCTAAATTGGGTAGAGGTGGGACTTCAGCTCTCATTTACAGTTTGCCGGTTTTAGTCTGGTCATAATTGTTACCTGCCCCGAGCTTTGAGAGTAAGTGGCAGGATCATAAATGTAAAAAAAGAAACAAATCAACTCCAGCTGGATTTTCCCAATGCTTACAAGCCATCAGCCCGGCTTCTTTTTCTTGGTGAGCTTGGAATCAATTGTTGGAATATTTTTTTTTATTACATATTATGACTGTTGAGAGAAAAATGTCCCATAGGTTTGTAGTCAACTGACTTTTACTCAAGAGTAGACCCACTGAAATTAATAGCCGTGACAAACTTAGGTGCATTGATTCCAATAGGAGTAAATGTTAGTTGAATACAGCCCACAGACTTCTTCCATGCATTTTCAAGCAGCCAGTCCCTTGGCTGCGAGGAGAAGGATGCAAATCATGTAACCTAACTCTTTTTCAGATTACAAACCTTAATTTATTTGTTCCAGCTTTGTACCTCGAGATTCGGGCCATCGACAAAGGAACTGATAAGGTGTCCAGCCAGCGCTTCTCATATTTTGGTTCATTAGCTATGGGTGAAGAAGGTGATGATGGCGCCTGTATAGAATAAATGAGAATCAGTAAGCACAGTCTACTAGATCACACCGTGTAGGAAACATGAATATTTATCTGTGGATGTGCCCTTTCTCAAAACTAATAAGGCAGAGTAATATCATTGTTTGGGAAATTCAGAGTGCATAAAAAACCCACAAAAACAATAATTTATGTAAAAATGGAACATTTGTGAGCTGTCTGAGCTCATTTTCTCCCCTATTATTTGTGCAGTGGTAACATTGCTTTTATTTCTGTTAAAAGCATAAGCCTTACACATGACAACATAATGTTTAAGTGATAAATAATGCTAATTTACATGTAGCAGACCTCTCAGAAGTCTTATTTACTTCAAACGCACAATAAAGTAAGAGGATAATGTGATTGCAAAACACTGTACCTTGTCAGTTTTTTTTTTTTGAATTTCAGAGATAAATAAAAGAAAATGTGCATGCCTATCTTGATATAAGGAACTATGAATACAAAGTTCTTCATGGGCAAAACATGAGCTTTGCAACAAATTATTGTTTCCTTATTTACTGCAGTTAAGAACATGAAACTACATGTAACCTCTGCAAAGACAAATCATATTAACTGCCTTGTAAATAAACAAAACTTGCACAGATCAAATCTGAAGTAACTTGTTCTGACGAGGCATGGTTATATACACGTAATTTAGTACAAAAGTATATAATCAGATACACAGAAGCAAACACCAATATTGGCATTTCATTGGTAGAGTTTGTTTCAATTCCTGCAAGATGTTATGTGTCCATTTTTGAAAGCTCATTGAAAGCAAGGGTCAAATATCTCCATGCTCCTTCAGTCAAAACTTTCTTTCAATTAGTGGTTCCGGCTCCAAAAACAGCACCCCTCACAGATAATGAGTGTGCTAATCATGTGTTTGCTTCATAGCTGATAGCAATTTAAGAAGCTGCACTATTCCCACTGGTGCCTGAAGTTTTGCAACTAATTGCAAAAGTATTGCTAAGCTTGCCAACTAAGAAAGAATTAAGCGAATAAGGTGTTTTCATGAGAAATACTCTGGCATTAGCCACTGAAGAAACAGACAATATGTCCTGTAAATTGGCACAAGTCAGAATGTACAGTAACAACAGATCATCAATTTATTTCATTTTGTAGTTTGCTCAATCCTAAAAGTTCCAATACTCAAAGAGGGACCATATATCGCCTTGTTCATTCACCAGCCTTATAATGATGAAAAGTCTTGCAATTAATGGCTGGGAAGACGACTGATGAAATGTGGCATATTCAAAGATCTCGGAGTGCAGCAAAGCAGACATTTTCACATTTTACATAAAAGTCATTGCCGTTGCATTGTTCTTCACTTAGCCACATGAGAGAGCCTGACACTCAGCAAGAAAAAAGTGACACATCATGAAATGTATTATTCATTCAGTGAATTGCACTAAGTAGTACTAAGTAGAAAGGTGATAGCAATTGCACAATATGAAATACTTATTGTGCTCCAGATTAATAAACATGCTTATTAATCCATCCGTAATACAACACCCACACATCTCTGGATACAAGCCTCTACTTAATTTATACCAGCTATAGAATTTTAATATTTGTTCCTCTGTCCTGGTAGATCTTGGATATCTACTTGCTCCAGGCACTCTGCACTGGCCCAATGTCACAAATACATCAGTGTTGTGTTGCATTGTGTCTACATCATCTCACAGATTGCCCTGCTTCAGAATTTCACTCACGATGATTTAAGAGGAACTTCTGCTCTTCCATCACAGTTGGGAAACAAGCACAATGCATCTCACATGACATCAGCAGTGACAGAAGTGCAACTGTTCTAATAGTTTCCATCCTGAACTTCTTCTTTTTTTACTTTAATATTTATAAATAAACTCTTCCTCCTAAATTGCAAAATAACCAGCTCCTTCCTTTCATTTTATCATTTTCATCACACAGATGACATGATTTTCGTGACATTCTTTAATACATCAACAACATTTATTAATGGTTTAGTATTTTCTGTGGTGGCAAACTTTTATGGTGACTTTGCACAAGACAAGACGTGGAAATGTGAGCTACAAAATATGTGAATATACTGACTCAGACAAAACATGGAGATGTGGTTGGATGAAGCAAAATGGACCTTCCCCCCAGTTCCATGGAATACATTGTACAGGGGGTGGGGTGGGGGCAGAATCCTTAATAATAAGCTGTACTAAAAAAATAAATCACAATCTTGGGTTGCACTTCTCAGTTACAGAACTTGATTTATAGGATAGCTACAAACATAAAATGCCTTTGGTATGCAACTCTGGTATTCTTACCCTGCACATCAATTACTGAACCATCTTTATACCTAAAGTGAAGGGCTTTAAAGGCCAAAACCAGCACCTTAAATCTGACCCTATACTCCACCGGGAGCCAGTGCAGCTGGAAAAGCACTGGATGAATATGCTCCCATGGCACAGACCCCGTGAGGAGCCTCGCTGCAGCATTCTGCACCCGCTGGAGTTTCTGGGACAGCTTCAAGGGCAGCCCCGCCTAGAGCGAATTACAGTAGTTAAGCCTGGAGATGACCGTCGCATGGATCACTGTGGCCAGTTTGGGGCGGGAAAGGTAAGGGACCCTTGTATCTACGGGACCGCCTCTCCCGGTATGCCCCACGGAGAGCCTCAAGGTCCATAAATAGCAACACTCTAGTGGTCCCGGGCCCTAAGGAAGTTAGGTTCAACCAGAGTCAGGGCATTTTCAACTCTGGCCCCGGCCTGGTGGAATGCTCTGCCTTATGAGACCAGGGCCCTGCAGGATCTGATTTCTTTCCGCAGGGCCTGTAATACAGAGTTGTTCCGCCTGGCCTTTGGCTTGGAGCCAATTTGATTCCCTCCCCCTCTTTCTTTTTTCTTTTTCCTTTCTCCTCTTGTGATGAGGCTGCATTTTAATATTTTAATGTGTCCATATTTTAATGTTGTATTTTAATCTTGCTTTAAAGTTGTATTCATTCAACTTGTTTTTATTATTGCTTGTTAGCCTCCCTGAGCCAGGCCTTGGCTGGGGAGGGCGGGGTATAAATAAAAATTATTATTATTATTATTATTATTATTATTATTATTATTTAGTTGGGAAACAATGCCTTGAATGGCACAAAGGGGGCTGCTTACTAATAGCTGCTACAGCCCACCTCAAGCACCTCCCCCATCCAGGTCAAGCCCAAGTCATTTTGCTGACTGAGGTGGAGCAGGAAATGGAGCCATCCCCACAAAGGTCAGGGCCACTCAAGTTATTTGGAACTTGCAGAAGAAAATCCCACAAGTGATTTTTCCCCTCCCTAGCAGTAAAAACACAACACTAATAAGTTAAAGAACTAAGCCTTTTATGATGCCCACAATCAACTGCCTAGGCAGCCACCTTGCTACCTACCTTATGGTAGGGCTGGCCTTGCTCAAATCTTAGACCATTTAAATTAACAGCATAGGAGCCAAGGAATGTGCAAAATGTGTTAAATGTCCCTACACTGCCATTTCCCCCAGTCCAAATGGCCTCTTCACCTGAAGGAACTGTTTGCTTCACAGGGTAAAGTACGCAGTGCCATATTCAGCTGAACTGCAGTTCTAGCATAAGCTGGCACAACAGGACCCACTCCTCACAATTCCCAAATCTGCTCCAGAGGGATGGGGGAAACCTCAGAAAAGATTTAGAGGGCAAGCGAGGGGAGGGGAGGGGGAGAAGGTTTTATCTCACAAGGAAAATCTTTGCGCTGATGGAACCGTAGCTTTAGAACTACGTTGAATACAACCCATGGTTTTCCTTAGTAGAACCACTAACAGTTGATTGGGATGGAGGGAAAATAACACAGAGAAAACAGGACTGTGTGTCGCGTCTGTGCTCAAAATCAGAGTTCCCCCATGTTTACAGTTACTTAAAGATAGAAGGCTCGGGAGATCGAGTTATGCCTCTCTGACATAAAAAGTCAGTGTGGTAAGAGTGTCACGCTAGAAACTTGGAGGCCAGGGTTCAAATTTCCACTCAGTTATGAAGCTCACTAGATGACCTTGGAGCACACACTGTTATTCAACTTAAATCACCTTTGGTTCTCAGATACATTAGCAGAAATAGGTTAGGTTAGGTTAGGTTAGGTTAGGTTAGGTTAGGTTAGGTTAGGTAAACTAAACTAAACTAAACTAAACTAAACTAAACTAAACTAAACTAAACTAAACTAAACTAAACTGTTGTCCATTTTGACTGCATTCTCCTAACTACTCTGGGTGGCTTCCAACAAATTAAAACACAATATGACATCAAACATTCAAAACTTCCCTGAACAGGGCTGCCTTCAGATGACTTCTTAAAGTCAGGTAGTTTATTTTCTTGACATCTGATGAGGGGGTGTTCCAGATATCTTCATTTGTATTACAGATCTTGGTTTGTATAACAGCTGGGCATAGTCTCTGACTTAATATATGAATCAATATTTATATCCAACCTCTATTTGGCTTAGACTGGACTCGACTTTTATCCGAGTTGAAGATAATTAACACTGAAATAATGAAAGTAGCACGAAAGAAATGTATCCATACACATGTCAGGCAATTAAATCCATTTCAAAGGGGACAGAACGTTACATCCCAAATAACAACTGGAGAGTTGAGATCCCTTTGCTACAAGAATTTAAATGATTAGCAACACAGGACTCATGAAAATGCTCAATTGTCATTCCTTGAAACTAACGCCTTCTGTCAAGGGAAATGTTTTCGCTCAGTAAAGCTAAAATAAATATCCAGACTTAAAATTAAATGAATTCACCTAGTCAAACATGAAGCTTTCGGTGTCTTTATTTCTCCAGAGAGTCAGTCCATGCAGAAATGACTGGCTGTCAAAATTGGAGACAGGGGCTCAACAGGGTACCACCATTTACACAAGAATAACAAGGGCTCTGATAGGTTTGGCTAAGAGAGAGTGATATTTTCCCCATGGTTACATGTTGAGCAGTTCCCATGTATTTTCGTGCAGACAGAAAAGCAGGACAGAGTTATAGGCAACTGTATGTAACATGCAACTTGGCCCCATTTTACGCTACTGGGAGATACAAATTGCAATTCAACAAAGCTGTGTGACCAGAGAGGTGATACACACAAGGGCTAGAGATTTCTTTGGCTCTTCTCATTCCACCCTGGAACAGTGAGTGATAAGTCACCCTTCAGTGAAAGATGGGAGTTTCTGGCAACAATTTTTCACATGAAGTTCCTGGCTGCCTGGGTCATCCACTTGTAGTCACACTTCTCTCAGCCCCACTCACCTCACAGAGTGTTTGTTGTGGGGGAGGAAGGGAAAGGAGAACGTTAGCCGCTTTGATACTCCTTCGGGTAGTGATAAAGCGGGTATCAAATCCAAACTCTTCTTCATCTTCAGCTATTTTGAATTTAGCTTTACATTAAAGCTAACACAACTGCTCAGTTTTTCAACCAACAACAAGCACAACATGAAGGCAACAGTAAATTCCCATTGGGTGCCCACCCCATCAACTAGTATTCAGCCATGCTGCTGGGGCCAGCATCAAGGGTTTGTATGGATGGGCATCTCCCAAGGCTCCCTACTATAGGAGGAGCCACCTGGTCTTGCAACAGTGAGAAGGTAGACTGACTGAGGGAGAGGGATCCATGAAAAGTGAGCCATCCAAAGACCCCCCAAAACCTGGAACTGACACTGTACACAGCTTCTGAATCTGGAAGGTTCTACGTATCTAGCCATTATGGCTAGCAGCCATATGAATCCTCTATGAATTCCCTTGTATAGCCAAATTCCCTTATATGGCCAATGGACACCATGGCACCATGTGGCACTGAAGTCCAAAGATCAACAGTGCACTGCTTGAAGAAACACCTTATTCTATTTGCCCTGAATCTCGCACCTTCATTCAGCTTCTGCTTGTGGAGGTGGCAGAACATTTTCTCTTGGTTGAAGCAGCTACCATTTCTACCTCAGAATGCCTCTGGAGCAATGTTGTGTCATGGGTCATAACACAGGTTCATTCCAAGGGTCTTCTATGGGCAATTGGTGGCCACCTTGCTGTAAATTTCAGCCAGATTCTGATACAAACTTTAACTAGCAGGGGCCTATTGGGAAAAGTTGGAATCTGTGTTTAGATATTAAGCCATTGTGGTCAAGGCAGGGGTGGAAAAGAGAGAGAAGAGGGACCCTGCAATTAAACAAAGCAAAGCAAAAGGCACACTGCTCAAAACAGAAAGAGAAACACAACAAGTTTTTCAGCAGGGGTGAAGCAACCAGTTCTTGTAAAAACAATAAAACTTTTTTTTAAGTAGCAGAACTAATCAGACATCCTTTCTGCAGCAATGTGCCTAATGCTTAAACGAGGAGGAAGAAAAGAAACTCATGGGATCACAGTCGGTTAGAGCTGTCAGCCTTTCATATTCTTATGACAAATGATTTGCAGTACTTGGGCAAGTTTCTGTTTTAGTTCTGTGAATGACTGTGAAGCTCTATAGAGGAAAAAAGTGAACAAATTCCTTATGTTGTTTTAGTAATTTTAGTAATTTATAAAGCTCCAATTAAGGCTGCCTCTGGATGGAAGAATCAACACATAGCCATACATTAGAAATTCAGATTCCTAGGAGTAGAAATCTTTTGCCGAGAATATTGAAAATAATTGTGTACAGTTGACAACACTGGCAGTATTAAAGTACATGCAACAGTATAATAAATGTTGAAGTGATGTAAGATAGGAAAACAGAATTAGATGGATATTTCAAATTATGCAGGAATGGTGGGAAAGTTAAATGAACCTTGGAAGGGGAGGGAGGGAAGTCAATACATGTATGGTATAAAAGATGTTTAATTTGTAGTGTGAAATTTGAAAATTTAGGGGGGAAATAAAAAATTGAGATTCCTGAAATATTTATTTTGTCTAGTGACAATGAATACAAAGATTACAATCCTTTCTTGTAAAGAGGACTGAACAAATTTAAGATTCTATGAGAAATGCTTTTACCATCTGGAAGTTGAAATGCGACTTTGCATATACTTAAGATAGCTTGCATATTATTTCAATGGATATGTTCAAAGGAAAAACTAATGGACATTTCCCAATCATTTTGGCAAAAATCTTACTCTGAATTAGCTAATCTGCATTAGGAAACTTCGGGGGAGGGGGGGGGAGTCAGTCCTTGAAAAACATTTGCCTATCGACTGAGAAATCGTAAGATCTCTTCCACATTCTTGCTTATTTTCAACTTATATTTGCAATGAGGATTTTTTATAGTCTCAAAACTCTTATCAGTGCCAGTGGAATTGGGATTAGGAAAGAGCTTTTTTTTGTACCAGGTACCACCAATATTCGAAAGCACCTCCGGGTGCAAGTAGATAAATAGGGACCGCTTACCAGCGGGAAGGTAAACAGCGTTTCCGTGTGCGGCTCTGGCTCTGGCTCTGGCTCTGGCCAGAGCAGCGATGTCACGCTGGCCACATGACCCGGAAGTGTCTCCGGACAGTGCTGGCCCCTGGCGCACAACCCCAGATGGGCGCACAACCCCAGAGTCTGTCAAGACTGGCCCGTACGGGCAGGGGTACCTTTACCTTTACCTTTACCACCAATATTTTAAACATATGGAGGTCAGGAATAGAGCTAGCAGGCACCACCCTCAGCCCCCCTCCATACCCTTTGACATACTCTCCACAAATCCTGCAACATTCCTATACCAAAGACAACTTTGTCAGTCCCTGACCCTCCACTGCAACACTTGCCTATTTATTTTATTGCAGAAGTAGGGATCCTCTAGACCAGTGTTTCCCAACCTTGTGCCTCCAGCTGTTTTTGGACTACAATTCCCATCATCCCTTGCCACTGGTCTTGCTAGTCAGGGATGATGGGAGTTGTAGTTCAAAAACAGCTGGAGGCACAAGGTTGGGAAACACTGCTCTAGACCAGGGTCTGCACCCAGCCCTCAGCCTAAATTCATGTGGGTTTGGGGAGCCCAGGGGGAGAAGAGTTGGCTGGATGATGGAATTGGCTTTCTATTAGCTCCACCAGTGGCACCACTGTTGGAGGAGGAAATGGGGAGGTTCTACAGGCATCCCCCCTCCTCCTCAGGCACAGTTAAGATTTGGCAGTGACAAGCTTCACAACCCCCAAGCGCTAGATGTAGGACTTATTTTTACACCCATGAATTTTGCTTAGGGAAATCGCTGTAGCTCTGTGGTAGATTGTCTGCTTTGCATGCAGGTGTCCCAGGCTCAATCACCTGGCATCTCCAGGTATGGCTGGGAATGTCCCCTGCCTGGAAACTTTGAGACCTTCTGTCCACCAGTGTAGACAACACTGAACCAGATGGACTAAGAGCAGAAACACAGGCAGTTTCCTGTGTTTCTAGACACAGCCTTCTGGGTGTTCAATGCCCTGTTTGTATTAAAATGGTTTATATTAAAAAATTAAACAGTGAAGGAAGTTTTTAAAACACAAAAGAAATGACAGGGATATCTATAACATTCACATAACTCTACAGCTAATATAGACTG
Organism: Podarcis cretensis; assembly: GCF_951804945.1. Classification (NCBI taxonomy): domain Eukaryota; kingdom Metazoa; phylum Chordata; class Lepidosauria; order Squamata; family Lacertidae; genus Podarcis; species Podarcis cretensis. The sequence goes on from NC_137172.1 coordinate 99,763,047, forward strand.
ATTTTTATGTTGTATTCATATTTTCCCTTTGTTTCGTTGATAGCCTTCACTGCCAATTTAGCCATTCATTCAGTTTGCTTTGCTTGAAAAGTGGAAGCCTTTGCAGAAGTGTGGAATTTTTTTATAATTGTGCCATTTCTGTAAAACCAGTATTTCTATCGAGCTCAAAACATCTGTAGCAGACACAAACCCATCCTGAATTTCAGCGCCTATTCTTGATAATAACCTTAAATACAGCTAATCATAGCATTTCTTCGGTATGCACAATAATTGTTTGTCGGTGCTTGAACAGTATTCTTTCCCCCCCTCCCGGACTTTTGAAAAGAAATCCTGGTCATTTCCTGTGAATAAACATTTTACTTTTAAATTCCATTGAACATTGTGTCCACAGGTGTCTTTCCTGCCCTGTTTCAGAGAGGCAACCAGTCTCCAAGTCCTTAAATCTTTGTATGATCCCCTTTGATTCATTCTCTCTTCTCTCACCTTGAATGCTATTAATCATCTGGCTGTCTCTGGCCTTTCCTTTTCACATTTTGATCCCAGCACTCCTTTCAACCATTCCACATCTGGGCTTATAGCACTGGCTATAGCGCTGAATGTCAAGGTTTCAAAGCTTTGATTGTCATCCTTTCCAATTTATACTCAGTACAATCTTCTCCCCTGTAGTTCCATGTCTTTAACAGCCTTTCCTCACACAGCCTTATGACTCTTGCTCCTTTCCAGAATATTACAGTGGTACCCCAGGTTAAGTACTTAATTCATTCCGGAGGCCCGTTCTTAAACTGAAACTGTTCTTAACCTGAAGCACCACTTTGGCTAATGGGGCCTCCTGCTGCTGCGCCGCCAGAGCACAATTTCTGTTCTCATCCTGAAGCAAACTTCTTAACCTGAAGCACTATTTCTGGGTTAGCCGAGTCTGTAACCTGAAGCGTATGTAACCTGAAGCGTATGTAACCCAAGGTACCACTGTATCTGACATCATCTTCCTTGCAGTTCTATATCCCTCACTTGTTCTGTGGTCACCTGCTACACAGGAAGCTGCCCGCTACTGAGGCAGACCATTGGTCCATACTCTCTAATCTCCATAGACTGGCAGCAGTGCTCCAAGATTTAATATGTCTCTTCTAGTACTACCTGGAGATTCCACGGATTGTACCTGAGACATTTTACATGCAAAACAGTTGACCTTCCACAGAATTGCAGCTCTCAGTGAAATCCATCCTTCATGGTTTCACCTCTTCATCTCCAACCACTCCTTTGACAAAGCTCTCCTTTAACCATAAAAGTTTATGGTGCCAATAATGTAGAAATTCCAAATAAGATACCCAAGATTTTCATAAACTGCTAAAGTAGTATGTGCTGATAATAGAACTCCCACTGCTAAATTCTACCCAACAAGTTTCAGGTATCAAGAATTTCAGGGGTTTTCTGTGCCCCCACAAACCTCCTCTATGGCTCCTGCAGGTGATACACAACAAATACAACCATGTTTTCTGTATAGTGATTACAATTCATATGGGGTAGTCAGGCCACCTGAAGAAGCATCACACCCTAGCTTTAGACTCAGTAGTCCTCTCATCATGTCTGCCTGTGCTAAGCTCATGACTGTGTACACTACCTAAACAATGTTTTCTCAAACTATGTTGTGAGTGTGTGTGTGTGTTTGTATATGTACATATACATACAGCACAGGGGAAGCCAACCATTGGGTTAGTACTTCTTCAGTCAAAGGCGTCACATTGCCCACCCCTGACTCAGAGGTCTCTGCCCTAGTGAACCACAATTAATCCACTCTGTAACTGCTAAGGCAGGCAGACCCCTTTACATGAACTGACTTATCAAAATATTGGAAATAATAAATGAGGACAGAGTTCGCAACTGAGGTAGAGCTGCAACTCCTATTTAAGACTCCGTCTGAGGATGTTAGCTGCTGAAGCAACATCTGAGCTCTGCGCTTATAGCAGGGGCCAGCAAACTTTTTCAGCAGGGGGCCGGTCGACTGTCCCTCAGACCTTGTGGGGGGCTGGACTATATTTTGAAAAAAAGAAGAAGAACAAATTCCTATGCCCCACAATTAACCCAGAGATGCATTTTAAATAAAAACACACATTCCACTCATGTAAAAACACCAGCCAGGCCCCACAAATAACCCAGAGATGCATTTTAAATAAAAGTACACATTATACTCATGTAAAAACCCACTGATATCCGGACTGTCCATGGGCCAGATTTAGAAGGCAATTGATCCGGATCTGGCCCCTGGGCCTTAGTTTGCCTACCCATGGTTTATAGTCTCCAGCTTGAGGTTTCCATGGAGCTGTTCCATGGTACCATTGAAGTTTCCCCTCTCTACTTCTGGGATTATTGCTCAAAACAAAACAAATATGACTATCTGATGCAACCTCACTAGACTTACTGATATCTGCAAAGTGGTTTAATATCAGATGCCTGTCTTTAGAATGCCAAAGGAGATACAACAACTGTTTTTGAATTTCTGTGTATCTGGTGGAAAACTGGAAGTGAGATTTCAGTACACCAGCTATTCTTCAGGCACCAGCTGTCGCTAGCTCAGCTGACAGGACCAGGGAGATAGTTTGGGAGGATTTCCATTTCAGATTTCCATTTCAGATTTGTCATTATTAGACAAAAAATATGCCTAGTCTACATAGATATCAGTATCATAGTTACAGCTGTTGAAATGAAAATACAGCTTAAGCAATATTCACATTCTTAAAGAATCAGGTCAATACAGGACCTGGTGTGATAAACTCTGAAAATGCAACAAGGTGCTCTGTTTCTTTTTCCTTTTTTAAAAAAAACTGGGTCAATTCTGGGGAAAAAGAATGTACATGAAACAAAAGATACTGCACCATTTCACTGAACAGATGACATTTCCTGGGGGGGTGGAATATTGCTGGTAACTGACATTTCTAAACCTCCTTATCTGACCATTTGATCACAGTTCAATCTGATAAATGCTGCCTCATGCTTGTGCTTTCAACAAACCACCTTAGAAGCTGAAGCCACTTTCATTTCCAGGCATTTGAAATCTTGGCTTTTGATCTTGGGGAAATAGACATCTTCCACTTGTTCAAATCTTTTTGTTTCTGATGAAGGAAGGTTGTGACTTTTCTACAGGGCCAGATAAAATATGAAGTATTTTTGCTCCAGTTCTATTCCATCTCTCTCTCTCTCTCTCTCTCTCTCTCTCTGGGTGTGTGTGTGTGTTCACCTATATCTGGCTTCTCAAATGCAATGGAGCTGAACACAGAAGACTCCTTTTCATTGATATATGAAAGGCAATGTCTTTTAAATTTAGTGTGCTTTCTTCTCCACTTGCTAATTGGGTTTCAGCCTGGGCTGCCCCTACCCCTGAATCACCAGGACTTGGTAAAGTATACCCATTCTCTCCACTGCATGCTTGGCCCCTGTGATATTCTTCCTCCCTCTTCTTCTGCTCCTCTTTTAATGACACCTCAATCCAGATCTTTGAACAATTTTCCCCTGAACATTTTCTCAACTATTCAAAGAGTCCCGATACAGTAAACTCCAATCTAGTCCTCTGGCACCCACAGGATCTACTCAGACCATTATATGGTACTAGAATAAACATTATTGAAATTTGTTAAATGGCATAAGCCACATTCGTTCTCCTGAGATTCAAGTCACATAAACTACACGTGCAACTAGGCAAAGTGGTATAAGCTACTTACTGTATTTGTTGAGTTTCCATTTAAGTGTAAACCACTGTCAAAGAGAGGGGAGGACGTGCCACTGCTGTGATCACTTGATGGTCCAGGGGAACCTAAAATGCAGCATATTTTTTTTAAAAAAGTGTTATAATTTGTTTTCATCAGTGGAAAGTTAATGCACATGATTGAAGAAGAATTGCAGTGTGTATGTACAAAATGGTGAGTTCATCCAAATATCTACATCATACTGTAAATACAGTGCTTTTTTCTGGGGGGATGCAGGGATACACATATCCCTAACATTTTGTGAGTCTAAGTTTGGCCTCATTGATGGGCAGTATTTCAATATGAGTAGGAAAATGAGAGGACCTCTAATTTTTATTTAGAAAAAAGCACTGCATATATATATCTAGATCTATACCATGTATATCTATATGATTTAACTCTAATAGTTTCCACCATGTTCTATACATTTCTTAGCATGCAAGACAGAGAAAGCAATAAATAAAATAAAAAATGAATTGGACGGTAGTCTAAATTTCTTAACTGAGCTTATGAGATCACAGAGTTTTGCAGCAGAAACACATGTCAATCAAATGCATGGGATGGCATTGAGTACTGCTCAAGTGGACATGTGATTCTCCCAATGCTGTGCCTAGACTGTGCTGAAGCCAGGAAAGCAATACAGCGCCACCCACGTGGCCCCACCAGCCTCTACTGAGATCAACTATTCTCAAGGAAGAACTGCCCAAGGAGTTTTTGAAACCCAGCTGGTGATGTAAGGAACATCAAACTGATTTAAGAATTGGCTCAGAAGTCTCCTCCTATGTGAAAGCTAATTAGTCTACTCCTTTTCCAAAACCTTAAAAGTCACCCCAGGTTGAGGTGTAAGAAGCCTGTCATCTCAATGAGCTGAGCCTCTGGGTGTATTTAAACATTTTAAAAGTTAATTCCTTTTCTTCTCCACATTAATTTCTAATCATATTTACACACACACACACACACACACACACACACACACAGAGAGAGAGAGAGAGAGAGAGAGAGAGAGAGAGTATTTGATTTCTTGCAAGCATGACTTCGTTATGGATCATATGCCCTTCCCTGGCCATTTATGTCTGTGCAGTGCCCTCTCCGTAATAAGCCCTTCATTTCCTCCAATTCTAACTCTTCCCTCAAGAGTTTAGCTTCCCTATCATGCTCTAGTTCCCCACCTATAAGCACAGTGCAGGGGAGCCACACTACCAACAGAAAGTGGTCAAGGGAGGAAGCAGCTCAGTTATGAATCTTTTCATGCAGAAGGTCACAGGTTCGAGCCCAACCCATCTCCTACTACCCTTCTGAGAAATACCTCACCTCACCCTCCCACTATATATAAGGGTCTGGTGACTTCTGCTTCAGTGTATCTGAAGTGTGCACGCACATGAAAGCTTATACCAGAACAAACTTAGTTGGTCTATAAAGGTGCTACTGGACATTTTATTATTATTATTATTATTATTATTATTATTATTATTATTGTTATATCCAGCTATGACAGGGAAAAGACTTTTGTCTGAAACCCTGGAGAGCCACTACCAGTCAGTGTGATTGACAGTACTAAGCTAGATGGATCAAAAGTCAGTCAGTCTCTGTGTGTGTGTGTGAGAGAGAGGGGGGGGGATCTGATCGGAAGGTCCCCAGGGGGTACCCAAGGGTACGTAGTACCAGCATCTCATTCCACCTCCCTTTATGGTTAAAAAGTGTGACACTTACTGGAACAACTTCATGGTGAGTACTGACACCTATTTTTTAAGAAAAAAAGCACTGTCTCCGATTCTCACATGGACACTCTATTATTTGTTTGTATAAAAATTAGTTGTATGCCAGTTTTTTGGGGGGGCATAGCCCACTCCATGTGGTTCGCACAGCATAAAGACACAGTATAAAAAATAATAATATTGCAATAGCAGTACCATTAACAATAATATAAAAACATAGTCAACTTAAAAAATAAAATAATCCTGCAGACATAGAAAGCTATTTTAAGATTTATAAGCTTGTCTAGCAATGAAGTGAAGGGAGACTAAAATAAATAGATTTTAATAACCTGCTCAAACGTTTGTAGTATAGCATCTCTCTCACTCTCATACATACACAGACTTGTGGGAGAGAGAAGAAGGTCATCAAAATAGATTTCCTTAACACTTTTTAAAATCCCTTCTTTAAAACCATCTCAATTGCATTCATATTATAAACTCCAAATTATATTGTTTTGAAAGCTGGTTTTCCTTTGCTAAACCACTGACACCAAAAATTATTATTTTTTCTTATTCATTGTTAAATAGAATGGCACAAGTAATAAAAAAAAAATCTAGTGATGTATTTCATTTACAGAGGGTGAACTTAGAATTTTTTTCTCTAAATAAGCTGCTTGCAATGCAAGATACTTCAATTTTCCAAGCAATAATAGCAGTGATGGTAAGACGCAACATCACCCTTCAAGTAGTTTTCAGGTCACCTCACAATCCTAACATTTAGAAAAAATATTCACACTTCTAATCAACATGAAGCAGAGAATGATCTGGAAAAAAATCTAGAATCTCAACAGTCTTAGATGCTAAACTGTTTCCATCTTAATGTGCACACATCTGTCTCGATCCTTCTTTCTGGCTGGGTGATACTCTCAGTTTTAACTTTAAGTATCTTCTCTCTCCTAATAACTTTGATACAGCCAAAGATGATTTATTGCTAAACACAAATAAACTTAGCAATTAATCAGTTTCTTCATCTTTTTTTTTAAGACACATAAACCAAAAATATATGACTTATGACCCAAGAAGCCCAATCCAGCCTACAGGGCTGATACTGTGTTTGGCCATCGCCTATGCCTTCAATTTTTGGGTATTTCGTTAAAGGAATCTGGTGGTCGTGTATTCTGTCCAATGCCTGCTTGGCGGGAGGCCATGGCACGACCCTCGGTGACATCAGGGGTGAGCCTATAGTTGGATTAGCATCAACAGGCTCCACCTACTGATGAATAAACCCACTTGTTTTAGAGATCCAATGCCTAAGCCAATACCTTTTCACTGCTGTAATCAATAAAGCTGTGGCCTTTCCTTGCCCATTAACCTTATATCACGTGTCCTTGTGTATTCATTTCACATTGCGGGGGTCGGGTCCTCGAACCACAACTGTCCTCCTTTTGTACTCTACTTCCGGGTAGAGAGCACACATGGCTAGTGGGATGTGTTCCTCTTGATGGATTGTGCATGCATTGAAGTAAATACTGAATTTAGACATACCCAATTTTGGGTGAGATCAGTGGTGCTAGATTGGCTCCACACTTGCACCACGCCCACCTCATCACTGCCTCCCTCCCCATCTAGATACTGGTAAACAGCAGTGACTCAACCAATCAGAGCTTAGGTGCTCCACCAAACTGTCCACTCTTGGCTGAGATCCAAAGATCATTTACTTGGTCAAAGGACCTTACTTCCAATGAAAGACACTTCAAGACCACAATGATAGAAAGAAAACAACAACTTAAAAACACTGTTTCTTAAAACGTATTAACAAAGCCCAGAATCAAAAATCCTAGAGTCCAACATATAACTGTAAAACAAAATATTTATTTCCACCACTCCTTAAACTTGGGGATCCTCTTACCACATATTTATACGCCAATAACTAAAATCAGTAAAAGGGACGCAGGTGGCGCTGTGGGTTAAAGCCTCAGCGCCTAGGACTTGCCAATCGAAAGGTCGGCGGTTCGAATCCCTGCGGCGGGGTGCGCTCCCACTGCTTGGTCCCAGCGCCTGCCAACCTAGCAGTTCGAAAGCACCTCAAAGTGCAAGTAGATAAATAGGGACCGCTTACCAGCGGGAAGGTAAACGGCGTTTCCGTGTGCGGCTCTGGCTCGCCAGAGCAGCGATGTCACGCTGGCCACGTGACCCGGAAGTGTCTCCGGACAGCGCTGGCCCCCGGCCTCTTAAGTGAGATGGGCGCACAACCCCAGAGTCTGTCAAGACTGGCCCGTACGGGCAGGGGTACCTTTACCTTTACCTTTAACTAAAATCAGTATTTCCATTTGCACATTACACCATTAGCCTCAATAAAATCTATACTGGATCCCTAATTTCTATACTTTCCTGGATTGCTGATTTTAAATTTATATATACATCACCCACAATGAGTAGTAGGGCTTTTCTGGTCTAAGGACCTGTACACGTTTCACACATATGCCTGAGAAGATGATCTCTCTCCCTCACTCTCTATGGCAGTGGGTATGATGGAACTTTTCCCAATAGTCTGCTTTTGACTGCTTTCAGTTGAATCAGGAATTTATGGGTGAACGCTGCCTACACACTGCAGTATTTTTACCTTCTCTGTTTTCATAAGCTTCCCCGTCTTTGGCAGTGAAAGCTAATTAGTGGGCTCTAGTCTAAGAAACTTCCTGCACAAATCAAATTCTGAACCATTTTTAAATAGCTGACATGGCAACCTGGCTGCAATTTAACAGAATGATTATGATTCTTAGAACATACTTGTTAAAAAACACACCATGAGTTTGATGAAATAATTACATTGAGCTCAGCTATATGCAGATAACTCCTGTTAGTTTCAAAAGCACAGAAAATCACAGCACTGCTGCAACCTGATTCTTTGCATGTGTGCAGGAGTGGGCAATGGCCCACATGGCTGTGCTATGTTTATAACTACTGTTATTACATAGGTGGGGCTTATCTTCTGAGTCTTTCCTACCCAATCATACTGCTCTTCCTCTTAGGGGGCCAGTGATTGGGTGAGAAAGATCCATGACACAAGCCCTGCCCATGTGGGTTACAATATGCATACATGTATCAAAGGAAAGTGGCTTGCATCCATGCCTAAACATATATAAACACTAAATAGTATAGCATTTCCATATAGAATCTTTCCTGAACTAAAGCATTCATGAATGAAATATTGTTTGTGCGCAACTGTCTGCTTGTTATGAGAAATATCGCAGGGAGGAAAGTGTTTTGCTCAGATCCATTAATTTTCCCTTACCCAATGGGAGCTTTAGAAATGATGGAGCTTCCCTGAGGTACTGAACAGTGATGGTAACTTCATCGCCAGCATTTCGCAGTAGATGCACCTGTCAGTGTGACAAATAACAGCTACTTTATACCAAAGAAGAACCAGCCACAGAGAGCAAAATAGTGTACATCAAAAAAGCCACATCTTCGTAGTTTTGTCAGGAATCCAATATTCATGCTTGCTGCTGGAATGAAGAATACATTGAGGGTTAGACCACAAAAATATAAATGACAAAGAAAAGAATATCTACAATAGCTGGAGAGTCTGAAAAAATTAAATTTAAAGAGGGAGCTCTGTTCGCACAGTGCAAGGTTGCAGAGTGGGAATGACATCCTTCAAATACAATTCTGATAATAGAATTAGAGCACAACCCAACCAAAGTTAAATATTTAATAATCTCCTAGATTTCAAACTGGTAGTGGAGGAAATTAAACAAATGCTTATCTCTTCCATGCAAATCAACCATCTTAACTTGCTGCATTGTGGAAATTATGTTCTTTATGGCATAATTAGTATTATTTAAGTGCCAGCAAATGTCATATGAACCAGGAATGTCTTCATGTAACCCCTGAGAGTGTATAAGAGTAATCTGAATGGGAGTTTATCAAGGCATGCATTGTCTAAGAACCACAGACAATTTGCAACCTATGTCTAGTGAAACATGTTCACCACTACTATTGCCATCTACACATCAATAAATATATGGAATTATCTACCCAATGAAATTTGGGGGGGGGGGAGAAACATGAGCATGCCTAGGTGCCAATCTTAAATGGAAAAAGTGGTATATTTACTTTGATCAGTTACAATGGGGAAAAGATCTGGAATCCTAGCACACAGAATTATTTATAATGTAATTGTATTTAAGTACAGACATGCTAGATTCCACATTGGTTTCATTGCATCATCTTCCAGTCTACCACACCCTATCATTAACTGATATTATTATCACTAAAAGGTAATGACTAGAGAAATGCAATATCTGGTTCTTGCAGTGTGATATCTATAATGTAAGGGCCACTGAAACTCTGTGCTGAACTCCGTGATCAATGTTACGTTCTCCATCAGCTTAGTAGTATCATAACTTGTTTTTGCACATGCCAGGAGATATAAAGTGAGGGATATAACTCATGGTTGAACTAGCCACAAATTATCTATTTTGACTGACTATTCTCTAAAGCAGAGAGCCTTTCTAGTCCTGCTACTTGAAATCCATTTGATGGGAGTCTCAGGTGAGATACCCATACAATGAAAGTTGCTTCCAGTACCAGTCACCACACAGAAGAAGCTTAAGGTCCAAAGAGTTTAATGTTGCAGAAGACAAGTCTCAGTAAAACAGTTCTGGATGTAGATATATATATATATATATATATATATATATATATATATATATTGTAGACTTTTGCAGACACAGATATATACAGATACATACAAGTACAAAGTATCACCATTGCTCCAAATAAACTCCAGCAATTCAGTATGTTAACATCAACTAACATACAAACTAACTATAGGCTAACAGACTCACACTACTGAGCTGACATGCATCAATCACAAATATATTTGGGGACTGGGCCATTACCATAGCAACTGGCTTGACTGATGTTGCACCTGTGATCAGCTTATCCTTGGAGTGATTTAAATCCATGAAGAAAATTAACCCCTCCTCATGTCCAGTTACTCCAACACCTTTAACTGAAAATGGCCAGGGACTGAATCCTGGCCCTTCTATGTACAAAACATGAGATTTACTAATAGGTCAAGAGCCGTCTCCAAAACCACAACTGCCAGGTAATCTAACCCAGAGGTTCACAAACTCATTTGGCCTATCATCCCATTTTCAGAAAAATAAATAAATACTCAGAACACCCTGGAAATCTATCTTCTTTAAGCGAACAGAAAGATGCAGTGACAAATTTGCACTCTTTTATTTTATCTGTATTTCTACCTACAACTTCTTGAAAAATAAGTTAACAAGAAGCTCAATCCTATATATGTTTACTCAGAGTAATAGCCTGAACTGCCCCAGGGCAAGCTGTGATCCACTTCCTGGGCCTGGGTGAAGCTGAAAAGGGTTCACCCAAGCCCAGAAAACCCCCTTGCCTGCAGCACAATCATTGGATCCAGGGGAGCCGTTGTCACCAACCCGCAACGGTGCCTGACTTGGCGGTAAACGTCATTACACAACAGATGAAACATGCACAAATGGTTTTTCAAAATTTTCTTCTCTTTTTTATGTTTCCACTGCTCCCTTATTTTTATTCAACGCCCCCAATTGCACCTGAGGCTACTACAGCCCTCTGGATTATTCCAGCACCCCCTCAGGGGGGCAGTATCTCCCACTTTGGGAAACACTGATCAAACCAGAGGGGAGGAAAGGATCCATTCTTCATACCAGATGTGGTGTCTGATTCAGACTTGAACCACCAAAACCTCCCATAACTTCAAAAGAGGTTATTACCTTATCTGTTAACTGTTGTTATCATTTTCAATTATATTAAGAAATAAAATTATTTGTTTCCAAAATGCTCTCTTCTCGACAATGCCAACGATATGTTTATATATATATATATATATATATATATATATATATATATACACACACACTATATATATATATATGAATACACACACACACACACACACACTATATATATATATATATATAGTCAATTTGGTGTAAAATATTCTATGTAGAGGTTAACAAAATTGTGGGTTGAGTTTTTGCCCATGTTTAAATGAGAAGGTATTTATTTCCTAATCTTTTTCAGGGTGGCAAACATGCCTTCCTGAACTCTATTAATATCCACTTTAGGGTCTGGAATGAATTGATGTCTTCTTTCCAGACTAGCCACATCAGCTAATCACTTTGCCCCCTATCTACTAATCTGCATGATAATGAAGCTTTCAAAGCTGCATCTGATGCTTTTAAGTTTTTGACAAAACTGTTTCTAATTCTGAAAGAGTAAATGGACTCACAATTGCTCTCCAGATCATTTGTTGAATAATCAAGAATATTGTAATAATGGAGGAGGGAAATCCTGTTAGTATGCTATAGCAACGAGTTATAATTTTATGGCAAATCATGTCACTCATTCCAATTTTATCAGTTAATAGAGAAGAGTTCTTTTTATTATTTGCAACCTCTGTTCTGTATAAGCAGTATTAATAAACATAACTCTATATTCTTTTAAAAAGAGGTCAATATGCAGTATTTTCAAATTATAAGCATAATGCTCTTACCGTAATTATTTGGTAGCTATTGACCCTGATGCATCCAATGATCATAGCGTATTTGGATGGTCAGCAAACCTGGTCATCTTAGGAATATTTACTGTGTTCTTAGCCCTGGTGTTCCCTCTGGAGAGACTAGAAGATTGGTTTATCATGAATCTGGATGATGTTTCATTCAACTTTCTGTCGCAAACATGGAACTTGAACTCTGAGTGGGGAAAGTGTCAGAGAAGCGGTGGAAACAAAGTGCGTAGGAGAAGGGTTAAGCATCCCTTAGCCTGGCCAGCACCTATCTCTTCCAAAATGACTCTGTTGACACCCCTCTTCATAGTAGCAAAGTGGAAGTTGGGGTTGACAAATAGAGGTTGCCAGAGAAAAACGAACATGACGAACCCCTAAAACCTATTTGTGTCAAAGATTGGGATAGATACAGGGACAAAAGGATCAATCAGCACTCTCAAAGGAGCAAAAGCATGTGATGTCATGTGATCTGAAGAAATGCCAGCCATGTGGAAAGAACCCAGTCCACCATGGACAGAGAATCTGTGGCCCTTTGAATGTTGCTGGGCTTCAGTTCCCATCAGCCAACATGATCAATGGTCAGGAATGATCAATTCATCCAGGAACATCTGGAGAGACGAAAGTTTTCTAACCTCGATGTGCCCACTGTAAGCTCCTTGGAATAACAGCAAGATGAAAAATGTGAATGCAAAGCAGAATCTTGCAGCATCCTAAACATCTTATGACATATGTTTATAATAATAAATTGTGACATATGGGGTTTTTTCCAGAGTCAAGCCACAAAGTTTGCAGATATGACACCAACAGGACTGGACTGAACAGTGACTGAGAAAGGCTAGCTCATTAGCAAAAGTAATCATCAGTGTTCTTTTTGCTTTGCCAATGGATTCAACTGGATCCATTTCAATTTTATTTCTTATCTTTTCCCACTGGACCTTCTCTGCACTTGACTCTGTGTGAAAATGGCAAGCACCTTCTTTGTGCGTTGTTATAGGCCAATAAAGATTTCATTCATCTGACAAAATGGGTTCAGGCCCATGAAAGTTTATGCCACCGTAATGTTTTTACTCTTCACTGTGTAACAAACTTTATTTAAACTAAAAACATATCCAATAACTGTGCAATCCTTTGAGTTCAACAGGACTTACTCCCAATTAAGTGTATATAGGAGTGCACCTTTAAATAAAAAGGAAATAATGTAGGTTCCAACAAAAGCTACCAACATGTTATTTATTAAAAGCTGCTGGTTTTTCACCATCTTATAGGGTGTTACTTTAGAGTCACACATGATGGCTAAAAGGCAGGTCAAACAGATCTTCACATTCTGAAAGTGGAAGGAAATCAATTTCTGTTGCTACAGGAAATAATTAATGATACAGAAGGTCGTTAAATAATAGATGCTTTACGGCAACAGAAGCTTTTAACACAAATTCAATATATAAACAAAGATGCAGTTAAGTTTGTGCATTCTGTTGGTGCTTTGGTATGCTCTGAGTAAGGGAGAAATAAAAGACAAGGTTCTTCCACCCCTAAAAATACTGCAGCAAGAAATTATTACAGTGAAAACGAAAAAGGAAACACCAAATATGGAACGGATGTTGCTACATTCCGGACTGATTTCTCTTTTGAAGTGTTATTCTGATGATTCTTCTGAAAAGCAACCTTTATGCCAATAGAAAAAACACATTACCCTAATATATTCCCATTCCTTTTTACAAATCAGTTGTAGGACTTAGTTGCAGGCAATCACAAAGTGCTCAGTGTATGCAGAGGCTCATTCATTTTTCACTAAGCTGAGGAAAGATGTGAAGGCATGGCTAGAGCTGGAGTATTCCATATTGCCATGTCCTGTACCACTTTCTGTACTATTCCTTTGTGGTGATTCCTAGATGAATGTGCAGTTCTCTAACATGGAGATTAGGGGTGAATCAATCAGTTTACTTCTGCATCAAGTTACCTGACATTTGTTCATTGCTAAGTCCACAGCTCATACAACACTGGCTACAAACCCATGGTATTTTAAGGAAAGATAGACTTAACTCAGAGCCCAGATCACTGAACTGCTCTGGACTTTAAACTAGGTTGATGAGGCTGTATATCAGAAAGGGAAATAGCTGGCTGCTGGACAATATGCTCCAATAAGTTGTAGCCTTCCTTGGATAACACCATAGTTCTGTCCGTCTTTGTCAGCTTCTGAAAGATAACATGTCCTAAAGCACTGACTAATGATGGGCCTAATTAACCTCTGGATCATAAAGACTCAGTTTATTTCTTATTATAAATCAAGAGAGAATTGCGATCTCTTGCTAAGGATACTATTAACCAAGGTAGTCCATAAAGAAATGAATTGCTCCTCTCACCACCGCACATCCCTTTCCATTGAAAGTGCCAGCAGCAATTAGGTAGCTTCAAAGTTGAATGATTGGTAGGGCCTGAGAGAACAAATGCCTACATCAGCTTTGCAGGCTGGCAAGCAGTGAACAGCAATCTCTTGTTCAGCTGTGACTAGCACAGGTTGCTCCAAACACTTACATCCTTAAATATTAAACACACACACACACACACACAACCTTCTTCCAATAAAATCAATGATGCTGTCTGCTGCAGAATATAGGAAAAACCAACAAAGTTATGTCTCATTTCATACTCTGCTGTCTAGACATAACAGTTAAACTGCATTATGCTATTTTCAAATCCGAACCCAATCATGTTGCGTACACCCATTTGTATGTGCTGAATAGGAAAAGAACACTACAAAACAATGACATACAAAGAAAGAGGATGAGTGAGTGTGGGGTGAAGGAAAGGCTGAACATAGATAAGCAGTAAAGAGGAGTATGCTTATTTAGTCAGTATGAAAGGTTTTTATTTTGGAGTGTTGCAACCATATCTCTGATGGCTATGATGCCCACTGTGATGGACAGGTCCTGGGTCTGCCTCCTGATGAGGTCTGCCAACCAGGGAGAGATAGCAAGTTGGTCAGTCAACCAGGAGGGAGGGAGGGGGAGGAAGAGGGAGAGAGAGAGAGAAAGAGTTGAATTCAAGTTAGATGCTGAGATTAGACATACGTGGGCAGGGGACTCTGACTAACTGAATAGATTCCTATAGGAGTTATCTGTCAGTGGGGACAGAGTGAATTGGCTCTCAGTTTGAGATAGGTTCTATTTACCTGAGGGGACCATTAGGATTCTAGAAGGGTCTGGGACTGTTTTATGGGTAGTGTAAGGCAACATCTGTGCTAGAAAGAATTTATGTGTCCAGTGACAGCTTTAAAGCCTGAAGTCAAGAAAGATCTTAAATATCTCTACAAAGACCGTTTGCTTGAAACAAGGTGTTGTGCCTTTCAAAAGCAACCATTAAGCTGTAACTTCATTGAATGTAAACAAATAAAGTTCTAGTTTTCTTCCAAGGAGGTCTCATCTCTACTTAGATCCACTGGACGAGGGTTAAGTGGCCACTTGTTTTGCTTCACTTAATTATAATACTTGGCTGCTGTTAAACATAAGCACTAACACAAACAGTTAATTTAAGACTGCTGCTGTGAGAATACAAGAAGACATCTAATAACACACCTATAAATTACAGGCTATAATAATGGTCAGGTCACGTAGATTCCCTGAATGATCATTTGCCTTGCCAGCTTGGCCATCCTCTTCCAAGATGGCTACCTTGCATGTGCTGCCAGTATCACCATGTTTTCCATGGAACTGAGAGATATGGAAGGAGTTAGACACAGATTACTGGGAAGGAAGAAGTCTCACTTTCTCTAGCAGTAAGCAGTGCAATAAAGGCAAGGTATAAAAGACCACAAGATGAACTTGGAAGCTGTGGGTTGTGTTATAAATAAAATAACCTGCTTCTCCCAATACAGAAATAGGTAGAATTAACTCCAGATGGTGGGCAAAGACTGCTGGGGAAAATGGAAAAGGCATTCTATTTGGCATTTGTAGTAGTATTTAGAAGGGGGAAAATAGGCAGCACAAGCTATGGGTTGGGAGGTATCTCTTCTCTTCTTCTGTCTTATTATCTGTATAATTATCAATTTGTTAAATCTCCCAGATGAGTGACAGCAACGTTTGTTGTTATTATTCATTTATGAATCACATTTTATATATAAAAAATCAGGGTGAATTTTGTGTAGGACCCTATTTGTATGTTCTGAATGGGAAATGCAAAACAGTAAAAGTAATAATAGAACAATGGCAGTCATTTAAAAGTTCAGGGGTGAAATGCATAACCATGGCAACAAATAGCAAATGGATAGCTCTAAAGAATCAATTCTCATGAAGCCCAAAGGCCTGTCCAAACAGCCAAATCATTACAGTGTGTTGACAGGCAGGCAGTGCCAGATAGGCCTCTATTGGAAAGACGTTCCCTATCTGGTTCATCTGTTCTTTTGGAAGAAAAGAAAGTGAGGAATATTAGAGGCCAAACTCAGGTGATACCTGTGTATAAAGCTTGCCTTTCCTTAATCATTGGCAATGCAAAAAGTGGAATAATTCCACTATTATTGATTAAACAGATGAGCTCCCCTTTGCTGCTTATCTCTCTGCAGCCTCCCCTTTATCAAACACAATCTTTTTTTTCAGTAGCATGGTTTCATTGCATTATTTTTTTGTTGCCTTGGCGGTCTCTGAGAGATGGGGAAAGTGGGATAAATATTATTTCAGGTAAATAAAGAAATTCCTTTGCTGACTGTCTTGGACCACTCATGGATCATTGTCCTTCTCTCATCATCAGTTGCCCTTTTGGCGGGTTGCTATCAGCATGAAAGCACAGAGGTAAAATTGTACTATTTACATTACACGCAACTCCTGACTTTGTGTTGTTGTTTAGTCGTGTCCGACTCTTTGTGACGCCATGGACCAGAGCACGCCAGGCACTCCTGTCTTCCACTGCCTCCCGCAGTATGGTCAAACTCATACTGGTAGCTTCGAGAACGCTGTCCAACCATCTCGTCCTCTATCATCCCCTTCTCCTTGTGCCCTCAATCTTTCCCAACATCAGGGTCTTTTCCAGGGAGCCTTCTCTTCTCATGAGGTGGCCAAAGTATTGGAGCCTCAGCTTCACGATCTGTCCTTCCAGTGAGCACTCAGGGCTGATTTCCTTAAGAATGGATAGGTTTGATCTTCTTGCAGTCCATAGGACTCTCAAGAGTCTCCTCCAGCACCATAATTCAAAAGCATCAATTTTTTGGCTATCAGCCTTCTTTATCGTCCAGCTCTCACTTCCATACATCACTACTGGGAAAACCATAGCTTTAACTATACAGGCCTTTGTTGGGAAGGTGATGTCTCTTGTTTTTAAGATGCTGTCTAGGTTTGTCATTGCTTTTCTCCCAAGAAGCAGGTGTCTTTTAATTTTGTGACTGCTGTCACCAACTACAGTGATCATAGAGCCCAAGAAAGTAAAATCTCTCACTGCCTCCATTTCTTCTGCTTCTGTTTGCCAGAAGGTGATGGGACCAGTGGCCATGACCTTAGTTTTTTTGATGTTGAGCTTCAGACCATATTGTGTGCTCTCCTCTTTCACTCTCATTAAAAGGTTCTTTAATTCCTCCTCACTTTCTGCAGTCTCAACATATTTATTCTTATTCTTTCTGTAAACTGCTTTGAGGTTTTTTTACAATCAAGCGGCACATAAATTTTATGAAATAAATATTTTGTTTGCAGAAAACCAGACAGTAACACATTATGCACACACCCTCTCACTATAGAGATGGGGAGATATTCAGTTCAGGTCTCATTTGAAGTTGAATCTATCAAATTTACACTTCCAACAACAATATGGGAACTGAAAAACAACTGTCCTCCAAAATTTTACACTTAATTTTGCTACACTGCTCACCAACCAAAACAAGTAACGTTTACCAAAAATGCATATTTTAGGGGGATGCATACATAAAATGACTATAGTGGTGAAAATAGCACACACAAACAGCCAATGGGGGGGGGACACTTGTCAAAATGTGTACTATAGTGGAAACTGCATATAAACATTTGCTTGTTGGGTAAAATTGGCTCTAAAATGTTGATGGTTTTTCACATATAGCAACAAAATGGAGAGAAATGGATTTAAGGTTGAAAAAAAAGAGAAGCCTAAGCAAACCAAAACTGACATATCATCCCTACTCATTGTGCTACACTGTAAAATACTGCAGCAGCCAAAACACACAAGAGGAAGATTGCACATGAAATTTTGTATATATAAATGATACCCAATAAAGCTCAACATCCTGCTGAATAACATGTTTTATAGGAATTTAAGAAAGATCTAGAAGCTGGAGTAATTTAAGATTCCTCCAAAATGTCTTTCCAATTATTTCTCCTCAACATTAACATCATCTTTAGTTTTGGAATATGCATTTGTGGGTCTAAAAACTTTATTACTAATACTAGCTATTACACATTTCTCAGCCATCTTTTTGAATAATTCAAAACTCTGAGTGTGGGCAGCGGGAGATGTGGGTCTCAAGAGCATGATACTGTTTATTAGACTGTTGACTTGATTAACACAATAAGGAAATGGTTACAATTCAAAGAGCCTTCAAGTACTTTAAGCGATATTGATTTCACTGAATTTCAGTATGCTTAACCATCTCTGGTTTCTATCTACTGTATTAAGTAGGCTAACTATACATTTTATTGAAAAACACATTTGTGTTCCTTGCTTTATCTCATTCTTTTATGAATATACCCTTCTTCATGGCTTAGAGAAAAGTACAACTCTCACTGCTGACTTTAATGCAATATGGCATAGTAGCCTTTGACTCAGGAAAACGAGATACTTGCCTTATGGAAGCCAGTTGGGGAACATGACTAGGTCATGATTTCTGTGAATTTGAAAGCATTTTACTTTATTTTTAAGTTAACGTTTTAACTTAGAGTTAACAATGCTTTTTATACTTCTTTATTATTTAAGATTTTTCTACCTTTAATGTGTCCTTGACAATTTTTAAAGAATATCTCTGAAACAAATTGTTTACTGATCTATATTCAGCTAATGAACAGCCACTGTATCTGTGATCCAAGCCAAGATAATGCAAAGGATTTAGGACTAAACTAGATCTAATGTACGGAGACATGTTGTGAAATTCCCTTTTTAAGACAAAAGCATAATAAGTTCATCTGGTGCTTACGTTGTTGTTTTTTTCCAAGACCAAAGACCTTATTTTGCCAAACTTTTCAGCTTTGATTTTGATTGTTGATTTTTTTTAAATGCTCCTTTGAGATTTGCTACCTTGTTAGTTTATTGTGATGTTAGGTAAAGGTAAAGGTACCCCTGCCCGTACGGGCCAGTCTTGACAGACTCTGGGGTTGTGCGCCCATCTCACTTAAGAGGCCAGGGGCCAGCGCTGTCCGGAGACACTTCCGGGTCACGTGGCAAGCGTGACATCGCTGCTCTGGCGACCCAGAGCTGCACACGGAAACGCCGTTTACCTTCCCGCTGGTAAGCGGTCCCTATTTATCTACTTGCACCCGGAGGTGCTTTCGAACTGCTAGGTTGGCAGGCGCTGGGACCGAGCAGCGGGAGCGCACCCCGCCGCAGGGATTCGAACCGCCGACCTTTCGATCGGCAAGTCCTAGGCGCTGAGGCTTTAACCCACAGCGCCACCTGCGTCCCTATTGTGATGTTACTTAATGCTAATAATTTGGCTGTATGTTTTCTTTTTATGTATTGGCCCAGGAAATTTGCTTGAAGGGTCTTTTAAAATGCCATAAATAAACCTTGTTGGGGGGCTTTTTGGCGTGACAAAGATAATTGGCAATTCACCCAACCCAATCAAAACAGGCGTTTTTTATGCCTGCAATTTTAATGAATACTTTTCTAATCAATATAAAGAGTTTGTGAAACTTCTAAACATCAAATGGCAAATATGAATGAAATAGCGCAAAACAAAACAGTTCGGCTGAGGCCTAAGGGCAAATTTTCACAGTCTGGTTCATAAGGAAGGAAACTGTTAGAAGCCTTATGGCCATATACTTGATATTTTTAAATATGGAAGGGGAAAGACATATTCCTGAGAATACTTGGCATGGAGCACTGAATAGCATTTAGTTTTTGCATATTTTTTTGTTTAAAGATTTGTGACTAGAGCATTAGAAAACTCCATTATGAGCTCCACAGTAGGGTTGCCATGTGTCCGATTTCCCCCGGAAACATCCTCTTTTTCAGGGTCACAATTTCTGTCCAGGCAGATTTTTAAATTGGGCAAAAGATCTGGGTATTTTGGTTTGGTTTCTGCACACATGTCAGATATACTGTACATATGTATGGCGGTATACACACACACACACATATGTAACACATACAACATGGTTCATGTTCAGTTCAAATTCAAATTAATCCATATGATCCTCAAAATCCTCAGGATCCTGAAAATCCTCCCCCTCCCCCCCCGCAGTCATAGAATCAGAATGGTAGAGTTGGAAGAAGGTTACACATTGACAAAAATGCTCACTTGCACTACAGATTCCTGATCTCTCATTCCCTTGCCATGTTGACACCGCCACATAAATTCAATTGTCTGTATTCTTATTATGATTTTGTCATGGAAATTCAAGAACATGGCTATGAGCAATATATCGCCGCTTCTGTGGTCTACATATAGGAGGAGTATTTAAAACGAGAGTTGTCACCGTGACCGGTAGTTAGAAGTCAGCAAAGGTGTCTTTTTGGCTTGCTGTAATATGGCAACCCTACTGTACAGAAGAAGAAAAAAGCTCACAGCAAAGTAATGTATTGGTCACATAGTGAATAGGAAGACGCAATAGAGATTTTACCTTATTGGGCTAAATCAGATTAAATAAGAAGCAACGATTCAGCTTACACAAGATTCAGGCTTGCATGCTTGATTTCTTCCTCTTCACTTCTTTCACATACCACAGGAGAGGAAGAAATTGAGCATGCAAGCCTGAAGAGAGGCTTGAAGGCAACATGAGTGAGAACACATCTCCGATTATAAATTCAGACCCTGGCATGTTTCAAATCATAGTTTAAACAAACCACAGTTCTCCAAGTTCAGATGACAAGGGAATTATGGTTAGTTTAAAAGCAAAAGTACGGGCCACTCCCAATTTACACGGGGGTTATGTTCCAAGGAATTGCATGTTTAAGTGAAACCGTATTTATTGGGAACACCATCGATAAAGCCTGCAAACACCCTCTAAACCCAGGGGTCAGCAACCTTTTTCAGCCATGGGCCGGTCCACCACCCCTCAGACCATGTGGTGGGCCGGACTATATTTTGAAAAAAGAAGGAATTCCTAGGACCCACAAATAACCCAGAGATGCATTTTAAATAAAAGCACACATTCTACTCATGTAAAAACACCAGGCAGGCTCCACAACTAACCAAGAGGTGCATTTTAAATAAAAGCACACATTCTACTCATGTAAAAACACGCTGATTCCTGGACCCTTTGTGGGCCGGATAGAGAAGGTGACTGGGCCGCATCTAGCCCATGGGCCTTAGTTTGCCTACCCCTGCTCTAAACCTGTGAAAACCCTTTGAAAATGCAAAAGAAACAAAAAAACAAAAAAACAAAAAAACCCCCAAAAAACCCCAAACCCAAACTCCACCACAATCACTGTCTCCAAACCTCCTTTCTCAAACTCAAACTGTCCATAGAACTCAAAAGTCGGTGCAAGGGCTCGTGGGATTGCTAGACACCATTTCTGTTATTTTTACACTCTTTTAGGCCCATTTTTGTTCCACTTTCTAGTATCACGATGATGCACACATGCACAGTTGTGTGTGCCTTGATCGTGCATAAATGTGAGGGTTTTCAATCACCTCTTTTGCCATTTGAAGAAGGAAGAGAAGGAAAGGGAAAATATCTGATCCCAAGATGCAGGCAGAATCATTCACTGTCGTACCTGGTCCAAGTCCTGTTGCTGATCAAACAGGGGCTGAGAGTCTCTGAGGAAGTCTTGCCTGAGAGTAGAATCCACATACAAAGGCAGGTAATCCAGAGGATCACAGAGCCAAGGGTCCAGTCCAGAGGTCAAGAAATCCAGATGGAGAGCAGGAAGCAGTGGGGAATTATAGGCACTGTTTCCAGCATCTGACTGCTGCTGAGAGCTCTGTTTAAAGGCCAGAGCCAGCTGGTTCTCATCAGTGCCTTCTCCTCTGTGAGGGCTGATCAGCTTCAGGTGGAGTCACTTCTCCTTCAGGCTTCTGATCAGCAGGGGAAGCCACCTCCTGGCCCATGGCATTCAATTAGTGTTCACATGGTTTCCTACTGTGTCTGATCCATGCTTTTAAGACAAAGAACCATACATGTGGATATACTGACTCACTTATGAGTTTGAGCTAGTGCAGCAAAGTCTTCCCACTATTGATCAGGTATTTAAACACACAATGAGAAAAAGTGATTCATTAGCTACTGAGCTGGACTTGGGCGTAAGAGAAATGCTGAATTAGGCACTTCCTCCGTGACAATGACCCACTTCACAGAAATATATGTCCATTCTGATTTATACTTACTCTTTCTGTTGTCACTTGAGCATGCTGATACTTCTCTGTTGTTTCTCAGTGGCCCCATTTTGTCACCAATCATATTAATCAATTGCCCACCTAGGTTTGCTTTTAAAGGGAACAATGCCTCCTGGTAATTTGTTGCTCTAGAATAATCTCATCCAAATTCAAAGAATATAGAGACATTCTCAATTTCTCCACACCACAGGGTGGAGATAATAGCACATGTAAGACTTTCTTCCAGCCATTGTGGGAGGCATTTAGCTGTGCGCAATTCTTTTGTAGCTATGAGAATGTTTGAATGACCCAATCACATGCTCAGGGCCTGGTGGAATTCTTTACCCTTCCAGCACAATGCTAACTCCATGGGAAATATCCTTTTGATTAGGCCCAGACCCTTGGCCGGCTGCCCCATGTAAAAATAGTTTGTGGGCAAGAAGCTTGAACACAGCTGGGAAAACTTCTACAGGATGCCAATATCCACTTAATTGTAGTATTGTCATTGAGTCAGCTATAGAAATACTATTATATAGAAATTTGTATGAATAGGACTATACATGGGGAGTATATATATGTATGATGTTTTTTCCCTTCTATTTTATCCCAATTGAAAAGAAAGTCAAATAGTGTTGACAGATTTAATCCCTGTCCCATGCCCCTAAAAAGATTTTGTATGCATTTATTAAATGGGTTATTTGAACACTGAAAATATTTCTACACCCACCCCTGAAGCAATCTTCGGAAATGAAAAAAAATACATTAGTTCACACCTGCTTCGTATAACCATATGGTCTGAAAAAGTCTATTATGCTACATTTGCTTATTTCACGTATTTGTATCCTGCCATTTAGTCTGAAAACTTTCAAAGCAGAAATTAAAAGCACAACAATACAAAATTTAGGAAAATATTTGGAATCAAAGGCATTACAAGCAGTCACAACATAGCACACAATATACAGACTCAAAATCTAAGAGGTCTAAAATATCTTAGAAGTTTTAGGAAGTCCAGCTAAAGTTTAAAAAGGCCTTCACTAAGCACTAAAAAGACATCAGGTATGGTGTTATGCAAGTCTCCATGGACAAAGCACTCCATAGACAGGGTCTGCTACAATGGCAAAAGTCCTAAATCTCACTGTTAGTTACTATAGCTCCAGACTTCAACAAATGAAAATTGCAGAGTATATTGCAAAAATCCAGGAATAAAGAAGACTTAAAACAATCGGGATGTTCTGCTGAACATTCTGCACATCAAGAAGTTCCAATGCCGGTGGGTATTTTTATCTGTGGATGATTTAGTGTCCTTGTGGATGGTTCATGCCTCAAAGTGACCTCCACTGTATCCCGGTCTCACAACTGATTTTCTAAATTTCTTTTTCTCACACACTTTCAGCCTTAGATTATGATGAAGCAGTTGCTGCTTCTACTGTTCTTCGAAGTCACAGCACAGATCACCAGTTTGGTGCTGAATCTGCTTTGGTTGCCCTGATGGATATTCTTTTATTGGGGATTGTGATCCTGTTGCTCTCGCTAGATCTCTCATTGGCTTTTGAGACCATGGGATCTTCCCGGACCATCTACAGGCAACTGGCATTGGTGGAACTGTTCTACAGTGGTTCCAATCTTATCTCCAGGAGGTAGTGCTGGATGAGTGCTTTTTTGGCCCCCAGGCTCTTTACAATCTACATGAAGCTATTGGGCATAGTCACCGGGAAATTTAGAGTGAGGTGTCATCAGTATGCTGGTGATACCCAATTCTATTTCTCTGCAGCATCTGAATCAGGAATGGCTGAAAAGTCTCCTGCAGGTGAATGCAGTGGCTAATGCAACTGAGCCTGAATCTGTACAGTATTATTAATTTTACAGAATGCAATAGTCTACAGCAAGCAAAGCTGAAACTCCTGCCTACTTTCCCTTCCTGTAGCAATACAGATCTGTATTCAACTTCCACTGTGTTTGTCTTGGGCATAGGGCTTGCTTATTCTGCAGAAGTTCATATTTTCCCCTTTGTGTACAAGACCTGTTCTGTATCCATCCTTTTGGTGTAAAGTTGATGACAAGTTCACGTAAAATGTTTCTTGGTTCATATAGCAATTCACCCTTGAGGGGTGAAACAACTGCTTGTTAACTACCAGTCGGTTAAGATGTGAAACTCAGCAGAGGTAGCCCCATGGTAAAGTGTCATTTTAAATCTAAGGACATCTACAAACATCCCAATTCACTCTTGAGTGTTTTTCATTTTCTGAAGTGCACTCAAAACTGAAACAGCATAGGTGAAGCAACAGGAGAATCAAATCAGAATGCAAATGAAAAGCGGTTTCAACCAACAGAATAAATTCATACCTTAGCAGACTCCCATCAGCCCAGCCAGCATGACTCACGGTCAGGGATAATGGGAATTTTGGTCCGGCAACCTCTGAAGAGCCACCAATTCCACATCCCTCATATAGATATAGCAACTAAAAGGTTCAGGGTAAAAGATCCCAATGCCTTGCCATCATGAGGTCATAATATGGCATAATTTGATGGGTGGCCTCTGGCGAAAATAGAACTCTAGCTCTAGCCTCTCATATGCAGGCAGCCACTGGACCTGATGTTTCCTAATTCCAACATGACACAAGTGTATTAAAGTACTGCATAGTACTGCTGAGAAACGAGAAAGAATGAAGGTGTAGACCAGCAGCTCTCAACCTGTGGGTCCCCCACAGATGTTGTTGGACTACAACTCCCATCATCCCTGAGCTCTGGCCTTGCTAGCTAGGGATGATAGGAGTTGTAGTCCAACAACATCTGGGGACCCACAGGTTGAGAAAGGCTGGTGTAGAGAGTCCTTTCAATGTTGCCTTCCTTCACTCATACAATGGTCTTTCAGGACCAAAGGAAAGCTGGTGCAATGTTGCCATTTCCTATCGGCAAGGGCTTGGATAGGGCATTGATTTTGACTAGCTTCCTAAAGATCAAATGCTCCTTGAGCTGCTATGAAGCAAACCAACAGTTCTCTGGGTGCAGACAAAGCTAACCTGTTAAATGTAGCTGTAAAATAAAGCCTTGGTCGATTTCAGGAAGAATACTATAAAATGGACGGTTGTTAATGGATATTTGTTAATATTGCCTTATGATACAAATTAATATTTGCCGGGGTTTGGGAAGTGGGGGGAGCCTCCTCCTGAGAGCGATAACAGATGTTGCTAGTTTCAGCTAGATAAACTGTGATCAGTTGGTTCTGTATGAGCACCGAAGCAAATAATTTTTTTGCAAGAGAGAACTGTGCTAATTTGAGCTCACAAGAGACTGACAAGATTTAAAGTGAAAATGACAATGGAACATTGTTAAGACAGCAGGAACATAATTTGTTCCCTAATTTCCACCCCACCCCCCAAATAATAATAATTCCGATTCTGATTTTGAGAGCCAGTGTGATATAGTGGTTAGAGAGCTTGGGAGACCAGAGTTCAAATCCCTACTCAGCCTTGAAGCTCGCTAGGTGACCTTGAGCCAGTCACTGCCCCTCAGCCTCTTAGGGTTGCTGTGAGGATAAAATGGTAGAAGTCTTCCCATTTCCTTGAAGGAAAGATGGGATATAAATGTAATAAATAAATGCAATAAATAATATTTTGCATAAGACTCTCTGTGCCAGCTAAATAATCAAAGGCATGATGGGTTCAATGTTCAGACACATTTATAAGGTATTTTTTTTGGGGGGGGGGAGGGATAATTATTTGAATCCAAAGTATGAGTGGCCCAATTAAAGTCAGATTATTGAGGAATGGTCTTTAACAGGAGCAAATGTCAGACTTTGTGTACTGAAAGCATCTACCAGGTCAAACCATTGGCCTGTTTAGTCTGGGGTTGGCTACACTGGCTGGCAGTGACTCTCCGTGACTTTTCAGACAATGGTATTTTGTAGCCCTACTTGATGATTTCTGGGATCGAACCCTTCAGTATGGAAACCATGTGCTCTACCACTAAACTATGGCAGTTCTCCACAAAAAAAGCCACCCATTAGGTTTTTAACCTTTTCGCTGTAGCTCCTTGAACCTTCTCTGAAAAGCAGTTTGGGGATCTTTCAGGACAGTGTTCAGTGAAATTCAACGGTGCTTACAATGTAGCCAGTGGAAATATGGAAAACGATGAACCCTGTATATGAAAGGAAAGAGTCTTCTGCTTTTTCACAGCACATGTGGGTTTGAAGCTCCATTGGTTTGCTGCCATTAAGCTAAGTGGAACTTAACAGGCATAGGACAGAGAAGAAAGAAGAAGTGCTGAGCTCCCCCTCAAAATACATAGTTAAGAAAAACTCGATTTAGGACAGGTTTTAGACAGACACGGTTTTGTGCCCTTCTTAAATATATGCATAAAAACAGGAGTGTTCTTCTGTCTGTTGTATTCTATTTATTCTATTGTCTACACTAACTGCTTTTTACCTTCATTACAAAGCCTCAGTTTATCACAATACTATGACACCACACACATTCTTACTGGTTTAACGATGATAAAATAAGAATGGGCCTTACATTAATTGCTAACTTAGGTCCCCTTTCACAAAAATCATCCAAGTCACTTGGGTAATAGAGGGACATTGCCTATAAAGTTTCAAATTAAATTCGTGCTAATAGTCGCTATAATCATTTTAGCTTCTTATAATGTGACAAAATTATCATGAATTCGGCATGACTTTTGTTCAGTTATTAAGTTCTTACCATGTCAAGTGAAGTGATTTGAAGCAAAAAATGCTTTTATTGGATTTTCTTTAATCCTTTTTGCAATGTAATGTCATGCGGTGTAATTTTCCCTTCTCAGAATAATATTAATGGTTGTCATTGTAGAGATACTATACTAGTGGCAGATAATCCACCAGAAAGAAATTGCAATAGACAAATGCAAATTTCATTTAAAACTTGGAATAGGTTTTGTTTCCTGGTTTCCATGTACTAGAAGGCACAACTCAAGAACCTCCAAGTGTGCCTATTTTCCAGGGACATCCCTGATTTAGAGAAGCTGTCCCAGTTTCAGATTTGATCCCAGAATATCCTGCTATTCCATAGGATGTCCCTATTTTCATTGAATAAATGTTGGAGGGTATGGAGTTATCTGACCCCTGAGCTATCTCAAGGCAATTCTGTACAGTACAGGGAATTTTTTTAATGTTTAATGTTCAATTATGTTTTATATATATTGGAAGCTGCCCAGAGTGCTGGGGCAACCCAATAAGATGTGCGGGGTATAAATAGTAAAATTATCATTATGGAATGGGACACCCCTATTTTCATTGGAGAAATGTTGGAAGGTATGCAACTCTGGCATTTTCACAATTCTGTGAAAATTAGGATAGGAGAGTGAGTGCACTAAAAGCAAGAGTGCAATTGTATTAGGTAAGATCAGGAGCACTGATAACTGAAGTTCAGAACCCAAAACACGAAAATAAATATTTATGAAACAATGCTGTTATAATAGACAACAGGATGGTATTTGAGATGTTCAAAGTAACAAGAATAGGTTCAACAGTGACATTTGTTTCAGACATACAAGCTCAGCGGTGATCCAATTGTGAACAGAGAGAAGCATTATACTTCTCTAGAGTATGTAATTAGGTCACAGCTCCTTGCATTAGCAAAATAGGTAGAGGGACTAAGCAGGGTGCAGAAGGAGAGGTCATGGTGGAAGTGAATCTCTCAATACACATAGGCTAGGCCTCTTAGGCATTCATGAAAGGAATCAAAGGACAGGAAGAAGGGCGCATATGCCAAACCTTTTAAAGCACTGGATACTGCAGGTTCCATGTGTGCATTGCTCTTATACTGCCAGCAAATATACAGTCACAGCTGCTGAAAGTATGACAAAGACCTGAAGGCAGCCTGCCACTCATTTCCCTTCAGCCTCACAAGATGTTCTCTGTGAGGCATAAGTCTTCACAGAAGACCCTCTAAGGCAGGCATCCCCAAACTCGGCCCTCCAGCTGTTTTGGGACTACAATTCCCATCATCCCTGACCACTGGTCCTGTTAGCTAGGGATGATGGGAGTTGTAGTCCCAAAACAGCTGGAAGGCCGAGTTTGGGGATGCCTACTCTAAGGTCTGAGAGAAACTGCTTTCAGGCTTAGGGGAGGAAACGAGATCCAGAAGGGCACCTCTAAGTGTTTGTCCTATTAGCCTACCTCAGACACATGATTATTTTACTAGTTACTGGCATTAAATGAGGGCTGGGGAACCCTTTCTTCTGTTGATAACAAAACATATATACCGCTTGATTGTGATAAACCTCTATGTGGTTTACAAAAATATATAATGCAGCATTAAAATTATTGATAAAAATAAGTATTTAAAATATCCTGAAGATGATTAAATCACAGAGCCTAGGGCTTGCAAATCAGAAGGTCGGCAGTTCGAATCCCCACAATGGGGTGAGCTCCCGTTGCTCAGCCCCTGCTCCTGCCAACCTAGCAGTTCGAAAGCACAAAGTGCAAGTAGATAAATAGGTACCGCTCCAGCGGGAAGGTAAACGGCGTTTCCATGCGCTCCTCTGGTTCGCCAGAAGTGGCTTAGTCATGTTGGCCAAATGACCCGGAAGCTGTACGCCGCTTCTTCGGCCAATAAGGTGAAATGAGTTGTCCGCGACTGGACCTAATGCTCAGGGGTCCCTTTACCTTTACCTTTAAAGAAAATGCTAACTAACACTAGGGCTGACTATTTCTTGATGAGATTTAGGCTTGAGCAGACAAACCCAGAACTGTGCTGTTAAAGGGAATACTTTTTAAAATGAGTGTGTGGCTTTTCCAAGCAGGATGTGTTGCTCTTGAAGTCTGTAAATTGCATTTAAGCTTAAAAGGTAAAATAAATATAGGTATAGAATGCATAAAAAGGGTTAGGAAAAGCTTCAGAGCTGATTTGGATAATCATATCTCAGCTTAATCTCGGCACTGATAGGACTGAGGTTCGTGCCTGCACAAACAAACCTGTTACACTCCATTTCGAAGCATGAACAATTAAACCAGAAAACCTTTAGTTAACCATAGTTGTTGTAGCTGCTGCTGCTGTTTGCCATTACTAGGAAACTATGGTTACCAGTTTCAAACCGTATTTAATAGCATGGCTTGTGCTAAAATTGATAATCATGGTTTCACAGTTTGGATAAAACAGGAAACTATGGCTAACTGAACATTTCCTGATATTTCACAGATTCTTAGTTTCAAGGCACAAGAGCTTCCTGGGCTTTCTCTCTCCGCAGCTCCTTCGGACCTTAGAAGTCGGTGTGCGATTGGTGTCCAGAATGGACAACAATTAAATTAAAAGCACATTTCATGCGTCTGGATAATCTTTGTAGAAGAACTTTATAGACGAATGAAGGAAATAACACTGAATTTCTTATTGTGTGGCTTCTGAGCACCATGAGCTAGGCAAATTCACAATACAAACCAGATTTTTTTGTATTTCTGATTTGGGGTGCCCATGAGTGGTGTCCAATTTTCTCTCAGTATAGAACGACTACACCTTACTACAAGGGGCTGAAATTCAAAGCAAGGAAGCAACCAGTTGTGAACTGAGACCACTATTTGCGACCTAGGTCGCTTCCAGCCTATCAGTATTTGGGGAGCAAAATTCATGTTACACAACTGTAGAGCAAAATATCTGTTCCCTACCCCCCAAAAAATCTGGATTGATGGAACATTGTATGCTACCCTAAAAAGGAGGGTAGAATAACCTACCCACAAAAAATCAAAATAAATGCTCAATAAACAGGTGGTTGTGCAAGCAGCCTTAGTTGCTGGTAACCACAGCTGTCCTCTGCCATTCTGCTTCTGCTGAGGCAAAGCCTTTGCTTTGTAAATTGCTGGATTTGCTTTATGTGTTACCTTCCTATTTCAGCTTACATGGTCTTTTCTTTGCATTGCAATTTGCTACATCATGCTGCCTGACCTGACTTGCACTTTGATTTCTTCAGCCGAACGAGAAACCCATTGGTCTCCTCACTTCTGAGGAATGTTTTGTTGTCCACCCAAACAGGTGCCTCTCTTGATCTTTGCATTGGTATAAAGAGTTTAGCAGAAATTGAAGTGCAACAGATTGAAGGATTTAGTTATGTGTGCTGCAGTGTTCAAAAGGCTTTCAATTCAATCCTCTTTTCTTGGAGGGGATTTTGCCTTCCAGGCTGTGTAAAATTAGTTGCTGAGCCACCAATTAAGTTCTAAAGTGTGATGATGCTTTGCAGTTGGGATGCAGCCAAGTACCAGATAGACAATGGTAAATCTACACCAGTATTAAGTGCAAATAATGCAGGTAAAATAACAAGAGAAGCACCTTAAGATCTAAGATGAATTAATATACTGGAGGGACTGATAGACGACACAGAAGTGTGTTCCCAGTTTAAAATTCAATTTTTTCAACATATCCTTCTCCAACCTCAGTTAATCTACCATTTCTCAAGTGGCCACAACTAACTGCAAATTCAGACTTTGCTTTTCTGTGTTCTGCCTTTCTTGGTAGATGCAGAGGCATATCAAAACTGGCTAATGAATTAGACAGGATGAGCTAATGTGGATCCATTGTCTTAAAAAAGAAAAACAGAAAAGGAAAAGAAACATGGGGTGATTTAAGCAATTATTTGTATGATTAGTTCTGATTATGTTTTTTCATTACAAGTTTCTTAGGAGTTACAGGTTTCCTGCTCCTTCTTTTCTATGTATGTGTGGCAACTGAATGGCGTTAATGGGAGTGTCTTCCTCCCTTCCTTACCTAATTTCCATGATGGAGGGGAGGGAGAGTAGAGGTCTCACATGTGAACAGAATAGCGAGCACAAATATATAAATGTGTGTGTGTGTGTGTGTGTGTGTGTGTGTAGACTTCATCCATGTGAAGAAATATGCCAACAGCTCAGGACCACAATACCTCAAGGACCGCCTCTTTCCATATGAATCTACCCAGACCCTGAGATCACTTTCTGAGGCCCTTCTTCATGTGCTTCCTCCAAGAGAGGTTCAGACGGTGGCAACACGAGAATGGGCCTTTTCTGCAGTGGCTCCTTGTCTGAGGAATGCTCTCCCCAGGGAGGTTCGCCTGGCACCTTCATTATAGACCTTTAGGCGCTAGGCAAAAACATTCCTCTTTAGCCAGGTCTTTGGTTGATTTGATTGACATCCTATGCCCTTTTAAAATGTGTTTGGTGTTTGTGTGTTATTGGGTTGTTGTTTTTCTTTTGATTATGTGCTTTGTGGTTTTATACAGTGGTACCTCTGGTTACGAACTTAATTCATTCCAGAGCTCCGTTCTTAACCTGAGGTACCACTTTAGCTAATGGGGCCTCCTGCTGCCACTGCGGCACCGCCGCGCAATTTCTGTTCTCATTCTGAGGCAAAGTTCTTAACCCAAGGTACTACTTCCGGGTTAGCGGAGTCTGTAACCCGAAGTGTTTGTCACCCAAGGTGTTTGTAACCCGAGGTATTCTGATTTTATCCTGTGAACCACCCTGAAACCTACGGGTATAGGGTGGTATATAAATTCAATTAAATAAATAAATGGCTACATAACTTTAAAAAGTGCGCTGAGAACTGTACACTGGCAACACAGCAACATTAACATCCTAAGTAACATACAGGAAACAGTGGTAAAGAAACAATCTAAGGAGCAGAACTTACCACTTCTTCATGGGTGGCACCTTCTACGTTTATGCCATTAACCTAAAAATGTCACAAAATGGTTATTTGAAATATCAGATTAATATCAGAATGTTATACAAGCATCAAAATAGTAGCATACTTTTGAAGCAGTTGTGTAGAGTAAACTGACCTGTATTACTGCATCTCCTATAAATAACATTCCTGACTGGTCCGCTGTAGAGTTATTTGAAGAAAAGAAAAACCACACATTAATTGAGAGACTTACAATAAGGACATATTTCTTGCAGCAGTTTGTCTTAAGCAGGGTTATTGTACAAGTAACTTCTACAACTGCATCTCTTGTAAAAATGCCAGCAGCATAGCAATCACCCAGCAAAGCTAAATAGATTGGTAGCAATTCTAAGGAAATTAAGAGGGCTGATTTCCAGTCACAAAAGATTATTTAATATGGAACACAAATGTCACTTCCCACTAATGATGGATTTCATTAAATTATGGAGGAAATATAATTCACATTTTTCATTAGCTTTGGTAGGACAGTAAAATAGGAATTCTGCCTCCCTTGTTCTTTCCTCCTGAAAAGATGTGCAGAGGCTGCTTTAATCAAGGAGGTTGCACAAAGAATTTAATAAAGCAATTTAGTGTGAACTTTGAATCCACTTCACTGAATGGAGTAACCCTCTATATTATTTCAACCAGTAATTTGCGAAGTTTCTGCAACACGAAATTAATGTGAATGTCACCTTGCCAGCTGCATGCATAACTAAAGCAGCATACGATCTCTCCTATTCTAAGAAACACATTTTTTTAAAGCCTTGTCTCTCATCATAGCACTGTTGATTTTCACTCATATTTTCAATGGCTTCCTAGAACGTTGCTCTAATTAGAAAAAGGAAATAGTTAAAAACGGCATAAATCAAGGTCTACGGTCTAGTTCAGAGATGTGCTGCTGCCCTCAGTTTCCCTACAAGTGAACATTGATGGCTCACTCTGGACTGACTCCCTCCTCCTTTCAAAAATCTGGATGTTCATGTAATTACCAACACCCTGTAAGTCTCCAAACCTTCTTCCCTGGCACTTCCTGCTGTAATGGCTGTCATAGCAGCAGCAGACATGGTAGGCGGGATCTCTTTCTCTCTCTTTCTCCATGCTTCTGCTTGTCACTGGGATCAAATGCTGCCATGGCAACGTTCAAGTCACCAGAAACCCCAAGGAAATCTGATTTCCATACTAACATCAGGTGCCCTTGGGAAACTGCAGAGACCCAATGTGTTTCCCCCTAGGAAATTTGGTGCTCTGGGGAACTTAACAGATCCAGGGCTCCGAGCTTGTGAGACTCTTTCAAGTGTCAAGCAGGAGTGGGAAGAAAATAAGTCCCCATTCAGACTTACCACCAACAGAGTGGAAGTTGTTTCCTTGTGGTATCTTACCATTCTGCTTTGTTAAATATGTGAATATAGAAATCATACGGGAGGAGGACCCCGCTTCATGATTCATTTCCAGTGAACCAGGATTTGCTCTCCTTCCCAGCAGGTGATAGGCAGATGAAAGGATTGACACAGGTAGCTCCAGAAGTGTATTTATGCAAATTAATGAGGAAGAGTCTAGGAATGGCTGCTAAGTATGATGACTATACTGTCTCCAGGAACAGAGGCATAATGTATCTGAATACCAGTTGCCAGGTATCCACAGTCAGAGAGGGCTATTGTCCCCATTTCCTATTTGTGTACTTCCCAGAAAGGTATCTGTTTGGCCACTGTGTGAAACAAGATGCTGGACTAGGTTGTCCTGTGCACTTTCTTATGTTTTGATGATGGCAATACCCCATCCACACAACTGGAACAAAGCACTGAAGTCATCTGAGAATTGCGTGGACAGGCGGAGTCCCCAGATCCCGAGTGGTCCCCCCCGTCATGTGGAATAACGACTCTAGACAACGTGCTATGGGATTAAATTGGCCACAACTTTATTAAATTTCAAATGTGGGTAGACCTTGGCTCAGGCATTGGGCGTTCTCCCTCCCTAGTCCCCAGCCGGGGACCTAGGGAGCATCAGGGTTATCCAGTGTGTGTGGGGGGGATGGGCCGGCTCTGGAGAACATATGTTCAAGCAGAGATAGCCGCCCCCGT
Organism: Podarcis cretensis; assembly: GCF_951804945.1. NCBI lineage: Eukaryota > Metazoa > Chordata > Lepidosauria > Squamata > Lacertidae > Podarcis > Podarcis cretensis. The sequence goes on from NC_137172.1 coordinate 99,797,272, forward strand.
TACGCCGCCGCAGGGGAGAGCAATGACGACCTTTCGGCGTACGGCCAAAGCCTCCCTTCAAAAACCCCTTTAACGGGGAACCCTGGTATCGCCGCCGCAAAGAGGAAGATGGACTAAAGGATTCCGCCCAAGGCCTGATACCGCCAAAGTTGTGACGTTTTGCTACAGGAAAGGCGAAACCTGCCAATGCAGGGAAATTCCTTTCCGGCCCTTTAACAGCGACCTTATCGTAGCAGCGCCCGCATACCTGTGGAGAAAGGTTAACCTGCAAAACCTATGAAGAAAAGATAACCTGCAAAAGAAGGCATTAACTGAGGGTGGGTAGGGTGGGAGAAGCTCTGGAGCCAAGTGAGGATTAACAATTAAGATCCACCCTCTATTGTGTGGGCAGGTAATCCCTCCCCCAACTGGCCTGGTTTCCCTGGCAACGCTTCCCCCAGGTGGGATTGGACAACTCACTGGGGTAGGCGGGGACCTCCAGGTATCCCACCTGAGGGAAGGCAAAGCCTATGCTGATGGGGCCACTCCAGATCCAGGGCTGCACGCGTCCCCGCAAAGGGCGCCCCCCGTTTTAAGTGGGGAGCGGTCATTACTGCAACCAGCAGTGGTGTAGCGTGGGTTGCCAGCACCTGGAGCAAAGCGAGTATCCTCAGCACTGCTGATACACGGGATCAAAGGAGCAAGAGTTCAGCAACCTACCCAAGTGACAGCCATGGCACCCCATGAGCATCAAACATGGCAGAGAGTGGGACAGGAGATTGGTTAGGAATGGGTATCTTTCTAAAGTATCTATATCTATCTATCTATCTATCTATCTATCTATCTATCTATCATCTATCTATCTATCTATCTATCATCTATCTATCATCTATATCTATCTATCTATCTATCTATCTATCTATCTATCTATCTATCTATCTATCTATCTATCTATCTATCTATCATCTATCTATCATCTATCTATCATCTATCTCTATCTATCTATCTATCTATCTATCTATCTATCTATCTATCTATCTATCATCTATCTATCTATCTATCATCTATCTATCTATCTATCATCTATCTATCTATCATCTCTCTCTCTCTCTCTCTCTCTCTCTCTCTCTCTCTCTCTCTCATCATCATCATCATCTATCTATCTACCTATCTATATCTATCTATCTGTCTATCTATCTATCATCTATCTATCTATCTATCATCTATCTATATTTTTTACTATGCTATTTGTTTTCCTTTTGAAATTTTGGCACCCCTAAGGATTTTGCGCTCAGGGCAAACTGCCCCTGTGGCCCTGCCCATGCTATGCCACTGGCAACCAGACTGATGCATCCCAAAAACATGAGCTAGGTATACCACTCAAATCTCATGGCTGAGAGCATGTCCCACTTTCTCTATTTTTAACAAAATTCTCTACTTTACAGAATATGCCACTGTTGAAGGCTCTGATGTTGCTTTATAATGGCAAGAGAATTATTCTCTTACAGGAATTTTCCTAAGCCCAGGATGTATTCCATGGTGTATGAGAAGAACTTGAAAAAAAAAATCCCTTATTTAAGATGTACGTGACCGTGCATTGATGAGTTGTTCCTTTTCTTTTGAGGAAAACAAGTACATTCTGTACAGTTTGATTGGCAGGAGTTTGTGATTAGCTCCCACTACAAAAAAAAAAAAAAAAAAAAAGATTGCTACATAATGGTGCTTTTATTCTGGTTTTCTATATCAAGAAAAGTGAGACATGGAATAAAGTGGCCTAGAAATATGGTTTTCTGAAAGTTTGAAAAATGGCTCAGATACATACCAGAGAGCTGAAATTATGGTTATTTCTGTTATTGGGTAAACAAAAGCACAACACAAAAAACCGTAACCCAAACAACATGAGTAAGGCTTTTTTTTAATCTTTTAAAAAAACGTCTTTCACAGCAAAATGAATACAACTGAGTGTCCTACAGTAAAGTCCAAACTGCCTTTTCATAAATTGTACCCCAGGAAAGCACAGTTACCACTCTTTTGTGCTAAATGTGTGCTATTAGGAATACAGAGGCTTTTCAAACTGAATCAAAACATCTTTCAAAAACTGTATGTCTGCCATACTGAAAGAATACAGAGTGTTCCTAAAGTCTAATGTAGTCCTCTTGGTAAGGTTATATTTTTCTCTCATTTTGTTTCATACTGCTATATTTTAAAGCATGGCAATATGCTTAGTTCTTTGGTTCTACTGCATTCCAAGAAATTACTATATGTAGGCATGACAGATGGTAAAGAAAACAAAATCTGATCAACAGCGCAAAAAGAAAGCAGTATGAGAATTTTGGAAATGTTATGAGTAAACTCTAATGTGCGCTTACCAGAATTTGCTCTTTTCTTTTGCTTTTGGAATACTGTACATTAAGCTGGTCTATCTAATGCAGTACTCTCAACTTGACAGGCAGTGGTCATACACTGGTCTTTTCCCTTCAGCATTGCTCTTCTGGCAAACCATGGCTTAGCTCCCAGCAGTTCAGTGGCCAAAGTCTCCTCTCATGGAGTCTGGATGCTTGTGCTAAGTCATGGTTTGGCTTAGGGTTATGTGCAAAGTAGCCCAACCAGGAAACAACTCCCCTGTATTTATATGAAGTTCTTGCAATACTTCAGCAACTGATTCTCAATGACCAGAGCCGAGCCGTATTTCAGCCAGAAGATATAACCAAAGGTCAAGTATTTTTAGTTCCAATTTTCCTTCAGGAAAAATCAGACGCTGCTAATAGCTGGATCCTATGCAGGTGTGCATGAACTCATTGATTTCAATAAATGCACTTACCTCTGCATAGGATCAGGCATTAAGTCTTTTCCCACAGAAGAAGAAGAAGAAGAAGAAGAAGAAGAAGAAGAAGAAGAAGAAGAAGAGGAGGAGGAGGAGGAGGAAGAGGAGGAGGAGTTTGGACTTGATATCCTGCCTTTCACTCCCCTTAAGGAGTCTCAAAGCGACTAACAATCTCCTTTCCCTTCCTCCCCCACAACAAACACTCTGTGAGGTGAGTGGGGCTGAGAGACTTCAGAGAAGTGTGACTAGCCCAAGGTCACCCAGCAGCTGCATGTGGAGGAGCAGGGATGCGAACCCGGTTCACCAGATTACGAGTCCACCACTCTTAACTGCTACACCATGCTGGCTCTCAATACTTAAGTCTTTTCCCTTCAAAGCACTTAACTTTGGCTGGTAGAGTTGGGATTGCATTGTCCAAAATGGCCCATGGAATAACTTGCACCAGAGAGATCAGCATGCATACCAACAATGGTTCATCCCAATGCTGCCATCCTTGCAGCTTGTGACTGTTATAAACATACAAGTTGATTTACTTCAGTATGACTGAATGTGCAGAACCATGTAAGGCTCGTCTTAGTCTTAAAAGCCACCTTGCAATCACCAGAGCTAATAATAATAATAATAATAATAATAATAATAATAATAATAATAATAATTTATTTGTACCCCGCCCATCTGGCTGGCCTTCCCCAGCCACTCTGGGCAGCTTCCAACAAAGATTAAAAATACATTAAAATATCACACATTAAAAACTTCCCTGAATAGGGCTGCCTTCAGATGTCTTCTGAATGTCAGGTAGTTGTTTATCTCTTTGACATCTGATGGGAGGGCGTTCCACAGGGCAGGCACCGCTACTGAGAAGGCCCTCTGCCTGCTTCCCTGTAGCTTTGCTTCTCGCAATGAGGGAACTGCCAGAAGGCCCTCGGTGCTGGACCTCAGCACCCGGGCAGAATGATGGGGGTGGAGACACTCCTTCAGGTATACTGGGCCGAGGCCGTTTAGGGCTTTAAAGGTCAGCAACAACACTTTGAATTGTGCTCGGAAACGTACTGGGAGCTTAGAAGTCTGAACATTAAGATCCATAACTGGAACACAGATCCAACTCTCTAATGGTTACCTAGTGCTTGTTCACTGTACCTGCTGCAGCTCAGAAGCAACTGCAGAAGAGTACTTCTGCAACACAGGTACATGGTCACCCCCCAAATCCACTACATGAGCAATACACAGCCATTGCCTTACATGGCATCTCATCCAAATTTTGGCTTTTCAAGTTAGACTAAAAACTAAAGTTTGCCTGCCAGGAAGACAGAGCTGTTTCTGCTGCTGAAGCTATCATGGATTAATAGGATGATGCTTCTCCTGTGATTTCTTGCTACCTCTGGATAATGGAAAAACTCATGCTGCCAATCGGATCATTTTATCTTAAACGTATTTTATCTTGTAGCTGCATTCTGTTTTTCCCCCAGATGGCACATCAATCAAAACACAGCTCCATAGACTTTATTTACCGCATCATGGTTATTATATTGGTATGGTGCTCAAACATAAGCTTGCTATAGTGGCGATAAAGAAACAATAGTATGAATTTGCAATACCCGCAATATTAACTTAAAACAGCACTGAAGGGGAAAGTGGGGAAAGGATTACAGTTTTAAGTCTTCCAACTTAATAAACTTTGACAACACCAAAGTGTGAAATGAAGCTCATAAATGATTTAGAGGCTCCTGGAACAATACACTGTTTATTACACATAGATTTCCCTCTTCCTTTGGGAAAGCTCAGAGCGGTTTATATGCTGTTCTTCCATCCTGCCACTGGCCAGGCTAAGACCTGCTAAGTTATTCTGCAACAGCATAATGAACCCTAAGGTGATAACATATAAATTACAAAGTTCTACTTTCTTCATAAGTAGATCTGTAGAAGAAGAAGAAAAAGAGTTTGGATTTGATATCCCACTTTATCAGTACTCGAAGGAGTCTCAAAGCGGCTAATGTTCTCCTTTCCCTTCCTCCCCCACAACAAACACTCTGCGAGGTGAGTGAGGCTGAGAGACTTCAGAGAAGTGTGACTAGCCCAAGGTCACCCAGCAGCTGCATGTGGAGGAGCGGAGACGCGAACCTGGTTCACCAGATTACGAGTCCACCGCTCTTAACCACTACACCACGCTGGCTCTCTGTATTTAACAAACAGTAGCCTTGCACACATATTCTTTCATTGCTTACAAAACGCATGATGCAACAGATAAACACCAAGAACTAAAATGGAGACTGTCTATTAATACCATTTTTGTAAAGCCATACTCCATGCTAAGAACACCCATGTGTTATATTGCTTCTCTTTTAAAGTGGCACAGAGATTTATCTCAAGAGGAGCTGCTGGCAGCAACAGTCAGCTGACACGACTCCATAAATTCTACACAAAATGTAAAGCTTTTTAGAATTCTCTTATGTCAAACTATGGTTTTATGCTACTTTCGCTTTACAAGGGAAAAAATGTCAACTCTGTGTTGTTGTTTTTAACCATAACAATTCAAGGAAGTGGACCTTTTATTTATTTTTTTAAAAGGTTTCTTACTTCCATTACTTCAACGAAGTACTAAATCCACTACTTTGGACAAAGAAAGAAAACCTCATCTCAAGCAACTAAAATGCATTCTAATATCTGAGAACAGAGAGGATAGTACCAACATGGACATGATTAATACCACAGGTAAAAGGCGTACTGAACTGAGTAATGTGGCAATGAATCCACGGAAGTAATGAATATTTAAAGTTTTATAAGGAAATAAAAGAGAGGCAGACTGGCGTCTTCAATCTTTCTATTCAAAGGATGGCACTGGAGGCCAACGAGAGATCTTATTATTTCTTGTTTCAAGACAGTGGGAAGGAGATACGCGAAAACAAAAGGGCAGAACTGAATGTGCACAGGTAATGGAAGGGATGTTTCCTACTGAGCTACACAGCTTAAGACGAAATGAAGAAAAACATGATTTATTATTAACAGGTACTATCAACTCATTAATTTTCCTGCAGTTATTTTTGTGGCTCCACATTTTGCCCTTGATATCTTAGATGCAAAATCGTTTCTAATCACAGGGATATTTCATGCAGCGCACAAAGGGAAAAAAACAACACTTTTTCCTTGTACGATAAAATGTAATCTTAACACCTGATTTGTAAAGTAGAGCTGCCACAAGTTTATTGGAGGGGAGGGAATTTTGTTTGCCCCAGTGCGTTTTATCAGGGCTTTCCGATTTGTGGTTGTGGCATGCCAAAAATGGCTTGGGCCACAATGTGGGGATCTACAATCTTGAAGACTTGCCCGAGTGATTCCAGCTGAGAAGCCCACCTGTTGAGAATTTCCCATGTGAACCATTAAAAAGGCTATCTTCTTTCATTAGAGAGGATTTCATCAGACAGTGGTGGCCAAACTTGGCCCTCCAGCTGTTTTTGGACTACAACTCCCATCATCCCTAGCTAGCAAGACCAGTGGTCAGGGATTATGGAAATTGTAGTCCTAAAACAGCTGGAGGGCCAAATTTGGCCACCACTGTCATAAGAGAAATGCACTGGGCCAAATCGACATTAGCAGTTGCCAAGTTTATAAACTCCACCCTCAAATATCAGATGATGCCTGCTTGTCTTTTATGTTATGGATACATATGTAAGTTGACCCCAAATATCCTTGTTGGAAACAGTATGAATAACCCATTAACTGCTCCTTGAAGTTGTACCCTTTAACATTACAAATAACCCATTATTCTAGCTGGGGCTTGTATTCCGTTTCTCTTCCAATTATTGATCTACCTGTCATGGTATTGCCGGAGAATGAAGGGGAGGAGCAGAGACAGGCAGAGGAAGGGGGGCAGGAAGTGGCGGTGGAGGAAAGAAGGGAAAGCCAGGAGGAGGGACAGCTCACAGATGTTGGACCAGAGCCTCAACACCGCACAGGAATTTCTGGCACAGACAGTGAAACAATGCCTGTTCTGTCTGCCAAGGAAAGGAGAGTGTTAAAGAGGAGGGGACAGAGACATCACATGAAAATTCCACACCTTTTTCTGTTGGAGAAGGGGCGGGCATAAGGCACTCCCAGAATCTGAGCCGGAGGATTCGGATGCATGATTGTAACGTGCTGCTTGTACATATGTAAAATAAAGACTGTATATATGTATCTCTGAGTGAGCAGAGGCATTTCTTGCGGAGAGCATTCACAAGCCATCACACTACCCCCTTGAATCTCACCCTCTCCTTGACAATAACCCCACAGGATAGCAACATGCCATGATGGCATACAGGCAAACAGGGTACACTCATTCTCGTACTGCTACACCATGCATAAATGCATTTTAAAATGTTTAAAATTAACAAATGCATTTCAAATTTAAAGCAGTCTTCATTCATTGACTTACTCTGATCACGGAATCCCACAAAGACCAGGACCACAGTGAGTAAATAAGAATTCTGCACTAGTGTTTCATGAGTGTGGCATCCCCCCCCCCCCGATTAAACTGAATATATCAGTTTTAATATCTATCTATCATCTATCTATCTATCTATCTGTCTGCCTGTCTGTTTTGGCATTCAATAGAAATTGCTCTGCTAAAAGACAGCATGTTCAATGGATTCCCAGGGTGTGTGTGTGGGGGTGCCCATTGCAACAAATAGCCTCTGGCATAGTTTAGTGAACTATATCCACCACTCAGTTTCAACAGAATTCATTTCGTATTGTTTTTGCTGCTTGTCTGACTCCACATGCTGTATCAGATAAGGGCACAGTGGAACTGCAAAGGTTTAGAACGTTGTAAGCCTGCAACTTCTACAGAAATTGGATAGTGGGCAAAAGAGCATCATCACAATGGCGTCAACATTCTGTGACTGCGTGGCTTGGAAAAGCATTTCTGCAGCCCGTCCAATAGTTGTGTGTATGTGTGTACACATACATAACTAGGAAAATGAAACAACCAGGCTTTAGCCACATAAAAAGTTGTCTTCAACATGTTGCTATGACTTTCCCCATCCATTTTCAGGGTTGGTTTGGGTAGGCTATCCAGACGCCTCCAGTTTCTTTTTTAAAACAACTTTTCTCTAGAACACACACTTTCATTTTACTGCTCCATTATTACATTTCGCTGTCAGCTTACAGTATAAGCATTCTTCTTCCTTCTTTTCCACCTAGCTCATTTACTGAGGGGGTGAAACACATTCATTTTTTCCTCCTTCACATGCTATTTTTATGCCATGTACAAGACAGTATCTCTGTGAATGTTGTATTAAAAGAATGCTTTTGTTCACTTAGGTTTCACATTCATTTTATTTTAATATTTGTGTAAAGGGGGCATGCTGCAAGCAAATCAGCATTTAAAATTCATGTTGAAGCTTTATTTGTGTTTGGGTTAATTTATATTTATGTTACCTTGTACTACTTTTATTCTGTTTTGTGATGAGTTAATGTCCAAGGGAATCTAAACCGGAACCCTGTATTAAAAGCAAAATGAAATATTTAGTGAATCTACATATGTTTCAACATTTTGGGACCGAAAACTGGGATGTGTATCTTCCTGGTTGTGCTCTCGTGTGAGTCACATCGACTGCATGAGAGCACAGAATTCATTGATCTCACATGTTTGGGGGCTCTGTGATTTTGCACATTTTTGGGTGCCGTGTAGAGATCATGGCACCCCAAAATGGGAAGTCCTGATATCATGAAGGCAGTTCAGGGATATGGAACTGGAGAAACTGCGATGATTGCTTTCCCCCACTCCACTCCCCTATCCTGTGCATTTTTGAAATGTGGATTGCTGAACTGGGCAACTTCTTCAAACCTAGACAAAATGAAGTGAGAACAGAGAAAAACCTACAGAGTACTTCTTTGGAGAAGCTGAAGAGCACAATGGGAAACCTGTGAGCCTCCATATGTTGTTGGACTACAATTCTTATCATCCCAGCCACTAGCCAGGCATCTGGGCCTGGTGGGAGCTTGAGGAGTGATGGATTTCCTATCCCTGCTGTAGAAGATAGGAGTTCTGCTAATCAAAGGGCTGCTCTCCTGAACCCTTCAACAGTCTTGTATAGGGCAGGCCCCAACAATTGCTCTGTGAACACAGTACTATGAAGCTTCCAACCTTCCCAAAGGACTCTTCTCTCCAAGCTGCTTAAGTTCTATGTGGTTTTAAAAGTGTGGTGCCAGATTTTCCCTCCATGCTGGATTTTGCTACCTCTGGTTTCTGAGAATGCACAATAAGAACTGCTGATTGAAGCAACTGTGCTAAGCGTACCCTTAATCACAGACAGAATTTGCAAATAGAAATAATATGTTTTAAAAGGGCGCAGAACACAGAAATAGAGCCAGTTTAAGTGCTGGCCAGCTTTGATAACCATCTCTCGACCTCCTTATGGAAAATGGGGTAGAACAAAATAAAATAATACTGGACACACCGAAAAAGGGAGGTAGCAAGAGTAGGAAACTAGTTCCAGAAGTTGCAAAACATGATGGTGTGGGGAGAAATTTCTAGATGACAGCACATGTTCAAATTGGCATTTATTTGTCTATTAACCAATCTATATACTGCTTTATGAGGTGGAACTGGCCTTTCAAGGCAATGTACAAAATTTCATGCAACACGATCGTAACCATAATTCAACTAAAACCACATCGCAGCACCATAAAACTTAAGAAGATCACAAGAACCTGCTAGATCAGAGCAATTCCCATCTAGTCCAGCATCCTGCTTCTAGTGGCCAAGCGGATGTGCATGGGAAGCCCACAAGAAGGATATACCTGTAGTCAATTGGGCTCAATGCCTCTCTTTGATGTACAGAGCAACATCTCCAGCAAATCCTTCCCTGTCCATCTTGTAGCATCGGGATGTTGGGATACTGCCAGGGAGACAGAGGCCATCATGTAGGCCTACACATTGTCCCCGGACGTCCTCCGGTCTCCCGTTGGAACAGCATCAGTCATTTAGCGACACGAGCCTCAGACACATTCCAAGACTCGTGCACATCCTTTTCAGCATTCTCCACAACGGAAGATTCACCAAGGAGAGCATATATACAGCTTTATTCAATGTTGGTCAGAACAAAGGAAAAACATGACTGCTTGCATCCATGTCGAGGAAAACAGCCAGAACAAAAGCTATATACAAAACGGAAACTCCCAGTGAGCAGGAAGTACACAGGCATGTGACACACAACAGCCTGTTCCCCTTTTAAGGAGGAATGGAAATATCCTAACACGGGATGTCTCACTGTTTTTCTCCATTCCACTAGGTTTCCATTGCACCCAAGCATATCTATGCTCTCCTTTAATACACTAAGCCAAGAGTTTGTATAAGGTGTCTGAGGCAAAATGGGAAGCTGCCGCCATATGCATGTGCTGTGCATTGCCCACCCCTGCCAAAGCCTCACTTGCCAAGGTTGCAAGGATGTGGGTTCTGATGAGATATTGTGAGAGCCCCACATTTTTGTGGGGTTCTCGTGAGATCTCACCAGAACCCAGAAGACGTTGCAGCGGGAGTTGGGGCATGCCTGCAGGAAGGTGCCCCTTGGATTCTGCCACCAAAGGCTGCCTCGGCCTGCCTCAGGAACAGGCTTGCTAGTAACTTCGTATGGTCTTGTCAGGGAACTGCCATCGGAGCCAGAGGGAGAGGGAGGGCTCCAGAGGAATTCCGGAGAGCGTCCCGGGAGGGAGAGAAGCAGCCCATCTTCTGGGGAAGGAAATCAGCACCAGTGGAGAAGAGGGGCAGATGGGGGAATCGGTGAGGTGGCTCCATGACTCCTCGCCGGAGACCAGCTGGGAGAGCATGGGTCCTCCGCTGCCCACACCCTCCCTGCGCAGAAGGCTTCTGTGCAGGGAGAGTAGGCGGAGACTAGGCGCCAAAGAGCTTCTTTGCTGGAAGAAGTTCAAGAAACGCCCACTGACGGATTCTGCCAGCGATTGAGACAGCCATGGGTGAGTGGCTGTCCGGACAGAAAGGGTTCACTCAGGCAACCCAGCCAGGTGTGGCGCCGATTTTATGCACGAGCAACCCCTAGGACCATTACAGGTCTGGAACCCTGTTCAGTTCTTATTGCATGTATTCCCCTGCAAGTAGCTCATGAGAAAGGTTTGTCTTGCAGAGAACTAGAAGTCACCAGAGCAGAGAACTAGCAAACTGATGTAGCACCAGAGATCAGGCAGATCTAGTACAACAATGCAACACCTGGGCGTGGAGGTCCAAGAATAGCCCTTCTTTAACCTGAAAACATGAGTGCCCTAGACACAAATGAGCATGAACACAGCTTTATGGTCACATGCAAAATATGGTCCTTTATCACAATATACATGAGGCATATACTCTAGTCCCATATTCATTAATTAATTCTGTTTTCAAATTCTCCAAAAATAAGACAGTTGCATTACAATTTCTAGAAAATTTAAGCTGCTTAGAAGATGGGGGGCGGGGAGAAGCAAAGATTGTCCTAGACCAGTGATGGCCAAACTTGGCCCTCCAGCTGTTTTGGGACTACAACTCCCATCATCCCTAGCTAACAAGACCAGTGGTCAGGGATGATGGGGATTGTAGTCCCAAAACAGCTGGAGGGCCAAGTTTGGCCATCACTGTCCTAGACAGTATAGCTTTACTGAGAAGTGTTCCCTACCCCCATAGTATGGACGTCAACGCATCACATTATTCTGTCAGTGTAATGTATTTGCTTTGAGTAACAGTTATTTCTTTTATAGGATTATTCTCACAAGACTATGTTCCTCTCTAGACAGACAACTTCACAATAATAGGCTACTTGGGATTTATTTATTTAAATAACTTATATGTAAGTTTACTCATGTACCCATGTCTAATGTTGATACCCTGAAGCATTGCTTGATTTTCATTTTCCACGTATCTCTTTCAAGGTCTGTGCCTCATTGCTGTGTTATCCCACTTTCCAAACTATTGGAAGTTTACCACAATATTTTCCCTAATTCTTTTCTATATAAGTATGGACTAATAGTAAATAATACCTCCTTTCCAAGATTGCTAACAACTGCTTCTTAACATGATTCCACAGACCCCTAAATGGAATCAAGGTTCATGTAGGAATATACAAACACAACAAGAGCAAAAATTCTCTCTGAGGATTGCTCAGATTCCTACTTTGTCATGATTGCACATTTTTGGAAGCTGAAATAGTATGCAGAGATGTAAAGCATGGCCACCGAATCTTCAGAGAATCCCCTGAGATGTACTACTGTGACTCACAATGAATTTCATTTGCGCTAGAGGTGTGAATTCTCTTTAAAAAATAAATGGCAAATGTGTTTGGAGAGGGAGTAGAATGCCTGAAACAGTGATGCTAATAGTCACAAACACCGCAGGCAGGTGAACTGGAGCTGGGATCACCCAATGAAAGCAATGGGGCAATTATAGGATGTTGCTCTTTCATAATTGCGTATACAATTGGGACCCTCTGTCCAGTCTGTCCAAACTTGGAAAGGTGCTTTCTAATAGTGTAGAATGCCCTATAATGCCAGTGTCGACAGAAAACAGCAAAGTTACAGGCAGAAGACCAAGTATCCCATTGAAATCAATAGAAAAAACTAAAATTAGTAAATGAATAAAGGATCAAAAACAAAACTAATGCAATTCAAATGAATGAAAATGAAGCAAACCAAACTGTTAAATTTAGGTTGAATATAAAAACAGGACATTTTTCTGCGTCCACATTGAATTTGCACCAGTGAATCCACATTTAATTACTGCATTTAATATCAAAATCTCCCATATGCAAGTACACATTTGCTTTACCTGCTTGATCTTTAAATATTTTTGATATGACGACAGGCACTTTGTGCTCAGCACCACCCTGAAAGAGATAAGTGACAAGAAGAAGAGTTTTAGCTACTCATCGACTTCACTTTTTTGTACTATGTATCAAAAAAGAGAAGAGAAGAAAGAATTATGCATACCTTTATACTTAAGCCCAAACCACCAACTGGTTGTCTACGAAGTTTAACAGTTCTGTGCTTTAAAAAATGGTAGAAAAAATAAATTTAGGTGAAAATACAATATTAGATGCATGCATATCGAATTTGTCTCACCTACTCTCTCTTCTCATATTCAGCATAATTATTCTAGAAAGCTGAAAGACTTAATTCCATAAAATAATATGATATTTAATTCATAACGCTATCACTAGCACAAAAGAAGGGCTTTTTTTCTTCATTTACTGAAGGGGGAAATTAAATCCTTTGCACCAGTTTGTACCTTGAGTTGCACAATATTCTATGACAAATGCAATCCAGATATATGCAAACAGGACTTTCATGATTTTTGACCAGTTGCCCAGACTCTTCCACTGTTCACAGATATGAACAGGAGCTTGTGCCATTGGAGCCACTGACCGCAGATAACTATGCTTGTCAACTCTAGAGCACGTCCCATTTAATTTTATGTGGTTTAATCACTTGAACAGCAATCCTATACACGCAGTGAACTCAATGAGGCTTACTTCTGAGTAAACTTGCAGAGGATCACACTGTGAGCACAATATGCCAAGTCTCATTAAAGGAATAGGTGCAACAATATAAATGTTTGATTGGACTGATAAGCTTTAATTTAAAATTTTCTGGTTTGCCCTTGTCAAATCTCTGAAAGTTTAAAAATACAGAGCATTGCTTCCGGTGTATGTTTGCACAAAAGTTTGTATTCTTTGCTGATATCAGTTATACCCTTGATTTCCATTTTTAGTTTTCAAATCAATCTTTTTCCATATCCAGCTGACTTTCCTGCAGTGAGCTACCCCACTCATATTAATCTATTTCTCATGGTTATTTCTTCAATACTTTTTTTTTTTAAAGCAGGTACGTGAGATAAAATCTTTATGGGCATCTTCTGTAGCAATCTATCTCACGTTTAATAGCACCTTGCATTTTTGACATTTTATTCATGCTCACTTTTCTTGGTACTTGACATAATAATGGAACACGAAGAGCTTCATTTTATCTATTGACAGTAAATGCACAGTAATACTGTTTAGCAACATGCTGAGTGCAGCTGTAGCCACAATACCTTTTCTCATCACCGGGAGCAGATATGGTTGGATATTTCAAGGTTGTTGTTGCTATCATTATTATTATTATTCACTCTGTATAGAGGAAAATTATTGTTCGGATATTTATATTATATTTATTATATTACGTTTCATTTTACCAAAACTGTTGCTTGATTTGTTTTCTAAGGAAACACCTGTAAGTCTGATTAATTTCCACAAAGCCTTCTGCAGAGTTTTATTTTTACGCATATATGAAAAAGAAACTGACATCATCAGCTTGAGGAAAGAACTTGTTGCATTATTGCTTTGGTGCTGCACTAGCAAAGCAAATTCAACATTCCCAACAGTGGTGTGCAGTGAAATTTTTCGTAAGGGAACAGTTAGGGCCAGAGGTGCCAGTTTATGGGGGCAATTTGTGGGAGGAAATTGCGCCTCCCTCGCTAATCCGGGCAAAAGCTTTCTAGTCTTGGAAAGGAGGCACCAGACTTTTGACAGGATTCTGGAGCCCTGCTGCCTCCTTCCCAAAGCTGGGCGGGCATTGAGAAGGTGGCGGGTGGGCTCTTGGACCCCGTCAGAGCATTGTGTGGAGAGTTCCAGCCTCCCACCAGTAGGAATAAAGACAGACACATGGCACCGTTATTTTAGGTTAATGGGCTAAAATTGGCCACAACTTTATTGGATACAGGTAAAGTCAAGTCAAGTCAAGTTTTATTGCGGCAAAAGCCAGCAACACAGAACACCACAAGATCAAACAAAAGGAAATAAACAACAGCACCAAGAAAAAAAAAAAGATATTACACAAGGGAACTTCGCAGTGTGCCATTCAACAAAAGAGATTTACGCTTCCTGATTGCTAAAGTGCAAAATTTGGCCACCTCATATGATATTGAGCTTGAGGAATCTTCCAGAAGGTATTTTCGTAGAATTTCGGGGGAGGATTCCAAATAATGTTGAAGGGGTATAAATTTTATAAAAGCGGCAAAATAAGTTGAACTCGTTCTTCACTATAGAATTCACAAAATAGAAGGATGTGAGTGACAGATTCTACCTTATTAGACATATAGGGGCAGAGACGCGCATGCATTGGTACCCGCGTAAATTTGCCGTACAGCACTGCTGAGGGCATTGTCTCAAAGCGGGCTCTGGAGAAAGCCCATCTATAAGCTTCGTTAGTGATGTTAGTTAAGTAAGGGGCAGCGGATACAGGTAAAGAGCGGTATTGGCTTAGGCATTGGTCCTATCCAACTATCCGGCTTCAGCCTGTTTGCTTGGAGACCGGGAAGGGTTAACACCAGCAGGTGGAGCCCTGCTGATGCACATCAACTAGAAACTCCTCCGGGGTCACCGCTGGGGGGCATGCTTTAGGCCCTGACCTCCATAGGCTTCGGATGAGGCCACGCCCCCCAGAATCCTTCAATATCTGGGGGAGGTGATGGCGCTACTCCCCCCCAACCCATCTACATAACAATACCCATACCAATGCCTAACCGCCAAAACCGAAGAAGTTGTGATGATTTGCTACGAGGTAGGCGAAAAACCAAATGGCCGGTGCTAATTTGCCAAATGGAAAAAATACCTACCAGGCCCCTTAACGGCGACCAACCGAGGTCCATAGCAAGGTCAGAAGAGGAACCTTGAAGGGCGGGCGGGCGGGAAACCACAGCAGCTGAGCGGCCAAAGAGGGAGATCCTGGGCTGCACTTGCCTTAGATGAGGCAAGCCACACCCCCTAAGCCAGCTGATTGGCTGGCCAGGGGATGATGCAGCCCGAGGATTCCTCAGATCGCGCGGGGGCTGGGAGCCAGCCTCTGCGCATGTGTTGGGGGCGTGAAGCCGGCAACACCACCTCCCCCTGAGGTCGGAAGTGGCTTTGCACCTCCCTCCCTAAGCTGAGCAGAAGCTTCCCAGGCTTAGGGAAGGAGATGCTAGGCATTAATACTCTAACTTGCCAGGGACATTTAGGGAACTAGCATATTCCCCCCTAGTCTACTGACGGCACGCCACTGATTCCAAACCAACTGCATGGCTTTTATTCAGTTACAACTACAGTGAGCTTGAATTCTGGCAAGACATGGTAACATTCCCACCCACCCCCTTCCTCTGGATGAATATTTTTTAAAGAAGCAACTGAAGTCGCCTGGGAACTGAGTTGAAAATGCTGTTTTGCCTCCATAGCTTGCAAAGGGAATCAGAAAAGCGAGGTCACGTCATCATCTCAGCACTAGTTTTAAGGGGCTAGTGAATCTGAGAAATTGGTTGTGTTCGTGTGTAATGCTAAGCCAAACCATAGCTTAGTAATGAGCATGCTGGCTCCCAGAGCAGGGCTTACAGCTGCTCTGCTCCTTTAGGCTCAGCTAAGTGTGGCAGCTGCCTGCTTCTTGGGAGAAAAGTAATGACAAACCTAGACAGCGTCTTAAAAAGCAGAGACATCACCTTGCCAACAAAGGTCCGTATAGTTAAAGCTATGGTTTTCCCAGTAGTTATGTATGGAAGTGAGAGCTGGAACATAAAGAAGGCTGATCGCCGAAGAATTGATGCTTTTGAATTATGGTGCTGGAGGAGACTCTTGAGAGTCCCATGGACTGCAAGAAGATCAAACCTCTCCATTCTGAAGGAAACCAGCCCTGAGTGCTCACTGGAAGGACAGATCGTGAAGCTGAGGCTCCAATACTTTGGCCACCTCATGAGAAGAGAAGACTCCTTGGAAAAGACCCTGATGTTGGGAAAGATTGGGGGCACAAGAAGAAGGGACGACAGAGGACGAGATGGTTGGACAGTGTTCTTGAAGCTACCAGCATGAGTTTGACCAACCTGGGGCTTGGCAGTGGAAGACAGGAGTGTCTGGCGTGCTCTGGTCCATGGGGTCACGAAGAGTTGGACACGACTAAATGACTAAACAACAACAAAGTGTGGCAGCCAAACTCTCTTCTCCTTAACCGCCATCCTGGGTTCAGATGACACGCTAAGGAAAACTTTGGCTTAGCTGCTGCACTGAGCTAAAAGAACTTGGGAGGAGGAAAGCAGCTTCCAGCTCAGCTCTGGGAAGCAGCACATTTGCACAGGGCCAGTGAGACAGAGTTTGGCTTACTGTGATGCACAAACCAGGACATTTTGCAAGTCTCAGATTACAGTTATTTAGCCTGACAAATTGCAATTAGTCATTCAAGAAAAGAAATAATAAAGAGTAGTGCACTGAAAGTGCTCTGCAATTAAATTTTAATGAATATGTGCATACCAGCTGCACTTAACTAATATATCTGATATTTAATCCAGATGTACAGAATCTATCATCTCGTAAGGCATCAAATCAAATGTTAAGAAGGACTGCAGCATTTTAATATTTTGAGGTTGAATTTTGTTAATTAGCAACATGTTTGATTAACTAGTATCTAAATATATCCAGATAATGGGGAAATGAGCAATTAAATCTTAACTTATTTTAAATGCCAGTTATTTTAATTAAAATACTCAACAGGGGAAAGAAATCACAATATGAGTGTTGACTTGCAAACCTTTTAAAACAAGAGTATTTACTTCTACCTTATAATTTTTCTGCAAAAGATTGAGTTCATTGTACATGTTTTAAAAGGGGACACGGGTGGCGCTGTGGGTAAAACCTCAGCACCTAGGACTTGCCAATCGCATGGTCGGCGGTTCGAATCCCCGCAGCGGGGTGCGCTCCCGTCGTTCGATCCCAGCGCCTGCCAACCTAGCGGTTCGAAAGCACCCCTGGGTGCAAGTAGATAAATAGGGACCGCTTACAAGCAGGAAGGTAAACGGCGTTCCGTGTGCTGCGCTGGCTCGCCAGATGCAGCTTCGTCACGCTGGCCATGTGACCCAGAAGTGTCTGCAGACAGCGCTGGCTCCCGGCCTATAGAGTGAGATGAGCGCACAACCCTAGAGTCTGGCAAGACTGGCCCGTACGGGCAGGGGTACCTTTACTTTACCTATAAGCATTCATATGCATATGCATTCAGTCATTCTGGCAAGCATGAAAGGTCCACAGAGAACTCTGTGATTGCAATCATTCAATCTCACAAATTACCAGATTTTTCCGTCTATAAGACACCCTCATGTATAAGACGCCCCCTATTTTGGGGGACTCAGATTTAATAAAATGAGGGGAGAGATGGCCCCGTGTATAAGACGCCCCCTAATTTTTGACATTATTTTTTAGGAAAAAAACCTAGTCTTCTACATGGAAAAATACGGTATTTACTCACTGGGTGGGGCAGAGCTTCCAGCAGGTGAGTCACTGTTGCTTACTTCAGCTGAGCCAATCCAGCACTCCTGCTGGTGTGTTTGCACTTTACCGACTGACTCATTGCTTTGCCCTTCTCCTTTTTAGTACAGCACAGCAGCTCTGCCCCACTTGGTGAGCTGCTTCTGTACACCTGGTGAATTCAGCTCACCTTCCTTGCTTAGAAGCATGCATAAAATTGCAGCTAAGGACCCTCAAAAAATCTCCAGACTCACAGAATCCCACATTGTTTTCCATGTGGGATGGTGAGTGGCAGTTCGATCAGCTGTGAGTAGGCTCCAGGAATATAAGTGAATGTGTTAGGTGAGAGGATTGTGCCTGCTGACCCATATGTTGGGTCTCCTGCATATGTTGATTTGCAGGTGTGCACAGAAGCCTATCTCCATACAGCATCCAGTGTGTAATCCATTCCTTCTGAAATGAGATTTCAGAGCAAATACATATATGCCTTCCATGCACATATTCTGATCTATGAAGTGAAAGCTTTGGCTATAAGGCATAGTCCCATTCTTCCACCACAGATTCATTCCTACATTGTTTTATTCTGAGCACAGAGTTTATACATCTGTCTAAATAGCTGCTCTGTAGAGTGAATACTGTTCCTTTAACTGAAATATTAAGTAATTCCACTGAGGGCCAAACTACACATAATACCAAAACATCAGTTTTTTGTATTTTCTTCAAAAATCCTGTTTTTTATTGGGGCTACAGTATGTTACAAGGGGAGCTTTAAACTCTCCTGTGATCTGGATGGAAATTCACCCTCTGCTACTATTAACCACTGGGGAAGGAACGGAGAGATTCTCATGGGCTTTTGTTGACTTTGAGAAGTGTTACTACCTGCTATTCCTTGCCAGCATATCATGCTCCACCAAGAATGCATGGGTTTCTTTTCATTACCGTATATATATTTCTAAACATCTAAATACCTCCACAACTGTATAGCAGAAATACTATGCTATTTTAAAAAAAGTATTCCACTATGAAGTAAATTATACCCAAGATGCACAGTTTAAAGGCAATTTTGTGGGAGGACGGGACCTGATTGTTGTGCTTTAAAGGTTTTATTGGATGAAGATTTCCTGAAAACTAATCCCAGCCACAGACCTATCTCCTGCAACAGAAGTTGTTAGTCATGTGCATGAGTGACGATTGGTAATGGAAGTTCTGGATTATGGGCTGGTATTACTGTAATCCCTTTTTTTACTGTCTCTGCTTCATCTTTCCGTGCTGTCAAATGCTGGAAGCTTCTGGTAACAAAAACACTCCACCGGCACATTGTTCTACTGTGCTCTCTATATGCAGATATGTTTAAAAAAACTGCAAAAGCAAACAAACCACTCAATGCCATCTATATAAAAGCAGCAACAGGAGATGAATGATTTTTAAAGAATGATGCAATTCATTTTAGCATTTTGTTTCTTAGCCACTGCAAGCGCTGTTGCTGGCTAGTTGGCAGTACATCCATTTTAAAAGAAGGGAAAAAAATCATACTGGATGATTATTCTAGTGCTGTTCTGCTTCCAGAATGGCTTTTGATTCAGTAGAAACATCCACTCATGTAAGAGAAGGGGAGCTGATTTTCTCCACCTCCTGCTTCCTGCCACAGCACTAAGTAAATCTGTGTGGAGTTCGCCCTCCTAGGTGTGTGACATAATACTGGGTTCATAAGGAAAGGGTTAACTAATTGTAAAATGACTAACCAATGGGAACCCAAGGGGCAGAGTTAACTGTGTATAAGGTTTAAGCACATAGGTTTTTTGGGGGGAGTTAGGGTGGCTGAGAAGACAGTCTGGAGTTAGAAGAGACAGAGAAGATAAGTCTGTGGGTTGGGCTAGTCTGGTGTGAGAGAGTGAGAGAATTTGTTAAGAGGAGTCAGTCAAACAGTTGAGATAATCAGTCAGAAGGTATTAGGAAGGTCTAGGCTGGTAAAGAAACTAAAGTTAAGATACTGACAGGAATATTATCTGAGAAACCATAAACTTGTTAATGTTCGTAAAATAAACTTGGGGTGTTTTGGGTTCACTTTTAACAACTGTCTGGACTCACTGTTTTACCAGAGAGTAAAGGGTTGGTGGCAGTGGGGAAGCGAGCACAGTGGTGGCACAGAGATCAAGAGACCGTTAAATGTCCGGGGACCCTGTGTGATCGCCACAAAAGTGGCGGCAGAGGTGAGATAACATCAATACCACGTGATCGCCACAATCTGTTCCAGAACACTGTGGGAAGTGGTGTTAAGGGCTATGGAGGGAGAATCAGAGAAAATTAGCTCCCCTTCTCCTAACTTAATTGACGCTTCCACGAGATCAACACTGTATTTCACTTATCGGAACTCAAACTTGTATCTTCCTATTCACAGAATGAAATAGGGGCTACTATCCTATACACACTTACCAGGTAATAAATCCCATTGCATTCAACAGGATTCACATCTGAGTAGACCTGCATAGTAGTGCAGCCTACTGAGATGATCCAGACCTTCCTTTGTGTACAGGATGATGGTCAGCATCAGTACAGAAAACCAAGCCAAAGAAGGATAGAACTTTCTTTATGTATGCTACAACAGCAGCAAGAATACTTATTGCAAAGTATTGGAAGACACAAGATCTACCCACCCAGGAAGAATGACAGATGAAGGTGATGGACTACATGGAACTGGCGGAAATGACTGGCAGAATCCGAGACCAGGGAGAAGAGTCAGTGGAAGAAGATTGGAAGAAATTTAAAGATTATCTACAGAAATATTGTAAAATTAAGGAATGTTATAAAGATGTTGGAATGAAGTTACATGGCTTTAGCGGAAATGTTATAAAGAATTAAGTATAATAGATTGTAATTGAATTAAAGGAAAAAAATAATGTTAGAATTTGTTAAGTTAAATGATAGGACAGAAGTTTGAGGAAGATGGAAAGGATTTGCTGAAACAATTAATCGAAGTGGAATACAAAAAAAGGGAGGTGTGAGGAGGTCGCTGAAACAAGTAAAAGAAAGTTAATAACATTGAAAGTATTGGTTGTGTTTCTTTTTTCTTTTTTCTAATTTCTTTTTGTTTTATTTTTGTTATGTATATGTAATATTTTTGTTTTTATATTGTATTGTATGGTTTTGTTATGTTTAATTCTTTTTCTTTTTTCTTTCTGTAACTTTCAAACTTTAATAAAAAAAATTTTTTTAAAAAAATTCTTTTCCTCAAAGGCTTTCCCCGTCACTCTAATGGGAGAAGGAACTCTGCATGTACACCCCCCCCCATTAAAGTAAACAGAGCAAGCCTTGTAGGCAGGAGAGCTCAGAGCATACACTGCAGACTAAGTGTAGCTCTGGGTGGGTATTTTGAGAACTGTGGATCCAGTGTACCTCCTCAGGTTAAGTTTTCTATTTTCCATGTAATTAGTTTTATTACTGCAGAAAGATTCACACTCCATATTTAGAAAGATTGCTAGCTATGTTCTGTCCAATTATTCTAAATGTAACTGACAAACTACTTCGAGTTCCTTTAAATGATAATATATATTATTTAGTTTGCTGCTGTGACTTATTTCAGGTATCATTTGGCCTCTTGATTTATTCAGTAATTATCCTAGAATATATACTGTGATGTGAATCCTTTTAAAAAATATATAGTAAACATACCCACACCCACTACTTTTGAACTAGAGTTCACTGTGTAATGCAGGTTTAAACTTCACTCAGGCTTGAAAAGAGATTCTAATTGCTGTTCGGAACAGAAAAGCTGCCACAACATGAAATCAATATTCCCTCCCCCACCCCCGGTTTTCAACTTGTGATTTTGATTTTCCTATCAGATTCACTAATAGCCACATTCTTATTAAAGCCTTTCCCCCTGACGTACTCATGACGGATGCTGAATTGATAAAGAAATTATTTTCCTAAATTGGAATGCAGCAGCTACAAAGTACAAGTCGAAAGGCATCAGGGATGTTTTGCTTCCTTTGATGTATTTTGGGAAGGGAAGTTGCTCTGTATGTGTCAGTGCACAATGCAATAAACTGAATGGGACATATGCTGGTGAAATGTTCTGAGCAACATAGCATGTGTCAGTGTACCAAGCCAGGGGAATATCTTATTTTTATTTTGAAGGGCAGGGGAAGTTGTTATCAACACGGTTCACAGCGGATCTGTAATAGGGACATAACGTGACGTGTTCTCATAGTGCCGTAATGTAATAAATGGAATGTCTGTCAAGCATGCAAAAGTAAATAACACTCCAATCCTACATAAAAACATTACTTTGGAATGCTTTTCCATTGACAACAGCGAGGCTTATTTCTAAAGAATGAAAGACAGTTTGTGCATTAAGTCCATTGTCTCTACTTGTACATGCCAAAAAGTATGATATGGAGGATGTGTCAAGCGACCAGGTTAGCGTGCGCCAAGGTCATTTTTTCCCTTCATGTGGAAGTCTTCCATACACCATTCAGCCAGATACTGTAATAGGAAGCCTTTTCACCATGTGCAGAACTAATTTCTACACGAAGGTAGAAAGTGTGGCGTATCTTATGAAATGGTCACGTCAGTCTGTGAGCAATGACTGAGCTACCTGAAGGCTGCCAGGCTTCTCTTCGCTATTGTGAAGCGGAAGTGCAAACCAATCATGAAAAAAGGACGAACAAAGAAGAAAGGTTATATTTATCTCCTAAACAGCATGACTTTAATCCTGACCTACTTCTATCACCTCTGCAAAGGACAGGATAATACACTACAAATGGAAAGGTGGAATTCTTTGCAAGCCTTCACATCCATTCAGTTTGACATATGTTCAAGCTAAGGATGGGAGAATCTGTCAATTTCAGTTTCTTCCCCCCCCCCAAGCTTAAGTTCTGTTTTCCACATCAGTTTCCTATACACACACATGTATGTGTGTATATAGATAGATGATAGACAGACAGACAGACAGACAGAGTCCTCATGGAAATGCATCAGCATATTAGTACAAATTTCTACTAATACACACATTTTTTATATATGTAGACTTTGCTTAATGTTCACATTTATGCAAAATAATCTCCCCAAATACAATCCATTTGGGTATGTTAATTTCACTAATATATCCGTTTTATGCACATTATGCCCTAGCATGTGCATTTTTAAAAACATATCAGACATCTGAAGGCAGCCCTGTTTAGGGAAGCTTTTAATGTTTAACAGACCACTGTATTTTAATATTTTGTTGGAAGCTGCCCAGAGTGGCTGGGGAAACCCAGCCAGATGGGCGGGGTATAAATATATTTATTTATTTATTTGTTTGTTTGTTTGTTTGTTTGTTTTACCTGACTGGAGACCCACATTGCGAAATTCAGAGAAGCACAAATCTGGAAGGATGATGGCTCTGTTTCAGTTTGCATATTGTTTCAGAAAGTGTGAATTAGGTACAATCACATTTAAATGCAAATCCTAAATTGAAACAGTAACAATTCATTACTGGTCTTGGTGTCGGGGGAAAAAAGAAGGGTACTTGTATTGTTTTACACATGATCACCACTGACTTGTTTTAACTGAAACAGCAAAATCACGTGCTTATACGAAATAGTGTGCTTGTACAGAAAGAAGACGTGAGAATTTCTTGAGACAAAACATTGTATTTAGAGAATTGTGACACTAGCAGCACGAATCCTATATGTGTCTCAGGCTACTCAGAAGTAAGTCCCATTGAGTTTTTTTGCCGCTAAGCTGGTATAGGATTGCAGTCTATGTGCCTAAATAGAGTAACATTATAAATACAGTAACATGTGAAGTGGCAGAAATGTTGTATGTTTGCAGTTTCTAGAGGAAAGTTTTGAGACTGAAAACCTGATGGAAGAACAAGGCTTGGATAACTGAGGATGAAGTGCCCCTGCCCCTGACAAATATTGATCCTCCTATATCCTTCCAAATGACAGTAGCTTCAAGGGCCATTACAAAAGGTAAGTGGACTGCTCTCTCCACCCCACCCCACCCAGTAATTTGGACACTGTGAAATACAGAGAGTTTTACTATTTCATATCCGATACGAGAATGAGAAGCTCCTGTTCGAAGGCAGTTTTGATGACACCTATTGTTTAGAAAGGCCTAACTTTCTGCAGAATCCAGTATCAATGTTTGTAACAGAATCTGAACTATATGCCTGTAATTTACTGATCCAGAAAGATTCTGCAGACAACTACAGATCAATTCCACTGTTATTAATGATTTATGCTTCCCTCCATGGTTTACAAGCTAGCAACATTAATGATATGCTTTCTTTTATCTTTGGGTGATAATTGCCCTCTCTCTCAGCTAGGCGATTAATTACATCTCATGCAGTTTATGACCCCCCACCCCCACCCCGGAGTCAGTTGTGTCCATTTTGTCATCATCCTCTGTGAAAGTCATTATCCTTTCATAAAAGCCTTAGCTACTCTGAATAATAAACCCAACTTTTTAATCATGACCTTCTTGCTTATAACATCACATCTGACTTCTGCTCCCAGCATGGGGGTTGGTTCAGGCCATTTCTGGGACATTCCAAAAGGCTAAGACACAGAAGCAGCCCCTGAGCTTGGGCTCAAACCCACCTCTCAACAACTCCCACTTGTCTCTGGCCTTGTCTTTATAGCTGTCTCACCTCTCATTCCCATATTTTTCATGAAAGGGGTCCATCTGGAATCATCGTGTACAAGCCAAGCTGCCTTTTCAACTGAGCAGTAATCACTGAAGCACACATACTGAAGCACTTCAGTTCAGAATATAGCTTAACCAGCTTTCTGGATGGTAAGGCACACAGCACATGGGAGCACACACCCAGCAGACTTTTCAGAGAGTGGAGAATACTCTTTCAAACTATTTTCCAGGGAGAGGGTGTCTAAAGATTTTGAAGATTTGCAGGGTAAGTACTGAGAAACGAGACTTGGGTCCTCTAAAGACAGGTAAGGTAAAGGTAAAGGTACCCCTGCCCGTACGGGCCAGTCTTGACAGACTCTGGGGTTGTGCGCCCATCTCACTTAAGAGGCCAGGGGCCAGCGCTGTCCGGAGACACTTCCGGGTCACGTGGGCCAGCGTGACATCGCTGCTCTGGCGAGCCAGAGCCGCACACGGAAACGCCGTTTACCTTCCCGCTGGTAAGCGGTCCCTATTTATCTACTTGCACCTGGAGGTGCTTTCGAACTGCTAGGTTGGCAGGCGCTGGGACCGAGCAGCGGGAGTGCACCCCGCCGCAGGGATTCGAACCGCCGACCTTTCGATCGGCAAGTCCTAGGCGCTGAGGCTTTAACCCACAGCGCCACCTGCGTCCCTAATCTAAAGACAGGTACACCTCATATAATTTTTCCTCAGGACCTCCATCTACTGAAATTAATTGGACATCCTGAACTCCTAACATTTTGCACTTGGAGTCTCTACCTGTCCCCAATAATCCAATTGAAAGAGGCACCACTTTACAAGTTAGCAAGAAGCCATGTGGAAAAGGAGGGTTGTTGTGTGCCCCTTATACAGCTGAGCAGGTGGTCTTTGGCTTGTCTGGGTGGGTGTGTCATAAGTTATACAAGTCTGCGACAATGAGCAAAAATAAACTGAAGCAGTAAAGAGTGGGAGGCTAGCAGGTAGAAATAGATGGGATTACAAAGGAGATTATAAGACTGAGAAGATATTAATTTCCTGGGAAGAATGCTCAACACTGAGTACTTATGAATTCCTTGGATGAAGTATTAGTGGAAAAACCCTAAGGTGGAAGAAGAGGATGAGCAACAGGAAGGAAATAAACCAAATTGAACAGATGAGAAATGGAAAAAACAAAAACAAAATAGAAGTGTACCGTTTTTATTTTAAGGTGTACGATAAAGAAGATATCTGTTATACAATGACAGTTTAGGAAGTGCAGTAGGGGGGTGGATATTTTAGCATTTCCAAAATGTAACAAACATTTGAGAATGTTACAAAGGTTTGGGTTTTTATTTTTGCTTACATTTTGTGTTCCAGTTTGAAATTGTTTAACAACAACAACAAATATTCTACAATGAATTCATACAGGAAAGATGCATATGTTGAGTGACCTTGGGCCTGTCACTTTTCCTCTGCTTAACCTAACTCACAGTATTGTTAGGATAAAATGAAGGAGAGAAACACGTTCTCATCTTGAGCTCCTGGGGGAGGGGAACGGTGGGGTATATGTGCAATAAATTAGAGTTTATGAGAATTTCATTTTTTGTCGAGTTAAACATTTATCCATGTGTGCATATTATGTCACCCTTTTAACATTTAGAAACCCATGTTGGCAATTATCATCAACCACAAAGTGCCAAATGACTTAATTATGGATGTCACCTTTGTACCATTTAGAAGTCCATGTTGGCAATTATCTTCCATCACGAAATGTGCCATTTATTAATAACCTGGTACTGTATATAGCGACAGGTGACATACTGCAATTAGAGTGCAGCATCTAATCCTCAGTAAAGGGTTGGGTGTCTGTTAACTGATTTAGCTGAAGGAACCTTTAGCAGCAAGTCATGCTGTCTGCCAAAGTACCTTGCGGTTCACTGAATGTCTCTTACCCAGGTCACATCTCGCTGTCCCCTTTCACATTAAGATAAACTATTCCTATTATCCTGAGTTTGGTTCTACAGATGACTTTCAGAAACAAGTAAATAAGAAAGAAAATAGGTGAGCTGGAAAACATGCAGTGCTGTGGTCCCAGATGACATTTTTTTTAAAAAAAAGAATAAAAAATAAACATTAGTTCTGTCAATAGTTCAAAGTGTAATTCAGTCCTAGCCTCCCAGCTTCAAGGCAGATTCAAAAAAGTTTCATTATCTCCCCAAAGCGCTACCTTTCACATTTAGTTTAAAGATGTTTAAACTTTACAGAAGGGCTGTGCCTTTGAGCAGTGTCACAAATATCTGTGTAGAAGTGCACGTGAATCTGAGCTGTTCAAATGGATATCGACACAGCCCTGTTTAGGATATTTAGTGGCACATGGAAAAGAAAAAGCAGTTGCGCCATTTTAAATCCCATAAGAACCTGAGGACCTTAGGAGTCATGGGAGCATCAATATTTGATACCGAGAAGAACATAATGTGTCTTTATTCTCTTCGTCAAAGTATTTCATTGGGACCAAGGTGGTACTTTACAGAAAGGTAAACACTGCTGAAGGTAAATGGGGTTCCCAATTCTTACATACTTTCATTTATTTCCCTTTGCTGCTGTTATTGCTTTGCAAACCTTTAAGAATTTATTTCTACCTGGCAAGCTATTCATATCCTTTGGCACACTTTTGATATTACCTGTTTAGAACAGTGTACTTTCAGGTAATTTTGAAAGATAGAAAAAACATATGGTTGGGAGCACAAAGTTAGAGAAGCACTTACATTTGCACTGTGATCACTTCCACTAACACAGATGACATCTTGTTTTTGAATTGTTAGTACCTCTTTTGTAAGCTTCAGTCGGATTTCATAGGCGTTTTCGGATATTTCGTCATATAGCAATGCAATACCAGTTTTTGTCTGTAGAGGCAAGGTAATGGGGGGGAGGGAGGGGAAAAACAGATCAAATATGTCAAATGCATAGCCTTTAAAAATAACAATGATATATAATTTGTATCTTCTGTGTCCTAATAACAGTTTATCTCACCTATGCTTGCAAAGCTGTGTGGTAAAAGGTAGTAAGGAGACACTTTAGCAGAAAATATTCAAGTTACATTCTATATCAATATTCATGAACTGCTTAATCCTATTATCTTCTTTAGCTCTTGCATACCAGCAAAGTCTCGCAGTGTGAGCTAATGAAGGCTTTTCCTGCACCACAAGTATTTGGCAGACATGTCTCGTTCTCCCAAACTCGCCTCTAAGAAAAGTCATCAAATTCCTCTGCAACACAACACTGCTGGTGTAGCATTGTGCCAATGCTACAGGAACAAAGTCACTTTCTACAGACTCTGGGGTTGCGGTGCTCATCTCGCTTTATTGGCCGAGGGAACTGGCGTACAGCTTCTGGGTCATGTGGCCAGCATGACTAAGCCACTTCTGGCGGACCAGAGCAGCGCACGGAAACGCTGTTTACCTTCCCGCTGGATTTATCTACTTGCACTTTGACATGCTTTCAAACTGCTAGGTTGGCAGGAGAAGGTACCGAGCAATGGGAGCTCAGTCTTTAGAGATGAACAAAAAGTTTATGCAAGTCTCCCCCTCCTTCTGCTCTCTTAAAACATCCACTGTGAAAAGTGATAAAATGCTAGTTGGTGCTTCTGATGGAAATAGGCATAAAACACACACAACTACTTATCCAGCCACAAACTGTAGCGAAATGCAAACCAGGAGTAGATTGGTATCTAAGCATTAAAAAGAAATATCACAAGACTGCTAAAAGGAAAGTCATTCATTGATACTATGCATAGATTCACTCAGTGATGGGTGAAGGGCCATAGTTTAGTGGTCTAAGCTTAGTGGCTTAAGCCTTGCAAGCACAAGCCCCAGATTCAAATCCTGCTGGCACCTCCCAGTAGGGATGGGAGAGATTCTTGCTTGAAATCCTGGAACATAATGTAGATCTTTTCAAATCATAGACATTTGAATGAAATGATTATCTTACTGTATAATCTGCCAGCATTCTCAAAAACCAAAACCAAAACCAAAAACCCCAAAACAGAGCCGGCCACATCTTAGAAGCAACTAAACAGTCATCCAATATGAGAGAGAAACTGATTGAATGCATCTTCCAAGAAATTATTCGAGTCCTCCATCTTCAATAATGTTGAACAAAGTTTAATTTGGATCATTTGCTTAAGCTTACTTAGATCTACAGCATTAAGTTTAAAAAAAAAGACTTCCTGTTTTTGTTCCGTATTTGCATTAATTTAAAAATACAGTGGTACCTCGGGTTACATACGCTTCAGGTTACATACGCTTCAGGTTACACACTCCGCTAACCCAGATATAGTGCTTCAGGTTAAGAACTTTGCTTCAGGATAAGAACAGAAATCGGGCTCCGGCGGCACAACAGCAGCAGGAGGCCCCATTAGCTAAAGTGGTGCTTCAGGTTAAGAACAGTTTCAGTTTAAGAATGGACCTCTGGAACGAATTAAGTACTTAACCTGAGGTACCACTGTATTTATAAGCAATAAGCCTAAACAATAAATGTCATTCACATATGAGTTACATTATGCAATAGGGGTTTTTTAAAAAAATTATGAGGGGATAAATTTTTCATAGATATCTATGTGTGGAATCCACTTCTCACTGAAGTCAATGGAAAAATTAATGGAGCTACAACTATTTAGCAGAGGACATTTTTTAACCAAACACAGACCAATATCAAGTGCTACTACTGCTTAAGAAACCCATGATCCATATAGCTATGTATTAGTACATCTATCTGTAACTTTCATTCAATTCTCAGGAACAGACATAAGCATGATAAGGACAAGTCAGCTGAGGGTCCCATGAATGAACCACTGGACACTGTGGATCAGATGTCATGCAAAAACCTTTTTTAGAAATAATCCAAAATATCAGGGCCAATGTTTCATGATGAAATAAAACTATGTTTGTTCTGTCCACTTTCAAGCTGAAGTGGAGGTTATGTATAGGTTATTTTCTGAAACACAAAACAAGGGATGAATGGGAATTTGTGATTAATGATGACACAACACTCCAAAATCTTCCACTGTATGGATCCTAATGCACCTCATTTATTACTTATATCAAGTCTCTCAACTAAAAGCCTTGTTAAAAATAGCCCTGGGTTATAATGTAGGCATATTCTGTTAATGACATTAGCCTTGGAACAGGAGTGATTAACAGCTGGTTCTCAATCTGTGTGATCTTAATGACGAGAAAGTAAGCAGTAATGGCTTGTTTAATTACTGTAAACACAGTGTGTCACCAGCTAATTAGATATGATTGATTGTTGTCAACCTCATTCTCTGCTCAAGACATCAGACACAAACATTTGAATTCAGTAATACATGTTCAGAATGAACTTTCAGAATATCCTTTTGGGTAAAAGGACAGGTATTGTGGTGGGGGAAGGGAGGACCAACACTCAACAGGATGTAGATAAATTGCTAGAACAGAGACCACGACATTCCAAATAGACTCTGAATAGGCAATGAAGTTTTAAAACAAACCAAAAAAGTCATAAAACATCTATTTTAAATTGGAAGATAATTTTGAATAGTTTAGAATTTAATGTTTACATTTTGTGCTGCAATGTTCACAAGCTTGGCTTTGCAGACAAACAGGCAAGAAGGATGTAGTAACTAATAGTATTCAGATTTTAGAACTTTATTTTACTTTTTAATGGACAGCTAGCTACTTTGGAAGCATCATTGCCCATACTCAGTTATTCTATTCCTATTGACCTCACTACAAACATCGTTGAGCGACATGCTTTGTTGCTAGGATGGACAATTGGCATGTTGTAGCTCCTTGTTATATTTAAGAATATCAGTACAATCCAACATTTACAGCAAATCCAGCTTCCAAGGAGTGTGCTGCAATTGTTGCTAGCAGTGCAGCGGCATCGGTGGCAGCAGCCAATGAATTGCTCGGAAGCCGGATCTGCTGCCCTTGTGGACCCCGCCGCCTAAGGCAGCTTCCTCACCTTGCCTCATGGGTGAGCCGGCCTTATACAGGCCTGATCCCGCAGGCTCTTCTTATGCATCATTTGTTATTGTTTCCTGCAAAGGTTTCCAGCTTTCAGCACGTTTCCAAAAAGAACAGCTGCCTTCTAATTAAAATAAACCATAAAAAAGAATAGTTTTGACAACAATCACCATGTTTTATGAAACATGGTTGGGATACAACCTTCACCAACACCCTTCATGTGAGCTGAAAACACTTCCATGGAGGGGGGGGGGAGATACCAGATGTCCTTCTGGTGGCAATCTCTTCTCATGGGACATGTCTCAAGTTTAACTTGGTGGGGATGACCAAGTCACACAACGTGGAACTGTTGTGATAATGGGGAATTGAGAAGCTGCATATGCAAACAGAAAACTGCATGCAATTATTTGGATTCCAGCTATCTCCCAACCTTTGTATTTAACTTGGCTGGTTGCCACAGGCAACAAGGGATTCTATGCAAGTGAGTGAGTGGGTTGGTAGACCCTTTATGATCTTTGGCATGGCAATCTCTCTGCCTTCATTCCTTATCTGCACAAATGCCACAGGGATGCCCCCTTTCTTAGCACTGAGATTGGGTGAGAAAATAAATAAATACAGCACCGCAGCCTGGTTCTGTACACCAGGTGCCATTAAGGAAATGGTTTTAAATCTTCCAGAAATCACAAAGGTAAACAGGAGTTGAAAGCTTTTAGAAGTCCAAGGCTGCAAAACTAGGTGCCCTTGAAAACTTATTATGTAAACAAGAAACCTTTTGGGAGAGGATTATAGGAAAGTCAGGCCAGTAATTCCTAAGGGGTGGGGGGAAGCAACGTGAAGACATGCTAGATAAGAGATTACAGTATGTCAATACAAAAATACACAGAACTATACGGCATAAAGACAGCTCATCCATATATATGGCACAATTCATTGACTGCAAGAAGAGTATATTTGCTATACATGAGCTTCTGAGAATTAATTTCCAGAATGAGCTTTCCTTCTAGCAGTATACAACCAATGTTATTTACACAGTAAATATTTTAAAAAAGCAAACTTATGTTGTCAAAATATCATGTTGCTTCCTTATATGTCTGTGACATGATGAAAATATGACTT
The DNA here is from genome assembly GCF_951804945.1 of Podarcis cretensis. Taxonomy (NCBI): domain Eukaryota; kingdom Metazoa; phylum Chordata; class Lepidosauria; order Squamata; family Lacertidae; genus Podarcis; species Podarcis cretensis. The sequence goes on from NC_137172.1 coordinate 99,829,056, forward strand.
AAAAAGCCATTGGCCTCAGTGTTATTTGTTATCTTTTCAATTAAAGTGAACAGAAAGGGTTTCTTCTAGAAGATTTCTCCCTAAACAGTATACTGAAAGTTTAGTCCAGTTATTATTCTTTCTGGAAATGTGCTTTAGGATGTGAACACCTGCAAAGAGGGCTTCAAAGAGCTTCATCAGCCGTGATGACTTGTAAGTATAATTTTATGCCAAGGGGCACACACCAGTGGCGGGTGGGGTCCGGTGCAAAAACGAAAAGACTAATGGAAAGACAAATGGATTTGACACCATGGAGGCCAGAGATTTCTACATACCTCTTCCAGGCAAGCAAGAGGCAATATCAGATTTCAAGGACACATTTCAGCCAAGCAAAGTCACACAAGGGGAGGGATGCGGGTCAGGGAGAAGCATGAGGACCAAAATAGGTAGGTCTTTGTTTCTTGGTTCTTCAATTCACTCCCCCCGTGCTCTGGAAATTGGTGGAGTTTACTTTCCTGGTCTTTGTTCAATATAAATCTTTATAACTCAAAATAACATTTCTAAGGTATTAAAACTAAAGGTAGCAATGTTGACCCATTAGAAAAAGGAATAATTGAAAAAAGTTAAAGTGAACTTCATTAGAACCAACTTAAATGTTACATAGCAGTGAGCACATGTTAAAAATTTCCAGAACGCTTCTCAGGGTGGATGCTAAGAAGAAAGTAAGGAGAGCTAGCTTCAAACATGGAAATTCTGCTTGCACATGAAAAGATGATGAGTCATGTGCTGATGGAAAAAACAGACAAAGCAACTTATTGCATTGCTCCCCTAACAAGCTTGAGGTCCGAGAAGAAACCGTAAGCAAATTTGGAAGGTAAAAAGATGCTTCTTCTCAGGCTTCTCCAACTTTTTTTGAGGTTCTTTCCAGGAGCAAGTACAAAGCAGCTAACAGATAATTCAACAATTAATTTGCTTGTTTTGCATAATTAGCAAACAATATGCATGCTACACAAACTAGGCTTCCATGGTTTAGGGAAATGTGGCAACCATAGGACAGGTATTTCATCTCCTTTCCAGGTGCCTCCCAGTTGACACTCCACCTGGGAAAAAGGCAAGAAGGAACAGACAAATGTAAAACTGGAATTACCCGCCAATTCTGTTTTATTTTTAAAATGGCAGCAAAAAGAAGCAATGAGGAATAAAGCAGCTCTTCAGGAACCCACAATCTCGTATAGTCTTACTAGGTTTGGCTTAACATGTCATGTGAACTTGTTAGTCTTTTAAAAAATATATTATTATTTACATTTACATTCCTTGATTTCCTCCGTCCAACAAAATAATTCCATCTCTCAGCAAAATCAACATTCCATAACCTTCCTTCTCTTTTGTAAACTAATTCAGTTAACTTGCCCCTTTCCATCAATTTCATGTACAGTGGTACCTCAGGTTAAGTACTTAATTCGTTCCGGAGGTCTGTTCTTAACCTGAAACTGTTCTTAACCTGAAGCACCACTTTAGCTAATGGGGCCTCCTGCTGCTGCCGTGCCACTGCCGCGTGATTTCTGTTCTCATCCTAAAGCAAAGTTCTTAACCTGAAGTACTATTTCTGGACAAAACAAAAAAAAATTCCTTCCAGTAGCACCTTAAAGACCAACTAAGTTAGTTCTTGGTATGAGCTTTCGTGTGCATGCACACTTCTTCAGATACACTGAAACAGAAGTTTCCAGACTATTACTATTTCTGGGTTAGCGGAGTCTGTAACCTGAAGCGTATGTAACCCGAGGTACCACTGTATTTTATTAACCACTCCCACTCTCTGGAGCTTGTTCATGGTCCATACTAGCTTAGCAGCTACATAGTGGCTTCAGATTCCTAACCACTTCACCCTCAATTATATTAAACAGAATCAACACTGGGGAAGGTCTCAATGTGGTTCGTATATCAGCCTATGTACATTTTGCCCCTAATCACTAGCTGTAATTGGTCATTCCAACCACACATGCAACAATATGTGTTTCCTGCTGTGCATTACCAACATTTAAATCAATTTACCAAAAAAATTACATTTATTCTTGCAGGTGTTAAGTACCATCTCAATAGTAATTTATTTTATGCTTCCCTAATTAATAAACTTTGTGAATACCTTTCCACCTGGCTCCTAGTTGATCTGAAATAGGTAACGGTAAAGGTCCCCCTGACCGTTAAGCCCAGTCACAGACGACTCTGCAGTTGTGGCGCTCATCTCGCTTTACTGGCCGAGGGAGCCAGCGTTTGTTCGCAGACAGTTTTTCCAGGTCATGTAGCCAGCATGACTAAGCCGCTTCTGGTGACCCAGAGCAGCGCACGGAAACGCTGTTTACCTTCCTGTCGGAGTGGTACCTATTTATCTACTTGCACTTGACGTGCTTTCAAACTGCTAGGTGGGCAGGAGCTGGGACCAAGCAATGGGAGCTCACCCCGTCACGGGGATTCGAACCGCCGACCTTCTGATCAGCAAGCCCTAGGCTCTGTGATTTAGACCACAGCGCCATAGCCCATCCCAAATCTCTTTCCCATTAATTCAGTTTTACTTCCCCATATGCATCAGTTTATTACAATTTAGCTCAGTTGGTAAAGCAAGAGACTCATTTAATCTCAGGGTTGTGGGTTTGAGCCCCACATTGCAAAAGGATTCCGGCATTGCAGTGGGTTGGACTAGATGATCCTCGTGGTCCCTAACAACTCTGCATTTCTATGATTCTATGAATTTTCTGATAGAATCCCCTTTGTTTAGCTTCTTCTTATTTTCCCCCAAGTTGCCACTTGTCTAAATATAAATTTTGGAACCAATATTTCCTTCAAGAAATGTATCATTTGAAACTCTAGTTTAGCTGTGCACAGTACGTAAACTTTCTTGCACTCTCACCAGGCTTGGCTTAGCAGGTTGTGAAAACCAGAGCAATCAACATCAAGCAAATGAAAAAAGAAAATCAGTCATAGAGATACTGTTGAGGCAAAATAAACCTGGAAGCCAATTCCCAGTCCGTCTGGGAAAATAGTACAGTACTTGAGACACTGTCGGGGTTATGACATAATACACAGTTGCTTACTTATCCCTGAACTGTGCTCCCTTGGCAACAGTGGAAGAATTGACAAAACCTTCTGCCAAATCTTTTATAAATAACATGCAGAGAGAAAATGTAGGTGTTGCTTAAATGTCCCCTACAGATAAAAATCAACTTTCATTTCACAAGTCAGTGATATAGTGGTAAATGTTGATGTGCAGGGGCTTATCAAGGCAGCATCCACAGCCATGCCCCAAAGGAGAGTCCAAAACTGCAGGCAGCTGTATGGATACATTATCATGCACACCAAAATAACAGAAGTGCATAGCATAATACCCAATATATTAGAATCAGCATGACTGTAATATTATGCATGCTTCTCTGGGAGTAAGCTCCACTGAATTCTGACTGCACATTCAGTTTGTAAAACACATTGGGTTTTTAACAAGCGAACTTCAGCCAGCCAAAAGAAGAAGAGAAGAAGAGTTTGGATTTTATATCCTGCTTTATCACTACTCTAAGGAGTCTCAAAGCGGCTAACAACAATCTCCTTTCCCTCCCCCCCCCCCACCTTCCAACTTCCTTTCCCTTCCAACCCCCACCGCACTCTGTGAGGTGAGTGGGGCTAAGAGACTTCAAAGAAGTGTGACTGGCCCAAGGTCACCCAGCAGCTGCATGTGGAGGAGCGGGGAATCGAACCCGGTTCACCAGATTACGGGTCTGCTGCTCTTAACCACTACACCACACTGGAGGAAAGTTTAACAGAAAAAGGGTTTAGGAAGAAGAAGAAGAAGAAGAAGAAGAAGAAGAAGAAGAAGAAGAAGAAGAAGAATTATTTTATTATTTATACCCTGCCCATCTGGCTGGGTTTCCCCAGCCACTCTGGGCGGCTACATACAATACGACGTGTGAAGACAAAAGGGTTAAAGAGAGACCACTGAGCTAAATGTTTCAGCTTCGTTTGCATTTAGAATTAAATTTCACAACAGAAGTGTTGTCATTTAAACTGCTAGCTTGAAGTAGGAATAATATAAAATGGGGATGGCAAAACCAAGAAACTGCTCCCTTGCCCCCAACTTTGAGCTTTATCTCTTGATTTCAGTGCTGTGGTGCTCGGCACTGAAATCCCTCTGCAATAAAAACTCTTTAGAGAGCGAGCAGGCAGAGGGCTTCTTTTGTCTCCCAAGCTCATGTTGTGGTTCTAAGTGCCACAGCACTGAGTTCAGGAGATAAAGCCCAATGAAAAGTAAAAGGCAGCATTTCCCCCCATCTCAGAGCTGTAGGGGACACTGTGTTTTCTTCCTCACAAAAAGAGCTGTGAAGAGTAAATGGCAGTGTTTTCAGTCCTCTTTGGCTCCACCCCTAGCACTGGGTTGGGGATGACTTTATAAGAAATCTCATCCTGCCTTGGAAGGGAGAAAGAATGATCTCTCGATCTCTCTCTATTTTTATACTGCTCTTCATAAGCCATCTTGAGGTAGTTCACAACAACAACAACACATTAAAATGATCCTGCAGCATCCACAAAGTCAAGGCCAAAAATAACTGAAAAGAGATGTAACAACAAGTTGGTATCAAGTCCCAGCAAAGGCTTTGGAAAGCAAATACAAGTTTAGTAAGTGCTAGAACATCATCAATGTCAGGGTCCTAATAATAATAATAATAATAATAATAATAATAATAATAATAATAATTTATTATTTATACCCCACCCATCTGGCTGGGTTTCCCCAGCCGCTCTGGGCAGCTTCCAACAGAACACTAAAATACAATAACCTATTAAACATTAAAAGCTTCCCTAAACAGGGCTGCCTTCCGATGTCTTCTAAAAGTCTGGTAGTTGTTGTTCTCTTTGACATCTGGTGGGAGGGCGTTCCACAGGGTGGGTGCCACTACCAAGAAGGCCCTCTGCCTGGTTCCCTGTAACTTGACTTCTCGCAGTGAGGGAACCACCAGAAGGTCCTTGGCGCTGGACCTCAGTGTCCAGGCAGAACGATGGGGATGGAGACGCTCCTTCAGGTATACTTATAGCAAAAGGGAGACGTTTCCACAGAGTTGGCACCGCAACCATAAACATCCTCCTTCTGATCATGAGCACAGCCAGGAGGGCCTCTGTAGAAGATCTTCATGGCAGGGATGTGTGTGCAAGTAAGCAACTAAGTAGGTGTGTGAACAAGCATAAATGGACTGGCTATGTGGCCCTCAGAAGGGTGACTGAATGTCACTCCAGCCCTTGGACCCCAAAATAATGTCATAAAAGAATGGGGAAGAAATACCCAGCCTTTGCTTGATTATCTTCCTCCTTCTCTGACTTCTTGTATGCTAATCTGTCGCAAACAGGCAATAAGCCTTCCTAATCATATCTGAGCATGGAGGGTCAGGCAATTTCCTTCGTGTCGCTCCTCCTTTGAAGAAAAAAAAAGCCCTGGATCTGCTGTGTTTCCCCTTGGAGCATCAATTCCATTGCAGCATATGCTTTGCATGCAAAAAGTTTCAGGTTTCAATCCCTTCTGTCTTCAGGTAAGGTTGGGAAAGAAAGACTAATGTTCAGGACCCTGGACAGCAGCTGCTAGTCAATGCTAAGCTAGACGGACATTGTCTAAGTTGATATATGGTGGCTTCCTGTGTTTTTAGCGTATGGACCATTTAGGTTACCGTCGTGCAGGCCATGTTCGTAAGAGTAAGTGCAATGCAGCTCACTGGGACTTAAGAATTCTGCACAGAATTACATTGACGGTTCCCCTAATTTTAGAACTGCATGGAAAGTGGTCTACTATGATGTCATGACTGAGAGCCAAACTAAAAGGTTTGTTTTGCTTAATTTATTTACCACCTTCTAGCTTAAGAGAAAGCTAACAAAAGCCAAGAATTATGAGAAGTGAACATCTGCATGTTGCATAGTAAGGAATTATGTAAAAGAGAATGTATCCAATCAATCAGCAACTATATTTGTTCACTCTACACCCAATTTTATAAGTACAGTGATTGCAGAATTATGCCTTTAATGCATGATTTAATCATACCCGTCTATTTGTAAAGTGGAATTCATTTAAGCCTCTCTTAGAATTCTTGAAGAGACCGTGAAAATGAATAAGAATATTATTATATACATTTTGTTGACAAGTGGGCTCATTAAAAAAAGTATACAGCCACCTAAACATAGAGCAAGGGAATAAGAAGATAACCACTAATTTCTAAACCTACCATGGTTAGCATTTTTAGACTATTTTTTCAATATAGTGTGGCAACTTTACTAAAAATCAGATTCTGAGTAGCTTGACAAGTGTCTCTTTCAATAAAAAGCCTTTTACAATGTGTATTACTTGTCAAAAGTGCCAACAGTACAGATGAGAATGCAGAAGGTGAATGTGATGCAGATGGAATGTTTAATTTTCCAGTTTAAAACTTAAAAAAAAAAAGATTTAGACAAAGAACACAGGTGAAAACTGATTGCCAGAAAACCATAGTGTTTGCTAGGTATGACAAGAACAGAAATAGCCATACCATTTTGTTCAGAATCTGTTATTTTATATTTGACTCCCTTTAATAGATTATTAGCATGGTGTGCCACTGTAATATTGCTAATAAGCTTGCTTCAAGCTTTCTTTCCATGTCAGCCTTTGAGGTCTTTTAGAGCAAGTGTGTGGGAAAACATCTGACCCTCCAGATGTTGCTGAACTCCAAATCCCATGAGCACCAGAAAGCATGGCCAATGACCAGGGATGATGGGAGTTGTAGTTCAGTTGGCAGAGCATGTGACTCTTAATCTCAGGGTCATAGGTGAAAGATTATTGCATTGCAGGGGGCTGGACCAGAAGACCCTTATGGTCTCTTCCAATTCTACAATTCTATGACTGCATGTGCAAAGCACCAAGTCGTCACTCATCAACTTATAAAGAAACCTAGCATGTCCAGTATAAACCTATGGTGAATTATTTTCCCCAAGACCCTAGTTTTTCAGGTCCAGGGAATGTTTGTTACAGAGGAGTAATGCTCACTTGGTATCAGCCAGAATTATTTGATCAGTCACCATGAAAGGCAGTAGGACCACTTATGGTGCAGCTACTTTGTCAGTCTAGATGTGAGCTGGCTAGCAACTACATAGGGCAGTTCCTTGGAAGACCTATTTGCTCAGAAGGGTTGCAGATCTACCCAGCAAGGTGTCACCATATTTGTTCTAGGAACATGGAAGTGAGCATCCAGACTTATAGGGAAGGAAGGGAACCAAGCTGAGTTGGACCCTTCTTGTGGAAGAAGGACCTTTTTAGATGTGGAAAGTGACACTGGTATGAGACTGGGAAGGCAAGTGGTTGGTTCATCTGGTGGATAGAAGAGCGCTCATAAGCGTAGAGTGGTCCTTGGAGTGGGGTTGCTGCCTAGGGCCGTGAAAGTAGGTTATACCCAGCAGAGCTGCTGGTTGCTAATAATGATAGCTATTTCACACACCCTGTCAGTCAGTGACATTAGGCAGAGTGAGGAAGCTGCCTCAGGAAGCAGGTCTGGGGGCAGGGGTGTAGGAAGTGTTGGAAAGATGGTGCTGTTAATTGCTGGTTCAGTTGAGGGGTTGGGTAGACTGCACTCTGCTCTTCATTCACCTCTAACGTTGCAAATAGTCTCTATGATTTTTTGCACATAAAATGCATTCTCTGTATATTTAAGTTAAGGCAGAGAGGGGTCATCTTGGAGTAAAATCTACACAAGAAAACCCCTTTCAATTTGTCTCCGCAAAAGTGGCTGACTAAGCTTGTAGGGAAAGACTTCAGGAAAGGAGCTGATAGGGTTTCCCCATCAATCTTCTAAAGTTACAGTCCTTGGCATATAATATAACAGAATTCCTATCTGTATCAAACTCTTGGCAGATGGTAATGCCAACATAAGGTCTAAGTGACTTCAGAAAGGTCATATTAACTTGCTGGGCCAAGAGGACAAAGCCACAGAAAGCAGAAGCACACTGCACACCACACCTGAATCCTAACTAAGCTTCTCAATGACCTTTTCTTCCTCCATCCTCCAGAGCCAAACTGATTATTTTTATTTGCTAAAATTAAGCCTTTCCAGGCCTTTCTCAAACACCAGATGATTTCCCACTGTGCCAAACACTTATTAAATCACACACACACACACACACACACACACACACACACATGTCTTAAAGGTAAAGGTAAAGGTACCCCTGCCCGTACGGGCCAGTCTTGACAGACTCTGGGGTTGTGCGCCCATCTCACTTAAGAGGCCAGGGGCCAGCGCTGTCCGGAGACACTTCCGGGTCACGTGGCCAGCGTGACATCGCTGCTCTGGCCAGAGCCAGAGCCAGAGCCGCACACGGAAACGCCGTTTACCTTCCCGCTGGTAAGCGGTCCCTATTTATCTACTTGCACCCGGAGGTGCTTTCGAACTGCTAGGTTGGCAGGCGCTGGGACCGAGCAGCGGGAGCGCACCCCGCCGCAGGGATTCGAACCGCCGACCTTTCGATCGGCAAGCCCTAGGTGCTGAGGCTTTAACCCACAGCGCCACCTGCGTCCCCTCACTCATGTCTTACTACTTTTTAAAATCATTGTACCAATATGGAATCGTGCTGTACCTCAGGGAAAGAAGGCATGTCAAAAGAAGCCAACTCCATATCATCCAATGGCCATATCAGATTAAGGGGTTAAGTTAAAGAAGGCACCAACTCATTTCTGCTACAAATAAAGCTTTATTTCTGGTATGAACTCCCCAGGTGTCCCAGATTGCTTTCCCTGTTAAGTAAAGTCTTTCAGCAGTAGTCGTCTCATGGGACAGCTGTCTTGCCACAACTTGTTCTCCAGAGCTTCTAATTCTCCCTTTTCCAGGCAGTCTCATCAGGAGTAAATCCCATATACCACAGGGGAAGTCGGGGGCTCACAGAGTGTTTTGGGGAAGCTTCCACTGAAGAGAATAAGGATGCCCTGCTTCGATGTCACTTGCTTGTCAGGCTTAAGTCTGGAACGCCTATGCCCCCCAGTGGATGAAGGGGGCTGGGGTAGACCTGCTGGAATACCCTCTCTGGCCCTACCCTATGGGGCTTAGGGAGATAACTTGCATATGGCCTGCGGCAGATGAGTCTCTCAAAAAAAGGCCTTGCTTAGGGCCTGGCTTCTTCAGCCTGCTCACTGGACTTGTCCCTCCTCTTCCCTCTCTCTGAGGCTTTTATACCTTCCCTATCTTCCCCATCTTCCCCATGTATGGAAGTGAGAGCTGGACCATAAAGAAGGCTGATCGCTGAAGAATTGATGCTTTTGAATTATGGTGCTGAAGGAGACTCTTGAGAGTCCCATGGACTGCAAGAAGATAAAACCTCTCCATTCTTAAGGAAATCAGCCCTGAGTGCTCACTGGAAGGACAGATCCTGAAGCTGAGGCTCCAGTACTTTGGCCACCTCATGAGAAGAGAAGACTCCCTGGAAAAGACCCTGATGCTGGGAAAGATGGATGGCACAAGGAGAAGGGGACGACAGAGGACAAGATGGTTGGACAGTGTTCTCGAAGCTAGCAGCATGAGTTTGACCAAACTGCAGGAGGCAGTGGAAGATAGGAGTGCCTGGTGTACTTTGGTCCATGGGGTCACGAAGAGTCGGACAAGACTAAACGACTAAACAACAACAACAACATCTTCCCCATCATTCATTCTGCCTGAGGCATTGCAGCTGAGATCCTTCATCTCTCACAGGTAGAACCTCCAGGTGGTGTCCAGAGGAACCATTGCTTGGCTGGTGCCTGATGGTATAGATCAGGACCTACTTAAAGGGTCAATTTCCAGCAAAGAAAAACACTGCGTTCCAGTACGCCATTCAGTCTTTTTAATGGCATGTGGCAACAGTTCTTAAATACTGCCCTGTGGACAGAATCCAGTGTTGGTCACTGTGGATACCTATATAATAAGAGCTTCATGCATATCACACCTTGCCTATCAAATTAACTCCTTGTGCCTACTCAGATATCTAGTATCTCTTCCAGTTTTACTCCGGTCACATCCACACCATACATTTAAAACACTATTACAACACTTTCACAGTCATGGAGACCCCCCCGGGAACTGTAGTTTGTTATGGGTGCTGGGAATTGTAGCTCTCTAAGGTCATGCCCCTTAACAAACTACAGTTTCCAGTATTCCCCATGACTGTTACCATGATATACAATACTACTTTAAATGTATGGTGTGAGTGAGATCTTAGTAGAGGGTTCTGTTAGCACAACTGATTTAATTATCTGATTAAGTACTTGCATTTGCCTCTATAATAACCTCCATTACAAAAACATTTATAAAATGGTCCAGACTTTTTTCCTTCTTTAAAAAAAAGAAGAAGCATCACAGTAAATTCAAGGTCAACACCTAATTTATTTTGCTTACTGAAACATAACTACTGCTTTACAAGGGGAGCACAGAGAATATCTGATCTGTCCTACTAAGTGCCAAGGGATTAAAGTTTTTAAACTTTATACTGAGTGTCAAAGTATAGAATTTTCCGATATTTTTCAGTATGTTTCAATCATACAAGGGAGAGAGAAACAGGCATGGTAGAGCATGAGACTCTTAATCTCACGTTTGTGGGTTTGAGCCACATGTTGGGCAAGAAATCCCTGCACTGCAGGGGGTTGGACTAGATGACCCTCAAGTTCCCTTCCAACTCTATGATTCTATGAACGTTCAGACTAGAAGAAGAAGAAGAAGAGTTTGGATTTGATATCCCGCCTTTCACTCCCTTTAAGGAGTCTCAAAGCGGCTAACATTCTCCTTTCCCTTCCTCCCCCACAACAATCACTCTGTGAGGTGAGTGGGGCTGAGAGACTTCAAAGAAGTGTGACTAGCCCAAGGTCACCCAGCAACTGCATGTGGAGGAGCGGAGGCACGAACCCGGTTCCCCAGATTACGAGACTACCGCTCTTAACCACTACACCACACTGGCTCTACAAAATATTTCTGTTCAGTTAGCTTTGCTTCATTCAAGATCTCACAACAATAGAAATCTTTTTGCATTGTTTGACCTATCAGAAAGAAACACATGAAATTCTGAGCATGGGGGTGGGAATTACTTGAGCTGCATTTCTAAACTTAGAATTTCAGTTCCACAGAAATGCTAGTCCTGGTGGTGACATTTGGAAACCCCAGAACACCCCAGAATATTGTATTACACAGATTACAAGACACTGCTTACAAATAATTGAGCACTCGGAACACTGTCTAAAACCAAAGGCTGACTCATCCAGTTCTGCTTATTGAAAGGAACAGACACTCTCCCACACACCTTACCATGCATTTTCAGTAGGCAAACAATTAACATGGAATTTGACCTGTAATAGACACTGTACATGCAACTGAGGCCATGCTTTATGCAGATATTAAACTGAAAACATGCAGTGGCGGAGCCAACAGGCATGGTTCCTCCTCTGTTCACTCTACACAGAAATACCGTATTTTTTGCTCTATAAGATTCACTTTTTCCCTTCTAAAAAGTAAGGGGAAATGTGTGTGCATCTTATGGAGCGAATGCAGGCTGCGCAGCTATCCCAGAAGCCAGAACAGCAAGAGGGATTGCTGCTTTCACCGCGCAGCAATCCCTCTTGCTGTTCTGGCTTCTGAGATTCAGAATACTTTTTTTCTTGCTTTCCTCCTCCAAAAACTAGGTGCATCTTGTGGTCTGGTGTGTCTTATAGAGCGAAAAATACGGTAACTTCTGCCCATTCCTTATAAAATTCAAGAAAGTGGCATTTATGAAAGTTACCCTCAGCAGTATGAAATGTTACAATATTTAAATATGTTGAGTTGCTGGTAAGTTTCTTTTTCAATTTATTTGTTGAGCTAAAAACAAGGGAAGCATATAAAAACTAAGGAAAAAATATGGCACCAGGAGTCATTAAGCTATTTGTGATGTTATTGGTTTGGAGTCCATAGATTTGACCTCTTTGTTCGGATGGAGCATAAAATGAATTGCGACATGAGCAAAACCGGAGCTGTTTGACACAACTGCATCTGACTGTAAGCATTAAATTACTGTATAGCGGATTGACATAAAATCCATCTGCTGGAAACATACATAAAATAGAACAGAAAGCTTATTTCGTGCCACTTTGTTGACACATCACTGGAAAACATAATGGGAGAAAATTAGACAAACTTCAACATAAGACATCAAAAAGCTGAGGGTTTTTAAAAAATGCATCTGAATAACTTCTGCCGGTTTAAATTCCATTTCCTTGAAATGTGGCTGCTTGTCACTTTTGATGTATGTTTAAAATATAAACCAATTGCAGAAAGCATTTGTTTCAAGTGTTGTTTTTTTAGGAAAGGTCCTCAAAGAAGGCTTGAGATGTGTGCTGGAGCGATACAATGGGAAAGAGGGATTGGGGGAAACGGCATAGTGGGGAGACAGCTTGCAAAGCCCTTGCAATGTCAGAACTACTGAAACACAGTTCATTCCCATGTCAACACTGCAAAGGGACCATGAGAAGGTGACCTGGGAGTTTTAACAAAGCCCCCACCCCACCCTGACATACACACCAGTTGGGTTAGAAGCAGAAGGGTCGGCAGATCAGAGAATGTCAAGGTAAGTGACCTCAGAGTAAAATTAACATCCTATGCACTGTTTATAGCATTGCGCAAGATAAGCAAGGTGCCTTGATTACATTCCACACACTTATTTTCAAACAGATAACTGTAATTATTTTTATTTAGCAAGAACTCACAGGACCTTGAGTCTCCCTGCCTGTTCCCCCTTTAACTTTTGAGCCACTTTACTGAAAGGGCACAGTTGGAAAGCCAAGGAAAAGGAAAGGAAACTGTGTCTGTGCAAAATTGCAACCACCACCACCAGCAGCAGCTTATGTGGTATTTGGTGGTGGGTTACCAGATTGCTCCCACTGCATGCTGCCCGATGACTCAAGAGTTTCAGTCAGAGGACATTTCATATTGCATGTCAACCATACAGGTCATTGGGTGCTGAGTGGCTAGCAATGCCTTGGTATGGTTGGTGCTAATAACCGCAACCCAAACCAGCCACTGCTACCCATTCAGCAGCCACATACAGTGGTACCTCAGGTTAAGAACTTAATTTGTTCTGGAGGTCTGTTCTTAACCTGAAACTGTTCTTAACCTGAGGTATCACTTTAGCTAATGGGGCCTCCTGCTGCTGCCGCGCCACCACTACACAATTTCTATTCTCATCCTGAAGCAAAGTTCTTAACCCGAGGTACTATTTCTGGGTTAGCAGAGTCTGTAACCTGAAGCGTATGTAACCTGAGGTACCACTGTATTTACTTAGTGCTACAGGGGAAGCCTCCATGCCTTTGCTCTCAACATCATTGGTAAATGATGTTGGATCACTCTTTGCAACTCAGCTAGAGAAGCTGGTAGCCTTGTTGTTAAACCACTGGAAAACTTTGTGCTCCCTGTGACTGTTGACCAGAGTGAGCTATCTTTAAAACGATCAAGGGGTCGGAGGAACTCCTGTATGAGGAAAGGTTGCAACAGTTTTAAGTTTAGTTCATACTAGAACCCAGGGTCTTCCAATGCAGCTGAATGTTAGAAGATTCAGGATGATAAAAGAAAGTATGCATGGCTAAACTTGCTACCACAAGATGTTGACATAGCCCTTAATTTAGATGCTTTAAGACAGTATGAGACAAATTCATGGGCAGTAAGGCTATCGCAGTGTCTACTAGCTATGATAGATGTTTACGACCTTCATAACCAAAGGCAGTGCCCCCGAAACCCCTTGCTGGGATTCATGAGTGGGGAGAGTGTTGCTGTTCTCATATTCTGCTTGCAGCTTCCTGTAGGCACCTGTTTGAGCCTTCTGAGAATAGGATGTTGGGCTACTGGACCTTTCGTCTAATCCAGCAGAGCTCTTCTTAACTTTAACACTATTTTCCCTTCCTTTGTGAAATACTACTGGAAATATACCAGTACCATATGTGACATTATTTTCTCATGATATAGAAAATAATATATTTAAATATTATGGTGGAAAAAGATTTGGAAAACCTAGAAAAGTAAAGAGAAGTGCTAAATCAAGTAAGAAGAAATAAGCAACTCAAGAGAGAGAAAAATGCCATGATTTTTTAAATGGAAGATTTATGAAGAAAAACAATTTTGCCTAGATCTTCTATCTGAAGAAAAAATGCAGATTTGTGGATAGGGATAGCAGAGACAATGAATGTTTCTATCATGTAAGTGAAAGTGAATAAAGAGAGGGGAAAGGAAGGAAAAGTGAAGCATAAAAAGAAAAAGGGAATACCAAGTGAGATTAATTTGTCACATGACTTATAAATATTTCTTTCGCAAGTACTATCATCTTCAACATTCGCTTATAACTCCTGCTAGAATTCACATTCAATTATACAATTATATCTGTATTCATTTATTTATAAACCAGAAAATGTTGAACTTCAAAAAGTTCAGAGGGTTATTTCAGAGAATGTTTGTTTCAGAGAATGTTTATTCTTGTCTAAGGTTTATCTGTGCTCAGTGTCATCCACTTAAGGAAAGATAAATTTGTGAAGACGAAGGCAGCAGATGAAAAAAACCTGATAAATCTACCTAACTCTTCATAGTGGTATCAAGGAATCAAGGACAGTTTTCAGATCACCTTTACGAATACCTACAGTCAAATAGCTTGTTTTTCTCACCCTATGAACCCACCAACAAAGCTCTCGCCACTCTGAGGTGTGTCCCACTTAACCATTTTTATCCCTGGTTTTTTTAAAAATAATATTTATTAAAAATTTTAAGGGTTACAAAAAGCAAAAGTAAAAACACCATATTAAACAAAAACAAAACAACACATCACAATAAGGAAAAAAGAAGAAGAAAAACCACAACTAATCTTCCCATAACTTATCTTTCATTTGCTTGTTTCCTTGACCTCCTCACACCTCCCTTTTTTGTATTCTAATTCGGTTAACTATTTCAGCAAATCCTTTCCATCTTTTCCAATTTTTGTTCTGTAATTTATCTCAATATGATGTAACTTTACTTTCCCTCCTTTCACCAATTAACAGTCTATTTTCATTTTTATCACTGTTGATGCCATAGTAGGAGCCACATTTCACTCAGAAGAGTGAGGGCAAAACTGGATGTGACACCATTCACGTAATTAGTACTTGTATGGTTTTTTAAAATAACAAATAGGTGCAGAAGTCCTTGTGCAGATCAGGACCACTGTGTGGATGAAGGGTTATATATATATATATATATATATATATATATATATATATATATATATATATATATGCTGGTGGAAAGATTTAACTGTCTGGGAATATCCTGACATTTATCTTCATTGTCATCTTCTTATACTTGACTTACTATGACATAGTGTGACAAGATGATCTATTTTCTATCATACATTCTTGATGCTTTATATAATCAAGAATTCAGACAAGCACTGTGGATTGTATTCCTTTGAGTGATATCTCCAGCCACTGAACATAAATTGAGTCCTTCAGAAGTATGGTTATTAAACTACATGAGAATCCATATTCGGTAAAGAGAGCTGTTGCTCATACACCCAATGTAAATAATATCATCTGGTTAACTTTGGTTTAATCAACGCTACTTTTGGACGTTGATTCGTTTTTTTCAGTACAGACTTAGGCCCATTCCCAAAGCGCCATTTATGATGCCATGTTTTTAGGGGTCTCTACTGGACAAGCCATATCAATGACTCATTTAAAAACCCTGCCATGATCCCATCTCAGACCACACACCCCTCTTTCTGAAGATGGTATGAAACTGGTTTCACTTCCCACTTTTCATACCCTGGTGCGACAGCCCAAATGTCTCCTGAGACCCCCCACTTCCAGTCTGGGTATCTAAAATAATTCATGGCAATGTTCTGTCAAAAACCACACATGTAGAAAATACTTCACACCAATTATGGGTATAAGCAAAATTATAGCTGAGCCTTGCAAGTTTCACGCCCTGCAGTAGCTGTTACTTCTTTATTCTAATTTCAAAATAGTGCTACGATGACCACAGAGAAGTGGCAAGTGACCCCCCTCAAGCCTTTTCACTTCTTCATTTTGACCTATCTCAGGCTTTGATGACACTTGGTCTCAAAATGTCTTGTATCAGTCTCCTTTATTCCTCTCCTTACTCTTTCAGTTCAGCTGAGCCAATTAGCATTTCAGCGGGTTTGCAACTTCTAAACCTCATGTTGTGAAATTCAGCCAGTGCCTTTTGCCAACAGCAATATAAGCAACTTACCATCAGACACCCTGTAGAGCTCTAGACTCGGTCACAGCCCATCTGCCTAATTTCACTCAAGAACCTCTTGAATAGGATGAGATGTCTGTCCAAAACTTGTGCAGTATCCTTGCACATGACATGTGCCTGCAACCACTGCCAGTCTTTCACCTGCCAATACTAGTTCAGACAGTGTGGCTGCCAAACTAGTACAAGAATCTTGGGGAACATGATATGAACCCATAGACAGACAGACAGTTTGTAGCTCAGTAGAACATCTGCTTTGCATGCAGAAGGTCTCAATTTTAATTCTCAGCTTCTCGAGAGAGAGAGAGACTCCTGAGCCACTGTCAGTCAGCACAGATGATACTGAACTGAGCTAGACGGACTCGGTATAAGACAATTTCCTGTGTTCCAATAGATTTTGCACATATATTGTATGTGCCACAACCCCATAACCACTTTCCTAAGAATATAAGCCCTAATGAACTCAAAGGAGTTTACTTTTAAGTAGATAGGCATAGAATCGTGCTATTTGTTTTTTCACACTAGAAACGACTTTGTTTACGTTCCACATTTATAGGTTAGCTCACTCAAAAGAGTAAAGACTAAAAGCTACAAGACAGGATTGCCATCAGTTACGAAGTAAATAATGTTAAACTGCATGCTATGAAAGCAAATATGAGGCACCTCTGCATGAAGGAAAATCCACTGATAAATGTCTTACTTGAACTTTTTTTTATCAGAAAATGTTGTTTATGTGAATCTAGCATGCATGTAAATGTAACAATATTCAAACACCATTTCCCCATACATCTGCTAGGTTATAAAGAAGTGCTACTCTCAGTACCAATTATTCTGTGGTCGTAACAAAATCCATTAGAAATCCATTATTTTGTTCCTGTTAAAATTATGAATATTATCTCTGGTGATGATTTCTTCAGGGGGCAGGGGGGACCTTTTCATTTTTCTTCATTAAAATAAAGGCTTGAGGGTATTAAGTAATGTTCATCTATATTGTGAAAAAAATCTCTCTTTCCTTTTCCATTAGTGTTTTATAAAAACATTTAACATCTCCACTATGAGCTCATATAAACAACAGCTGCCCTAAAGTAAATAGCCTTAAAATGCAATGAGTCTCAAAAAGCACAGAGTTCAAATTTCAGTTTACTACTTCCATACGCTCTTTAATTTTGACTTAGTTCTATCTTAAGATATAAATGTCTCTCTTCTATGTAAAAAGACTCATTCATATTGGTAGCATACCCTGCAACTGTTAAGTTGTGGGTGAACATATCAGACGACACAGCGATTCTTCAAACAACTCTTGTTTATTCACAGGCCAGAACAGAACTGAACTGAAGGGTTCAGCCAGCCTGCGTATATAGAGCTCCACTAGAACGCAACAGTAACCGTTTTCTGTAGCGAGCCAATCACTGAACGCCACTTTCAATCCCTTATTTGCATATGTGGGCCTGAGTGAAAACTATTGACAGTATCCCCCTGCTGGCCAAGGGTGAGAACTTCAGTACGTAATAGCAACCATCCCAATTTCCCTGGGACACCCCGGAATTCAAACAATTGTGGTAACAAAAGGATTGATATCCAGATGAAGTAGTCTTATATTGTCCTCATTTGAACATAGCACCAAGCCAAACATGGCTTAGCGCAAACAAGCAAGAGTATAGGCTCCCAGAGAGGTGATTGTGACCACTTTGTTCCTCCCTTGCTTTGTCGCTGTGGTGTTCCATATTATGGTTTGGCTCAGCATGTGACTTGAAGTGAGGTTTATGGTTTAGCTTTCCCAGACAAATCAAGAGCTGTACACCATAGGCCAAAGCTTGGCTACAGCTCATGATCTGTCCGGAGAAAGTTAAAACTTGAGCCTAGATTCAGATGACACTCTGCTAAACCAGCTTCTTTATCGTTGATGACCAGTTTTTGCAATGCATCCAGCCCCAGCCTACAATATACAGAATGAACCCTTTATGCAACAGACGTTCATGCACAAAATGTTTCTTTAACACGTTCATATTTCTCAGAGGAATTCAGCACTGCCCAAAGCACATGCACGTGCTTTCATTAACAAAACTTCCACATTGCCCATTAAATAATTAAGTTGCTTTGAGACAAATAATCACAACTAACTCAATAGAAGATGCTTTCAGAGATCTGTCCCTAGCTGCTGTGTAGGATAGGATACCTCTATGCTCATAAGCCAAAGTTTTTTTTTTTTATCTCTTTCTTTCTTTTAAAGCAGCACATTAAGCTGGCAAGTAGTTTATGCTGCTGCTGTGATGGGGGCGGAGGGGGGACTGTTCCATGCCACAGCAAAGGGCGTCTATCAGGAGAGCAGAACAAATGACTGATGGATCATTTTTCTCTCAAAGGTCTCCATGTTTCACAGAACTTTTGGAACACCATTTCCCTTTCCTACACAAAAGAACATTTAAGACAGAAAGATCAATTGCCATGGACAACTCTGTCAGGCAAGTAAATTAAAGGGTATTTCCAGAAGATCATTTTTTTTGTGGATGATTATTACCCATTTGTCACTGTTTGCTACTGCCTGTTTTTCTCAGTGTGGGAACTGTGCCAATCCCTGTACTGATTACTGGTAGTGCAAATGGGCTGGTGAGATCCACGCAGGTGACACAACAACTGCATGGCATGATTTGGGACGACAGCTGATGGCATGATTTGGGATGCCATCTGGATACAGTCCCAAACTACAGTCTGAACCCACTGTGTAGCCTTAATTGCTGTCATTACAAAAGATGTATCCTCAGCCAAGAATAGAATTGGATCTGGGCACTGAACCAAATTGGAGGTTTCCAGAACTTAACCCAAGGCCACAGTTCTAAACATGCCTACTGGGTCATGATCCCTATTGAATTCTGTAGAGCTTTACTTTCAAATGCACATATTTGAAACAGGCTGCAAGCGTGCAGCCCTCACTACTGAAAGTGGCCTAGATTTTCAAAATACAGATAAGGGTTTAAAGACAATATATTCTGTATCGCAGCATTGAAAAATACAAAATCATTTATGTGATGTAATTATTCAACAACAGAAGAGGTGCATTTAACATTTCTAAAACCACATGTGCTGAGCTCCTGACACCTCACACCCCTCCTTCTTAGGAAGTGGCAACAATGCTTGCTTTTGGGAAGGCAACTGAGCAACCCTAATGGCTTTGCATGCATAAAGTTCCAGGTTCTGATCCTGGCATCTCAACTGACCACAATCTCAGTTTACAGGGCTGGGAAAGACCTCTGCCTAAGTAGACCAAGGCGGAAACTTTATTTATTTTTCAGAGTATAGCACAAATTAACACTTCAGGTTAGATCCTATAATATTGCCAAAAACTGCCTGTATTGTTTCCTTTTGAAAATAATGGACTGTTGGGAGTTTTTAAATTATTGTAAGCTGACCTAAGCACTGTAATTGCAATCAAATAATGATTTCTAGATAATAGTAATAAAGCACAGACAAACATTTTAAGGAACTGAAGTCAGAAAAATCTATGGACGTAGCTAGGGTATATTTTAGGGAGGACAGGCTTTATGTTGGGGTGGACAGAACCAAGTTATCTGTGATATAATTGGTTATTTAGTTAATTACTTTTATTTATATTCTTGATTTGGGAGGGGGCAGCTGCCACCCCCTGCCTTTCCCCGTTTCCTGGATCAATGATCCAAATTTCTTGAGGTAATCCCCATTAAATACGATTTTTTTCAACCCTCCTTTATTAGGTCATCCTGTTTCTCTCTCTCTGTTATACAAACCTTACAATACAATATTAAACTATTCACAAGACCCACTGAACCTACAAAAATGTATACAAGATTCCAGATTAGCAAATTTAATACTATGTAGAATATGAACTGTAGTTGCTCACTATAGTTCTCACAATGGAAATTCATTGATCCCCTTTAGGCCTTTACATCATATTTTCGCTCTGCTAATTAGTTGGAAGTGAGTCATTTCTACTGTAGATATGGTAAGGTATTCATTTGTTCTTGTCATAGAAATGGGACACATTTCTGGCCTCATTATATACCTCCTTTTTTTACTTTGTACGTATCTATTTATCCAACTTTTGTGACTCATTTCATTCACATGGCAAAGTGGCTGTAGCACACAAAAGCTCATTTCACATTGTTGGCATTTTCAATGCCACAGCACACTTTCTTGGTTTTGGTACAACCTATGAGGATGGCTACACTTTCAGAAAGCATTCCAGTGAGCTGCATATCAGAACAGTTTAGACATGCATGACCTCTTTGGGGATAGATCTTATCCTTTAAAATGAAGATCAGCACAAAATTCCGTATCAATGCAAAGCACAGGGATGGGTATGTATTTGCAAGCTGTTCTCTTGCCCTCCATCGTGTCCTGGGATTGTTTTCCAGATCTTGCCTGAAGCATAAAACCAAAATAGATTGTTGCAAGATGCAGACCTCTACAATTTCTTCCTGGAAGCAGCATGCATCATCTTAATGATTTATTTGAGTGCCTACTTTCTGTGCCTAGCTTTTTAAATATATCCAAGCTTGTTGGCTACATCAGGAGAACCATAGTGTCAGAGAACTTTATAGCGCTAAATTTAATAGCTCTGTGCTATTCATTAAAAATTAGGCAGAATGGAAGAAGAGGCATGCTTAGCTGCTAGCAGTATCTCCTATCCTCAAGGGATAATGTAAACATATCAAGTTGTTCTATTCAACAAATAAAAATGTTACAGTCATGTTATCTTTGAAATTTATACTGACAAGTTGTATATTATGTTTCCATTTTACAAATAATATTTATGGTGTCATTAACCCATAGCACTACACAAAACACATTATTTTTCTCTCTGATCAACTTACAGTACATAATGTACACCACTTATGTACAGCAGCCATAAAATACTTGCAGTACATAGATGAAATAGTTTTAATGAGCAAGCTACTATATTAGAAATAGACATCATTGAATGCTCTTGCAAAAATGATATACGGTAAAGCTAGGGTTGCCATATTTCAGAAACTGAAGATCTGGACAAAATAGTTTAGCACATCACAATAGACCACTAACCCGTGGGGCAGACCCGTTTCCCCTGTATAAGCAACACCTCTGAAATCTTTGACATACAACATGAGTTTGAGATTTTCCATCAAAAATAAGGAACTAAGATTGCTTAACAGTAGAAGAGTGGTAAAGAGTCACTTGTCCTAACGTCCTCACCGCCAGGGCACCTATTTAGAAGGGGTTTGATCTTGGTGTCTGTAAAAACCCTCGTTGCTACGATGTCGGCCATGAACAAAAGCGTTTTTCTCCTAACAATAATAGATGGTATCTTTTCAGAGTGGAACGCAAGTATCACCTTCAAGAAGTTGGTCTGCCGGGGCATCACAGCATATAGGTCAATCTGATGTTTCTTAATTTTTAAAAGTTTGCTCAAACAGTCTTTAGCCCCTTCTAGCGTTGACCATCTTCCTATTTCCGACCTAACAGAAAGGCAACTTTTCTTGGGTTGCAGAGTTAATATCTGATTGTTCAATTGGGAATTTAAGATATATTTAATTTTAGTCTCCTTTATTTTATCTGAATTGGGGTGAGGCAGTAAGTTTTTGACCTCACAAACTGAGGATTGTGTTGTTGATTCAAGTTTTTCAATTTTCAGCAGGATATTGGATAATTGTGAAGATACCTCGTCCAGCCTTTTAAAAATACAGTGAAGGGTCTTAATTACTAAGTGTAACTGCTCACAACCGGGGAACTCCCCCATGTCAGATGCCAAACCATCTTCCTGTGCTGAGAGTTTTTCTTTCGTATTCTCCTTTACAGGCTTTACTTTTGAAACATTTTGAGTCATCAAAATTGGAGTAGCTTCTAGATCAATTAGAGGTAGGAAGCGATTTTGGGTTTCCACTGCAAAGCACTGCTCGGCATGGTCACTCCCTCCTCTATTCCGGTGAGGCACCAACCTTGATAGTTTTGGTTTAGGGGATGATAGGGGCTCGTCAAAGTCTCTCAAGCATTTTTTCTGACCCATACTTTCCTCAGGCCAGGGATTATACGATTCTTAAAATAACATAACACTTGACACACAATTAAAATAATGTCTCAACTCTTTTAGCAGCTGAGGCCGGCTCGCTGATAAGAGAGAAACAAAGAGCAGGCTGCAGCAGTCTGGAGCAGGGCCAAATCTCTCAGAGAGTTTCCATAGCATGCGGCTGCAGCAATTATAAAATACTTTAAAAACTGACTGGGTCAGTTAAGATAAAATATAAAAGATTAAAAGAAGATTAAAAGAAGTCCGAAGAGCACCGGTAAGCGCGTCTTACCTTGGCGCCATGTTGGCCCCCTGAGTGGTAAAGATGGACTCTGGGACTCAAGGTGGCTTCGCATGCAGTTATTTCTACCTAGGCACACAGGTACACAAATTGCATGCATGTTATGGCAACTGCATTCACCATGCCAGCACATGCATGCACTTGTTCCTTTAAAACTCCTTGTTCCTTTAAAACTCATATAAGGGAGGATCCCATCCTTTCCCATTTGCCACTTCCAGATACAGTGGTGCCTCGGGTTAAGAACTTAATTTGTTCCAGGCACCCGCAGGAACACCAGGTCCTCAGAATGCTCAATCTGAGGTTTATTTCGGGGTACCGCAACACTCTAGCGGTTTCCCCAGCCTTCAGTGCACCGGTGCTCTTTCAATCAAAAGAGCTTCCGTCCGCCATAACGGGTGACCAACCGGAAGTCAACCAACCTGAAACTGTTCTTAACCTGAGGTACCACTTTAGCTAATGGGGCTTCCTGCTGCCGCCGCGCAATTTCTGTCCTCATCCTGAAGCAAAGTTCTTAACCCGAGGTACTATTTCTGGGTTAGTGGAGTCTGTAACCTGAAGCGTCTGTAACACGAGGTACCACTGTATTTGAAGAGAAACAAGGGGCCTGTGACAAAACAAAACAACTTAAATAGCCCTTTCACAATCGACACCACATGCATCTGATTTGTATTCATGTACTGAGTCCCCATTTGGCCAGAGAAGCTGCCCTGATATACTAATAAGTATAAGGGATACAGGCACAAACATTCAAGCTTCGGGAGCAATTATATTATTAACGCTGAATTTGCTAAGAAGGACATGAATTTAATTGTGAATAATGAATGATAAAAATGGTTCAAAGAGGAATGGCTGAGGGATAAGGCTCTTGGAAGGCTGCCTTGAGAACTGCACCCATCTTTGCATCTCAGTCATGCCCATTTGGATATATGGGCCCTGGAGAGTTGAGCATGGGTTCATGTGGCTCTCAAGCATTGCTAGACCTCTCCCGACACCCAAATTCTGTATAGGTTGACAGTCTAGAAGCAAACCTGGATTGCGCCTACTAATCCTGTCTCTAATGCCCATGTGCTAATTAGCTCTGTATATCCAGAGCCTCCATGTGCACATATATAGATAGATATACACAAACTGTTTCTAAAAGATAGAAAACACTGTATTTTCAGAATTCCTGATTCTAGGAAATTCCTGATTCTAGGGAGGGAGTGTGTTTGTGTGCAACTTGTACATGGGAAGGTTCAGTACACACAAAGATGATCCACATGTTCAGACCTTGGAGAGCTGGCTTTAGGGAATGGACATGATCCCCTCCCCATGCAATTCAATCTACGTGGAATGTGAAGGTCTGTAAAGGACAACCCTTTCACCTTCCACATAGACCAGGGG
Organism: Podarcis cretensis; assembly: GCF_951804945.1. Classification (NCBI taxonomy): domain Eukaryota; kingdom Metazoa; phylum Chordata; class Lepidosauria; order Squamata; family Lacertidae; genus Podarcis; species Podarcis cretensis. The sequence goes on from NC_137172.1 coordinate 99,853,006, forward strand.
TAGGGGACATCTGACCCACAGACTAATCTCAGCGCATCAGGGGTTCCAATTTGGTCCATGAGGTCATTTCCACCAAACCACGCCCACCCATCAGCTGACACCTTCAAACCTTCCTTTCTGCTAGCTAGTAGGAAAAGCAGCACTTTTGAGAAGCACTTTTAGGCAGTCCCCAGTCCTGTTTCAGCTTAAACAGGACCACAGGGGTTGTCTTAAAGCACTTCTCAAAAGCACTGTTTGAAGATCTGCTTCTCAAAACAAAACTCCAAGGTGGTTGTCACCAATGCAAGCAAAGGCTCAGAAAAAGCTCAATATGGAGGCCAAATGGCCAAAATATTGGGAAACAGATTGGGAGACAGATTAAAACTGCAGAGTTTTGAAAAACTAAAAAACAAAGTGCGAGATTGGCTTCATTATTACCAAATAATGGAGGCTTACAATTTGGATAAGAAAATTGGCTTTCAGGTGGAAAAATCAAAATTGGAAATAGAACTGTTAGACCCTAAAACTAAGAATTTGTCAAGAATGTATAACTTGCTGTTGAAATGGAACACTCAGGATGAAACGGTAAAATCAGCTATGATTAAATGGGCACAAGATGTTGGACATAATATTATGATGGCTGACTGGGAACAGTTATGGACCGCAGGTATGAAGTTTACGGCATGTAATGCCTTAAGAGAGAATATAATGAAAATGATCTACAGGTGGTACATGACACCAGTCAAGCTTGCAAAAATTTATCATTTGCCCGAAAATAAATGTTGGAAATGTAAAGAGACCGAAGGCACATTATTTCACCTTTGGTGGACATGCCCAAGGATTAAGACTTTCTGGGAGATGATTTATAATGAAATGAAAAAGGTATTTAAATATACCTTTCAGAAGAAACCAGAGTCCTTTCTCCTGGGCATGGTCGGCCAATTGGTGTCAAAGAAGGATAGAACTTTCTTTATGTATGCTACAACAGCAGCAAGAATACTTATTGCAAAGTACTGGAAGACACAAGATTTACCCACCCGGGAAGAATGGCAGATGAAGGTGATGGACTATATGGAATTGGCGGAAATGACTGGCAGAATCCGAGACCAAGGAGAAGAGTTGGTGGAAGAAGATTGGAAGAAATCTAAAGTTTATTTACAGAAACATTGTAAAATTAAGGAATGTTAGAAGGATGTTGGAATGAAGTTATGTGGTTATAGCAGAAATGATATAAAGGATTAAGTAAAAATGGATAGTTAATTGGTGAAAGAAGAGAGTGTAAAATTACAGTATGTTAAGATAAATTATTGGGATAAAAACAAAGATGGAAAGGATTTGCTGAAATATCTAATTGAACTAGAATACAAAAAAGGGAGGTGTGAGGAGGTGAAGGAAATAAGCAAATGGAAAATAAGTTATGGGAAGGTTTGATTTGTTTTTTTTTTCCTTTTCCTTTTCTTTTTTCCTTTTTTTCTTAATTGTTTGTATTTTTCTGGGGGTTTTTTTGCTTGTCTGTATACATGGTCTTGTTTTTTTCTTGCTTAATGTTTTCTTTTGTAATTTTTGAAACTGGAATAAATATTATTTTTTTAAAAAAATGAAGATCTGCTTCTCCTTCATTTAAACAGCACTTTTGAGAAGCGCTACCAGTCAGTGTAGAGTAGACAATACTGAGCTAGATGGATCAATGGTCTGACTCTTATTCTATATAAGGCAGCTTCCTAAGGTCCTATAAGCTGCCTATGTGATATATTCAGTATCTGTCTTGATACTACCAAATGATCTGATGGGATATTCATATGGAAAGATTCCTGGAGAAGCAAATGCTCACATCTTAATTTCACTCTCTGCTTGAACCCTTACAACTCAATTGACTTGGCAGGCACCCTTGTTCTACACCCAGGGAGTGAAAAATAACTAGATTCTAGAAGGTATTATGGTAAACTGAGTTTCACCCAGTATCTAAACAAACCTGTGTTACTTTTGCTTGAATAGCTTTAAACACAGATTGGAGATGGTGTCACCTGCTTTTGAAAAGGAAGTCTACATGAGCTGCCATCCTTGAGCTAATCACAGTTGAAAGTTACAATGTACTTCCCTTGAACTTGCCTGAGGGTTCGCCTCTCTAGCAACTCTTTCTAGCACATCTCAATTTCCCTTTGCTCTGCAGCTTCTCCCTGTTTCTGAAAGTACAGTGTCTTAATTATTTATAGATGGCTAACAGACATAAAGCTAAAAGTCGAAAAAGAACAACAATGTGATACCAATATCCCTAACGGATTGACCATTTTTCATATATATCAAAAAGTGAAGGCCATTCCATCTCAGGATATATTCTCAGGTCTTAATTTTGTATTTTGATTTTAAAGAAGAGGGGTGATCAAATTCTTCACCTATGTGAAGTATGACAAATGATACACACAAGCCACACATTAAAGTATTGGACAGAATATGAGTTTGATTTATTGAACAAAGAGGAAACTCTCGTGTGCAGCTGGCTTGAAAAAGGCTGAACCAATCTCACTGCCTTTTTGCCAGTACCTCTTGTGATGATGTCACTTCCACAGCCAGACTGACATCCAGCAGGCAGCCAAGCATCCAGTCACTTCATTTTAACCATTGATTGATGCCGTTTCCCCAACTAAAGGTCTATGAGAGCCAGTGTGGTGTAGTGGTTAAGAGCGGTAGACTCCTAATCTGGGGAACCGGGTTCGCGTCTCCGCTCCTCCACATGCAGCTGCTGGGTGACCTTGGGCCAGTCACACTTCTCTGAAGTCTCTCAGCCCCACTCACCTCACAGAGTGTTTGTTGTGGGGGAGGAAGGGAAAGGAGAATGTTAGCTGCTTTGAGACTCCTTAAAGGGAGTGAAAGGCGGGATATCAAATCCAAACTACTACTACTACTCCTCCTCTTCTTCTTCTTCTATTAGCTATTTATAAGATAGGGTAATTGGCCTTGTGTCTGGAATTCTTATGCAACTTCATCAATCAACACAAATATAAAAAAAGCTCAGTACAAAGTAGATGTACATTATTCCCACCAAACTTCAACAAACACATTCATACTACTATTGGAAGGGGTATGGGGGCAGATTGCGTCATAATTTCCTCCTTGGGTGGAATTATCAAAAAATGCAAGCATTCCAGTACATGGTTGCCTATTACTGACAGAAATTTCTTCACATTATATTTATTTTTGACATTTATATCCCACCCTTCACCCCAAGGTTGCAGAGTGGGTCACAACATCATACAATAAATGATCCCATGTATGTAAATTATGAATAGCTTGTAAAACAGTACTTCATGTAATACAGAATGACCCCCTCACATCTGAAGATAAAACAGAAATAGTACCTGCAGAAGACTGAAGGAACAATTAAAAAAAAAACTTTTACTTATCTTACCAGTCTGTACTGTAGCTCTGGAAATGGCAGTAAGCAGTAAGCATTATTCTCTCATAAGAGCTGGACTGAAGTGTACAGTATAGTGAAAATTGTTTCCTTGAATGGCAATTTAAAAACCAGTAATCTGTAATCATTGATGTTTATTCTGTTCTCAGATTTTGGTATATATGGGAGCATTAAAACTAGGTGAATCACGTATAGGGGATGCAGCCATACAGTAGATATCTGACTGCTCATTTACCAGATAAACACAGTCTACTGCTGTATTAGTCTGCAGATAAACCCAGAAGCACATGATGTATGGTCTTCTTATAAACTGAACCATGCAATGAATCTAAGCAAAACAGAAGCGGGGCTGTGTGAAAGGTATACTTTTCCAATGAACTTTTTTTCCTTTCAAGATTAAAGAGTTTTTTAAAAAAGGAATCTTGACTGGTTAATTGTAAACCTCGGTGCCCAGGAGCACTGATTTGGAATCTCAGTTGCATATCTTCCTGCTGGAAGGTTACGTAAGTGCCAAGACTCAGTACAACATGTCAAAAGTTTCTTGTATAAAAGGGTAATCCAAACTCTTAACCATTGTGCTTACCGGAGCCATAACAACATGCAGGCTTTGTGGCTCTGTCAGACCGACTTCTGTATGTAGCCTGCATCTCAACTCTCCTTTGATTCAGTGTAAATGTGTGTTTGCAAATAACAAAAAAGATCATGCCCCTGAAAACAAAATTCTGCCAAAACCAAGTTAAAGGGCTGCAATCCATACTAAAGTAAAGACAAAGCAGGTACAGTGGTACCTCGGGTTAAGAACTTCATTTGTTCTGGAGGTCCGTTCTTAACCTGGAAATGTTCTTAACCTGAAGCACCACTTTAGCTAATGGGGCCTCCTGCTGCCGTTGAGCCGTCGCTGCATGATTTCTGTTCTCATCATGAAGCAAAGTTCTTAACCCGAGGTACTATTTCTAGATTAGCAGAGTCTGTAACCTAAAGTGTATGTAACCTGAAGTGTATGTAACCCAAGGTACCAGTGTACTGATACCAGGCAGAACAAATATAACTGCTGGCAATCACTGAGCCTCATTGGGATCTTCCTTGGCAACAATAAAAAGGCAGTTGTTTTTTTAAATCACAACATTAAATGAGAATTCAGTTGTATAGATTCACCTTAATTAGTATGTGACTCTGGGAGGAACAGAGCAATAATATTAAACATTCAGGCTTTCTGTCTTCCACCAGCAAGCAAAATTGATTATACCAGATAAATATACTTGGAGGAGATCAGATATTTTAAAGTTCTTGTTAAAAGTATTATATTGTTTTTAGATTGTTATGCTATTAAACGAGTTAAGTATTCACCACCAACATCTTAACCAATTAGCTCTGTTTCGCTTCCCAGCCATCAGGGATGAACACATTAGCAACCCCCCCCCCAAAAAAAAAGAACACTAAGGTTGAGAAGAAAATCTAATACTTTTCCTTAATATGGAAATGTATTATGATTAAATATGTTCGAAATGAGTAATGGTGCACCCCCAGACTTGAATCAGACCAGGCATAGGCAACCTCAGCCCTCCAGATGTTTTTGGGACTACAACTCCCATGTTCCCTAGTTAACAGGACCAGTGGTCAGGGATGATGGGAATTGTAGTCCCAAAAACACCAGGAGGGCTAAGGTTGCCTATGCCTGAATCAGACCATACTGTAAATTTATAAATCATTGCTGGAGAACCTGTGATGGTATTATGGGAGGGGCAGGACAAGTCCCAGCATCTCTGACTGTTGGCTATGCTGGCAGAGGCTGATGGGAGTTGAACTTCAATAGCATTTGGAGGCCCACTGCTATTTATATATTTTATGTACGTAAAAGATTCATAGGCTGCCTTTAAGCACAAACTCTTTTAAAGTGGCTTCCATCTTCATGGGCTGAATTAATGGCAAATTAAACTTTCCTTTTGATGAGTCGTGGGTGCCTGCACAGAGCAGTAACTATTTTCTCTGGTCACCTTTGAGTCAGCATTGTAGGAGCTGGCCTCCTGTGCCATAGCTATTTCTCTTAAAGGAGCCACATAAAGGTAAAGGTAAAGGTACCCCTGCCCGTACGGGCCAGTCTTGACAGACTCTGGGGTTGTGCGCCCATCTCACTTAAGAGGCCAGGGGCCAGCGCTGTCCGGAGACACTTCCGGGTCACGTGGCCAGCGTGACATCGCTGCTCTGGCGAGCCAGAGCCGCACACGGAAACGCCGTTTACCTTCCCGCTGGTAAGCGGTCCCTATTTATCTACTTGCACCCGGAGGTGCTTTTGAACTGCTAGGTTGGCAGGCGCTGGGACCGAGCAGCGGGAGCGCACCCCGCCGCAGGGATTCGAACCGCCGACCTTTCGATCGGCAAGCCCTAGGCGCTGAGGCTTTAACCCACAGCGCCAACTCCGTCCCACAAAGGAGCCACATACCAGGTATTTAATAGAGGGGGGGGCATGCATTACACGTAACGTGCAACCCTCCAATCTGCTATGGGGGGTCCGAAGCAGATCTGAAGAGCTTGCAAGGCAGTTGCATGGGGAAGGCAACTCCCCCCCCCCATGGTTTCCATTCTGCTGATGGATGGCCCCACTGTGAAACCAGTGCCTAACACCATGGAAGAAAATGAAGCCTTGTGATTACTACAAGCATACTATCAGGATTTCCCCTCCTCAGTACTGTGATTAGTTTGACGGCCAATTTATCTTGGGGGCAAAATGGGTAAAATAACCCCTGCATTTTATCAGCTTAAACTGGAACAATGTGTAGAAACAAACTTTTCCTTGCTGTTTCCTACCCACCCCCCATTCCTGTACAGCTTTATCTCCTTTGAGTCAAAAATTCTTCACTCCATCGCTACATGGAGAAAGCTGGGAGTACATTGCCTTTAAGGCAGAACTGCGCCTTTAGGCAAAATTCTCACTTTGGGAGTGGCGGTGGGATACATTGTTCTGCAGTGGTTATGCAAGAAATCTTGCTTTAGGGACGAAGAGCTTCCTTCGGGACTATTCATTATGCTGAAGGAGACAGTTTGGATACTGAACTCTACATCTCTGTTATTGACCACCTAAAACATTTACCCGGCATGGTACACAGGAAATACCGTACTCAGGTTCATTTTAAAAATAAAACAAAAAGGAAACCTAATTTGAATGCTGCTGTTTCATTTTCTTTCACGTTCTCAGTCACTTATTTCAGAACAGATTTCTTTTTATCCAGGCTTTTGGACCTTAATCCGGAAGGTTTTAGGTATTAGTGGCCTCTTTGAGTGGGATGGGATGTGTCAGACCTACACACACAAATACACAAACACACACACATCTTAAGTTCTAATTCTATTGTGGATTCCAGTTTTACTTAGTTTTGGTGTTATTTTTGTAAGTCCTCTTGGGTCTGCTTGTTTTGTACGCACTTCAGTGTATTTTTCATTTCTTGCTGTTTCTTCCTGGATTCAAAAACTTTGTCAGTTCATCTATTTGTCTCCAAGTAGGGTACTTTGAGGTTATTGTCATTTCCCTGCAATAAGGTGGCTACCACTGTTTGGAACAATAGCTTATGGACTATGTGAAACTGCTACTGCCGTTGGTTAATTTAGCATTTTTAAAGTTTTTCCACAATAATTAAAAAAAGGCAAAAATCTTCTTCTTTTTCACACAACACATGAATCATTTTATAGAATCCATTGCTAGAAGATGAAGAAGGTGGTGCCTATTAGATCAGATGGCTTCAAAAGGGCTTAGACAGATTCATAGGACACAGGGCCATTGACAGCTACTAGCTATGTAGTTCTGTTACAAATCCCTGTATTTTGATGCAGATCAACAGTGACACCTAGAGAATTTGGGCCTAACCTAGACTAGGTAGGTTCCACTGAGAATCCACTGTATTCTTTCTGAATAAGCATCTCCTAGTTAAGCCATTCTATGCAATGGGTTGGCAGGTATGAACTGGCTGAGCCTTTTGCAATGTAAGTTCAAAGTTTTTAGGAAAGTGAAAAGCACCTCACAGTAATTTTAGGTTTGCAGAGGGGTGTTAAGGGATGGGTAGTACCTCTGGTGGGGAACATGCTCCTTCTAGAGCAGTTTCTCCACCTTTGGTCCCCAGCCTGCTCTCACCTGCGGCTCCTAGAAGCTGCCAGAGAGCTTCCATTTTTATTCTATGGGCTATATTTTCTGCACCTTGGGAGCATCTGTACTGGATCAGCCTGAGGCTGTGGGCAAGCCAGCTGGAGAAATGCAGCCAGCCTCTTGCCTACGCACGGATCAGTTTCAGTCAACGGCCTTGTGACTGCATTGCACTAAAATGGTTCTGTTTGAACATCACAGGGCCACAGGGGAGAGACTTCCACCTGCCTTGCCCCACCCACCTTTTAGCTCAATCAGTAGAACAGGAACTTAGTCTCACGGTCAAGGGTTCGAGCCCCATTTTGGGCAAAAGATTCCTGCATTACTAGATGGCCCTTGTGGTCCTTTCCAACTCTACAATTCTATGATTCTATGACCATTATATGGAGTGGTTGTTGTGTACTTCTGTTTCAGTGTATGTGAAGAAGTGTGCATGCACACGAAAGCTTATACCCAGAACAAACTTAGTTGGTCACTAAGGTGCTACTGGACAATTTCTTTTTTATTTATTTTTTTATTTTGGTTGTGTACTACTGTTCTCTTTAACTTTTTTTTTTGGGGGGGGGGACTGCCCTTGACCTTTTCCTCCTCAAGAACATTAATGTATTTATTTTTAATATTTCTGAAGCATTAAGATTTTGTTTTGAATTTTTACAATTTTCATTGTATTTAAATTTGTTTGTTTATTCTGTGTGAGCTACCTTGGGGGGCTTTGGGGCCCGAAAGGTGGCATACAAATAAACAAGAACATAACTGTTACTTGTGCCATTCATTATTTTAAACTGTTTTCTGCTTTACAATCCTTATTTAATACTTTCAGAGTGATAGAATGCTTGCTCTAAAATACCACTGGATAATTTTTTTTTAAAAAATCCCCGTTGCATACAGTAAGAACGATTCGTACCCACCCATGTCTTTTTAATGCACATATTCCATTTTTAATGTGTCACTTGAAATCATATTTGCCATTTATAAATTTTATGACAGAAATAAAAAAAAAGTAATTATAGCTGGAAGTATCACTTGAAAGGGATCAAATTAATAAATTGTGGGTAATGTTATATAGCTTGCTTCACGTTTCTACAACAAGAACAACAAAAATATCATAGCATGATAAATGCTGCCACTTTATGTTAGCTATCGCACTTCCCATGAGACCACACGCTTTGTTTTAAGATATAACATTTGCTGCAATTCAAAGCAATTTCTACCTAGACGCAACAAAGATCAATAATACCAATTATCAAGTCAGACTAATAAAAATTTGTTACTGTGGTTATTCATCCAAAGCCTATAAAGCCAGACACCATTTCTAACAAAAAGGATGAAATAAACTAAACGTCAGCCAACTTCAGGATGACATATTCTAAATGTCCCAGAGTCCCATAAGACTAATAAATGATAAATGAATTTGATGGCTTTAATTTGTGAGACTCTGAACATGATTTCAGCACACTCAGTGCTAGGAGCCCCCAAGCTCTGTCATGCGTTCTGCACAATCACAAGGGAACCCATGCCTTTGGCTTTGATGTTGCATGGTTCCTGTTATGTACTGAAGTTCTCACCCTGGGCCAGCAGGGGGATACTGTAGATAGTTTTCACTCATGTCCACATATGCAAATAAGGGATTGAAAGTGACGTTCAGTGATTGGATAGTTACAGAAAGTTGTTACAGTTGCGTTGTACTGGAGCTCTATATAAGCAGGCTGGCTGAACCCTTCAGTTCAGTTCTATTCTGGCCTGTGAATAAACAAGAGCTGTTTGAAGAATCGCTGTGTCGTCTGATATGTTCATCCACAACTTAACAGTTCCAGCTTCGGTTTCAAAGCATACATGGGCAGAGCTGTTTCAGTAGATAGAGTTCTTATTTAGTGAAGGAACAACATGATGAGATGGATTTAGAGTGGGGAGGGGGGGTTCTTTACTGCCTGGCCACTATTTTGTAGAAGAGTTCCCCAAAGAATAATTAAAACAGGCTGCCACAAGACCCTCTACCACATCCTAAGCAGTCCAGCTGCCTGGGGAGTTTCTAAGTCCCACTTCTCAGGTCCAGGTCCAGTTAAAAACAAAAACAAAAAACAGCAACCCAAGAAAGGAGCTCTGGATTTAACAAACAAATGAAAAACCTTGCAAAAGATAGGGGTAGCACTGACAACCACGCAGGCAGACATGCGGAAGGTCTAAGTGGTCAGATTATTTCAAAGAAGACAAATACTGGGCAAAGACATTAATGTGGATGTCAAAAGAGCTAGCCGATTCTAGCTGGATTCAGTAATGGGGGGAAATGTACATTTGTGGATGTTTATTCAGAGATAAAGCCTCAGATAGCTATCTATTCAGTGTTCACTACAGTGATACAAAATCCTAGACCTTGTTGATCTATGTCAGAATATGATGGTTGATCACACATGCAACAGAAGAACCTATTAAGTGCTGGGGACTGCTGTGAGATTCCGAGAGCAGTCCCAGTTCTTAATTCCAGCAAAATATTTAATTGGCCTAGAATTGTAGAAACAGGATCCTCCCCACCCCCATTTTTTCTTTGTAGTGTAGCCCCCTCTTCACAACTAAACATACTGTCTTAAAGGTAAAGGTAAGGGGTCCCCTAACCATTATGTCCAGTTGTGACCAACTCTGGGGTTGCGGCGCTCATCTCGCTTTATTTATTTATTTTTTTAAAAAAATTATTTATTAAAGTTTTGAAAGTTACAGAAAGAAAAAAGAAAAAGAATCAAACATAACAAACCAATACAATACAATACAAAAACAAAAATACCACATATACATAACAAAAATAAAACAAAAGTAATTAAAAAAGAAAAAAAGAAACACAACCTATACCTTCAATGTTATTAACTTTCTTTTACTTGTTTCAGCGACCTCCTCACACCTCCCTTTTTTGTATTCCACTTCGATTAATTGTTTCAGCAAATCCTTTCCATCTTCCTCAAACTTCTGTCCTATCATTTAACTTAACAAATTCTAACATTATTTTTTCCTTTAATCCAATTACAATCTATTATACTTAATTCTTTATAACATTTCTGCCAAAGCCATGTAACTTCATTCCAACATCTTTCTAATATTCCTTAATTTTACAATATTTCTGTAGATAATCTTTAAATTTCTTCCAATCTTCTTTCACCGACTCTTCTCCTTGGTCTCGGATTCTGCCAGTCATTTCCGCCAGTTCCATGTAGTCCATCACCTTCATCTGCCATTCTTCCCAGGTGGGTAGATCTTGTGTCTTCCAATACTTTGCAATAAGTATTCTTGCTGCTGTTATAGCATACACAAAGAAAGTTCTATCCTTCTTTAGCACCAAATGGCCGACCATGCCCAGGAGAAAGGCCTCTGGTTTCTTCAAAAAAGTATATTTAAATACCTTTTTCATTTCATTATAAATCATTTCCCAGAAAGTCTTAATCCTTGGGCATGTCCACCAAAGGTGAAAGAATGTGCCTTCGGTCTCTTTACATTTCCAACATTTATTATCGGGCAAATGGTAAATTTTTGCAAGCTTGACTGGTGTCATGTACCACCTGTAAATCATTTTCATTATATTCTCTCTTAAGGCATTACATGCCGTAAATTTCATACCTGTGGTCCATAACTGTTCCCAGTCAGCCATCATAATATTATGTCCAACATCTTGTGCCCATTTAATCATAGCTGATTTTACCGTTTCATCCTGAGTGTTCCATTTCAACAGCAAGTTATACATTCTTGACAAGTTCTTACTTTTAGGATCTAACAGCTCTATTTCCAATTTTGATTTTTCCACCTGGAAGTCATTTTTTTTGTCCAGATTATATGCCTCCATTATTTGATAATAATGGAGCCAATCCCGTACTCTATTTTTTAGTTTTTCAAAACTCTGTAGTTTTAATCTGTCTCCCTCTTGTTCCAGAATTTCCAAATATTTCGGCCATTTGGCCTCCATATTGAGCTTTTTCTGAGCCTTCGCTTCCATTGGTGACAACCACCTTGGGGTTTTATTTTCAAGCAAGTCCTTATATCTTATCCAGACATTAAACAGTGCTTTTCTAACAATATGATTTTAAAACGCTTTATGTGCTTTGACCTTATCATACCACAAATATGCATGCCGCTCATCTCGCTTTATTGGCCGAGGGAGCCAGCGTACAGCTTCCGGGTCATGTGGCCAGCACGACTAAGCCACTTCTGGCGAACCAGAGCAGCACACGGAAACGCCATTTACCTTCCCGCTGGTACCTGTTTATCTACTTGCACTTTGATGTGCTTTCGAACTGCTAGGTTGGCAGGAGCAGGGACCGAGCAACGGGAGCTCACCCCGTCGCAGGGATTCAAACCGCCGCCCTTCTGATCAGCAAGTTCTAGGCTCTGTGGTTTAACCTACAGCGCCACCCGCATCCCTTACATACTGTCTTAGGCAGTATTAATAGCATTTGATTGGGCCAGTCTGCTAAGTACCATTTCTATGCAATTTCTCATTCAATTTGGGGTGGCCTGTGTGTGTGGGAACAGCATTTGGTTGGCTATACATAGTATTTTCAAAGAATAAGCTTAATTCACCTATGAAATTTAAGGAAGGAAAGTTATAAACAATGAAAGTTATCTAGGTATATTCCCATAAACACTAATGTATCTCTGTACATCTTTTTGTTGTCAACACAGAAGCACTGTGCATATATAGAAGCATAGTTTTCTTCTGAAGCATAAATGTTACATGGTTTTGCAAGCGTTCAGTGTATTGCAGCGTTTTGTTTTCATGCTAGCCAAATGGTTAATGATGCTTGTGAATACTCCTGTAATTTAAAAATGAAAATGAAAAAGAGAAATTAATATAATTAACAAGCCTACAGACTGAGACAAATTAGGCCAACTAAATGAAACAAACAAACAAACAAAAAATATAAAGCAAACAACGAAATTGCTACAAGGCACGGTACTTTCTGCTTGGGAGAATTAAACGAGTACAGCAAAATTAACTTGTATTTGCATGGCTGGACAATTTAATAACAGCAAGGACAACTGCAATTACTGGTAAGTCACAGACTGTGGCTAGAATATGTGTTTTCCCGGCAACAGATGTTCCTGTCATTTAATGAAAGCAGCCTGCTGTCCATCTCAAACTGGCGGGCCTTACAATTGACAGTCTTTTTTTGCAAGGATACAGACGTGAAGCACACAATGGGCTCGTCTCTCTCTTTCCCTCCTTCCTCCTCTTCATTGTCACAGCAATTTTTTGAAGGACATTTATTCATATGTGCAATTTTGTTGCCAAAATGAGGTAGGTGGCTACATATTTTTGATATTTAGCAACTCAAACAGTCTTTCCTGTCAAAAGCAATCCTGAATTCCCAAGCACACGCCAAGAAAGAATGACTCTATCTATCTATCTATCTAAGCATGCAGAATGCAAGTCTTTACATGACTGTGTGTAGCATATGTGCATGTCGCTCACAAACACGCACATATGCACAGACAAACTTTAACAGGATTTCTTCAAAGGCATTTCCAATTGATCTGCATAGATGTTTGATATTTGCCTCCTTGATGTCTGCACATAAATTTCACACATCTTTGCATTGATGTTTTCTTTTTTTGAAAAAAACTTTTTGCTCTCAGCATTGCATAAGTGTTTAATACTACCTGCCAACGCTTCTTTCTGAGAACAGTACCTATCTTGGTATGGTTTTCCCAGTAGTGATGTATGGAAGTAGGAGCTGGGCCATAAAGAAGGCTGATGCTTTTGAATTATGGTGCTGGAGGAGACTCTTGAGAGTCCCATGGACTGCAAGAAGATCAAACCTATCCATTCTGAAGGAAATCAACCTTGAGTGCTCACTGGAAGGACAGATCCTGAACCTGGGGCTCCAATACTTTGGCCACCTCAGGAGAAGAGAAGATTCCCTGGAAAAGACCCTGATGTTGGGAAAGACTGAGGGCACAAGGAGAAGGGGACGACAGAGGACGAGATGGTTGGTCAGTGTTCTTGAAGCTACCAAAATAAGTTTGACCAAACTGTGGGAGGCAGTGGAAGACAGGAGTGCCTGGTGTGCTCTTGTCCATTGGGTCACGAAGAGTTGGACACGACTAAACAACACAACAACAACAACAACAACAACAACAACAACAACAACAACACCTATCTTGGAGCTGGCATGCTCCAAGTCTTAGGTTACTCTTTGAATAACTTTGAACAAAAGTTCCAATAGCAAGGGTTCCAATAGCAAGGTTTCTTAAGAACCTTTAAGAAAAATTATTCATGCATTTAAAACATTCTAATTGAACGGACTATTCATGATTTTCAGATGAAACTCATAAATGTTCCTGTAGACTTTAAACTGAGTTGATGCCTGACTATAGATTGATGCCATAGTTAAATAATGTGGCAAATGTAGAGGTCACAAATGATCCAGGCCTCATTTGTACCAAAGAGATGTAGTTGCACCTTGAATTCAACACTGCCCTGGTAGCAGCTGAGTGACAGTCATGTGCTATCACAAGGATCTATTGTTCCCCTCCCCTCCCCGTGCATACAATTTAAAGCAGCGTTAAGGGCGGCAGATATTAATAAAGATCAAATTATGAAAAATGTTACACAGGTTGCAATGAAATAGTAAGTAGATGGTTCCTTGAAATTCTTCTGTTTGGATTAACAGATTATATCAATATGCAGAGTGTGGTGTTATTATGGCTTTTTGTTTAATTATCTTATGTGAAGTTTAAAAAGAGGGTTTAGAGTAGAGAGCAGTAAGCTTTCAGACAATCAGAGAAGCTTTTCAAACTGCTACTTTGGTTCTTCAGAAGACTAGGAATAGCTCTTATTAGAAACTAGTCTTTAGTTGCCCTTTACTTCAACTGAGGACCTGAAGTACCGTAGTTTAAGCACTGCCTTTCAGAAATGGTTAGAATATATTTCTTATTGAATCCATTCAGCTGATCTCGCACATGCTGGCAACCAGTTCAAACATTTAACAGTGACAACGGTCTTCATGAGAACTTTGCAGCTTAGATGTAAAACCCTGGAAGACTGCTTGTTTAAAAACGGCTTTCATGTCAAAATCTCCATGCAGGTGAGGAAGTAGGCTTTTAAGCCCGTTGTCTTCCTGATGTGCTACTTTTGTGCAGGCATAGATTCTGTGATATGGGATTGCCTTGAACTAGTGACCCCCACCTGCCTATCTGAGGTGGAATATGCTGTTTCACATGCCTTGTTCAATATTTGGACTGACTCTAAGACATCTTCTCCTGTGGGAATGCACAAAGAAGCCATTAAAATCCTGAGGTTGCAGAGGTGCAATGACCTTTATTAATTAAAAATCCAAAAGCATTGAATTGGTGTTCCTTTCTCTTCTGGGCTCTGTTTCAAAAAAAGACTATATAAAATAAAAATTAAAGCTTTTTTATTTTATTTTCAGTGTTTACCAATAACTGTTCATTGTGTTAGATTAGGTCTTAATCAATTGGTACATCTTTTTACACCCACCTGTTCCCCTGCTCATATGATAGCGTCTAGGGTTAGCAGACTTTATACATAATTTTAAAAGTTTTAAGCAGTAGCTAGGAGGAACTGCTAGGAGGAAAGCACATCAAAGTGCAAGTAGATAAATAGGTACTGCTCCAGTGGGAAGGTAAACGGCGTTTCCCTGCGCTGCTCTGGTTCACCAGAAGCGGTTTAGTCATGCAGGCCTCATGACCTGGAAGCTGTCTGCGGACAAACGCCAGCTCCCTCGGCCTATAGAGCAAGAGGAGCGCACAACCCCAGAGTCGTCCGCGACTGGACTTAACGGTCAGGGGTCCTTCACCTTTTAGGAGGAACTGAGAGTCAGTGACTTACATACACTGGAGCTAAGATGGAACAAACGGAAAAGAGCACATGCAACCAAGCCAGGAGAAAAAGAGAGTGAAAGGTTTGATCAGTGGTCAGCAAACTTTTTCAGTAGGGGGCCGGTCCACTGTCCCTCAGACCTTGTGGGGGGCTGGACTATATATTTTTTTTTGGGGGGGGGATGAACAAATTCCTATGCCCCACAAATAACCCAGAGATGCATTTTAAATAAAAGCACACATTCTACTCATGTAAAAACACCAGGCAGACCCCACAAATACAGTGGTACCTCGGGTTAAGAACTTAATCCGTTCCAGAGGTCTGTTCTTAACCTGAAACTGTTCTTAACATGAGACACCACTTTAGCTAATGGGGCCTCCCGCTGCCACCACACCGCCACCACATGATTGCTGTTCTCATCCTGAAGCAAAGTTCTTACCCCGAGGTACTACAGTATTTCTGGGTTTCTGGGTTAGCGGAGTCTGTAACCTGAAGCGTCTGTAACCTGAAGTGTCTGTAACCTGAGGTACCACTGTAACCCAGAGATGCATGTTAAATAAAAGTACACATTCTACTCATGTAAAAACACGCTGATTCCCAGACTGTCCGCGGACCAGATTTAGAAGGCGATTGGGCCGGATCCGGCCCCTGGGCCTTAGTTTGCCTACCCATGGGTTTGATCATTGCCAGAGTGTTATGCGAAGAAGAGAAGAAAAAGAGGAAATGGAAATGCTCTTGTTGGCACATGATTTAGATATAGAGCTTGGTTTCCCTATTTACTAGCATGCAGTCATGAAACAGGATAAGGAAAGCGGGACTTTGTATCTGAAGATATTGATGTTGGCAGCGGTAGGACAGTTCTTATGCCATTGTTAATGGACCAACACATGACTTCATTGAGCAGAAATTCACCATCCACCCTTCTGCAAATTACGGTACCCATGTTTGAACCAGGATCCAAGGAAACTAGTCTGGATAGGAACCTAGGAAGCTGCCTTAAACCAAGTAAATCCACTGGTCCTGATTTGGTTTCTACCTCAGCATTGTCTACACCCAAGATTATCTACCTTCTACCTTCTACCTTCAAGGCCCACTTGAGATGACTGAAAAATACTGAGGCCCACCAGTCACAAAACGGCGTTAGATGCAGGCACATTTTGGCAGCACCAGCTGGCAATTACTGACACCACTTTATGTTCTTATCTTATCCATCTTTGGAACTGCTAAATAATTTCCCACAATGTTTTTCATGCTGCAAGGAGTTCCGTACTTCAAATTTCCTTAAGCTAAGCATTTGCTCTGGGGGCACTGTGACTACACCTTCTCATTTTAGGCTGAATTTGCTGATCTAGAAACTCTGATGTGGAAGAAATATTTTCTTTTATATTTTCCCCACATGCCTCTCAAAAGTATGTTTTTCTCCATCTCCTTTAATTTCTTCTCTTGTTCTCGTTTCACACTCAATTCATACCTTATTGGTATCACCACCCAAGCTGCCAGTACCTTTTATCCCAAACCCCCTGATCCTTTTACATTCACTTCTTCCTCCCATAACAGATTTCCTCTTTTATCCTCTTCCTTTTTATTCCAATACACCATTATTTTTATTTTTATTTTCTTATTTATTATACCTTTTATCTCACTTTCTAATTGCCTTCAACACCTCCTCTGGCCCTTTGCTCTCAGCGGAGAGACACATGTCTTCCCTCCTCCCATTCCTGAACATCTCCATCTGCCAGCCTCCTTTACTAAGCTTGCAGGGAGTTGCTGGTGCTGAAACCAGCACAACAAAGGGCACAATACAGGTGGCTCATAACCAGAAGGTTGGTGATTCAAGCCCACCTAGGGATGGGTGTGAGTAGGATTCCTGCATTGTTTTTGTGCTGTATTTCTAGGCACAGGTCCACACTTTAAAGCTCCCTGTCCAACTGCTATATATTTTTTGCCCCAGTGGTTTCCCAACTGGAGAAAACTTGCTCTTTACTGCTGAATCAGAGCAAATGACTATCCGTGGAAAACCCGAATTGCTATTTGTTCTGATTCAGCATTAAAGAGCAGGTTTTCCTAGGGAAAGCGGTGGGGTAAAATAAAATAAAATAAACCACTTGGGCACAGACCAGCAAGACAAAAGGCAAATGTCGATGAGCCCAAAGATGTAGGGGGAGATAAAGGTAAGGTAAAGGACCCCTGGACGGTTAAGCCCAATCAAAGGCGACTATGGGGTTGCAGTGCTAATCTCGCTTTCAGGCCGTTTGCCCTCAGACAGCTTTCCAGGTCATGTGGCCAGCATGACTAAATCACTTCTGGTGCAACAGAACACCGTAACGGAAACCAGAATGCATGGAAACGCCGTTTACCTTCCCGCTGCAGCAGTACCCATTTATCTGCTTGCACTGGTGTGCTTTCGAACTGCTAGGTTGGCAGGAGCTGGGACAGAGCAACGGGAGCTCACTCCGCCACAGGGATTCAAACCGCCAACCTTCCGATTGGCAAGCCCAAGAGGCTCAGTGGTTTAGACCAAAGCGCCACACGCGTGGGGGAGGGGGATTAAGCAAGTGAGGAGACAGTGGGAAGGAGTGAAGAAAAGAGACTTAAGATTGGATAATAAAAACACTCTGTGTGTTTGTGTTTGTGTGTGTGTACACAAAACTAAACAAGGTTTGTGAAATCTTCCTCAGAAAGGGAAAGCCAGACAAGTCTTTGCCCAAATCGGGGGCCTGTTTAGATTGCTGAACAGGAAATTAGCAAACATCAACTTGTGCATATATTTCCATCATTTGACAAATTATGCAGAGACTGCCTGCTCCCAGTCTCCCCCTCGCCCCCACGAAAAGGCACTGTTTTGTTCCTGATTACATTTGACTTCTTGCTGAGCTGGAGACTTAAATAAATTGGCATAAACTTTGAAGAATAATTTCAGCTCATCATCAGTAAGCAAGCTCAGCTGAATGTGGCCGTTCCCTTAAAATAACCTAAATATAACTATACACACCAATAATGAAAAACATGGGTTACATCCACCCACACAAGTGTTCTAAACAGAATGCAGGGCTGAGATAGTAATCTATTCATAATATTGTTCTTGCCAAGCACCTTACATGGCTCTTATAGCTGCCATAAGCTTTAACAAAGTTGGTGGTGTCTCATAAAGTAAGAAATATAGATCTTTCCGTATTGCAGTGACACACAAATGCATTCATCAGTCCTTTAGCTAAGTGGGTCGTGCAGTGTTTGTCAAATGTTCTGTAAATTTAGTCTGCCTTTCAAACCCTACTACAACAGACAGCAAAAGAATTTTCTATGAGTACTACAAATGTGTATTTTTAAAGACGTAAGCAGTATTATTGGAACAGAATCTGAGTATGATATGGAGTAGGAAGAAATTCAATTTAGTTTGCATTTAAAGACAAACTTACCAAATTTGCATTTTCTGAAAAAATTATGCAAACTGAAACATAGCTAGCCTTTGAAATTTGCATTTATCTCACTTCTGCATGGTAGTTCTCCAGTCAAGTAATGTGTTAAAAAATGGTTATAGTAGGGTAAAATGAAGATAAAATGCATATATTGCATACAATAACATGCAAAAGTGAACATATTACATGCAATAGCATATAAAAATGCATTATATTTGAGCAAGCTGTTTTGCAAAAATGTATATCTACTAGGGAAAATTGCACACAAAAATGTGTATATTTGGATAAATGTACACTAAAATGCTGGTGAATATCCATGAGGGTTTAAAAAAAGAATCCCAAACTGGTATGGAAATGTGGAGAACTGGATATAATATTGGAAAAATGATAAAATGAGAGTAACAGATTCACCCATAAGGAGGGAGGGAGCAAGGGAGCCTGTTTCTATATCCTTGCAGTCACCTAAATTTCCTGCTGTGTCTGGCCACACCCTTAAAAACAATTGTCCTATAGACAATGACTATGCTTATGGATTTGGGGGCAACAGGTATAGGGAACACAAGAAGCTGTCTTGTATAGAGTAAAGCCCCGTATTATATACATCAGTATTACACAGAACATCTTGAAACTCCAGCAACCCCTGACTTCAAGATTTTATTATTCGCATTAATTTTAAAGCCTATTCTGCTGCTTTAGTTCTGTTGAATCCTCTTTTGTGTCTAGCATTTATCTTGTTAAATAATATAAAGTATTGGGGAAAAGGTGGGAATGATATTCCCCTGAACCTCCATCCTTTTCTTAAATTATACTGATGAGTGTATTTTTTTAAGGACAGAGTTCATTCACCATTGTCACACAGTCAAGGACAAGAAGACTCAAGAACTTATTAAAATGTTGCAATACACATGTTCTTTATTATTTTTCTCAAGAAGAAGTTAATTAAACAGAAGCGGTAAAGATTAATGAAAAAAACTTCAGTCTTCTTGTCATCAGTCAAGTTCAACATATGGCTCTCCATTCACATTACACCCAAAAAAGAGAGCCTTGGTAAAATAGTGATTAATATAGTAGATCGTGATGAGGATGAAATTAAAAGGCTGTGTTTGTTTTGGCTTGACTTGCAAGCAGAAGGTCCAAGGTTCAATCCCAAGCATCCCCAGGTGGGGTTTAGAGTGATGCCTGCCTGAAACCCTGAAGAGCTGCTGCCAGTCAGTTTATCATCATCATCATCATCATCATCGTTACCATCATTATCATTATTGGCAAGGATGGCATGAAGAAGTCAGGATCACTCTGTTGCTCAGCTTTGCAGCTGGTAGAAGCACAATATGAGCTTCCACTGGAAGTATGGGCATTGGTAGTCCCACAGGGTGCTCAGTACCACCCTATTTGTATCCTTGCTCCAACTGTGGGAGTAGACAGGAAGGCCTATTTTCCCCAACTGGTACCATACAGACATGGTCTTTAGCATCCTCCTTCCTTCAACTCATGAGTAGCCCCTCTGTGGCTTTATGCAGGTGGGCTCCACCCCCCACAAAACAGGGCAGGGAAGCCCTGAGGTCCACAAGCCAGAGAAGAAGAAGAAGAAGAAGAAGAAGAAGAAGAAGAAGAAGAAGAAGCAGCAGCAGCAGCAGCAGCTTCTATGGCCAGTGCCAGCCACATGGCAGTTGCAAGAGCCACCAGCCCCATAGCAGTGGATGACAAATTGTGCAGCAGATACTGCTTCCACCATAGGCCAGTGTAAGGGTCTCCTTCTCTATACTGCCCATAACTCTTCTATACAGGTTGTTTGGCCATTATCTTAGTGTATCCTTCACACTAGCAGTGTATCTTGAGCACTGGACTGCACCCTTTATTGCTGGCTTCTATACAATGCACATATTTTTTGTAGAATATTGCTGCTCTAGGTTTCCACATGGAGATGCTGAAGACTGGTGCAGAGAAAACTCCCACAAAATACTATCGACCATATGGAGAATAAGTGCATTGTACTTTTTCTCTGGGAGCACATCCTTGCTTCTGCTTCATGATCAAATGCATCAACATTTTCTGTGACAACCTTCTTATAGATTTCTCACCTAGCTTGAGAATGAGATCAAATAGTCAAAGAGGGAGAGAAGCGTTTCTCCAAAAATGTTCAAGTGCCACATTTTCTGCACTATTTGTCAGACAGTAGGAGGCAAGAGACAATATGTTGTCTTAATGTTGTGTCTTTTCCTCTCCTGTTCACTTCAGGTAACATACAAGCTGCCACTTTAAAATCTTGAACAACAGAATCATCTTCTGTTGTAAGCTAAAGGCATGTTTTCTAATAATGAATGGTTTGGAGGAAGAAGAAACATACTAAACCAGCAACAGAAGAGAGTTTCTGATTTGACCAATAGTGCAGTCACTGGAAATTCCCCCTTCCCTGATCACAGTTCAAATAACAGAGCATCTTATTAGATTTATAAACATCAAAAGTAATTCTTTCCTTGATGATGATGATGATAATCTTTTTGCTAATCAGTGCTTAAGAAATAAATGTGAAAAACATAATCTGGATCCTTTTGAATGAATAGCTATATAATTTCCCTTTACAAATCCTCAATAAGAGGATTTTTAAATGATAATAAAAATGTTGAGAAGAACATTATTGAATTTCTGCCTTCCATTTTCTTCATAAGTGTCTCACCTTATCCCTCAATAATCATTATTTGCCAAAGACATCTGCCAAAGTTTGGTTAAAATGCTTTAACTTCTAAACTTAGATTTGTAGCAGTAGCTGCAAATATTTATTTGTGCTTGTAACTACAAATATCTTAGTGCTTGAATTTTGAACTGAAACTAAACATATGTATCCAATGTACATAAAACAAACAAACAGATATATTCAACATTTGGTTTAGAACTGGGGGAAATGTGAAGTGCAGTCGTACCTCGGAAGTCAAACGGAATCTGTTCTAGAAGTCTGTTCGACCTCTAAAGCATCTGGAAACCAAGGCATGGCTTCCACATGCCTGGAAACCAAGGCATGTGGAACCCATGTCAGATGTTTGGGTTCCAAAGAACGTTTGCAAACTGGAACACTCACTACCGGGTTTGCGGCATTCAGGAGCCAAAACATTCGACTCGCAAGGTGTTTGATTTCCGAGGTACGACTGTGTATAATTTTTGCAGCCATTGTAAGGTTGAACAACACCAGGCTCCTGCATGCAGTGGAAGCATTCTGGACCGGTTCCTAAAATTGCAGAATAACTTACACAATAAAGCATGCATAGAGCCAGGAATCAGCAGGCTCTACTGTGAAGAGTGGAGGAGGGAGCCTGGTTCCTTCTTTGCTTCCTTCTTCCTTCCACCGTGAATGAAGCACATGCACACAAATACATGCAAATCTGTATGTGCATAGGTGGACATTGACTTGTGTGTGTGAATGTGTTTGTACAAATTCATGTGTGTGCTTTTAGAGAGCAGATGGGACAAAAGTGCAGGGATCATCTATTCTTATCCATCACCCAGCAATCCTATAGTCCCACACCAATGGGACTTTTGGGGAGATCTGCTGGTTTGAGTGAGGACCCTGCTTATGACTCTGCAAGTGCCCTAAAGCACTTAATAAATAATAATAATAATAATAATAATAATAATAATAATAATAATAATAATAATAATTTATTTATACCCCCCCAGTCAGAGTCGGGCTCAGGGCAGCTAACACCAAAAAAATTACACTAAAAACATAATGGGGGGGACCAATTTAAAATACGGGTTAAAATACAATTTAAAATGCAGCCTCATTTTAATAGAAGCCCACAGATCAAAACCATAAGGGGAAGCAATCATAAGGGTTGGACTGAGTCCAAACCAAAGACCAGGCAGAACAGCTCTGTCTTGCAGGCCCTGCAGAAAGATGTCAAGTCCCACAGGGCCCCAGTCTCTTGTGACAGAGCGTCCCAGCAAGTCAGGGCCAGTACTGAAAAGGCCCTGACCCTAGCTGAGACCAATCTAACCACCTTGCGAATTGGGACCTCCAAAGTGTTGTCATTTTGTGGACCTTAAGGTCCTCCACGGGGCATACCAGGAGAGTAGTATATGGGGAGGGAAGGGAAGAATAAATGGAAGGATGGGATCTGTCACAAAGTGAATTTTTGCATTTCACTATTCAGCTATCATTTCTTGCCAATAACAGGAGGATTCTGTTTTCACAACGGTTCACATCGCACCACAGCAATAAAACACGCCTGCTTAAATGATATGTTTACTACAAGAATTACTGTCATACTTGATTAACTAGCTCAGATAGTCTTTCTGTCTCCCGTATGCTTTGACACAGGCTGACAAGATTAGCCGTTTCCTTTAGCCTTCTCACATGGCTGAGCTGTTCAACCCAAACACACTCCCTACAATATTAGCTTTGCCAACGGCAGTCATTTTATTATGAGCACAACACTTTTAGTGACTGCCAGCGTTTAAACATAAAATGCAACAATCTTCTCTGAAAGTTATCATCCAATTCTGCAAGCCCCTGTCCAATATTGGTGGACAGATGTTTGATCTTCTCTCTCTCCAACTTGTGTATTTTCAATGCTAGGTGATGGCTTCCTTTTGTATAACTTTTTGTTGGGTTTTCACAAAAAATACAAATAAGCATACCATGACGTTCTTGTATCATATATACTTAACAAGATGAAGCATGTTATGTTTACTGTAACATTACAGACGTTTGGTTCATTATCTGTAGCAAGTGTATGCATCTTAGTTTGCAGACACACAAAAAAGAACAAAGGTGAAGCCCTTTTTAATCTGAATGAGACTGTTCTACTACTGCTAATTTGTAGCACACTGTTTTACTGGTTGATATATACAGTATGCAGTGGTCTGTGAGTTTGAACTAGGATTCTGAGCAGATACATGATATCCAATCACGTAGCACTTTCAGGGTTTGGTACAGGCTCTTAAATTCTGGGTTACGATTCGCAGCTTGGGAGTTTAGACAGCCAATCACATTGAGTGTGGGAGTGGCCCAGGTCTTCAAAAATACATATAAGCAGTTGCCATCAGCTCAATAAAGTCTCTTGTAATCACTATGTCTTGCCTCGTAGAAACCCATTTCACCGGTTGCTAATGTTTGTGTTTTATGTTTTTGTTATGTTTTATGAGCAATAGATCGCCTGTGCTTCCCATGAACCAGCATACTTGGACCACCTCTGCAGGCATCAAACTTCTCTGTGGGGCTAGCATGTCTGAAGTTGGCCTGTGCATGTAATATCCAACACACCTAGGCCTCAACTGCACATCAATGGCCTAGATGTTTTCTGGGGAATTAACTGCTGCTGTGCATTAGCTAATATGTACAAAGACTGACTGCCTGGATAGAGGTGGGTAGAGGTAGAGGATAGAGAGAACAGATAATCTCTCCTTCATCTTCACACAATAAGGCAGATCAGCTTGGAGAAGCCTGAACCAAGCCCAGTGTGAAATGTGTTATCAAAATAGTACAATTATAAATAGAGGATTCCTCATGGGTTGAGAAGGGAGCAACAATGGCAAGGAAGAAAATAAGCAGTCATGGAAAGGGTGAGAGAGAACTGAGAAAAGGGCACATCTCCTGTGAGAGCAGGATAATAATTTTCATTCAGAAGTATGCAATTCCAAAAAACATTTGAAGGGTGGGTAAGAGAGGTAATCCAGTTCTTCTATTTTCTCATACTGCAATACACATTGAATAGTAGTCATCCATGATAGGAATTTCCAAAAATTGTATTTTAATACCTTTTGAGTGCTTTAGTTGTCTCAACTTCAGATGCAATCAAAGAAAATGAAAGCCTGGTCCGCGTGTCACTTTAAACCACAAATTAAAACAAACTGTGATTTAAGATGAGGGATCACTTTGCTCCTTCCTTCAGCACTCTTGGGAAGGAATCGGAGAACAGACTTACTTTCTGTTGCATGCAGACCAACTCCTCCAGGTTTTTTTCCCCAAACCACAAGCAGTAAGTCAAAGTTTGCTCTATTGTTTCCTCCCCAGGGCTCTGAAGGAAGGAACTGTGGAGGAATGAAATGTGGGTTCATCTTGAATCATCCTTTATTTTAAACTAGGGTTTAAAGTGACATGCAAACCAGGGCCTATATGAATACAGAGAGAGAGGGAGGAGATAACTGCAGCAGATCACACTGTGAAAGGAAGATAAGCACTGTTCAATTCCAAATATGTCTTATTGCTTCAACAGTAAGAGCAGTCAATAGAGAACCTTCAAGGAAATCTGCAAACAGCTTCATTGACACACAGAAAATACCTGAGCTTGAGGACAGCAGCCTTAATTTTGCACAATAAAAGCATCAATAAAAACTTGGCATACATTTTGAGAAGATCTAGAAGTTTTAAAACTGCACTACTTTGTTCAAAAGGGACGCGGGTGGCGCTGTGAGTTAAACCTCAGAGCCTAGGACTTGCCGATCAGAAGGTCGGCGGTTCGAATCCCCATGACGGGGTGAGCTCCCATTGCTCTGTCCCTGCTCCTGCCAACCTAGCAGTTCAAAAGCAAGGAGTGCAAGTAGATAAATAGGTACTGCTCCAGCGGGAAGATAAACGGCATTTCCGTGTGCTCCTCTGGTTTGCCAAAAGCAGCTTAGTCATGCTGGCCACATGACCCGGAAGCTGTATGCCGGCTCCCTCGGCCAATAAAGCGAGATGAGCGCCACAACCCCAGAGTCGGTCACGACTGGACCTAATGATCAGGGGCCCCTTTACCTTTACTTTGTTCAAAGAACCTAAAGTGCATGAAATTATCAAACCAATCGGTGAGAACAGAAATTATTGGAATTTTTTAAAAAACTATTATCTAATTGTGTTAATATCACTCATATAACATTAATTTACGAGACTAAATTCAGCTAAATTACAGGCGCAGAAAACACTGAAGATGTTATGAAGAAAGCCAAACCACATCTGAAAAAGGTTGCCATTAAGATTCCAGAATCCGTCCATCATTAGTACTGGACAATTCAGAACAGGAACTAGCGTCAAGGTAAAAAGGCCAGAAGCAATATTTTGGAGAACATGTAGATTGGTAAAAAGATAATTGGAGATCTAGACTAGAAGTGCTGCAAGTGAATTGTACTGTAAATCATTTGGAATCACAAAGTTCCTGCTATGCCTATGAGAAGCTGAATTATCCTGTTTTGTATAGAAGACTAATCATCATTTATCAGCCGCATTGGGAAAGCTTTGCCCTGCAAGGTGGCACATAAGTACTTTAAATAAACAATGGAGTATATTTCCCGGGAGTGTGCAAATATTCCTGAAAAATCACATCTAATTGCAGAATAAACTTTTGAGAAAAACATTTTGAAGTCAAACAGTGTTTCTTTCATCTACGAATGCTTGAATGAGATATACCGCATTTTTCACTCTATAACACGCACCTGACCATAACATGCACATCGTTTTTAGAGGAGGAAAACAAGGGAAAAAACATTCTGAATGAAACAGTGGATGTATCATTTTTCTGCTTCATGCTGTGGCCACAGACATGTGATCTGATGGTGAATTTGGGGTGACCCAATGCAAAAAACCTGAGAATCCCTGTGGATCCATGCTTTGTAACCACGTTTTTGCACCATTGCAGCCCCAGGCAACAGTGGGTGCGTGATTTTTGGGGGGCAGGCTGTAGCCATGGACATGCTATGTGCTCTGATGGTGAATTTGGGCTGACCCAATGCAAAGATCCTGAGGATCCATGTGGATCCATGTTTTGTACGTTTTTGCACCATTGCAGCCCCAGGCAACAGTGGGTGCGTGATTTTTGGGGGGCAGGCTGTAGCCATGGACATGCTATGTGATCTGATGGTGAATTTGGGGTGACCCAATGCAAAGATCCTGAGGATCCATGTGGATCCATGCTTTTTAACCACATTTTAAGTGGGGAGGGAAGGAAAAACACAGAACGGACAAGGAGCACGAGAGGGGTGTGCAGAGAAGCAGCTGGCTAAGAATGCAGGAGAGGGGTATAACGGGAGGGAGGAAAGGAAGGCAAAAGTTTTCCCTCACCTACCCACCCAAGCCAGCCATCCATCTCTCTCTCTCTCTCTCTCTCTCCCTCCTGCATGTTTTCAGCAGCACGGAGCACAGAGATGACACTCTGCTTTCCCCTCTGCTTGCCTGGAGGGGAGGGGCTTTCCTTGCTCTTTGTTCCGTTTGAGCAAACACAGCAAGGAAACAGAGATGGGTGGGCAGTAAGACCCTGAGGCAGAATGCAGGAAAGCAGCCGCTTCCTCTTTTCAGGTTTCCCTTTGTGCGATTTGATTTTTGCCTGATTTTTTTTGCCTCCCCTCACGCCATTTGGCTCCAGGGACCACACATTCGCTCAATAACACGCACAGACATTTCCCCTTCCTTTTTAGGAGAAAAAATCTGCGTGTTATAGAAGGAAAAATACGGTATGTGGATTTCTGCACATTATCTGAATTTCACATTTAAAAATTGAAGAAGCCTCACATACATTTCAAATTATTTGGGCTTCAATAATGATGGTAGTAAATGCTTTTAACAAGGCAAACACCATGTACAGTAGTGCCTTAGTTTAAGAACTTAATTCATTCTGGAGGTCCGTTCTTAACCTGAAACTGTTCTTAACCTGAAGTACCACTTTAGCTAATGGGGCCTGCTGCTGCCGCCGCGCCACCAGAACACGATTTCTGTTCTCATCCTGAAGCAAAGTTCTTAACCCGAGGTAATATTTCTGGGCTAGTGGAGTCTGTAACCTGAAGCGTATGTAACCCGAGGTACCTTTAGATACATGTAGCTTTCCCCCCATTAAAGTGCTGGTGGTCTGAAGGAAATTCAGACAGCATCCTTGTTAAAAGTAAAACAAGTCTGAGTCAATGGTCAGTGCTCGGATGAGAAACCACCTGAGAACCCTATGTATTTTGCCCCAAGCTCCTTGGAAGGAAAGAAGACTAGAAATATACTTTACCAAAACAATAAAATGGCATTAAATCTGTGAGGCAGGCTGCGGCTCATTCGTGCAGCAGGACTGGGAATAACAAATACACATGTGTGGGTTGAAACAGGCCCAAACTTCACTTTGGTTTCTACAGCATGTAAGCAGAGTAGGCATGGCAGTAAGGTAAAGATTGGGTCTTCATTCCATTTGGGCACCACTGTCCGGCAACACAGTGGTTCTGGGAGATGGAAGGAGGGGCTATGACTTCCCCAGCCAATTCTCATGACCCACCAGTCTTCCCACCCATCCTCAATGCTAGTGGAAGGGCCAGTACTTGTAGCAGTCAGCCCTTGCTCCCTCAGTCACCCAGTGCAATCCCAGAAGCCCAGCTTACACCATGTTGGGCATTAACACTGGCCAGCTCCCATGGATACTTTCCGACCAACTATGGACAATGAGTATTCCAGCATCAATGACTTTCTATGCCCCGTTTCAGTATTCTGAGATCACAACTAATTTTACCTTGTCGTTATTACATTTATATCCCACCTTCTGGAACCAGGAGCTCAAGATGGCATACATGGCTTCCCTCCACCTTCCCTATTTTATCCTTACAACAACCCTGTGATGTAGGTTAGGCTGTGAGGCAGTGACTGGCCCGAGGCCACCCACTGAGATTTCCCCCTTCATCATAAAATCTGTATGTCATTAGTACATGAGAAAGGTCAGGAACAGAAACATTTTCATTATAGCCAAGGAAGGCTGTGCAA
The DNA here is from genome assembly GCF_951804945.1 of Podarcis cretensis. Classification (NCBI taxonomy): domain Eukaryota; kingdom Metazoa; phylum Chordata; class Lepidosauria; order Squamata; family Lacertidae; genus Podarcis; species Podarcis cretensis. Next base: position 99,881,458 of record NC_137172.1, read on the forward strand.
GAAAGAGACTTTTATTCAGAATCCATCTGGTTTCAAAGAATGTGACAAGAGAATCAGTACCAATGAATCTCATTAATCTAATCATCACACTACAGGAAACAAGAATGCTAAACGGCAGCAGGGTGTAATTAACTTCAACCAGTATTTTTTTATTTTATTTTTTTGAGGGGGGAGTTTAATTAGGAAGCAAGCTGCCATGTTGTTGATGACTACATTTAAAGATCTGACATCCTGTCCAAAAGTGGGGATATGTCCTGAGCACATTCACCTGGTGCTATACCAGCTACACTGGCTCCCAGTGGAGTACAGGATCAGGTTTAAGGTGCTGGTTTTAACCTTTAAAGCCCTATACGGCCTAGGACCCTCATACCTACGGGACCGCCTCTCCTGGTATGTCCCACGGAGGACCTTAAGGTCTTCAAATAAAAACATCTTGGAGGTCCCGGGCCACAGAGAGGTTAGGCTGGCCTCAACCAGAGCCAGGGCTTTTTCGGCTGTGGCCCCGATCTGGTGGAACGCTCTGTCACAAGAGACTAGGGCCCTGCGGGACTTGACATCTTTCCGCAGGGCCTGCAAGACAGAGCTGTTCCACCAGGCCTTTGGTCAGGGCGCAGCCTGACCCCCTCCTTTGGCGATCCTCGTAGAACTCTGGCCCAGTGGTTGCCATTTGATTTTGAATTGATTTTAGAATACTGATTTAAGAATGCTGTGTTACTTTTATTGCTGTTAGCCACTCTGAGCCCGGCTTCGGCTGGGGAGGGCGGGATATAAATAAATTATTATTATTATTATTATTATTATTATTATTATTATTATCAAAAGAGCACACTCACAGCAGCTCCTACGGTGCCCTGGATACACTTGCATGCAAACATGCTTCTAGCATCCAGGCAGCTGTTCCCAGGTCTATGCCCTATGGAGTGGTAGCAGCAACAGTGGGTCCACGCCTCCCTCCACACCCCGCCTCTCATCTGGTGGGGTGTGCACATGCAACCTGAGGCTTCTCCTACATGGAAGCCATCATTGCTCTTTCCTCTTCAAGCCCTTTCAGGATCTAGGAGACAGTGGGGCAGAGGGTGGCAGAGATTCAACAGACCTATCCCTGGCCTGAACAGCCTCTTCCTCCATCTCCAACATGTCCTCTGTGTGCCCCTTCTTTCTCAGACTGTTCTGACCCTTCCTCTTTTGCCCACCCTGGCTCCTTCCTCACAGGCGGAGCCAAACCACATAAATTGCTGTCCTTCTCTCCCAGATCAATTTCTTGCCCCCTTGCATCCACCACACATTCATCAGGGCCCTAACAAGGGAACAAGTGACAATAATGTCAGGCAGCAATCACTCCAGCAGCTTCAGAACATCCTCTCCGAAAGGTAAAAAACAGTATTATTATTTAAGAAATCCATATACTTTCCTCCACAAAGTTACCTGAACTTACACTTAGTTTAGCACTTCCAGAGTGCTACAAAGTTTGATTTTTTATAAAATAATTTGCAACTACTCTTTGTGAGCTAGCTCTTCGGAGCAAGACGCAGTCTAAAATGGCATTCACAACACCCGCCCCCCTTACATCGGCTTCAGACACATGTAAATAAAATCAAGATTGCTTTTCTGCCATTTTATACCTCATATCTAAAGAAAGAAACACCAGCTGGTACAAAAATGAATGCAACCTCAGGCGACAACTTAAGAAAGAATGAAAGAATTGGCTACTTGCCATAACTAGTTACTGCCACAGCGGGAACTTGATTCAAACTGTCAACAAGTACATTCGCTCTCCTCTACTCCCAAGGGATGCATACTTTATAAAGATCTGATAGCATAATCAAACTGTTTTAGAATTCAAAACCAACTCCGTATGAACTGCTTCCCATCTATGATAGCATTTTCACTGCATTTGCTTATGCTGGTGTAAAATAGCTTGTTCTGCTAATCTACCTAATAAATAAGTTAGAGGGAAAGCAAATTTGTAAAGAACATTCCAAAGTACAGCACATTAATATGAGTGTCCATGAATTTCATCTTTACTAGCAATAACTCTGTAACATTATTGGGCAAAAAAAGGGGGATATAAACCACTCACACACTTGGCTGACAAGGTCAAGCCGTAGAGCACAAAACAATAGAAAGCATTTTGTTTTAGCTTATTTAACAGCTCTTAGACCTATCACAACGATCTTCATATATAAATGTGCAAATGAAAACTGCAGGCCTCCCTGTTACCTGTTCCTTTTTGTGCTTAAAGTAATATTAGCCATAATATTACATCACGAGTAATATTAAAAATATATTAAATATTAAATATTAAATTTATTAAATATTAAAAAATTAAAGTTTATCTTCAGAAATATTGTAAAATTAAGGAATGTTAGAAAGATGTTGGAATAGAATTACCTGGTTTTAGCAGTAAGATAAATTATTAAGATAAAAACAAAGCTGGAAAGGATTTGCTGAAATATCTAACTGAATTAGAATACAAAAATGGAAGGTGTGAGGAGGTCAAGGAAGTAAGTGAACGAAAGCAAGCAATGTAAAGGTTGGATTTTTTTTTCAATTGTCTGTATTTTTTCTGTCCTTTCTATTTTTCTTTTTTTCTTTTTCTTTTTTCTCTTTGTAATCTTTAAAATATGAATAAATATCATTTAAAAAAATAAAAATAAAGTAATATTAGCCATAATATTACATCACGAGTGATCCGTTTTTAATTCTGCTTAATTCCTACTCTGGTGGTCGATTCATTGGATGAAAAGTATAAGCAAACATTCTGGAGTCCCAGGAGAGGGACCTCCATTCAAAATTTCATACCTGAAGAAGAAGAAGAAGAGTTTGTATTTGATATCCCGCTTTATCACTACCCGAAGGAGTCTCAAAGCGGCTAACATTCTCCTTTCCCTTCCTCCCCCACAACAAGTGAGGCTAAGAGACTTCAAAGAAGTGTGACTGGCCCAAGGTCACCCAGCAGCTGCATGTGGAGGAGCGGAGACATGAACCCGGTTCCCCAGATTACGAGACTACCGCTCTTAACCACTACACCACACTAAGGGAATGCCCCCATAGTGATATAGAGTGCAAGCTTTGCAGACAGATGGTCCCAGGTTTAATCACTGGAATTTCCAAGTGAGCTTGGAAAAGCTTCCTTTGAAAAGTCCTCAGTCAGCATAGGCAATACTGGGATGTTGTTGTTTAGTCGTTTAGTCGTGTCCAACTCTTCGTGACCCCATGGACCAGAGCAACACGTCGAGAACACTATCCAACCATCTCATCCTCTGTCGTCCCCTTCTCCTTGTGCCCTCAATCTTTCCCAAAATCAGGGTCTTTCCCAGGGAGTCTTCTCTTCTCATGAGGTGGCCAAAGTATTAGAGCCTCAGCTTCATGATCTGTCCTTCCAGTGAGCACTCAGGGCTGATTTCCTTAAGAATGGATAGGTTTGATCTTCTTGCAGTCCATGGGACTCTCAAGAGTCTCCTCCAGCACCGTAATTCAAAAAATACTAGGATAGATAGCTCAATAGTCTGAATCAGTATAAGACAGCTTCCTATATTCCTATGTTATGGGGATTAAAATGGCAATTTTAGTAAGATCTGTTATTTTGTTAGCATATAATACAGCATACGAGGTATTTCCTACATTGCTCATAAGAATGAATATTTCCAGACTAACATACTATTCATATCCTCCACATTTTCAAATGAGCGTGCAGAATGGCCAGTGCTGATGCACTTGCATCAACACTGTGGTTAGGCACAGTGTTGATGCGCATTTGTCTCAGCATTCAGCAGCAGAACATGAGTGGGTGGAGAAACAATGGAGCCCTCCCAGCTGTATTTGCCAGGGCACAAAAGGGACAAAGAGGTGAAGCACTGGGTTGGTGATGTCCCAGAGGAGCACAAACATCTGCAGGGTACAGAAATCGCTCCCCTGACCTCACCAAATACCTCACCTGTGGCAGTGGGTGGCTGCATCACCATATCTCAGCTGGGACCACTGCCACCTCCACCAGCCTCATGTGTCCCTGTGTCATTCTATGCTGAGGGCAGAAGGAAGCTTAAGGTCTAGGGGAGTCAGGGAAACCACAACTCCTCATCAAAGCAATCTCCCTGTACGGGGTTTTTCCTTCTTCCCAAAGTCATGCATAATGCAACAAAAACTAGTGAGCCAGACCACTGAAGTGAGCAAGCAAAATCACTTTAAAAGTATTTTTAAAAATACCATAAAGGGCTGTGACTGGTACTGTCCTGCCAGGAAAATCCCTAAATTTTGCTTGAGTTCCAATGATGTCACAGAGAAACTCTCTTCAGGTATTACCAAGCAGGGTTATCTAAAAAAGGTAAAGATAAAGGGACCTCTGACCATTAGGTCCAGTCGTGACCAATGGAGCTCATCTCGCTTTATCTAGGGTTGCCATATTTCAAAAAGTAAAAACCAGGACACCCCAAAGTTGTTGAGCTTTTTTTCCCTTTTCTTTCACAAAACCACAGTTTTCCGATTAACTTGCCTAAGATCCAGGACAAAGCGCCACATGGACATATGGCAGCCCTAAGGTTATCAGGTGAGGCAGGAAGCAGGAATGAATGTGCTTCCCAACTCATGGAGGCTAATTGCATAAAGCTCCCTCTATGTGTGGAAGCTCCCTGCATTTTATAATGCTGGAACATCAGGATTCTAAAACATACCATCACCATCATCATCATACCCCGTCTATCTGGCTGGGTTGTCCCAGCCACTCTGGGCGGCTTCCAACACATATAAAAACATAATAGAATGTCAACCATAAAAAACTTCCCAATACAGGGCTGCCTCCAGGTGTCTTCTAAAAGTTGTGTAGTTCTTTATCTCCTTGACATCGAATGGGTGGGTGTTCCACAGGGAGGGCACCACTACCGAGAAGGCCCTGTGCTTGGTTCCCTGTAACCGCCAGAAGACCCTCGGAGAAGGACCTCAGTGTTCGGGCTGAACAATGGGGATATACGGGGCTTCAGGTATACAGGGCTGAGGCCGTGTTAAAGTTAAAAAGCAATGAAGACAAGAGGGTTGGGTGGAGCCAACATGCTCATCCCTGCAGCTCCTCCCCACCCCCACATAACAACACACCTTGATAATGCCTTAAGAGGGTTGAAGTTAACAAGTGTTTTGACTCCTTAGCAAAAAGGGTCACATGGCAACATATTTTGAAAAATATTTTAAAAATAAAATATAGTGGGGAAAACATCTGTGTTGGCAATTCTAAAGGAAGAAAAAACAGATCTCAGTAACTGCAGTGTACACCTGATTATAAAGAGTGTGGAGGTACTGCATAATGTAAAATTCAAAATAAAATAAAAATGACTGACTGGACATTTTTTAAGCTAAGGAAATTAAATCACTTTCCACAAGTGCAAGGTCATTTAAACCCACTACAGGTGCTGTTAATGAATCTCTTAGAAAGTAAACCTGTCAGGCCGTATCTGATAAAGTAAATACCTTCTGTTAGATGACTGGCAAAATAAAACACCCCGTGATATTATTAAGAAATGACAATTTAGGCAAGCAATTTTATTCCATTTTAGACATTGGACTTAATTAAACTGGTGAAGTCATGAAGTCAGTCATGACCCAGCCTAAGTATAATATAATCTTATCTGAAAAGCATGAAATGGTTCTGACTATATCCATTACCTCACTTCTTGACATCTATTATAGCCGTTCAATAACCTAATTACTAAAAATTAGATTGCAGAAGACAAAGTACAGTGAAAACTAGCGCTACGTGAATGAACAGAATTTCAAGAAATTATTATTTGGCTGTCCCGTTTACTCGCATCAAGAGGATGGAGATGCTATACAGATAACTAATAATTATTAAAATTCTTGAACCACTTCTTTCAATTAAACTTTTCCTCAAAGTTAGTAGTGGAGCGCTACAGTGTTATAAAACAGACCCAACATACTCCTAATGGGATGCAAGTCAGTGGGAGCAATACTACCCAAAGACAAGAATGTAGGACATATTTTTGCCTTCAGTGCAGAAATAGCCTCAACTATAACATTTTGCTTTTTAAAAAAACTAAACTATTTTTCTGGAATATTTATTTCCTGCCCGCTAAGGGTCCCTGACACACAGATGGTGCGGAGAAAGGAGATGAACAGTTTCACCCCCACCACAATCCAGTTTGGCCACAGCAACTGAGAGAACTTCCCAAGTGCTCTCAAGATGAAGTGAAACTGGAAAACAAGTGAGAACCAGTATTTCCAGGTCTCACAAGATTTCAGAGCAAAATCCGAGTGGGTGGGCTGGGATATAAGGCCCCAACCCAAAGCGGATTGGCCTAATTCCAGGCAGTATGACCCATCCACCCTCTTATAAGGGTTACACCAGTGTAGCATTGGAGATGATCTCTAAAAGAATGAGGACCTTCACATGATGTTCTAGGAGGATGAATATCGGAAGTCCTTTGGGTTTTTGTGGGCCATGTATAGCGCTGCATGAGATCTAGTGTGCCAGGAAAAATGTGGACATCAAAACTGATTTATCATGGAGGTTCCACAAGTCATCACAAGAGGAACTTTCTATGAGTAGAATACTAATATTATCAGTTATAGGACCCTAAAATGGCAATGGGTTGAATAAGGTCAGTGCACTCAGAATAGCCACTATGAGAAGTAAACAACTTCCATAGATCACAGCAGCTGGCATGCAGGCCCAGGACCTAGCACTGTGCATGCCCAAACCACTATATGAAGGATAGGGATTACATCATATAATGAGAGTGTGGTGCAGTGTGGAATATTAGCTTTGGACAATGCTCTGCTTTGAAGATGTGTGGTCCCCCTGCCCCCAAGAAACTATGGTGCTTATCACCATGCACCTTAGCAAACTGTCTGAGAGCTTCTATGAGTGACAGCTTCTATGGATGACAGTCCAAACTGGAGAGAAATATTGCCCAACAGTTGACAATGCGGAGAAGGTTCATGCCCAGCTACAACCTTGACAATCCTTTAAAAGCCAATGAACAGTCCATGAAACAGGTCATTTGGGTTTAGCACCTCCTTAGGGCCATATCACTTAGAATAACATCCAACACATTGGATTGATAAATTATTCCATTAGTCACCAAACTAGTGAGATTTAGGCTTGGTCTGATTAAGAGTTATTCATCTATACTAGAATTATAGTGTTAGAACTTAGCCTTTCTAACTAATCTATATAATGAATGATCCCCAAATAGGTAATTAAAATAGATATTTTAAATGAATTCTGATTTTATACAGTAATTTTAACTGGGTTTTTAAAAATTGTGTTTCTTGTATAGTGCTTAGAGATTATTGTAATTAAAGTGGCATATAAATTGTCAAAATAATAAATAGTTTTACAGTTACCATACTCTCATTTTGTTTATCACAGATCACATGTCTTTAGCTACTGAGTAATCTTCCTAGACCCAGTATTTCAGTCTGAAATTCTGAATTCTTTTTTCAAACACATGGCTCAAACTCTGAGCAGTCATGATAGTCTCATTGTCACAAACGCTGCTGCATGGGCACACGGAAGCATAGCCTGAATTAATGAGAGCTTAAAACGTGAAAGAACCGACATCAAAGAGGGTTGCAGCACCTGAAAGACTAGCAAAAGTATTTGTATCAAGAGCTTTCATGGGCCAGTGCTCGATTCATCAAATGCATGAAGTGGTTGCTGTCATGGAACCAATCAACTGAGAAAGATTTGGATGTGTCCTTTTCAACAAGCCTTGCATATTCTGACTTGGAACTACTTGTTTGGGCTTAACCACAGAGCTTTATCTGCTGCCACCAGACTCGTAAGAACTACAGCTTTTCAAAAGCTAGAGCTCTTCTTTAGAAACCTATCTTAGGAAGAAATATTCCTATGGTCTAGCGATGGTGCTAAAGGATTCAGCTATGAAGTTCCCAAACCAAGTTCACCTCTGCAAACGGTGGTCTTAAGCAAGTCACTTTCTACCCAAGCCTCAGTCCCCACCCACCCCAAAATGGAAATGTGGGGAATAATTATACCTGACCCAGGATTGCAACTAGATTTTGCGTGTGAGGTACTTTGAACACTTTGAGCAAATGTTAAATATTACATTTCAGTACAGTGGTGCCCCGCAAGATGAATGCCTCGCAAGACGGAAAACCTGCTAGACGAAAGGGTTTTCCGTTTTGGAGGTGCTTCGCAAAACGAATTTCCTGTGGGCTTGCTTCGCAAGACGAAAATGTCTTGCGAGTTCCTGCGTTTTTTTTCCCCTTCCCCCCTTTTTCTAAGCCGCTAAGCCGCTTATCTGCTTATCCGCTAAGCTGATAAACCGCTAAAAGCCGCTAAAAGCCGCTAAAAGCCGCTAAAAGCGCTAATAGCGCTAATCCGCTAAGCCGTCAATGGGCTTGCTTCGCAAGACGAAAAAACCGCTAGACGAAGAGACTCGTGGAACGGATTAATTTCGTCTTGCGAGGCACCACTGTATAGATCTTGGACATAACCCAGACACACCCTGTATGTGCCACCCTGGTGAGACAATGTGCAGGCAGGTAGGGTCTCAGCCGGTGTACCAGATGAAGTTGGTAGACAGACAGCCCAGACACAGCATTGACCTGCACCTCCATGGACAGCTGTGAGTCCAAAATGACCCCCAGGCTGCACACCTGGTCATTTAGGGGCATAGTTACCCCATTCAGGACGAGGGATTCCCCCACACCTGCCTGCCCCCTACTTCTGTCTTGTCAGGATTCAACCTCATTCCACTGACCCCCCCCCCAACTGCCTCCAGACACCCACACAGGACATTTAGAACACTCTAAAGGAATGCACTCATTTCACACGCTAGTAAGGTTATGCTTAAAATTCTACAAGGAAAGCTCAAGCAGTATGTGGACCGAGAACACCCAGAAGTGCAAGCTGGATTTAGAAGAGGCAGAGGAACCAGAGACCAAATTGCAAATATGCGCTGGATTATGGAGAAAGCTAGAGAGTTCCAGAAAGACATTTACTTCTGCTTCATTGACTATGCAAAAGCCTTTGACTGTGTCGACCATGGCAAACTATGGCAAGTTCTTAAAGAAATGGGAGTGCCTGATCACCTCATCTGTCTCCTGAGAAATCTCTATGTGGGACAAGAAGCTACAGTTAGAACTGGATATGGAACAACTGATTGGTTCAAAATTGGGAAAGGAGTACAACAAGGCTGCATTTTGTCTCCCTGCTTATTTAACTTATATGCAGAATTCATCATGCGAAAGGCTGGGCTGGATGAATCCCTAGCCGGAATTAAGATTGCCGGAAGAAATATCAACAACCACAGATATGCAGATGACACAACCTTGATGGCAGAAAGTGAGGAGGAATTAAAGAACCTTTTATTGAGGGTGAAAGAGGAGAGTGCAAAATATGGTCTGAAGCTCAACATCAAAAAAAACGAAGATCATGGCCACTGGTCCCATCACCTCCTGGCAAATAGAAGGGGAAGAAATGGAGGCAGTGAGAGATTTTACTTTCTTGGGCTCCATGATCACTGCAGATGGTGACAGCAGCCACGAAATTAAAAGACGCCTGCTTCTTGGGAGAAGGGCAATGACAGGCCTAGACAGCATCTTGAGAAGTAGAGACATCACCTTGCCAACAAAGGTTCGTATAGTTAAAGCTATGGTTTTCCCAGTAGTGATGTATGGAAGTGAGAGCTGGACCATAAAGAAGGCTGATCGCCAAAGAATTGATGCTTTTGAATTATGGTGCTGGAGGAGACTCTTGAGAGTCCCATGGACTGCAAGAAGATCAAACCTCTCCATTCTGAGGGAAATCAGCCCTGAGTGCTCACTGGAAGGACAGATTGTGAAGCTGAGGCTCCAGTACTTTGGCCACCTCATGAGAAGAGAAGACTCCCTGGAAAAGACCCTGATGTTGGGAAAGATGGAGGGCACAAGGAGAAGGGGGCGACAGAGGACGAGATGGTTGGATAGTGTTTTCGAGGTTACCAGCATGAGTCTGACCAAACTGCGGGAGGCAGTGGAGGACAGGCGTGCCTGGCGTTCTCTGGTCCATGGGGTCACGAAGAGTCGGACACGACTAAACGACTAAACAACAACAACAAAGGAATGTCGTCAAGACTGGTGGAAGGTGACGACTGAACATTTGACAAGCACACACCTCTTGAAGGCCCCAAACAAGTGATATCCTGTCAAAAGAAAAGTGGGTTATTAATTGCAGTCACACTCTCTACTCTGCTATACCGCAGTTCCAATAAAATAAAATAAAATGGTGCTCTTTGGCTCAAACAGGGATTTTCCATCATAGTAACCTACGTGTGCAGACTTATAGATGGCACAGAGAAATGGAGGGAGGGATCACGATTACTTTCTTCATGAGCTTGATAGATTTCTGCTTCATCCAGCTACATCTGGTGCTTGCGATAGAACCACTGCTATGGAAAATGTCACTGTTAGTCTATCGCAACAACAACAAAACACCAAAACGGCAGCAAATGAAATGAAACAAAAGCCAAGTGTCTTATGGCACCTTAAAGAGAAACCAACATACTGTTCCTTATGCTTTCTTAGGTCAAAGGCAACACATTGAACATCAGATGAAATGGGATCTGGCCCACGTACCTTTATGACACAGTAAGTCTGTTAGCCTTTAAGGTGCCCCAGACATCTATTTGTGTGCGTATTTTACTGCAACAAACTAAAAGACTACACCTGTAAAATAAAATTATTAGCATGTGATCCTCAACAATTTCATCTTCACTATCCGTTTTCCTAGCCACTCTGAACATCTGCAGCATGTTTCTGAAAATTCATTTTAACTGTTTCGTGAGCGGCCTTCAGTTCCCAGAAATCAAGAGGGACCAAATCTAAGCCCACAAGGAATCAAAAGACAGTGTTCCATTCATAATGCACAATATATAGTCAGAAATCTTATTTGAGTTTTAAAATTGAGTTTGAAATTGAGTTTTAATTTCTCCATGTTTAAATTAATTTGTTATTGCTTTTAATTTTTATACACTCTTTTTTTTAATGCTCTGTATGTTTTTGGCTTTGTGAGCAGCTCAAAGAACTCCTGTTGGTGGCTAGGCACATGCAGAAAACAAACAAATTAAGCCCCTTAAAAATCATCCTGCTTATATATTTATATTTATATTTTCTCATTTATGGTAACAAAAAGATTTACAATGTTGATCCTTTTTAAAAAAAAAGCTAGTGTAAGTGTTGTCTGTGAGGAAAATATTAAAAAAGGTAAAGGTACCCCTGCCCGTACGGGCCAGTCTTGACAGACTCTGGGGTTGTGCGCCCATCTCACTTAAGAGGCCAGGGGCCAGCGCTGTCCGGAGACACTTCCGGGTCACATGGCCAGCGTGACATCGCTGCTCTGGCGAGCCAGAGCCGCACACGGAAACGCCGTTTACCTTCCCGCTGGTAAGCGGTCCCTATTTATCTACTTGCACCCGGAGGTGCTTTCGAACTGCTAGGTTGGCAGGCGCTGGGACCGAGCAGCGGGAGCGCACCCCGCCGCAAGGATTCGAACCGCCGACCTTTCGATCGGCAAGTCCTAGGTGCTGAGGCTTTAACCCACAGCGCCACCTGCGTCCTGAGGAAAATATTACTTTTGCTCAAATTACCAGTGGTGATCTCAGAATTCTTTGGTCAGGCATGTTAGTATAATATTGGCATGGTTTGGTGAAAATACCTATTTGTTGTGGTCTCCAAGTACCAGGAAAGCTGAGTTTTACTATAAGATGCCTAGGTAGAGCCAGCCCAATGAAAATGGGGATTCAACCATTGTTTCAACAGTTAGAATTGTCAGTAGGGTTGGAATAACACTTGTGGTTTAATGGTGAATTTTGGACACAACGGAGAGGTAAAAGATTTGGACTACAGTACTATAAAAAATGCAGGAGGAAATCATTAACAATAGGACCCACAAAGGGGAGATTCTTTGGAATCTTGTTTCTGTGTTGTATGTTGGATATGTGACTGTAAAGTTTTAATCTGAAAAACCAAATAAATAAATTTGTTTTGAAAATGGGGATTCAAATTACTTCCCCTTTTCCCTGCCTGAAATGTAATAGGCAAGCTGGGCTGTAAGTGTACTTCAGGTGCCCATTTCAAAGGCTAGGTGCATTAAAAGAAAAAAGAAAAAGTGAAATGCAACATATAGCTGCTGCTTGCTTTTCTATTCAATTATTCAATTCAACATGACCTTCAAGAGGCATAGGCAGTGGTGAACAATTATTCTTATGGGAGAGCAATTCTAAGAAGGTCACAGAGGGTTGTGAGTCTAGCCCACTGCACCAGAAGTGGTCTGCAAGCTTTGCCCATTTACTGTTTCCTCCACACAGCTCTCTCGCCTCCAGACAGGCCCCTTGGAGAGCAAATGTTATCCCTTGAGAGGGCTGATCCTCAAGACAGTTTACTGAAGCAATGCTGCTTGTTTCAGGTCTTCCAATGACTGAAAGTACACTTACATTATTAATGTCTCTAGGATTTATAAAATGCTTGTCTGCAATTCAGTCACTTGATTTTAGGAAGCATTTTGGAGGCTTTACCGCACCTCTGCAAAATTAACATGGCGTTCAGTGATGTGAAAGCAAAGAATATAAGAAAACTAAGGTAGTTGGAGTTGGAGAGGCCATAAGTGCCATAAGTAAAGATAACTGTTTTTGTTTGTTTTGTTTTCTTGTGGGGAGGGGATCATGCTAGCCTCTGTAATCCCTAACTTCACAGTACTACTGCATGCTCAGTAGTACAGTAAGCACCTCGGATTAAGTACTTAATTCATTCCGGAGGTCCGTTCTTAATCTGAAACTGTTCTTCACGTGAAGCGCCACTTTAGCTAATGGGGCCTCCTGCTGCTGCCGCGCCGCCAGAGCACAATTTCTGTTCTCATCCTGAAGCAAAGTTCTTAACCCGAAGTACTATTTCTGGGTTAGCGGAGTCTGTAACTTGAAGCATATGTAACCTGAAGTGTATGTAACCCGAGGTACCACTGTAGTGTAAAAGTGATTCCAGTTTCATTCCTAGTCAAAAAGTCCATTTCCTCAACCAGAATTTTGTTAATGCTGTGTAATTTTAAAGGAAAAATAATTTCAGCTGAAATGAGAATACTTGCTTCCCTGAAAACGCTATAAGATGCTTTCTGCAACATTTGTTTTCCCCCACAAAGCTTCATTAAACCTTGGATAATGAGTTTTGTGTCTTGCTTCCATATAATATAGTGCGATGCAGACTGCTCATATGCAATTTTTGCTCTCTTGTGCTCCCAGAAGGTACCCTGCTATTCAGGACCACTGTCTAACCATATTGATGTATCAGATGCTGCAATAATTAATCATTTTTACAGTGATCAGTCAGGCAAACGGTGGTATAAAATTAGCAGAACAGTAATAATGGCACAAGCCATTCGTAGTCACATATTGCAAAATATCAACAAGTTACAAATGAATACCAAGGTTTGCCAGCCAGAGCTAATCCTGAATGTCTACTGACCTACAGCTACCACCCACTGAATAAGACACTAAAAGCACAAATAGCAACTCTATGTAATTTTCATTACATGGCTGATTTATTTTAAGATAATGTAACTTTTGTAAGACATCAGATCTTGCAATGGATTGTAAACTGAACAATGGCAACGTGCTTTTTTCATATGGGGGCTACCAGACAACATGGGAGTGTTTCCAGTGTTCCACATACATATTTCTGTCATGGCTAAAAATTGGCCGCTGTTTCTTTAATGCAGCATGAGTCAGTGGCCTACAATGACTCATGCAACCTTTCACCAAATTGTACCTGTATATATAGAGTGGTCAATGTTAGTGTTGAGTGTAGGTTGGTTGGATGGTAGAAAGCTGGTTGTGTTTGGTGTGTGTAAAAGCTGTTGGCCGTGGTTGGAAAAGAAGACTTTTAAAGAATAAAAGCAGCAATACTCTGCAAGAATACTCTTTCTCAAAGACTCTTTTGTGCCAACTAAGGTCTGAGGACTAAGCAAAGGAGTAAAAAAGGAAGTCAGAACCATTTCTTTTACAAACACTGACAATTTCCACTGGTACAACAGGACTCTGTTTCCTCTCCTCTCCCTGCCCACCCCCAAAATCGGTTATGCAAAGTTCCCCAAGCCCCTGGAGCTGATTTTGAGGGTGTGTGGGCAGCTGGAGGAGACAGGAGAGGGAGAGGAAGCTCTGTTGTGCGCATGGAAGTCGCATTGCGCTGGTGGAGATGGGCCATTGGATTGATCCAGCAGGTTCATCTAGTACAGTATTGTGCTCTCAGAGTGGCCAACTTTGGATGCAGGCCTAGGTGTTCATTCTGGAAGAGCTACACTTTCCTTACTCACTTTTAAAGAAGCACCTACAAGGTCCCATCAGCAAATCAATACTCTCCTGGGTTTTTTCTTGTGGTTCTCACATGTTCTGCCTCTGTGTGTTCTTGCAAAAGTAGAAACAGCTCTCTGCTTAAGCAATTCTGCAGAACTGGCTCCAAGGTTTTTGTTTTTTTCAGATGCCCACAACAAGCTGCCTTCAGTGGGCTCTTCTCCCTTGTCTGTGGGTTCCCTATCCACTGGCAATGCCTATTCATTGACAGAAGCAGCAGCCACCCGCCACATTCATAAACCAAAGCACCAGTGATTCTATGTGAACAAGGTCATCATTCTGTCTTGTGCCCCTACGATGGGCAGCTGAAGCTTGTCTGGCAAGTGTTACTTCTAATGGAAATGCTACTTGGACACCTGTCTCCCTGCCCATAATGGCAAGGAGGCCCAGCAGTGGTGCTAAGCAGAGTTCAAGGCCTGCATGTTTGAACTTGCCGGCGCCACCATTTTAATTCTGGCACCAAAGCGTGTTCTCCTTCATGGAGAGCACGGGTTGAGGTGGAGTTAACCAGACATCCCCTGTTGCTGGGCAAGTTGGTTTGGTTGGCCAAAGTATGATTGTACTCTCCTCAGGTTGGTGAGGAGAGTTTGGTGTTGCCAATTTTGACTGACAGCCTGGGTCCCTGCGCGCAGCGTTGAGCTTCCTCACCTGCCCACCCTCCCTAATTTTAGGGTGTTTGTTGCGTTTGACCTTGCTATGCCTGTCATGGGGTCATCTGCTTTGGGGGCAGGGGCCTGGTAGGAATTTTGTCCATTTGGCTGATTGGCTGGTGCCATTTGGTTTTTGCCTTGTTGTTGTTGTTTAGTTGTTTAGTCATGTCTGACTCTTCGTGACCCCATGGACCAGAGCACTCCAGGCACTCCTGTCTTCCACTGCCTCCCGCAGTTTGGTCAAACTCATGCTGGTAGCTTCGAGAACACTATCCAACCATCTCGTCCTCTGTCGTCCCTTTCTCCTTTGCCCTCCATCTTTCCCAACATCAGGGTCTTTTCCAGGGAGTCTTCTCTTCTCATGAGGTGGCCAAAGTATTGGAGTCTCAGCTTCAGGATCTGTCCTTCCAGTGAGCACTCAGGGCTGATTTCCTTACTCCATGGACAAAGACAACAGGCCTGCAATCCTACACACCTAAAATAAAGTCCATTTGAGTTCAATGCAATTTACTTTTACTTCTCAACAAAGGCTGCAATCCTTTAAAAACACTTATTTAGAAGTAAATCCTTGTGATTCTAATGGGCTTACTATTGAATAAACATGGTTAGGCTCATGCTATAAATTGGCAATTCATATGTGAAACTAAAAGAATACTTTGTTGGTTCATCTCTCTTGATTGTTTCACCAGATGAGCAAAGACACAAGTGTTCAAAATGTCCTCTTGCAAACCAGCTTTTAGCTGTCTAAGCCCTGAATACATACATAAAATCTTAAGATGCAATCTCCTAAACTCAAAGCCTGACAACTATTCCATTGTGATATAATGCTTTAAATTGGATCCATATGCTTGCAAATACCTTTCTGCAATCAATCGAATATGCCATATGTTAACAAATGCATATAACTTGATGCATGCTCTGCCTCCCTGAGTTACAAGCACGCAACTCCAAATTTCAGTTGATGGTAATATAAATTCAAAATTTCCATTAACACATTTCACCATACCAGTACTGGCCAAAAGCAACACCAAACAGGAACACAAGAATAACCACAGTAAATTTATTGTTTTTCTTTTCATACTTTAAATACAATAGGGCCTTAAATTTACACCAGCTAAAAATTGTATGTTCTCCATTTGTGTTTCAATATCATTGTATTTAAAGTTTATGTAAAGGGTGTGCCTATATTGTCAGAGATAACACAGCAATAGACAGTAGAAAGGGATAGCGGAATGGTATGCAAAAATGTGTTACCTACACATTAAAAAATAATTGTGGCAACAGTAAAATATTTTCTACAAAAATAATATTTTATGGAATTTGAAGGTTGCTTTTAAAAATTCACCTCTTTTAACTTGGTATGTTGTCAGAGACGCAAATTATGCATCCTAGCAGGCTATATACAACACACCAAGCCCCTTCTCAAAACACCTAGCGGACTGCAGTGCCTATTTAGAATGTTTTATATGTCCTCAGGGATGGGAAAAATCTTTTTCCCCAGCTAGTTATTCTTTCATATGCTTTTATCCAAAAATCCATACCATGTTAATCTGCAAAAAATATATATTTTAAATGTCTTTATTTCAAAATATGTATCTAATATGTTTAATATGTTTGATATGTATTTAAGATGTACGTTTTCTCTCAAAATACAAACTTCAATGCCTATTTTGAAACATTTAACTTGCTGGGAACTGTATCACAACCTTTGGAAAAGTGCAGGATCTGGTGGAAAGCTATGTTTGTTCTGCACATTAGCCTCGAATCAGAGTAGACCCACTGAAACTAATAACTAAGGGCTCATCACCACTTCCACTTGTTCCACGCCTAGAAAGCTATTATGTATGAGAAAGTTTGTTGAGCTAATTGCAAAGCTCTAAACAGGTGATCTTCTTTTATTCCACCCATTTGGTCACAAAAACATACCATACTCTATATAGAAAATAAAAATAAAGCATGTATACATTAATATGAAATTGCCATAAAGCATATTACCTGTCTAAATAAAAGGCTTGGGGGATTCTAGTCGGCACTACTCCGATATAACACAAAACAACTGGGTTTTTCTATTGATTTTCCTGCCCAGAAACTTTTCTCCCTAAATGTTACAAATGCATTTTTTGTCCCCACTACAATCCAAGCTTCACAAGAGATGATAAATGAGATAATATTGATTAGATTGTGCTAAAGAGCCCCTGCATTTCAAGGTTATATCCTTTGGAGAGTTAGTAAATCTCATTATAGAAATCTGCCTGCTGACATATATGAATAAAGAGAGGGGCAAAAGAATTCCACCATGAAAGCCATGCTATTCTTGAGATGGAAAGCTCAGCACAATACAGAAGCAAATATTGAAACCATGGAGGCAGCAATGTCAGTCTATTTATTTTGGTTTTTTTATTTGGGGGTTTGATTTTTAGTCAATGTTATGACTCCCATTACAATGTTATCCTCCCATTACATAAGTTGCAGTTCTCACTCAGGGCCACCAGTATGTAAATGAAGGATTGAAAACTGTCGCTCCTGATTGGTTAGCTAGTTGTGAGTTGTTACTGTTTCAAGTTACTTAGTATTATATAAAGCAGCCAGCTAGGCTGCAGCCAGTCTGATTCCAGGAGCAGTTCTAAATGCTGCAATAAAGAGCTGTGAATCCAACAGAGTTGTGTCCTTCTTCCATCTCTTCCACTATTCAACAGTCAATACCTTTATTTACTTTTTGTGGAAAGATACTGCAGCAAAACATTTTTATATGTTGGATTACTTGCAGTTTTGTTTTGTTTTGGACAACTAAATAGTCCTCTGTTCTCTTTTTAATTATTATTTTGTACTGTTTTTAAATGGGTTTTTTTATGTTTTATTGTATACTTATTGCTGTACCCTCCCATTACATCTAATGTGATAGTGGTGCACATGTCTTTCCAAAATACACTGGCAAAATATTGCCCCTTATCGGACTCCTTTCCTTTTCTCACTTAAGTATCAATTCTCTCTTGCTGTGTTGTTGTTATTGTTGTTTAGTTGTTTAGTTGTTTGGTCATTTGGTCATGTCCGACTCTTCATGACCCCATGGACCAGAGCACACCAGGCACTCCTCTCTTCCGTTGCCTCCCACAGTTTGGTCAAATTCATGTTAGTAGCTTCGAGAACACTGTCCAAACATCTCATCCTCTGTCGTCCCCTTCTCCTTGTGCCCTCAATCTTTCCCAGCCTCAGGGTCTTTTCCGGGGAGCTCCTGGAACTCTTCCTCTCTTGCTGTGGCTGACTGCAAACTTTATAAGCTGTCGCATTCAAAGAGGATGTGGCAGTAATATAAGCCTCCCACTGCAGGGTGATCTCCTGAAACAAACCTCTGCATTAATCAAATAAATAAAACCAAAACTAATCACCTGGAATTTTAACCCAGATGATTTTATTGTGCAGAAAGGTCTCCTGGCTACTAGAAATGAAATAATGTAATGTTCCTTTGGAGGTTTTATTTATTTATTTAGAAATTAATTGTTTTACAAGACTAATGAAAACAAGATTGTAGAAAAAGAGATTACTTTCGTAAGGCATTACTCTGAGCGAAAGAAGGAGAAACTCTATGTCACAAGCTCAGTCACCCCCAAATTTAAAAAAAAAAAAACCAACAACAAAAACAGCGCATTGTGGAGGAGACTTCTTATAGAGTGGTATAGCAATGGAAGCAAAGAACTGCATTTTCCTCTGTCAAAGCTTTCGCACAAAAAACCCCAAAACCAAATCTGTGTTACCCTAGCTGTTTTACTCACAATGCGACTTCAACCCTGAGTTTCACCAGGACTGTTATCTTTTTAGATAAAACAAAATAAAAAAATTCCTTCCAGTAGCACCTTAAAGACCAACTAAGTTAGTTCTTGGTATGAGCTTTCGTGTGCATGCACACTTCTTCAGATACCAGCCTAAGTCTGTCTTGTTTTACAGTGCAATCAAGTGAACTGAATTCAGTGGAACTCACTCCCAGAAAAGTGTGTTCAGTCTCGCAGCCTTAAGGTAATCTTTTTATCTGCTTTTTATATGTGTGGCTGCTTTATTTATGCAACCCCCAAGCTTAACAAAGTGTTGGTGCTGACCTTTAAAGCCCTAAACGGCCTCAGTCCAGTATACCTGAAGGAGCGTCTCCACCCCCATCGTTCAGCCCGGACACTTAGGTCCAGCTCCGAGGGTCTTCTGGGGGTTCCCTCACTGTGAGAAGCAAAGTTACAGGGAACCAGGCAGAGGGCTTTCTCAGTAGTGCCCCCCCCCCCATGGAGCACCCTCCCATCAGATGTCAAAGAAATAAACAACTATCTGACTTTTAGAAGACATCTGAAGGCAGCCATGTTTAGGGAAGCTTTTAACATTTGATGAATCATTGTATTTTAATATTCTGCTGGAAGCTGCCCAGAGTAGCTGGGGAAACCCAGCCAGATGAACGGGGTATAAATAATAAATTATCATCATCATCCTCAATTTTTTAATACTTTATCATTGTACTATTTTATTTGCCCCCCAGGTGATTGTACAATATGGTGATGCACTGTTTAATGTCATTAAGACTTGCATGCAACTATGAAACAACACCAAAATATGAAAATAATAATTGGCAAAATTAGCATCATTTGTTTTTGTTTTTTTAAAGTTCACATTGTCCTTTTGGCTAGCTGAACTACTTCCTCACAGAAATCATTTAGGAATCAGTTAGCTGCTGCAATTGACTTAAAATAGTTATTTCCTACTATGAAATAAAATATTAGTCCCAGTTGTGGCATTTGATACTTGCTGACACTCATTACTAGCCCACTGTTTGCTCTAAGCCAAATTGAGCGATACTGGTAAAATACAGACCTGGAGCAAAGAAGCAGAAGACTGGGGACAGATTCCACAAACCCCCATAAATTAGGAATAGCTTTCTGATGTGCTGAGAGTTTAGGGGTGTAAAGGTAATTCAGTGAGGTCAACAATGGGCCCAGTACTCTGCCGTTTGCCAAGTTTCAAAAACTTACCTATCATAAATGCCTACAAGGGATGAGATTTCCTGGCAGTTTGTACTAGAAGTACAAAACAGCAGGATTCTGTAATGCTTGTTGTGGGATTATCAGGGTTAAAAAGAAAAAAAATGAAGCTAATTTCACTAGCTTCCTAAAGAGCCCAGAAAGAAGTCTTTAATTGGAAGCTAACTGAATTTAGTATCGTAGAGTTGAAAGGGACCTCAAGGGCCACCTAGAAACCAGACAACTATACCGAAAGTTTTTTTGCTAGCATATCAGACCCTCTGAAGGTTAAATCATTTCTTCTTAACAAACAAGCAAAACCAGGGGCTCTGTTCAGAATTGTCTTTCAAACCATAAAAAAGCCAAAAAATAATACTACCACCTGACAATCAGTCAGATAATAAAGCCAAGGGAGACAGATGCATAGCACAAGTTACTTCAAGCAAAAACGGAAAGCTTATTGAAAAGTATTTTTGATTATGGTATAATTTCCAGAATTTAATGGGGCAAAGAGATGCACCATTCTGCAGAAATAATGAACAGCTATAATGAATTAGTAACAAACGTGTTTTTTCGTGCAGCGGCGGCGGCGGCTAGTTTCTTCAGTCTGGAACACTACAGTCTTCCTGGACGAGTCACACATGGGCCAGATTCTGCCACCCACCCTCCACCTTCAAAACATCTTAGCTGGAGAGACGGTGCAGCCGTCTCAAGTTGAATAACCACACATTCTACTTCTCATATTGCTGAAAACATCCCTCCCCTGTGGGGGAATGGGACGTCAACCTAGAGTCCTCTCTATTACTGAAGACTAAAACAACCAAAAACATGTGGTGATGGGTTGGACAGATGTGTGCTCAAGAGCCTGGACAGGATGGATGGATGAGATTTATTTCTATATTTTGAGGACTCATCTACATGACATTCACTCATGTCAGACTGAGGGAGGAGAGAATGTGCCCTCTGGGCCAGCCTGTGAGATCCCTGCCTCCTCAGAAGACCCAGCCCTAGAAGAGCATGTGATTCAAACTCCCCTCCTGTGTGAAGAGGTTGTATTACTGTCTTCAGGCGCTGAGGGCTCTGGCTCCTAAAATAGGTTGTACCTCTTTAAGAGTAGAGTGTCCACACCACCCAGCTATTCAGGTCTACTGGTTCTTGGAACATCCCAGTCTACCTTGCAGCCTAGGTGCCACTTGGAACAAGCCAGAGTGTTATCCTCCTTGCATGTTTGCGACTTGGGACTTTGACCTCAGCTTTCCTTCACCTTGCATACCTGGACTAACCCTCTGGTTTGTCTGACCTTAAATATGTAGGCATCTCTGGTATGAAGTATCACTGTCCCTCAGCTTTTCAGGTTGTTGTATAATATCCATTTCCATCACATATCTGATTTAGCTCAGATATGGCTTAATCTCAAGGCGGATTACTGTGTGATCTGCACGTAAATTAGTGAATAAGTTAACAAGAAAAAGAACCTGCCTCACACTGGTTTGATAAGACACATATACTGCAAAATGTTTTATAAATAGAACAGATTATCATCAATCAATACATGGGAAGGTGTGAAGACAACTACTTTAAAATCCAGATACTTAAACTTGTTACTTCTGCACCATACAAAATGTGTTTTTTCCCCACAACAATGTATTTATTAGATGGATCCTAAAAGAATATATGATGATGATGTAAACTGTATCTTCCCATATCATTTATCCAAAACACCTTAACTCTGCACCACCTCTCAGCAACAAAAACATTTTTTTCAGACTCTGCAAGAGATGCAAGCTCTTTCTTATTCTTGTGAAAGGCGTAGGGGGTTTGAACTTGCTCAGCTGGCATGCAGAAAGCTATTATGAAACTAATTTGAAGTTGAATTCAATGAAAATAGTTGCTTAGATCCTCCAGCAGCTTAACCTGCACAAATTGTACTCATTTCTGTTGGTCTTGTACAGATGCAAAAATCTGAGGATTTGACTAATGTAAACTCTCATTGTTGGGGAAAAGGCTTCCTGCAGTCTTCATTTTTGTGTATGAGGCAGCAGGATTGGCTGTCAGTGATTATAGAGACACCGGCAGTCCTGTATCTACATTTTTGCAAGAGAACACTAGCTACAGCAACCTTCACCTTGCACAAAGAAATATCCTAAATTGCCATCCGTTTTCAACCTACATTAGCTAGCATTTAAAACTAATTGATATTCACACTTTAAGAACAGGGCTTTCAAATTTAAAGCTCTGCAATAATGTGCCTTATGCCAAAGCATATCTATTGCATTTATCTAAGGTTCTAATTTATCTGTATATGTTTCCATTTATATTGGGAGGAGAGGGGCTGTTACATAATTTGGAATACTTGATCAGAGGAAAGGTCCACATAGATCTTTCTTTCCTAAAGCAGTGTACCAACGCTGCAAATAGTTACTACCACATTTATAAAGTAGGAGTGGGGTTTACAGCTTCCTGGATCTCCTGCTTAACTGGATCCTCCACAAGCCATGTATGAGAATTAGCTACAGTGTTTCATTGCTGAAGAAAGGGATTAGGCTCCAAAGCACTCTTTGCATCCTAAAATAGAGGGAGAAAGGAATCACAGATAATGGATGATTTGGGGAGGCTCAAGCTGCAATCATATTGTGTAGACTTTCCTGGAAATAAGCCGCATCTAATGCAGTGATGCTTGGACCATCTAGTCCAGCATCATCTCACAGTGGCCTGTAGGAAGCCTGCAAGCTGGACATGAGTGCAACACCACTCTGACCAGTGGCGGAGCCATTATGAAACGAAGGAAACTTAAACTTTGGGGTCCCAATTCACAAAGGCGCCCCAGAAGTGACTTTAGCCAACATTGCTTTAAACTTTGGGTCTACTAGACCCAATTTGAGTCGCACGACTTGAAAACTATAGGACATAGACAATTTATATTCTTGGAGGTAACTGGTTATCTTGACCCATCTGAGTCTGGGATAGTTTTGGAAGAGACTCAGCCTTGGTCACCCTAATGGATTACCCTCTTCGAGAGAGGGGCAGTGGGAGTACAACTTTTTTTGCTCTTGCTTGATCTATCAGCAGTTTTCAATACCGTTAACCACAGTGTCCTCCTGGACAGTCTCCATCAGTTGGGAGTTAGTAGCACTGTTTTAAATGTAAAGGTAAAGGGACCCCCGACCATTAGGTCCAGTCGTGGCTGACTCTGGGGTTGCGGCACTCATCTCGCTTTATTGGCCAAGGGAGCTGGCGTACAGCTTCCGGGTCATGTGGCCAGCATTACTAAGCCGCTTCTGGCGAACCAGAGCAGCACAGAGAAATGCTGTTTACCTTCCCGCCAGAGTGGTACCTATTTATCTGCTTGCACTTAGACATGCTTTCAAACTGCTAGGTTGGCAGGAGCAGGGACCAAGCAATGGGAGCTCACCCCATTGCGGGGATTCAAACCGCCAACCTTCTGATCGGCAAGTCTTAGGCTCTGTGGTTTAACCCACAGCACCACCCACGTCCCAGCACTGTTTTACAATAGTTCAAATCTTAGTTATGGAGCCCATTTGAGAGAATGGCATTGAGAGATTATGTATCTAACCTCTGTCACTTGTGCTATGGGGTGCCATATAGAAATATTTAAATTCTATTTAATATATGCCTACAGGTGCCTACTTTAACAACTATATGAAGTCACTAGAGGTGGATGTTGTGGTGTTAGGGGCATGGCACTGTGATTACACCCAGCTCTGTTGCATCTGAGGTTGCATTCACAAGGCAATTTACTTTATTTCCACAATGTTTTCCTTACTGCTTTTCCCCCACATTATATTTGAGCTTTCATGTGATGTAAAAGCCACTTCAGGAACAATCGTGGAATATTGCCCAAGTTTAGCACACACTTTCACATTATTTGCAAATGGGATTTTTTCCCCCCTGGAAGCAAATGACAAGGAAATGAGCACTAAACTAGCATTCAGCTTGCACATGATAGTTCCAGAAGTGGCTTTTATGCTGTGTGTGAAAACAGCCTGAAAATGTAATACTGTTTTGAACCGATGCCTGGATGCAGTGTTAGGCTACATGAAGGCCCAAAAAATAGAATTGATCTTGGAAAAAATGGAGACTCTGTGATGAGTTGGGGACTCTACAAGCTCCTGACATGATTGCATTGCCCCTGAAGCAACAGGTAAATAGTTTGTACTTATTAGCAAACAAGATCAGTTCACCAACTATGCCCTTTCCTGGACAGGGCTTGTTTTGCCAATATGATTCATATATTAGTGACCTCACCACTGGACTGGAGTAGAGTAATGCAGTCTTAGAATCATAAAAATTGTAGAGTTACCTGGTCACCTAGTCAAAACCTCTGAAACGCAATAATCTTTTGCCCAATGTGTGTTTTGAACCCAGAACCCTGAGATTAAGAGTCTCATGCTCTACCAACTGAGCTATCCCAGGTCTTTGTAGGGGTTCAACTGAAAGTGCTCTGGAAAACGCAGCTGTTGCAGAACACTGAGGCCAGATTGTTGAGTGGAGGACCTGGACTCATATTGCTGAGAGATCAGAACTAGCTGCTGATTAGCTACTGGGCTATGTTGAAGATTTGTTACTCACATACAAAGCCCTGAACAACTCGAGACCAGACTACCTGCAACAGCGCCTGTCCCTGTATAGCCCTGCAAGGTCACTTGGATCATCTGGGGAAATTTTACTCATAGCATTATACCCTACAGAATATCCAGGGTGATCACATGGAAATGGGCATTTTCTGTCATTGCCTCTGTACTCTGGAATGCCCTTCCCCCTGCCAGACTTGAAGTCTCATTTAGCAATTACTTCAGATGCATTGTTAAGACATCTTTTTCCTCCAAGTATTCCCTGACATATAAGATTGAGCTCTGTTATCACTAAATTTCTGACTTTGGTCGTACTGTTCTAGTGTTTGTATTTCTGTACGACACTAACCAATTTAAATATTAAGCAGTTTAAAAACGCTTTGGAATGAATAAATAAAATAAACATTTTGCCCAATACAGACAAAACTTTAGGTTGAGCTGATGCTATTCTGTACTTTTCTGTGATAACAGCTGTAACGTATGGGAAAAGGTGTTAGCAAAACTGCAAGAGTCTCATTCATGTAAACATATTAGCATTCTACTGTATGTAAATGCCCAAGCCCTGAATCAAACTGAGCCCTGGGAATTGCACAAGAAGAGATTTTATGTAAGTCACTCTCTAGAACCAACAGACTGTTTAGGCACACCCACAACGAGAACATGTTTTTCAAAAACTATATTTAATAGTTAAGAAGGCATGTACTTTACTCTTCAACAGTGTTGCCTAATGGACTCTTCCATGACTATTTTGCATATTTTTACATTCCATACAGGATCTATTCACCAGTCTTCTACACATATGAAAATCAAGAAGGATTCATAAATCTACACCCACTTTAAACACAACAGAAACACTTTCCAGGGCATACCTTCACCAAACTGATGCCTTCCTAATTATTTGGTGTTAGCTGGCTGATGTGGTTTGTAATCCAAAACAGCTGAAGGGCACCAGGTTTTCAAAAACTCTGGGCTCCTCCAGGAGGAAGGGCAATATATAAATTAAATATATATAATATATACACATATGCATGCACATACACACACATTTTCCATTCATGCTTTTCTTGACTTTATAAAGTTAATGAAGCTTATAAAAGACGACAGGATATTTACTGATTCCATTAACAATAATTCAAAAATTCCCATCTTGTTGAATGTCAAGTAGGTAAGAATAGCTCTGTTTGCAGAAAATATTAGCATGGCGTTTAAAGAGCAACTCACTTTTTCAAAAATTGACATATTTGAAAAGCTGACAAGGCAAGCAGGCAATTAACTTCAAACAACAATAATTAAGAGTGATAAAGGGAGTAATTACTATTTTCATCTATATCTAGCGAACATCATGCACTGCATTTGTTATAAGTCTTGCTACTAGCAGTGCAATAAAGATTATTTAGCCACTTTAAAAAGAATAGTGATATGTATCTATGATATGTTCCTGTGACATCTGATGGGTACATGCAAAGTTCCTTTTAACATAGCTGAAACAAAAATTGAAGAATACATAACTGCTTTCATGGATTTGGACACATAGTAACATTAAATAACCATCAAGTCTAAGTATTGTTTATTAATAAATAATAAACAGAGCATTTTGCTTGTAAAGAATTTTAATGTGTTCATCACAACATGGTGGTTTTGTCTTATGATTAACCAAGGTCAGAATCCTTGCACCAGGACATACTCATTTTATTTAAAGTAGCCCATACAGCTTGCTCTATTTAAAAATTTACAGTGCCAAGGCTTAATGGACTAATTTTACCTTAGTAACTGATCTGATAAATGATAAAATAACAAATGTGAGCAACAGCATATGGAATCCTCCCAACACTTTGCAACTAACGGTGCCTATCTCATATTTCCTGCACAGGGCACAATCAAAACCACTGATCACTGAACTGAGCCATCATGCCATAACACATAAAACAAATGTCATATAGAACCTAGAGATATTGGGTGATATCCAACATTCACTTGTGATCAGAGCAGGTCCATTGGTTTCAGTTGTTTCACTGATTCTATGACTTACTAGGATTATCATCCAATTCTGATGTAGCACACTTTGGACCCCATGTCTCTCTAGTTTTAAGCCAAACAATACTGTTCATTCAACAAACTATTGGTCTAAGTATGTTGGGGAATGGGATATTTAGATAGAGACATGCTGTCTCAGAACAGATGAGGGATCTTTAGGAATTGGTTCCTGCACCATTGGCTCAGTAGCATGTGTTGCATGTTCACTAAAAGGATCAGGGAGGAGGTGATGGAAAAGATCTTTACCTGAGAACTTGGGAAAGCCATTGCCAGTTAGAGTAGACAATATGGAAGTAATAAACAAATAGTCTGAATTGGTATAAGGCAGCTTCCTACATTCCTAAGTGATACTCCTCTGCAATTTCAGAATTATGGTCCAAAAAGTTGCCACAACCGGCCAACAGTACATGGAACACTGACAATTCCCAAAACTAATTATTACAGTTCAAGCCAGAGACACAGATGATGGTAGGGTTATGACTACTTAGCCCCTAATTAAATCAATTGACTAAGTGCATCCTACTGTGCTATTGTGGAACTAATATATCTAAACTACAGTGGTACCTTGGTTTAAGAACAGTCCGGTTTAAGAACTATTCGGTTTACAAACTCTGCAAAACCGGAAATAGGGTCCCGGTTTGAGAACTTTACCTTGGAGGATACCGGTGGCGGGAGGCCTCATTAGGAAAAGCACGGCTCGGTTTACGAATGGTTTTGGTTTAAGAACAGACTTTCGGAACGGATTAAGTTTGTAAACCGAAGTACCACTGTACTTGTTAAGGGGGCTCTGTCTTCCCCATCTGTTTACTCAGCATTCAGTTTTACTGTCTAGAATTTTAAAACTTTTATTTGAGTAAAAGAGATATATCAATTATTTTGAAGAGTTGTATGTATGGGGCAAGAGAGATCATTTCACCAGCAATTTGACCTGAATATGGATTCTCTTTCACTTTGCTCCAAATGCACAGGAGTAAACCATAAGGGAACATCATATGACCCCAAAAACCATCCTTTTCTTCATCCCACTTATTCTCCTTACCACTATTCAAAAATCCTGAGAAGCTGCACATCCTGTGAAAGAACTGGAGGGTGTAAGGAAGCAGAGAGCTAAAAATGAACTGCATTTGAAAGGCTGATATACAGGTTGTTGTTGTTGTTTTAAAGAGAGGAACTCATTCAACTAAGACTGTAATCTTCACCCCACTTATCTGGAAGTAAGCTCCGTTTAATAAAATAGGATTTACTTCTGAGCAGCCATGGTTACGCTTGTGCTGTTATTAGGAACAAGCATCACTGGAGCCAATGGGAGTGACCTCCGAAGGAGCAGGACCATCCTCTTTAGGTCTACTCAGAAGTAAAACCCATTAAGTTCAACAGGGCTTGCTTCCAGGTATTCTTGTGGACAGGACTGCAGCCATGGGCATAGCCAGGACTTATATAAGGGGGGGGGGGGAGAGAGACCATAGCTGTCAACTTTTTCCCTTTCTTGAGAGGAATCCTATTCAGAATAAGGAAATTTCCCTTTAAAAAAGGGAAAAGTTGATAGCTATGGGGGGAGGGAGGTAGCCAGGATTTATGTTGTGGGTGCAAAACACCCACCTGTCATCATCCTCTGTCTGGCTCTGTCTAGCAGACTCGGAATGAAATGTCTCAACAACAGTTATTTCAAATTATTTCTTTAGACCCCCCCCCCAAAAAAAGCACTCAGAAAAATCTGTCAAAATCTTTCTACAGTTTCTACTTTTAGTTATTTTTATTTATTTATTCACTGGGGGTGGGGAGTGACAGCTGACCCCTGCACCCCGCACCCCACCCCCACCCCCATGATTGCAACCTAAATATGCTGAGCTGCACCCATGCAGTGGCTCAAAACTACATAATGCAAAATGATTTTGAGGCTGAATGTCGTGGGAGTAGCCAAGGGGTGGGCAGGGAGGCACTTGCCCCCTCCTAAATTAAGTAAATCAATAAAAATAACTAACTGAGGTTCTCCCCACCCCCACTCCAACATGAAGCCTGCCC
The DNA here is from genome assembly GCF_951804945.1 of Podarcis cretensis. NCBI lineage: Eukaryota > Metazoa > Chordata > Lepidosauria > Squamata > Lacertidae > Podarcis > Podarcis cretensis. Next base: position 99,910,095 of record NC_137172.1, read on the forward strand.
CCCCCCAACATAAATCCTGGCTACACCCAGGCTGATTGCCCTCTCATCAGCAGCCACGCAGAGACGGCTGGGGATAAGAGTTAAGAGCGGAGAGCATAGATCAGAGAGGAAAGGGTTAAGTCATCCCTCTCCCCCACCACCCCACCCCGCGCTCTGCTTCTTGCACGCTCACAGGATCCTCCCTCGAGTTCTACGTCCGAGGAAAGATACGCGCAACCGCGCGCCGGGTCCAGTTGGAACCGGGAGCGACCCAAGGAAGAAGCCCTCTTCCAAGCCTCCAACTTTTCTTCACAGTTCGCCTCCTCTTGTCTCTCTTGTGAAAGGAACCCAACATGCACATTGCTGAGGCTCCCTATAATGTACCACAACGGGAAGCTTTGTTACCTTCGCCTTTGATTTCTCATTTGAGCCCCAAATGAGAAATCAAAAACGCCACAAGAAATAAACGCCGGCCAACTCTCTGCGCTCTTGGGCACGTCGCTTCTCCGTCCCCCTCGCGCAACTTTCTTCAAGTTCCGGGAATAATAATAAGAATACATAACCATAATAATAAGAATGCAAAAGAAAGAGGGAAAGAAGGCGGCTGGTTTGAAAGGATGGTGTGGGGGGGTGGAGGGAAGGGGTGAAGGGAGAGAAGCAAAACGGTACTTGCCCAAGTGGGGACGAGGAGGCTGTCCGGGCGCTCGAGCTGTGGCTGAGGAGACGGCTTCCCCGCCACATTCATCTCCTCCCATGCAGCTAGATTAGTCCGTTCTGAATGGCGAACTCCGCCACGCGCATTTAATAAATCCCCGGGAGCCGCGAGCAAGAGAGCGAGCGAGCGAGCGAGTGCGCGCTCACTCCCGGAGCAGCAGCCCCGCAGGCGGCGGTTCTTTGGAGGCAGAGCAGCAGCTGCAACAACAGAGCCAAGGCGGGAAAGCACCCAGTGGAGGAGCCGAGCGGGGAAAGACGTGTGCTGCTTTCCGCGCTGGCGCTGAGTCGAGGGGCAAAAGCTCTCGCTCCTTTTGGCTCTGCTCCTCTTCCTCGCTGGCTGAAGGCGCGGAGGAGAGGGCGGGCAGAGGGAGCGGGAGGGTGGCGTTGGCGCGCGGGGCTCAGGGCTGCGTTGGCCCCGAGGCTGCCTGGCTTTCAGTCCGTCCACACGCGCGAGAGACTGCGGACGCGTCCCTGTTTTAACTTCGCCGCTGCCTCTCCCTCTCCTCCCTTCAGAAGGGCGCAGCAGCTTCGCGCTCCTTGGCAGCCAAGAGATGCTGGCAGCTCGCTCGCTCTCTTTTTCTGGCTGTCTCGCTCTCTTGTCGAGGGTGGGAGGGTGATGGAGGCAGAAATGTGGCCATGCTGGGCGATCTGTCGGGGATTTTTAAGCCTCCCCACCCTCTCTCATATCCTCTCACACGCGCCACCCAGGAGACGTTGTGGGCATTTAAGAAACAGCCAAAAGCCCACGGTACTGTCTTTTCTTAAGAGCGAAGTTTCGAGCCCTAAGTGTTTGCAAATGGAGTAAAAAAGATCTATTCGCTGTTTAAAAGGCGTGCTATTTTCATCACGTGTGGGTCCAGTATTGAGGAAAGAGGTTAGGGGTGGTCTGCGAGAGAGAAGAATGGGATGGACACTTGTTGGATACAGCATTGGGACTTGAAATAATGAAAAGGAGGGGAGGGGGCGGAGTTAATTCCATGAAGGAAAGGCGGGATATAAATATAAACAAATAATCCAGAAAGGCTAAGGAAGAGTTAATCCCTGCCATTTTTTGAAAGTGCATCATGGGTGAAAACAGGTATCTCAACAAAAATGGGTCACTTTTCAAGAGTTCATATGCTCAGCTGAGGGGGTAAACATATGCACATTTGAGAAGATGCAGCTTTTACCCGCTCAAAATCCACCCCCAGCTGCTTTTCTGAAAGAAAGTTTATTTCCAGGATCCTCCAGATGACCTCCCTATTCAGCATTTGTCCTGATCGACTTGCACAAAATTTACGCAGAGGTTAGACTATATTCCGTGTCTATTAAGCATTTGTTCTTGAGGTTACTCAACAGTGGACATTTATCTTGATTTGCTTTTGTTGTGCTTACATCTCTCTCTCCCCCCCCCCCTTAATGATTTGTTCACCCCACACTTTTCAGTACATTTCCTCATCACTTTCCTAATCGCTAAAAGTCAGTTAAAAACTCTGTCATTAAAAAGTGGACAAGTTTTTCCAGGGCGGCAGAATGCTGCAACCCAGCTGAATTGTGAAAACCTAAAAGTCCTAGTATGCACTTGAATCCCTTCTGCAAAATACTGACAGCCTGAAGGCAGCTATGGGTTTGTCTGTACCAGAGCAAAATACAGATTTGCATCTGCCTCTCTGCTCAATGCAGTAGCAGCTTCTCTATCCCATTGTTGTCCTGGATTCCCCCCACCCCTTATATGCAGGGCTTGGAAAATCTGAGACACCCAGGAATTTCAATTCCTGGATAATTGAGGAGACAGGCAGGTAGGTACAAGTCCACATTTTGCTCCAGTGTAGACAAAACCCCTCCATGCCAGTCTTCTACTTTCCACAGACTGAAGCTTATTATAGCTGCTCTTCGTTTCAAGGAAAATTGAGAGAAGTTGCATACAGCTGTGTGTAATGTGTAGTTTGCACCTTAATGGGGCACATTGCCAGTGACAGGGAGAAGTTGCAGTTAGGCATCAATACTATGTAATGTTTAAGTTATGGCAACACTGATTTTTTTATATATCTGTTTTAGTTATGTAAGAGTTACTAATATACAAACGCAATATAAATAAATAAATATTCTTGTTGCCTTGTAACTTTTGCTGGGCTTTTGTGATACTTCTCATAAGCAAGTATGCATTTCACCATTCCCAACCTGCTGCTCTCTTGGCAAAAAAGACGACTGGTGCTAATTAGTAATAGCACCTTCTGGTTCAAGTTGTGGAGAACCTCTGTGGGAATATGTCCCCAATCCCAACCCCCAATTTAACGTTAGAGCAGCTTCGTAAGCAATGCAAAACTTAACAGAGCAGCAGCAGCCCTTTCTGCAGATTGGCTGCTCTAAGCTGTGGGATCAGGAGCGACAGGAAATAAAGAGGGGAAAGAAGAGGCAATGAAAAGCCTCGAGGCAGCAGATTGTTCACGCTGTAGCTGTTGCAGGCAGAAGAAATTCCATAGGCTCTTCTACTCTGTCACTTCCTGAGCACTGCAGGGGAAGCAGGCACACATTTCAAGAATCTGTGTGTGCAGTAAGGCAAGCCTATGTAGCAGGGAGTCTCTGAATGTGCATTTGTACTTATTTCAGAGGAACAATGATATCAGTGTTTCTGTCAAGCAGATTAAAATAAATAAATACTTCCGTGCTTGCAAAATGACTGAAATAATAATTAGCATTTCAGTTCTGATCAGTAAGTAGTATGAGGATCATGTGTATAGTCATGGGACAAAGACAAAAAGCACAACATGAGTGCTTTTCTTTCTGTACAACAGCTATCTATCAAAAACTCAGGTGCAACAGATCTCATGTGCATATATATATTTTATTGGCAAGTGGGGTGGGAAGCAGCTGGCATCTCAATCCTCCCATGGCGGGAAGTGCTTCAAGGACACACAGGAGGACGAGATTTGAAATGAGATCTTGGGAGCCATTCAGTGTTCATGCTGGGACTTAGGGATGGGCCAGACTCCACTCTTCAGGTCAGCCTCTGGAGTATCAAAGGTGGACATGCCTGGCTCCAGCACTGCACTCTTCACCCAAATTTCACACCCACCCACCTTCTAATGCCAAGGTTTTGTTTTGGAGAGGACTCCAGCATTGCTACGGGCAACAGTTAGTCACTGTTGTCAGGGCTCAGGATGAATGCAACCTTCAGGCAAGTTAGCTGGGTACTGTGTCTTTTTTGCTTACCTCATAGCAATCATCACAACTCTCTTTTGGTGGGCTGGATCCTTAGTAGAAGAAGAAGAGTTTGGATTTGATATCCCACTTTATCACTACCCTAAGGAGTCTAACATTCTCCTTTCCCTTCCTCCCACACAACAAACACTCTGTGAAGGAAGTGGGGCTGAGAGACTTCAGAGAAGTGTGACTAGCCCAAGGTCACCCAGCAGCTGCATGTGGAGGAGCAGGGAAGTGAACCCGGTTCACCAGATTACGAGACTACCGTTCTTAACCACTACACCACACTGGTAGTAGTAGGGAGGGACAGAGGAGGGACACCCTACCCCATCCTCATGATCCTCTTAATGGATCCTGGAGGATGGTGCTTGCTGCCCAGAAGCCCAGCTTGGGAGCTGAGAGGTCAAAATGCCCCTTACCGATGGCCAGGTGAGGTCTGCCGGAAGTGGTCCATGGCGTGTGGGGACCACAACAACAAGTCAATCCTGGCTGTCAGCCGACAGCATATCAGCCAGCAGATGGGTTGGTACACACCCAATGCTGTTCTGATGTACTCAATAAAGCTGTGGCCTAATCTGCTCCAACATGAGACTCCTGGTCTTGAATCACTGCCTGCTCCCACACCACATGGTTTCACTATGACAGCGGTAGATAATCAGCGGTAGATAATCGATCTTAGTGCAAATGTAAAGCTCTCAGCATGCATGCTCTTCTCAACAAAAAGAAAATGCGCTATGATATAGATCATGGTATAGCGTGAGATGCAATACCCAAGAGACCTGCTCTACAATTTTGAGATGATGAGTGTGAGATAATGCCACAAATCCTTCTCATAACTTTTACGCCAGAAGAAATAAATCCAACACACATGGAAGGCTTTCACAAGTCCAACAACCTAAACAGCAATGATCTCTCCATATGTCCTGGAGCTTATGTTTAGGAGCAAAGACATACCCATGTAGGTTTTACGGGAAAATCTAATTAATATGCAGAATCACGGAAGTGTTTATCTGAGCATGCAAAATAGGCACCAGACAGCCTGCATCTCGTTACAGTTTCTCTTAAAGGGCATAAACATATCTTCAGACCTTTTGCTAAACACGCAAATAGCCTTTTAAACTTTATTGTGTTTAAATAGCAGGTTAGAGATTACAGTGCTAAAAGCTTCCAACAGAAGCCATAACCAAAACCATCAGTGCCTCTGGAGTTGCAAATTTGCTTATATTTCCATAACCTGAAGTTGAACGGTTATGGTGCTCTTTCCCCAAACTTTTAGGCCTCTGCTGCCTTGTAACATTTCCCTTTTTACCATTTTATCAGTATGCCATAATTCTTATGAGTAAAAGAAAGAAAAAAAAAACAGAAATGTCAATAAAATTTAAATAGGAAAAATAAAGGTCATATTAAATTCTGCTATAATAACAAAGGGCTTCAATGGAAAATGTCTTGGAGATAAGTAGAACAGTAATTAATTTTCTATACTATTTACTTTTTAATTTAAAAACTTCTCAACAGTTGGTCACAAGAAAGGAAAAATAAGAGCAACATGTGCATGTGTGTGTCCATACACATGCGCACACAGAGAGAATCTTATCTATATCATTTTTAATTAAAATGTTAATACAATTCAGTGAAAATTGGTTTGCATTTCTTATATAGCCTGGAAGCTTCTGACATTTACAGTGTTCAGATTTTATGTGGAAGTTTCATTCGCTTTACATTCATCCATGCTGGATATTGGTAGCTATATGTAAAAGGAAACCGGAGCAGATAATTTTGCAAAGAGAAACTCTTAAACAGCAGATGAGTAGCAGCTAACAACAAATAAGTCCCCCCCCCCAAAAAAAATAAATCTTTACGATATTTAGGGAACTTTCTAAATACTTCTGAATTATTCAAAGGGTAAGTTATTTTCAGACAGAAAACCTGTATCATTTATTTTGATAAATGTAAACTCTATGAAATGTCAACAGTAATACTTCAAGGTCTGCACTATAAATATACCTCACTAATGTGGGGCCCAAAACTCCACAGCCTGAAAAGGTTGAATTTCCACTACAATGGTGATTAGGTAGTTTTTAATTTTTGTTACAGATTAATGGATCCTGGGGGTACAGGGAATCATATATGTGTATACTTATAGCAGACTCACGATGCTGTTTTTGTGAGTCTGTCCTCAAAACAGTAATAACTAGAGTGATTTGTATAGTCCCCAGTTTGTCCCACCCATCACCCTTCTTCTTCCAAGCACTTTTGTTTGTGGGCCTGATTGCACAAACTATTATCTCTCCTTTGCTTTATTTCAAGCAACAGTGTCTTCTTGTAGTGTATCCTGCCCTGCTTTGGTCATGGAACCATAGAATCGCAGAAGCTCAGAGCCAGAAGGGGGGTCCATGTGCTGGTTAAATGACCCCCATGGGCCGTTTCTGGCCCATGGGCCTTAGGTTGCCGACCCCTGCACTAGACAGTGTGCCTAGGAATTGGATGATGGGAAGTCATATAACCTCTGGACATGTAATCAAGATGAATGAGCATTAAATAATGGCTGTTGAAAAACCTCCATGCAAACAATTCAGAACCGCTGTGGACCTCTTTGCAAGCTTTGCACAAACAAATAGGGATCAATCCTCAATAGGCAACTCGCCTGGATGAATCTGTCAGTTTCAGTTTCTCAGTCTTAAGGTTGGTTCTACACGTTTCTGCATCAGTTTGCTTTTCTTGAAAAAAGTTCTCATCAAAACTCATCAGCATTTCAGTTCCCATTTCTCCCGATACAGTATATACATTTGTGTATGCAATTTTGCCTAATTAACATATACATTTTTGCAGTAATATCCCCTAATTTAATTTTTGTTTTATATGTTCACTAATAGATGCAATTTTCTGCATGCTTTCTCCTATTATGTGCATTTTTTTAAAGTTGGGAACTGCATTGCAAAACTTGGAGAAGAGGAACTTATAAAGGAGGCCTGTATTTCACTGTGCTTCTTGTTTTGGGAAGGATCAATTAGGTAGGTTCATATTAAAATGTAAACATCTTGGACCACTCTCCACATCTGTTCTCTTTGGAAGAACAATCATGATACTTACATTTGAAACAGCTCCTGCTTGGTTAATACAACTGTAAATGTGAACAATTTACAGAAAAGCACCATTTTATTGCTGACTTTTATAGTCTGCAAAATACTGGGTATTTTCTACTTAATGTTAAGCCATGTAGAAAGAGAATAGCAAATAAAAGGAAATTTTCAGTGCCTCTTTAATAATTCCATTCCATTTATCAAAGCCTAGTAGCACACATTATTCTTTCTGATCTTATTGTTCAGTTCTCATACAGTTTTAAAATTCGGGGGGGGAAATAAGGAATTGGATCAGCATACATTCATTGAATTATGGAACCGCAGAAGTTTTATAAACATGGAATGCATTTTCAGTGGTCTTATGTTCTTTATTAGACCAATATGATTTTTCATATGAGTATGAAAGTTCGCACAAAGTATCACCTTTGTTAAGGTCCATATCTGATGCCCATATTTGTGAGAAATTCAGTAAAACTGGTCTAGTTACAGAAGTTTAACTTTTTTGCCTAGAGCACTGATGGAATTCGTTCCAAACTGTTGCTGTTGGAAAAAAACAGTTAAACCTATCATTTTGGAGGTTGAAATTATTCCAAAAAGCCAAGAACACTGATGAGGTGTGCCCTTTGTTGGACTGGAAAAAGTCATTGTATCATTGACTTTAAAATGTACCCTACTGAGAGAACAATACTGCAAAATCTATTATTTATTTATTTATTTATCAAATTTACAGCACAAATGAAGGAAGAACTTGAAAGGGAAAAGAAGAGCAGGCAGCTCTTCTTAAACTCAAGATGAATTATTTTTTTAATCAGTATGCAGTTGGGTATGGAGGATTTCTTGATAGAAGCCATCCAAATGTCAGAGAGATGAAACAACAACAGTGTTTAAAAATTATATTTCCCCCCAACATATAACATATAACTTAAATATAAAAGCAGAAGAAGCTAAAAGTCTGAGGTAAAGGTAAAGGGACCCCTGACCATTAGGTCCAGTCGTGGCCGACTCTGGGGTTGCAGTACTCATTTTGCTTAGTTGGCCAAGGGAGCCGGTGTGCAGCTTCCGGGTCATGTGGCCAGCATGACTAAGCTGCTTCTGGCGAATCAGAGCAGTGCACGGAAATGCCATTTACCTTCCCGCCGGAGCGGTACCTATTTATCTACTTGCACTTTGACGTGCTTTCAAACTGCTAGGTTGGCAGGAGCTCACCCTGTCGCAGGGATTCGAACCACCAACCTTCTGATCAGCAAGTCCTAGGCTCTGTGGTTTAACCCACAGAGATACCACCATATGCTGGCTAGAAGTATGGAAATCCTATGGATGGTGATCTTCAGTGGAAATGAAAACTCAGATTTTAACTCCCTTCCCCCACCATTAACTGTGGTGTGCCCTTTTTTAAAAAGTTCTGCTTCAACTGTTAGGAACTGCAATAAATCAGCAATTTCCCCCCACTAGAATCAAAATTCTACAGAGCATCAGGTATAGTAAATGTCCTGGCAGACATTCAATAGATTCAGATTTCCTAATTAGTTGCAACATGTTGTTATTGCTGCTGCTGCTGCTAGTAGTAGCTGTAGTAGTATTATTTTTTACCTGCCTTTTGCCAGAAAGTGCAAGGATGAATTACAGCATATAAAGCACAATATGGTTAAGCAGTGGCGTAGTGTGGGTTGTCAGTGCCAAACTCCCCACAGTTTTCAGCAAAACTGTTGAGGGACCTCTGTAGAGCATCCTTGGAATGCACTGTCAAGGCTGTGTCCTCTGCAAACTACTTCTCTCAGATAAGGACCTCCAAAACTTTTGTCTTGGCACAGAGATCTGCCAGGTTGAGCAGACCCCCGTCACTCTTTGAATGGAAGTACATGTTAGGATATAGTTCCATTCCACCTTTAAAAAAGGGAACAGGCTGTTGTGTATCACATTCCTGTTGACTTCCAGCTTCTCACTGAGAACTTCTGTTTTGTATATAGCTTTTGTACCGGCTGTTTTCCTGGACACGGAGGCCAGCAGTCATGTTTTTCCTTTGTTCTGATCTACGTTGAATAAAGCTGTAAATATGTTCTCCTGTTCATCCTTTCGTTGTGGAGACTCTGCTGAAAGGGTGTGCACAAGTCTTGGGATGTCTCTGAGGCTCATGTCGCTAATTGACTGATGCTGTTCCATGAGAGACCGGTGATCGTCTGGAGACGACTTTGAGGCCTGCCTGATGCCTCCCTCTCCCTGGCAGTATCCCAACAGTACACACTGTCTGCAGTTGAGCTGAAGGCATAAGAGAGCTGAATAGGCCAAAGAGAGTTGGGGCGAAAACGCTGCTCTGTTTCACACTGCTCTTTCTAGCGAAGGCATCTGAGGATGAGTCGTCATACTGGATTCTGCCACACCTGTTTTGGTGGAAGGACATTAACATCTTGTGAAGCTTAGGTGGGCCTCCTATTTTGTTGAGCAGTGTGAAGAGTCCTTTTTGGCTGATGAGCTCAGAGGCCTTGTTTTTATTTGCATTAGTTTCTTCTATCTTATTGTATTATGGAAAAGCCTTAATTAATTATTATTATTTAAAAAGATAGAATTCCACCTGAATAGCTAAAGGGTGAATTTTCTGCACAGGAATCCCTGTCTTCTGCATATACAGCTCTGTATTTGCACACCCCAATCCAACTGAGGATATGCATGCGGAAACTTACATCCCTGAGCACTATGCCCCGAAATAAATCAGGACATTTATGTTGTTTTGTATTTGCCACACTTTCTTTCAAAAAAACAACAACAAACCAGCCACATCTCTTTAAAATTCATTGAGTGTTTTCCTTTGTTCCTCCTGGCAGGGTTGCAATTCATTACATGATATAATTTGGATTTTTCATCATCATTCATTGTTACTCATTCTATATTATTCCGTTCAGTGCAAGCAGCTGAATTAATTTGAAACAAATATATGTTTTGTGTTTCAGAGAATTGTTAACTCGCCTATTATAATCCGCTGGATTAAATCTTGGTTTAAAGGTTGGTATTTGCAATGTAAATTACCAAAAAATTTACTGTAAGCATTCGAGCATTAGTTTATATATAGATTTACCATAAATGACCCTTACATTTTTAATGTTATTTTAAGTACTCCATTTACATACCTTCTTGTGATTGATTTGCCTTTCAAGACAGTTGTCTCTGCCATTTAGCTGGGTGCACTACATAAAGCATCCTTTCTCGTTTGCAGAGAGATGAATTGCCTTTCCCCAATGCTTGCTCTTCCCACTCCCCTCCCATTGCTGCCATACCACTTTGCCAAGCCAATTGCTGGAAAGAGGTCAGATTCAACAGTGAAGGAGATCAACAAGAAAACACAATGGCTGTGTTCAGTCATAAGTCTAAACTATGGTTTAATGATACACAGGGGAGATTGGTCACTAGGGCAAGACGGGGCCAAGCCCTAACATTGTTTTTTCCTGCATCCATAGAGCTAGAGCTCAGCAGCTCTGTGACCCGCAGAGTCATATTTATAAATTGGCTGTCATTCAGAGACACCCTGGAGTCCTTTTTTTTGGTTCATCTCACTTTGGTATAAGCAGAACTGAAATATAATAATAATAATAATAATAATAATAATAATAATAATAATAATAATTTATTATTTATACCCAGCCCATCTGGTTGGGCTTCCCCAGCCACTCTGGGCGGCTTCCAAAAAAAATATTAAAATACTGTACTACATCAAACATTAAAAACCTCCCTAAACAGGGCCACCTTCAGATGTCTTCTAAAAGTCTGGTAGTTGTTGTTCTCTTTGACATCTGGTGGGAGGGCATTCCACAGGGAGGGTGCCACTACCGAGAAGGCCCTCTGCCTGGTTCCCTGTAACTTGGCCTCTCGCAGTGAGGGAACCACCAGAAGGCCCTCGGTGCTGGACCTCAGTGTCCGGGTAGAACGATGGGGGTGGAGACCTTCCTTCAGATATACTGGACCGAGGCCATTTAGGGCTTTAAAGGTCAGCACCAACACTTTGAATTGTGCTCGGAAACGTATTGGGAGCCAATGTAGGTCTTTCAAGACCGGTGTTATATGGTCTCGGCGGCCACTCCCAGTCACCAGTCTAGCTGCTGCATTCTGGATTAGTTGTAGTTTCCGGGTCACCTTGAAAGGTAGCCCCACGTAGAGCGCATTGCAGTAGTCCAAGCGGGAGATAACTAGAGCATGCACCACTCTGGTGAGGCAGTCCGCAGGCAGATAGGGTCTCAGCCTAAGTACCAGATGGAGCTGGTAAACAGCTGCTCTGTTTATATCACAGGTATATCTAGGTATTTGATGCCAGCTCCAAAAACGGTAAAATTTCTAGGTGTCCACTCTTCTGCTCAGTGGCTGGGTCTTTAAGAGACACAAGCACCAGATATTTAAATGTTAACACTATATGTTTCGAAAGGAGAAGTATGGGGGGGGGGAGGGGACACCAGAATCTAGGCTCTCCACAGGTTGCTAAACTATCACCCCCATCATTCCTGACTACTAGTCCTGTTGGCTGCAGCTAAAGTGAGTTATAATCTAGACAACCAGAAGTTCCCCAAACCCTGGCACATAGGATTGCAGACTCAATAGCTTACAGTTATTTTACTTATCAACCAGTTAGATGTCTTCTAAAAACACATATATGAAATCTACAAATATGATGACAGGTGGCAATCTTATGTATACAGTTTGGGAGTAACTGCCATTGAACTACCTCATAGGGGTTTACTTCTGAGTAAATATATACAGGGTGATGCTGAAACTGAAATCAACTTTGATTTCTGAAATATTTGTTCAGGATTATGTACCCAAAACAAAACAAAAACCCTTTAAAAATTAATATAAGACTTCCATTTGATTAAAAAAAATCAGAATCTTTTGGTCACCTGAATACATTACAGAAATGGTCCTTATTTATTATTTGAAGCCAAATGTTTCTAGGATAAATAATTCCAAAAGACTTTGAGTGCATATTTATATACGGATGTGTAAACAGAAGAATCTTACCATCAATTTTCAGTGCATTGGGTGCCTATTCCAAGACACTGATTCTGACATCCATTTACTATAGTGACTAAGGTTGGATCTAGGCACATCAAAGAAGCGTTTCAGTTTAAAGTGTTGTAAATTTAAACAGGGAAAACAGGTAGAGAAAAATGGGACTCCATGCCGCCATCTGGTGGCACAATGTTACAGTGGTACCTTGGGTTACAGACGCTTCAGGTTACAGACTCTGCTAACCCAAAAATAGTAACTCGGGTTAAGAACTTTGCTTCAGGATGAGAACACAAATCGCACGGCGGCGGCAGGAGGCCCCATTAGCTAAAGTGGTGCTTCAGGTTAAGAACAGTTTCAGGTTAAGAACAGATCTCCAGAACGAATTAAGTTCTTAACCCGAGGTACCACTGTATATTGCACATACAATGCATATAAACCGCTTTTTCTTTATCAGTCTAGCTGAGTCCTAAGATAAATAAGCAGCAGCATCTGAACTTCCACTAAACATCTGTATTAATGAAAAGAGAGTGGAAAACATAGTTTCAAGTTTCTAGTAATGTTGCTTCCTTTTTTCTCTTCACTGAGAATATTTTTTGAAACATTTCTTTTACCCTTTGGAAGAATTTGGAGGTTATCACCACACTCATGTAACTTCCATAGGTCTAGAGCAGGTGATGCTGGACTGTTAAAACCTCCAGCATCTCTGATCACCAGCCATGCTGGCTGAAGCTGATAGAAGTTGCCGACCAATAGTATCAGTAGGACCACAGGTTCACCACACCTAGTCTAGAGAACCTCAGGATGACATTTTAGGGTGTCAAGGCTCTGTCAAGGCTTCGGGGAACCAGATCTCTCCCAAGGTGGCAGCCCAGAATCAGAGAAACGATAAAAGTTCTCACCAAGCAATTTCTTCAATAATTCACGGAGAATGATGAAGGAATGCAGCCTCCCTATTAATGGCACTGCTCCAAGTAAAGTTCCACACCCCCCCCCCTTCATTTCTCTTATCCTACATCATTCCTGCACCGGTTGGACTTTCAGTCTCTGAGCTTTCTGTTCAGCTACTCCCACTGCACGTCTAGTCCTGGGCCAGGGGGCCTCAGGAATGCTCTCCAAAGACACAGAGTCTGTCAGCTGTGTCTCCCCCGGTGTTTCTGCTTCCTTTTCCAATATTTCCCAGCTTTCCCCCTCCACATTCTCTGAACCATAGCTGTCAACTTTCAGATTTTAAAATAAGGGATCAGCAGCCTCACCTGTCCCAGGCACTCCTGTCTTCCACCACCTCCTGCAGTTTGGTCAAACTCATGCTGGTAGCTTCAAAAACACTGTCCAACCATCTCGTTCTCATGGTTCAATGTTACTAGTGAGCAAGGTTACCCAGTCAGGATTTGAATCTTGGTCCTAACTTTTGGGGTTAAGTTTCTATTTAGCTGTCCATTAATACTGACAAACTGTATCTCCCATTCATCTCTCAGATCCCCTTGTAAATCTAAAGTACTGACCTTACCACATCCTGTGGTAAAAAAATCCCCCAAGTTAATTACACATTGTGTGAAGGTAAGTGTGTGAAGCTACAGCATTCCTACTATCAGCTTAAGTGACACATTCTCTCTCTCTCTCTCTCTCTCTCTCTCACACACACACACACACACACAGAGTAGAGCCCCTCCGAGCCAAAGGCCCAAAGGCAGAAAGCCCAGCCAGCAGCCAAACGAAGCCTAACACAGTGGTTCCCACAGCACAGCAACCCAGCAAAGGGATACAACACCAAGGAAAACCACACTGTCACCTCTCCGCTGGGAAGCGCTGAAGCAAAGGTGAGTCCCCAGGCAACGCGGCTGATTTGATTGGCACAAGGCATGCAAGCTCCACCCCCTGGTCATTCTCAGACTCCTTATTGGTGAGCAACGCAGCTGAGCAACACAGTTGAGGAGCCTCCCTGGCCGGCAGGGAGGGAGAGGAGCTGCTTCCTTTGAAATCCGGGAAATTTACGGGATATCAACAATCTGGCATAGCAGCGGGAAACGGCGCTGGAATAAGGGAGTTTCCCACCAAATAAGGGAAGGTTGACAGCTATGCTCTGAACTATGTCCTTCTGCAAACCACTGTTCTAAATCTATACTATCCTCCTGTTCTCGGGAAGGTTCATGAGAAGGAGGGGGGCACCATTCCTCCTCAGTCCAGCCCCTGACACAGGGTGGCCAACACAGCAAAGGCTTTTCCATTCACGTGCCACCTTCTGGATAAGTCTGGCTTGTCAGAAAAACTGCCGAGGGAACTTTTTTCTCATCTAAACTGCCAGGGTTGGCTGCAAGAAAGTGTTCTCAGAAAAAGCACTGGAGAGGAAGGGGGGAGGCATATATAGACATGTATTTTAGCATCTTTGTTTATCTACCTTAATATATATATATATATATATATATATATATATACACACATGACAATCTCTAATGACTAATTTTATTGAGTGATATAAGGGCAGAACACACACACACACATATACTGTGTGTGTGTGTGTGTGTGTGTGTGTGTGTGTGTGTGGAAGAAAGATTGTGTAGGCAATATTTTGGTCTTGTAATGAAAATACCACAACTGAAGGAAAAGTTGATTGATTCTTGACTAAAACCTTTGGGAAATTCCCCATAATGTACAGTGCAGACCACTGAGCTGGTTAATTTTAATTGCTGAAATGAGAAATTGTCAAAAGGGATATTGCCTCATTGATGCTCTGCCTATCAGAAAGCAAGAAGTACTAAAAGGGAGAATGAACAGATGATTCCTAAAGATATTGGACACTTGCATCACTGTATGAGCAGACCACTGAAAGTGAGCTTGGCTGCAGTCCTGCTGCAGTCCAGCTCCTTATGCCTCATTCGGTTTTCCTCCAACTGCATTTAAGCATCTTCTGTGTAGGAGGATGGGCTATAGCCCTTCCTGTAGATTTTTTGTTTGTGGCATTCTTTACAACCTCTAAACGCAGGGAAGTAACAAGGAACAATGTCACTTGTCAGCAAGTGATATGCAAGATGGAACAAGTTGTTGAATTAAATTAAATTGCTAACCTTTCCCTTCGTTTACACCAAATGTTATAATTAAAACTAACAGTAGGGGCCTGTATTCACACAACCATTTAATTAGGGAACATATACACGCTCCAAGTACTACAAACCCTCTTGTTGTGCAAATTTATTCTCCATTCCCCACACATTACAATTACATATCAGGCCTTCGTTTCAGACCTGCGACTTTCACAGGAACAAACAATCACGGCCTCTCCCCTGCACATTTTGTTTTGGGTTGCCATCCAATTCACAATCTGCTTACCATGCATTCAGAGTTATTCATATTCTGCCTCACATCTTTGTGGGCTTAGGTACTATTGAAAAGTCTTACAGCCAAACTATTTCATGATGACAGTAGCTAACCCATCTCTTTAAAAGCAGTGTTTTCCCAACTGTGTCTTAAACTTGTGTGTGTGTGTGTGTGTGTGTGTGTGAGAGAGAGAGAGAGAGAGAGAGAGAGAGAAATATACTCCAACCCCCCCCCAAGCAAATGTGATATGTGCAATGGAGATTTTGAACCCTCCTTCCACCTGTAGCTTATCTCCCTAAAGTCTGTTCTCTGAAGTGATATTCTCTCAGAGAGGCACATTTCTGGTAGTGGAATCTGGATGGGGGAATCCGTTTGGTGACAGACTTTTAAAATCAGACACTCCACGATGTGTGATTGGGATATTTAAAGAGATGGCTTTTGTTTCATATTGGCGATACCTACAGCTGTCCTAAGTAGCCTTTCCCAGAAAGTCCCAATATTAGTAAAAAAAAGTTCTGTGTCCTTACTGACACATATAAGAAGCAAATATTCAGGACACTTGAGACATTCACACATATGCATGTATCTACTGATTCCATACCATAGTGACTTATAACATATGAACTATTCCATTGAAAAAAATTCCATCTGAGGCAATTCTAGTAAGCTATGCCTTACCAAAAGCTATGCCTGTTGCATTTAGTGTAGCAAAAAGCTATGCCTCTTGCTTTCAATGCATGGTGGCTACATGTCATGAACTGGAGAGGAGGGACTCGTAATCTGGTGAACTGGGTTCGATTCCCCGCTCCTCCACATGCAGCTGCTGGGTGACCTTGGGCCAGTCACACTTCTTTGAAGTCTCTCAGCCCCACTCAGCTCACAGAGTGTTTGTTGTGGGGGAGGAAGGGAAAGGAGAATGTTAGCTGCTTTGAGAGTCCTTATGGTAGTGATAAAGTGGGTAATCAAAGCCAAACACTTTTCTTCTTCTATGTGCAGCTGATGAGGGGAGATGCAGTAGTCTGCCTTTCTGTGCTCATCAGACAGTTGATACGATGACTGAGGTAGGGGTGACCTGCATATGCCAGGATGCTAGGCTCCACCCACCCAAATGCCATGCCTTGTTTAATTCCCCGCTTACATTTTTGGTTGCCTCTGCCAAATTCTGATGTGCCAGAAAGAAATTGCTTGGGCTGGATGAAGCTCCTAGACCCCACCTTTAAGGTCTAGGTGGGAGACTAACAACTGATAACAGTAATAGAAAATCCATTTGGGGGTGTGTGTGGGGGGGGAAATCGAAATTCTGAAAAACCACACTGAGAAGTAAACTGCAATACGTTATCTAAGCACTGAAGCGTAGGTACGGTGTCTATAGTTATAATCAAAATGTGAGAAAATGAAATATCAGCATGCCACAAGCTTTATTTATTTTTTGTAAAGTTATTAAAAAGGAGAGAGATTAAGAACTTTTGTAAGCCCAGCACATTTCAGTTTACCAGAATTCACAACCCGAAAACTTTCTAGAAAGAAATGTCAGGTACAATTTGAGAGCCAGAGGCAGATCCATAAGGCCTACGCCAAAGTACATCAACGGACAATCCCAACTGAGGCTTTATGAAATTTTCCTATTGATTTTAGTACCGGTAAACAAGGCTGTAACCTTAAAAAACAATACTGAAAGTGTATGTGAAAAAACTTGTAAGCATTTCTTGCAGTTGTTCTTTCAGAAAGCAGGGAACATTGGCACTGGTGGGACATTTAAACCACGTAAGAAATAAAGGTGGGAGAAAGGTTACGTCTAAAATAGTCAGAGATATAAAAAAATAGCAAAGTAAAACAAAGACTCAGTAGGCAGAGAGTTCAATGAATTAAGCAGGTGTTATATATATATAACTCAGGTGAGCAACATTAAACACCTGACCTCATTTTCGTGGACCTCTGATACCACTTGAAGCTGTCTCATTCTTCCATCGCAATCCAAGTTTTAGATGGAAAGATAGGTAGTTTTAGCTTCAGTAATTGACAGCCTCATGGAGATACCCAAATTGTTGGGCTACTTGCTGAGCAGTTCAGTATAATATAGAATAAGACTCTCTGCTTACTGGGCAGGTGCATTTACAGGTACATTATAAAAACAAACCCCGCCATCCTGCCCTGTCCCATTCAGGTAAGCTGCAGCAATACTAGTCACAGAAAGGTAGCTCTGCAGCTCTGCCCTGCCACATGAGGTGCTATTGATCATGGCAGATTAATATCAGAATGATCATTTTCCTTATTCAGCTCTGAATAACTGTTCATGGTGAGACCTGCTATTTAGATTTTTGATGTTGTTGTTTTTCCAGTGCTAAATTGTGTCCTCCCTAAAAGAGGGCATGTGTTACGATGAGACCTGGAAACTGACCTCCTGGTTGTGGGTGGGTCTATTGGATAGCCACAACACCTTATTGGTAGGTCCCTCGTTGCTGGGTGTAACCTGGCCAAAGGGGTGCAGACGAAATGGTTTGAGGGACCTATTTAATCCCTAGCACGTGACCCAGAGATTTTCTTTCGGCTTGTGCATTCGGAACACCCGCCCACCTCTCCTTATATTTAGGGCTGTGCACCTGACCTTGCTATGCCGTTGTGTGTTGTCTGTCGTTGGGACAGGGGCACGGCAGGAATTTCCCCCACTTGGCTGACTGGCTGGTGCCATTTGGGTTTCACCAGCCGCATGGCAAATCATCACAACCTGTAAGGTTGCAGATAGGCTCTGGTTCATGTGATAGGGATGGGAGAATGGTCTTTCCATCCCTATGTGAAGGGTATTCCGTTAAAGGAATCCAGGGACTCAACTTGGTTTGGTCAGCCCCTGAGAGGGGGTTGTGCCAATGCCTGAATCCAGGGGAGCATCTGGGAGCGTGAACAGAGTCTGTTCCCGGGCTTTTCACCTACCTCAGGTGTTCACCCTTGGCTGACCTATGATAGAGCTCTGGCTCAGCGCTAACTGTAACGGTGTAGAGAGCCTATACAACGGTGTAGAGAGCCTATACAACCACTCACTTTTCTGTAATCAATAAAGGTGTGGCCTAAATTCTGCCAAGAACCAAACTAAAATTTGAGTCAAGTGTGAATTTATTTAGGGGGGAGTTCTCTGGGTCTGAACACACAAACATGGTAATACTCAGTGTCATGGTAAAACTCTTGCAAGAGCAGGTTTTGCCTGCTTGCAGTGGTAGTGGATGTTTTTCTTGACCTGTAAAGTGGGATATAAAGTCACTGAGATCTGAGTCAGCCTCTATCTGTGTAACTGTTCTCTGTGTTCTGTCTAGTTCAGTGTTGTCAATTTCAGTGTTGCAGAATGCCGGGTGCTTGCTTAGACAGATAAGGCAGACTGGTATACAGACTGGCAGAAAGGTGTGTAAATGAGCATGGATGCACCCAGAAAAACTTGTTATAAGCCCAGGTATGGAACATGGGGTTATGTGCTAAGCTTGGATCCTAGAACAATAGGCAAGTAGGATCCTTGAATGCAACAACTGATTGGCTTGGAGGAAAGGACCAATCAGGCTCCAGGAGGAAGTTAATCAGCCTGTCAGGCTGGTAGGATCATAGAATGCAACAACTGATTGGCCTGCAGGAAAAGACCAATCAGGCTCCAGGAGGGAAGCAGAATCAGCCAATCAGACGGGACTCGTTATGTAAATAATGTCTATAAAAGCCTTAGGTTTGGGGAGGGCAATTCAATCACTGTTTTATTATTTGATTATTGTTAGCCGCCCTGAGCCCGGCTTCAGCTGGGGAGGGCGGGATATAAATAAAATTTATTATTATTATTATTATTATTATTATTATTATTATTAATACAAGCTGCAATAAAGAGCATGAAGTCACTAAAGGACTCTGAGTATATTTCACTGGATTATGAGTTTGGTTCTATTTTGGGTTCTAGGCCAGGCTTCTTCAACCTAGGCCTTCCAGATATTTTGAGACTACAATTCTGGTCCTGCTAGCTAGGGATCATGGGAGTTGTAGGCCAAAAACATCTGGAGGGCCGAGGTTGAGGAAGCCTGTTCTAGGCTGTATATAAACAGGGAGGCTGAAAGATGAATTAGTAAATAAATAAATAAATAAAATAAAAATGAAGCACAACACAATCCTCACTGTATCTACTCTGAAGTATGTCCTATTGAATTCAGTGGGGCTTACTTACAGTTAAATGGAGTTAAGATTACAGGCTCAGTGGACTGCTATGCTATGTTTTATTATAGTTTAAGATTTTGAATGCACGGTATCCTTCAGCAGAAGATAGCGATATTTTAGCTACTCCTTGTGTAAAAGGTTTTATGCAGAAGTAAAATGAAATAACATGCTGAATACAAATTGACCTATAAATCTCTTAGGCTTGTGTTGTTTCATCCTACCTTCTTCTAGATAATTTATTCAGATTTTTCCATCAAAGCCTTTTGTAAGTTGTTTTCCCCTTCCAAATCTTTTTTTTTAAAGAAATAAAAGATTCTACCTTTCATGGGTTTGTCAAGTACTTTCAAGAAAACATAATCTCATACTCCAGCTTTGTGGAGCCCCTTTGGCTTCTGCTATATTCCAGAATTTAGGATGAGGAAACAAGCTGGGAGACAGCTTGAGCGCAAGTGAAGGATGCAGTTGAATGTGATCAACTGATGAGAGCTCATAATTGAGCCTACATAGTGACTGTGAAGGCAGCAAAGAAGACCTGCATTGCATCCTCATTGTGAAATCCAGCAGAGCTTTTTCCAGGTAGTGTGGGGCCCTTTACAGTCTGTCCCAAAGGAAGAGAATTAACCGATGGTAGCTCGCTGTGACTTGTTTGCAAAGTTGAGGATAAAATTGCTTGTGTCCTCCGGGACCTTAACTCCACCGTTAGAGAAGATGAATCTGGTGAGGTGTCCAAACCATTGCCTAGTCCTGTTATGTAGGATGAGTTTTTTTAATTTGCCGCCCTAGCCTCAAAGAGTACCACGCAAAGACTTCCAGTCAGAAACAACAGCGAGGCCTCTTTTCCAAGGTGGCACCAATGCCACCACTTCACAACGGAGCTGTGGATGTCAAACAAGAAGATGGGATGTGGCAATCTGCTGTATTTGAAGGGCTTGGACAACTGGCCAAGGAGGGGAAATCCTGCTGTCTGGTAAGATTCTGAAAAGTCAAACACAGGGAGGAAGAGGGGACCACATAGGAGTGATGTCCAGTAAATAAGCAGTACAGATAACATTGATTAGTGGATTTTGGCCAGTGTACACACATAGATGGTTGACCCTTGCACCTATTTCTCAGTGAAAATATAAACACTTCAGTCTCACATCACTTGGGAACAGCAGAGACTATCTGTTCAGTTTTTCCATGTTATCTGCACATGCACCTTAAAACTTCTGTCTTCTAAAGCTGATTTGGGGGAAAAAGGAGATGCTATTTTGGGGGAAAGCAGGCATGACACACACCCTCCTGTGTTTCAGACATGCACCTATATCTCTTAAGATTTGTGTGTGTTTAAAAACCCATAATATGTCAATAATGGTGTTAATAAACATTCAGGGGTTGTTGTTTTTTGCAATACCGAACAGCACAACTTTGTACCTTCCTATGCATATTGTTTCCCCACACCCTGCCCCTGCCACAGAAGAAAAACCTTTGAAATAGCACAGTTGGTGGATAAGAGCCCCCCTGCTCAATTTATTTTAAAAGTTGGAAATAACTCTGGAAAACCTATCTGCCTTCCAGTGAAGAGATGCATTATGCTGGTTGCCATATTTCCATGGGGAGTACGTATTATATCTACTTCAACAGCCTCTCTTGCCATCACTATGGCACTTTTAAGTATTTGGTTTTTTAACTCTTTTTATAAAAAATATTTTTAGAATCCCCCCCTAAGTAAAACACTAAGAACACCCCCATCTTCCTGATTTATAAATGCTTCTTAATCAGGCACAGCAGCTGGGCTCTCAAGAAGAGAAGCCCTGTAATTAGCAGTATTTGTAATGAAAAGTTTAAAAAGAGAGATGTCTAATAGCCTTAGATAATATTTTCCCCCCCAACGTCTTGTTTTTCATTAGCGGGCTTTTTCTTTAGCAGCACTATGTAAAAGCAACACACATTAAATAGAAGAAGTGTTTTACAGCTGAACACTTGAGTTTGACATCATAGAGGCAGCGAGGCCAAGGGTGCTTCCTACCAACTTGTACCATAAAAATAACAAGTATTAGCTTGCTACGGTTAAATCCCGTTGATCTCAACAGAGGAGTTAAGCATACTCGGTTAAATCTCACAGTTGAAATCAGTGGGAGTTAACCATGTTTTATCTTTGGGCTGGATTGGGCCCTGTTTCGCTTAATTTGGAATAGATACTCAAAATTCTCAACTGGAGTCAAACCACGTTATATTAAATGTGTTAAGGCACTTAACAAAGAAATCAAGAAATCATTGCTTTGGGGGCAACTGTGCAGTGCTGAGACTGTGGCAGGTAGAGAGTTTTGAAGGGGGGGGGGGATCCCCACTGCTGTCCCACTGAAAATCCCTGCTCCTGCTGCTATTAGACCTCTGTTAGAATTCTGTTGGCACAATTGGCTTTTAGGGCTAATATCAGCTTGAGTGCACAATTTTCATGGGAACTGTGAAAGAGGGAACTTCTCTGCATGCTGCCCTCCTATTCCTGCTGTGGTCTAAACCACTGAGCCTCTTGAGCTTGCCGATCAGAAGGTCAGTGGTTCGAATCCCTGTGACGGGGTTAGTTCCCGTTGCCCTGTCCCAACTCCTGCCAACCTAGCAGTTTGAAAGCACACCAGTGCAAGTAGTTAAATAGGTACTGTTGTGGCAGGAAGGTAAACAGCGTTTCTGTGCACTCTGGTTTCCATCACGGTGTTCCATTGCTCCAGAAGCGGCTTAGTCATGCTGGCCACATGACCCGGAAAGCTGTCTGTGGACAAACGCCAGCTCCCTCAGCCTGAAAGTGAGATGAGCGCTGCAACCCCATAGTTGCCTTTGGACTTAACCATCCAGGGGTCCTTTACCTTTTTACCTAGTGGCTAATTAAATTAACAAAAATAAGCACCTTCCTTCCTTCCTTCCTTCCTTCCTTCCTTCCTTCCTTCCTTCCAACCAACCAACCGGTAAGGTAACCCTCTTTGCCATCTAGTGATCTCTTGTAGCCACAGGAAATTAAATGGGCACATTGTGCCCTTCTTTCTGCTGAGACATCCTTGCGTGAACAGGACTACTAACCAATGTGTGGAGCTCACAGATAGGCCCCCCTGTCTAGAGCACTGTGTGTACAAACCAACTGATGCTTCTAGAACTGCTGAGAGAGAAGGACGGACCACTTTTTAATTCAGTGCGTGAACTTAAAGGACTATATTTGTAGAGCCACTTTATCCAGTGAAGTGAACTGGAAAACTTGGTTTAGTAGGGAATCTGTGTACTCTCGTGGAGCAAACATGAGACTCTGGATTGGGGCAGCTAGTTGAAATGATACAGAGGGAGGTTGAAATAATTGATCTGTTTAAAGAGGTTTGTATGAGAAAGCTTGCTGAGCTAAACTGGAGCATCTTTTTATCCCTTCCCAGAAATAAAAGGCAAGGAACCTTCAATGACACCGAACAGCAATAAAATTAGAACAGAATCACAAGGACACCATATAATTAATATGGGGGGTGGGTGGGAAACTGCTCCATTGGGGTCAAGAAGTCAAAGTCATTGAAGAAATATTGAGGTAGATAATGAGAATATATTCAGCTGCAAGAGGCTGGGCAAATGAGGTCTACACTTATTTTAAATATATTACGTAGGAGATAAACTCGCCAACCTCAGATCATGAGTGTTTTCAAATTTATTTGATATTAGCAGATCCTAGCTGCTTTCTTTTCAGGTTTTAGATTTATTATTCAGCCTGTCCACACAGGCAAAAGGAAGTATCCCACATCAACTCAGTGAAAAAACCCCAAAACCATTTATAGCTTAAAATATCGCAAAATGATGAATTTAAAATACATAGCTAAATAATTAAAATAAAATAAACTCTAATGCACCCATAAACATTAATTGCATGTTTCACACATAATCAAGCATGTCATGTTTAAAAAATGACATTTTCAATTTTCCACAAGTAACACAAATCCTACCTGTATCAAAGCGTATTCAAGTGAAAACCTAGGGTTGTATCAGAACAAACCAATTGAAATTAATAACCCTAAGTTAGGCATTTCTATAAACTTGTTGTTGTTGTTGTTTAGTGGTTTATCGTGTCCGACTCTTCGAGACCCCATGGACCAGAGCACACCAGGCACTCCCGTCTTCCACTGCCTCCCGCAGTTTGGTCAAACTCATGCTGGTAGCTTCAAGAACACTGTCCAACCATCTCGTCCTCTGTAGTCCCCTTCTCCTTGTGCCCTCCATCTTTCCCACCATCAGGGTCTTTTCCAGGGAGTCTTCTCTTCTCATGAGGTGGCCAAAGTATTGGAGCCTCAGCTTCACGATTTGTCTTTCCAGTGAGCACTCAGGGCTGATTTCCTTAAGAATGGAGAGGTTTGAACTTCTTGCAGTCTGTGGGATTCTCAAGAGTCTCCTCCAGCACCATAATTCAAAAGCATCAATTCTTCGGCGATCTGCCTTCTCTATGGTCCAGCTCTCACTTCCATACGTCACTACTAGGAAAACCATAGCTTTAACTTTACGGACCTTTGTTGGCTATACGGACCTTTGTTGGTATAAACTACAGTGGGTCTATTCCAAGAAGGAATAGCATTGGATACAGCTCCAATCCCCTCCCCCATAGACCACAACTGTTTTTGCAAGAGGGTTTTGATGTTGCATACGATCGATCTAAGTTAAACAACAAATGCTAATCTTGGTGATCTACAAACATTTCTTTAACTTGAAAATACATGTAATGCCCAAACCTTTGGCATTTTAATGAAAGACACCCAGCAGCATTACGTATTCCAGAAACGACATGGGTGAAGCAGAGGTAAGGTTTGGGGATGTCCATGTTGCCATTGGCATCCTGCAGGTGTGGGTCACTGACTACCGATCCAGAGATTCAGTCCCAACCCAGCCACATTATCCCTTAATACAGTGCTGCTGAATACACTTCCTATTGCTCACATAGTCTCGTAACAAAAAAGAGAAATGTGGGGCAGAGTTTCAGTTATGCTGGTATGCCCTGCCCCATATATCTCTCAGTAATCTATTCATTTTTAACAACCTGCAGATTTAACACCCATCATACTTAACGGTCCTCTAACTGAGCCTTCATATTTTCTTTTTCATCCCCCTGTTGCAGAAATATGCATCTGAGTCAAAAGTGCTGCAGAAAATAAACAAGTTCACCCTCAAGCTCTGCCACCAATTAAAATTCGCCCTTGCCAATTAAAACTGGCTTCCCACTGATTTATCAACTACAACCTTAGTAAATAATAAATAGCTATATATCTTTTCCTCAAGCTGAGATACATCACTGCCTACACGGAACTGCAGTGTAGTAGATATGTGTTCTCTTTAAATATTGATTCTACTATTTTAAAATGCCAATACGGTGCGACTGATTAGCCACGTGTACCTTCCAGGGGAAAGACATCCCGAATGTTTGTAGTAAGAAATACTTCCAAAAGTCCCAGCCAGTTTTTATCTACACTTCCTGCAACACGCATACGCATTACATTGCTTTTATTGCTCATTATGAATTTCACCCTCCTGCTGCATATGAATCATTGATTTGCAAATTGTTGTAATCATCCTCTTTGTCTGTTACCTACCCCTTTACACAATATTAGGCTTCATGTTCTTTTCTTCAAAAAACACTTATCATGCCACAACTATCACCTACAAGGCAGGGGAACCAATATAGTTTGAAGTCTCCCCACTTCCCCGCCTTGCCATTTATATCAGAAGAAGGCAGCAGCCAGCCCAAACTCAAGTAACAAGCTGCAATTCTAAATAATAATAATAATAATGTAACAATATTGCTTTGCCATTTCAGAATATGTCTTTATTCTTTTAGCAGGGGAGTGATCATATAAACATTCTTTTCTCTCTATTAAATTCTCAAAGTCAAATGCAGTTTTCATGATCTGTACAGAAAATGCAAGCTCCTTTTTTTTTTATGGGCGAGCATAAAACTTGGCAAGTGCTGGTAACAAATGGATCTCCAAAGCAGCATTGACCAAGTGTGAGCAATGTCTAAGCGAATTTGGCAGAACTATTTGATTAGCAGAATTCATATGCTTAACTTCTCTAAGCGTATAAAATTGCTACCCTGTCTATCCACATCTTAATGGCTTAGGATGCGTTTTTTGAAGCCAGCCCACACATTTCATTACACTTTTGCCTTGCAGCTGAACTCATGGCTTTACAACCTAGGTTCTCAGATGTAAAGGACTGCACTCAAGCCATTACAAAATAAGTGATAGCTTGGAAAATATTTGGATGGCTGTTCTCAGAGGTTGTTAGACATTAGCACCAAAGATAGCAGCTCAGCAGCCTACCTACATCACATTTCCTTTGATGTGGTGTCCATTGATTTCAATGGAACTTACTATTGGGGGCATTTATTTAGGATCAGAGGGTTAAACATTTTGTACAGCTAAAGAGCTCTGCTGCCAAAATACCAAGCATAAGAGTTTGCCTTCATGGCCACCTCATGGCTGTAGAACTATGCCAAGTCTTGCAATGGCATTCCTGTCCTTATTTCTAGGATATCCAGAATATTTTTTTAAAAAATAATTTTTATTAACAGGCCAATCAAATCACATCAATTCCAAATCACATTAGTTCCAAATTACACAGCCAAATTTTAAAAATTTTGTTGGGGGTACCCATACTTCGAGCTCCAAAAGGGATCCAAACATCACTCTTGCTGCTGCTTTAATTACACAGTAATAATAATAATAATAATAATAATAATAATAATAATAATAATATTTATACCCTGCCCTCCCCAGCCAAGACCAGGCTCAGGGCAGCTAACAACCGATATAAAAACAAATTGATTGAAATACAACTTAAAAACAAGATTAAAATACAACAATAAACATTAAAACATTAAAATGCAGCCTCATTTCAATGGAAACTCAAATCAAAAACTTTTTGGGGGATGAAAACATTGGGTCTTCCCCAAGGCTAACTATCCAGACTGGTCCTACATGGGCCAGAAAAAAAGTCAGGGAAGTCCCCAAATAGGAGTTCCATCACAGGAGGAGAAAGGAAAAAGAAAGAGGGGGAGGGAATCAAATTGATTCCAAGCCAAAGGCCAGGCAGAACAACTCTGTCTTACTTAATTCAGCCCAGATTGCCTTTTGACATATCCATACAATATCTCACCCCGGCAAAAGCACTCGACCAGAGAGGTTTGTCACTATGGGGAGAGGCTGTAGCCTGGGAAAAGTTCCAAGGGTCAAATAAAGAGGGTTGAAGAACTGCATTTGCCCCCAGGACCTGAGGCTCCTCAGCATTGCATTAAAAGAGCCAGAGAGGTGTAAAAAGATGGCTGTACCATGAAGATGGGACACAGGTGGCGCTGTGGGTTAAACCACAGAGCCTAGGACTTGCCGATCAGAAGGTCGGTGGTTCGAATCCCTGTGACGGGGTGAGCTCCCGTTGCTCGGTCCCTGCTCCTGCCAACCTAGCAGTTCGAAAGCACGTCAAAGTGCAAGTAGATAAATAGGTACCACTCCGACGGGAAGGTAAACGGCGTTTCCGTGCGCTGCTCTGGTTCACCAGAAGCGGCTTAGTCATGCTGGCCACATGTACTCCGGCTCCCTCGGCCAATGAAGCGAGATAAGCGCCGCAACCCCAGAGTCGGTCACGACTGGACCTAATGGTCAGGGGTCCCCCCTACCACGAATATGCTGTCAAAGAGGCATTCCAGTAGCAAATTCTCCCCCTCTCCTCCACATATGACTTATCAGTTCTTACTCAGTGAAGGGCAACAGCCACATCTGAAATCATAGAATTGAAAGGGACCCTGAGGTCCATTTACTTGCAATGCAGGAATATTCAGCTGTCCCATACGGGGACCAAACCTGCAAACCTAGAATTATCAGCACCACACTCTAACCAACTGAGCTATCCAGGAAAAGTTGCCTTATGCCAACCCATAATACTGGTCCATCCAAGTTAGCATTGGCCATAGTGACTAGCAGTGCACACTAGGGTTTCAGACCTCCCAGCCCTACCTGGAGAGGAGAGAGATCAAACCTGGGATCTTATTTTATTTGAAGAATTATATCCTGATTTTCACCATGTACGTCTCAAAGCAGCTTATAACAACAAAACATACAACGTAGAACATTTAAAATATAAATCAATCCTTGAAGGTTTAAATCCTCAAGAATTAAAAATCTCAACATAAAAAATAGTTTTGTTTTTTGTTTTAAAAAGGACAACTTCTGAGAAACTTTCAGTGTGCAAAGGCCTTCTGAAATGGAAGGTACTCATCTAACATCTTATTGGAGGGAGTTCTGCAGAGTTGGGCCTTATAACAATGAATGCATGACTCCTTGTTGACATGAGCTAAGTTTCTGGCCCATAGAGAACCACTAATAGTGCCCTCCTTCCCACAATGTAACTATTTGGAGTGTGCAATACATGCACAGCAGATGTTCCAACATGACCCTTCCCATTATTTCTTTTTTTTTTTTTAAAAAAAATATTTTATTAAATTTTCATACAAGATCCCTTCACCAAAAAATAGTACACAAAAAAGCCAGAACAAATACACCAAAAAACCATATAGAAAAAAGGAAATAAAAAAGAAAAAAGAAAAAGAAAAAAAACCAACCATTCAATACAATTTTTTTATATATAACTAACTGGACTTCCTCACATCTCCTTTACCCTGCATTATTTATATTAAAAATATCAGCAAATTATTACCTTGTTTCATACCTTATTTTGTACTTTCCAAATATTATACTTCTAAATTTAAGATAATTTTTATCATTTACTCATACCTTAAATTTAAACATATTGTTGCCTTAAATTTCAACCTTTTCTTACTTATAACTTAATTTTCTATTTTACATCTTCCCATTATTTCTTAATACCTGTTAGAGAATGACAACCAGGAAGATGGGGATAATCAAAATATGATGTCTTGCTTCCCAAAGGCAAGAGCTGTTGGACATTACACAGGGGGGTGGGGAGGATTTGCCAAAGGAATTTGGCATTTTGGCAGCATCCCCCATGGTGAACACCACACCTCTTCCCAGTTTGACTCTTCAGCAGGGGCACCAATAGAATTTTCTGGGCTCAGTACATTGTATGTGAATTTGGTCCTCCACCCCACTCACAAAAGAGGACAGAAACTGGCATAATATTTGCATATGCTTTGAGCCATATGCAGATTTATAGCAGGTCCCCCCCCCCCCGGAAAAATTCAGGGGCAACGCACATAAGGTGTCTGACTTATGGAATATAATCAGGTGAAGCTTTCCACATACGATAATTGTATTTCCACACTAAAAAGACTTAAGCTGTTGAATTCCTGTTGCACAGCAGGCAAAGGCACTAGAAGTTCGCTCCCTCCCAATGTCAATGCAATACCATGCAAATAATTCCAGTTTCGTGAACTGCAAACAATGCTACGTTACTGGAGGTCTTTCATCAATTGATTTTAGGCTGGCAATACTACATTTGGTGCAGGACCAGAGACGGCATTCCATTGTCTGCATGTGCGAACGTGAAAAGAGATTTAGGACACGTCAACCAAAGGCACAGGCTTGGATAAATGCTGGATAAAATCAAGCTTATATTGCTACAAAGCAAGCAGTGTATCCGAAGAGCATTTGTTGCAGTTATTTATTTATACCTCAGGAATATCCATATCAGTGCTGCCAGCACAGGTCAAACATCTACCGTTTTCAAGAGTTTTTGGAACAAAAAGTTTTGAGAATTTGATGTGTTCAGAAAACAAAAAGACTTTCCTGCATTCTTCTTTCCCAGTTTCATAGCCCAGCCAGAAAGCTACTTACCATATTTTTTGCTCTATAAGACTCACTTTTTCCCTCCTAAAAAGTAAGGGGAGATGTGTGTGCGTCTTATGGAGCGAATGCAGGCTGCACAGCTATCCCAGAAGCCAGAATAGCAAGAGGGATTGCTGCTTTTGCTGTGCAGTGATCCCTCTTGTTGTTCTGGCTTCTGAGATTCAGAATATTTTTTTTCTTGTTTTCCTCCACCAAAAACTAGGTGCGTCTTATGGTCTGGTGCGTCTTATAGAGCGAAAAATACGGTATATGGAAGCACATCCAAATCATTTCAATTGCATTAACTGCCAGGAAAGTTTGCCGAACTTTTCATTCTTAGAAGTGCAGGGGAAGGCAGCGCCATGCCTCTAATGGAAAAGAAATTAGAAACTTAGAGCATATTCCAAGATCAAAACCCATAATTAGTTAGCGACGCAGCTGACATCAAAGAACTGCTGAATCGCTGGGGAGATGTGTCAAGGTAGAGAATACAGCGAGGTAAATGAAGGGGATAATTTGACATCAAAGTTCAGCGAAAGGGTGTGATGTTGAGTTTGTCAACACTGAAAATTGTCTTTTATAGAAAATTGTTGTAACCTACCCTGAGTCTTTGGGGTACGGCATGCAATAAACAGAGAGCACAAAATCTCTCAGCTAATGAATTTGCTTAGCTTCAGCTAAGGAAGCTCCAGGGTTATAAGAATTAGCACAGGTCAGGCTTCCTTTGGGAAAGAAACTTTCATCAGCTCTAGGCATTTATTTGATAGTGATCAGGACTGATGGCTCTACTACAAGAATGAGAAAGCTGCCACCCTCCAGAGATTGCTGGACTGCAACTCCCATCATCCCTGACCATTGACCATTTTGGCTGGGTCCATTTGAGCTTGGGCACAACAGTATCTGAAATACCACAGCACTTGTTGAAAAACTGATGCACAAACTTCATGTGGCTAGATAGCAAAACAAAAAAAGACATGAGACATGCACGCCACCCCAATCTCTGAGCGGTCCAAAAGGAGTTCCAGGCACTTACCCAGCTTCCGGTTTCCTTGGAATGAGAGACAGTAGAGACTGTGCTGTCTTTATGATATATGGCTTATTTCCACATATATGCAACCTGAGCTTACAATGGAGGGGTTCACAGCCTTAACACCTCAGAAGTCTTCCTTCCCCATAGCCACAGCCTTGGATTCAAGCAGAAATCAAGCATGGCTCTCACTTTCTGGCTTCTGCCAGAAGTTCCAGCCCAGTTCTCTCACACAATACAACTCTAACTCTTGTCCGTCTCACTACCAGCCAGGTGAAAGAGAGAGTCCATCCGCTTGTCCTCTGGCACGAAGCAGCTTCCTTTCTTCTACTAATGAGCCAAACGTAGGGGCCATTATAGCCCTTGCCTGGCTAATTCAACAATGGGATCCTCCATTAGATTTTACTGGGACTCAGACATACAGCCCCCCCCCCAAAAAAACCCCCACAACCTCACAACACTATGCTTGTGTTAATGTCTTCCTTTACATTGACACCAGCAACTTTCAGCCTCTTTCTACTTCAGGAATCGTTCTGCCTGGTCACTGAGATTCCGGGCCCAAGGGCCTTCTGGCAGTTCCCTCACTGCGAGAAGCCAAGTTACAGGGAACCAGGCAGAGAGCCTTCTTGGTAGTGGCACCCGCCCTGTGGAATGCTCTCCCACCAGATGTCAAATAGAACAACAACTACCAGACTTTTAGAAGACATCGGAAGGCAGCCCTGTTTAAGGAAGCTTTTAATGTTTAATAGACTATTGTATTTTAATATTCTGTTGGAAGCCGCCTAGAGTGGCTGGGGAAACCCAGCCAGATGGGCGGGGTATAAATAAATAATAATAATAATAATAATAATAATAATAATAATAATAATAATTTAGATCTGAACTATATCTTTGGATTGGGTAAGGGTGGCGGTTGAATGCTTAGTTTGACGTCCCATCCTCCCTTTCTGATATGTGACTCAAAGTACAACATTTAAAAATACTTTGCAAGTGTAAAAATAAATAAACAGAAACAAAGAAACTTCATTTTTTCAATCATGTCTCTTCTGTGTTTCCTGTGATTTCTGACAACCATTTCCCTGGTGCTCCAGAGCAGAAATGTCGCTTTTGCAACCTAGACTCTGAGCTTATGCCTCTCTGCTTTCTGCCTTACAGTTTCCCTGGTGTTAGCTTCATATCGACATCTTCTTCGATTCTTCTCAAGTTTATTCTATTCTTTTTCACAACTTTTCCTTTTTCTTGTGTATCTCTCGGGACCAAGATATTGGCTGAGTTTCTTTCTCAAAACTTGCTCCCACATCTTAAAAAGAAAATCAGGGAGAAACTTTGCCTTTTTCAGTCAAATGCATCCCATTGTCACAGTGAAAGTCTGGATGGTTTACTGCTGTGTGGTGTCCTGCCCACAGATACATACTGTCAATCACATAAGGGTGAAAGCGCAGGTTTTCACATGCTGTCTTGTTTAGCGTGTTCTCCTTCATGGAGAGCATGTGTTGCGGTGAGGTCTAACAAGACATTCCACTGTTGCTGGGTGGGTAAAGGTAGTTGGCCACCATTGTGATTGGGCTCCCCTTATCGTTGGGGAGAATTTGATGTTGCCATTTTGCGACTGACAGCCAAGAAGTCTTATATTCCCTGTGCACAGTGTTGAGCTTCCTCTTTTCGCTGTGTGCATCGGATCACCCGTCCATCCTCCCTATATTTAGGGTTGTTCGCTTTGACCTTGCTATGCCTGTTATGGGGTCGTCTGCTTTGAGGCAGGGGCCTGGTAGGAATTTTGTCCATTTGGCTGATTGACTGGTGCCATTTGGTTTTCGCCTACTGCATAGCAAATCGTCACAACTTGTAAGGTTGCGGTTAGGCATTGGTTTTATGAATTGGTTGGTGGAGGAGCATGAATTGGCTGTGCCTGCCCCTCCAATGCTGCTGCTGCAAGGGTATTCCATTAAAGGAATCCAGGGGCTCAACATGCTCTTGTCCGAACCCCTGTCAAGGGGCTAGGGCCACGCAAGAGCCCCTGTGAGCATTTGGGGAGAGGTGAGAGCATGGTACCCAGCTCCATCTTTCTCCCCAAAATGCTTTCCCTTTCTGACTTTCGCTGGTGTGTGAATGTCAGTCTGTCCAATGCAACCAATGCCTAAGCAACCACTCACATTTTTTGTATTTTAATAAAGTTGTGGCCAAAATTATGCCACAAACCTTAAACAAAAATTCCGTGTGAATTGTGTTTTATTGGGGTGGCTTGGGGACTTCGACACGCAACTGTGCTTCACATGTGGTGGAAACATGTGGTGTATGAAAGCCCCACTTCCAACATCTTCATCCTTCCATCAGTCCCAGATTTTCCATGTTGTACAGGAAAGGCTTGCATGCAACTTATACTTGCATTCACCTGAATGTGGGTATGATCCACATGGTCAAGGATCCCGCTTTATCAGACCCTGGATTCAATGGGAGCTCTGAATAGACATGGTTCAGTTTGTGCTGTAAGTTATATCCCTGTCAAACTGTTACACTGATGTTCCAAACCCTGCATTTTCTTGCGACTTCACCGCGCCAGTTTGAAGAGTAACTATTTATAAATCTCTGAGTTTCAGAAAAAGTTCTCTGTCTGAGGACAGAGCATTTTGTTTTAATTAGCAAAGTGTCACTTTTGCACTCGTGGTAATACTCTTGAGGGAAAATGTTAGGAAGAATGCAAGTCTGTGCAGAGCAGTGTTCCAAATCCAAGAGAAACTATATCTCTGTTGAGTTGGTCCCCACCCCCCACCCAATTTAAAATGTTCATGTTCAGATCAGTGGCTTGTAAATATAGTTGCTGTCACAATATCTGTCATCTGTTTGCTTGCAACTCGCAAGGCTTCACCCCTTGTTTCATCAAGGCTGCTGATTGGTAGTTCTCCAACCTCTAGTTCTCTATCTCATTTAGTACACAAACAGACACCAACAAGAGAGCAGCATTATTTCGATTTTCTTCAACTGCAAAAAGTATTTCAATGATGACATTTTAACATTGAACTGCAACCAACCAACAAATCCTGATTTTTCTACATTCTGCATGGATATTTCAGTTACTCAGCAAGACAAATAAGATACTCAGCTACCTGTTCTGCAAAAGCAGAGCCCCTCCCCATCCAATTGTCATTTGAGAGCAAATATTTAATATTAAACATATTCAAAGAAAGAATATGCATTTGGGGGAGAGGTGTTGCTATTAGTGGTGGTACTGCATAAACAAACCTTTTTACTGCAAAGATTTGGCTGGTTTGCAGTGTGTGATTCACATCCCAAGGCAAGATTACAGATACCAGGGTGTTGCTTGTTTAAAACTGGAAACTTATTATCTGAAGAATGTGAAAGGCTATATCAATCAGGCCTGCCCCAACCATCAGACAGGTTGGAGCAGCTGCCTCAGTCAGCTGATTTGGAGTCTCATGGAAGAGCAGCAAATTGTTAGACATTACATTTGTTTTGTTTTTACTGGCAGGGAAGGGGATGGAACTTGACCAGCCCTGAGTTCTATATACCTTGATTTAGGGTGTCTGCTGCACCACAGTCACAAAACGCAGTGCTATTTTTCTAGAAAAAGAGGTGCCAGAACTGACCATGAATGCCTCCTTGTTATCTTATACCGGCACCCACCTGAGAGGTGCCAGAACTGAATTCTGGTGAGTTCCAGCTGAAAAAGAGCTCTGACAAAATGTCTTAATACTGTCCTGACTCCTGCTGGTGAACATTAGTGACAGGCCACCGCCTACAGTTTGGATAATGAGGCAAAGTTTTGAAGTTGGACTGGAGAAAGATTATGGTTGATTTTGATTAATAATAATAATTGGAGAACCTCTTTTTGATTTCTTGGATGGAAAGGAAAGGAATAACTGAATCCTACTCTGGATTGAACATTGGGCTGTTAGGAGGAATTCCTGTAGGCACAACTGTTATTATTCTTTTCCCTTTCCTTATTTTCTTTCTCCATCATTTTCTTTATTTCTTAATTTACTGTTTTGTTTCTGTTTTTTACTGTACGTTGAAAAGTTTTAATAAAACAACAACAACAACAATCAATCATCATCATCATTTTAAATTTGTATACCGTCTTTCTATTTTACAATACTCAAGGTGGTTTAGAAGCTGAAGGAACAAAAAATGTACATCTTATAACAATCTAATGCAATACAAAAATGCGATAATAAAACATAATAGGCAACCTACATCAAAAAAGTAACATTCAACAATCATTAGAATAGTATAAAATAATAATAACAACATATAAAAGTTAAACAGAAATCCACTCAACAGTTACAATAAATAATATCTATACTATAATCAATAAAACAACGGCAAGCCACAGTACATGAAACAATACAATACAAATTGAGAAACAGAGACTAGAGGGTGGGGCAAGGCAGGTGGAAGGAGGCCTTGCCTGATGGAGTCTCTCTCCTCACAGTTCTTCCTTCAGGAGCACCTCCTTTATGAGGACTCCTAGGGTCAGAGGGTGGGGCAAGGCAGGTGGAAGAGAATGCACAATATGGTGCAGTGGTAGTCAAAGTGGTGTCCTCCAGATGTTTTCATACTACAACTCCTATCATCCCTGATCATTGGCCAAGATGGATGGGAGGTAGAGTCCAACTATGTCTAAAGAGCACCACATTGATTACCCCTGATAAAGTAGTTTTTGAGGTCCAGTATTCCTCAAGGACTCATGACATATTTCCTGTAGGTGCTTATCCAAGCAAAGCTGTTGGAGGCTCATGCAGAAAGTTGGGCTGTAATTATCACCCTCACTATGACTTTTTAGATGTATTAGCATCTCATGATTCGATTCTCATGACGGATCCCCAGAGAAGCCATTTCTTGGCCAATCTGTTTTTATCAAGCCTCCTACATCTGGTGCAAGCCAAAAATATATTAGACTGCACATAATCTCAACAGTTATTAGTCAAGGCAGAATTAACTCCGTTTCTCTCTCTCTCTCCAGCACAGAACATTTCCCACTCAGGAGCATTAAATAATTGTGTAGTGCCTCTAATTTACATAATAAAAGTTGGCAGCACACCCTCTGCTATTAATTGCATTTTTGCTTGCCGTAAAACTTTCATTCTTATCCATCATAAAAATTATGA
Organism: Podarcis cretensis; assembly: GCF_951804945.1. NCBI lineage: Eukaryota > Metazoa > Chordata > Lepidosauria > Squamata > Lacertidae > Podarcis > Podarcis cretensis. The sequence goes on from NC_137172.1 coordinate 99,945,469, forward strand.
GTAGAAATTAAATTATTGATATTTTGTTGATAGGTTCTTATTAGTTACTGATGATAACTGAAACAGAGGGAGGGGGGAAAGATAAAGCACAAATTGTACTAAAGAATGAAAGAATTCAGAATTTGGCTCCTATCCCTTTCCATTTCACCAAATTAGTTTCCTGGACATTTCAATTACAGCCAATGTAGGCACTACATTAAATCTTTTCTAAGAACTGCTATATATTAGCTGAAATGAATGGCATTATAGAAGCTGATTAGGTATAACATCAAAGTAGCACTACAAGGTGCAACACATCCTAAAAACTCATTGTTTTCAGGGTGGGGAACAGCTGAAGGTGACACAGGATATTTAATCAAAATGCTAAGGCAGTACAGAAATTGAAAAATTATATGACAAAGTCTGCATGTGGTCTTTGAACTTAGTGAAACTTTTGCTTTTTAACACTAAGAGGATAAGGCGCTTAACTCCAAAAGTCAAGCAAATCCCATTTTCATGCATATCAGATAGAAAATAAGTATCAATGTACGTTGTACCAAACAGTCTTTGGAAGCAACATTATATGACCTAACTATTTTCTTGCCCAAAGTTACTGTTGCCAAAAGTGGTGAGATATATGCCATTATATAAAATAGTTCAACACATGCCAGCTACTGCCAGTCCAGGTGTCTACCAATTTCGCAAGCAGTCAGCTCCATGCAGACCACTCACATTGTTCTGTACTTTTAGTAATAATTTTTGGCATGGCTTCTCCACCAGTGTTTCACCAGGCAGATATTGGCAATTGTGCATATTGTGCCACCAGAACCAAACCAGAAGAACTGTGAAGGGTGAATGGAGACACAACTAGCTTTCGTTATCACAAGTACCCCCTCAGATTAAGAGCTTCTGGAGCTTCTTCTTGCTTTAGGTGGTCACCTAAGATTCAGCTAATGAATAACACGTCCACAGCCTGCTTGGTAATGGCCCCTTTCTTATGAAACACCTTTCCTCATCATTTCACTCATATAATTCGGAAAGTTGTTCAAGTCATCCTTCAGGAAACCATTTTCTAAAATGTGGTTGGAATTCCTTAATCGTTTTGGGTAGCTATTTTTAGGAGTCTGATTGCAGTGTTTTGATATGTGCATTTTAATTGTAGGTTATAATCTTCATTAATTACATGGGATAATTTAAATGAAAGATGCGAGTCACCTTTTTGGGCTAGGGAATGAGAGATATGTTTCCAAGCTTAAAAAGCTACAGTGCAATTCTGCACATGTCTGTGCACAAATAAGCCCTACTGAGTGTTTCTACTGGGGACAAGTTAAGCGAGATGCATCGTCTCCTCTGCATAACTAGTCAGAAGGCATGTTCAAAACTATTTCCCCCCCCCTTCTTCTTCTAGGAGAAAAGGAGAAAAGAAAGTGGGAGTCTTCTAGCTCCATGGAAGACGAAAACCAGGATTCAACTTTGTGTTTCTCCACCTTTCCAATCAAAGTAAGTCACATTCATTCAGAATACTGATATGGCATTCATTACTTTGCTCACAGTAAAGTTATTTCCACATTAGACATTTTAAAAAATCTATTCAATGGCTACACTCCACCTGAGCCATAAATAACCTAGGAGTGTATAGGCTTATTAGTCAGTTTGATCTAATGTAGAAGGGGTTAAAAATACATTTGGGGGAGCCAGCAGCCCAATCCTATCTATGTTTACTTGTATAATGATTTTACTCAACTATACACAGCGCAAGGAGTAAATAATACATTACTAAAGCAGCATGAAAACTACTTCCCTGTGGTCTAGTCCAATGTCATTTGAGCCACATCACACCATTCCTTCTTATGTTAGCATTAATCTCTCTTGGTTCAGGTGATGTTCAGATTGGAAAGGAACCATATGGTATCATTGTTCCTATTGACATGGTGTTCAGAACGAATAAGCTTAGCTGAGGGCATAGAGATGAATTACCCTTTTTGCTGGGAAAGTACACGTGTGCATGCACACACATAGACACTTTTATAAGATTGCAACCATTGGGTTCACATCTAGGTGCAGAATTATTTTGTCAGGTTGAAATACCCATAACTAACACCTAACATAAACCAGCATGGGGGACCTTATTTAGCCCAAGGTTGAAAGGTTGCTTTGTAGTGGACCAGAGGCAAAAGTAGGCAGAGCAATGGATGCAACTCCTACCTTGTGCAAAAGTTAAAGGTTTCTAAACACAAGTCTCTCAATTCTCAACTTCAGTGACTCTTTCCCCAAAGCACTGTGACAGGAGATACCTAGTAAATTCTGTTATGTACTGAAGTTCTCACCCTGGGCTAGCAGGGGGATACTGTAGATAGTTTTCACTCAGGTCCACATATGCAAGTAAGGGATTGAAAGTGACGTTCAGTGATTGGATAGTTATGGAAAGTGGTTACTGTTGCGTTGTAGTGGAGCTCTATACAGTGGTACCTCACAAGACGAATGCCTTGTAAGACGAAAAACGCGCAAGACGAAAGGGTTTTTCATTTTTTGAGTTGCTTCGCAAGACGATTTTCCCTATGGGCTTGCTTCGCAAGACGAAAACGTCTTGCGAGTTTGTTTCCTTTTTCTTACAACCATTAATACCCAGGGAATCCGCGCTCCGCAAGATGAAAAAATCGCAATATGAAACAACTCGCGGAACGAATTAATTTCGTCTTGCGAGGCACCACTGTATACGCAGGCTGGCTGAACCCTTCAGTTCAGTTCTGTTCTGGCCTGTGAATAAACAAGAGCTGTTTGAAGAATCACTGTGTCCTCTGATATGCTCACCCACAACTTAAGAAATTCATTCTCTGGTTGGAAACTAGAGTTGTTGGTCCCAAATTGTCTCACCACTTCCCCTTGCCTGGCATTCTGTGTTTATGGAGAGTTTTCCCCTGAGGGGTTCAAAACATGTATCTCAATCTGGGTGCTTACACACTGAAACTAAAAACCTCTGAAGCAGGTGCAAAGCTTCAGGATGAGGCCACTTTGGATCACTTGGAAGAAGATCCACTTCACTTTGGAGGAGGTCCAAATACCTGTTTCTATTCGGTACTTGATTTGGTATCCAGTGCTGATACCCCACCCAAAACATTGCATATTTTGCCGATTTGTAAGATGCCAACCGATGACAACTTGTGCTTTCTGAATCAATATCTCTTCACTAAGTAAAAGTTGTGATGTATTTGCTATTTTATTACAATTTTTCTTGCAAAGGGTATGATGACTTAACTGTGCGGTTGTTCAGGATGTTACACACATGCAAAAAAACTGGTTTCTAACATAAGACAGGTTTTATCATTGCTATGATTATGACTCTAGACAGCTGTCTGCTTCCTTATTAAATGCAGAGCACAGCTCAAGGCCACAGCCCTAATATTGAGATTCCTGCATGGAAAAGAGCTTTAGGAGATGAATGATTCCATCTCCTTCTCAAAATTTAAATCTTCAGCAACCATTATGCTCCGTCAGAAGTAAGCTAGTCTTCTGAGAAGGTGGTGATCATTCAGGAACTTTTTTGGGGAACTCTGACTCCCCATTACAAGATTCATTTTGACTTAAAAACCAGGGATGCATGAGCATCCTTGGATTCACCCTGAAAAGGGTTTCATGCACATGATTACAAAAGGTTGAAGTTTTGAGCATTCTCAGTGTGAATACTTGCAAAATGCTCCAGGGAATTTGAAGCTTCTGTCACTGTCTCTACTGCCACTATTTCCCCTTCCCCTCAAAGATCTGAAAAACTTAATTGGGGCTGGTAATATGTCAATATCCCCTACAACAGGGAACCTGCCTCTTTCACATGCTGCTAAAGTTCAACTCCCATCTTCCCTGATCATTGGCCATACTGGCAGCAATTGATTGGAACTGGAGTCTAACAACACGTAGAGGGTCCCAGATGGCCCATCCACTCCTGATGGTTACCCAGAGAGCAACGATTTAGAAACAGAACTGGACAGAAAATTCTTAGTCACCAAGAATTGCTAGTGAGCAAATGGAGGAAGCAGTGTTCTGCGAATTATGTCAGGGGCACTTATCGTAATTGTCGTACATTGTTGTCAGATGAAGATCTAGGACCTGATTCATTCTTAGCCACATTTCTCAAGGCCAATTCAGATTGTGACAAAACATTTTCAGGCGTGCTCTTGCTATGGACAAAACCGAGCTACATTGAGAGAGCAGTTGTGAGCTGCACTTTAGATAAAGACAACCACAATGAGACGTAATTGCTGTAATGATAGTTATTATATTGTTACCATCCTGTAGATAGCCTCTGGTTTATTGCCCTGACATCTTCCTTTATACTTCTTTTATACTGTCTGCTTTTATTTCTGCCATGGTGCATGTCACAAGCACACTGTTTGTTAGGTAATCGTTGTCAATAAAACACAGGGTGTGTTTGCAAAAGATAAAAGTGTTGCAAGGGCATATGTGGGATGTTCTGAGTAGGCACCAATTTATTCTCTTGGAATTGATTACAAATATGAAGGACTATCTTTTCCTATGTCTCTTCCTTCATTTGCCACACAGAAGCACAAACAGCACAACCATGCTTGTATATTTATTCACCCCTCCCCCCAAATACATTCCCTAAAATACATTAGATTGTAACATTGGGGGGGGGGGAGAAATAGGAAGTCTTAATCACAGAAAATATTTTGTTCTGTGACTGAAATGACTTTCACATTATAGCATTTCAAAGCAAATGTTTGCCTGAAATGTAGGGCTGATAAAGTAATTTAACTCAGCAAGATTATGTACTTACTCAACCAACTTCCAGTATACAAGAGGTCTTCATATTAATCAATTGGACAACTCATGCAGCCTCTTATAACTGTTGAATATTTTTTCTATAAATAATATAGCTCTAATGAAAGGTTTTGTGTTCTAAATCCATAATGAAAGACAACACTGAAATTGCATTTTGCTTTCATTCTCAAAAGATATCTGTTTTGCCAAGGAAATTGCCCTGTAACGTTTGACTTAGTAATACTTCTGAAAAGTAATCCAAACTGTATAGAAAGAATTAAACACATCTAGAGTTTGGGTAATTTATACAAAAATATTTAATAGTACCCTCTGCAAAGTGGTTATTTCTGAAGAATTATCTGTAACTACTTAAGAAATGCAAGGAAGCATCTGGCAGGCAGATCTTCATAGAAGATTTCTTTAACACTGTCACTTTTTTGGCAAATCACTGAAATAAGCGAGTGATTAAAATTACCTAGTAAATTAGAACAACTTTTTAGAAATTACTTGTCCTTTCTCATTCCAATTAGTCACCCAGTTTTGTTAGTGACATATTTCTCGAAGCACACAAACTTTCCGCTCTATATCCAGTGCCAAAGATTATCCAGCTACTTCTCATCTAAACTACTGTAATTGTGCTGGCCCCAAGCTGCATAGTGACATAGATGTTAGCACCACCACCTTGAACTTGGCCTGGAAGAAAATTGGCAGCCAGAGCAAGTCCCACAATCGAGGTGCTATATGTTGGCAGTAATGAGCCTTCAAAAGCAGCATTGCTGTCATGTTCTGCACCAGCTGCAGCTTCCAGATCATCTCCAGGGGTAGCCCCACATGCAACACGTTGCAGTAATCCAGCCATGAAATTGTCAATGCACAGACAACTACAGTCAAACTAGTATGTGCATGCTTGTACACATTGCTCAGTTGGAGAATTGCATTGCAAAATTCAAAAAAAGTGTGAATATCAAAGGCTGCCCAAGTTTCAGCTCATGTATTTTTTTAGAAATCATGAACGGGCCGGAGCAAGGTGGTGTGGTGGGTGCGGACCGCCCCAAGTGTCATCTCCCAGGGGGGTGACATTTGGTGCCCTGCCTGCTCACAACTCTGAGTCGTTGGGGGATGGGGGGGAGCTGCTCCGCTTTGCTGGAGGCCTTCCCCCTTCGTTTTGACAGCCCCTCGCCCCTGGGCTGCTGGAGGAGGCATGCAGGGAGAGGACGGGAAGGCTGCAGTTGAGCAAACAAGCAGAGGGTGGAGAGAAGGAGAGAAGCTCCCTCAACTCAGGACCCAAACCCTGAAACCCCCCCAAAAAGCTCAACAACTTTGGTCAATCCTTCCCTTAAAAAAACTCAACAATGCCTGGCAATGACAATGTGTAGATCACAGCCAGTCTTCTTATACTGTGAGTAGATTGCAGTCTCTTGGGAGTCCAACTAGATTTCAATGGGGGGGGGGGGAGACAAGAAATTTTTCGCACCGGGTACCACCAGACCTTGCTATGCCACTGATCATGAATGAGGTAGGTTTGCCTATAAAGGCAAACTGAATCAAATTTCTGCCCCATCTTTACTTGCTGTGTAGCACCACAAAACATAGGATGGCACCCATTTATCTCAACCAAATGGAGTATCCACAACCTATCTTACCACACTATGAGAGAGGGCAGGGGATCTTCAGCAGCAGAACCTGGTGAGAGAGGGAACATGCCACCCTGTTGCCTAACCAGACAGCTGCTCCATAGTGCACTGAACTGCACCAGTTCTGTTTTCCATGCTTCCAGCACAGTGGTAAGCTGGGGACATGCCCCCTTCCTCCTTACCTGTAACAAAAGGCATTTGTCCTTGCGCAGAGCACTACTTTGAAATAGAGAGAACACATCCCTTTTCACCATCCATACTCAGGGCTGCCCAAGTCAGGTGCAGTTTTGGTTCAGGCCTGTTGAAAACGCTAACAATGGTTTATGTGTATTGAGAATTAAACTTTTTTTTTTTTTTTTAAGCAGACCAACTAAGTTGTTGAAAATCAGTTTCCTTTTCTGGCTTTTGGGAAAGAGCTAGAAATGTGCCGGCAAAAAATACACACTTATATTCAAGAAGAGATGTGTAATGCAGATTGCTTTTTTGAGGGTGGGCGGATGGGTTGTGGATTGTAAAAGTATATACAGTGGTACCTCTAGATACGAATGGGATCCGTTCCGGAGCTCCGTTCGCATCTAGAGGTAAACGTAACTAGCGACGGCATGTCTGCGCACGTACTCACGCGCGCCTCTTTTCGCTGCTTCTGCGCATGCGAGTGACGTCATTTTGAGCATCTGCACATGTGCAAGCAGCTCCGTTACTTCCGGGTTGCTGAGGAGCACAACTCAAACACGCTCAACTTGAAGCATATTTAACCCGAGGTATGACTGTACAGACATGAAAATAAAAATGCCTTGGTATTGTGAGGGTTTAAAAATATCTGTAATTATGGAACCTTGTTGCTGTTGTTTAGTCGCTTAGTCGTGTCCGACTCTTCGTGACCCCATGGACTAGAACCTTAGCATTTTTTTATTGGTTCCAGGGCAGTGTGGTAACATGAACCCATTCTTCTCTTTCAATACTGCTAAGGAGTAGAAATTTTCAAAGTTATTCCTAGCAAAGGCAACAACTGGATTATTATTACTTTTTTGAAGGTGATATAGCTGCCTTCTCCTTCCCTAGTGATTTCAGTTAATATCCCTGGCTTATGCAAATAAGATGAGGTAATAAATGGAAGAATATTTATAGGGAACTTTTCTCCCTGCAGTGCCTGACAACTTAACATTCCTGTTTCTGAGCAAGGGATACAGGATTTCGGAATTCTTGGAGAGTCCCTTGCTTAGAATGCCTTCAGTTGTTTGAAAGGCATTGAAAGTACATGGACACCAATTCAGTCATGTTCAGTGTTCTTGGCCAGGTGATTCTCTTGGCTTGAGCCATTCTGGGCAGTGGCAGGGGATCAATATGCAGTCACCCTCTCAACCGCTAGGCCAGGAGCAGGGGACATTTGGGCTTCCAGAAGTTAGTAGACCTCAACTCATATCACCCCGACTCACTTGGTATGCAGATTGGGGATGAATTGTAGTGCAGCAACATCTGGAAGCCAACAGGTTCCCCAAGTCTGCAATAGGCAATGGAGTTGCTGGCTATAATGATTGAAATTGCAGGTAGGCTCCTTGCCATGTATCTCGACCTTCTTTGCCTAGCAAAGGAGTTTGTTGTTTGTTGCTTGTTGTTGTTTAGTCGTGTCCGACTCTTCGTGACCCCATGGACCAGAGCACTCCAGGCACTCCTGTCTCCCACTGCCTCCTGCAGTTTGGTCAAACTCATGTTGGTAGCTTCGAGAACACTGTCTAACCATCTCATCCTCTGTAGTCCCCTTCTCCTTGTGCCCTCAATGTTTTCCAACATCAGGGTCTTTTCCAGGGAGTCTTCTCTTCTCATGAGGTGGCCAAAGTATTGGAGCCTCAGCTTCAGGATCTGTCCTTCCAGTGAGCACTCAGGGCTGATTTCCTTCAGAATAGAGAGGTTTGATCTTCTTGCACTCCATGGGACTCTCAAGAGTCTCCCCCAGCACCATAATTCAAAAGCATCAATTCTTCGGCGATCAGCCTTGTTTATGGTCCAGCTCTCACTTCTATGCATCACTACTGGGAAAACCATAGCTTTAACTATACGGACCTTTGTTGGCAAGGTGATGTCTCTGCTTTTTAAGATGCTGTCTAGGTTTGTCATTGCTTTTATCCCAAGAAGCAGGCGTCTTTTAATTTCGTGGCTGCTGTCTGTTGCTAGTCACTGGCAAATGAAGGGCCACGGCTCAGTGCTAGAACATGTGTTTTGCATGCAGGAAGTCCCAGGTTCCATCCCAGGGCATCTTCAGATACAGATGGGGAAGACCACCTGAAACTTCTGCCAACCAGGGCCAGATGCTGATCCAGAAGAACAAATGGGGTGAGCTTGAATAAAACAATTTCCTACGTTCCCATGTGGTAAAAGCCAAATCCCCCCATGTGGTAAAGGATACATACGAACAACTCACCACTGATTTGTGAACAAACATAGGCACCTGAGTATCTACTATTGTATTGTGAATCGGTCACATTTTCTGGGTGACCATCATGTGGGTTTTCTTTTAGATACACTGTGAAATTGAGGGCATTTCCTCTCCTCCCTCCTCACAATTGTGTGTTATTCTAAATGATTGTTCTCTGTTTTTAAGTGCCTGTTGATACAAGGATGTTAATATTTCATCTCTTTTATCATAATAAGCAGCACAGTCATCTTAGCAGGGCTTTCTGCCCTGAAATTGCATGGTTTGTATTCTTGGCAATGCAAGTGGAATTGTACTGCTTTAATTTCACTAGGTCTAGTACACTAATTACCCATTCAGCTTCCCCTGTTCAGTTAATGTAGCTCATTACAGCCTGCAAAAAAGGAAGGAAAAAAAGAAAGAGAAGTGTGGCAAAAAGGAAGCTGTCTCTTAAACTTGTGCTCCTTAAATTTGCGGTGCCTCATTACATTTCAACTATCTGAGAATTAAAGATGGGATGAGACATAACTGACATTTTGAGATACAACGGGTCCCCTTTGCTGCAAAGTGTTAAATATTTAATCGCTCTGTAAAAAATTTATCTGGGAGATCATTTTCATACTATACTAAGACACAAGAAAGACACATGTTTGGGAGGTAGAGAAAAACAAGGAGCAATTTATTTATTCATGTATCTATTCAGCAAAAACAAAAACCCTGAGTTTTTAGTGCGCTGGAATCATGCAATTCAGCATGCTGAACAATTCAGTTTTCATCGACAGTGTGAGAGGTGAACTGAACCCAAATATACCATAGCCCACGGCTGCTCAACTTGTAATGCACCAAGTTGAATGGGGCCCACCAGTCTAAATGGAGCTTGAAAGACCTCCAATTTTTGCTGCCTGCCTTGAACTACAAAGGAAGAGAGGCTGTCAAATCATTTCAGGTGGAAGTGCACTGAGTGGTTGGCTGTATCTGGCTTGGTGCTTTGGTTGTTTAGACCTATTATGCTGCCAACCCACAATGGCCCTTTACACTAGTCTTTATTGAGGCAGCATGCTGGTACCAATCAATAGAAAGAGGCTGTAAAAATGATAAAACATGCCATAAACAACCAATGTGGTGCGCTCTAGATGTTGTTGGACTACAGCTCTCATTAGCTCCAGCCAGTATGGCCAATGGTCAATAGTTATGGATGACAGGGATGCTGTAGTTCAACAGCAACTGGAAGGCACCACATTAGCTACTCCTGCTCTAAGCTTTCTGTTGATCTGAGGAGGATCTCTAATGAGAGGAGAGCTCCTTGCAGATGTATAAACCCAGCTGCTTCATTGGCAGACTTTGCCCAGGTAACCTTGATCTGGAGAACCTGACTGGCAGAGATGGTGATATAAAAACTGAGGATAACAGCAGTTATGTCAATTCAAGCATTGGGTCGTGGAAAACAATTCAATCATTTTAATTGATAGGTTGGCCTATTCCCACACCCCCTGCTACACTCCTCATGCATTGATGCCATTACTTCCTCCGCAAGTTTATTCTGTGCCAGATGCTTTTCATTCACTTCCACCCATCATAATTCTCGAACATTTCTCCATGAGTTATATTAGTTGCAAGGCCTTATCCGTGGAGTTTGCCACTGTGGAGTTTGCCACTTGAAACAGGTAGCTCTGTGCTAGAGCTCTTTGAAATTGTGCGCTCCTGAGCTAGACTTGAAATGCAGGGGTCATGATGGTGTCCAAATTGGTTCTGAGTAGGACTCTACAATGGAGTGAAGCAATATGCCAGTGCGCATAAGCAGGTATAAAGAGAGCACAGTATCATTGAGATAACTGTGCATAATCATATACGTCTTCTGAATGGTTTTAGGTACATTACACAGCATATTTTTATTGCTATTAATTTAAATTTTGGTGCATACTTCTGGTTGCAGTCGACTTCCCATCACCCGATCGATCATCATAATATCTCATATTTTACTGAACAGACCCTTAGCATACAAATAATGAACCTGGACTAGAGCCCAGCACTGCGCAGCTGAATAATAGACTTTCAGCATGAGTCTTCAGAAGGCAATGGTATTAAAAACCCAGGTGTATTCATGCTTCTTGAGCAGGTTATTATGAAGCTTACACATAGATTTTGGACACCTTGTGTGGAAGTAGGGCCCATTGATCGCACACAGGATAGTCAGAAATGTGAATTCACTTTTAAGTTCTCTGAATTACTGTCTCCCATTAAAGAAGCTCTCTCTTCTGACCTTTGTGTCCTCTGGAAAGTGAGAAGTACTTTAAGAATGCCATAAATAAGAAACTATGTCGGTACTTTTGTCAGTAAAACTGCAGTATCGATAAATAAAGGCATACTCACCTTATACGTTCTGAAACTTTGTGGAAGTACAAATTATGGAGGGAAAGGACTCAACATTTTCCTTCATAACACCAACATGGAACTCTAGGAGGGTGTGTAGGGGCAAACCAGTGTCAAACGTGCCTGCTGATTTTGAAACCAAAAGTTTAAAGCTGGCCTCTGTCACTGGAAGTCTCTCAAGCTAATGGTGAGAAATTTCTGAGGGACACTCTCCTCCCCTTGGCCCATTTGCCTATGCCCTCCTGCAAATACACTGATGTTTGCCATCTTGGCAAAAATCTGTTTTAGAACATTCCACTCCAGATTGTTTATGAATAAGAAATATTCCTCAACTGTGTTGATACATATTTTACCTCTCTCTCTCTCTCTCTCTCTCTCTCTCTCTCTCTCTCTCTCTCACACACACACACACACACACACACACACTTTTGAGGGGGGCCCTTAAGGAAGAAAATCTTCTTCCCTGTGAAAGTTAGTTCAGACGCTGGAATCTAACCTACATCTTTTGTTATGAAGACAGATGCAAAGAATTCATTCATTCTTTGAAATCTCCTTATCCTCCTTTAGCACTCCTTTGACTTCCTTGTCATGCAAAGCTCCAACAGCCTCCCTAGAAAGTCTCCTGTATTTAGATAACTTATTGTTGGTCTTAATGTTTTTAGGAATGCCTTCCTCAGATTCTTTTTCCTTTTTTTAAAGCAACTTTTACTGTTTGCTTGCCACCTCCCACTTTTTCTTGGCCAAAGTTTGTTTCCCTCTTTGTTTTCCCCTTTTGGATATGACTTAATTGCTTAATTCTGACTGCATCACTCCCCCCCAAATAAGTTATAAATAAGATAATAAGAGGACCTTAAATGTGGCATTTCAAGTCTTTTCTGAATCTTGCTTTCACCTCTGGCTCTACCCGAAAGCCAACTTGACAGGTCTTTCATCAATCTCTCATCATCTGCCACCCAAATCCTGTCTATCTAGTATAGAAAATAAGCAATCTGGGCGGTATTTATGTAACTTCTGTGTTCTATATAATACCTTTACCTATTACCATCCTAGCACATTGGTGGAGCTAAACAAATGTTTAATTGTAGTCGTTTTTGTTGCTGCAGCAGCAATATATTATTTCATTTTGAGCACATGAATCTTGAAAGCAAAACTAGTAAAGAATTCTTGATATGGAAGCTTCATGTTTTGATTAGCAACTAAGCAAGGCAAAGCTAAAGCAGTAGGAGAGGAAGTCATGAAATTGGATATTAGCACCAGGCTGGAACCTCTTTTGGTTGGGTTTGGCAAGACCTTGAGGTTCAGGACCATGGAAAGCTCCCTGTGGGGCAATCTCCAGAACTAGGTCAGAAGGTTTACAAGATCTAGTGAGAAGCAAGAAGCTAGGAGTGTTGCTGATATGCTCATTGGAACTAAGTGATGACTGGGTTGAAATGTAGCCCCTGGGGCTTGGTGGGGTTATACTGGAGGGTCCACTTGGGCTGTTGGAAATTCAGGAGTGACAGAACCTGAGAGGGGGCCCTATCTCCTTCCTGTGAAACCAGAGGGGGAACTCTCACTTTCTGCCACTTTGGAGATTGTGGAAGTTCATGGACCTAATTATCACAGAGCTCCCCTGTCATTTGGGGGGTTGGAATCCTGGGCTACGACAACTGAACAGTGTATGTTGTCCACATTGAGTAGCAGAGGACATATCCTGAAATTTATCTTCCAAGGATCTCAAGATGGTGTACATAGTTCTCCTCCCCACATTTCTTCCTCACAACAACCCTGTGAGATAGGTTAGGCTAAGAAATGGTGACTGGCCCAAGGTCACCCTGTGAGTTCCATGGCTGAGTGTGGATTTGGACCCTGCTCTCCCAGAGTCAAATGCATTTCATCTCAGAACATCACTGAATGCATCACTTAGCTGAGCAAGCGACAAACTATGAACCTTGTGGATGTGTGTTAAGAATGAATTAATGCTAGGAAAGTAAAAGTTAGGCAGTTAAAAGAAACTGTCCTCCTAATGGACAGTTGGATGGTGTTTGAACAACCCATTTGTTATTAACTAACTAACTAACTAACTAACTACCGTATTTTTCGCTCTATAACACGCACCCGACCATAACATGCACGTAGTTTTTAGAGGAGGAAAATCCGTAGGCATGCCACCCGTAGGCATTCCCTCCATAACACGCACAGACATTTCCCCTTACCTTTTAGGAGGAAAAAAGTGAGTGTTATGGTGCAAAAAATACGGTAACTAACTAACTAACAACTAACTAACTAACTAACTAACTAGCTATTAATTAATGACATTTATAACCCATCTTTTTTATCCAAGGAGCTCAAGGTGGTGTACAGTCATATCTTGGAAGTCAAACTCCTTGCCAGTCGAACATTTTGCCTCCTGAATGTTCCAGTTTGCGAACTATTTTTGGAAGCCAAATGTCCAGGGGGGCTTCCGGGGCTTCTGATTGGCTGCAAGAGCTTTATTATTTTAAATGGCTGCTGAAGATTGTTTAGAGATGTATATAGTATGTTGTGACTAATGAAGCTAACTAATAAATAAATACACATTTTAACTTGAAATTATATGGTAATAGAGTAATCAGTGTCCCCTCATCGATGGATCACTGCTTGCATCCCAAATATGAGATGGGAGGTTCATGTAGTTTAATGTCACATTTTAATTGCAATCATTAGATGGGTATTATGATGGTATGAAACATTCTTCATTTCCATTTTGAAGATGGGAAATAGAGTAGATTCCATGCCAGTTGTTTGTTTTTGTAATCAGACATTCTAGGATAATCTAGGAACAGTAATGGAATAAAATCCCTAAATTTTTATGAAACATTTTTGAAGGATATTCTCTTTCTTTTTAAAACTACTTCTCAGTTGTGGCTTATAGAACAATCAAGCATTTCGTCCACTGAAACAAGAGAAAATTAAATAATTCAGAAAGAAAATGTACATCTTGAGGTCTAGTCCCTCAAGATGTCTTGCAGGACCTGAGCTCAAGAGCTTCCTCCCCACCTGTAGTTCCCAGAAGAATCATCGCTGTTTCCAACAGTAGAGGTGTAACATAGCCATTAGGGTTAGTGGCAATTCTCCTCCATGAATTTGTCTGATCCTCGTAACATTAAGGTGACCAAAGCATGTAACTATTGCTATGAGTCATATATAGGAAACTTCAACTATTTATCTCCAGAGAAGAAGTAAACTGGATGGATTATAGACTTCAAAGATCTATTACAGTTGAGAGGGGGATCATTAATCACTAACCCAGCATCTAAATACAATACAATGCAAGTATTATTGAAGTTAATCTTGTTAGCATAAATCTTTTAAAATTCAAAACAGTGTACACATATGGCTTCGCCCTTTAATTAGGTTCTGTGTGTGTTTTTCTTGAAGCAAAGGGATTTTTCTTTTTCTTTTTTCATTTTGGTAATAGAGTATACATAATGTCAGATGGTAATGTCACACAATCTTAGCAAATTACTTAGTGTTGAATTTATGGTCTGTTAGGTTTTTCAACAAGCAACTGTTTGGTGTAGGTCAACGAAAAGCATGATTATATTTCAACAAACACATCTAAGCTCATTAAAAGTAGGCTTGTCCCATTCATGAACCAAGAGCTCTGCCCTGTTCATGCCGAGTGGGGTGCATTCTAAAGGTCCAAGGAGATTTAGAGCCCAACCACACCCATGTGCACACACGCACACGCACACGCACACACACACACACACACACACACCTGTGGGCAGGAGCAGTGGGGCACGCCGGAGCAATAGCCTTTTTGCAGCAGCATCACTACCGCTTCCTAGAAGGGGGGGGGGGTCAAGGTGCCAGCAAGGTGGGGGCTGTCTGGATGCATCCATAAAACCAATCTAGCATCTAGCTGGTGCAGTCACAAAACCCCGGCATCATTTTCATCTTGGTCATCCCAGTAAGCATAGGAGGCAACACCTAGGGGCCATGGGGGCTTCAGCCCCCACAATAAAGTATTTTGGGGGGCCCACAAAGTTGATGGGCATTCCCATTTGAATGGTGTCTGTTCCTGTGTCCTGTGATTATGTGGGGCGGGGCTTACCTAGGCCCCCACAATATTTTATTTGAGTTGGCACCCCTGCCAATAACTGGCATGATAGTAAAGGTAAAGGGACCCCTGACCATTAGGTCCAGTTGTGGCCGACTCTGGGGTTGCGGCGCTCATCTCGCTTTATTGGCCAAGGGAGCCAGAGTACAGCTTCTGAGTCATGTGGCCAGCATGACTAAGCCGCTTCTGGTGAACCAGAGCAGCGCACGGAAACGCTGTTTACCTTCCCACCGGAGTGGTAGCTATTTATCTACTTGCACTTCGTGCTTTTGAACTGCTAGGTTGGCAGAAGCAGGGACCAAGCAACGGGAGCTCACCCCGTTGTTGGGATTTGAACCGCTGACCTTCTGATTGGCAAGCCCTAGGCTTTGTGGTTTAACCCACAGCACCACCCGCATCCCAAGTGGCATGAAACTAGGATGCTATTGCTGCCCCACTGAGTGAGCTGCCCCACTGAGTGAGCTGCTGCTGCTCTGGTGTTTCTTCCAGGGTGCTTTTCTTTCCCAGACTAGTATCAAAACCTAGTTTGATTCAGGGGATAGGACTGCAGGGACTAGTGCAGGGGTCATAGTAAGGTAATGATTAAGTTCTGAGCTGTTATCATTTCTCTGTTTCTCTGAAAACTTTGTGTTATTTTTTTTTTACTTGTTCTTTTAATTTTCCTCTCTGGTTTTTTCCATTTTCTTCTCAGATGTCCTGGCATTTTCAGTTGTCAAATATTGCTTAAAATAGTTTTCCTCCTGTTTATAACATTACATCAGTCTGTTCTTTCCCATTGTCTGGGTTTGACTACTATAACACTATTTTAATTGATTTTCTTCCCCTACTCCTGCCTATAGCAGGCTGTAACACAAATTATTTCCCCCATATGCAAAGATAACCATGCTTCTGTGATTCTGAGCTCTGGGATGTTTCCAGAAGCAACTAAAACCTTTATTTTATTTTATTTTATTTTATTTTATTTTATTTTATTTTATTTTATTTTATTTTATTTAAAAGTGTTGCAGAGTTTTGATAAAGTTCCAAGCGTTCCCATTTCTTTTTATAGGGAAGCTCTTTTTTCTTCTTGGCACAAACATCGAAAGTTGTGTGTTTGTGTGTGTTTAAATTAAGCAGCTTGGCTCATCTCTAGTTAAAAGCGTATTTTCAGAAACACCTACAATGAAAAAGAAAGTTACAAAATAATTGATTGCATGTTAACCACAGCAGGATATCTGCAATCTGCTTCGTTTGTGAGATGCATTGTGTATAGACAAATGGCTGCATATGGTTTTAAATGGCTGAAAAGCCACCTGGGACCACACAACAGTCAGCTGGCAAATTGATCTCCCACATTTGGAATGTATACAGCAAGATGAATAATTTCATGTCATGAGTTTTAGTGCACACTATCAGTTTTATCACCTGTTGCTTCTGTTGTCCTTTTTTTCCTGTTAGCTAAAACACCAGGTATTTCCAAATGAGTGAATCTCACAGTGTGGAACCACAACTGGTAAAAAAAGGAAAACAACAATTAGAATTAAAGCCGCAGATACGGTTCAAATCACCATCTGTATGATTTGATGCTATAAATAGTTGGGCTGGCACATGGAGTATTTATGATTAATTGTATTAGGCCCTCACTAAATTAAAATAATCAAACTTCTATGTAACTTAATTCATTTAACAAAATCAATCACTCCTATCTTCAGTTAGGCACTTAAACTCAATCCGGTACACTGGTGACAAATGTGATACTCAGTGCATTTGGCTCAACTGGCTAAGAATTGATTTGGATAAAACAAAAATATTTGTTACAGCTTTATTGGTTTGCAATGACTATGGTTCGGTATTCTGTACTGGTTCACCTTGTGGTCATTACCATAACACAAACTCAGCCCATTGTGGTTCACATTTTGTCAGATTTATATGAAGTTTGTGGGTCACAAACAGTTAGGATTTGTCAGAGCTCTCTAATGTGATAAGAAACAGAGACTGGAAGCTTTGATGCTAGATCATGAAAATAAATGAGAAAGATAAGAAGCTGCTTATTTTTTATTTTTTATTTATTATTATTATTATTATTATTATTATTATTATTATTATTATTTAGTTATTGTTAGAATTTGTATACTGCCCTGTACCTTCAGGTCTCAGGGTGGTTCACAACATAAAATCACAGTATAAAAATACATAATACATAATAAAAACAAGAACAACCTAATAATCCCCACTATTGAGTCAAACTATTGGTCCATCTAATTGTCTATTCTGACTCTCAGGTTTTCGGTAGGAATCATTCCCAGCCCTACCTGGAAATACCAGGGATTGAACCCAGGACCATCGGCATACAAATCAGTTGCTCTAACACTGAGCTATAGTCCTCATATTTCAGAGGATTATATGAAACACTGGGCTTCTAGCCAAAACTTAAGCCCCATGTTAAGTCTCCCTCTCCTCCTTCATCATGTCTACTTAAGCTGTATCATGGCATCAGTACACACTGCATTGATACAACATGCAACGCAGCAGAAATTGTGCTAGAGACGTAGGAAGCTGACTCACACCAAGTCAGACCTAATGGTTCATCTACGTTGCTCAGTATTGTCTAAACTGACTGGAAGTGACTCACCAGGATTTCAGACAGGAGTCTCTTCCAGCCCTACCTGGAGATACCATGGATGGGCCCTATGACCTTCTGCATACAAAGTGGATGTTCTACCACTGAGCTATGGACCTTCCCCAAAGGGATTATGGAAGGAAGAGTGGCAGGGTTAGTCATCCCTCAGCTCCATCAGTGGAAGTAATGGATGGTGAGCAACATAATGACATCAGACATGGGATGAGGGTGGATGAAGTTGACCAGGTTTCTTAAAATGTTTTGTTTCATTCTTAGTGATGGTAAGCATGTTAGCATCATAATATTTTCAATATTTGCCAAAGAGAGGGAAAAAAAAGAAATGTGCAGGTGACATTGGGGGGAATTACGACACTAATGACAATTTTCCTGAAATGTACTTTTGTTATTCCCTGTTTCAAAAACAAACAATACCTTTATTCTTTCCAAATTGTATTACCTTTCAATTTTCATGATTAATTTAGTTTTGGGATTAATGTCATAAAAATGCATAACACCAACCAACCATCAACCATAAATGGAATATAAAAATAGGGAGGATATGCATTAGCAAAAAAAGCTGAAAGATATGTCAGAGAAATGAGAACATCTATTGCCTTTTTGATTTATACGAATTATGTTTTTAATTCTTTGTCTCACAGAGAAAACACTCACCATACAATATACTAATGCATAAAAACTCTGTAATATAAATATTGTGGAAAACCCTTGCCAGGGACTGTCTAGTTCAATTTTTGCCTGCCTTCTGGTACATGGTCCAAATTGGCTTTTTAAGAAGGGTTTGGGGAAATGCCAAAATTGTTAAGGGTTTTACTGATCTGCTTTTCTGCTAATGTGTTCATTTTTTAGCTGTTTTTTAATCTTTGATTTTACGTCTTTGGTTCATACTGTTATCATTTTACTTGTTGTTAACTACTATGAATATAATATACAACAACAACAACAATTTATTATTTCTACCCCGCCCATCTGGCTGGGTTTCCCCAGCCACTCTGGGTAGCTTCCAACAGAGGGTTAAAAATACATTAATACATTAGTCATTAAAAACTCCCCAAAAAGGGCTGCCTTCAGATGTCTTCTAAATGTCATATAGTCTTTTATTTCTTTGACATCTGATGTGGACAGAAAGATGTTGTCATAGACAAGAGACCTGCCACAAACATTACTGATGGGCAGGGCCAACCATAACAGACAGAGTGATACAACGGCCTCGGCCACCTAATCTTGGGTGATATGAAAAAGCATCATATTATTCATTGATCTATTATTGTGTTTTTTTTCTGCCAGGGAGAAAAGAGAGAGATGTGCCTATGGTTTTGTGCCTCAGGTGCTAAAATAACTTGATTGGCTTTGTGCCCTTTGGTGAGAAGGGAAACCATTTGCTGCCCTGCCCCAGGCACCAAAATATCTTGGACCTTCTCTACAAGTGGGATGTTAGTAGACAAAAACAAAACAAAATTGAATTCTTGTGAAGATCATGGAAGAGTGCAGGATCTAAACAGAGGACAAGAATAAAAGAGTTGCTGTGGGTATGCTCAAGAGCTTGAACCTCAGATCTCCATGCAATATCACAAACTGCTTTAGAAAGTCCCCTCTTTGGTTTGCTAAGATGTTGACTATGTTGCATGAGAGGATCCTGTTCCAAGAGACAGTAGGCCAAATTCTCCATTCTCCATGAGTGCATGTCACTAGGTGCATTGCTCTGTGGATTCTGGCCATATGCCTTTTAGCTAGAGATGGAGGGGAAATGGGTGGTCTGCATTTTTCAACAAACTGACATAATCAGCCCCTTCCAGACCAGAAGATAATTATCCTTCAGATGCTGCACTTCTTCAAATCTTGCAATACTGCTGGCCGCTAACCAGGGGGTTTGTTTGCTCTGTTGTGCATCTAGAGCTTCAGTGTGATCCACTTTCCCCTTTGGAGGAATCTCTGGAACTCTGAGGGGTCAAATATACCAGGGAAACAGGGAGCCCTCATCTCCCCGTTACTGATTAAAACAATGGTGGCTGACTAAATATTTCATTCAACAAAAGTTAGCTCCAAAATGGAGCTGACTAGTGTTCTTAGTCTTGTTTTTCTGTAGACACACTCCCAAATATGTGAAATTAATTTAGCTTACTAAGGAAAACATGTCAAAATGATCAATAAAGAACTATTTGTTGAAGGGCGGGAACCAGACAACGTTCTGAGGGGAGGAGAGTGGGAGAGAAGTAGTGGTTCAGTGGCACAGCGACAATTACCTTTAAGCAAAGGGATATGCTTTCCATGAGTCACTTAGCTTGAGCCTATTCTGTCTCATTTCCCCGGCCCCTTCATTGTTGCCAGTTTTATAATGTGACATGACAATTATTGAGTTTTTGAAGTGATGTGTTCTGCGGTGAACCTTCAGGTCATTAAGAAGCTGCCACCATTCCTGCCAATCCGTGTCGACAGACTATTAAATATAACGGCCCTGTTATTTTATGTGTTGACATTTATTATTTCCCAAATGATAAAACAGGTTTCTTACCTTTAGAGATGTATCGCTCCCTAGCAGTTGTATATCAGCAACATGCCAAGGGGAATACGCTAAACTCGTCTCCCCCAAGTGAACAGAAACCTCCTTTAATGGCTTATTTAGATTGCCATTACACACAAAATTCAGCTAAAATAAAATAAAAATTGCATGAACCTAGCATTTTGTGCACAGTGGAGGTTCTAAATGTAAAGGGCTTTTGATAGAGATCAGCATGTGTTATGCAATGAAACAATTTTTAACATAAAATTTGCACTCCTTTGTGTATTATAGATACATGTGTAACAAACACAGCTGATATCTACAGTCGTTTCCAGTCAGTAGCTTCTGGGAGGCATCAAGAGCATACTGGAAATTTAGGTTTGCACAGTTAAAATTTTCTGTTGCCCTCGCACAACAAATCCACTTAAAAGAACCCTGCACTTCTTGAAGATAAGAAAGTGATGGGGAAAAACACTGAAAAGTTTGGGATGAATGAAGTTGCAGAACCACTGTCCAAGCAAACTGGGATGAATTCAGAATGAATGTCCATTGGTGTACAAACTCACATAAAACAAGACAGAATGAATGGACAATGAAAACCAGACTATTCTAACAGACTATTCTATTCTACACAAGCTTTGTGTGAGCAGATCAGGATGAATGTTCAGTGAACAGATCATCTGGAGGAGTCCTAACTTGAGCCTCAGTGCTTTAGTCAGTATGGTGTAGCGGTTGAGAACGGTAGTCCTGTAATCTGGTGAACCGGGTTCGCATCCCTGCTGCTCCACATGCAGCTGCTGGGTGACCTTGGGCTAGTCACACTTCTCTGAAGTCTCTCAGCCCCACTCACCTCACAGAGTGTTTGTTGTGGGGGAGGAAGGGAAAGGAGAATGCTAGCTGCTTTGAGACTCCTTAGGGTAGTGATAAAGCGGGATATCAAATCCAAACACCACTTCTTCTTCTTCTTCTCCTCCTCCTCCTCCTCCTCCTCCTCCTCCTCCTCCTCCTCCTCCTCCAGAAAACTGGATGTGACTGATTATACCCTGATTCCACTGCTCTAGGATAACTTGTGTGTGCATCTAAGAAAGAGAAAGAGAAAGAGAAAGAGAGAGAGAGAGAGAGAGAGAGAGAGAGAGAGAGAAAGAAAGTGCTGAGAGGAGGGCTGGGTATGCGAGAGTAAAATAAAGGTCTGTCCAAGGTCTCATCATTGAATATCATTGCAATATACCCCTAATTGGGGCATTTTTTAAAAAAGCATCTTCAGAACTATGGGCCCATGTAAAACTATTTCCTGTTGATAGCTCCTTCCTAAACAAAAAACAGGGATTCAGATCCATGACAGTTTTGATTTGGTTATCAGTGATAGCTTTCCTTTCTTCAGGCATCTCTGGTCAGAAAATGTCAGTGCTAATTCTGCCTTGTTTTGGACGCTGATTTTCACTATGTTCAGTGCTATGAAGAACCATGAGACCATTTCCCAACTACAGTGTAGTGAAACTTGTAAACCAAGGGGGGGGGAATGCCAAACGGGATTGTTGGGGATGGGCTTGTTGTTCTCATTTGTTCTACTCAGTGGCGTAGCGTGGGGGGTGCAGGGGGGGCCGGCCGCACCGGGCGCAACATCTGGGGGTTAGGGTTAGGGGGCGCAAATCCACGGGTTAGGGGGCGGAAATTACTTGCCTTGCCCCGGGTGCTGACAACCCACGCTACGCCACTGGTTCTACTAACCTGTTCCGCATTAGCACATTAAGAAGTTGCTATGTACTGAGTTGAAACGACAGCAGCAAACTCTCCAGGAAATTAACTTCCAAGAGAGAGTGAAGAATCACCGGTAATAGTCATTTGTACATTGTTTATGCCCCTTAAAGATATATTTGCTTTTGTACATTTACTTGACAAACTTATCTGTCAGAGATCACTGAGGTGACAAAATATAATCTAGTTTTCTTCCCATGCATGCTCTCCCTTCAGCTATGAAGAATGATGTGGCAGGGCGGGGGAAGAAGGAATGCCTAATGATGGTTGGATACCTTCTCCTCCTCTGGCTTGTTGCTACTTCTTTTACCGCCGCTTGCCATGAAATCTTGCTTTTTAGTTTCTCCCTTCCCACTTGCCCACTTTTGTTCACATTTTGAGCAACTGAGCTATTCTTTGAACTGAGACAATTAGCATATAAAGAGAAACTTTTTCACCAAAGGGATTCTTCCCCCCTCAAATATACATTGCAGATGTGGTTTCCCCAGGAAACGAACTTGCTTTTATACTTCCTTTGTAGAAGGCTTCCAACAAAAGTGGGCGTTGAGCTGCTCTAATTTCACATATCCAAGGGAAAGTTTGCTCCATGTATTTCTAGAATCATAGATTTTATTTTGACATCTACATATTGTGTGGCTTCACAATGCCTCTGCTTTATTAATTTTGGTCATGCCCAGTTATGGCCAATGTTAAGTATAAGTAACCACATTTGTGCACATGCATCTCTTCTGACACTTGTCCTTCCCTCTCTTTGTTCTGTTCCTCGCAGTAAATTTTAGATTGGGAAAACAAATATAAATTAGCTATTTGCAGAAGCTTTTCAACCATATTGTTTATGTCACCTGTTTCATAAATGCCACCTGTAACCTATTGCACAGATAATGATCAGGATCGACAGAATGTCAACAGGGAAACTAGAAGACATCAGTTCTGGAATCAGAATGTCCTTCATCTCTCTTTTGAAAATCCAGGTTAAGTACAGATCCAGCATAACCCAGCA
This sequence comes from Podarcis cretensis, assembly GCF_951804945.1. Taxonomy (NCBI): domain Eukaryota; kingdom Metazoa; phylum Chordata; class Lepidosauria; order Squamata; family Lacertidae; genus Podarcis; species Podarcis cretensis. The sequence continues at coordinate 99,968,591 of NC_137172.1, forward strand.
GATGGTACATGCCTGAAGTAAAAAAATTTAAGATGTGCCAGGCTGCTCTGGAAAATCCTCCCCTTATTCTGGAACCATGGGGCAACAATCTGTAATCCATCCATGTAAGTAACAGGTGTGTAGATACTTGGGTGGGCAAGTAGACTGCAGAGTGAATTGCCTGCCTGGCACAAAGGTTGAAGATGTCACCCATCACCTAAATAGCCTGCTTGATAGCACTGGGGAGGAGACAGCAGTCATGGTGCAAGTTGAAACAAATGATATGGGGAAATGTAGTTATGGGGTCCTGGAAGATACATGTAGGGCAGATCTCAGTGCCTGAACCAAACTTTACAGGAGGTGAATCTGTGGAAATAAGGAAGGTAGTGGTGACAAGAGTTGACGTTCCAGGCCTAGTAGACAAAACAAAAAATGTAAAATCACCGGGTCTGGATGGCATCCACATGAGAATTCTCAGTGAACTCAAATGTGAAATGGCTGATCTTCTATTGAAAATACAGTGGTACCTCGGGTTACAGACGCTTCAGGTTACAGACGCTTCAGGTTACAGATGCTGCTAACCCAGAAATAGTACCTCAGGTTAAGAACTTTGCTTCAGGATGAGAACAGAAATCGTGTGGTAGCGGCACGGCAGCAGTGGGAGGCCCCATTAGCTAAAGTGGTGCTTCAGCTTAAGAACAGTTTCAGGTTAAGAATGGACCTCCGGAACAAATTAAGTTCTTAACCCGAGGTACCACTGTACATAACTTTTCCCTCATATCACTTCTCATACCTGAGGACTGGAAAGTAGCCAATCTAGCACCATTTCCCCCCTTTTTTAAGGAGTTCAAGGAAGGATGCAGGAAATTTCAGACCCTCAGAGTATTCTGATTTTCCAAGGACAGTCCCAGAGTTACAGACACCATCCTAGTTTCTGATTTGATCCCAGGCTGTCCCACTTCCCCTTTGGATGTCTCCATTTTCGTCAGAGAAAAGTTGGAGGGGATAGAATAGGATGTCCCACTTTTCACCAGAGAAATGTTGGAGAGGATGGAATAAGATGTTCTTATCTTTGCCTGAGACATGTTGGAGGGAATGGAATTACAGGCCGGTGAGTTTATGGAACTTGCTCCCTCAGGAAGCAGTGATGCCCACCAACTTGAATGGCTTTAAAAGTGGATTAGACAAACTTGTGGAGCTAAAGGCTATCAGTGACTACTAGCCATGATTGCTATGATCTCCCTCCATGGCTGGATGAATATGCTTCTGAATATCAGTTGCTGGAAACTGCAGGAGGTGAGAGTGCTCTTGCGGTTGGGTCATGCTTGTGGATTTCCCACAAGTATTTGGCATTTGGTTGATCGCGGTGAGCACATTTGGTTGGCCTGATCCAGCAGGTTCCTATGTACTTAATGTTTTTTGTGTTCTTAATGAAGTGGAGGGTAAGTTCATTTGGAAAAAGCTAGATTTTTTTTTTGCAGTACCATAGCACATACAAATGAATGCGGGAAGCAAATCAATTGTCACCCTAAAGCAACAAAGTTTGACCTCGCCCTGGTTTTGTTAATAGCAAGTCGAGAGGATTTTGGCATGGAGGTGGTATGGTCAGGATACTTGGCTATCATCTCAGTTTGAAACGGATGCTCAAATGAAGTGCGTCCATTTTCTAGGTCAGTTGGAAACAAGTCATTATGCTGTAGTTCAACAATCAAATTAATGTCACAACAGTTACTGTCATGCTGGCCATTTTCCTATTTTCTTAGAGAGAAATTATGCCCCAAACAGGTTATCTACCTCTGGCAGTGATAATTTATTGCATGAGTTGGCAACTGAAATCATTCCAGACCAATAGGTGTAGCAAAACCCATTGCTTAATAGCCGGACCATATGTTTCACTCCTATAAGCAAACAGTAAATTAGTCACAGCAGAATCCAGAATTCAATATAAAGGAGGGCATCGAATGTTTAACACAGTAGACGAAGTTGAGACCAATTAAATATTAGCATAAGGCAAACACTTCCACTGTGCTACTACTAATATCCTTAAGACAGTTAATTCACAGGATCTTCTCCAAATGTTAACCCCTTCTTGAAAGCAGTTATGTGATCTGCATATCTACCCTTCCTGTTCAAGATAAGAGCATTAATATGTTCCCAAGTATCAGCATGTTTTAATGATATATCCCTATACTCTTATCATAGGAAATGACCAGGAATATGTCGGAGGAACAAAAGACATGCCTTGTTGACTAGGAGCCCTGACCCTTTCTCATTTAGTTTCTTGGCTGCTGTATTTCATTTATATGTGTTGCATTTTCATATCACCCACTGTGCTGGTCCCGAGGCTTAACCGTGCAGCGAGGTCTGAGTCCAGTCCAAGGTTGAGGGTGCGGTACGGAGGCTGTCCGTCAAAGCTGAAGTGGGATCCAAGGCAGGAAGTCAGGTGAGGTCAGGAACTCTGGCAGAAGAGCAGGACAGGGTGCAGGCAGGAACAGGCTACCAACAAAGTTGCTCCCGCAACCTGGGACTGGGGCTGGCTGGCTTTTATCTGCCCTGAGGCATAGGGTGGCCCCGATCCTCAGGTGACTCGCCTCTTCTGGCCTGGAGGCGAGCACTCCTCCTGATGGAACTTAGTTCCCTCCGCCTCTCTGCCCTGAGCCTCTGCAGCTCAGGAGAGGCTGGAGGGTTACCGGACCCAGAGGCAACCTCAGCTTCCCCTGACGGGGCTGAGAATGGAGCACCTGCAGCCAATGGGTACTCCATCACCTCAGGAGCCAGAGCAGACTCAGCTGGTGCCTGCACCTGAGGATCCAGCACAGGTGAGGACCCTTCAGGCTCAAGCCGCAGCCCTGGCTCAGCTGGTTCTGGAGGCGGGGACTCCAATGCAGGCTGGGATTCCTCAGGTTCAGCCTCCGAGTCCGAATCCCAGGCCATCACACCCAAGAAGCTAAAAGTTGTGTACAGTGTTCTTCTCCCTTACCAATTTAGCCTTACAACAGCCCTGTGAGGTAGGTAATGCTGAGCAGGTGTAAATGGCTCAAGGTGTTCTCCAAGAAGCTTCATGGCTGTCAGGGGCTGGGCAAAGGAGGAGTGGTGGAGACCATCTCCCCACCCTCAGAGGAAGATGATGGGTGAAAAGTTGGGAAATAATGGGAGAGGAGGAGCAGGCAGAGCTACAGCAGCTGGCTGACATGTTATAACTAGAAAGCATTCCAGGCCCACCATCTCCCAGAACCCGGCAAACCTTAAAAGTAGGAGAACAAAGAGCTCAAAGACAGAGAGCACTTAGCGGCACCCATATAGGGGATGATGATGAAAAATGAGGAAGTGGGAGAGATGGGGGGTGGAGATTCACTCGGAACAATACCATTATCCAAGAGACTGTGTTCCAAGCCTATGGTAACAACTTTTCCTTGTCTTTGTACATTCCTGGCAACCAGCCGTGGGAGTTGCTTACAGCCCCCTGACAATGGCTGAGCCAAAATTTGAACCTCATTCTTCCTCTTCCTCGTCCAACACCTTAACCATTGCACTGCCCCAAAATCACTAAAACAGGTGCCCGGTGTGGGGAAAGTTGATATGGACTTCTTCACAGAGCACATATATCTACGGAATTTGCTTCCACTAGATGTAGTGGTGCAATTTTGGCCACCAAGTTGGATGGCTTTAGATGACCTGACAAATTCTTGGATGATAAGGCTATCAGGAACTACTAGCCATGATGGCTATGTTCTGCCACAGGCAGTCCATCATGCAGAAAACCTGTTGCTAGGTATCACATTGAGTGCTTTTGTACCTAGATCCTGCCTGTGGATTTCCCATAGCCATTTTGTTGGCCACTGTGAGAAGAGGATGCAGGGCAGGATTAAGACCTCTAGAGACCCTAATGTCAGGGGCTGGCTGGACAAAGAGGAGTGGTGGGAGGCACTAGCCAGGGAAACCCAGATGAAGAAGGCTCAGATCCAGGGGATTGGTAGTGGGACACTGAGGAGAGGTCAGGGGGAGAAGACTGGAAGGAGGGCCTGGATGCCAAAGGGGCAACAGGGTTTAGGGAGCAGGAAGAGCCAGTGACAGGGAGCAATTCAGACTCTGAGGCTGAAGCAGAGGAGTTAAGAGGATGCTGAAGAATCCAGGAAGTCTCCCTTTCCCACTGTGTCAAGCTCTCCTGCCCCCTGTTCTCTAAGAACGCACATAATAATGACGAGCGCAGAACAGAGACCAGAGGTGTGCAGATGCAGTTTGAGACTGCTTGGGAAACATCCAGGAGAGGAGCCAACTCTTGAGTCCAGATCAGGAATGGCTTTTCTGTGACAATGCTTTAACAATCACCAATCCTATGATAAGTTAATACGACCATGGAAGGAAGCATCAGCCTCTTGTGTTCCTCCTACATCATCCAAGAAGCTAACACAACCCTTTTGAAGGTGAGGGGGACAGTATTGGTGGCTACAGAGCTAAAGAGGGCATAGAAAACATCATTTCGGCAAAATTCCTTAAGTTAACATACCTCGGGATCCACACCACAGATCTTTAATTTTTTTTACTTTTGAAGCCAACAACAAATGGAATTTACATTTTCTAGTGCTTTGGCAAGGCTTGCCCTTATTGGGAGTTCTAGAGCTACAATTTATGACCTTGTAGTCATGTAATTTATTGCTCACAGCTGACTCTGGAGCTCTTAATGATTCTACACTCAAGGATATTATTCACAAGGGAGATAACAGGGTAAACGCTTCCCTCCCCCTTCAATTAGTGGATGATGTAGGGGAACAGGCTGTAATCCTGCCAAGCCCAGTATACTGTTACAACGAAAGTGAGCAAATCCAAAATCAACTAATCAATTGATCCCTGTCAGGCAGTATAGCAAGGTGTTACTGGGCTTTTTATTCTCTACTAATATCTCTATCTGAAATGTACCTATCTAGCCATTAATTACACACGTATATATAGGGTACTGTCTCCTTGTGGTTTTGTGCTAGTGGAAGGCAATTCTGTTCATGAAAAGGTAAATAATCCAGTTTTTGCTAATGCCCCATAGCCCTGCAGACACCACCATTTCCAAAAACAGACTGTGAGGGTCTTTTGAACAGTTTGGGATATGGCATAGGTGGCTGTACAGTGGTACCTCGGGTTATAGACGCTTCAGGTTACAGACTCCGCTAACCCAGAAATAGTACCTTGGGTTAAGAACTTTGCTTCAGGATGAGAACAGAAATCGCACGGCGGCAGCGCAGCAGTAGCGGGAGGCCCCATTAGCTAAAGTTAAGGTTAAGAACAGTTTCAGGTTAAGAAAGGACCTCCAGAACAAATTTAGTTCTTAACCCGAGGTACCACTGTAGTAGGTAAGGGAGAGAGATGAAAAGTGGGGTCGCCACCTCAGACAAGTAGAAGCACCTTCTACTAGCACAAATCTACCACTGAATGCCACCCATATTAGAAGAGTTTGGATTTGATATCCCGCTTTATCACTACCCAAAGGAGTCTCAAAGCGGCCAACATTCTCCTTTCCCTTCCTCCCCCACAACAAACACTCTGTGAGGTGAGTGGGGCTGAGAGACTTCAGAGAAGTGTGACTGGCCCAAGGTCACCCAGCAGCTGTATGCGGAGGAGCGGAGACACGAACCCAGTTCACCAGATTACGAGTCTACTGCTCTTAACCACTACACCACACTGGCTATGCACAAACAAAATGGAAACTTACCAGGAAAATTCATACATTTGGTTATTTACAAGACTTGGGTTTTTTAGTTTTCCTGTTACAGCCAGGTTGCTGGAGACATTGAGTGTGCAGTATTCCTATGTTTTAATATCTTAGTTAGGAGCTGTGCACACATCAGATCTACCCAAAATCATGTTTTCCTACATCAGCCCACATGGCTAAACATAGTTATTCACAATCATAAATTATTTTAATTAACTTATATACTGCTTGCATGCCAAAATGGTTTCTAAGGGGTTTACAACTATAAAGTCAATCTATAAATAAAAGTACAGAGTAAAATAGCATTAAAACATACGATAAAGCAAGCCATTTAAAAAGCATAACAATGGAAACAGTTAAAACAAGGTCAGAAGCTCAAGTTCTGAGGAATGTTCGCCTAAATAGACACATTGTCAACCCCTGCTCTAGACTCCTCTACTGAGATACCTGTAGCCTGATGTGTTTGGTGCATTTCTAATTCTAGGAAATGCCACAAATTTCTGTAGAACTTACTCTCAGTCTTAGCAGATTGAAGCCACATAGTAAAATCCTGCTTTGAAACCTTCGTATGCATTTGGGCAAGTTGATGTCTCTTGGACATTGGTCTCTGGTAAAGCTGTTGGGCTTCATAAATATCTTCAACTTCTTTATAGTGCATAAATATAGTGTAAATGTAGTATGATCTCATTCTGAATGTTCAATAGCACAAATTAGTTTGATCTGAAATATCTAGAGGTACCATGGTGCATATTCTTTTTTAAAAAACAAACAATTTATGAGCCTAATATACTCCAAAAGATTTCTCAAGAATATATTTCTCATGAAAGCTGCGCAAATATACTTATTAGCGTATTTGTTAAATTAATATCAATTATGTATGTACCGTGGCTTAATGATATATATTTGCTAATTTAAGGAACACACATGATCCGCTAAAAGCAAAAAGAAAATGGAATTAAATATTTATAGCAATAAAATAATTAAATTGAAAACAATTCTTCATGCTCCATAAAAAAAGAAATTCTTTAGAAATCTCAAATCAAGTCAAACAATTAAGAGGTAATGGTGTAGAAGATCAAGTTTTAATGGTGCTAAAGGAATTAAAATGGTACTTTGATGAGAGGTGTTGTCTAAGGTTGCTGCGTTACACTTATAGTCCTGACTTATCATTGTAATGCAGAGTACATTTGGCGCAGAAACCAAGATGTCCAACAGACAGGACACTCTTGAAAATCCCATCATTTAGAAATGTATAGATTGGGGGGAGGAGAATGAGAGGGGATGTGACAATCTGTGCAGATCGTGGAAGACTGAAAATGACCTACCGGTAAGTCTAGGCTGCAGTTTCACCAGCTAAGAGCAAATGACGACTCCATATACTTCCCTTTAGAAATTGCCACCCTGAAAACTCAAATCAGCAGAGAGTGAGACTCTTCATCTCAGTGTCGTAGGTTCAAACCCCAGACTGGGCAAAAGATTGAACTAGAAGGATCTTCCAACTCTACAAGTCTATGATTGTCAAAGCTCTCTCAAGGCTTCTGGAAAGCTAATCCTCCCCGCTTGCAGCAAGGGCAAAGAAACAAGGGAGAGTCCTTTTTTAATGAGGTTTATTCAATCCTAATAGCGAGAGACAAAAGAACACAACCAGCCTCAACAATGGCGTTGTTCCAAACTGGACTCCTCCTCCTTCCTCCCTTGCAACAGCATCTTCCCTTATGGTGGCCACTCGTGGTCAAAAGTCTTTGAGTCCTTTGTCCCTGTACTCTTAACCAGTGCTGTGTTCTGGGAGAAGGGGGGTCAGAAATACTTTCCAGTGAACAACGTGTCATCTGGCTGCCCTGCCACAGCTCCCCCTACCCTTCTTCTAACACGCCCCAACTTTTCTGTTCTTCTCTCTCTGAGCTGTGACTTTCTTCAAACCCCTCAAAGCCCTGCTGTAAAGTTGCTCCCCCTACCCTGGGGGCGGTGTTGCGGGCACGCTCCGTGCTCTCCCCGTGCACAGTGGGGGTGGGGCAGTGCCCCCGCATCATAGGGGAGTCCTGGCCACAGCCACGCCCCCCTGGAAGACCAATTGGGTTGGCTGGGGGCGTGGCTTGCCTTCTTGTTTCCTGCTTCAGTGGATCTCCCGCCCTCCTGCCCTTTTTTCATGCATTTGTCATATTTGGCCTTGCTATGGACCTCAGTTGGTCGCCGTTGAGGCACCTGGTAGGAATTTTTCCACTTGGCAAAGTGGCACCAGCCATGTGGTTTTCATCTGCCTCGTAGCAATCGTGACAACTTTTGTAAGGTTTGGCGGTTAGGCATTGGTAAAACCCAGTTTATGAGAGGGGAGGTTTTGGCCTGCCCCTCCTCTTTAAGGGTATTCCGTTAAAGGGATCCGGGGGCGTGGGTATGGGCTAGGGCCATGTCATTGGGGACCCTGTGGGAGCTCTCAGTTGACTTACATCAGGCACGTCCAACAGGTAGATCGTGATGTACCGGTAGAGGACTGGACATCTGTGTTGGATCACTGGTAGATCACTGCCTCCCCCCCCCAAGAAGCTCAACAGCTTTGGTTTCCGTATAAAAATGTCAACATTGTAGTCCTGCACCCCCAAAAAACAGGCCTTCCTCCTCCCCCAAAAAGCTCAAAAAGTCTGACCCGAACCCCCTAAAATGGGCGTAGATCACTGCCAGTTTTTTACTCTGTGAGTAGATTGCAGTCTCTTGGGAGTTGGCTACCCCGATGTACATCAACAGGGCTCCCCCTATTGGTGGTTGGTGGAGGGCAGGAGTCAGAGATAGTCAATTCAATTCCAATGCCTAAGCCAATTCCACTCACATTCTGTAACCAATAAAGTTGTGGCCTTAATTAGCCCATTAACCTAAAATACTGGTGTTCATGTGTTTTCTTATTCAACAAATGTGGGAGGGCTTGGGGCCTTGACACACAAATCAAGGCTGTCTCCCTCTTCTCCTGCAGCATCAGGAGAAGGGGTGGGAGTGATCTCCACCATTCCTCCATCTTGCCCTCTTGAGTCTGATCTCTGACAATGACTCTAAGACCTATTCTCTACGCACTCCATGCAAAAGATCATGATAAAGTTTTTGGGGGTTTTTTGTTTGTTTAGAAGGCAGGGAGATAATTTCAGTTTGTGTATTGTTTTGGAAAGTGTGGATTTAAATAGGTTTGCTTTTAACCGGGAACTTAAATCTAATTTTTCCCTATCTCTAGTTGTGGCGCATGGCTGCAGTTTGTGTGTGGTGACCACATTAGCTCCAGTTTGCTAATGCGCTCATGGGCTCCGAAAGGTTGGTGATTCCTGCCCAGCTAAACCCAGTTTGTGCCTTGTAAAACCTTTGTTTCCTCAAGCCCTCTGAAGCTTACCTCTAACTGGTCTCAACAGGTACATTTGATAATACCAGAATTTATTCTTGTGCTGACAGCTGGTTTCTCATTTCCCTGCAGGCTCCTTATTTTTTAATTCTAAAGAATCAAGAGAGTGCGCTCAGAAACAATAATTAAAACATGTCCTATGCTTTTCTTGCGCTTGCTTTTTCCAAGCAATTACTTTGAACTCCTAGGTAGCAGAGATCTGAATCGGAAAGCCTGTAAATGAGATCTGACACAAGTACTGTAGATATTCTCACGGTAATGAGGAATAATTGCTCGTATTATATACTTAATGTTAGCACAAATTGCAGGAAACAAAATGTTTTACGTTCGGAAAAAGTTTTGTGAAGTTGTATGAATAGCTTCCGGTCTTGACATGATCGATTTAACACCAGGTTCACCCGAAAGGAAAACTATAAATAAAGTTTACAAAAGGTGTGATTTGAAAACATATATACTTCAAAGAACTGTTTGAAATGGAACAAAAGGGAGGAAAAAGTTTTTTTTTTTTTTTTTAAAAAAAGCAAACCATATTCTCAACAGCTAAAATAACAGCCCATTTCAGGTATGAATTGGATAATGCGGGAGAGGACTCTGTCCTTGACCTTTGCACACTTATTAGAAAGTCTCTAGAGCAGGATTAACAAATGTCCCCATTTCCTGGGGACAGTCCCCGGATTTGTGAATAAGTCCCTAGACAAATTCCATCCCTGGAATGTGCCCGTATTTCATCTAATGTCCACAGGAAATGCAGTCTCAGCAGCCTGGAGCAGTTGGCTCTGGCTGGCTTCAGGAGCTGCTCAGAAGTCCTCATATGATGGTGGTGCAGGGTCTCTAAGATGCAGCTTCCGGGCTGCCTTCACCTTCCCTGACCCCAGCAACTAAGCTGTGAATGGAGGCTTCATGCTGCCTATCGGAGCAGCCTCCCAACTCCTACTTGTGTGCAAGCAGGAGCAGGGAAGGGATCTCTCAGATGTGAAGGGAGGCTTCACACTGCCTATCAGAGCTTGCGTGCAAGCAGGAGCGGGCAGGGATCTCTTCAGTTAGTGTTATGTACTGAGTTGAATAGGATTCAAACTGCAGCAGTCTGACTGGTCCTAGAACAATAGGATCCAAAAGGCAGCAGTCTGATTGGTCCTAGAACAATAGGATTCAGAATGCAGCAGTCTGATTGGTCCTAGAACAATGCAGCAGTATGATTGGTTGGCAGGAACCACCCAATCATGCTGCAGATTGAAGTGAATCCACAACCTGATTGGCTTACAGTAGAATTCCGGAATAAGCCAATCATGTGCAGCCCATTGTGTAAATAATGTATATAAAGCAGATACTTTGAGGGGACTTTCATTCATTCCTCCTCACCACTATGAGCTGAATAAAGAGCATGAAATCACTTTGCGACTCTGAGTATATTTCACTGGCGACGAGGATGGGATCCCGCTGAGCTGACTGCCACACACAGCACCGCAGCACCGTCACCTGCCGCACCGCTGCCTCGCACCGTGTATCCAGGCTTCAGCTCCGGGACACAAGGAACTCAGAATGGCAACCGAAAGCAGCTTCTCGCCGTTCAACCCAGCATCTGGAGACTGGGAAGCGTACGCCTCCCGTTTCACCTTCCTCCTAGAAGCCAAAGGGGTCACCGATGACGAAGACGCCAAGAAGAGGGCAATATTCTTCAGCGTCTGCGGAGAGGAGACATTTGAAATTGCCCGGGCTCTCCTTGCGCCTGAAGACGTTGCTACTGTTCCATACAAAACAATAATGGAACAGCTGAAGGGGCACTTTTCACCACAGCCCTCAGTGGTGGCTCGTCGAAATGCCTTCTACGCAAAGCGGCAAGCCCCTGGGGAAACCATAACTGGGTTTGTGACCTCTCTCCGCCAAGCCGCCCGGTTCTACAACTTCTCAGAGCTGGAGAACATGCTTCGTGACCGCCTCGTTGGTAGCCTGAGGGATGAGAAGCTGCAACGACGCCTCTACGCTAAGAAGAACCTAACGTTCCAGGTCGCTCTGGAGGAGGCCCTGGCAACGGAAGCTGCCGAGAGGTCGACGCAAGAGGCACGGCCGAGCCAGCCGTCCCAACCGAGGGTCCACCACGAAGACCTCACCGACGACTCAGGATCTGACAGGGAGGAGGTGCACCGAGTACAGCAGCGCACTCAAGCAGCCCACATACCACAGCTGCCTCGACGAGAAGGAGGGAACTGCGCAAGCTGTGGAGAAAGTCACGAGAGGAGGACCTGCCGTTTCCGCAATGCAGAGTGCAGGCAGTGCAGAAAATCGGGACACATCGCCCGGGTGTGTCGGGCTCGGCCCACCCGACGCCAGGCATCAGATGACCAATCCAAGAACCCCAGGTCCCGGGGCCCAACGCACCAAGGCAACTCGACGGAGCTCACGGACTTCCAGGTATACCACCCCAACGTAGAGAAAATTTATGTAGAGGTACAGATAGAGGGGGCCCCATGCCGCATGGAGCTTGACACGGGTTCAACTCTATCCATAATCTCGGCAAGGACCTTAAGGAAACTGTGTCCTACTGGGGGTCCCAAACTCAGGCCGGCCCCATTCACCCTCCGGGACTTCCAGAAACATAAGGTCCCCACAATGGGGGTGGGGACCTTCAGGATGCAATACCGAGGGCGGACGCGGCAACTGGACTTGCTTGTGGTCAAGGGCCCCTACATTAGCTTACTGGGATTGGCATGGTTTGGACCACTGGGGCTAGCTGTCACCGGGGTGAACCACACTAGCTTACAAGTGGACGTGGACGCCATATGCAAGGAATTTCCGGGGGTTTTCGATGGGAAATTGGGACAGTATACGGCCCCCCCATTGCTCTACAGCTTGACCCCGCAGTACGACCGGTCAGGCTCAAGGCCCGCCGGGTCCCGTTCGCCCTGAAACCCCATATAGACGAGGAATTGGACCGGCTCGTGGGGCAAGGAGTGCTGGAGCCGGTGCCTAATGCCCCCTGGGAAACCCCAATCGTCACACCTGTCAAGCCCAATGGTTCAGTCCGCATCTGCGCAGACTACAAATGTACCATAAACAAGGCCCTCACGGCCCATGCATACCCAGTGCCAGTGGTCAGCCATGTCCTTGCCACCCTGGCTGGGTCAAAAAATTTTGGCAAGCTGGACTTGGCCCAAGCATATCAACAGCTGCCAGTAGATGAGGCCACAGCAGAGGCACAGACGATTGTGACGCACAGAGGAGCATTCAGGGTAAAGCGGCTGCAATTCGGTGTCAGCGTGGCACCAGGCATATTCCAGAATCTAATGGACTCTCTCCTTAAAGGGATTCCTGGCGTCACCCCCTTCTTCGATAATGTGTTGATTGCTGGGCCCACACCAGAGGAGTTTGAGGACCACCTCCGCACCGTTCTGCACTGTTTCCAGACAGCGGGTCTCAAGGTGAAGCGGGAAAAATGTCTACTAGGAGTGCCCCAGGTGGACTTTCTGGGATTTATGGTGGACGCAGAAGGGGTCCACCCAACTGGGGACAAGGTACGGGCCATTTGTGATGCCCCAGCACCCAAGAACAAGACTGAACTTCAGGCCTTCTTGGGACTATTGAACTTTTACCATTCCTTCCTTCCCCACAAGGCGGCGGTAGCGGAGCCCCTACACAGACTCCTGGACAAGCGGGCCCCTTGGGTGTGGGGCCAGCTCCAGGAGGCTGCATTCCAGGCAGTCAAGGACTTGCTTGTCTCAAACTCGGTCTTGGCACACTTCGACGAGAGGCTGCCGGTGGTGCTAGCATGCAACGCCTTGCCCTATGGCATTGGCGCTGTCCTGGGACACCAACTCCCAGATGGAAGAGAGGTACCGGTGGCATACTTTTCCCAGACACTCAACGCAACCGAGCGGAACTACTCACAAATCGACAAGGAGGGTCTGGCAATCATGAAGGGAGTAAAAAAATTCCATGATTTCTTGTACGGGTGGCCCTTCACCGTGGTGACTGACCACAAACCGTTGCTTGGCTTGTTTGCCCCTGAAAAGCAGACCCGCCAAGTGCTGTCTCCTCGCGTCCTCAGGTGGTCAATTTTCCTTGCCAGCTACCAGTATGCACTGATTCACCGTCCGGGGAAGGCGATGGGCCATGTGGACGCCCTCAGCAGGCTACCACTACCGGAAACAGGCCCCGACCCAGCACCTGCACAAGAGGTTATGAGCCTGGAGCTGCTTCCCGACCGCCCCATTCAGGCACAAGAAGTTGCACACCATTCCAAGAAAGATAGGGTCATCTCCCGGGTCCTGGACTGGGTGTGGAGGGGATGGCCCAGCAGCAGCCCCGGGCCAGAATTCGCCGGCTACACAACCCGCAAACATGAACTGTAGGCCCACAAGGGGTGCCTGTTATGGGGAAGCAGGGTTGTTGTTCCCCAGCCCCTCCATAAAAGGGTCCTCACAGCCCTACACAAGACACACCCAGGGGTAGTAAGAATGAAGGCTCTTGCCAGGAGTTATGTGTGGTGGCCGGGGATCGACGGAGAGATAGAGGCCTGGGTCAAACACTGCCAGGCCTGCCAAGAATCCTGCCCAGATCCCCCAAGGGCCCCAGTCCAGTCCTGGGAGTCCGCCCGAGCACCTTGGTCACGCCTGCATGTGGACTTCGCTGGCCCCTTTCAGGGGAAAACATTCTTCATAGTGGTGGACTCCTACACCAAATGGCTGGAAGTCGCACTGGTACCGTCCACTTCTACGTCCGCAGCCATCCGGGTACTACGCAGGCTGTTTGCAACCCACGGGCTCCCTGACACTCTCGTCTCGGACAACGGGACTGTATTTACGTCAGGAGAATTCCAAACCTTCACAGCGCAGAACGCCATCCGCCACATCCGTTCAGCGCCATTCCACCCTGCCACCAATGGCCAAGCAGAACGCATGGTGCGGACCACCAAGGAAACCCTTCGCCGCATGATGCAAGGGGATTGGGAGTACCGCCTTGCCACATTCCTTCTAGCACAGCACAGCACCCCCAGCTCAACGACTGGCCGGAGCCCCACTGAACTACTAATGGGTCGGCGCCTTGCAATCAGATTGGACCGCCTTCACCCCAATAGAGCTCAGGATGAGGTAGTGGTGGGGGAAGGCAGGAACCCCCGGACCTTCGAGGCCCAGGACCCAGTGTACGCAAAGAATTTTGGGGCAGGCCCTGCATGGGTACCCGCCACAGTCACCAGGGTGACTGGCCCTGTGTCGTACGAGGTGCTAACAGATGGGGAGCAATGCTGGCGCCACCACTGCGACCATTCCCGGGAGAAAACCAGGAGGAGGAGGACAGGTCAGAGGAGTCCCAAGGGAACAGTCTGGCAGTGAGGCCCATAGAGCAGCAGGGGCCAGCAGGAGAGGCAGAATCATTAAATACAGAGAGGACCCATGAGGCGGAAGGGACACCGGAACCAGAACCACGACTGAGCGAGCCGGTTGTGCCAGACCAAACAGGCCTATCACAGCCAGCATCCTTGGAACACGAGCCAGAACCTGAACCCCGGACCAGGGAACACCCCAGGCCGCAACGCACATGTAGGCCGCCGGCGTACCTTGAGGACTATGAATGTGACCTCCCGGGCAGGACTGGAACTTAGAGGGGAGGGGTGTTATGTACTGAGTTGAATAGGATCCAAACTGCAGCAGTCTGATTGGTCCTAGAACAATAGGATCCAAAAGGCAGCAGTCTGATTGGTCCTAGAACAATAGGATTCAGAATGCAGCAGTCTGATTGGTCCTAGAACAATGCAGCAGTATGATTGGTTGGCAGGAACCACCCAATCATGCTGCAGATTGAAGTGAATCCACAACCTGATTGGCTTACAGTAGAATTCCGGAATTAGCCAATCATGTGCAGCCCATTGTGTAAATAATGTATATAAAGCAGATACTTTGAGGGGACTTTCATTCATTCCTCCTCACCACTATGAGCTGAATAAAGAGCATGAAATCACTTTGCGACTCTGAGTATATTTCAGTTAGGCAACGGGAAGCCTCCCTTCCCAGCTGAGGGATCCCGACCCCCTCCTGCTTGCTCGAATGTAGGAATGGGATTAGGGCTGCTCCGATGGGAAGGGAGGCATCACACTGCCCGAGCCTTGCTCCTCCTCCTCCTGCTGCTGCTCTCGGCCCTCCTTCTCCACCTTCCATGCCCGACCCACTGCACACCACTTCCACACCACCGAAGAACCAACAACTCACGGGCTGCCAAGGCTCAAGGAGAAAGGAGAGAGAAGCCTCAGAGAAACGTGGTGGTTGAGGTCAAGGCGGCACCCGCCCCTCTGCCGCCGCCATTGCTGCAGCATCAACGTCCCGAACATGTAGTGTATATATATTTCTTTATTTTATTTAAAGTGTCCCCGGATTCATTGAAAAAAATCTGGTAACCTTACTCTAGAGTCCACACTTCGGGATCCGCAGAGTTTGCGCAGCATGTGCGTGACAGACCTCAGCAACTCAGCATGTTGGCTAATCTACTTTATTTACATATAAACACACACGGAGCACTTCAACATGGCTCCCTCTCTCTCTAGCATCAGACAGCAAAGAGAGAAAAAGGACAATAGTCCCACTTTACGGAACACAGTAACACAAGCATCCTGTCTCCGTCACTTCCCACTCTGTGGAGTCAAAACATACACCGTCATGTGATAGACAACAATCCCATAACTGCAAACATGGAGCAGGAATTCTAACAGCGACGACAATGCTGAACTACATGTGCCATTGGTCTGAGTCATATAAGGCAGCTTACAGCCCATGTTGTAAAATGCCATGCATATATAGATGATACCGTATAATTTTTCCCCACAGTAAAAACTTCAAAAGAAAATCAGTAATGAATCCAGCATGCTATTTCCAAATTTTCCTTTTGCTCACCTAAAGCAGACTATGGGGGCTCACTTGATCATCAGATGACAAAAATAGGGGTAGGGGAAGGGGGGGCACTGAAAAGTAAGACGGTGACATGAAAACCCACCGTTCCAGGAAATTTGTTTAGCTAATTTAAAGATGTTTCCCC
Source organism: Podarcis cretensis (assembly GCF_951804945.1). NCBI lineage: Eukaryota > Metazoa > Chordata > Lepidosauria > Squamata > Lacertidae > Podarcis > Podarcis cretensis. The sequence continues at coordinate 99,984,667 of NC_137172.1, forward strand.
TGGCCACCTACATCACAGATATTTGTCAGCCACATTTCAGGCTTAGCTTTGATAGATGGTATGAAAATTGACATTTTCTGCCTCCCACAGAGAGCCTAACATGAGTTACAACATCAAATTAATCTGTTCTCTTTCCCCCTTATTGTGATAAGTGATTCCTTTACCCCCACCAAAAAGTAAAATAAAGAATAAATAGGGTGACAATTTTAAACATTCAGAAGATACACACAGATGTTTGGGCGTGAGCTTTCCATACAGTATCCCAGGGCTGGGGAATGTATGGCCCTTCAGGGGCCATTGGAATACATTCCCATCACCTTTGACCCCTGACCATACCTGCTGAGGCTGATGGGAATTGGAGTCCATCAAGATCACTGCAGAATCCTGGATTCTGGTGTCAATATTTCATCCCTTTTCTTTGTTGCTCACACTTTATTTCGTACTTGTAAAATGCCTATCAATTTTATTTATGTATTTATTCATATGCCAAAATTAGCTTCTAAACAGTCTTCAACTATAAAATGTAATTAAAATACACACCAACAATTCCATTGGGTAGTGGGCTGAGGGGGAAATGGTGGCAGTGGAGGAGGCAAGAGGCAGATTGTGGAGGAAGACAAAGTGCCAGCAGAGGTAGTAGTGGGAGGTGCAGTTTTCTGCTTTGCCTCAAGCAGCAAAATGTCTTCGGTAGGTTGCTAGGCATGCAAATACGCCTGAGATGAGGGCAAGAACCGTAGTTATGGCTACAGATGTCATGAAGGACACTGGTGCTCCCCCAAAGCAGGACATTTTCTTATGGACGCGGGTGGCGCTGTGGTCTAAACCACTGAGCCTCTTGGGCTTGCTGATCAGAAGGTTGGCAGTTCGAATCCACACGGCGGGGTGAGCTCCTGTTGCTCTGTTCTAGTTTCTGCCAACTTAGCAGTCCAAAAGCATACCAGTGCAAGTAGATAAATAGGCACCACTACGATGGGAAGGTAAATGACATTTCCATGAGCTCTGTTTTCCACCACAGTTTTCTGTTGCGCCAGAAGCGGTTAAGTCATGCTGGCCACATGACCTGGAAAGGTGTCCACAACGTAACTGGCTGTGTTTAACTTATCCAATTTTCTTATAAATATTAAATCCTTTTCTAAGGTCGACCCAAATTCCTTCCACGAATTTCCCTTTTATCTTAAAAATAGGTCATAATAATCAAACACAAAAGTCATAAACATTTTTAAAATTCTTTCTCCTCCCCCCCGCCCCGGTTTCTGTCCCTTCCCAAATGAATGTCCACAAAAACAGTTTTTAGCCTGGATTCCTCACATCTGAGGCCTTCAAGTCTCTGTCAGTCTCTCTCTGCCGATTTTGTTGGTAGCCCTCTTTGTTGGTCATCAGGTCTCGAAGGAGTTCTGGCTCAGTCTCATCAGGTTTTCTTCCATCCAAAATACTTGGTAACAGCTGCTGCGAAAGGTCAACTGATCTTCCATACTCAAAGAGGAAGCCCCAATCATATTTCTTGTTTCTTTTAAATTCAAGTATTCCAAGTGTTCCGGGGGCTTCCTCCCTCCTCTCTCGTATCTTTCGCAGATTTGTAATCCAAAAGTCTTCTTCTTTGTGTTCTAACAATGTAGGCTTCTGGTTGGTACTCTCCATCTGTACATGCTCCACTCCTTGTTCCTCCTCCTGTTCCAAAGTTATCTCTTCTAATTCAGCTGCAGATTTTTTTCCGGTCAAGTCCATTGTGCATTCAGCAGAGTCACTTATTTTAGAATTCAAGGTTATAAGTTGTTTACTCATAGCCGTAGTCTGCTCCTGCAAAATTCCCACGAGAAAGAACATTCTTTCTATCTCTGCCTGTAATTTTCCATCTGCAGCCATTGTAGTGTTTCAATGTTTCCCCTAGGGGGATTCTGGTTACTTAATAGTCCTTTCCCAACAGTCCGTTACTTTGTTATTTCACTACTTTGTTCCCAACCTCTTTAGTTCAATTGTAACAAATTTAGTCCAGAGAAGTGTTGAATAATAAGATTTTTACTTTCACTGCCCGTTTGACAGCTCCTTTGACAGCTGTCAAACTCCTGTTCCTTTTTCTCCAGCTCACATACAGGACACTCCCGGGTCTGAGGGGGGGGGGTTTAAACAAGAGCTTCTAAAATTCCACTCTTACTCTCCAGCACAAATCTTCTTCTGTCAAACTCATGGAAATATTATCTTTTAAAAAATACCAAAAAGAAAAAACTCTCCACCTTAGTTCTCCGATCCTTGCTTTAAATCTTCTGTAAGCAGGGGGGTGCGGACTTCCCTTTAGCACATCCCCCGATCGTGCCGAATTCAAAAGTAAAAATTTTAAAGTCCAAATTCCATTCTACTCACGGGTTAGTTAAAGTCCGAATTTCAGGGAAGAAAGTCAGCGGTCTCCGGCCATGGCTCGCGGCTACGCTCCACTGCAGTAGCGGTCCACTCACAGCACCACGCCGCTCCCCGTACCCTCTCCGCAGCCTTTAAAAAGGCTCTTCGTGGGTCGGGGGGCGCTTAAGGTGCCCGCCGAGTCACCAAGTCCGCAGGCTTCAGCGCCTGCGGTTTCTGAGGGTCCCCGCGTCGCCGTCGCGGTAGAACCCTTCTCCAGCGGAGCCGATTCCCTCCGGAGCTCGGAGGGAATCCGCCATTAACCAGATCGCGCTAACCCGGAAGTCCCCCAGTGGAGCAGTTTGTTATCCCATCTGCTTCTCAGAATTTTTGGCAGGGTTACATTGCCCATCTGCACTGGCAAAGAAGTTAAGGAAATGGACAAAGAGGGTCTTCCTTAGAGACCTAAATGTGGATTTACTATCTAGTTATAATGGCGAGCAAGAACTAAGCTCTGATTTATTATTGCAGAAATGTTTGGACACTGAGGACTCAGCTATACAGCTGCAAATAAAATGCTTTAAATGTGTTGTAAAATGCAATATTCAAATGTGACACTAGATGGCTACACCGAGCTATGCAAAATTCAATGTATTTTTCAAAACTTTTAAAAAAAGCATTTTCACAGCTTTTTTTATATGTGTGTAGATTCCACCTTAATTAGTATCTGAGGCTGTGATTGGTTCCTGCAACGTTTTTCCTCTACATGCAAGCAATCCGAACTCACTTTGGGGATGTTATTGAGCGGGGAAATGTAGCAAGAGCATCCTGGGATAGCTCAGTTGGTAGAGCTTGAGACTTTTAATATGAGTCATGAGTTCGAGCTCCATGTTGGGCAAAATATTCCTGCACTACAGGGGGTTGGACTAGATTGCCTGCCTGGTCCCTTCCAACTCTATGATTCCAAAACAATCCTATACATCTTTATTATTATATATTATTACTTATTTATATGTCACCTTTCGTGGCAGTCCTAAAGCTGTTTACAACAGGTTAAAATTCAAAAATTCTATAAATAGCAGAAAAATAAGTACAAGCATAATGAATTCTAACAGTGTTCATCCGCTGTGAACAGCTAATGAGAAAAATACCCATTCCCACCTGACTGAAAGATGAACACCAAGAACGTAATGGCCCAAAATCAAACCAGATCAAGGCTCCAAATGTCTCAATTGACCACTCTGGGACTAGGTGAACCTTCCTGGAGAGAGCATTCGACAAATGGGTGCAGGCTCATTGTGCTCAATGGGGCTTATTCCTGGGTAAGTGAGTGCAATCTCAGAGGAGTGGTACATTATTCTTAATAATAATAATAATAATAATAATAATAATAATAATAATTTATTATTTATACCCTGCCCATCTGGCTGGGTTTCCCCAGCCACTTGATGATTTCTAGTTTCCATCTTTAGCAATCCAAGAAATACTAAAGGCACAATTCAACCATCATCCCATCCATTTCAATGGAGGAGATTTGAGCATGAGAAATCAAAGGGAAATCAAAGTGTGCTTAACTTTATCTCGACTATATGCCCCAAGTGTTTCATTTTACGCTCACTCAATTGGTTTTCAAATTATGCTAGGTTCCCCCAGCATCCTGTCTGACAAACTCATCAAAAGCATCCTATGGGACGTATAAAAGTAAACAGGATGGTAAAAATAGGCACAACATTATAATTGTGGCTATTTGGCAAGGCAGGCTCTGCAGGGAAAGAATGGCTGGATATTTGTAAGCAAGCACATCTGAAGTGTGTTTTTACTTGCAATTTCCCACCATTAATCTGCTGCTCCCCAAGTAGTGTCAAGAAATTCTGTAATGCGGATGTAATGCTGTCTTCCTTTGATAATGCTAAAGAACCAATTCATAAAGGAGCCTTTGTTTCCATCAGATATGTACAAAATTAATTAAATTAGGTGTACTCTAAACGCGTTAAATACTTTCTGCCTCTGAACATCACACGTGGCACTCTTATCCAGGAGAATGAAAGCTGTGCAATTTAAATGAAATTTAATTACAGCTATATTTAGCACTTATGCAGAGATGTTTTGTCTGAAATTTTAAGGACGTGGAAGTTTCTTTCCAGCTTACGTCTCACAGCACTAAAACATTAAAAATATGCACTTTCTAGGTTTCATTAGACCATTCTACATTCATTCAACAGCTACATCTGTTGAAAAGGCGGTGCCAAATTTCTCCTACCATTCCTCACCAATTTGTGTGTCAAGACCCTGAGGCCTCCCTCATGTTGAATAATAACACATGGACACCATTCTTCACCAATTAACGGGACAAAAAACTGCTTTTGGAAATTATCAAAGGGGAGAGAAAATTTTGATGACACTCTGAAGGGTGTTTTGTTACACTTACCATGGTTTTGAGGTGGCTTAGTGAATGTCTTTGCTTCCATTGTACACATCATCCTATGAGCAGGCTGCTCTCAACAGGCTTCCTCATTGCCCAGGGAAATATATCATGAAGGAATTCTTCCCATGTGTTGTTGTTGTTGTTGTTGTTGTTGTTGTTAAGTATGGGGAGCCAGGGAGGCTGTAGAGTGCTGGAGAAATATTTGCTGGAAAGAAAAAGAAAAACATATACATCATCTATGGCTACCTTGTCAACTCTAAAGTAAACTTAAAAGGCCACAAAGAAATTCTCAAGTACCTTATGAATGAGGCAGAAAAATGGAGGCCCGTTTCACATGGGATGGCAACTTTTGAAAAAGACTGGATTACAGACTTGGCACACCCAAGCCTTGCCATCGTGCCTCATATGAATTGATTGTGTGCCCTGCAGCATCACCCAGAGTACTTTGCGAAGCACTTTGCTGTTGTGTGACAGACACTCGGTGGTTCTTTAGCAGAAAGGCTAGGCGTTGTGCCCTCATCAAGGTGAAAAAATTGAAAACCCCTGCCCTGCTCCATGCATTAATAATCTCTTTCCAATTAAAGTGCCAGCGTTTCTAACAATTCTCAAGATCAGTGGCTATTTCTAGCCATCCATTAGTAACAGCAAGGTCTATTTCAGGTTGATTTTACAAAAGCGTGGGTATCTTTTCAGCTCGCGCATTGGAATCTCTGTACCCAAGACACTAGGATGAAGAGGTGAGACTCAGACCTTTCATTTTTAATGAGCAGAAAGACTAGGAATCACCAAAAAAAGAGGGCACAGATTTGCATAAAATGTGCACATACTAATTGATATGTACAGTTGCAAATCCAAAAAGAAATACTGGGATGTATCCAACAAAGTTGTCCCATTAGTGCAAGGGCCTCTGCCTGTGCAAGGGGATGTGGTCTTGTGACTGATAACGTAACTAATTCCCTCCAGTGTGGGAGACTTAAGATAGGGCATGCTTCCTCCTTCCTGAGCCTTTTCTGTTCAAGTTTCGATGGCTCGTAGCTGGTCTTTCTCCTTCCCATGTGCCCTCTGTTGAAACAGATTGCCCCAGCTATCACTCAGCCCTATGGCTTTCAGTGGGGAAGCCTCAGCTTGAGTGATCTGAAGCTCAGTTCTGATTTTCAGAGCCACCTGATCTTTGAAAACCCTTTGCAACTTACATGCCAGGTTAATCTCCCCCCATTATTTATCTCTTGTTGTTTTTTGCCAGAATATCCATGTTATAATAACTTCCTAAGATCAGCTTCGGATCTTTGTCATGAATAATGAATGGATTATTTGACTGACTGGATTTTTAATTTGTATACCACTAGACAACTTCCCTGCTTCACACATGCTTTTCCATAGGTCTGGCTGTCTCATTTATTCAGATGCCAAATAAACCCTCCAAACACCCAAGAAAAGAACCTCATGGAGTTTTTTTGTTCAGTGGAGGATAAGAACCTGCTCGAGAATTTACATTATGCCAATTTGCATATGTACAGATTCCTATTGCTTCCTAGCTTGACTAATACTATAAGACCTTTCTCTTTTTATTTCCTTCCACACACAAACATACGGAGGTTTTCTTTTTCATTTTAAACAGCTAGCAGATTTACATTTTAAAAAGACTTTCCCTTTGAAATTCTCAGGAGCAGCAGAGAATTCTTCTCCAGACATATTTTACAGGCACTCCAAAAAAAGAAAAAGAAAAAAAATCACTGCAGAAGAAGGGAGAGAAGAGACAAGAAAACTCCCTTCCATTTATTTTGTTGTATTTACACCTAAAGCCAAGAGTCTGAATGTTCTCTTTTAACAAAAGAGTCATATTTTTCCAGCAAACATATACTTCACAGACAAGCACTTTGCCGCGCTCCATTCAGATGAGATGAAGAATGATACTTTCTTCCAGCACCTAACAATAGTTGGGAGAAGTCCCAGTTTTATTTCCTTTCTGTTAAGGTGTTTATGTACATCTTATACACTCTCACAACTTCCAGCCCTTGAGTGAGAACAGCCTGGTGTTATTTGACTGAGCACGATCACCCTTCCCAGTCCCCAATTTTTCTGTTACTGTCTGGCTTTGAGGAAGGATATCTTTTAGCAAACTCCCTGCTCTGACCCGGGCAAGGACTTACTCCATGCCTCCTTAAAAGCTTAGTGAGGATGATAGGTTAAGTGTTTGAACTCTGAGGCTCTGCAGCACTGACCAGCCTCTTCTGAAATACCACTTCAGAGTTCTTTTAAAGAGCCAAACAACAAGATAACTAGAAGGAGGATGGTAGCTGCATTTAAACACACACACACAAGCAGCATTGCCTAACTAGTATTTTACTCATAAAGAGTCTAATCTTGGTTCTAGTAACTTACACATGAGGTGAGACCTCCCGCAGGTCCCTAGGAACATGGGTTCCATTATAGGAGACAGGTAGCATTCCCTTGGGCCAAATGAAGATGGGCACAATGAGCTTATCCAGTGCTATTTTTCTAGAAAAAGAGGTGCCCTAACTCACTATGAACACCTCCCTTGTTCTTGTATAATGGCAATGGCGCCCACCTGAGAAGTGCCGGAACTGAGTTCCAGTGAGTTCTAGCTGAAAAAAAAGGCCCCTAACCTATCTCAAAGTGGGATAGACTATCTCAGAAGGTGGTGAGCTCTCCTCCATTGGAGTTGATTTTTCTTACAGAAGTTGGGTGCCCATCCATTATGGATTCTTTCACTGTAGTTCCTGTATTGCAGAGTGTCAGATTACATGACCCTAGGGCTCCCTTCCAACTCTGCAATTCGGTGATTCTATGAAATTGAGCTCTAGGACTGGCATCTAATAAAAAATGGAGTGTGAATTCCTTACATACTTCACTCTTTTTCTGTGATAGAGAGGGGAGGCTCGTTAGCAAGGAAGGGATTTCTTTTTGTTTATTGTTGCACAAATAAGAAACAGCACACAACACCGTCGAAAATATAACCAGAGAAAACGTAACAGCCTTGCAGATATTATTAAAGCATAAATAAACCAATCTATTATATAGAAGATTAAGAATGGATTTCTTAAAATAGGGTGTTTATTTTTAGGAGAGAAACAATGGAGGCAAACTGGCCCTTCCATTACACTGCACTTATTTATAACAAGAGCTCTGCTAGTTAATACACTTAATCTTTGAAGAGTATTGCAAAATATCACTCATATGCAGCTGCCTTATAATGAGCCAAAAGACTGGTCCATCTGTCTCTGTATTGTCCACATTGTCTGGTAGCAGCTCTTCAGGATTTCAGACAGGGTTCTCTCACAGCCTTACTTGGGGATTCCAGGTATTGAACCTGGGACATTCCGAATGCAAAGCAGATGCTCTACAGCACTTCCCATATTATAGGATATTATGGGGGGTAACCATTACAGCTGCTAGGAATTAAAAAGGAAGTTGCAGTGAGCCTGGTGCCGCAAAAGGAAATGCATGCACAAATAAGTACTGCACATACATTTCTACACTTGATCTTAGCCAAAAGGCTGAGAAGTGATGCACATACATTTCTGTAAGCTTGAAATCCTGACCCAGGAGTGGGGTTGTGTGCTCAAATTCAAACCTTCATGGGCATCAATCATCTGTTAGGTATTAGAGGTTGATGTGCTTATGTGAGGATCCACGAGTCATGGGACACTGTTACAGTAACACCACATGTGTAGGCAATGGCAACCCAGTTTAAAAATGTTGATGTGTGCATGGAAGCCTCCAGTGCTGCCTTGAGTCCCGCCAGGGAAAAAGGCAGGCTATAGATAAATATAAAATAATTTACTTCATCAGTGCTATTCTTTCTAGAAAAAGAGGTGCCAGAACTCAACTATGAACACCTCTTTCTCTTAGAATTGAAATGGCACCCACCTGACAAGTGCCAGAACTGAGTTCCCCCTGAAAAAAGACTGATAATAATATTTAATCAAAACCTAAATGGAACATAGAAAGCTAACTTGTACTGAATCAAACCACTGATCCATCTAAAGCAGTACTGTTGACATTTTCTGGCAGTGGCTTGGCAGGATTTCAGACAGGGATTTCTCCCAGCCTTACTAGAAGACATGGGGAATTGAATGTGGGCTATTGCTCATGCAAAATGTGTGGTCTTCCACTGAGTTATGGCCTTTCTTTGTAGCAATCTTTCCATAAATTGTGTCCATTATTTTATATGGAAGTCAACTTGAACTTCCTGTGGTCTAAAACACAGTGGAATGGGGGAGAGAATGCCCTTTTCACATATTTGCCAGATTTCAACTTAGATTTGAGTACCATTTAGAGTTAGCAATTCATTTGTGTGTGTGCTTTGAAAAAAATATATCTAACAATCAAACTCTCCAGAGAGCTGTATGAACATCTATAAAGACTGGATTCTTTCTTGTTTTTACCTGTGCAACTGAAAACAGATTCTGGTCTAATGGCTAGAAATCAAACACTTTAGTAGCTGTCCAATTTAATATAATTTGACAATCAAAGGACAAAGTGCAATTGATGCTCCTAACATTTCCTTTGAGTGTCAACTCACTCGCATGGCTCAGTATCCTCCAGGGGTCAACATCACAACAAGTAACAAGATATTGCCTAAGGAATATTGACAACCAAAACATCACAGCATTCTCCTTCCCCAAGAGATGTTTATTTCAGGAATGGCACTACAGATTGACTCCTACAGTTTAATTCCTCTGATAGGTCTTGTGTCATGCTGCAAGTGATGTGATATATGACTCAGAGGATAGACCTACACAACATAACTAGGGATTAGAATATCTGCTTAATATAAGATAAAGGTAAAGGTACCCCTGCCCGTACGGGCCAGTCTTGACAGACTCTAGGGTTGTGCACTCATCTTACTCTATAGGCCGGGAGCCAGCGCTGTCCACAGACACTTCCAGGTCATGTGGCCAGCGTGACAAGCTGCATCTGGCGAGCCAGCGCAGCACACGGAACGCCGTTTACCTTCCCGCTGGTAAGTGGTCCCTATTTATCTACTTGCACTCGGGTGTGCTTTCGAACTGCTAGGTTGGCAGGCGCTGGGACCGAACGATGGGAGCGCACCCCGCCGCGGGGTTTCGAACCGCCGACCATGCGATCGGCAAGTCCTAGGTGCTGAGGTTTTACCCACAGCGCCACCCGCATCCCTGCTTAATATAGGTCTAAGTGATCGGCAAGTCCTAGGTGCTGAGGTTTTACCCACAGCGCCACCCGCGTCCCTGCTTAATATAGGTCTAAGCAAAATATTAATTCGGTGTCTTGGGTAGTGCCATCACAAACTGCGCATGGAATACACAGGATGAGAGCCAATAAACAAACCCAGTCCCAGAAAGTTAGAGGTACCCTTGGTGAATGGTTCATCTGCCCAGGTGGGTAAAGCTCAATCTGCTTTGGATAAGGTTGCACTCCCACAAAACAGCAAAGGGGGACATGTGGACCTCCAGATGCTGCTGGAGTACAACTCCCATCATCCTTGATAATCTCCCATGATGGCTGGGACTGATGGGAATTAGAGTCCAACATCTTGGAGGGTCACAAATTCCGCATTCCTGCCCTAAAGAAGAAGGCTTAAAGTTTGGGAGAATGTGAGGCTCAAGTGACCATCGTGGCTCAGAACCTCTTTTACCAGCTTCAGTTATGAGCCATCAATGGAGCAAGAAACTACCAACAGCAGAAAGATTAATGGAAAGAATGTTTGCTCGGCCCATATTCAAGAAAGGATGCTGTTTTAGTAAAGAAATCAAAAAGGTTTCCAGATGGAAGGAATGGATGAAAGATTCACATCAAGCTTCAAAGGCCATTTTCTTGGATATTTAAAGGCAATGTGCAGAAAGCTCTTTAAGAACACGTGTTACTTTTCCATATTTATGGCATTGATGGAGAGCCTGTGTGTCTTCAGACATTGTTAGACTCCCATCTTCCCTGAGCATTGGCCATGCTGGCTGGGGCTGATGGAAGTTGTGAATCAAACAACATCTGGAGGGCAGCAGGTTCCCCAATCAGACGTATAGGTGCACCAGAAGAAATAATCACTTGTGTAGCAGACACAGTGGTGGGTGGGGGGGGGTGCTCACCTGTCATCCAGTCAGTTGCATCACTGTTACTTACCAGAAGATGAGAGGAGTAGGAGGCAAGACATCAGGTTGGCATGGTACAAAAACATCAGTGGGAGCCCCAGATGTCTCTCCCCTCCCTCTCAACCTCATCGTAAGCATCAGTAACCAGAATCCCTCCATGTCATCTGCCACAGAATACTTGCGAGTCCCCCTTCCCCACACACTTCAGCTCTCCATAAATTGAAACCCAATGTTCAAGTTGGTTTTACTCCACATTCCAGACACCCAGAAAGGCTTCAGAAAAAGTAGATCTTTCATTCATTGACATCAGTCCCATTCTAATCCACTGGCACAGCGAGAGGAGCACTCTAGACAAATTGCCATTCCTATTTTCCTGCCCTTTTGAGTAAACTGATGCGGTGTTGTATTTCAGGCAAGGGAGGCCAGAGAGGCCACAGCTGGCTCCTGATTCCAGGCAGCCAGATCCATGAAGGGTCCAGGCAGCGTCAAAAACCAGAAAGGCAGCTCAGTGGACAGGAATTGTATTCCAATAAGCATGGCCAGACCAAGTGGAAAGTTAGGTAAGATAAGCAGAGCAGGAAAGTTGTTAGTGCCACAGAAATATCTGAGTGGAGGGCTGGAAACTAAACAAGTAAACTCCAAATGTTGCTCTAACAACTATACTAACAAACTTTGCTTAGCCTTAAGTTGGGTGTTGGCTCTACCCCCACAATGTATGAGGCTTCTACTCTTAAACAGAGCTTGTTTGCTTTAGGAATTATTATTATTTTCATGTGGTTTCATGTAGGCAACTTTAACGTGGTCGCAGCCTTGGAGCTGGAGTCTAAGGATGGTAGCTCTACCTTCTCAGGTTGGATGGAGGCTGGTCTGACAGTCCTTTCTGGCGATGGGACTTCTGAGGAGGCTGTGTCATCAAAGACCATTTCTGAAGTCAAATCTTCTTCCTGGTCAGAGAGATTATCTCTGTGTGGTGCCTCTTCCCCTGAGGAGCAGGCGGGATCAGAGCCCTAGTTCATGGTCTTCTGGGGACAGAACCACTTTTCTTGGAAAACAACGAGCAGGCCTCTGTACACACAATCCGTTTAGGTTCCCTGGTCCCTTTAGGCTTCCAAGCTTAGGAGGCTCAGCCTTTCATTTTAAGAAGCTTTACTCATGTCAGTAAAGGTTGTCATTTCAACCTAATGGGGAAAGGGTATAATCAGTGGTTTCAAGATGTGAAAAATTTGCCTCATTTCCCTAATATCTTACTAGCTTTCTAACACAGGATTTGGGGAATGGGCGCCTTTTTATCATCATAGGCTTGGAATGAACATCCAGTAATTAAACCCTGCACATATCCAAGTACAGAAGGGATAATGAAAGATAGCGACTGAGAGGTTAGAGTAATAAAGGGCACGCAAACAGAGCAAAGCTCATGATAAGCCAGGGAAAAAAGGAGAAAATATAATGTCAAAATGAAAGACTGTTTGGCATCTGAATAACCCCTATGGAACAGGATAGTTCACCTGTCAATCTCCTTAAAACTGGGGAGAAGAGGATCCAGCTAGAGTAAGCAGCAAATGCTTTGATAAAAACAACCAGCAGGCCAATAATTATACTTGATTATGAAGTTGAATATTTGGCAGTGACATTTCAAAGTATGAAAAAGTAATGGAAAGCTTATTTTCAGGAGAGAATCATGCTGCTTGTATCCCAGACTCTGCTCCTCATATGGATGTCGGGGGCATCAAGCCTTGAAGACTTGGAAGGCAAACAGGCATGAGTCAATTATGGCACAGTTATCAATCATTTCTAACCCCCCCCCCTTCTGCTGATGGCTTTTATAGCACTAATTATGGTCCAGTTAAGTAGCTCTTTTTTACTTAGAACTTTTCACATGGGTACCAGTGAGTTGTTTTGTTTACACATCACAATGCAGTTCTTGAAGGTTTTGCTTTAAGTGCTTACTATATTGCATTTTAAGGTGGGTATCAGTGGAAGATACCCTGCATTAAGTCATCTATGTTGATTTTTAGGGGGTTCTAAAAAAACACCACACCTAATGTTCACTGTTTGGTGGCAGTGACATGTTGCCAGAAGGTCATTACTGCACACCACTAGGTGTGCACAGATCAAAAAAAATGTTAGAGATCAGGCAACTGAAAACATATACAGTGGTACCTCGGGTTAAGTACTTAATTCATTTCGGAGGTCCGTACTTAAGCTGAAACTTAAGCTGAAGCACCACTTTAGCTAATGGGGCCTGCTGCTGCCGCCGCACCGCTGGAGCACGATTTCTGTTCTCATCCTGAAGCAAAGTTCTTAACCTGAAGCATTATTTCTGGGTTAGTGGAGTCTGTAACCTGAAGCGTATGTAACCTGAAGCGTATGTAACCCGAGGTACCACTGTATTTTAGACACTTTGCACTTCTTAGCACAGGGCCAGGAAATGACATATTTGTAGAGATCTGATAATGAGAAAGGAACAGGATGGAGTTCTGGATTTTGAGATGAGAAATAAGCAGTGAAATGAGGGGAATGTACCGTACTTGAACTGGTTTGAAACACAGAAAATTGGGGGCAGACTCAGAAAAAAAAAATGACCCAACTCTTTTCTTCCAATGCCTTACTAGTTTTGGTATGAAATGCATATCCCCTAAGAGTGCAGCAGACCCTCCAAGTGTCCCTGTTTTCCAGGGACATCCCTGATTTAGAGAAGCCATCCCAGTTTCTGATTTGATCCCGGTATGTCCCACTTTTCCTTAGGACGTCCTTATTTTCATTGGAGACATGTTGGAGGGTATGGCGTTATCCAGCCTCCAAGCCATCTTAAGGCAATCCTGTATAGGGATGTTTTTAAAAATGTTTAATATTTAATTATGCTTTCATATATGTTGGAAGCTGCCCAGAGTGGCTGGGGCAACCCAGTAAGATGTATGAGGTATAAATAGTAAAAATTATCATTATGGAATGGGACGTCCCTATTTTCAACAGAGAAATGTTGGAGAGTGTGGTACAGTGGTACCTTGGGTTAAGTACTTAATTCATTCTGGAAGTCCATTCTTAACCTGACACTGTTCTTAACCTGAAGTACCACTTTAGCTAATGGGGCCTCCCGCTGCCACCGCATCGCCACTGCACAATTTCTGTTCTCATCCTGAAGCAAAGTTCTTAACCCGAGGTACTATTTCTGGGTTAGCGGAGTCTGTAACCTGAAGTGTATGTAACCTGAAGCGTATGTAACCTGAGGTACCACTATATAGTCATAGCGATAAGGTTGAAAGTGACAGAGAAAGACCAATTCCACTGAAGAAAAATTACATCTGATAATGGTAATATACGAGTAGTTTTAGACAACATGAGGAAACATTGAATAAAAAAAAATGTGTGAGTTACTCAGTGGTGCATCTGTTTTTATGTGCTTCTGGAGTACTGGTCAGAAGGGGTAAGTTGTACAGCCCTCTCATGTGATTCATGTGAGCTTTGCCCACCATTTGTGTACCCTTGTCTTACTACAGTGGTAGCTCGGGTTAAGAACTTAATTCGTTCTGGAGGTTCGTTCTTAACCTGAAACTGTTCTTAACCTGAGGTACCACTTTAGCTAATGGGGCCTCCCCCTGCCACCATGCTGCCGCTGCTCAATTTCTGTTCTCATCCTGAAGCAAAGTTCTTAACCTGAGGTACTATTTCTGGGTTAGCAGAGTCTGTAACCTGAAGCGTCTGTAACCTGAGGTACCACTGTATAGGGAAATTCAGAAAGAAGATGCACAACTCACTTGTACACCTTTCTCTGTTTAGCAACATTGCAGTAAGTGAGATGACTGCTGGTGCCAGGAATGGCAACGATGGTGGGTAAAGATGCAAAGTTATTTTCATTATACACCAGACATGACATGATATGCATTCCTGTTAATTTATTTTATGCTCAAGGTGTCGTTATCAGACTGAATACCAAGTGACTTTTTCTAATCCAGAGAGTATGGAGAAACTGAGCAGAAATGCACTGTCATGTTGATTTCTTAATTAACACAATTGCTTAAAAAGGTCCCTATTGTCTTCTCAATTATTTTTATCCAGAGAGAATGTTTTACTCTGAATTGCATTATTAAATACATTAGGAAATAGAGTAATAACATTACAAATGGAAATGGAAGAAGCTGCAGAAAATGTTTCTCATGGGAAAATACGGAACGATTTCAATACCACTAAGAATGATACAAATGTGAAAGAAGTACTGTGGACTGCTATCAACAATGTAGCTAAGTAAACACTACAATATAAAGAGCATTTGCCCAGCCCATTAGCTAGGAAGACTTTAACCTAAATATGAAATAATGCAATCTGATGACCATCATCATCTCATAATGATTCGGCTGCCTGAAAAGTACAAGTAGCTTGAGCAATTGCACATTGGGAAAACATAAGGAAGATATTCAGTTAGATACTTCTAACCTTCAGACTTGCTATGCCCCATTATATGCCAGAAAGCCATAATTGATCTCCCAACTGTTGTACCATCTTTCAGTCTCTGGGCTAGCAAGATCCTTGTGGCTGTGGTCGTGTACATAAATAATTTAACCTGGTCCTTCAGAATCTTGACACCTAAAATCCCCAAAAGAAAAGCTTCTGGTCTTTTAAGATAAGTTATTTTCAGCATTTATTTCAGTTCATTATATATCATTTCCCAGAAATCTTTTACCACCTTACATGACCACCTCATATGATAAAAAGTGCCCTCTTTCTCGTTGCATTTCCAGCATGTTTGTACATTTTAGCTAATTTACTAGGAGTTAAATACCAACGGTACATCATTTCCATATAGTTTTCCTTCAGAGTGTAACATGTTGTAAATTTCAAACCTGTTGTCCATAATCTGTTCCGCACTGCTAACTCAATATTGTAACCAAAATCCTTTGCCCAGTGAGTCATCATCGATCTGTTGCTTGTTTCCATAGAAAATGCCACCTGAAATCGGTCAGGTGGCATTTTCTATGGAAACAAGCAACAGATTATATTCCTCTGCATGTGCAGAGCATCACTAAAAAGGTAAAGGGACCCCTGACCATTAGGACCAGTCGTGGCCGACTCTGGGGTAGCGGCGCTCATCTCACTTTATTGGCTGAGGGAGCCAGCGTACAGCTTCCGGGTCATGTGGCTAGCATGACTAAGCTGCTTCTGGTGAACCAGAGCAGCGCACAGAAACACCGTTTACCCTCCCGCTGGAGTGGTACCTATTATCTACTTGCACTTTGACGTGCTTTTGAACTGCTAGGTTGGCAGGAGCAGGGACCAAGCAGGGAGCTCACCCCATCATGGGGATTCAAACCGCTGATCGGCCTTCTGATCAGCAAGTCCTAGGCTCTGTGGTTTAACCCACAGCGCCACCCACGTCCCCTAGTCATTGGTTATCTGGTCAATGACTAGAGCATCACTAGTCATTGGTGAAAGCAGGCCACGTTGTATCAGCTCTTGGTCAGATGGATTCAGATAAATTCTTTCTGAAAATCTTAGCAAAATCTTCAGCAAAGCTTTATAGCCTGTTGATAACACAAGGCAGCCTATCAAGCAACCCCATTCAACATGCATTTTGTTTCCTATGCAAGATAATGTAATGAAAACGGAAAGTGGCATCTGGATTACATGGGCTGCAGAACGCTCGCTAAAATCCCAAACTGGCGCTTTGCCAAAGTCTCTTACTGACATATTATCATGTACCAAACCAGATAAAGTTGGATGGCACATGCTGCCAACAATGCTATCCTCTTGTTCAACCAAAGATGAGAAATAGACCTGACTATAGATCTGTTAGGCAGCTTTTGTGAGATCTTTGGAAGCAAAACTAAACCCTGAGAAAAGCACAACAGACCAACTTTAAGGCATGATGGACACAATCAACAGGCAGCAAACCAGCTTCTAGAGCTTCTCATTCTTTGGATGTATTGTTCCATTGAGTGCTATCAGAGCTGGAAGTGTAACTGGAATTAGTGAATGAAAATAATCCACCAGGTGCTATTGAGAGCGCAGAAACTAGGGCTATATTAGGAAGCACCAGGTTGCAGGAAGCCTAGTATCAACAGGAGCTATGTCTCTGGGAGCCGGGCCTGATACAACTCTCACACAGCTGCTGTGTAAGAGTGCTTTAAATATATTGTGTGGATGTGACTTCTGTTGTGTTAATTAAAGTGATAGGTTTGTTCTAGTTTATCATAGTGTGGGTGGCACTGTGGTCTAAACCACTGAGCCTCATGGGCTTGCTGATTAGAAGGTTGGCGGTTCAAATCCTCATGGCAGGGTGAGCTCCTGTTGCTCTGTCCCAGCTCCTGCCAACCTAGCAGTTTGAAAGCCAGTGCAGGATTTATGTATAGGCTAATTAGGCTGAAGCCCAGGGCCTCTAAATCTAGGGGGTTTCGCCAGCCCACCCGCTCCCCAGCTCATACATAAGTGACTGATAAGACTTGTCAACCAGTTCTCCCAAAGTCTTCCTAGCTTATAAAGCTCTAAAATACAGGCCAAAAGAGAGCAAGTCTGGGAAGAGCGAGCCATACAATGGTCACCACCAGTGAAAAGGCCCTGCTCTGTGTAGCTCCTGCCCTGTCATTCGATAGAGTGCCCACTTGCCCTCCTTCTTGACATGGAATGCTCTCTATTGGCATCTCCAGGTTGAGTACAAAGACCATAAGATGGGAGAGCAACAGCTTTTAAGCAAGCAAACACACACACACACACACACACACACACACACACACACATTACATCTTTGTCACAGTCAGGATGCCTATGTCCGGGCCAGGCCTGCACCCAGTCTTGTTTTTGTACAATCTTGTTTGTCCTCAGTAACCAAAATTATATTATCAACATGTACAAGCAGAAAAGTTGTTTTCCTTCATTTGCAAGGAATCGTAAAAAACAATGTGGCACTAATAAAGAAAAGTTCCAAGGTGGCAACAGAAAGCAAACTAAAAATGCTTTTGCAGTTCATCAAAACTATCTCGCAATATCAAGTTACAGTGGTACCTCAGGTTAAGTACTTAATTCATTCCGGAGGTCCGTACTTAACCTGAAACTGTTCTTAACCTGAAGCACCACTTTAGCTAATGAGGCCTCCTGCTGCTTCCGTGCTGCTGGAGCACGATTTCTGTTCTCATCCTGAAGCAAAGTTCTTAACCTGAAGCACTATTTCTGGGTTAGCGGAGTCTGTAACCTGAAGTGTATGTAACCTGGGGTACCACTGTATAGGAAAACTGGTGCTATTAACAGTAATCCTTCTAGTTGGTTAATTGGTTCGGCAACTTCCATGCACATGACATGTGATACTAATTATTTTCCCCAAGAGTTAAATGATAACTAATCAGAGGCAGCTACAGTTGCAAATGGCAACAAAATATCTGTGAAAGGAAGAGGAGCAGGTTTTCTCAAGTGTGTTGCAGGTAGAAATACTGTTTGTAATAAAGTTATTTGCTCAAATTAACAAATAAGAAAGTTTTGAGACCAAAGCACTTGTCAGGAGAGCGAAGAGATTCAGGTGAGGATCAGATGCCTTGTCAATCTCAGCAGGTATATAACATGAAGACCTGCGGCCTGCCCTTTGACTGGACTTAACCATCCAGGGGTCCTTTTACCTTTTACCTTTACCTGTTGATAAGAGACAGAATTGGGGGACAAAACAGAACAAATGGGTTTTAGAAAAGCATAAGATAGCTGTGGAATCCAAATTGCACATCTACGTCCTTCTGAGAAAGAGTTCAATTTATTTGACACAAAACTGCAAAAGTCATAGATGCCCTATTGCTGAAAGGCAATACAAGTTGAAAATGGGTGGCAGGGGTATTTCTCAACACCCCTCCTACATTGATTAGTATTGTCCTACTAATAAAGTAATCCTGAGTTTCCTATGCACTAGGCTTTTGTGTGTAGAAAGAAAGTAACTGCATGTGTCTATCTAAAATCCCTGTAGCTACATCCAGCCATGAATGTCCTTGTGATTGTTACAGTTAGATAAACCCTTTATACAAAAGGATCTCCACCAGTTGAAATTTTTGCTACACCAATAATAACAACAATATGGTCTAAAGATTAAAAAAAAAAAATGGCTCAAATGATTAATCATTTGTTTGTTGCTGTTGTTTTAAATAATCCAGACAGTCTGAAGCATTGTTGTGCATCAGGAATTTCTTGTTTGTTTGTTTGTTTGTTTGGCTAGTCTTTAACCTAGCAGCATTCTCCCCCCCCCCCATTATGTGAGCCAATCAACCTTTGAAATAACAAGTGTGACAAATGATACAATAACCATGCACATTTCTTTCCAAAGGTGGAAAATGGTAGCAACACAAAGTTTGTTTTGACATGAACAGAGAGCTTTTTCTCGGTAATATTTCTCGGTAATATTTACAGAATAAAAGAAACAAACAGAGCAAGCAGAGATGGGATATTGCTTCACAGTAAAGGGAATCCTGCTCTTTCCACTTGCTCCTGAAGTGTGATTCAAACTGGGGTGGCACTGTGTTCAGCCCTGGGGGAAAGTGGATCATGCAGGCATCAGTATGTTGATAGACCCTGCGGTTGTAGATGCAAGCTTAGGCATAAGGCAGAGATAAGCCAGTTCTGGTTTCCCTAAGATTCTCATTTCTCCAATCATAAGTTTAGTTCACTGCATTGCTATATTAGTTTGTGATTTTTCAAAAAAGTCCTTATGAAAACTCAACATCATTTTAGTATGCAATCTTGCCAAATATACACATAATGCATTTTTGTGAGTTATTTTCACTAATATGTACATTTTAATGCACACTTCCCCGCCCTGGAAGAGTGGAAATTTCAAAGGACAGCTGCATTTTGATTCGCATCTTGTTTCAGAAAGTGTGAACTAGGTAGATTCACATTAAAATGTGATCTGAACCAATTTTCTTACCTGTCCCTATTAGGGATTGAGCTGGCACAACAGCTGGCTATAGGAGGCAGCTGAGACAAGGGGCCACCAGCAGCTGTTTCAGGACTGCAGTTTGATCTCACTCTTTGGCCAGTTTGCAGTGGCAGGATAGAGAGAAGTCCATAGCCAGACCAAATTCACCATCATCACCAGTGAATGGTAAATGAGGAAAGGAATAGGTGGATGCACTCTGGTACTTAATGTGGGGTACAGCAGCTGTACAGAAAATGGGGAAATAAAGTGAACCCTGGGTTATGGACCATCTTCAGGGAGGAGGTTGAGGAGGATGATACCTCAAAGTCTATTTCCCAAAATCCAGATATTGGGTTGTCAAGAGATCCATCTGGGTGGAACCCACATCCAGAGATGGAGGGAGGCAGTTTCCCATCAACTCTTTCCAGGAACCTGGCATAATCTCTCCTCCCCTCCCCCTTACTGCTGATGTTCAGGAGCATTAAAGGACTCAATAAGAGTGACACACTAACAGCAGCAACTGTGTTAGAACATGTGGAAGGGGGACTGCTCCAAAATAAAGCGTGGCAAACGAGAGAGGAAAAGGTTACAGAAATGGACAGGAGCTACTTTAAATCTCCCCTTACAGATGGAACGATGAGGCAAATCTGAGCAGTATCACCTTCCATCAAATCCATTTTTTAAAAATGCCCATTTAGCCCTATCGAACAGTGTCCTGTGGAGATTCTCATCTTGGTTGGATTAATAAGCGCACACTGTTTCTATTTACATTCAGATTGCTCTTTAAAATATGGAAGGATTTGCAGCTATGAAGATTGCTTTTGCTCTTCCAGTGTTGTTACTTTGGTGGTGAGGAAAACCTGGCCTAAAAGACACATTAGAAATGGAGAAATCTTATCTTACAACCTACCCCATGTAGGTCTGGTAGTGGGATATGCACAATGCCTGCTAAGTTGTTTTAAACTGTTTTTAACATTGTGTTTTAATTGTTGTAACCCACTTGGGGACCCTGGGCAAATGAATTGTTGTTGTTGTTGTTGTTGTTGTTGTTGTTGTTGTTAGAAGAAGAAGAAGAAGAAGAAGAAGAAGAAGAAGAAGAAGCCAAAGTCACCGATCAAATGTTGAACTTATTCAGAATAATTCATTTATCATCGTTTCTACTCCAAATTTGGCATGGACTGTCCTCAAACATTTCTTTCCTATATTTCCAAGTTTCAAATCAATCTGTTGAATCGTTTTCTAACTATACGTTTTAGAACCTATTGCCCCCAATTTTTCATTACAATGGCAGAAGGCACTTCAACCAACTCACCCTTAACTCAAGGTCACAATTATGGTCCTATAACTAATAAATAGCTTTATGTTCCAGAACTGAATAGCATAGAACATTTGACGTTTTCTAAAGTTTCGGAGAACAATACTGACTGGAGAAAGTTTCAAAATGGGCTTTTTTCAACTTCTATTAGTTGTGAGAAATTCAGACAAACACTTAAAGGATATCTGCAGACCACTGTTATGTTGTAGGTTGATGTCCACATGCAGCCTATAAATTCTACATGCAACTTTCTACAGTAGTGAACATTTCTGAAGTACTTTAAAAAATCCATTATTTTCAGTAGGTCATCTATTTTATAACAATACAGCGTGCTATAGAAATATCTAACAATATTTCATTACATTACCCCAGAGCAAGTGATAAATTTCAGATAATTTTAGCAGGCATCCATCTGCCTGCATCAAAGCATCTTCTCTGACACCTTTTCCCCAGCTTTTGACTTGAAATTTAAGCTTAACTTCTAATTGCATAGATGATGACATTTAGATGATACCTGGCTCTATAATTATCATGTTTCATAATTTACTTGTCATTCAAAAGCATCTAGCTATGAGTTGGCATATGAAATTTCAACATTATCACTGGGTTTGTTATGTGGGTAGAGAGGTGCCTATCTTCTCACTCAGAGCACAAATTCAGAGAGAGGATTGTGTGTGTCAGGCCTGCTGATTCAGCACATCCAACACCCTCAAGCTTTATGGTTGACTGTGGCAATCTCTATTTCGATTTCTGCTAAGTTCAAACAGTAGCATCGTTAACTAAATTTAGACCATTTATTTGATGCACTTACTGAAGATCCCTTTAAAGATGGTAATATGCATCACATTCTATTTTTAAAAATATATTTTATTAAATTTCCAGAAATGTCACATATACATTCCAATAGATAATAGATTTTTGTTTTGTTGACTTCCCATCCCATTTTCCATTGTGTTTTTCACTTCTCTCCCTTGCTGCACCCTATCTTCTCTCTCTTATATCATAACAATAATACAATAATCTCTAATTCCTTCTGTTGCGCAAATCCTGTTCACGAATTCAACATACTATATTTCTTCAAATAGTCCAAAATGGCTTCCATTATTTCATAAAGCAATCATCATTAGGTTGCATGACTTATTTCAAAATGTGGTAAGCCAACCTTGCTGCGTTCGGGGGTCCTTCTGTTCATGCTATGGAGTGGGGATCTGGACAGTTGTCCCACTATCCTGCTCTGATGGCACCATTGAACATTATGACTTAGCATTGTCTTTCAAAGTTTGTTTAGGACACCCAACTTAAACCCAAATATTTCCAGGAGGTCAATGGTTCCCTCTTGGTTGTTGACCAGTGATGATAGCCATGGTAAGGTAAAGGTAAAGGTACCCCTGCCCGTATGGGCCAGTCTTGACAGACTCTGGGGTTGTGCGCCCATCTCACTTAAGAGGCCAGGGGCCAGCGCTGTCCGGAGACACTTCCGGGTCACGTGGCCAGCGTGACATCGCTGCTCTGGCCAGAGCCAGAGCCAGAGCCAGAGCCGCACACGGAAACGCCGTTTACCTTCCCGCTGGTAAGCGGTCCCTATTTATCTACTTGCTCCCGGAGGTGCTTTCGAACTGCTAGGTTGGCAGGCGCTGGGACCGAGCAGCGGGAGCGCACCCCGCTGCAGGGATTCGAACCGCCGACCTTTCGATCAGCAAGCGCTTTAACCCACAGCGCCACCTGCGTCCCGATAGCCATGGTAGACTCTGTCATTTATGACACACTGATATTAATTTCAAATGTCAGGGCTTCTGAAAGCTTGATTTTAGTGGACATGAGAGAAGAGGTTTGGATAGGATGGGAAGTTATGTGAAAGAAGGGTTAGATCTTTCCTTATGGACTTCCGGGTTGGTGCCTCCGGCAATGGCTGAGCTCCTCCGATCAGGAGGAACTTACTCCGTGGAAAGTAGGGTCTGACCACCACGGCGAAGGCGGAGACCCACTGAAATCACAGGCGGAAAGAAGCCTGTGAACCTGGGATTCGGCTGGCACCTTTTGCGCCTCCCCTACTCGTGGGGAAACCCTGTTTTGGGGATATGGCGCAACATGGGGTGAGCGGCGCGGTGCTTTGAATCGACTGCTTCTTTCACGGAGTGAAGCCGCATTGCCGTTGCTGGAGAGCGATAACTTTCTCCTGTGGACAATTGGATTTTAAACAACTACCCGTGAGTAGAACGGAAAATTGGATCTTTAAGTACCTTAATTTGGCGCTGAAAGCAGGAAGGTCATAAACAGGAAGTCCGCCTTCTGCTTTTGTAAATAGACTGAAGCAAAGACGTTACAAGCTAAAGTCTTTGAAAGTTTTTGATAAAGGATTAAATCTCCATTGGTTAAAAATACAAAACCCCCTTGGAAGCAGGTGAAGAGGGGGGAAATTTTTGAATTTTGAACTTAGTAAGCCTGCAGGAGTGAGGGGAAGATCAAATTACCACAGCTCTGAACCTGGGAACGGCTGCCAGATGACGCTTGGGGAAAGTTTATTGACAGAACGGATTTGACAGCTAGCTAAAATAAGAGTAAGATACTGTTTCCATTGTCCTTTTCTGCATTTAAGATGGAGGGGAAAGTAACTGAAAATCGAAACTATGTTTAATGCCTGAGTTGTGCTTGAAAGAACTGATACAGGTGGAGACTGTTTCCCTCTAGAGGGAGCCTTTGAAATTGTTATAGGAGTGTAACTTGGAGGTCTTCAGCTGCAAGATAAGGATTCTGAGAACCAGAGATTGACCTTGGACTATCAAAAAAAGGTTGATAGGAGAAGTTATTTTGACTGCATTATGTAAGACATGTTAGGGTGTGAAACCTAAGACGCTGGCAAGTTAGCAATGTCATGTGACTTTAAGTAGTCAAGCTCGTTAAGTTGTTAAGTTGCTCAGTATATAAAGAGTGTTTGTTTTCTCTGCCTCTGGGGGGCGTGATACAAAAATGTCTGAAAGCTCTGGAGGTGTTTCTGTTATCTTTCTGCAATAAACCTGTCTTTGGAAAGACAGGCTTCCCTGTGTCGTTATTTCTTTGCTGCTGAGACTCTGAAGCTTGTACTGCAACAAGAATCTCTGCACTGGACTTAATTAATGCTCTGCAAAGAGAACTGTTGCTGGTTGCGCAGCGGAAGCGTTTACTGGACCAGTACACAGACTCTCTTAGGTTATGGGTTTTTCTACGTTTCTACAGCTGTATTGTGTGCAGAGAAAGTGAAAGCAGCTTTCGGATGAGAGAAGACCAGCTTGGTCGTAAATCCAGCTCTTAAAGGAACTGAGAGGCTGCAGAAAGTTGAGAGAGCTGCGTAAGTGAAGATTTACAGCTTCAAGCTGCAAAAGGCTAGCTTGACCTCCCGTTGTGTTTTTTGTTTTGTTAATAAAAACAGAGGACGGTGGTAGGTTGCTAGTGAAGAGACGGAGGGAAAAAAGTTTAAAAGGCTTCAGAGGAGGCTGGAGGCGTCTGAAAAGTGAGTAAAACAAATCCCAAGGGGAAAGAGAAGCAAGGGCACACAGAGGGAGTAGCAGCCGACCCCAAGAATGGCAGTGGAAAATTTCCAGGTTCCCTTTACAAAGTTGAACTCTGCTAATTACGTGCAGTGGTCTAAGAGGGCTCAAGTCTGGTTGGAAGCCAAAGAAGTGTGGGCTGACTATGTCCAGAGGCGAAAGCCATTTGTGGCTGTTGCAGCAGATGCCACAGCAGAGCAACAGGCTGCTGCACATGCTCAGAACAGGGAACATGATAAAATGGACACTAAAGCTAGATGCATGTTGATGGTATCGATAGATGATTCCCAATTACCTCATGTGGAAAATTTAAGGTCTGCATTTGAAATTTGGGAAGCTCTTAGGCGAATTCACCATAGAGCCACCATAGAGCGTGGGGGAACTAGCAGGCAGAGTTGTAAGGAAGCCTCACAAGTGTCTGCCATGGCCAGCAAGTCATGTTTTCGATGTGGCAGCAGGTTTCATTTGATAGCAAAGTGTCCAGAAAAGCAACAGGAATTTCAACAGTCCAAGGTCAGTTTCCGGAGCTACAGGGGAAGACGAAGTGAGAACTACAAGAATCAACGATCCAGAGGGGGAGCAGGTGCTGATAAGGGACTATCTGCAATGGCAGCACAACAGAGTCCTAAAAGGAGCCAACAAACCTTGAAGTGGATAATTGACAGTGGAGCAAGTCACAATTTAGTTCCAGCGACATCTAGTGGCAGCTTGATGAATGGCAAGACATTGCCAGTTGCAAAAACTGTGACTATAGCAGACAATAGTAAACGAGAAATGAACCTTAAAGGCACAATTTATGTTAATTGTTTGCAAACTAACCTTCCTGTTTTCGTTCTTCCAGGAATGAAGAATGGACTTTTGAGTGTGTCATGCCTGGTAAAAAGTGGTTTTAAGGTTGAGTTTGAAAATGATGTGTGCACCATTTCGAAACAGGGGAAGGAGCTAGTTAAAATTCCCTGTGAGGATGGGCTTTTTGTTTTGGATGAAGAGCAGTTAGCAGCAGGTAGATGTTCAACAGGTGAAGCGCAAGCTAAGTGTGTAAATAAGGCTCCTCATACAGGTTGTGCACATCTACTACACAGAAGGTTAGCTCATATATGCTTTAAGTATGTAAGCAAGATGCCAGATTTAGCTGAGGAATGTAACATTAAACCCTGTCCAAATTTTCTGGATTGTTGTGCTTGTAAACATGCTAAGGTTAAGACATGTAACTATCCTAGATCTGATAGAGTAAGCAAGAAACCCTTTGAACTTGTGCACACAGACGTGTGTGGCCCTATGCCAGTCAAATCGCTTGGAGGTGCGAGATTTATGCAAATTTTGGTGGATGATTTTTCAAGGGCTAGTTGGGTTTTCTTTCTGAAAGAAAAATCACAAGCAGCTTCCATCCTGATGGATTGGATTGAAGAAGTCGAATGTAAATTTGACACCAGGGTGCGTAAAATACAATCAGATCGTGGTGGGGAATATGTGAACCACACGCTGGAGACGTGGTTAAAAAGGAAAGGTATAGTTCATAGACTTACCAATCCCTATTCACCACAGGAGAATGCAGTTGCCGAAAGAAAATTTCGAACATTACAGGAAGCCATTGCTGCTTTGCTGTTTGATTCTGGACTTCCTCAGCAGTTTTGGGCTGAGGCTGCACTGTATGCGAATTATACTTTTAACAGAGTGTACAATAGCACAGTAGGCAACACTCCTTACTTCATGCTATTTGGGAAAAAAACAAAAATTGATCATCTAAGAGTTTTTGGATGTCGTGCTTATGTGCTGGTGCCTAGGGCACAACGTAGGAAAGGCGATCCTAGATCTAAAGAAATGTTTTTCTGTGGTTATCAAGCAAACACAAAAGGTTGGAGATTTGTGAATGTAGAAGGCAATCAAACAAAAATCACAATCAGCAGAAGTGCAGAATTTTGTGAACAGGATGGTTGGAATAAAATTCATGGAAATCCTGACATACTATTTGATGTGGTGAACAGTACAATGAAACTCAGGCCCCAGGGCAGGTATTAGTTCCAGAACAGGCTGAGGAATTTGAGTCTGAGGACGAAGGTGAGAAATCATCTAGTTCACCCAAGTCTGTAAAGTCAGAATCTTCTAGCTCTAAAAGTTCACCCGTACAGCAAGAGAGACGTGTAAAGTCAGAATCAGAAAGTTCTTCAACTACTAGTGATAAACAGGTGACGACTAGTGATTCTGGGTCAGAGGGGGAAACTGAAGGAACATCCCAGGAACTGTTAAGGCGTTCCAAGCGTGCCAACAAAGGGATACCTCCTGAAAGGTACCAAGCTATTAGTGTTTGGGCTGGTTTGGCAAATTGCGAACCTGAAAGTTTTGAGGAGGTTGAGCAATTACCCCAGGAGGAGGCCAGTAGGTGGCGTGAGGCCATGCAAAAGGAGTTGAATTCTATGAAAGAACTGGGTGTGTTTTCCATCACCAAACTGCCAGAAGGTACCAAGGCAGTAAGTTGTAGGTGGGTGTACAGGATAAAGACAACAGCGATGGGGAAACCAGAGTACAAAGCAAGGCTTGTAGCTCGAGGTTTTACTCAAAGAAAGGGGTTACATTATTCCGAAGTCTATGCACCCACTTCAAGGAGTGAAACCCTTCAGGCACTATTAGCAGTTGCTGCTCAGAAAGGGTTCAAAGTGAATCAATTTGATGTCTCTACAGCTTATCTTCATTCAGACTTGGCTGAAGAGCTCTATATGGAGCTACCGCCAGGATTGAAAGTTGGTAAATCAAATCAGGTATGGAAACTACATAAATCTATTTATGGACTCAAGCAATCTGCTCATAATTGGAACGAGTGTTTGAATGACGTTTTGGTAGGCATTGGTTTTAGCAGGAGCAAGGCTGACAATTGCTTATATTTCAGAGGTTCAGGAGATGCTCAAGAATCTTTGCTTGTTTATGTAGATGACCTGATTTATACTTCAAAGACACAAGAACAAGTAAAAAGACAAGCCAAAGAGTTAAATAAACACTTCAAAGTTAAGAATCTTGGTGATGTAAAGGTCTATCTTGGTGTTCAGATAGATAGGACGAAAAAGGGCAGTTTTCTACTGAATCAAAAAGGCAAGATATTGCAAATGTTGAAAAAGTTTGGCATGACGGAGTGTGCAGGTGTTAGAACACCAATGGAAATGGGTTTTGTAAAAGACAATGAGTTCAAGGGTAGTGCTGAATTCAAGCGTGCTGAAATCTTTCAGTCAGCACTGGGAAGCTTACTTCATCTTTCGCAATGGAGTAGACCAGACATTGCTTACGCTGTTAATTTACTCAGCAGAGAAGCTTCAAAACCTAGTGTAAATGCATGGAAAGGAATTCAAAGAGTGTTAAGATATTTACAATACACCAAAGATTTTTGCCTTGAATTATCTTCTGAAGGACAAGCACAGATTACTTGTTGGGCAGATAGTGATTGGGGAAATTTAAAGGATAGAAAATCAGTGTCTGGCTGTGTAATAAAATTTGGTAACTCTCTGATTGGGTGGAGATCCAAGAAACAGAACCTGATTGCTTTGTCGTCAACAGAAGCTGAGTTCTGTGCCTTATCTGAGTTGTTATGTAGAGATCTAGAATTTTACAAATGCTTGGCACAAGAGATGTATGAAGAGGCCATCACTCCAATCACTGTATGGGGTGATAATCAACCGTGTCTTAAGTT
Organism: Podarcis cretensis; assembly: GCF_951804945.1. Lineage (NCBI taxonomy): Eukaryota > Metazoa > Chordata > Lepidosauria > Squamata > Lacertidae > Podarcis > Podarcis cretensis. The sequence continues at coordinate 100,012,905 of NC_137172.1, forward strand.
AGCACAAAATGGGCAGTTTAAAGGTCGTACAAAACATTTGGATATCCGCTTTCAAAATGTTTGTCAAACGGTAAAAGCAGGAATTGTTAAATTAAATTACTGTCCCAGTCATGAAAATCAAGCTGATGGTTTTACAAAACCGCTTGGGTTTCAGCGGCATGAAAACTTTTGTGAAGAAATGGGTCTGAAGTAATTTTGTTTTTGTATTGCCAGCGAGAGGGGGTGTTAGGGTGTGAAACCTAAGATGCTGGCAAGTTAGCAATGTCATGTGACTTTAAGTAGTCAAGCTCGTTAAGTTGTTAAGTTGCTCAGTATATAAAGAGTGTTTGTTTTCTCTGCCTCTGGGGGGCGTGATACAAAAATGTCTGAAAGCTCTGGAGGTGTTTCTGTTATCTTTCTGCAATAAACCTGTCTTTGGAAAGACAGGCTTCCCTGTGTCGTTATTTCTTTGCTGCTGAGACTCTGAAGCTTGTACTGCAACAAGAATCTCTGCACTGGACTTAATTAATGCTCTGCAAAGAGAACTGTTGCTGGTTGCGCAGCGGAAGCGTTTACTGGACCAGTACACAGACTCTCTTAAGACAAACTATTTGCTGGAAGAGATTCATAAAAAGATGGATGATATGACTTTTAAAACTGATAATTTGGAACAGAAAGTGACTAATATGAGACAAAAAGTGAACACCAACACAGAAATAATTCAGGACTTGGCACAGGAACCTACCTTGGCAAAACAAAGGGTGGAGGAAAAGGAGAAAGTCGTTGTCTTGGAACCTAAAATAACACAAGTGGGACCCTTAGTTCTACAGAAGCAAATTGAGGACTATAAATTGAGGCCTTTTATGATTGAATCTAGAAAAAGCCAGATTTTGAGGATTGGATCCCGGCTTGGACTGAAGAAGGAAAGTTGGAAAGATCTCTCTATCCAGGGATTAATTGACTTTTGGGACATGGACTTGGACTTGAAGGAGGCTGAAGTTTTGGGGGCCTTTGGATTTGGAGGAACCTTGAAATACATCCTGAAACACTGTATAGACTCTAGCTTCAACTATGGAAATTTGGTTGAACTGTCCAGAAGGAATAAAAGTAATGTTAGGATGGAGTTCTCTCGAGATTTGCTTTCTAGCATTAAAGAATATGAACAAGATCTGCAGAAGGGACCTGGAAAAGAGTTAAGAGCCTCGGACATAAGATCTCCAGATTGATGGACTATATGGAATTGACGGAAAGGACTGGCAGAATCCGAGACCAGGGAGAGGAGTTGATGGAAGAAGATTGGAAAATTTAAAGTTTATATATAGAAATACCGCAAAATTAATGAGTGATAGAAAAATGGTGGATTGATATTTTATGGATTTAGCAGAAATGTTATAAGGAGTTAAGCATATATAAGTATTTTAGTTTTAATGTTAAGGATAAGAAAAAAAAAATTGGTGAAAGGAGGGAAAGTAAAGTTACATTATACTGAGATAAAATACAGAACAAAAATTGGAAAAGATGGAAAGAATTTGCTGAAATAGTTAATCGAATTAGAATACAAAAAAGGGAGGTGTGAGGAGGTCAAGGAAACAAGCAAATGAAAGATAAGTTGGGAAGATTAGTTGTGTTTTTTGTTTTTGTTTTTGTGTGGTTTTTTTCTCTTTCTTTTTTCTTATTGTGATGTGTTGTTGTGTTTTTGTTTAATATGGTGTTATTACTTTTATTTTTGTTTTTTTTGTAACCCTTAAAAATCTTAATAAATATTATTTTTTTAAAAAAATAGATCTTTCCTTATGTGCCATATCTCCAGGGCAGAGATGTCACCTTCAAAGCTGTTAGAAGACTCAATGGAAAAAGAAAATACCGATTTCTGTAGTACACCTGTTTTGTTTTGCTTTTTGCCTTAGGTAAAGAGGTTTCAATTGGGAAACTGGCACAGGAAAGAAAGGAACAGGCAGATCTGTCAATTTTTGTTTCTCTCTATTTCTCATTTTTTCCTCAGAGTTAAGTTTGGTTCTCCACATTCATCTACATTAAAAAGAAAACCTTCTCACATGAATTGCTCATCATTTTAGTACACATTTCTCTTAATTAACACATTTTTGCAAGCAATTTCTTCTATTAGAAATGCATTTTTTGTATGCTGTTTTCACCTATATATGCATTTTTGGCAAACTTTCCTCTAACATTATTTTATATACATTATCTGGGTGAACGGCATGAGAAATTGAAGAGAAGAGTGAGCTTTGATGAATAGCTGTGCTTCAGTTTCCATGTTCTGGGAAGTGCAAACTGGGTAGCTTCACATTAAAATACAAACCAAGCCTAATTTCTTCCTCACCCATTGTCACAGGTACTTTGGCTCTGAGAAACGTAGAAGTCACAATGATTGCAAAGAGAGAGAGAGCCCTAAAGCTATGTGCTGTTGAGGTAATGCTCCATCATTTCAAGACTGCTTATGGACTCTTCATTCCTCTTTGGTCTTTACAGATGTTAAATGGATCTTATGTTAGGTTTTCACAAGCCATGACAAGCTTGGTTGGTTTCCACGACTGTCCTGATTGAAAAATAATATGCAGCATGGGATTATAGCATCAGTGATAGCAACTGAGCTTCAGTAGTGATAACTATAGATGCCCCTTTCCCCCCTCTTTCATTGAATTTATCACAGCCTGCAGGTAGGAAATGGAATACTGATCATGAGAAACAAGATCCTACTGAAATTTGCTTTTCCCATGCAGTTATAAAATTGTTACACCCTTGGGATTTGTCTGTCTTAATTTATTTATTTCTCTTTTTCTAAAAACAAAAACAACCCCCCCCCACACACATTGTTGAGTCTGCCTGTACACCTCTTCGAGGCAATTATATTGTTATGCAAAGTATTTTAGAATTCTTATCTCACTCACCCATCTCTGAAATCAGCCTGTGCTGTACGTCATTATCATCTTCATTTTTTACAATGCTGGAGCAAATAGATTTGGAGCTATCTCAACATGCCAGGGAAGAACAGCAGGGTGGAATTCAATTTACACTTGAGCCAATGCTCCTGTACAAAGTTTTCGCTTCATTAGCCCAGCAATCGGCAGGCTAGAGATTCTGATAGAGATTTGGGGCCAGAATCCTGCATAGACTTTAACGAGGATGGATTTAAAGGGCAACGAGGTCTGTACTGAAGCATTGCATAGAAACTTCAGGTGAAGTTATTCTTCATTTCCCTACAGCCATCTCCAGTGAAACATTATTTTTCATTCAATATTTATATTGAAATGTGTTGATTGTTAATAACCACCACCAACATCTCTAAGGGGCAGAGATGGTGGCTGTTATGAACTGGATACAAAGACTTCATCCCATGAACCAAAATACCTATTGCTTTTAGAGAGTTCTGCTGGCAGAAGGGTAGCAGTTGATTTTTTCATTGATTTCCTCCTTGCCTCCCCCTATGTAGTTCCAGCTTGTGTAGCACCCTGCTTGTGGTTAATGCTTAGCTGGAATGAAATATTCAACACAGCAATAGAGAAATTAAAATAATAATTTATTTGTCAGACAAATAAATGATAGGCACAGTGGTATATCGTTACCAAAGCTCTGCCCCTTTCAGCCCTGATGGCCAGCACTTATATTTCCTCAGCCCAGCCCCCTTGCTCCTCCTTTGGCAGCCTCCGTCCAATCAGCCTGGTTGAAATTCCTATTGGCTGTTTGCTAGAACCAATCATAAAAGATACACCCATTTCCTATTACCTTTTATGGGAGACAAAGAGCTATATTTCCTTCTATCCATAAATGGCAGACAAGTAGCCATATATCTTACATTTGCCTCGACAAGGCACCTTAATTACCAGATCACTTTTTGTCCCTGCATTCCAAAACAAATGGCTAAAACAGATGGCTCATGGTATTAAATTCTATCTAAACAGAGATCTTGGGTTCACATTCTCACACACCATCAATGAAATAAGAATCTAACATAAGAATCTAACATTTCTTACTTTCTAAATCCTTTGCCTAATTACATTAAGCCAACAAATTTCATACATAACATAGATAGCTTTTTAGAAGAAAAGGCCTTTGCAACGTAAAAAGGAACTCATTAAAAAAACAGCTTTAAAAAGAAGCCTCTTCAGTTTACACCCTCCTTTCCCAGCCAGCTGCTTTTCCCATTAGCTCTTCCCCAAAATTTATTGCCCTTAGGAAAATATGGCTAGAGTCTGATGAGAGGAACATAGTATTATTTTCTGTTAAACAGTAAATCTTACTATTTACCAACTCTTAATTAGTGTTTTTGCAGCTTGATTGTATTCTGTAATTTGTAGGGTGAGTGTAACATTTGCTCCCAGCCTGTATTTCCCTTTTACAATTTTGAGAAACTTGTCTCCTGCTACTGCTATAAATCAGGGGGGCCCTTGTCCAGGAGAGCAGGAAGATAACTGCCAGAGTACTTAGCCAGCTGGTTTCTGCCTGGCATGAAACATTTGCAAATATATCTTTAAGCTCATTTTAAAATACAGGCCTTAATCAGATGCTTCAGTTGTGAAAGAGGAGGAGAAAATAGTTTGTTATCACCAATGTTTCCCTTGATACCTCAAGACAAGGCCTAACCAGGCCTGGACTTCACATTGCTTAATAACTATATCCCATACTTGTAGGAGTTAATGTGAATCTGTATGCAATTTCCCCAATATGCATATTTCTGCAAAGCAATCCCCGTAATATAATGCATTTGGATTTGTTATTTACCCCACTGTGTGTGTATGTGTGTGTGTGTGTGTGTGTGTGTGTGGTGTGTGTATAATGCACACGATACCCTAGTATATGCATGTTTATACACACTACTTGGCAGGAGAACTGCACTGAAAAATTCAGAGAAGTGTGAATTTCGAAGTATTGCTGTGTTTCACTTCTCTGGTTGTTCTGGAAAGTGTGAATTAGGCAAATTTGCTTCAAACACTAGCAGAATTGAACCCCGTCCCCATCTCTCACAGAAATCTGATCTTCAGCAATTTGCAGGTGAAAAAGGTTTATCAGACCATGAAAACCTGCAAGTTCCTGTACAGTGGTGCCCCGCAAGACGAATGCCTCGCAAGATGGAAAACTCGCTAGACGAAAGAGTTTTCCGTTTTGGAGGTGCTTCGCAAAACGAATTTCCTATGGGCTTGCTTCGCAAGACGAAAATGTCTTGCGAGTTCCTGCGGGTTCCCCCCCTTTCCCCCCCTTTTTCTAAGCCGCTAAGCCGCTTCTCCGCTTATCCGCTAAGCCGCTAAAAGCCGCTAAGCCGCTAATAGCGCTAATGCGCTAAGCCGTCAATGGGCTTGCTTCGCAAGACGAAAAAACCACTAGACGAACAGAATCGCGGAACGGATTCTTTTCGTCTTGCGAGGCACCACTGTATAGCCACCTGCTATTAAATGCAAAGATACACAAACTGTCTGAAGGGTTGGCAACCCTGCTGCAAATCTTCCATACCAATCTTCTTGCTTACAGTACATTTAGATCATTTGTTTTTGGTAATACTGAAAAACCTATCCTTCATATTATGATAGCTGACAAAACTACAGTTCATTGTTTCTGAGCCAGTGGGCTGAGGCATAGGACAGAGTCGGCCTGTTATGTATGAGCTGTTGAGTCAAATAGTATATTACATATATTTTTGAAGCTTTGATCTGGCAACCACAGCTCCTTCACATTTTGACTTTACTTTCTCTAAATTAAGAAGAGTCCTTTAAAAATTTTGACAGATAAAAAGTGCCCGAGGCTGCTGCTGTGCTTGTTGTGTCAATGAGAGTCCCCTCCCCACCAAAATCTGGTGTGATGTGATGCATTTTTTAGAACTGAATGCTAGTGAAGGCACATAGGAAACGATACAGATCTTTCCCCCAGCCATATGGCCAAGGTGAAGTGTAGGCTAAGAATTCCCAAATGCAGTTTGTTTACCTCACACAGTTCCATGGCGTGGCTCCATAGCTCAGGCAGCATCATTACAGAGCAATCCTAAACTGTCAGAATTTACACTAGCTTGAATTAAGCCAAAATCCATCCAGGAGTTGGGCTATTTCTGGTCTAAGCCTGGCAAAGGGGAAACAAGTCTTTTTAAAAGACTTACGCCACCCTTTTTGCTGGCGCTAAGTTCTGTTGGGTTGTCAAGTCACATGACTGAGGGGGACGGAATTAGGATCCAGCATAAGTTCCCCTTGTTTGTTCTCAACCTGACCACTCCCCTGGAATGCCTATTTTTCAGGGTTTGCACCAGATAAGATCTGATGGTCTCAGTTCATTTGCCTAAGTCCTGACTGAGTCAGGATGAGGGGCTTACACCAGTGTATCTCCAGCCGAGCTGGGATGTGAAGGCTATGCTGGCATAGCCCAGCTGCATCACGAACTGGTCAGATGAGCTGAGGACCTGTAAGATACCAACTTGCTCATCCCAGCACATCTTGGATTTGGATTGTTCCTTTTGAGATGGAAAACCAGAGACAGATTCCTTAGCTAATGCATGAACTGGACTCAGACGGTTAGGGGCAAGCATATTCAGAGAAAGCTTGTGTTTCTACCAGCATGCTCCAATAAGTTTATGATGTTAGGGTAAACACAGGCCATATCTTTAAAGTCTCCTGCAGGGCAAACCTGCAAGAGAAATAAATCCCATTAAGTTCAATTAGAATTACTCCCAAGAGAGTGTTTATAGGAGTGCAATTCTGATGGATCAATTTACAGCGGTCCCCATGTGGCAGCCATAATGGTTGAACTAGTCTTAAGAAATAACTAATTCGTCAATTGGTGGGTTGGGGCCCACTTGCGAGTCGCGACCTGATTCAAGGTGGGTTGCAACAGGAGCACTATGACAATGCAAATGCTGTTGTTCTTGGCATCTGGCTGTCTTGAAAGACAATGGAGTGCACTTCCAGGGGTGAAGTCAAACTGCTCCGTTAGCAGCACCAAAGTGACCTGCCTGGGGCACAAACCTGGGCAGTGTGCATGAAGGTGAAATGGGTCCCCTCCCCAAATGTATGCTTGGATTAAAAGTGGGTTTGGGTCCGAAAAGGTTGAATATACTTGGTGCAGTAGATTAAGTCAGGATCTATTACATACAGATTTCATTCCAGTTCTGATAGTTGATTTGTACACCCTCATGCAGTTTTCAGATAGGTGTCTTTTGCTGCTGCTGCTATTTTATTGCTAATATTTTTTATCACATGGCTTTTTGAGGGCCGTGACAGTTTCTCTAAGTTGAGGGAGTTAGAGAGAGCTCCTCACAGCCCTTTAGAATAAGTTCTTAACTGGAAATGTTTACTCCTTCCCCTGAAAATCCCCAAAGAATTTCTCCTGTGCTGTGGATATTCTACATGTATTCCCTCATCTCTGTCACGCAGAGGAATCCTGTTGACAGGGCATAAAGAGAATTTATGTAATGTATAATTAAAGGAGCCATTTAGGCTGACATTTTTTTTTCCTTTTGGTGAAACATAGTTTGCTCATTAAGCAATGTGTGCATTTTCCAGTCAGTTTTGTTAGTGCTGTGTGAGCATAGGAGATGCTTAAATCTCCAGTGACTGAGCAGAAATGACCTTGCATGTGAACAATCTAAACCAATACCTTGTTGTTTTTTAACACTTGCAACAGCTTCTTCTTAAATAATTGATTTACCAAACCTGTGCCAACAGTTATTCCTCTGTCAATTTGTTTCTCCACTTTAGAATTTCATTTTGTGCATTTAAAGAGTTATAACCTGGAGATAGATAGACAGACAGATAGACAGATGATGATGATAGATACAGATAGATGATAGATAGATGATAGATAGATAGATAGATATAGATAGATAGATAGATAGATAGATGATAGATAGATAGATGATAGACAGTTAGATAGACAGACAGACAGACAGATAGATAGATAGATAGATAGATAGATGATAGACAGTTAGATAGACAGATAGATAGATAGATAGATAGATAGATAGATAGATAGATATCATTTTGGAAGCATGACTGACACCCTGACCTGAGGAGCCCAACCACCAATTATCTGCAACTTGGCAGCAAGAGGAAATAAATATCAGATCCAGAAGCCCTAAAGATGTGCATAGAAACTGTAAAGAAGCATTAGCTGTCAAAGGTGACTTATGCAGTACTGGTGGCGGCATATTAGAGCAGCACTCCACAACCGGCTACCTATTGCTTTGTTGGCTCAATTCAAGGTGATGATGACCTCTAAAACCCTAAAGGGTGAACAAGACCACCTCGTGAGGCAATCCCCTACCTACTTGTCTGGCAGTAAGTCTTACTTCTGGGTTGATGTGTTTAAGATTCCAAAGTCAGCCCTAATGTTCCAGCAGCTATATCTCATGTTAAGGAGAACATTCTAAACTCAGGGAGGTGTTCTTGGTGGCTGCTCCTCAGTGCTAGCATTTAGTTCCCCTAGAGAAACGGTGCGCTGTAGCTCAATAGCCACACGCAACTCTTAGCCTAATTTCATAACAGTCTGAGGAGCAGAGAGGGTGAGAAGAAGGGTGGGAGTGGAGGGAAAGGGACGGCAAAATGAATGGTGCAGCAGAAGGAGGCGAAAATAATTGTCTACTGTAATAATAGCAGTGGTCCAAGAGGCTGAAGCCTGCTCAGATATTTCCTTCACATGTTGGAGCAACACATTGCAGAGGAGAGGGGCTGCCATCTCTTGTGTCTCCTCTCACTGGGCCATCCATGTTTATAGCGTAATGGTCTGTGGGAAAGGAGCCTTGACACACACATATTGCACAGAAACTGTTGCTAGCTGCATTCACAATGTTGGAGGTGGGTCAAGTTGATACATTCCCACTTTCCCCCTCATGCATTCACTCCTCACTCATTAAACTTTTTTTAAAAAAACTTCTCATATTTTTTATTATTTTTCAAACATTTTAACCAATTCAGTTCAATTTCAGTACAATATTCCCTTAAGATTTAGACTTCCTAGTTATCTCCCGCTTGGACTACTGCAATGCGCTCTACGTGGGGCTACCTTTGAAGGTGACCTGGAAACTACAACTAATCCAGAATGCGGCAGCTAGACTGGTGACTGGGAGTGGCCGCCGGGAACACGTAACACCTGTCCTGAGATATCTGCATTGGCTCCCAGTACGTTTCCAAGCACAATTCAAAGCGTCGGTGCTGACCTTTAAAGCCCTAAACGGCCTCGGTCCTGTATACCTGAAGGAGCGTCTCCACCCCCATCGTTCAGCCCGGACACTGAGATCCAGCGCCGAGGGCCTTCTGGCAGTTCCCTCACTGTGAGAAGTGAGATTACAGGGAACCAGGCAGAGGGCCTTCTCGGTAGTGGCGCCCGCCCTGTGGAACGCCCTCCCTTCAGATGTGAAGGAAATAAGCAGCCATCTAATTTTTAAAAGACATCTGAAGGGAGCCCTGTTTAGGGAAGTTTTTAATATTTAATGATGTATTGCTTTTAACACTCGATTGGGATCCGCCCAGAGTGGCTGGGGAAACTCAGCCAGATGGGCGGGGTATAAATAAATAATAATAATAATAATAATAATAATAATAATAATAATAATTTATTATTTATACCCCGCCCATCTGGGGTATAAATAATAATATATTCAGATCCTTACTCCCATGATATTTCTATTAAAGCCATCCATTTACTGCCATATATGCAATAGTTCTCTAAAGCATGTATCCTACATTACATTCCTTTATCATTCTCATTCCTTTGCTTCTATTTCAGGTCCTGCCTGCGATTTCATTTGACTATAATATTTCCTCGAATAACCCGAAATGGGTCTCCATTCTTTTGCAAGCGTTTCTTCTTTCGGGTCTCTTATTTTGCTGTCAGTTTTGCCATCTCCACATAGTCCAATATTTTCAAAGTCCGCTCCTCTGTCATTGGAACTTCTTCTTCTTTCCATTTCTCTGCATACAGAATCCTGGCTGCAGTGGTAGCAAACATAAACATGCACACCAAACATCTGAATGGAAGGAAACATCTGAAGAGGGCTTGAGGTATGAACCAGGAAGCCCATGTTTCAAATCTTGCCTCTACCATTAAGCTCAGTAATTGACCTGTGGTCCCATGCTCTCCATCTGAAATGTCGAGATTATATTGATCTCCCTTGGAGTGTGGTTGTAGGGATTACAGAAATGATATATGTGAAGCATTTTGAACCTGGGGAGGGGAGGGGAATGCCACATGTGTTCTTCCTCCCTCCCTCCCTCCCTCCCTCCCTCTCGATTCCCCTTCAGCTGCATAATCAACAGGCAACAACACAGTAGAATAAACAAGTCATATAAAATGAACTAAATTGGGGGAAAGAGGGGCTTTCTCTTTTGGTTTCTGCACAAAATCAAGAGAATATACAGGTTGTTGTTGTTTAGTTGTTTAGTCGTGTCCGACTCTTCGGGACCCCATGGACCAGAGCACGCCAGGCACTCCTGTCTTCCACTGCCTCCCGCGGTTTGGTCAAACTCATGCTGGTAGCTTTGAGAACACTGTCCAACCATCTCGTCCTCTGCCGTCCCCTTCTCCTTTTGCCCTCCATCTTTCCCAACATCAGGGTCTTTTCCTGGGAGTCTTCTCTTCTCATGAGGTGGCCAAAGTATTGGAGCCTCAGCTTCACGATCTGTCCTTCCAGTGAGCACTCAGGGCTGATTTCCTTCAGAATGGAGAGGTTTGATCTTCTTGCAGTCCATGGGACTCTCAAGAGTCTCCTCCAGCACCATAATTCAAAAGCATCAATTCTTCGGCGATCAGCCTTCTTTATGGTCCAGCTCTCACTTCCATACATCACTACTGGGAAAACCATGGCTTTAACTATACGGACCTTTGTTGGCAAGGTGATGTCTCTCCTTTTTAAGTTGCTGTCTAGGTTTGCCATCACCTTTCTCCCAAGGAGCAGTCGTCTTTTAATTTTGTGACTGCTTTCACCATCTACAGTGATCATGGAGCCCAAGAAAGTAAAATCTCTCACTGCCTCCATTTCTTCCCCTTCTATTTGCCAAGAGGTGATGGGCCCAGTGGCCATGTTCTTTGTTTTTTTGATGTTGAGGTTAATCAGCATTATTATTCCATTAGTATAAAAATAAATGAAACTAGACAATGAATTGACAAGCTCTTCATAAAAGCCATCAAATGAGAGGATGAATATAATTCATACATAATGGCTACCTTTCCTTTATAAAGGTAAAAGGTAAAGGTACCCCTGCCCGTACGGGCCAGTCTTGACAGACTCTGGGGTTGTGCGCCCATCTCACTTAAGAGGGCAGGGGCCAGCGCTGTCCAGAGACACTTCCGGGTCACGTGGCCAGCGTGACATCGCTGCTCTGGCCAGAGCCAGAGCCAGAGCCAGAGCCGCACACGGAAACGCCGTTTACCTTCCCGCTGGTAAGCGGTCCCTATTTATCTACTTGCACCCGGAGGTGCTTTCGAACTGCTAGGTTGGCAGGCGCTGGGACCGAGCAGCGGGAGCGCACCCCGCCGCAGGGATTCAAACCGCCGACCTTTCAATCGGCAAGCCCTAGGCGCTGAGGCTTTAACCCACAGCGCCACCTGCTACCTTTCCTTTATATTCTACCACAATTCAACTATGAAATAATTTGATTCCCTTGTGTGTTCCCCCAACCATGCCTTCTTTTATTCTCGAGTGGTTGAAAAGGAGTAAACCACACTTCCATGGCTCTTGAGCTTCAGTCTCCCTGCTATATCTCCTTTCCTTTTTCACAATAGCCCCATTACACAGAATAGGGGTAGAGCAAAGTTGATGCTTAACAGATAAAAAAGGCACAATGAGGAAAATGAGCAGAGAGAAATTCCTGGTGCAACACTATTCACACGCATTGCTCCTTTAGTAGATTAACATATTCAGCCTAATTAATCCATCAGCAAATTGCAGTGTGCAATTGAAATTACCTAGAATGATACAATCGCATATGTGTGCAACTAATAATATACAGTCGCACACCTGTGTGTTTTTTAAAGTTTGCACCCAATAAGCACTTTATTCATTAGACAATTATGCATCAACTTTTTTGGTCTGAATTGCGTCAGTATTGGGGACAGGGCACTTCTAATTAAATGTAACAACACTCACTTACTCACTCACAATCCAGAGTCTATGTTCAGGCTCAAGAAGCTGAGAAAATGTAACCCTTCAAAACAAATAATTTGAAAAGGTTAACATCAGGGTTGCCATATTACAAAAAGTGAAAATCTAGACAGAAAAGTTCAGCTTTTGGGGGGGGGAAAGTTGTTGAGCTATATTTCATGTAGGCAGAAGTCTCATAAGGCAAAAGGTAGTTGCCAAAAGAACCCCTATAACACACCAGTAACAAAACATGTGGCCTCTTGGTGAATTCACACTGCACACCACTGGCAAGGTCAAACAAGATAGCCTGTTACATTCACCAAAATGTTCTGTCACAGTATCGGTGACATGCTAGGAAGGAAAACAAAACAGTCTGTGCTGCAAACCCAGAAGAACCAAAAGAAGAGTTAAAGGGTGGGAACAAAATGCTTGCCCTGACGGAATGATGAATGCAGTGCTATGTTAAATTCCTCCCAAAGCTACAAAATGGTATGGAAAAATTAATCTTGTAACAGTAAGGCGAACAGTGCATTTCAGTTGGTGCCCACCGTGTTTCTGGGCACTGAAAGAACAAACCTAAACAAATACGTCAACCATAATGCAGATCATGCATAGGGATGATCTATAATAGAACAACCCATGGTATTAAAAACTCATTATGCATGGGACATACCCTAAAGCCCTCAATGAATCACGGTACAGTTACACCCAAATAATACACTGCAAAATATAAATTTTAATAAATATTAATGGATATTAAACATACGAAAATAATTTAGATCCTGCCATGTGCTTAAATCGGGGTGGTGAACCACAGGCTCTTGTGCCTGATCCTGATTTGATGCACCAAGCTTTTGTAGTTCACCACCAGCCTCTAATCCAATTTATCAGTGCTGGTAGCATCAGCAGTGTTACGTCAACTCTGCTTTAGCTGCTGGCATTGGGAACAGATTGGAGTACTTCAGAAACAAGGAGGAAGATACTTGCATACTTGAGATTTAATATATGGACCTTCCTCCCTCTCATTCTCTCTCTCTCTCTATATATATATATTTAAATGATAAGCAAGGGAACGCGGGTGGCGCTGTGGGTAAAACCTCAGTGCCTAGAACTTCCCGATCGCATGGTCGGCAGTTCGAATCCCCGTGGCGGGGTGAGCTCCCGTCTTTCGGTCCCAGCTCCTGCCCACCTAGCAGTTCGAAAGCACCCCTAAGTGCAAGTAGATAAATAGGTAGTGCTTTATAGCGGGAAGGTAAACAGCGTTTCCGTACGCTGTGCTGGTGCTGGCTCGCCAGTACAGCTTCGTTACGCTGGCCACGTGACCCGGAAGTGTCTGCGGATAGTGCTGGCTCCCGGCCTCTTAAGTGAGATGAGCGCACAACCCTAGAGTCGGACACAACTGGCCTGTACGGGCAGGGGTATTTTTACCTTTTAAATGATAAGCAAACTAAATATATGACTTCAGTGTTTCTAATCAGATTATCTTTTGTTCTATGACAGGTAGAAAATTATACTGTGATGTACAAAAGGGTCTTTGATAAGGAATCAACATGCAAATACATGCATCTTTTTTCTACCAGCATATCCCATGAACCATGTAGCTTAGTGGCTAAGGTGTCATGTGTTCACAAGGAAAACAAATACTTAAATATTAAACTCCAAGTCATGCCCCCTCATTCTAATCTTTGATGGCTGAAAGATACATTTCTATGCAAACTTGAGATTTTCAGCTGTGAAGATATGTGGCTGTTTCAAAAATCTTTTAGTATTCATTCATGCATTCATTCACTGTTTGCTATTTTAAATATGGTTTAATTTTCATTTTGCTGTTTTAAATACATTTTTATTTTATTTTTAATTGTAGTGTTTTACTACTTTGCTGCTTGCTGACCTGTGTAGGATTGACATAATCAATGATAATCACCATCACCATTGTCTCACAAAGTTGTGAGTCTACCACACTCCTCTGAGATTTCCTGTGCTGCTTCCTCCCCACTGCCCCACAAACAATCAGTTTTCCTATTCTGTCAAGAATGACTTAGAAGCTAGGTGTTCACATTCCCATTTCCCCTGGCCTCCTTTGAAGTGAGGAACTGGTTTTCCTCATTCCTCCAGGGACAAGTCAAGTGTTGCAGGTCAACACACCCCAACACACCCACCAACACAGAGGTGTGAAAATAATACCAAGCACTGACGTGCATTGCAGTTTATTGAATCTGAATGACGAAGTGGAAAATAAAGGCATTTTAGAAGCTTCCTTAGACTTCTAAGCAGAAACACAAAAGCATATGTTCCATTTGGGCTGGCTGGCACCCTCCTCACAGTGCTAATATCAACGTTGGAAGTAAGGAAGGGCTAATGACCTACATTCCTGACTTCTATTAGAAAAGTGGCAGTCTGAGCGCATTTGTCATATAGAGAAGACTTAAATGGGGTGGTGTAATTGCTGCCGGCACTGGGGAGTGTTTTATCTCATCGTTGGCTGATGCTGAGTGTCGGGTCACGTTTTTGTGAAAAACGCAAGCGGAAAGTGCTCCTGACATGGACTTTTGTTGTGCATACAAATTGAAAGAATTACATTTGTGCAAAAGATGAAACTAGCTGGTTTTCATATGGTCGGCCACAAAAAAAACCAACCATGCAAAAATGAGCCTGCTCCAGAAGCTTTTAGTAACAGAGTTCCGTAGGAATGTCCATGGATTTCCATTGTGCGTGGAAAGGCTTAAAAGCCATACCAGTGTAGAGCCTGTTTCAGCCTTCCTCAGCCTGATGCCATCCAGGTAGTCTGACTGGCTGGGGGTGGTGGAATCAGGCTGGCCTACTCCTAGGGACGTGGGTGGCGCTGTGGGTTAAACCACAGAGCCTAGGACTTGCCGATCAGAAGGCTGATCGGCGGTTCGAATCCCCACGATGGGGTGAGCTCCCGCTGCTCGGTCCCTGCTCCTGCCAACCTAGCAGTTTGAAAGCACGTCAAAGTGCAAATAGATAAATAGGTACCGCTCTGGCGGGAAGGTAAACGGCGTTTCCGTGCGCTGCTCTGGTTCACCAGAAGCGGCTTAGTCATGTTGGCCACATGACCTGGAAGATGCACGCTGGCTCCCTCGGCCAGTAAAGCGAGATGAGCTCCGCAACCCCAGAGTCGGCCACGACTGGACCTAACGGTCAGGGGTCCCTTTACCTTTACTTTACTCCTCTGCAGTGAATTTTGTCTCCTATCTGAACACTGTGCGTTGGATGTACATAGGAAGGATCTGAAATACCTGTGTGCTAGCTCTTCACTTGCATTTAATGATGGTAATGTAGAATTGCCCACAGAGATTCAGTTATCTTCAGACATAAAAGAACAGCATATACAGAGCCTGGAACTAATGTGCATAGTGATCACAGCCTTTTCTACTTTAAACCGAGGCATCAACAATGAGAAACTTTTTCAAAACATAACTTTTTTTGACAGATTTGGGAAACATATATCTTAGGTAGCAAATGCAACATCAGTTAGGATTATGAATAGCTTGCGGCATCGGGTGAAATCCCTAAATACCGGTATACAAAAAGTGAAATCCTCTATTATATGGACAGACGGATGGACACACACACACACACACACACACACACATTGTACCTTTAAATACCTTCCCTGGCCATGCTTTCATATTTGTAGTAGGAGAGAAAGAATAAAGTTTTTCCAAAGACATTGCAGGACATGGATTCACTCTTTTTAAAACCTGGTGGGTTTGTGCACAGGGAATCGCAAAGCCTTCTGCAGGACCACCTTCATTGCTGAATTGGGGCATATGAAGAAATTTGAAATTAAAACCGACTTTTCAATCCCACTCCCACAGCTTTGCTGCCACAACTTTGTGGGAAGGGAATTAAGATGTCAGTTATAAAGGTGATGCTCTGATGTGCAAGGTTTAAAGGATTTCCCCCTCCTCATGCTCATGGCTGAAAGCACTATTTTCTAGGAAATAACTTTCTGTGATCCTGGTGTGTAGAAGTCAATCAAGCGCTTTCTGACAAGTTGCAAAGGAGATGCTGTTTTGATGTTGTCGGGGCTAGAATGCATTTTTTAAAAAGATCTTGCCCAATCCTGCTTTCTACTTTTCACTTTGAGGGTTCTTAAGTTTCACATAGCATACTTTGCATGAAGTTCCTGGCATCTTTTTAATTAACTAGTTATCCCAACAAGGTCTTGTATCATGCCTTCATGTTCTCTTAATTAACATCCCTTTAGTGCAAATAAGATTTGGGAAATATACTGTTATCGGTTTGCAGGAGGCAAGGATCCCCTAAAATTCCTGGGGGCCGGGGTTCTCCCCACAGTTTCTGAAAATAGTATATGTGGGGTTTGGTCAGTGGATTTAGGATGGCCTAAAAGTAAGTCAAGCAAACATTCACACTGAATGGCATACTGACTATTTTGCTGGAAGATGCCCAGAGTGTCTGGGGCAACCCTGTCAGATGGGTGGCATGTTGTTGTTGTTTAGTTGTTTAGTCGTGTCCGACTCTTCGTGACCCCATGGACCAGAGCATGCCAGGCACTCCTGTCTTCCACTGCCTCCTGCAGTTTGGCCAAACTCATGCTGGTAGCTTCGAGAACACTATCCAACCATCTTGTCTTCTGTCGTCCCCTTCTCCTTGTGCTCCCATCTTTCCCAATATCAGGGTCTTTTCCAGGGAGTCTTCTCTTCTCGTGAGGTGGCCAAAGTATTGGAGCCTCAGCTTCAGGATCTGTCCTTCCAGTGAGCACTCAGGGTGTGCATACACACATTAAAATTATGATGATTAATAATATTATTATTAGTAGTGGCTCTCTAGGGTTGTAGGCAGTGACCTCTCTCAGCCCTAAAGGGAATTGTCAGGGATTGGACCAGGGACCTTTTGCACACAAAACAGATGCTGTACCACTGAGTTATGGCACTTCTCCATAGTCTGATGATCTCCATGGGATTTACTGAGCTGTGGTCATAGAATCATGGAAGTGCATGGTGGAGATGGATGTCAATGTTGCGTGCCTGCTGTGCTGACTTTTGCTATCCAGAAAATGTCTGAACATTTCTGAAATGTCTGAAAAGTGCCAGTCTCCTGCTGCAGGATAGGAACTGGGCAAAATGATTCGTGGGATAGATCAGAACTCTATTTTAAAAAATAAAAATAAAATAAAAATATAAATAAATTATTGGTTTTTCCGTATATACATCCTCTAACGATATTTCTCTAACAGTTTTCCATATTTTCCTACCCCCTCCCTTGGACTTCCCTCATACTCCCGTTTTGTTTTATTTCCATATTGTTCACCTGCATATTTTTCCCCTCAAATTTTCCCAATACATATAATCTATTTCTTATTATTATTCTATACAATTGCGATTGTTTACTCAAATCCTGCCAATGAGTCCAGTTCTTTATGTTGTCTCTTCATATATATTGTAAATGGTTCCCATTCTCTTTTAAAGTCTTTGTTGTCCTTTTCATGTAGTTTATCTGTTAGTTTTGCCAGTTCTTCATATTCCATAAGTTTCCCTTGCCATTGTTCTTTCCTTGGTATTTCTTCTGTCTTCCAAGCTTGTGCTAATATAATTCTTGCCGCTGTTGTTATGTACATAAATAATTTCCAATTTTCCTTTTTTATATCTTGATCTAAAATTCCTAGGAGGAATGCTTCTGGTTGAATAGATCAGAACTCTAAGGCTCCTGGATGTTATTATTTACCTTCCAGCTGGAAACCTAAGGTGAAAAAAAAAGCTCAAATTAATGCTGGTTACATTCACCTAAAGATTTTGACATAGAGGTAAAGAACCTGACAAGAAGCAGTACTACCTAATAATCATAATACAGAAAGCTGACAGATCATTTCCAAATACCTTACACCTAATCATAATATTTGGACATCATGTAGGTTTTTATTTTTTAAAAAAAACCTAACCAGAGCAAGCAAATTACCCTAGTCAGCCTCCTCTCCCCCCACAAAAAATATTCAAGATGTGATTGAGTTTTTAAAAACACCAATAAAGAAACAAGATGGAAAGGCAAGATATGGAATCTTTGTGGGATGATTCAGCCTCTCATAACCACCATGCTTGGCTCTAATTAATGCATGAAGGGGTTAAGATAATAGAATAAGCAGTCCTCCTAGACTGACCTAGGTCACACCCCTTCATCTTGGGTTAGCATAGCCTTTGTTCATCCTCTTTCCACCATGTAACTGAGGAAGGATGTCTGGGCTGATCTCTCCAAGCCCAGACTGTGTGGCTTAAGCACACTATCTTTGTGTTTTTATACAAATAATTTAGAAACATTTACCAATTTCGATGCTGTTAAACTGCCTGTGTTTTCTTGCTGCTGTATGAAAAAGGACAATAATTTGACCTTTGAAGAGTTTGTAAGTAAAACCATTTTCACTGTGTGGTTTATTTCATTACTAAAGTGGAAGAAAGGAAAAGCTTTGGAAGCAACTTAGAAGAGGATATTTTAAAGGTCTAACCATCTATATTTCCATGCTTTAGTTTGCTGCATATTTTGTGATTTTAAATCTCTGCTCTCTCACAGAGAGTTTTTGCCCCAAACCTGGATCTAGGCATCCAGGAAATTCTCCTTTTATTATTACCAAATAAAAACCAACTGACAACCTTTTTATGGTTGGTATGGAATATTAGAACATGTATTCCAAATCAGTTTGGAAAAAAAGACTGCCACATGGAATGCATTGAATGAAAACAACAGAATATAGATCCTTAATATGGGGACAGAGATGCTTGAGGATTATGATGCTTGTGGATCCATGTATGGAAGTGAGAGCTGGAACATAAAGAAGGCTGATCGCCGAAGAATTGATGCTTTTGAATTATGGTGCTGGAGGAGACTCTTGAGAGTCCCATGGACTGCAAGAAGATCAAACCTATCCATTCTTAAGGAAATCAGCCCTGAGTGCTCACTGGAAGGACAGATCGTGAAGCTGAGACTCCAATACTTTGGCCATCTCATGAGAAGAGAAGACTCCCCAGAAAAGACCCTGATGTTGGGAAAGACAAGGAGAAGGGGACGACAGAGGATGAGATGGTTGGACAGTGTTCTCGAAGCTATGAACATGAGTTTGACCTAACTGCGGGAGGCAGTGGAAGACAGGAGTGTCTGGCGTGCTCTGGTCCATGGGGTCACAAAGAGTTGGACATGACTAAACGACTAAACAACAACAACAACAACAACACAAAATTACCTGATCTGCTCCGCTCAAACTAATATACAGATGACAAGTTAGCTATCCACTGGATTTCACACTTCTCTGAATGTTGCAACACAATTCTCAGCTGTTTAAATGTGTATTTAAAAGAGTTTAGAGAAAGAAATGAAATACACGTTTAAGTATATATTTCAAGAGAAAATGTGCATGTAAATATGCATTAGAAAACATATTTAGGTAGATTAAAAAACATTTAAAAATAAAATTCCAGAATGGAAGAAAGTTGCAAAAGTGACAGATTTGCTCATCATTATCTGCCTACTGCCAGACTGAGCATCCTGCGAGCGGAGCCTTCATCTTGTTTCTGGAACTCACTCCTGAAATGAGCCATCTATGGAAAGTATTTATGACTTCTGGGGGGGGGGGGAGTGGAACTCTGTGAAAGAGTGTTTGTTCTGCTTAGCATTCAGTTGGTTGTTACTGTTTATTATTTCCTGCTGATGATTATGTGATTTGACTAGATATGTGTGGCTTCAGGCAATTTTAAATGTCATAACTCTATTTCAGGTCTTCTATTGGGACGTTTTAAAGTAAATATTTGGTTGTGACCCACCTTGAGTGCGTCAGAAAAGACAGATGGCACATGCATTTAAAAATGAATGAATATCTATATAAATACATTTTAAATGCAGAGCTAGGATAGCTGCAATTTATCAAAGCCATATCTACAAGTGGAAAAAATCACATTTTTTTGCACTATTAGTTAACCAACTTTATTCTTCAAAAACCTATCTGGCCAAAAATGTTTATCATTGTTATAGTGATAAATGGGCCCAATTCAACAAATGTTAACCATGCCTTGAAGTAATTTAGCCATCTTTTAGTCACACCTACATCCTAATCCAGGGCATTCAATGAGACTTGTTCACAACCAACTCTTGCCTATATTTATCAGTTTCAGCACTTGTTCAATATTATCCTCAGAGTTATTTTTGTATGTTATTCTATTTATATTTGTTATGGCAACAACGGCATTTGTTGGTCGATAATGATTAGTCTTTTCCTATTGTGGAATTTTATTTTGAAATGATGCTACAAATAGAGGCCACACATAGTAGACAATACAGCAAAATCACTAAAAGAATAAAGATAATTCAGTCATTACAATATTCAATATTCAATTGAACATAGTGGGACTTACTTCTGAGTATTGCACAACTTGCAAAGGATTGTATTGTTAGTATATCACACTTGTGAGACGACTAGAATAAAACAGTCAAAGGAGATGTTCACTATGGCCACACTGATGCCACACATTTGAAGCACAAAGATACCACTTTAAACAGTCATGGCTTCCCCCAAAGAATTCTGGGAGCATAGTTTGTTAGGGTGATTTGAGTTGTTAGGACTCCCCTTTATGCCTCACAGAGTTACAGTTCTGAGAGTTCCCTGTGAAGAGGAATTGACTGTCAAACCACTCTGGGAACTTTAGTACCATAAGGGCCTTCTAAAAACTGCAGAATTATTTGAGGGAAGCCATGACTGTTAAAGTGATATCACTGTGCTTTAAATATACAGTGTGAATGTAGCCTAACTGTACCATTTCATAGACACACACACACACACGAGGAGAAAGAGAGTGTGTGTCAGTAAAATATATATATATATATATATATATATATATATATGGCAATTGATTAGAATTTGATCAAGGACTGCCAAGTAGGAAATAAATGAAAAACATGGTGTCAGAATGTCATATTTAAAATGAAGGTTATTTCCTTGCTGTAATTACTGGGTGAGTTTGTGCATAAACATAGTCTCCCAAATTTAGGGTTGCCATATTTAAGTTGTTGAGCATTTTTGCAAAAAATGCCGCTTTTGAGCTATTTTTATGGCAAATCGGTAACAAAGGCACTGCCAACATGGGCTGCCATACTGTGGTATTCCGGATATGTCCAGGAAATTCTGGACATATGCCAACCCTACAAAATGTATTATTTCACTGCTGTTTCGATGGTTGCTTAAGAGACTTCCAATTACATGCTATACACAGCTTTGTCACTATAAACAATTAATACATATTATGTTGCAGAATAATGATTGAAGTGAAATCATATCCGTCTACTTTGCTAAAATTATTTTCGCTTAATTTGCTTGTTTTAAAGTGCATGTCACTTGCCAGAAAATAAACTACAGGGTTGACAGGAAGTTATCTGTAAGAGTCCTCTCGCTGAACTATTTTTAGTTTAATTAATGGTGAAATGGTGGCACTGCTTTCTTCCACAATCTGTTGGCTGCGGTAGTCCAAAATATGTTTTTATTTATAGAAATGACCTTTCAAATCTAATTATAGTGATCAGCAACTGATTTTTCACCTCTGATTAGTATTAAGTTCAGCCATCAGGTAAGCCGAGAGGTAACTAAATGGCTATTTTTATTCCCTCCTCAGTTCTGATAACCTGAGTCATGATTGTTCTTGACAATAGAATTTTCCAAGCAAAATCATTATGCACAGATATACATTGGCCATTAGCAAGACAAATAGCACAAGGAGTGAACTGGACATAGCTCAGTAGTAGAGTCATGGCTCTGCATTAAGAAGGCTCTGGCATCTCCTAGTAGGGCTGGTTGAGATCCCGGTCAGAAATAATTGTTGATAGTCAGTGTAAACAATTTTGAGATGGATGGACCAATGGTCAGAATTGGTACATCAACAGCAAATTCCTATGTTCGGTGGATATACAGGAATGGTTGCACCCCCTAACTTTTCTAACTTTTCTGTTTGTTTATAAAGCAATGCATTTATTCAGTGATTTTAGTATACTAACATCATTCATGGAGGCAGAATTGTACACAGATTGACTCTGGAATACAAATTCTGTTCCATCTTCAGAATGAGGACAGCTGCTGTTGACGGCAACCACCAAACTGTGGAACATCTTCCCCCCAAAACCCAGATATCACATACACAGTTGCTAGATTTTGTGCTGCCATTATGGATGTTCCTTGAAGGATGGTTTGTGCCACAAACTAGGCCTAAGCTGAAGGCCCAAAATGGTCCTTTACGTTCCCTCCTTTATAGTCTCTTTTAACCATTGGTCCTTGTTTTTATCTTTAAATGTTATGTATGGTATAATCATCTTTTCATTATTAGCTTTTATCCCTTATGTTATGTACTGACGTTCTCACCCTGGGCCAGCAGGGGGATACTGTAGATAGTTTTTACTCAGGTCCACATATGCAAATAAGGGATCGAAAGTGACATTCAGTGATTGGATAGTTACAGAAAGTTGTTACAGTTACGTTGTACTGGAGCTCTATATAAGCAGGCTGGCTGAGCCCTTCAGTTCAGTTCTGTTCTGGCCTGTGAATAAACAAGAGCTGTTTGAAGAATCACTGTGTCGTCTGCTATGTTCACCCACAACTTAACACCTTACCTGTTTTAAGCTGTCAGAGCTGCCCGAGGTCCCAGCTCACAAAGGACCAACGCCAGTTCTTGTTATATACAAAAGTCTTTATTGAAGATCAGTTTCGATTTCAAAGCCGCGGTGCGCAGCTCTACGTCTTGGAGTCTAGACCGCTGAAGCTCCGTCTGAATCTCCTCCCCCCAAACACCAGTTTAAGACTCTAGCCTTGCTCCACCTCTTCCTTTGCTCTTTCCTCCTCTGGGTCCGCCTGTCCACTGGGGTCTTGCCCTTTCTAGACTCTTCTGACGCTGAGTCCCCTGAGTCTTCCCCCTGCCTCCGGCGGGCTTTAGGACCTGGTTCCCCATTCGGGTCTTCTGCTGTCCCGCGCGCCTGTACATTTGAACTTGGCGCGCGCGCCCAGCCGGCAACCTTCCTCCTGACCGTTACACTGCTCCTGTCACTGCTTCCCCCTTCGGGGGGGGCAGCTGGATCTGACTTCCCCTCCATTCCCTCACTCAGCGATGGAGGCGTGGTCAGCCCTGACTCATCCTCTCTCCCTACTGGTGGAGACGCTGGCCCTGATACATGGGACTCCTCCCCCCCGCTACGCTCTGGTGGGGAAACTGGTCCTGATCTCTCGCTGCTGCTTTGGGAGTCCCCGCTGGCCCCTTGCTTCTGGTGCGTCCCTCCTGGGACCCCCCTTGCCCTGGCCATCGGCGCCCCCTTCTGGGAATCTTCTGAATCGCTGGAGAGGCTCATGGAATCTCTCGGGCCACTGTCATACTCCCCTACGCTGCCCTCAGATTCTTCCCCTTCGCTCTCCGTTTCCTCTCTCCCCTGTGCCTCTGCTCCTGAGCCCCTGACATAAGCCTTATGTATTCAGTTTTCTGTATGTTTTATCTTATGCTGGTCTGTGACCGAAATAGAGTTTGATAATGATACTGATACTCTTCCCCCCAAAAGTTTGGTTTCCTTTGTCCTCCATTCTTGAGTTTCCTGAGGGAGGTACAATTTTTTTAATTCTCTCACTTAAAATTTATCTTGAGATTTTAACCTCCTGCTCTGGCACTGCATTTTTAAATTAAATTAACCTGGTTTTATGATCCTTTCTTGCTGCTGTTTTAACAGAAACATCACCATCATCACCATACTGCTTTTATTGTATTGTTGTGCCTAACCTGGAAGCTTCCTTGGAAACTGAGGGAGTCAAAATCTTCTAAATGAATGAAATCAAACAAGCCCCTTGTTTAGCTGGTAGAAGGATAAAGCCAGGGAAAAACAGTGGGACTCACAAAATGTTAATTTAAATTTTTTTTGGGGGGGGATATTCAGGTTTGAATATAATATTGATGCACCCTAGCCCAGAAATACAAGTCAGACCTGAAACTTACCTTTTGAATTCCTTTCTAGAGTTTGCTATGACGTTAGGTTCAGGTACTGAACAAAGGCTGAAGACAGCATGTCTGTGTTGGTACCATCAGGCCATCCAGCAGGGCTTTTTCCAGGGCTGAGGTACTATTGAAGATCTCACCACTTCTCCTTTCAGTCAGCTTCCTTCCTAGCATGCACCGTGATCTCGCATGCACTAAAGCAGGCATCTTGTGTGTATGACAACAGTGTCTCACACCGAGTGTAACTAGCCTGTAGAATGGGTTACAGACACTTCAGGTAGCATTTTTTCAGGTTACGGACGTGCCGAAACCCGGAAGTACCAGAATGGGTTACTTCTGGGTTTCGACCGCCGCACATGCGCAGAAGCGCCAAATTGCAACCCGCACGTGCGCTGCGGGTTGTGAATGCTGTGGGTTGCGAACGTTCCTTCCACACGGATCATGTTCACAACCCGAGCGTCCACTTACACCTTTTTTATTGGTTGTCTCCACGGTAGTGGCAAAGTTGCTAACAGGGAGGAGACAGCACATCATTCTGAGTATAGGATGCTCAGGATCACTTTTCCCCTGCCCCACTTTTTATCTGAATGCATCCAGTTGCTTTATTATTCATCGTAGAGTTGGATTGCTTAGGTATCTTGTGCCAGCAGCTTGCGATATGGAGCATTCAGGGCGGTTTGTCATTACATAAGAAGCATAAACCGGAGCAGTGTGCTGCATGGACCAATTAACTAATCCAGCATAGTGAGTCCTCGAGTTCTTAACTTTCTTCTTTCTTTCATAAAAAAAAGGCAAGGCAGTACTTTAAAGAAGAACCGGGAAGAAAATGTCACTCTCTTTCTGAGTGCAGTACCGAAAACATCTTGATGGAGCCTCAAGGAAGGATCTTCAATACAATTCTGATATAAGCTGCTTCAAAGGGGATTTAAAATAAAAGCAGTAGATCAGTTTTATTTATTTTCAGTTCTCACCTGCTCATATTGACAGGAGATTTGTCTTTCTGTGTTTTTGAAAGGGGGGAGGGGAGGAGCTGCTGATTACATGAAAAAAGATACCAAAGCACAGTCTCTCTGTTATTTCTTTAAAACCTCACATCACAGCCTGGGGTAGCAATATAATGAGGCGTTTAGCATATCGGAGAGGAATTTTTTATCTCCTACCTGTAAATCAGCGAGGAATAGAGATTCTCTTCATGCCCGTTTTACATTGAAGGTATGTTTCTTGAAGAATAATCAATGTGCCTGATGAAAATCAGGAATTTGGAAAATTAATTTGAACGGCACTTTGATTTTTTTATTTTTTTTAAAAAAAACAAGAACCTGTGCATTCAACTACTGAATATTATATGGCCGCAGTCTTCCTTTGATTTGACTGAAACTTTCTGGAAGTCAGTGACCAAGAGAAAGATATCTAGGTGTGGGCAGATACAAGAGGTGAAGAAATAAAAAGATTCAGGGTTTCCCAAACTTGGGTCTCTAGCTGTTTTTGGACTACAATTCCCATTATCCCTGATGATTAGTCCTCCTTGCTAGAGATGATAGGTGTTGTAGTCCAACAACAGCTGGAGACCCAAGTTTGGGCAACACTGAAGAGATGAAGGCTTGTGGGATCTATTTTTATGTGGAGCAATGTTTCTTAAACATTTCACACATGCTTTTAGGAAAGGTGTACACCCCCCCTCATCTAAATTTTATCCAGAAGAAAGACATTTAATTTCCTGTGCGTTCTTTGGATACCAGGAAAATAAAAGTCCTTGTCAGCATCTCCCACTGGTTTCGGTCTATGGTCATTTTCCTGTGGTCTATGGTCATTTAGAACTTGCCTGCAAAACATTTTGCTTACCAAGCCATTTCTGGTCAAGATCACCACAAAACACCTCCACCCCAGAGGCAACATAAAAATGATGTTCACTGTACTTTGGTAAATTTAACCTTCACCAATCTGATGTAGTCAAAATGACAAGAGCCCATCTACAACAGGTAGAAAATACCAGCAAGCTTCTACAATCCTGAACTGACCTCTTGCTTCACTGTCAATGTTTTGAGTATTCTGGAGTAGGAATGCTCAACTGGTATACCATGCAGTTCCCTGAGGCAAATATTATGACTCCTGGTGATCCTATTAAACATATAGCATCCATGTTTTAAAAGGCCTAACTGATAGCTGCTCTGAACTTTTCTCTACAGCAGGGCTAAAGACCCTTTGGCCTCCCCAGATGCTGTTAGCCTGCACTCCCATCAGCCCTGGCCAATGCAATTTATTTCCTTGCATAGCACGTTGTAAGTAATTTGGAAGGATTTATAATATAATTTGTCAGGATCAATGGATAGCCAACCACCTTTTCTTTCTAGATCTGAACCTATAAAATCTTGTCACAACTTTTCCTCTTTTCACTAATCTTTTTGGGTGGAATTAATTGATGCTTTTGAATTATGGTGCTGGAGGAGACTCTTGAGAGTCCCATGGACTCAAAGAAGATCAAACCTATCCATTCTTAAGGAAATCAGCCCTCACTGGAAGGACAGATCCTGAAGCTGAGGCTCCAATACTTTGGCCACCTCATGAGAAGAGAAGACTCCCCGGAAAAGACCCTGATGTTGGGAAAGATGGAAGGCACAAGGAGAAGGGGACGACAGAGGACAAGATGATTGGACAGTGTTCTTGAAGCTACCAGCATGAGTTTGACCAAACTGCGGGAGGCAGTAGAAGACAGGAGTGCCTGGCATGCTCTGGTCCATGGGGTCACGAAGAGTCGGACACGACTAAACGACTAAACAACAACAACAATCCATCACATTCTTTAGAAAAGGGAAAGCAAAGGTGGGAGCTGAGAAGAAAAGAGAAAACCTGGTGTATTTTCAACTCTGTTGGGTGTGGTGGAAGAATACAGGGTACAGTCCTAAGAACCTGTGTGCTGAATTCTGCCCATGAAAAGAATACTCCTGGTCTCTACTAATGGGAGGTGGGGCATTTTTGGCAACAGCTTATGACCTACAGGGGGGAGGAAAAATTGGCAAAAATTGTCTCCTGTCTTATATTTACAGATAGTTCCCTCCACTGGATCAAATACCTTTCTATTCATAGAGGGAGTCCAGCTGTGTACACACCATATATCTGAAGCACATTGCTTCCCCAAAGACCCCTGGAAACTGTACTTTACTACCACACATGAACAGCTACAATTCCTAGCACAGTTAATCTACAGTTCCCAGGATTCCTTGGAGGAAGACATGTGCTTTAAATGTATGATGTGTCTGTAGCCTCCTTCTGCCTCCTTTAAATCCAAATGACTAAATAGCCTGTGGAGGCCAAATGAATGGAGATTTGGGATTTGTATGTAAATAAATACAATTTATTGTGTCCTCCATCATGGAAGGCCTGTGTTGCGGTGAGATCACTTAAACTGCCTCCCTGTTGTGAGGAAGGGCCATTTGGATAGCCACAAGACCCCATCGGTTGCCCCTTGGTTGCTGGGGTAGAAATTTGGCCTGTTGGGTCGTCTATTGGCTACCAAGGGGCTACTTAAGCTGCTCCATCAAACCTAAATCTGGCCCTGCAGTTGGGTTTAGCCTGGAAAAGATGAGACTGAGAGGAGATATGATAGTCATCTTCAACTATCTAAAGCATTGTCATCACATGGAAGATGGAGCAAGCTTGTTTTCTCCTGCTCCAGAGGTTGGACCCAAACCAATGGCTTCAAGTTACAAGAAAGGAGATTCTGACTAAACATCAGGAAGAACTTTCTGATGGTAAGAGCTGTTTGACTATGGAACGGGCTCCCTGAGAAGGTGGTGGACTCTCCTTCATTGGAGGTTTTTAATCAGAGGTTGGATGGCCATTTGTCATGGATGCTCTAGTTGAAATTCCTGCATTGTGGGGGTTGGACTAGGTGACCCCTGGGATCCCTTCCAACTCTACAATTCCATGATCCCACAGTTTTGCATAATGGTAGCATTACACAGGCTAGCTCCATCACCATGCCATAATCCCAAAAAAGTCTGCTTCCCACTATGCACATGTCCAGTAGCAGCGGAATAGCCTAGACTGTGGCAATGTCCCTGCCTTGTGCTCACCATGTGAAACAGCTAGTGCTCATTAAATGAACAAGACAGTATGCCAAGACATAGAATAAGGATGTTTGATGTATATACCATCAATTGCTTTTGACAGTATTTTGAGCTGCACAGATTGCTTATGGAGCAAGGTAATGACATTTGGAACCTTGTGCTCTCAGTACAATGTTTATTTCTAGCACTGGAGCTGAAAACTCCATGTCCAGTGGCTCAAAAGTATAGCACTGCTGCTGTGATTGCAAATTGTTCTCCAAGTCCTGGGCAGGCAGTATGGAAAACACAGTTTCAACTTGCTGAGCTGTACATGTTAGCCATTCGTAAACTCAGAGCCCCCAAAGTGAAAGTTGCACAATAACTTGGCCCAACACGTGGTGGAATATGCCCACTGGTTGCAGTCCTAAACCCAGTAATGCACTCCTCAGTCTCACTGAAGTCAGGGTGAAGTGAATGTTTTTTTTGTACATACTAGCCAGACTGGCATAAAAAACATCCCTGATTAAAACCAGCACATAATTATGCAATGCGGTAGCCTATAATTTTATTGCAACAATCGTGAAACCCAGTTGTACAGTACATAGTCTACAGATTGTAGGTTAAGTCCCCCCGCATGACATCATAATTCCCATTTCTATGGCATTTTTGGAGTTACGAGTTTCAGGCTTTTTCCTAATAAAAGACACTACTTAATCACTATGGAAACGTACTCAAGCAATTTTGAAATACCCCTGTACAAGAACTTGCCACTTAAGTACAAAATTGTTCTTTGATAGCAGGTAATGAAGCTAAGAAGTCACAGCCAGTTACTAAGGACTGAAATGATACGCTAACTCAAGCAGGGTTGCCACAGGGATGTAACCAAGGGAGAATTGCGGCAAAAGGTAAACTTTCACTTATGACAAATGTCCATCTACAAAGTTCACTGTAATAACATTCATCATCCAGCCTACTTGTACAAGTTGGACAAAAAATGTACAACTGAACAGTTGTTGAATTATCATGGCATTTCTGTGGTTTCTGTTCTTATTGTCACTTAGTGCATTGCATAGTACTTATGCAGCTGACTTGTAAAAGAGGAACACACATCTAGTTAAGATTAAAATCGTGTAATCTGAAATATTTCAAGTGGAAGTGCCCAGATTAAGAGCTGGACTGCACTGCTTTGAGAAACAAACTCTTAGGGTTCTCCCACTTTTATCTCAAAATCAGTCATTTACAGGGCTAAATAAATGGCAAACCAAAGTCCATCCGCATGCTATTAATAATATCCAGTAATGTTGACTTCGTAAGAAAAATGCAAACAAGCAGATTCAGAGCTGAAGCGTCATTTGTACAATTGTCACTAGCTTACTAACAAACGTTCAAGTTATACTTGGAATACATTAATACTAACACTTTATTGCTGGTTTCCAGCCAGAACTATCACTATAAGCATCCAGACTGTGCCATAGTTAGTTTGGGTTATATTTGATTTTATTACTTCTAGAAAATGCAACAGCTATTCTCAGGAATTCTGGGAACCATCACTCCAAAGTTTTAACCCCAAAGAGGGAGTGGCCACTCAATATACCTTTTTGGCAGACACAGAATCTCTCTTTAGCTTTCTTTAAAAGAAAAGAAAAAAAGAAAATGCTTGGCTCTCGCTGGTTGCCAGTTGCAGACAGTGACAGCACAACCCTGTCAATGTCTACTCAGAAGAAAGCTCTGTTGAGTTTCATGCAAGTCATTCCCAGGTAAGCGTGTATAGGATTGCATCTGAAGAGATGTAATTAGCTACCAATGACTCATTGATGGTCAATGAGACATACAGAGAGTGTGGATTTATGGTTACCAGAACAAAAACAAAGAGAACTAATGGATTTCTTTGGGAAAAGATCTGTGGCCATGAGGTCTACACTCCAACTGCTGCTTGCTGCCTAGCTCATCTATAGGCAAAGTCACAGCTATGGTGGGAGGTGTTTGTGGGTCCTGTAGTGCATGCAAGAGCAGGATTTCACATTTGCCATTTTTTCTTGCTGAAAAGGTAGACCTCCTACTACTTTTAAGGGTTCATCATAACAAGAGTCAATTAATTTCAATTCAATAGTCAATTGGATAGCGAGCCTTCAGACTAGAGCTGTGAACAAATGGTCTCTCAAAATTCTCCACTTTCCTTGTCAATAGAGAAATAGAGGTGGGGAGGTAAAATCAATTACCAGCCGAAGTAAGACAAACTGCTAGCATAATGAAGTTGAGGTGCCCACGGAAGACATTTTTGTTTAGAAAATCTTGCCCTGAGTTGTAACCAAATCATTTATGGAAGATTAATTTCATGTTTAATGACATGCTCTTGTTGTTTTTAGAATTTGTGTGGGTGGTTTCGTTGTTGTAGAGTTTGTTGAATTTTATTGTTCTTAGAACTTCTGCTTCAGTGTTTTATTTTGTTCTTACCATATGGTCTGTTTCAATGGCCTTTGAATATTCCTCCTCATCTTTCCATTGAATATCTCCAGGAGGAAGAGAAATTCTCTCACAGGTTCTGGTGGGGGGCAGTCACTACAGCTTCTTTCTTCCTGTTTTGTTGTTCTTGGTTGCCATTTTGCATCCTGCACAATGTCCTGGACTTAGTGCAGGACACCACCCAAAAAACACAGTGGAGAATATTTGGAGAAAAGCTGCACTGGTCTTTTTCTGAGGAGGTGGGGGATGGAGATAAATAGAAGATGTCTTCTGAGAACCCTTGGCTCAACCTTACTTCAGACTGAACTTCTTTTTTCTGTGCAGATTTCTTTAGGAAGACTTTCTGTGGAAACTACCCTTCATGAACTATTGTCTGTCAATGAAATAGACATTGCGAGTCATAAAGGTTGCACTAGAGAGGAGTTTGACTTATTGTGGATGTGTGGTTACATCTCTTTTGTATTTGTATTGTTTGACAGCCTTTACATAAGGTGGTTTCAAACATTATTGCATTTATGGCCGTAGGGCAAAATGAAGGTTGAATAGTTTAATGCATCCAGAATAATCTGGTGCAATAGGGGGCCGATCTATATGAATAATGGCCATACACTTTGTTAATAGCCTGAGTGTGCTCCTTTTTTATGATGCCCAACCTAAAAAAAATTAACAGTCTAAACTGAAATGACAGGTACTCAATACAGACCTTCCGTAAGACCATTATCATACCTGGTGTTACAGGAAATTCAGTAAGATGCATGATATTCCTGAAGACTGAAAGACTGATAGCCCTAGCCTATGCCCCAGTATTATTCTGACAGAACACATAAGGAATTTGACTTTGGAATCAAGGACAAAACTGGGAGACTTTGAGATGGACCCATAACCAAGACCTATTGAACTAGGTTGGTAAAAGGTAAAGGACCTCCGGATGGTTAAGTCCAGTCAAAGGTGACTATGGGGTGCAGCGCTCATCTTGTTTTTCAGGCTGAGGGAGTTGGCATTTGACCACAGTCAGCTTTCCATGTCATGTGGCCAGCATGACTAAACTGCTTCTGGTGCTACGGGACAACATGACGAGTGCCATAGAGCACAGAAACGGCATTTACCTTCCCGCCACAGTGGTACCTATTTATCTACTTGCACTGGTGTGCTTTTGAACTGCTAGGTTGGCAGAAGCTGGGACAGAGCAACAGGAGTTCACACTGTTGTGCCAATCTTCTGATCAGCAAGCCCAAGAGGCTCAGTGGTTTAGACCTACTGAACTAGCATGCAATTTCACAGTATTGGCAGACACCTACATGCAAAATTTCAACCTTTTTTTAAAGGCATACATAACCCTGTTGTGGCCATATCTAATACTACAAACAAGACAGTAGGAGGATATTGCCTTGTTTCATCATATCTAAGGTAAGCTCCAGTGCCCAGCTACTGGTATTGCAGAACAGATCCAGATCTATAGGATCAGGTTTCCTGACTTTTATGTTAAGTTGTTTTCAACTTTATGGATGCCTCTGACACACTCGGCGAGTGTGGTGATATTTTGTACCACCCAACGCAATTCTCAAAGATCAGCCCCAAGTTTCCTTCATCAAAAGCCATAGTGAACAGGTAGGATGAGGAAATCACTGATTTTAGCTTTTAAATTGAAAGTGTTATCACACCTGCTCTCCCCCCCCCCTCCCCGCACCTAGAAAATTCCAATTGGCTTAAATTAATCGATGTGGCTGGATTGCAGTAGCCATTCTTTCAGCAGCTGGAATTGCTGCCAGACACATAGGTAATCACTTAGTTCACCTGATAAATTTATCCAAGTAAATTCCATCCTGTGGAGAGTCTGGATGGTTTGAGTGGAAAAACTACAGTGTGTTTCAGTGCCCGGGCAGAAACTAAGACTGTGCCTTTAACATTCGCAACAAAGAAAGAGGAGTTGATAAAAAAAAAGCTGTTGCTGTGTGACTTGTTTCTTCAAACTTTAGCCTATGAAAGACAATGGGGAATATGGCTGTTTTCTGGCCCTCAGTTGACATGTAGCCTCAGACTGTGACCTACCTCATAAGTCCCAGGGCCCTTGTGCCAATTTTTTTCCATCATCTAACCTTAAAAGCTTACATTTCCTAAAATTATTGTTTGTAATTGAGAAAACTGATCTTGAACATTACAGGAAAAAGACTTTACTTGACCCAAACTGAGATGAAACTATAGTTGCATTAGCTGAGGCCATGGCTCAGAGCCATTAATCCCATGAAATGTACTCATTAATTAAGGCAGCTATGACCAACAGCTGTAATTTATTAGCTTTCTCTAGAACTGCAAACATCTATTCTGCAACCCTGCATAGCTACAGGGTCCATAAAGCCAAATTGTTGGTACAATACATTATGTTTCTCCACTATATATTATTGTTTATACTTACTTTCTCTAATATTAAGAGATTTTATATACAACACAGCATAGACTATCACCATGCTATTCATCAAAGTCTTAATTTTTTTTAAAAAAACACACAAATTCTATAAAAAAAACTGTGGGTTCTGTGAAAACCTATATCAATTTGACTGTGACTGACATGCTTGTGTAAACAAATACTTCATGGTACTTAAGCTGACATTCAGTAGAAGCTTTTAGCTCCTAGTGATTCTGAAGGATAATAAAAACAAAGTCCTTCAGACGTTTTCTTCAGATATGCACTCTGCAAATGTCATTGGGATATTTTCTTTCCAAAGAACTAAGCTAGTGAAAGTCGCCAGAAAGCCTCCAATCAGCAAATTTGTGGTCTGCTTTGAGCTTCTCCTCAAATTACTTATCTCTCCATTTACTTCCATAAACTCTGAGGAGACCTAAAATGATGGCAAGTCTGCCTAGACCATGAGTAGGGAAACTTTGGACTTCCAGATGCTTTTGAACTACAACTCCCACCAGCCCTAGCTAGCAGGGTCAATGGCCAGAGATGATGGGAGTTGTGGTTCCCTACTTCTGGCCTGGTCCAAATGGCTATTCACATGACATGGCTTGTCCCATTGACAATTACCATTGACAATTACTGGAGAGCCAGTGTGGTGTAGTGGTTAAGAGTAAGAGACTCCTAATCTGCTGAACCGGGTTCGTGTCTCTGCTCCTCCACCTGCAGCTGCTGGGTGACCTTGGGCCAGTCACACTTCTCTGAAGTCTCTCAGCCTCACTCACCTCACAGAGTGTTTGTTGTGGGGGAGGAAGGGAAAGGAGAATGTTAGCCGCTTTGAGACTCCTTCAGGTAGTGATAAAGCGGGATATCAAATCCAAACTTTTCTTCTTCTTCTTCTTCTTCTTCTTCTTCTTCTTCTTCTTCTTCTTCTTCTCAACAGACAAGGAGTTGTGGAAATGTTTTTAAAGTAACTGTTCATGTGAAACAAGACTAAAAAGTCAAACGCAGAAGTTTTGCTGGAAGCATATTGTATTCAGGAATTATTTCAAACTTTCAGGAGACATCAAATTTCTTGTACATCAAAGGAAATGTGATTTATACTTTTGGGGGGTCAAACTGTATTGGGTAGTGTGATTCAAAAAATAAAAAATGAAACAAAAATCCTATTTAGAAATGGAAATCTATGGAGTTATTCAGGATTACTGCTAGCATGCACACTCAAATAAACCAGATACCGGAATGGTTTTATGGCAGTGATAAATATGCTGCAGGAAGGAATGGCACATTAGCTATCCTATATGAGGCAATATTATTTCCTGGGCTACAGCTTATTGGAAGCAACATTTAGATGGATTAGAAACTCTTCAGGATTCATTTAAGCAGCTGACAGTCAAGGTTATCCTTAATTAAATATGCCAAGGCTGAATTCCCATAACCAAGTTTGTTTGTTTATTTTGCAGAGATTTCCTCTGACCTTTTGTATTTGCTGACTAATAGTGTTAGGATCTGGGACAGCCTGCTTTTATGGTTATTGAACAGGAAGAATAACAACCCTGTGTATACAAACTGGATGTGTGGGGATTTTTAAACCATAAAGCCAGCACAGGTAATCAGTTCTCAAATCAATAGCCATTTCCCCTTGATAAAGGTAGTATGCAGCCTTTTGATTTCCCCCCTTTGTTTCTGCCACCTGAACACAAACTTGTTGTTCAATCAAACAACATTTCATCCCCTTTTTTCTGCTTCATGGCTAGATGGTTCCTAAGAAGCGAACTAGTTCAGGATGATGTTGAGGATGGAAAGGTATGTAATGATAAACATAAATCTGTTGCTCAAAATGGCAGCCCCACGTAGAATTCTCCTATTCCATTTTCTGATGTCTGTGGGCCTTTCCATATGTATATTTTGTAGCACTTAGCTGCTGCTATATAGTAATACTGGAAGCTGCCTAATGGATTAATATTGTCTCTGCAGTGAAGCCCTCTTTTTGGGCTTGGACGCCTGGGACTAATTGCTATTTGTCTCCTTCCCTTCTAGAACTTTCTCCATCATTTGCCATTCTTACTGGCTGCAGCTGAGGTACAAAAAAAGCCTGGTCCATTTCCTTGGCTTGGCTGACCTGTCATTTGGCTCCCCACACTGTCTCCTGTATTGACTATTCCACCTGACTGTAAATATTTTCATTGTGTTGTGACAATATGGAAGAGTTTGAACTAGAATTTGATCATTTTACTTTCCCCACTTCTCCATTCCTTTTCTTCTCTTTTTGTACCTCAATAATGAAACACATTATTGGAATGTGTAAACAATTGTGACAATTTTGGCAAAAAAGGTGGGTATATTTAGCAAATAGATAACAAATAGAAGTGCTGCCAGCTCAAAATAGTCCTGCGTATGTAAAGTCATTTTCCTTTGGGGAGAAAGTTTCTGAGCGGTGATGGAATTCGAGATGGTGTCTCGCTTTGTTCAGTCTTTGCAAATTATTGCTCCCATCCCGCTTCGTAGCTCTTTTTCTTTCACATTTTTGATGTTCTTTTGTCCCAGTGCGGTTCACTTGTGGTTGATTTCATAATTCCTTTTAGAAACTTTGGTGTATGTTTCATAAAATGATTTCCACCTACACAACCAATTCCATGCTGTTGCTTTGGTTTACGTAATTGTACTTTTCTGACTACAAACATACTAAAATGTGCATTTGTTACAGTGGGACTGTGCAGAATGTGAGTGTTTGTGTGTGCATCTTGCTCTCTGCCTTTTACCATATCACCTACGCCGTGATCTGAGCTAATCCAAATTTTGTATTGCTTGCTCCTTATTAATGCTTCATAATACTTTATGATGCTTAAACTGTTTTGGTACTAACTTTGCTTTCCTTCCTGCACAGCATTCAGGTAATATTCTATCTGCAGCTAAGGGGCAGAAGTTCATTCATGACTGGAAAAATTTGCAAATTGCCAGAGGGAGCAGGCATTTGTT
The DNA here is from genome assembly GCF_951804945.1 of Podarcis cretensis. Classification (NCBI taxonomy): domain Eukaryota; kingdom Metazoa; phylum Chordata; class Lepidosauria; order Squamata; family Lacertidae; genus Podarcis; species Podarcis cretensis. The sequence goes on from NC_137172.1 coordinate 100,048,824, forward strand.
GTTTACTTAACATTGTTTGTTTGTTTGTTTGTTTGTTTGTTTGTTTAGCAAATGACTGAGCCATTGCTTGGATTAAAGTACTTGATTCCAGACCAATAACAGTCCCCTTACACACCAGAAGGGAATGGAGATTATGTGCACGGTGAAGCAAACACAGCAGGTTTTTAAAACAATTTTCTTTTTATCAAATAAATAAATATGAAAGAAATCAAACTTTGTTCTAATCCCACTTTTTGTATCAAGCTGCTGGCGATACGATTTCCATATGTTCATTTCTAAAAGTATTTTAGACACCTGAAAGATAACAGAGTTCCCATTTCAGTAATATTTCATTGCCATATTATTCCAGGGGAAAGAATCCAAGACCCCCTAAATTGTGACCCACCATGCAGAATGCAGGCCTGCTTGAGGTTGAAAAACCGAGAGACTGGCAAGCCTGCCACAGGCCACAGTAACATGCCAAAGGTCTCCATTTAGCATAAGATTTTCCTCAAAAATGTCAAGGATTTGGATGAGCAGCATTGAAAGAATGCTTCTGATCATGGAAACTTGTTTCCACTTCTCAGATTTCCCCTTCACTGGACTCATGTACATGGGGACATTTAGCTGTATATGATTTTTGTGTCCAGGGAAATCGAACAAATAAAAGCAACAGCAACTTTTGTGAATTGCGATTCTCATCATAATCTTCATGGCATTATTGGAAACAATCCTCTGCCCAGTTTTTGAGGAAAATCTTATTTAGACAAAATTTAGTCTGCGCTCTGCAAAGTTTATTTAAAGATCTTTGCTAATGGTGCATGCCACCAGCCAGTCAGTTTCTTAGCAACCAAGAATTATCTTCTAACAAATCCCTGTACAAAATTTATTATTTTCTATACCGGAGAGTCATAAAACTTCAGTGATCTTTAAATATTTTTTTGCTGTTTTGGTATTGAAAGAGGAATTACGCTTTGCCGTGCGTTTGTGGGGAGGGCTCTTCCCCCTGCTAGCCCATTCTCCATCTTGGGCTTGGGGACGGGCCCAGACTCCACCTCAGCGTGAAGGACTCCAAGGAGGCCCGGGACACTGCTGCTGCCGCTTTGCCGGTGAGTCTTGGGGAGGACCGCTCCCCCTGCAAGCCCATTCTCCACCTTGGGCCTGGGGGCGGGCCCCAGACTCCACCTCAGCATATAAGGCTCCACGGAGGCCTCGGAACATCGCTGCTGCCGCTTTGCCGTGCGTTTGTGGGGGGGGGCTCTTCCCCCTGCAGGCCCATTCTCCACCAGGCCAGGGGGCGAGGCCCACGCTCACCACCGCCGCAGCCTCGGGGACACTGGTGCTGCTGCAGCGGTTGTTGGAAGTGTTTTTAGATGTTTTAAAACTGTTTTTATTTTTTTGCTTTGTTGTACCACCATAAGCGGTGGTTTTTATCCATGTACTTTTATTTTGTTTTGATTTATTTTGGGTTGGGGTGGGGTGGTTGGGGAGTGGGGTGGGGATTGGTTTTGTTTTTATGTAATTGTTTTTGTTTGTTTGCTTTTATATTCTGTAAATGGAGGCAAGTATGAGGCCTGGGATTCCTACTGTGGAGGGGCGAGGGAGGTATGGCGGTGGGGGCAGATGTCATAGGCGAAGGGGATCGAGATACGGATATGCTCGTACCCCTTCCAATCTGCGCCCCATCCCGAGAGACGAGGGTAGGGTGAGCAAGGATTACTCACCTCCGTCACTGGTGTTGTGCAATGCCAGGTCTATAGGCAACAAAACCGCCACCCTGCGAGATTTCTTCACCTCGCAGGGGGTTGACCTGGCATGTGTGACTGAGACCTGGGTGCGCGAAGGGGATACTGTTACCTTACGAGAGATGGCGCCCCCGGGTTTCTCCGTCCTTCACCAGTCGCGGACTGTGGGCCGGGGGGGAGGGGTGGCATTATTAATCCGGGAAGATTGTTCTTTCAGGGCTCTACCATCGCCATCGATCCCCGGCATTGAATGTGTTGGCCTAGTGTGGGGCTCCGAGGTGAGCTTGGCTGTCTGGCTGGTGTACCGGCCACCTAGCGCACCAGCAGCCACCCTGTCAGGCCTACTGGAGGCGGTGGCCGGCTGGGCCTTGGAGTTCCCTAACCTATTGGTATTGGGGGACTTCAACATCCATGCTGATGCCACTCCCTCCTCACAGGCTCTGGACCTGGTGTCTTCCATGGCGACACTAGGGCTCTCCCAGTTTGTTTCGGGCCCCACACATCAAGCAGGCCACACGCTGGATTTGATCTTTGGCGTCGGTATAGATGTGATCATGTTTCCTTCGATGAAGGTGCCATGGTCTGATCACTATGCTCTGAAAGCCAGGATTGACGTTCCACCCCCACCCTGCTTGGGTGGCGAGCCAATTTGGGCTCGCCCGCAGAGGCTGATGGACCCTGATAGATTCCGTCAAGCCTTGCGGGACCTTTCTCCCCCTGGCGACTCATTGACTGAGCTTGTTGAGGCCTGGAATACCCAGCTCCTGGCAGCCATCAATGAGATCGCACCTAAGCGCCCTCTGCGACCCCGCAGAAACCGGGCTCCCTGGTTTACCGAGGAGCTCCGGAAAATGAAGCGGGACCTCAGACGGCTAGAGCGAGTATGGCGGGGTGCCCGTGACGGAGCCTCAAGAACATCTTATAGGGTTTTTATGAAAACCTATGAGATGGCAGTGAAGGCCGCTAAAAAGTCCTACTTCTCGGCCTCCATTGCATCCGCTAGCTCTCGCCCGGCGCAATTATTTAGTATAATTCGGTCTTTAACGTCCCTCGAAGGACAGCCAAATTTAAATAACAATTTGACACACAGCTGTGAGGCATTTGCGAGCTTTTTTGCGGAGAAGGTCTTGTTGCTCCGCCATGACCTCCCTGCCAATTTGGATACAATAAAGGAACTGGAGGCCCCTCGACTGTCCTCGGGTTCAGTATTGGACCACTTTGACTGGATATCCCCAGCTGATGTAGACAGATTCCTCCGAGCTGGAAAGCCCACCACCTGTCCTCTCGACCCGTGCCCGTCCTGGCTGATTAGAGCGTGTCCAGAAGAGGTGCGGGCTCCCCTGGGGGATATCATCAATCTGTCCCTTGGCACCGGGACATTCCCAGGGGAACTGAAGGAGGCAGTGGTGCGCCCGCTCTTAAAGAAAACATCATTAGATCCCTTAGATCTATCCAATTACCGCCCGGTCTCGAATCTTCCATTCCTGGGTAAGGTGATTGAGAGAGCGGTTGCTGAACAGCTTGGTAGGTTTCTGGATGAAACATCAGCTCTGGATCCATTCCAGTCCGGCTTCCGCGCTGGTCATGGGACTGAGACGGCTCTGGTCGCCCTAACAGATGATCTCCGCAGGCAGCTGGATCGAGGCGGGTCGGGGCTGCTGATTCTTCTAGACCTGTCAGCAGCCTTCGACATGGTCGATCACGAACTCCTGGACCACCGCCTTGCCGACGTGGGGATCCAGGGCACAGTCCTTCAATGGCTGCGCTCGTTTCTCTCTGGTCGGGGACAGAGGGTGGCGCTTGGGGGGGAATTGTCATCCCGCCACTCCTTGGTGTGTGGTGTGCCTCAGGGTGCAATACTCTCCCCGATGCTTTTTAACATCTTTATGCGCCCCCTCGCCCAGCTTGTCCGGAGTTTTGGGCTGGGCTGCCATCAGTATGCTGATGACACCCAACTCTATTTGTTGATGGACGGCCACCCGGACTCGGCCCCAGACACACTGATCAGATGCTTGGAGGCTGTGGCTGGATGGTTACGTGGGAGCCGGCTGAAGTTAAATCCTTCGAAGACAGAGGTCCTCTGGCTGGGACGGGACGACATGGGACTGAGGGGGCAACTCCCATCTCTTGCGGGGGTGCAATTAGTGCCAGCACCATCCGTTAAGAGTTTGGGTGTAATCTTCGATACCTCCCTCTCCATGGAGGCGCAGATTGCAGCTACAACAAAGGCGGCATTTTTTCATCTCCGCCAAGCTAAGCAGTTGGCTCCTTACCTCTCTCGCCCTGACCTAGCCACTGTGATCCACGCGACGGTCACCTCCAGACTGGATTATTGTAACTCGCTCTACGTGGGGCTGCCCTTGAGACTGACCCAGAAACTCCAGCGGGTGCAGAATGCCGCAGCGAGACTCCTTACGGGGTCTTCGCTTAGAGATCACATTCATCCGGTGCTATACCAGCTGCACTGGCTCCCGGTGGAGTACAGGATCAGGTTTAAGGTGCTGGTTTTAACCTTCAAGGCCCTATACGGCCTAGGGCCCTCGTACCTACGGGACCGCCTCTCCTGGTATGCCCCACAGAGGAACTTACGATCTTCAAATAAAAACACCTTGAGGGTCCCAGGCCTCAGAGAGGTTAGGCTGGCCTCAACTAGAGCCAGGGCTTTTTCGGCTGCGGCTCCAACCTGGTGGAACGCTCTGTCACAAGAGACAAGGGCCCTGCAGGACCTGACATCTTTCCGCAGGGCCTGCAAGACAGAGCTGTTCCACCTGGCATTTGGTCAGGGCGCAGCCTGACCCCCTCCTCTGGCAATCTTTACAAAGCTTTAGTTTATGGTTGCCACCAAATTTTGATTTTAATTCATTTTTATAATGTTTTATAATGTCATACTGTTTTAATGTTGTTAGCCGCCCTGAGCCCGGCTTCGGCTGGGGAGGGCGGGATATAAATAAAATTTATTATTATTATTATTATTATTAAATCGGGTCCTCCCTTAAAGAGGGTACATATTGTGGTGAGACCCGGAAAACCGACACCCTGTGTTGTGGGTGGGTACAATTGGTCAGCCACAACACCCAATTGGTAGGTCCCTCAAAGCTGGGTACAATTTGGCCAATAGGACGCAGTTGAAATGGTTCGAGGGACCTATTTATGCCCATGCATGTGACCCAGAGCTTCCTCTTTCAGCATGTGCATTTGGAATACCCGCCCACCTCTCCCTACTTTTAGGGCTTTGCGCTTGACCTTGCTATGCTGTCATGTGTTCTCTGTCATTGGGACAGGGGCACGGCAGGAATTTCCCCCACTTGGCTGATTGGCTGTTGCCATTTGGGTTTCGCCTGCCGCATAGCAAATCGTCACAACTTGTAAGGTTGCAGATAGGCTCTGGTTCAGGTGATAGGGATGGGAGAACGATCTCGCCATCCCTATGTGAAGGGTATTCCCTTAAAGGAATCCAGGGACTCGATGGTTTGGTCAACCCCTGAGAGGGAGTTGTGCCCATGCCTGAGTCCAGGGGGACATTTGGGTGGTGGAGTTAGCCAGTTCCCGGCTTTCCGCTTATCCAGGTGCCCACCCTTGGCTGACCTATACTGGAACCCTGGGTCAGCGCTACCTTCTACCAGAAAATTTTGTGTATACCTAAAGGGACGTGGGTGGCACTGTGGGTTAAACCACAGAGTCTAGGGCTTGCCGATCAGAAGGTCGGCGGTTTGAATCCCCGTGACGGGGTGAGCTCCCATTGCTTGGTCCCTGCTCCTGCCAACCTAGCAGTTCGAAAGCATGTCAAAGTGCAAGTAGATAAATAGGTACCGCTCCGGCGGGAAGGTAAACAGCGTTTCCGTGTGCTGCTCTGGTTCGCCAGAAGTGGCTTAGTCATTCTGGCTACATGACCCGGAAGCTGTACGCCAGCTCCCTCGGCCAATAAAGCGAAATGAGCGCCGCAACCCCAGAGTCAGCCATGACTGGACCTAATAGTCAGGGGTCCCTTTACCTTTAATGCTCCTTAGGATGCAATGTTATGGTCCCTGGGAAATCTGCCCCATCCATCCCAGTTAGAGGGAAGAGCTGGCGTAAAGGAGCAGTGAGATTGGGGCCATGCAGCTGAACAGGCAGGAATGCCAGATTGGTTCTGCTGGTGCATCTGCACAGCACTGACTTTGCTCCATCCCAGCTCTATGTCAGTCAGTGATGCTGCTGTCAGAAGAACAGTGTGGCAGAAGTGACTACCACCATCGCCCCTCTGCTGCCACCATTCCAATTTCAGAGAGGTCAAAACAGGAGTGCTTTTGTGGCTTATAAGCGATCCCTCCCCTGCCTCCACAATTATGACAATCCTAGGGGTGACAAGGGAGGGGAAATCATCTTTTAAAAAAAGTCAATGTAAGGAGCAGGAAAAATGGAGTACCACATTTTGCCTCGGTGGTGCAAGTTCATCCACATTCAGTTCTTCCTCCCTTAACTCAACAGGATTCCTCCGCCTGTTTTATGATATGCCTAAATTCTAATCACCTGGCATATTTATAGTTAATCTACAAATACCTGGATTCCGAGAATAATTTGCAATTCTTAAGAATGGAACAAAAAGGAATCCCATCTTCCTTGATCCATTGTTATTCATATGAGAGGCAGATAAGTTAAATATTTGCATATTTTAATAAGTAAATAATAGTTGGTGATCTGTACTTCAAGCTGTTTTTATTGGGTATATATGATTGCTTTGATTTACTTGTAGTGAAATTGCAGTATGCAAGTAGTTTTGATAATAAATAAATATTCTGTATTTTTCGTGTATTTGAATGAATTGTTGGGACCGCTTTATTTTAATGTGGTTCCCCTCAAAAAACAAATCATTCATATATAGAAGATTCAACATCATTAAATAAAAATATTTGACACGATTTAATTTAATGTTAAAAATGAATGACAAATGCCATTTTTTTTCCTGACAGAATTCTTCAGCAGCTTCTAGACCAATTTTGGGTGGCATAACTAATTTTATGCATACTTACCTGGGAGAAAGCTCCATTGAACTTAGTGATGTATACATTTATGGGTTTGAGCAGTTAAACATAGTAAAACATATGTTTTTACAAAGGAATCTTCTTCAGACAGCTGAAATGTAAACTTTAACTAGAAATGCAAACAATCTTACAAGTGTTTCCATTTAACCTGCTATTCAGAAGCAGGAAATCAATCAAAGAAAAGCAGAGAAGTGTATAGCCTCTGCTTGATTATTTTCTGCACTCCCTCTTTTCTTTCTGTTTATTCTTGTTGTTCCCATCCTTCATAGATAGGGAAATCTTTTGGCATTTCTCAATGGTGGCAAGAGTTGCATCCCGAGAGAGAGAATCAAGCTCCACTCTCCATTTCAAGATACACTATACAGTGGTACCTGGGGTTACAGATGCTTCAGGTTACAGACGCTTCAGGTTACAGACTCCACTAACCCAGAAATAGTACCTCAGGTTAAGAACTTTGCATCAGGATGAGAACAGAAATTGCAAAGGGGCAGCGCAGTGGCAGCAGGAGGCCCCATTAGCTAAAGTGGTACCTCAGGTTAAGAACAATTTCAGGTTAAGAACGGACCTCCAGAACGAATTAAGTTCTTAACCTGAGGTACCATTGTATCATGTGGTCGTCCTGTTTCTGTAGTCCTTAATGCAAGAGTAACACAATCTACTGTGTCCATTTGACAGGAAAACAGTATTTCTTTCATTGGAAAGAAGCATATCCTTCCAGGGCTGTTCATGGAAGGGAGCAGGAGAAAGAGAGAGAGAGAGAGAGAGAGAGAGAGAGAGAGAGAGAGAGAGAAGTGGTTGATAAGGATGGTGCGCAGGGTAAGGGAAGCTGTAGGTATCAGAAGACCTGCTCTTGCACAGAGATCTGAAGAAATGTTCATTTAGTTGTTCTCTGGTAGATATCATCCTAGGAAGCAAACCAACTCACTGTCTGTCCTGGACTCACAATGTACATATTTGAACACTATGCTGGTTTCCTGAGTGCTTACCTATGTTGTACCCTATTACTGAGGGCAGCTCAAAAGTAGGAACTAGGTATTTCCTACTCCCCGAACACGCTTTCTGCCCTTGAGTTATCCAGCCAAAAATGTCAGGGCTATACTGCCATCAGGAAACGGAGCGACTTCTAACAACCAGGACTGCTTTCTGCATTACAAGGCTGCCTAATCGCGCTCAAAATTCATTCTCTCAAAGTAAATAAAAGTCACACTGAGGAAACACAGCCGTTTCCTACGACGCATTAAAACCACATTTTTCTCAATTCACGGCCGCCACGCTTGACTAGTCGCAGGGATCAGCAAACCTCATTTGAGTAATAAGCCCCAATCATGTTATTGTTAGAAAGCATGGCTCTCTGGCTTCCTGGGGAACGTTGGGCCAAGAGATAACTCCCCTTGCTGAGAACAGGATGATCGAAGAGTATCTGAAAGAGATGAAGTCTATTTTGTTTCCATTAGTGTTATAAATAATTGATACTAGCGATAGGAAGTCTGTCATCATTAGATGATGGTAAACAGGCTCCTTTTGCCCAAACGACAGCAGCAGCCAGCAGAAGATAATTACCCACAATTTCAAAAAATGTCAACATACTTTAAAATATTCATTATTGAAATCACTTCTCCTCTCTGCAAAAGCTCTGCCACTGTAATCGAAAAGCTATGTGTTGGATAACAGGGGCACAATCCAGTGATAGAAGGACGTTCTATCTGCACATTCTTCATTCAACTCACGTTCACTCTGTTGAAAATACAGGCTCTTGCACCGTGCTGGGAACTGAAAATTCCTGAACTTTTCCCTAAGATCACAGGATATTTCTTTTTTCCCCCGATTATTTTTATTGGTTTTCACCACATACAAAAAGAAAAAACAGGAAAAAAGAAAAACATTACAATACACAAAATACAAAGAAAAACACATAAAAATGAATATTAACTTCCAAATCCTAATTTCATAACATTGATAACTACCTCGAATTCCCTCTAACTGAATTTCATTATATCCCCTATTTAGCAGTTCTCCAAATTCATATTTCTAATATTAACTTCTTTCATTTACTAACTTCTTCTCCTTTATTAATATTCTAATCATTAATATTTATTAATAACATATTCATATTCTACCCCTAAGCCTAATTGTTACTTCCAAGAAATTTCTCTTTATCTTATATTACAATATTTGGCCAAATATTCTTTAAAATTCTTCCAATCCTCTTGTGTCTCCTCTTCTTTCTGGTCGCAGATTCTTCCAGTCAGGTTGGCCAGCTCCAAAAAGTCCACCATCTTCATCTGCCATTCTTCTATTGTTGGTATCTCTTGCGATTTTCAGTTTTTTTGGCTACTAAAAGTCTTGCTGCTGTAGTGGCATACAAAAAAAGATCACAGGATATTTCAAATTCAACGTTATGAATTTTAAGAAGGAACTGAACTGAACTGAAATATATTCCAGGGTCTCTAGGGATGAATCAAGTACCACTGCATATTTAACCATGCAGATCCTCATAGAATCATAGGGTTGGAATTGTAGGGTTGGGAGGGACCCAAAAGGTCATCTCATGCAAACCTCCTGCAATGCAGGAATCACAACTGACGGATCCCTGACAGCTGACCACAGTGGCTGGGCTGCTGATGGAAGCTGGAGTTCCAACAAATCCTAGAGGGACACTGGAGAGCCAGTGTGGTGTAGTGGTTAAGAGTGGTGGACTCGTAATCTGGTGAACCGGGTTCGATTCCCCGCTCCTCCACATTCAGCTGCTGGGTGACCTTGGGCCAGTCACACTTATTTGAAGTCTCTCAGCCCCACTCACCTCACAGAGTGTTTGTTGTGGGGGAGGAAGGGAAAGGAGAATGTTAGCCGCTTTGAGACTCCTTCGGTGTGATGGGATAATGAGCTGCTTGTGCGTAAAAGCTTGATCCCTCAGAGATTATTCAGTGTAGTAAATCTCTGCCTTGAGCGGAGCCCTTTGGCATGGCTCCGTCAGTCGCTGGTAGAATCTGACAGTGGGCGTCTGCGGAAACGTTTCCAACATAAAAGCTGTTTAACGGAAACGCGTCTCCTGGATTCTCTGCGTGACAGTTTCCTGTGAGGGATGGGGGTCCCTAAAGGGGGTCCTGATACCTCCTCACTGTTCTCACTGGAAGTATCCCAGAGCCTCCCCTCCGACTCCCTTTCCCTTGGAGCTCCTGCACCCCCCCTACTGGTTCCCTCTTCTGCTGTAGTGTCTCTGGTATTCTCCTGGAGCCTTTCCACCACCTGTTCTTCCGATGGCAGTTCCCTGACATCCGGGTAGTGATAAAGCGGGATATCAAATCCAAACTCTTCTTCTTCATCATCTTCTTCTTCTTCTTCTGGATATAAAATTGAGCAGACAACATATAACCTGCATTAAACTCTCAATTATTTACTCAGGAGACTGACTTCACACCCTATATTGAAATCTCAGTTTCTCTCCTTTGGAGACTTATACTACAGGCTGTTCCCCCCCCTCCCCCCCAAAAAAAACAACTAAGATGTTACATGTCCCCATAAAGGGAATGGGAGGGGAAATTACTTACAGCAAACTGAACAGAGATGTCTGCAAGGATGTTAATAATCCACATAAGATAGCAAAATGTTGATGAATCACTGACATGGAAAATGTAAAAACAATGAAGATGAACGACCCCATGGCCTAAGGAAGGCAAATAATAATGATCTAACATCTTAAAGCAGGTACATTGTTTATCTGTGTTCAGTGCCTTATGGGGAAGCAGCATACAGTCCATGGCTCTGCAATGGATAATTGGATACTATTTTTTAAAAAGTATAAGGAACTATCTCTTGAAATAAACTTTAACTGTTTGCCAAGGTCAGGCGAGTGTTTCCTCCCCCTACTGAGCAGCCAAGTTCCCAGGGATCTGTACAAGGCTCCTCATTGCAGAGTTTGCATTGAGCTTACAACTCATCGAGAAAGTAAAGGTGGATAGGGATAGATTGGTATGATATGTGTATAATGATGTGTGCCTGGGGAATTGAAGTTCTTTGATCTTTCTTTGTGGTTGAGGAGTATTAAGGTAGCGGGAACATAAAACTGTAGAAATGCACAACCCTGATTTACAACTTACAGTGAGTACATCCGCTTACATTCTCTGAAGTGGTTTCCTTACTACACCCTGCAAAAAGTTGACTTACATGCTTCGCTGCTTTGCTTCTTTGTAAAAGGATTTTATTTGGCCTCAGTGCTTTCATCTGTGGTGAGGCTCAGTCGCAGAGATGTGCAAAGGCTGTTGATAAAAAGCTTTGGCTATTTACCATATATTTAGTAAGTGCAAAATCATGGAACACATATTATTATGAACAATTCTCTGCTTGATTGAGCACATCTGTTTTTGCATTTCAGATGCTGAATTAAATTTTCTCCCCATGTCACGATGCAAAGATGCTTGGAGCCACAGTGTACTCTCTAAAATTGTTTACTGTGCTGTGCATATCAAAAGATCGCACAAATTCAGGGCAATTTATCCTTAGCTTGCTCAGGCATGGGTCATATAGATCCATACTGTTGTGGTTTGGACGGCCTTTATTACTGTGAATTGCACCTTTCACTGCAGTTTTGCTTGATAACCTGATGGAACAATCAGGACCTTAATAAAAGAGCTGAATTTTATGGCTGCAGCCTTCGGAATATGACAACCATCAGAGTTTGGGTGAGAAACAGAGAGATAACTATAAGCAGAGCTGAAGTTATAGATGTTAGAAGAAACAGAGAGAAAATGAGAGAGGGGGAGAGGAGGGGAGAGAGAGAGAGAGAGAACTTTTCAAATGGAATTAGCTAAAGTTCGGCAGCCACAACAGCATTTACTCTTTGGAAATGGGATGCAGAATCAGTGCTTGTGTTGCCTGAGAAACAGTTTCTATCCAAATGTGATTTTGGTTTTAAACGCAGTGTAAGGTAGTCTCTATGGGAGTATATTGTATTTAATTATGGGGTATCAGAGTTTTTAGGGGGTTAACCAGGCTGGGATAGCTGGGATAGCAGGTGTGTTGTTTTTTGAATGTCTGATGTAGATTTTTTCCATTTCGTTGTTCTGTATGGGACAATGACAATAAAGACTATCGTATCATATCATATCATATCATATCGTATTGACTCTGTTTTCTTCCACTATTATCTTCTTGTATATTAGTAAATAAAGCAAATATTATAATGACATCATACTACTCAAAGTATGCATCACCCCAAGTTCCACATTTTGTCTTATGGTTGCATTAGGTCCTGAGGTCTTGGGTTTCTTTCCATATTGCGTGTCTTGAGGACACTGAAAGAGTCTAGTCTTAAGGCATACTTCTGTTGTACATTTATTCACTTATTACTCCAACTTGCAAAGCAGTTTCTGTGAACAGCATTCATCCCCCCCCCCCCAGCCTGAGCTCTGTCTCTGTTCTTTCAACTTTTACACATCTCACTGTTTGATTCACTTCAAGCAGAGGGCGGGGGGGGGGGGGAGGACTTTAACCAAAACCTTGATATCAGCATGACTTCTGTTTTACAGAATCTCCCATGAAATCCAGTATTCTCTAATGACACATTTCCTTTGTGAATGTACACATCTTCAGCTGGAAGGGTATCAAAAAGTTTCAGTCTCTTTTTTAAAAAAAATCACAGCTGTGTGAGCTCTGTTATGTGTATGTGTCAGCCAGAATGAAGGTTCACTGAAATTAATCAAGATCCATTTTACTTAGTGAAGTTGGCCTCTTTGATATAACTTAATAGAAACTCATATCTGATAGAACGGCTCCTCCCAAACATTTTCCCCTTCCCCATGCTCTGATTGAACTCTTCTGTGCTTCATGTGCCTTAAGATGTGTGCTAAATGGATGTTGGATGGCTATAAGACCGGGAACCTGGGTGGAAAGGAGAGAAGACATGTTTTGGCTTCCCCTTCCTCGGGAACTCACTTCTGATCCTATCCAGATGTCCCAAACAGATGCTGATAACTTAAGCTTTCTCCCAATGGGCAGGAGAAGCATAGGAACAAGGTTAGCGCTAGTACAGTGTAGACACAAACACTAGGTTCCTGTGTCAGGCATAATCCACAAGCAACCTCTCATTTGCAGATCATACGGAAGCATTTGAAGCAAATGGAAGCATTATTCTTCCATGTCATTATATGGTGTTTGCCAGGCAGGGGTGGCATGGGTGTGTTTGCACCGCACTGATCTCACCCCCACTCCCCCCCCACCTCCTGGTAAGCAGCAATGATGTCACCAACTGGAGGTCAGGTGAGCACCACACCATTTACGACTGAGCTTTGCAACATCTCTCAAGAATGTTTTAGTGCCCATTGCTGAGACTGATTACGCCAAAGTGGACCCCACTAACTAGTTCCATACAACAATTCCAGCTAAGTGCTGTTAGGACTGCAGTCTTAAATTGTGTTGGCTTCTTGTAGGAGGGCTTATTTTTCTATTAGCTGTTGATTCCAGAATAAAATTGATTTAGAATCATAGAGTTGGAAGGGACTCTGAGGATCCCCCCTGCAATAATAATAATAATAATAATAATAATAATAATAATAATTTTTATTTATACCCCGCCCTCCCCAGCCAAGGCCGGGCTCAGAGCGGCTTACAAGCAATAATAAAAACAAGTTGAATGATTACAACTTAAAAACAAAATTAAAATACAACATTAAAATATTGAAACATTAAAATATTAAAATGTAGCCTCATCGCAGGAGGAGAAGCAAAAGAAAAAAGAAAGAGAGGGAGGGAATCAAATTGGAATCAAATCAAATCAATGCAGGAATATGCAGATGTCCCATATGGGGATCAAACCTGCAACCTTGGTGTTATCAGCATCATGTTCTAACCGACTGAGCTATCCAGGCTTTGTTTTCAGAATTCACTGGATAAGGTGGAAATTGGTTCCAGAGACCTGAGCATTTCCCAGCAAATCCTGTCTATGGCCTTGTCCACGTGTTTTAAGGGAAGGCGAAGGAAGGGAAGGAGAAGGTAATAGCAGTCAATGATGCATCCCACCGGCCTACGTCTAAATAGCAATGCCTTTTCCCCTCTCCCCCTTATTTATTACAAAATGGAACTTAACAATGCAGTATTTTGTGTTTCTTGAAATCAATTTATTATTCATGAATTGGGATGCATATATTGGAAATGCTGCTGTCAAGGTTCCTTCTTGCTCAGATTATTTCATCACGGCATCTTTGGCAGCAGCCGAGTCTTTTTCTCCATGAATAATTAAGGTAGGTGTTCTTCTGTGTAAAAGAAGCTCAGCACATTTTCAGTACATCCTGGGAGGCCTGCAGTAATGGCATTAGCATTTATAAAAAGAAGGCAGACAAGCAGGCATGAAGGCACTGTGTCTGTCTGATATTTTCATGACACCAAGAAAGGATTTTGCCAAGGAAAGGGCACACACAGCTACCTTTTCAGCTCCTCATAGTCTTCTTGCAGATAACTTTTTTTTGAAATGAACTTACGGGTAGGGCCACACTCTGAGAGGGCAAACAAAATGAGTGGCAGAAACATCATTTTCATGCCGTAGGCACCTACCTGTTAACTAAGCAAAATCTAACAGGTGTGCCAGCATCGTGTGTCACACTTCATAGAACAGTCAACAGCTGAATTGATTTCCTTAGGTTCCTCATTACCTTGAATTTTTGACAGGCTGACAGAAGTGAAGGGGGCGGAATCAAATAAATAAGACGTCTGGGGCACCTTATTCTTATTTAGTAAAGGGGTCTTTATTTCACTGGATGCAAATTAGCCACATGGTGGGACAACTTCAGAGACTGACCGTGCTTCTCAAGGCCTGACTATCTGGCCTCAAGACTCTCCCCAGGCTCTGAAAAATGATAATAGATTATAGAATTTTAGAGTTGAAAGGGACCCCAAGGATCATCTAGTAGGGTTGCCATATGTTCTCTTCTTCATGGGTAGAATTGTCATAGTGATCCATAGTTAAAAGTAGAAGTTGGCAAATGTGTACTCTTTGTTGCTCTTCAAAATATGGCAACCCTACATCTAGTCCAACCCCTGCAATGCATGGATCTCAACTAACGCAACCATAGTAATTGGCCATCCAACCTCTACTTGAAAACCTCCAAGTAAGGCCCACCACCTTCCGAGGGAGTTAAATCCACTGTCAAACAGCTCATATTGCTAGAATGTTCTTCCTGATGTTTAGTTGAAATCTCCTTTCTTGTAACTTGAAGACATTTGTTCGAGTCCTACACTCCAGAGCAGGAGAAAACAAGCTTGCTCCACCTCCATGTGACAGCCCTTGCGATATTTGAAGAAAGCCATCATATCTCTTCTCATATAGTTATTGAAAACCTCTGTAAAAGGAAATACCTGCACAGCCTGCTTAAAAGGCAAAGCTCCTGGATTTATCACACAGCTGTTTGGAAGCAGATTGAAAAGCAAGTATGAATGAATCCTGTGACCTTCCAGTTGTTGCTGGACTACAACTCCAATGGCTAGCGGACATGCTAGCTGGGGTTGATGGGAGTTGTAGGTCAAAAACACATGTGACAGCCCTTGCGATATTTGAAGAAAGCCATCATATCTCTTCTCATATAGTTATTGAAAACCTCTGTAAAAGGAAATACCTGCACAGCCTGCTTAAAAGGCAAAGCTCCTGGATTTATCACACAGCTGTTTGGAAGCAGATTGAAAAGCAAGTATGAATGAATCCTGTGACCTTCCAGTTGTTGCTGGACTACAACTCCAATGGCTAGCGGACATGCTAGCTGGGGTTGATGGGAGTTGTAGGTCAAAAACACATGGTGGTCTGCAGGTTCCCTACACCTGTTTGAACACTTCACTTAGGTCCACCATTTAAAAGTCTTGCTCAGTAGTAGCCACTAGCCTCCAGATGGGCAAATTTAATTCAGTTGAATTGTAGTTAACATTATAATGCAAAGCTATGAAAACTGCACTTCGAAACAATGCATGAACCAAAATGCAGCGATCCCTCTTGATTTCCATTTCTCATTTCTTTGAATGCAGTTCTCCATTAAAAAAGAAAAGAAAACCACATGTATATGAAAATTCATATGCTAGGGGGAAAGTGTGTATAAAAAATGTTCTTTTATCAGTGAAGAAAGCATACTACATGCATTATATTGGACAGAATGGCAGATGAAGAAATGAGCACTAAACTGGCAATTTTTTCCTGGGGTTTTAAAGAAAAAGCAAGCTGATGCAGAAATGTGGGAAACTTCCATTTAAAACGAGAAAACGAGAGAAAACAAAATGGATGGATTTGCCTACCCCAGGCTCACCAGAAGATTCCTTTCCAAAACCTTTACTGGCTGGAAAGGTTCAATTAGCGGAAAACAGTTCCTCAAATGTTCTGAACACATGCCATTAAGGATATTAAAGGTGTGCACCAGCACAACAAATTAGGCCTGGAAACAAACTGCATACCAGCAGAGTTTGGGAAAAAGTTATATAGTCCCTAAGGTAAAGGTGAGACAATAATATGGCAGCTGTGTTTTGGAGTAGTCATACTTTCAAACGGCCGTCAAGTGTGGTAGTAAGCCATATGAGATTTATTACCGTTCAACACAACGTTTTCAAATCCTTCTTTGCTAAATCAGCTGAAGTTGGTAGAATGTCGTCTTGGTCCTAGCCCTAAATTGGGCACATTCATAGTTGAACTAGATGACTCTTGAGATTTGTCCAGCTGTAAACGTAAAGAGACCCCTGACCATTAGGTTCAGTCGTGGCCAACTCTGAGGTTGCAGCGCTCATCTCGCTTTATTGGCCGAGGGAGCTGGCGTACAGCTTCCGGGTCATGTGGCCAGCATGACTAAGCCGCTTCTGGCAAACCAGAGCAGCGCACGGAAACGCCATTTACCTTCCCTCCAGAGCGGTACCTATTTATCTACTTGCACTTTGACATGCTTTCGAACTGCTAGGTTAGCAGGAGCAGGGACTGAGCAACGGGAGCTCACCCCGTTGTGGGGATTTGAACCGCCAACCTTCTGATTGGCAAGTCCTAGGCTCTGTCGTTTAACCCACAGCGCCACCATCTGCATACTGGTGAACACCCAGCCCAACTCCCCTGATGATCTCTCCCAGTGGCTTCATGTAGACATTAAAAAGCATGGGGGAGAGGACGGAACCCTGAGGCACCCCACTAGTGAGAGCCCAGGGGTCTGAACACTCATCCCCCACCACTTTCTGGACACGGCCCAGGAGAAAGGAGCAGAACCACTGTATAAGAGTGCCTCCAGCTCCCAGCCCCTCTAGATGGTCCAGAAGGATGTTATGGTCAATGGTATCAAAGGCCACTGAGAGATCCAGCAGAACTACGAAACAGCTCTCACCTTTGTCCCTATCCTGCCAGAGATCATGGACCAGCGCAACCAAGGCAGTTTCAGTCCCATGGTGAGGCCTGAATTCCGATTGGAAGGGATCCAAATGGTCCACATCCTCCAGGAGTGCTTGGAGTTGTTCAGCACCCACCCACTCAATCACCTTGCCCAAGAATGGTAGATATGAGACTGGGCAATAGTTGGCCAAATTGGCCGGGTCTAAAGATGCTTTTTAAGAAGCGGTTTAATGACTGCCTTTTTCAGTGGTCTGAGAAGGCTCCCTCACAGAGGGAAGCATTCACCACCCTGCAGAGCCCATCACCCAGCCCTTCCTGGCTCGCTTTTATTAGCCAGGATGGGCAAGGATCAAAGAGACAGGTGGTCGGTTTCACTCATCCAAGCAGCCTGTCCCCATTCTCGGAGGTAACAGATTGGAATTGATCCCATGTAACATGACTAGACAGGACTCTAGCACTCTCCCGCCTTGGCCCTGCTCCCATGGTGGAGTCTACCTCCTTCTGAATCTGAGCGACTTTATCTGCAAAAAACTAAAAGTGCAATTCCACTACTGTATTTACTTGAGTCTATTGTGCCATCGAATCTAATGCACATTTCAATTTTCAGAACCTTGAAACCAAAAAAAGTATTTGCTGGTGAATGTAAATGTGCCATTGAATCTAATGCACACCTTAATTTTCACAACGTAATTTGGCCAGAAAAGGTGAGCATTAGATTCAATGGCGAATTGTAAATACGGTAAGTCTAATGGTATGATTCTCAAGTGAGTGGGTATAGGATTGCAGCCTCAAAGCATAATAAATTAGAAATCAATTTTTTTAAAAAAATATTTTCAAATACAGTGGTACCTCAGGTTACATACGCTTCAAGTTACATGCGCTTCAGGTTACAGACTCCGCCAACCCAGAAATAGTGCTTCAGGTTAAGAACTTTGCTTCAGGATGAGAACAGAAATCGTGCTCCGGCAGAGCGACGGTAGACGGAGGCCCCATTAGATAAAGTGGTGCTTCAGGTTAAGAACAGTTTCAGGTTAAGAACGGACCTCCAAAACGAATTAAGTACTTAACCCGAGGTACCACTGTACTGCTTAAGCAATACACCAATCCCTTCTACCAAGGAAAGACATTTGTTTTGCTGGCACTACTTTGTTGCTGAAAATAAACTAGCTAGTGTACAGTCTTCTCAAAACTAACCCATGTTCTAACTCCGACTAAGTTCAATGAGATAATCAAACACATGTGGTCGATTGTGTCCAAGACAAGCAAACAAAGTAGGTTGATATCCAGTTAAATCTTTCTCAGATTAGACCCACTGAAATCATTGGATTTAAGTCCATTAGGTATTGCCCACTGTGGATACTTTATCCAGTGAAACAAATGGCTGTGAGGCAAGAGCTTATCTCCATTATTTTTCAAAGGGGAATGAATGCATCCCACTAGAACACATGTGCATACACTGTGGGCACAACCAAAATAGTTTTTAAAAACATTTTTTTTTTTTTTTTTTAGGATCTGGCAGGTTTTACATTTGCTCTTCGTTTTAAGTTAGTTTAGGGAAGTTCTGTCAACTGGAACAACCGGAGGGCAAATAACTGAAAAGGTTGTATATATGGATACAATATGGTTTCATTTATGACAAAAGGAAGAGCTCTGAACATTCATTTCAGATGTCAAAGTGAATTTGTGTGTGCCTATTAACCTACTGCTGGAAGGAACACTATTTTTAGCCTCTTTGCTCAGCTAATGCATTCCCAGGATTCCATCTTATTTGCTCAACAAAGCATTACTATTATATAAAAGCCCAGCCAGTAAAAGCGTCAACAATAACTCTCAAAATTCTTAGCATTTAGCACGGTGAACAAAAATGCAATACTTGACTCAGCCAGGTATTCAACAGCATATTTAATTTTCATTACGAGTTTTTTTCTTAGTAAATGTATATTTAAAAATTATCAGTATTAGCAGTATTAAAATTCTTGGTCAAGAGCACAGAAGAAAAAATATTAAAGTGAAATAATGCAAAGCTGGATATTCAAACAGCACAAAGTAGGTGGGGTTTTTTTTGTAAAAAAATGTCATCTCACTGGTTCCCCCAAATGCCTGTGAAATAATAGTGCTAAAGAACTTTCCATTTTACTTTGTTTGACTTTATAAAAAACCTGTACAGCTGCACAGGAATATCACTGATGTCATTGATGGGGCTGGATTAGGGTGAACAAAATGATGCTTAATTTAGACAAGACAGAGATGCTCCTGGTCTGTTGGAAGGCAGCTCAGGAAATGGGAATTTGCCCTGTGCTGGATAGGTTTACATTCCTGTTCAAGACTCAGGCCCATAGTTTGTGTGTATTCCTGGAGTCTATGTTGAACCTGGATGCCTGGGTTTTGGTGGTGGCCAGGAGCATGCCATTATGGCTCATGCGCCAACTGTGCCTTTTCCTTGAGATGTGTGGTATCTGATCATAGTGATGTATGCCTTAGCTACATCCCAGTTTGACTATTGCAACACACTCTGCCTTTGAAATGTGTTTGGAAGCTTCAGCTGGCCCAGAATGCTGCAGCCAGACTATGGCCAGTTATAGGGAGCATTTTAGTCCCCTGGTGAAAAAACTTTGCCGGCTACCCATCCATTTTGTGCACAGTTCCAGGTGCTGATTATGGCCTATAAGGCCCAATATGACTGGGCGCAGGCCTCCTGGAAGTTCATATCTCCCTATACCTATATCTGGTATAAGATCCTCAGGTGAGCACCTTCTCTCAGTCCCATCAACATCAGCAACATGGTTGGTGGTGAAACAAGAGACAGCCATTTGTGTAGCTGTATTGAGGAATTTCCTCCCATGAGAGGTTAAATTGGCTCCTGTTATGTTCTCCTTCCCAAGGCAGGCTAAGACCTTCCTATTCAGACTGACCATTGAAAACTATGGCACAGATGATGCTGGCCTCTTGGTGGTTGTCACATACTATCCAACATTTCTCCGATGAAAATAGGGACATCCCACTCCATAATGATAATTTTACTAGTTATACCCCACACATCTTACTGGGTTGCCCCAGCCACTCTGGGCAGCTTCCAACATATATAAAAACATAATAAAACATTAAACTTTTTTTAAAAAAACCCACTCCCTATATAGAATTGCCTTCAGGTGGCTTAGGGATTGGATAACTCCATACCCTCCAACATTTATCCAATGAAAATAGGGACATCCTAAGGAAAAATGGGACATTTCGGGTTCAAATCAGAAACTGGGACAGCATCTCTAAATCAGGGATGTCACTACAAAATAGGAACACTTGGAGGGTCTGCTGTCAGGGCAAACAATACGTTAATGCTAGTTTTAAATGTGTTTTAATGTTACTTTTAGCTAGAATGTGTTTCTTACTTTGTATTTTATAATGATGCTTTTAAAGGTAAGCTGCCTTGAATCCCAACTTGGAAGAAAGGAAGGATACAGAGACAGTAAAAATAAATTTTAAAAATAGTGACTTCATTGGTGGCATGCAACAGTGCCCCCTCATGCCTAATTTTTTTTAGTGGGCCTCAGGCTCTTTAAGGGATTAATTTTGTTTATCCCATAAAAATATTAGTTTCTGACAGCTGAGAAACATGCTGAGATGGTACTGTGTGGGAATATTAATATTAATCCTTAAAATAGGCTTCCACAGGATCCCATGGAGAGACCTGCTGTAGGGAGTATCCGCTAATCTTAGAGCTATCTGTGTTGCTTGCTTGCCATATATATATCAGAGCCACTGATTATATAACCCTAAATAACCAGGTGTGGTCTGCGTAACTCTGATAGCACGTAAGTCCTGGAAATACTTACCCTGGTTGAACTGTGCATCCCTAAAGACACATGTTCTGTGCCCTGGCTGTTAGGAGTTACATCTGTTGCCAGGGTTGGCAGGGTTCCTGGTAACCAAAGGAAGGGACATAAGCTGTTTGTCTTTGCTTTGGTCTGTTCTTTACTGCCCCGTCTTCTCAATAAAACCTGCTTTATTCAAGAGCAAACCTGTGTGCTCTTTCCACATTCAGAAAGAATCTCTGCCCCCTGATAGAACAATAATAGAACATTTTTGGAGAGTTTAAATTCACACATCAGCGTAAGCGTATGAGTGCTTTTATGCAATAAAAAAGGTAGCAGGAGCAGCTTGTATTGCTGCATTTGGAGCTAAGTGGTTTGATCTGATGGTGGCTTGAGCTCTCCTGAGGCATTCTGAAAGTGAGTTTTCCAGCATACGAGATAACAAAGCTCAGTATTGTTTACAATGACTAGCCACAGCTCTCCAGCAAGGGATGTCTCCTAGTCCTACATGGAGATGCTGAAGACTGAACCAGATATCTTCTACTACTGAGCTACAGCCCTGTGAGCATGCTCATTCTGCTGCCTCATCACCCTCATGCTCATCAGAAAGGGACATGCTTCCTGCTGTTAGGGATAGCCTGCTGTTGGCTTCAGATCGGATTAGTTACTGGTTCGTCTCAAGCAGGCCATCTCAAAGGCTTCTTCACCTGCTTATCTCCATCAGCTCCACAACAAGTGCACCCTCAAGACAAGCAACTACTTGGAGGGGTGCAGCAGGAGAGCAATCTCAAGTCACATGACGTCTTATAACAATACTGCTGCGTCTTCATCTCTCTACATTGGGTCAGGTCATGGTTGACCCCCCCAGTGATGGCCTGGGATTCGGACTTGGATGCTGAACCTGAGGGATCCCAGCCTGCACAGGATTCCCCGCCTCCAGAACCAGCTGAGCAGGGGCTGGGGCATGAGCCTGAAGGGTCCTCACCTGTGCTGGATCCTCAGGTGCAGGCACCAACTGAGTCTGCTCTGGCTCCTGAGGTGATGGAGGACCCATTGCCTGCAGGTGGTCCACTCTCAGCCCTGTCAGAGGAAGCTGAGGTTGCCTGTGCATCCGGTAACCCTCCAGCCTCTTCTGAGCTGCAGAGTCACCAGAGGATCGGGGCTGCAATATGCCTCGGGGCAGATAAAAGCCGGCCAGCCCCAGTCCCAAGTTGTGGGAGCAACATTGTTGGTTGCTAGTTCCTGTCTGAATCCTGTCCTGCTTTCCTGCCTGAGCTCCTGACCCGCCCTGGCTCCCTGCTTGCATGCCTGTTCCTGAATTCACCCGACTCCCTGCCCTGCAGCCAGCTTCAGCTACTACGGACTGCCTCCATGTTGCACCTTTGACCACGGACCGGACTTGGACCTCGCCTCTCAGGTAACCCATGGGACACCCCCCCCCCATGTGTTGGGGTGGAGTGTGTGTTGTTGCATATTGGGGCTGTGCCTGCTGCATTGTGTATCTGTAACATATTGGGACATACTTATTGTATTTTTGTTGTTGTTGATGTTGTTGTTGTTACACAAATGCTTTGTAAATGTTAATACCCTGAAGTTCAAATATGGGCACCCTTCTTTTTTGTAATTTAAGCCACCCACAAACGAATGGAGTAACAAGGGAAGCTGATTCCTGACATGTCCTTCAAAAGGAGATCGGTTTTCAGAACTTTGTGGTGTTCAGTGTGAACATTCAGCAATATTTATATTCATAGGAATACATTCGCAACGCAGTAAAACTATACACTTCAAGGTTATCTAGTATCAATTATAGATGCCAGTTGTAGCTTAGAAAACAGACTTCAAAGAATAACTCAAAAGGATGACTGGTTTTGGCTCTCTTATTGATTTTTCTTCCTATTAGCATTCACCATTCCATTATAAAGATTATAGGTTTTTATCCATAGCAGTAAGTAATGTCTTGGTATTATATTTCTAGCTATTTCAATCTTAGAACACTGACTTTGATCCTTGATCTCTCTACCTAAAAACTTTCTTATGAACAAACAACCATCTTCACATATTATTTGGAAATAATTTTAACTCCCGCCAATTCACAAGGCCTTTCTTCCTAATCATATGGACATTATCAGGCTATATTTAAAGTTTAATCCTATACATGTCTTCTTGGAAGTAAGCACTCTTGATATCAATGTAGCTTGATCCCAAGTAAGTGAGTAGAGGATTACAGGTTTATGCACTTTTAACTACCATTAATTTACTTGGGAATCAGCTGGTATACTTAACATTGTTTTGCGTAGAGTTGCCATATTTCAAAATACTGAAATATGATTGGGTTGCCATATTTCATATTTTTGAGCTTTTTGAGTTTTTGAGCTATTTTTAAAGACATTCGCCAAAATCTACACTTACGACATGTGTTGCCATAGGTCCAGATTTCCCCGGACATTCTGGAGATTTCCACCCGAACACTGTTTCCAACGGCCAAATCCCAGTTATGTCCCAGAAATTCTGGCAACCCTAGTTTTGCAGCAAAAGGAATAGAACTTGAAAAATGCTTGGTGTTATTGTACCTAAGTACCAGAGTGGATGGGACGCAGGTGGCGATGTGGGTTAAACCACAGAGCCTAGGACTTGCCAATCAGAAGGTCGGTGGTTCAAATCCCTGCGATGGGGTGAGCTCCCGTTGCTCGGTCCCTGCTCCTGTCAATCTAGCAGTTCTAAAGCACACCAGTGCAAGTAGATAAATAGGTACCGCTCAGGCGGGAAGGTAAACAGGGTTTCCGTGTGCTGCTTTGGTTCGTCAGAAGTGGCTTTGTCATGCTGGCCACATTACCCGGAAGCTGTATGCCGGCTCCCTCGGCCAATAAAGCGAGATGAGCGCCTCAACCCTAGAGTCGGTCACGACTGGACCTAATGATCAGGGGTCCCTTTACCTTTACCTTACCAGAGTGCATACATGACCAAATGCTGCAGAATTCCTGACAATAGGGCCCCGAGGGGTATGAGGAATAGGATAAGCCTGTTGGCAAGGAGGGACTGAATATTTTATTAGAAGACATTCCCAGCGCCCTACCCCACTGGTCTCAGACATCCCAGCAGAGGAAGGAGAGGTGACTAAACCAGCCCACATCCCTCTCCCTGAAAGGGAGATTCCCCCACCAATTGGAGAAGTTTGTTAACATGAGTCAGACAGTTAGCTGGCTAAGCAGACTTCCGGCTCCTTCTCCCAAGGGCACACTATTGGAAATTCCATTGTAAGCAGACCCAGCCAAGTCACAGAGGTGCCTACTGGCTTCCCCAGCCCCATCGCATGGGATGAGAAACCCACAAATTACTGCACCCCTTCTTCCAAAGATACCTAGCCTTTCAGTGGGGACGATTTGAATTCCATTCTTCCATGACTTTATTATTCTGTGGGTTTGCTCTGCCATGCATTTGCCTCATCCTTAACACTCCTTCAATAGGATAATTTTAAAAAGCCAAAACATTCTGGAATTGATTTGTGCAGAGTTTCCTATACCTTTCACACATTTGTGTCTTTTTTAAAACCTCTGTTTTACCAATCTGCACATCTGCATTAATGGAACACAACACTCATTTTAATGTTTTTCCCTCGGTTCTCCTAACTGGTCCATTTAGTGAGATCTTCCTTATGAATGACTGTTCTGTGAAAGTGGATAATCTGTTGGCCATGTTCTTTATACTACAATTTGCAGCGAGTCCAGAGAGATGGTGATTCTTCCTTTATTGGACCCGGAAGAGCCACTGACACTCTGATATGTTTTGATGACTATTCATGCTACCAAAAATGATATGTCATTTCCTTTATCTTCAATACAAATTAGGAGGGAAATGGTAAAGTAAGAACTCCTTTGGATACTTGTGGCTGTTTCTCTAATATTTATATGTTTTCTGCTCTGTTGGTGGTATCTGTGTACATAGTAAATTCAGTCCTTTGTTCCAATGTACCTCATTGCCCCAAATATAAGCCACACTTTTTCCTCAAATTCTGACCATGAAAAGTTAAAGTATGGCTTAAATTCACAACCTTACAAAAATTGGCTTTTACAATATCGCTGCTGAAACAGACATATGGTAAAATGGAACAGGTGTGAATGCCTGCGGAATTTTAAGGCAGCGGCTTATATTCGTTATCTTTTTTTCTCCCCCCCCCCTTGAATTTTAAAGGTGCGGCTTATATTAGGGTGCGTCTTATATTTGGGTCAATACGGTATTTTGCACAGTGTTTGCTGATGGACGAGAGGACATGTGCGAATCAGCAAAAGCACTACCCCAAAACAATAATTGTGCAATTAATTGTATGATCACATCATGATAGCTTTTTTGTTTTATTTTATTAATAAGCTCATGTACACACATTGGTAAAAGTAGATTGAAGGGGAGGGCATCAAAGAAGTGAAAGAAGCAGCAAACTGGATATTTAAAATATTTAAAATAAAAATAAAAAGAAGACAATGAAGGATTCATAATAAATCGGCTACATTCTAGAAACAAGAGCAGGTTTAGATTTTGAGATCTAAATGAATGGAGAAATTCTAATGAAGAGAAATTCAGAAGCACCCTGATCTTTAAGGTGTGTGCATGTCACAGCAATATTTTCCCAGAGATGGAAGTGCAAAGAGTTACCTAGGAAGTGGATGGACTCATAGACATCAAATAGAGTTGGAAGTAACCCTGAGAATCATGTAGTCCAACGTCGTGCAATGCAGGAATATGCAGCTGTCCCATATGGGGATCAAAGCTGCAACCTTGGCATTATCACCATCAGGCTCTAACCAACTGAGCTATCTATATCAAGTAAGACCTTTTAGTCCATCAGGTTCAACACAGTCTACACTGAGTGGCAGTCGGTTTCCAGAGTTTCAGGCAAGGAACATTCCCAGGACTCATCTACTGTACATATGAGGTGGAAATGAAAGGATGGAGTCCTGAGATGGTTGACTGAACTCTTTTTCTCTCTCTCTATACTGCAAATAGGGGCGTGGGGGGCTGTGGGTTAAACCACAGAGCCTAGGACTTGCCGATCAGAAGGTCGGCGGTTCGAATCCCTGCGATGGGGTGAGCTCCCCTTGCTTGGTCCCTGCTCCTGCCAACCTAGCAGTTTGAAAGCACGTCAAAGTGCAAGTAGATAAATAGGTACCACTCCGGTGGGAAGGTAAATGGCGTTTCCGTGCACTGCTCTGGTTCACCAGAAGCGGCCTAGTCATGCTGGCCACATGACCCGGAAGCTGTACGCCGGCTCCCTCGGCCAATAAAGCGAGATGAGCGCCGCAACCCCAGAGTCGGTCATGACTGGACCTAATGGTCAGAGGTCCCTTTACCTTTTTTATACTGCAAATGGTTACCTCTTTCGTCAACCCTGCTCCCTATGTTAAAACACAGAGCTAGCATGGCAGAAAATGGACTAGATTTGACTATAATTTTTCTTCCTGCTGCGCTAGTTTTCTAGTTTTTGTTTTAGTTATTTGAGGGAGTCTGCCCCTGCCTGACAGCATTCAAAAATTATATCTATGCCACTTGAGACTATAGGTAGTGGAGAGTCTACTGTACTAGTTTGTGATTCTATACTTCATTTTGCTGGGTGTGCAGAGTAGACTGAGAAACGGCATACATAATCTTGCACAAAATGTGTGTATGCCTAAATTTCTTTGAAATTAATCAGGCTGGATTCCAGTCTTGAAGAATTGGGCAGTGGATTTCTTCTCGCACACAGGAGGGAGGCTTTCCAAATTTCACAAGAGTGATTGCCAATTTCTCAGAAGGAAACAATATTTTATTTATCCCATTCATCAAATTCCACAGCTTCTGCACAATGCAACTGACTTAAACAATAATAAGCAGATTCTATATTTAACATAGCTTTTATTAGCTTTGTCCAGTATAGGCAGATAGCTTTAGTAAGTATATTATTTGCTATTAATCGAGTGCCTCATACTTGTAATTCATTTTATATCGTTTGTGGTTTCCGAAGGAACATTCTTTACTGCCCAGTGCAGAAGGCTCTCGTGAAGGAAGTACAATGATCTGTCAGAATTTAGATGACATTTTTATTATAGACATGTCAGGATTGTAATATCTGCTTTTGCAGACTATCATTGTATTGCCAAACACACCTGCTGCTCATAGATACTTGTTTACACTGAAGGAGATAAGGCAAAAGGAAATATTTCAGAACCTGCAACAAAGCAGAACAACAGTAATAGAAAGATTGCCTGTGTTATTGAAAAAAGCAGCCCAGGTCATCCAGATGAATCCGTATTATATCTTCACTTGACAAAAAGAAAAAAAAATGCACAAAACCCTGCCATTTGTATCTGATAGATATAATATCCATTTTAACAAAATAAACATTCATGAAATAGGATAACAGTATTCTGTGATAGGTTTGAAGTCCAACGAAATCAAAATGTAACTTGAGTACAGATGTATTTGCTACATATGACCAGGCAGGAGATCTTTATTTATGGCTTCAATAATATATATATTGCAACCCAACTCAAAATAGAAAATCCTTTTAATGAAAAGCAAGTGATTGTTAGGGCTTTCAAAAGTGACTGGTCTAAGAGAAGGTATTAAAATGAAAACTCATTACTAGAGACCCTGGACAATGATGTTTTAAGACAAAGCTTTCAGGAGTGAAAGTTTATTAGGACTAAGAAATGCACTAATGAATGGCTTTGTAAGAAAGCATATGAAAAACAAATAACAGTAGTATTTTCCCAGTGCTAAATAAGCCACAAGTCTTTATTAGACTCTCAGTTTTGAATAACTGCTGCAAAATAAATTGGCTACACTGTAGTTGGGGGAATGATGCCAGAATCAGGTGACCTCAGCCAGCCTGCCCCTGCCTGCCACCTTATTTAAACAACCAGTCCAAACAACTGTCTGTCAGCTTCGTCCTCATTATTCCCAATGTTGCCCTTGCAAAACTGTCTGTCATTGCCTCTGGCTCCACCTACTGTTGGCTTCCTTGCTGTGGGATACTAGTACCCAAAATGCATAAGTAAAGGGTTAATGCTTGAAAGGGCTGAAGGACCCTGTGATGTCATGCATTCTGTGGCAGTTATTTCAGTTGGGTCAGTTTTGTGAGTCTTAACAGTTAGAGGAGCAAATATGTTGCGTTGTGCTGGTGTCTGCCTCAGAGTCAGGGACTGGATCTACACTGAACTGTAAAAACGCTTTAAAAAGTCAATTTTCCACTGATGACAGATCGCTGCTATACAGTGCCCTCTGGTGTCACATGTTTATAAAGCACTGTGAACATCTTAACTGACCAGTGTTGATGAGTGCACAGCATATCAGTCAGTCTGTAAATGTTAGTTTATAATAGGATAGCTGGATAGCTCAGTTGGTTAGAGCGTGGCGCTGACAACGCAAGGGTTGCAGGTTCGATCCTCATAAGTGACTGCTGTATATTCCTGCTTTGTAGAGGGTTGGACTAGATGATCCTTTGGGTCCCTTCCAGTTCTGTGTGAAGTGCACTGAACACTCTAAAGTACTGTCTTTGTGAAGCTTAATCTATGTAAGATGCTTTAGCAACTAAAAGAAACATCCACCTGCATTGTATATATATTTAATCTGCAACTGCAAGTACACTAAGTAAAAGTTATATGCTCTTTAAACGAGAGTGTCTTGTGTAATTTTTACGGGAGGAAAAAGAGAACTAAAGGGTCAAACGACCCAGGACTGTCTTCCACATACTCTGCAAATGTCTAATTCCCCACACTTTCTTTCACCCCACCAGTCCCAATAAACATCAGCCTTCAATGCCTGTAACTGACATAAAAAGCCCTTCTTTTGGTACTTACTTTGTGTTGCAGCAGCTAACTAAACTGAGCATATAAACAGGCAATGAGACTTTTATATACAGACTGTCTCATTAATATCAGACAAGACCTAATGAAAGTATCACCAAAGCTGTATTCCCTAATGTCAGACAAAATTATAGCCATGATACAGACCTCATGCCTTGCCACTACGCCTACTGCACTGTGTCTTCCCACATTTTAAAACTAGATTAGAGGAATAAACATGAATTAAAATATTGATGAGAAACACATTTGCATAATGTGCTGCTTAAAGGTATCAGTCTGGAAATATAATGGACTGTTAGAACTTTATGTGGAATTAAAGCATGGGTTTAAACACCATATCCTGGCCATTTGAACATTAGGGAGGGAGGGATTAAAAGTAATTTGGAGTGCCAAATTACCAGCACATTAGTTTTCAAATATGTTTATGAGACTCTTAATCTAAGGGTGGTGGGTTCAAGCCTCACATTGGGCAAAAGATTCCTATATTGCAAGGGATTTGACTAGTCGAACCTCATGGTGCCTGCTATGATTATTGTATTATTATGCTATCTATTATTATGCTATGTATTATGCTCCTATTATTATGCTCCATAAATTATGTTCTTAATGTTGTATGTTGCCCTGAGATATTTGGATAAAGGGCGGTAGTGAATAAACAAACAAAACAAAAAATTAAGCAAAAAGAACTGCCAGGGAGTAGACTTGTTCTTTGCTGGTCCAGAGGGAAGTCAGAGGGAAGCAGATTTCCTCTAAACATTAGGAGAAATTTCCTAACAGTGAAAGCTGATCAACAGTGGAGCAGATTGCCTTGGTAAGTGGCAGGCTCTTCTTTTGAGAGGTATTTAAGCAAGGGCTAGGTAACCATCCGTAAGGGAAGCTGCAGTTGGGTTTTCCATTGCAGATCCTACACTGAGCAAGGTGTTAGACTAGATTCCCCATAAGGGTCTTTCTAACTCATTGACTGTGCCTGGACAAGCCAGTATTGAGCCTGGGACTTTACACATAGGAGGTGGGTATTCTATCACTAAACTCCTCTATCTTAACTTAATGATGACAACATATTTGCATCATCAAAATGACTCAAGGGAACTGTCCAAATGCTGAATTGCAGCTGCTGTAGTCATTTAGACAAAACAGAGTGTGAGGATTCATTACCTGTCTACTAATTTCTGAGGGAAAGGAAAGTACTATGCTCACTTGCTAATCCCCAAACCATCAAGAGTTCTGAAACTGGGGTTGGGTGGGGGTAGAAGCACTACAGCGTAGACCAGAAATACAACTGGGCTGTCACATTAATTACATGCATGAAAGCAGCTGCAAAAATTAGGCAGCTGTTGTTGAGTACTTTTTGCTGGTCCTTTTACAAGCATATTCAGTAATTTATACTTGTAATACTTAGGGTTCAATTTCTTTTAAAAGCGAGTCATTTTTAAAAGGGTATGAACACCCAAAATTTTCATTGAAATCAAACAGAAATGCATGTATATGTAATTCTTAGAGTCAGTGGTTAATGAAGCTGGACTGAGCCCCTTAAGACTAATGAAATAAATGAATGAAATTTCATGTACTTGGGGAAGTGGTATTTTTAACATTGTTTTTAATTTGCTTAATGGTGTTCTTTTTATAGGCAGCCAAATTGCCTCCATTTCTAATGACTTTCTAATACACAAAGACTAATTGTATTCAGTTATGCAATTAAGCTAAAATATGGTTGTAATATTCGTATTATAGTAATTGTTATTAGTATATATGGAATTTTAACTTGCTTATTACCATGGAGAAGAGCTTTTAAACAATGAAAATGTTACATTAAAAAAAGAAAAAGGAAAGAACTTTTTACTGTTTCATTGAAAGAACTAATTATAATAAAAACAGAATCACTACACCAGTAAAAGTTTGCTTTAGATAGCTTATTTTAAATTAAATATTAATACATCGATTTGCATTTTTACGGAGAGAGAGAAAAGCAATCAGTGGTATGTTACATATTATAAAGGGAATATACTTTTAAAAACAAACATTAGCTCTTCTGCCAGACAGCAATAAAAAGCCATGTTTAAAGTACACATGTTGAGATCCAAATATCTTGGTGTTATACAGAATACAGGGCATGTATAAATTAGATCTTTGGAGATAGATATTATTTGAACAACGTATTCTTTCAATCTATCTATGCCATATCTAAATCACTGCATTTGAAGTTCCAGCTACAAAAGTGTTTTGCTACGTGTTGGAGATCTTACCTTGCAAGTCAAATGTTTTACCACTCGGAATTGTTTGCGAGAGAATTTCTGCCCTAGCTCCCACTCTCAGACACTGAATTATTGACTCAAGTATTCCTTTGCTGCACAGACACTGATCCCCCTTTCAGTTGTGTTTCACAGCAGCCTGCCTGCTGCTTGGTCAACCCTGGGTTAAGGAATGCCCCCTGACATGCACCAAGTGGGACAATCGCGCCAAGGCTGCCAGTCAGAAGGGGTGCTATAGCCCATAGCACCCCTCCATATGGGCTCCCTGACTGCAGTACTCATTCCCAGACCTCTTTAATAGGGTCCCTAAATGGCTAAGGATCCAACCCAACCCCTTTTCTATCAAAATTGTGACATTTGCTATGAAGGAGGCAAAAACCTGCAGACGGGGCAATTTGTCTGTAGGAAAAAATCCTCCCTGGGCCCAAATATGGTGATGAACTATTCGATAGCAAGGTCCTCACACTGACTTGCCTGCAGGACCACATATGAATAGGATGGGAAGATGGGGAATCCCACATCGTCTGAGCAGGTGGAGCCCAGGTATGGCTTCAGTTTATAGGAACTGGGCAGACCCAGTCTCAGCATCACCCGCCCACCGTGCCATCTTCCGATTGGCTTGTTTAAATGGGCCTTTCATGCCAATCCAAGAAGAGGAACTCCAGTTAAGCAGCTGTTGTCTGGAAAGTACAGTGGTACCTCAGGTTACAGATGCTTCAGGTTACAGACTCCGCTAACCCAAAAGTAGTACCTTGGGTTAAGAACTTTGCTTCAGGATGAGAAGAGAAATCATGCTCCAGCGGCGCGGCAGCAGTGGGAGGCCCCATTAGTTAAAGTGGTACCTCAGGTTAAGAACAGTTTCAGGTTAAGAACAGACCTCCAGAACGAATTAAATTCTTAACCCGATGTACCACTGTACAAATTAAATAAGTTTGCCTGGAAAGAAATTTGTCCCCCATCCCTGGTTCATCTTTATTCCTCTCTTTGAGCGGTAGAGCAACACAGTTTTTATTCCACAGCAGACTCTATTTAATAAAAATGGATCTTTAAAATAAAAATTCAAAATTACTCTGGAATGTGATAAGCTCCATCCCTCTTGAGCTGTTTTAACATTAACAGAATGTTAAAACCTTCAGTGAGCCACATTAAGTTACACGGCGACAATGAAAGATATGAATGAATGAAAAATGAAAAGATAGAAAAACATACTGCAAAGGTCAAACACTATGCTTTCTGTTCTTTATTATGATGGACGTGCCAATTATACATCTTAGTATCATATCGTTTACACACCCACACACCTAGTCCTTCCATGACCCCTGGGCTGGCTCTTTCCAAATCAAATCCCAAATTCACAGTGACTCTCCCCTACCGTATCTGGATAAGGATATGAGAATAGATAAGGTCAATGAATGAAGAATGACATTATTCACACACACCCATACCATTTCTTCATCATTCTGCATTTACTTTTCTAGGAATAAGGAGAATTTCTAAAATTAGCTCAAGCTTTGGGAAATGCAATTCCCCCACACAATTTCCCATTTCTCCAGCATCTCTCCCCAAACCCCACCATGGTTTGCTCCTGTTGCACACGTGTGAATTGATAAAAACTTTTTTAAAAGCAATGATCCTGTTAACATTCTTTCTCTCTTTGGCAGCATTTTAGTAACACACTGTTGAACACCCCTCACAAAACTAATCCTGATTGGCCATACTGACTGAGTGCTGAGGGAGATCTTTTTAACATAAAAGAAAAACATCATCCTTGGCAACGCATAATTGTATTAAGGAAACCAAGACTACTACCCCTTTCCTAGAATGGCAGAATGGGATTTGGGACAGCACTATGGGAGACTTGTGATTCAGCTACATTAGTCAAAAAACAACGTTTTGAATGCGTTATAAATATGCAACACCAGATGGCACCAGAGAGCAAAATAAATTCTATGCAATTTTTACATAGTGCTTTTTTCTTTTGTTATATTGATTTAATTTCTGACTTATTTAGAGCTGATTCTGTGTAATGGATTGTTTGGCTTGATAATGGGGGAGTTCATAGAATGGTAGAGTTGGAAGGGGACCCAAGGGTCATCTAGTCCAACCCGTGCAATGCAGGAATCTCAACGAAAGCATCCATGACAGATGGCCATCCAACCTCTGCTTAAAAACCTCCAAGAAAGAAGAGTCCACAACCTCCTGAGAAAGAATCTGCTCCACTGTCATTTGGTTTGGGCTATCAGCAAAATCCTAGGGGGACGCAGGTGGCGCTGTGGGTTAAAGCCTCAGCGCCTAGGGCTTGCTGATCGAAAGGTCGGCGGTTCGAATCCCTGCGGCGGGGTGCGCTCCCACTGCTCGGTCCCAGCGCCTGCCAACCTAGCAGTTCGAAAGCACCTCCGGGTGCAAGTAGATAAATAGGGACCGCTTACCAGCGGGAAGGTAAACGGCGTTTCCGTGTGCGGCTCTGGCTCGCCAGAGCAGCGATGTCACGCTGGCCACGTGACCCAGAAGTGTCTCCGGACAGCGCTGGCCCCCGGCCTCTTAAGTGAGATGGGCGCACAACCCCAGAGTCTGTCAAGACTGGCCCGTACGGGCAGGGGTACCTTTACCTTTACCTTTTATCAGCAAAATCCAGAATTAGATTGCTTCTTGGGTTCTTCAAGCTTTAGATAGCATTAATATACTGTATTTTTTAAAAAAGAAAATCTGCTCACAAGACTTTAAATCTGAACCACCTCACATTTCAAATTTTGTAAAGTTGTCTTAATTAAGCAGAAAACGAACTCTTCACTTTGTAAAAGGATTGTTTTCCGCTACACTTTAATCTAGGTCCAGACCTTGTGCACTTAATCAATATTACTCTTTTAGAAAAGTATAGTGAAGTTGAAATGGAATGGAATATGAACATAAGTCAGAGAATAGTTTTGAAAGGGTGATAGGTTCAAAACTGATCGCTCCTAGCTAAAGGAGGAGACTTGGCAGGTTTTCCTGGGGCCCTAATGTTGGAGAATCCTGCATTAAGATTGTTGCCTTGTGGCTTATCCTCTCGCATTCCCAACTAATGGAGAATGCATTAAATTATTATTATTATTATTATTATTATTATTATTATTATTATTTTCTTATTATTTATACCCCACCCATCTGGCTGGGCTTCCCCAGCCACTCTGTGATGATTCCAACTTTAAAAATACGTTAAAACATCAGTCATTAAAAACTTCCCTAAACAGGGCTGTCTTCAGATGTCTTCTAAAAGTCAGATAGTTGTTTATTTCCTTGACATCTGATGGGAAGGTGCTCCACAGGATATTAAGGATATGAGGAAAAGTGATCCTGATTCACAGCACTTTAGAGTAAAAGGGAAAAATTTTAACAGCACATTGGATACAGGTTTTGGCCAGACTGGTACAAAATTACTCTAAATTTCTTAATTAAACCTGTCTACCATGATATGTAAACCTTTTAATAAAATAAAGGATAGAGGCTTACTATAACTACATTTCAATTGCTGTTAAAGTTATTGGCAGGTACAATTAGGACAAATATTTATTATTGAAGAAACTCTTATACAGTGGTGCCTCGGGTTAAGTACTTAATTCGTTCCGGAGGTCCGTTCTTAACCTGAAACTGTTCTTAAACTGAAACACCACTTTAGCTAATGGGGCCTCCCACTGCCACTGCTCTGCTGCCACACGATTTCTGTTCTCATCCTGAAGCAAAGTTCTTAACCCGAGATACTATTATTGGGTTAGCGGAGTCTGTAACCTGAAGCGTATGTAACCCAAGGTAGCACTGTATACACATCTCAAGGAGTATTTAGCTGCTTTTGGTGAAAAGTGATTGTAAGATGTACAAAAGTCATGTTATCAGTGCTTTTTTCAGCTGGAATTCACTGGAACTCAGTTCTGGCACCTCTCAGGCGGGTAAGTGTTCATGCAACTGTGTTTCTAGAAAAATGGCACTGCAAGTAATGCAAGCCTCAGTAAAATGAAAGATTGTTTCTGAACAGAATTGTTCTTTGGGGGGGGGAATGGGGGGTCATTCAACTTTAATTTTGAAGGTATGTAATGATTTACATTGCCACTGTTTTCCAGATAGGGAAAAGCATTCTGAACTGGCACTTGGAAATCAGAGAAGATCCCTACATCTATCCTATAGTAAATACACTTTTAGCTTAAAGAAGCATTGGCAGCAACAACTTATTAAGTGGGATGATTTTAAGATTCTGCAACACCCCCACCACTCACTTATCCGTTGTTCCACATGCTGTTTCACAATACCCCTAAGGAAATAAATTTCGAGAGCCTCCCACTCAGTTCTAAATATGTAGTATCAAAATGTGGCATAAAGCTTAGAAGAATATGGTTTTTTATAATAATAAAAAACACGAAGAAGAGAAGGTGATGGAGGTGCCTTTAGGTGTCCTCTCAGCCATAAGGGAGGTGCTTAGCCAGATGTAACTCCCACTTTGGGGGGGGGGCACACAATATTTACATGACATAACTATCTAGGCAGGACTTCATCTTGTCGTCTTTCCCACAGAATTGTCACCACACTGGAAGTTGCAGTTGTCTAAGATACGTGATAATGTGAGCTGCCATCTGACGTAGCACAGCCCAGAACACAACTTTGCCATTTCAGTGGGAACTGGACATCAGCCTCCATTGTTAGATGATGATGATAGATAGATAGATAGACAGATAGATAGATAGATAGATAGATAGATAGATAGATAGATAGATTAGATAGATAGATATAGATAGATAGATATAGATAGATTAGATAGATAGATAGATAGATAGAGAGAGAGAGAGATAGATAGATAGATAGATAGATAGATAGATAGATAGATAGATAGATAGATATAGATAGATAGATAGATAGATAGATAGATAGATAGATAGATAGATAGATAGATATAGATAGATGATAGATAGATAGATTTCCCCTGAACTGTCAGAAAGCCTCAATGAATGAATTCCTCCAGGTCCACCTCAAAGGAAATAAAAATTAATCATTTCTAGAAAATGCTGGAAGAAGCAATGGAAGTTTTTCAAGATTGACAAAAACCAACAAACAAAAGCTAATGGAACAACAACTGGGTTCCCCTAATATTTAGCTGCTTCCCAATTAGGAATATCATGCTCTTGACAGGAAATAATGCATAATTTGAAGTTAAGGAGAGACTATCTCTAGTAAGACCTCCCTGCCACCATTTATTCCTCACACTTAAAGCATGAGGTTCTGAGCTGCTGCCTCAGCAGAGGTTAAGGTCATATCTACCTCACACATTTAAATCACTGTTACCACTTTCAAACTCATGAAGAATCCGGTGAACTGTAGTTTGTTAAGGGTGCTGGGAATTGTAGCTTTGTGAGGTCAGCACCCTTAACAAACCACAGTTCACAGCATTCTTGGTGGGGAAATGACAACGCATGACTGTTAAAAGTGGTAGAAGAGTGCTTTAAATGTCTGGTGTGGATGTGTGTTCAGATTCTAAAACAGAGCTGTTAAACTTTAAGGAAACAAATTTCAGCTATTTTACTAATTCATGTATCATCTTATTTCACTTTTCTAAGCATGGAAGAAAGGAAAGCACTGAAAGCTTTTTGATGACAGAGATTTGGTGAAAATATCCTGTCATACAGTAATTGTCATAGTAATCCATTACAAGTTGGACATTTCTGTAAGTTTTGTTGTTGTTGTTTTTTTAAAAAACCCACTTTACTTCTTCTTTCCTTTATTTTCTGTGAAGGACAGAAGTGATGCAGTTTTACTGCTGCCTTGTTTGACTACTTTGGGTATATATTCTTTGCTTTGATAGCCCCTCCTTTGCAAATCTCTCACATTTGACGGAGGGGAAAAGAAGGTCTGTATTTATGTAAAGTGTCTAATGAAGGAAATTCATTTCTACATATAGTTTGATGGATCCCCTGTCATGTTGCTCATTACTTTGCCTGAACTTAATAGTATTCTCAGGTACGTATGTTTCTCATTACTATCACATTAGCTTTCAATCAAGAAACTGTTTAAGAATTCCCTATTAACTCCATTGAGGCATTAGGGGAACTAATTAATTCTTCAACTCGGTCATTTATTAGGTTAATTAATGGATCCTTTCAGAATACCCTCCAAATGATACTAGCATGGATACTATGAGGTGATGACTATATAATTTGGCCAGGTTCAGGCGCCACATTAAACCGTAGTTTAAAGCAAACTATAGTTTCATGTGAATAAGCCGTGTGCTGGTGTGTGGTGTTCATGAGGCCCTACAGTTGTCCTTCTCCACTTGCAGTGAGAATGAAAGAAGCTGAAATGAGGCCATCATTTGTTTCCCTCAACAAAGCATAAGTGGTAACCAAGCGTAGGTGCCCTGGTCCCTATAAAATATTTAGGGAGTGCCCCCCAATATTATCTGCAACCATACACAGTCCTTTCTTCCCTCTCTTGGGCAGCCACTTCCCCGACCCCCACCCCCAGCTGGACACCACCCTCTTTTCCTGTCTTGCCTCCTGGTTTTGGGTGCCATTTTTGATTGCATCTGAGCCGTGGCAGCTGGGGGCAGGCCAGTGGGAGAGGCAAGTGGGCAAGCGGGCAGTGCCAGATTACCAAATAAGCAGAGTATATGGGCCCCATGTCTTTTTGGGGCCCTGCAACAAAGGATCAAAATAATATTGATTTTGTATTGAAAGAAATTTACAATCAAGCTTTCTTAGTTCGGTGTTATCCCCACTAGAGCATACTCACAAGGGGCCCAATATTTTGTCCTGGCCTAGTCGTGGCCTACCACTTGTTTGGGGGAACAGATCTGACTGACACAAGACAGATTAGCTCCCCCCCCCCCCCCGGTAGTGTAGCAGGAACTTAGGGGAAAAGGGGCATGTAAATTTTTGAGCAATGTTCGCCAGCATGTTGCTTCTTCACATAGTATCACAGACGGTTTTAATGGGATTTGCAAACCAGTCCGCACTATTTCCCTTTTCGATTACAGGGGGAAAATCCCAGCTGCAAGATAGGGGCTTAAAAACATGTTAAAAGAAGCAACTTAATTTCCTTTTTTCTCTTTCCAAAGAGTGAAGAGACCATTTAGAAATTGGGGGGGGGGAGGCAGGCAGTAACACTTCCCCTCCCCTATATCGGACTATACTTCACAAGCATTTTTATGTGCATTTATTGTGAGGTATAAAAAGGTAAACACAGTAAAACGTCTTCAAATATATTCTGCCCCCCACTGCTCAACAATGTATTATTAGGTATTAAATCTCCCCACAGTCCAAACCTGAAATGCTTATGATTGCTTAAGATCCCCCCCCCCCTTTGGAGATAGTTTGACTTTTACTTTGGAGTTGACAGTGTTTTCCTTCTAGAAAAAAGGTGCTGGTACTGTGTATCCTTGAGTACCCCCTGGGGGAAAAGCTACTGGGTGTTGCAACTTCTATTTTATTTTAATTTTTATGCTTTGGGAGACCTCTGAATCCAGCTCATTATATAGAGTAGCTGCATTCCCAATAGAATTTTCCTTCGTGGTGTGGAACCAGACCATATGGACATGGTTCCCATGCCATAACATACTGTTTGTGCATGAATTGAGTTTGAGTCCAAAGGACGAGTTTGACTGTTGTAGCCACAAGTCCTAATGGTTTACTTCTGAAAAATGCAGCACAGGTTGACATTCTCAGTCACCTGAGCGGTCAACTTTGGAGACAGGGCTGGGCTGAAAATGCTGCTGTTTCATCATGGTAGTAAATGCAGGTAAAGTCTGACATATTGAAATACGTGGCCATTGCACCAGCATTTCTACTGAGCTTTTCGTGGAGAAGGTATGTCAATTACAAACGAGCTAGCTGGCGATCTGATGCTTGCTTAGCATTGGTATCCCCAGTATGCCAGCAATAGACTTGGTTTTCCCAGACAGCTGTTTCTTCATCTTTTATCAGCCTTCAAACTGTTTCTCGTTATTTAGGAAATGTAAGCACTTACCTGGATGCATTTCAATTAAGCTGTGATAACGAACTGCCAATCTGGCTCAGTTTGAACACATATGGAATGATTTCTTGGGTTGCCATATTATATTACACCAAACACACACACATACAAAGTTATGCACAGTTAGATCAGGCACCCCCAAACTCAGCCTTCCAGATGTTTTGGGACTACAACTCCCATCATCCCTAGCTAAGGACCAGTGGTCAGGGATGATGGGAATTGTAGTCCCAAAACATCTGGAGGGTCAAGTATAGGGATGCCTGAGTTAGATGCTTAGATCCAAAGAACCATGAGTGCAACCCTGCAGAACCACAGTGTGGCGATCACACAGGGTCCCTGGACGTTTAACGGTCTCTTGATCCCTGTGCCACCACTGTGCTCACTTCCCCACTGCCACCAACCCGTTACTCTCGGGTAAAACACTGAGTCCAGACAGTTGTTAAAATTGAACCAAATAAACAAGTTTATTTTATAAGCATTAACAAGTTCATGGTTTCTCAGATAATATTACTGTCAGTTTCTTAACTTTAGTTTCTGTACCGGCCTATACCTTCCTAATACCTTCTGACTAATTATATCAACTGTTTGACTGACTCCTCTTAACAGAGTCTCTCACTCTCGCACATCAGACTAGCCCAACCCACAGACTTATCCTCTCTGTCTCTTCTCTAACTCTAGACTGACTTCTCAACCACCCTAACTCTAACTCTAACTCTAACTCTAACTCTAACTCTAACTCTAACTCTAACTCTAACTCTAACTCTAACTCTAACTCCTCTCCTTGGGTTCCCATTGGTTAGTCATTTTACAATTAGTTAACCCTTTCCTTATGAACCCAGTATGATGTCACACACCTAGGAGGGCAAACGCCACACACGGCCAGTGTCAATAATACGTAAATAGATGAACCAATGGTCAGTGTATGTTCTTATGTAACTCCAGTTAGCAGCAGCGAAGTGCTCTTCCTGAGGCACACTTTGGATTTCCAGATGGCAAGACCCTCCTCTTGTCCATGCTGATGTGGTCCATAGGAAAGCAGAGCAATATGTATGGCACTAGGTGGGCTGCAGGAGGTGTACTCTTTGCTGGAAGGAGGCGTACAAGATAACATCCAACCGTTTTAGGGACTCCACTCTGAATTTGTGTAGGATTTATTCCTTAGCCTTTTCTTCCCCCAAAGATGTTCTGCAAGGAAGCAGAGGTTTAGGACCAGACTTCTCCTTCTCCTATATGGGCTACTTTCCAGGGTGACAAGTCCCACCTGCCCCTTCTTATGTAACTCCAGTGGGCTATTAAAATAAGTTTTTCATAAAGTTTGTGTTCTCACTTAATGCTTTTCTGCTTTGTTGGAAACATACCTTCTGTGAGCAGGATTCCCTGCTATCCTAAGGTAAGCACTGTAAGATACTGTAATTAAGACTGAGGTTTTTAAAAACATATTAAATAACTGGAAAGTGTAATGCCAACCCAGCTGGTGACCTTGAGATTTTATTGTATGACACTAGCATTGGCTCTACTCATCAGTGCTATGTTATTAACCCAACTTTATGAAATCTGCTTAGTGACCTACCTATAGTACCATTTCAAATTGAGCTGCAGTCCCATACCTCTAACCTGAGAGTGCGTCCCATTGAACTTGATGGGACCTCTAAATAGACCTGAGTAGGATTTCACAGTTTGACTGACAAAGGTTGGTGAATTCTGACAAATATGGAACTGGGAGCAGAAATTGCCAGCATTCAATTATTTGTCCCGTGTCCAGAACAGAAATTAATCCAGTGAATACAATTGATATTCACTGTTGTTGCTGCATTAAGTCCGTAAACAATACATAACTGGTTACACACCTCTATTAGCATTGTGCTTCCTTTGCATTGAAATTAGTGGGGTGGAATAAAACTCGATTTTTTGCCTCACACTAAAAGCATGGGGAGTGGGGATGAAGGTGTCAAATACTTGACTGGCCACAAACTGTATTTCACTTGCTGAGTGACAACTTCTGTTGACCTACTTCCAGTAACACTGATGGGGAACATATACAGTAATATTATTGGCTCAACAGAACGAAGTTTTTCCCAAACAAAATATTCACAAAGTGAAGAACAACAAAACACCATAATCGAACTTGGCTATAGGAACATTAACATATTACCAGGGAAACTGTATTATTCTGGTCCGCAATTAAACTGAATAGGGAAAGGATGTAATTAGCAGCTCTGCTAGGAACACTTCGGAGATTAAAATCTGTCTGAAGCCGGGCTCCATCAACAACTCTCTATTTAATTTATTGCTTTTACAATGTCAGCATGCTTAGCCCAATAAAATTTACTAGCATGCCTTTTGTCAAATTCCTTTTCACACCATTCAAGGAGGATCTCGAAAAGGCAGGATTCAATCTGTTACAAGGCATAATAGGCTTTCACTACCCATTTGTAATGAGGCATGCCAATGATTGACACAGATGTCAAATCGAGATCCAATGTGCAAACTCACACTGCTGAGTAGGTGGGCCGGAAGGGGTGGAGTCTACCCAATGCCTATGCCAAACCTCTTACATCTGTAGTCAATAAAACTGTGGCCTGATTTTACCCAAAATGCTTTATATTCTTGGTATTGGGGAGGTTCCAAGGGAAGGGGGGACACCTTGCCACATAAATGCATCATCACACGACTTGGAGGACATGAGTTTATCACAGGACTATGGCACCTGAATCATGATTATGAAGTTTCTCCCCTTGTGGGGTTTTGTGTGTGTTTGTTTGTTTTTGTGCGTGTGTGTGTGTGTGTGTGTGTGTGTGCATTATAGAAACAGCCTTGTCACAGAGATATTTTAAAAACAGAGAGATATTTTAAAAATGGAGAACAGATATACAGAAGACCGCCTTGGTCCCTGCCTGATCTGTTCTCCTAGCCAGCAAGTTTGTGTGTGTGTTTTCCTTGCACAAGTTTGAAGTGTTGCCTGTATACTGGTATGAGTGCTGCTTGCTTGCCTGCCTGTAGGAGGTTTTTCTGGCTGATTGCAGGTGTTTTCTGGCTGATTGCAGGTTTTATTGTTTGGTTGCTGGCTGAGTGGATGCAGATTTGTAGTTCAGGTTTTGCTCTACCTCTCTTTCAAATCAGAAACAGTGAAGGTGGTGAAGGTCCTGTGTGATTCTGTGTCCAGGGCAGCTGTTTACCAGCTCCATCTGGTACGCAGGCTGAGACCCTATCTGCCTGCGGACTGCCTCACCAGAGTGGTGCATACTCTGGTTATCTCCCGCTTGGACTACTGCAGTGCTCTCTATGTGGGGCTACCTTTGAAGGTGACCCAGAAACTACAACTAATCCAGAATGCGGCAGCTAGACTGGTGACTGGGAGCGGCCGCCGAGATCACATAACACCGGTCTTGAAATACCTAAACTGTCTCTCAGTACGTTTCCAAGCACAATTCAAAGTGTTGGTGTTGACCTTTAAAGCCCTAAAAGGCCTCTGAAGGAGCGTCTCCACCCCCA
This sequence comes from Podarcis cretensis, assembly GCF_951804945.1. NCBI lineage: Eukaryota > Metazoa > Chordata > Lepidosauria > Squamata > Lacertidae > Podarcis > Podarcis cretensis. The sequence goes on from NC_137172.1 coordinate 100,091,276, forward strand.
TCATTCTACCCGGACACTGAGGTCAAGTGCTGAGGGCCTTCTGGCGGTTCCCTCACTGCAAGAAGCCAAGTTACAGGGAACCAGGCAGAGGGCCTTCTCGGCAGTGGCACCTGCCCTATGGAACGCCCTCCCACCAGATGTCAAAGAGAACAACAACTACCAGACTTTTAGAAGACATCGGAAGGCAGCCTTGTTTAGGGAAGCTTTTAATGTTTGATGCATTACTGTATTTTAATATTTTGTTGGAAGCCGCCCAGATGGGTGGGGTATAAATAAATACATTATTATTATTATTATTATTATTATTATTATTATTATTATTACTATAAGAACAGGCCTGGCTGCAGGCAGCAAAGTCATAGGATCGTAGAGTTGGAAGGGACCCAAGGGTCATCTAGTCCAACCCCCAGCAATGCAGAAATCTCAGCTAAATGAGATATTTGCTCATCTTGGTCTCGTATTCTAGCCGTTAGTCTAGCAAGTTCGGCGTATTCCACCATTTTAACTTGCCAGTCACTTATATTAGGTATAATTTCCGTTTTCCAGTTTTGTGCCAGCATGATTCTTGCGGCTGTGGTGGCGTAGAGGAATATATTCTTATCTTCTTTTTTAATCTCTTTACCCAGCATTCCTAGCAGAAAGGCTTCAGGTTTTTGGGGAAAGGTATATTTAAGAATTTTTTTAAGTTCATTATATATTAGTTCCCAAAATTTTTTCACTTTGTTACATAGCCACCACATGTGGTAGAAATCGCCTTCTGCTTCCCCACATTTCCAACATCGTTTGTTCTTTAACCTATAAATCTTAGCTAATTTCACCGGTGTATGATACCACCTATATATCATCTTCCACATATTTTCCCTCAATGCCATACACGCCGTAAACTTTATATTATTATTCCAGAATTCTAACCACCTTTCAAAATCGATGTTATAGCCCACATCTATCGCCCACTTTGTCATTGCCTCCTTCACCTCCTCATCTTTAGTGTACCACTCCAGTAGTATGTCATATATCCTGGACAGTGCTTTACTCTTTCCCTGTATTACCTCCACATTAAACCTAGATTTTTTATCTTCAAATCCTAATTTCTTTTTATCTTCAGTTAGCAGACCATTCACCTGGTAATATTGTAACCAACTTGTAAAAAGAGATTTTATCTCCTCATAAGGTCTAAGTTTCAAACCGTGTTCCGATTTAGTTATAAGTTCTTCATAAGTGGCATTCTTCTCTTCCATATTAGTTTTCTTAATAGTCAACACCTCTATTGGAGAGATCCACCAAGGGGTTTTCCTTTCCAAGAGATTTTTGTTCCTCTCCCATACCTGGAATATTGGACCCCTAAAAATATGGTTTAGGAAGCCCCTGTGTGCCTTCACCTTTCCGTACCACAGGTACGAGTGCCACCCGAACCTATTATCGAAGCCCTCCAGATCTAATAATTCTCTATTTTCCAATCTTATCCAATCTTTTAGCCACAATAAACATGCCGCTTCATAGTATAAACTCAAATCTGGTAGGGAAAAGCCCCCTCTTTCCTTTTTATCTACTAATATTTTCATTTTAATTCGTGGTCTTTTTCCCTGCCAGATGTATTTCGCCAAGGTTCTCTGCCATTCTTGGCATTGCTTTAGACCTTTGAGCACCGGGATAGTTTGAAATAGGAATAACATTCTGGGTAGAACATTCATTTTTACAACTGCTATCCTTCCTAAGAAGGATAGTCTCATTCTGTCCCAAATTTCCAAATCTCTCTTAATATTTTTCCAGGTGACCTCGTAATTATCTTTAAATAGGTTAATATTTTGAGCAAATATCTCATAAAAATTGGAGTAAATACTGGAAATATACTGAAAATAAATTGTAGATGACACTGGTGGGCTTCGATTAACTCTAACAGAGAATAACTAATATTTAAATTTAAGAGAAAATACGTGAATGTAGGATTATTTGATACTTACCAATAGGGTGGAGGGAAGTCCAGGACTAACTAAAGTCCAAAGGTTTTTTTTTGTTTGTTTGTTTTTTCTTTTTTCTTTTTTCTTTCTTTCTTTCTTTTTTGTATATCTACATGTATGCTTGTATATCTACATGTATGCTTTTGTATATCTACATGTATGCTTGTAAGTTGGGTGATATGATCTGTATAGCGTATATTTGTATAGACATGTGTATTTTCAAAACTTGAATAAAAAGTACTTAAAAAAAAAAAAAGAAATCTCAGCTAAATAACAGGCATCTGATGAGTATGTTTTTCATCAGCATACTTTGCATTGTTGGTAAATGGCTAACAAAATCCATGCAGTGGATCATAGTTATGGCAGAACTGCTCTGACAGTATGGATTTCTTTTCTGTTAAACTCAGGAAAAGGTGCTGTTCCTAAAAAGACCTGTCCTTTTCCCAGTGTGATTCCAATCTTATGAACAAAAGAGCTCATCCGTTGAATTTCCACGATGCTTTCCCCATGGCTGCCTTGCGCGCTCCTGATGTTGTACAGATAACAAATAGTAATAGCTGCGGCAGCAATTTCCGTTATCCCCTCATAACATAAATTTATGGACCTGCTATAGCTGACCAGTTATCGTGAATGATAGTTTCTTAAATGTCAAGCAATTAGCCAACTAATAGGAGACCATCTGGAAGGCAGTTGTCATCTGGTCAAACGAACATGTGAATTCAGCTCAATCCCCATTGTCATCACTTGGCGTGTAATTGTTCTGACTGATTTGCTGCCAGAAATTAAAATAAGGCATGCATTACTTTCTATTCAGGACCACAGTACCTCAAGGGACTGCCTCTCCCCATATAAATCAACCTGGACCCTGTGATAATAATCTGAGGCCTTCCTTCATGAGAGGGCCAGAGGGTGGCAACATGGGAACGGGCCTTTTCTGCAGTGGCCCCGTTTGTGGAATGCTCTCCCCAGGGAGGTTCAGCTGGCGCCTTCATTATACATGTTTAGGCACCAGGCGAAAACGTTCCTCTTCAACCAGGCCTTTTAAATATGTTTTGGGGAATGGTTTTTTTTTTGTTTAGTTTTAACTATTTATTTTGTGCTTCTGTCTTATATTTTTATCTTGTGAACTGCCCTGAGTTTTTTGGATGAAGGGCAGTATATGAATATATTAAAAATAAATAAATATGTCCAAAAAGTTATTGTTTTACTGAGTCATTCTAACTGTAAACTTCTTGTTAACAAAATAGAGGAGGAATAATTCTAATTTTGATTTGTGGTCCTGCCAGCACTAGAAAAAGAAAGGAATAAGCGACTTGATCATGGATAGACTTTTTCTACTGTTTATTTTACCAAGCAAGACCCATGCAAATCAAACATGATCAGACTCCAAGGAACAAGTGTGCAACAGCCTGAAATTCATGTTTGCAGTTTCATCAAAATGATTAGTTTGCTACAGCCTTCCCCGAACATAAGGTATTGGGCTGGCATAAGTAAAGATTCCAAAAGATCCTATTATAATTTTTCTAGGTTTTAGGGTAGGAAATTAATCAGTCAGACAGCATAACTTATCCATTAGTTGTTGATGGCAGCTAAAGTCCTAATTGCTTAGAATTGGGGGTGTGGGGTGGGAATAAGAGGACCCAACAACACAGAATTTAAATATTAGTAGCTGGAAAGTAATTACATTCGCAAAGTCAACATATTGGATAAAAAAGAAACAGAGAAAATCAGGAAGACCATGTAACATGAATTCTTACAAAAACATTGCATCTGCTATGGAAATAACCTAGTTTTAGGTGATATTAATTGGTTTAAATTAATGGAGAGATAGGCGAGGGTTGTATTATGTTGGTTTAAGGGATGGTTATGCCAATTAATTATTAATTAAAATTAATAATAAAAATGCTTCTCATATTAAAATGGAAGTGGGACAACACAATTCTTAGGAGTGAACACAGACAAAAGTGAACACAGACCAGAAGCAGAGTGATTTGTCCGTCTCTGGAAAGAAATTAACCAAGTTCTCCCTTGTGCCTTGAGCTGATGTCATGTTAGAAACTGCATTCTGGACAGATGCACCTTTCTCCTCCTGCTCCTTATTATATAAATACCACATAATGCCAGAAATAGGTTCTAAGCAGTTAAAAATGTAAAGGTAAAGGGACCCCTGAACATTAGGTCCAGTCGTGACCGACTCTGGGGTCGGGGCGCTCATCTCGCTTCATTGGCTGAGGGTGCCAGTGTACAGCTTCCGGGTCATGTGGCCAGCATGACTAAGCCTCTTCTGGCAAACCAGAGCAGCACACGGAAATGCCGTTTACCTTCCCGCTGGAGCGGTACCTGTTTATCTACTTGCACTTTGACATGCTTTCGAACTGCTAGGTTGGCAGGAGCAGGGACCGAGCAACGCCCCGTCGCGAGGATTCAAACTGCCGACCTTCTGGTCGGCAAGTCCTAGGTTCTGTGGCTTAACCCACAGCGCCACCCGCATCTCTCTGAGCAGTTTACAAAATATAAAACCTTTTTTTCAGCCAGAACTTGCCGGAACTCAGTTCTGGCACCTCTCAGGTGGGCACCATTGCCATTCTAAGAGAACAAGGAAGGCGTTCACAGTGAGTTCCGGCACCTCTTTTTCTAGAAAAATAGCACTGTATAAAACACAAGTTCCAAAAACATTAAAATATAAACATATATAAATAAAATACACAATAAAGCAATAGCACTTTAAAATACTAAGGTGCGGAAAGAAAGAAAGAAAGAAAGAAAGAAAGAAAGAAAGAAAGAAAGAAAGAAAGAAAATAAAACTGAATGCAAACATGAGAAACATAATGTGTAGTTGCTTTAAATTCAAACCCCCCCCCCCAGCCAAACTATTTCATTCTGTATTTTTAGAAACTACGTAACCAGGAGCTATTCAGGCATTCATTTACCATTGTCTGCTTTAAAACGAGGTCTAGTGATTGGCACCAAGGTTTGCTGAAAGTCCAGGGCTTTGGAAGTAGGTAACATTTTGAATTTGTCTGAAATCAAAACTTGATGGCTGCCAGTGCAATTAAGTGAAAATCGGTACATTATGATCTTTGCATCCTGCAAGGAGAGAATCCAAAGAATTTTGGCTCCTGCTGTGATTTCTAGGTCATCTTCAAAGACAGCACCAATAGATTGCATTATTAAAATAATCTTAATCGTAGGTTACCACCAGTGCAGGAATAATCATGGGCTGGTCTGTCGCAGAAATCATTTGATGACCTACGATGTCTGTAATTTATAAGTACCACACCTGGCTTTACTTTGCAGGAGATTTAGCCACCCATGCCAACGTCTACTTCCTCTCTGCATTGCATAGAATAATATTGCATGGAGTTACTTTTTAGACAGGTTTCTAAGGCAGATATAATAATAACCCTTTTGGCAGGCAGGTATTTTATTCCCCAGGTTTATGACAGCTCATCTGGCAGGATTAGAGGAGTATTAAAATTGCCCTATAATTTATGTTATTTCTCTTGCTGTTCGAAAGCTACCACCTCTGTTGCTTTATTCTATTGAACTCCTTCACTCCTTTTCATTCCTGAATGAATAGAATCTAATGCATCATCTACATGGAACGAACTATTTCTTTTCACCCAGAATAGGACCACTTTTATGTTCATTCAGAGCCCATCTTCCATTAGCAAAGCTGGTACTTTATCATTTGCCACAAAGATGGGAAATGAGCTGGAATATCAGTAACGGGAGTCGCAAATTAGCGCTTTGGCATGCTAGCTGATAAGACAGGGAGTAGATTCCTCAAAATAAAATGGACTTTGGTGGTTACAAAGAGAGGGTGGGCATGGGTGCGAATCAACTGGAACCCTAGAAAGGGGGGAAGAATCAGCTGGGAGTTTTGAAAAATCATAAGTTGCAAAACCATACATCATTCTGAAATGATGTCTGCTCCTGACAACAGATTTAATTACAACTGGCGTTTCTGTGTCATTTTCTGACATCATTCAAGCTAGAGATTTGACAATTCCTGAAGATAATACAAATGGATATTTGAAACAATACTAAAAAGGCTAATTTCCTGACCTTTCAATTTTATGTCCATATCTCAGAATGCCAGTGTTTAATTTTTAAACAACATTTTTCGGGTTTTTTAATCACTAGAGCCTGTTCTACAAAAATCATTAAAATTGTATTGAATCAGAACATGGGAGCCTTTAATTGATATGCAAGCCAGATTTTTTTGTATAACTAAAAAGGAAGTAAGAAATGAGCTGTTGTGATACGGACTTTTATATTTTCAGTAAAAGAGAGATGAGGCAGTCATAGAGTTATTTCCCTTGTGAAAGATCAAGACCTCCCTTTCGAAAGCCGACAATCAGGACATGGAATTTAGGTAAGCTCTAGGATGTGACTGAAATAATTTTATTTTCAAAATGACAGAAAAGATGGCAGCAACATGGGGAAAAGTACAGCAAAAACGATAATGGCCTCTTACCATCTTCTGAGCAGGCGGCATTTGAGGCCCTCATAGCCAGCCACCATTCCCGGTGGCCAGGAGTCACATGTATGACCGGCCAATGAAGATCACCTGGCTGGTCTCATTGCAGGGCGGGATTGCCTATCAAAGTCCCTAATTTAAATCAAGAGCACTTGAAGGGGTGGAGCCTCGCTGCTACTGTAATTTGCCTCGTTTATCCAGATTTTGCATTCTAGGTTGCTTGTTTTGACCATGTTTTGCCTCCTTGGACACTGCCTGTCCGTGCTGTGGTTGCCTGAAGTCTTGTGGATTACGTTCTGCTACGGGAACTCTCAATGCCAATCAATATCTTTTATTTTAGAAAAAACTGAAAAGTCATGAAGCAGTGACAAACGTTTCTGTTCAGCAGGGATGTTAAGTTTTGATTTTGGCTTACTTTCTTTTTTAAAAAAATTATTTATTTGGTTTTTCAAATGAACGTTTTACACTCACATATCCAACACACATCATAAAATCAAGATTCCAAATAATCTCCTGGACTCTCCTCCTCCACTTTGTGGGTCTGATTGTTAGTCATTACCTCCTGCATCTTTTCTATTAATCCAAATCTTTTATATCTCCATAATATCCAGAATTCACCATTAAACTACAAGTGTTATTCCATTCCTACCAACGATTTTAACTGTTTACAATGATTTTTAGGATAAATTATAAATTTTTCCCATTCCTTATTAAAATTCTGTTCTTCCTGATTTCTGATTCTTCTGGTCACTTTTGCCATTTCGGCATAATCCATCAATTTAATATGCCATTCTTCTCTGATTGGGACTTTATGTTCTTTCCATCTCTGGGCCAATAACATCCGCACAGCGACCACGGCTGCTTTTGGCTTTCTTAAAGTGGGGAGGGAAGTCGGGAAGAGAAGGGATATGGGTGCAAAAGGCCCTGGTCAAGCTTAGTTAAGTGGCCTAAGCACTTTGTCATTGGGTTCTATAATAATAATAATAATAATAATAATAATAATAATAATATTAATAATAATAATTTATTTCTACCCCACACATCTGGCTTGGTTTCCCCGGCCACTCTGGGCAGTTTCCAAGAGAAGGTTAAAAATATTAAAATGTCAGTCATTAAAAACTTCCCTAAACAGGACTGCCTTCAGATGTCTTCTAAAAGTCAGATAGTTGTTTATTTCTTTGACATCTGATGGGAGGGCGTTCCACAGGGCGGGTGCCACTACCGAGAAGGCCCTCTGCCTGGTTCCCTGTAACTTCGCTTCTCGCAGTGAGGGAACCGCCAGAAGGCCCTCAGCGCTGGACCTTAGTGTCATATCATAAGTCATATCATCGCTCTGAAACAGGTCAATATTCATATTACTGGTTGCACAGTAGCAGCCCAGTATGACAACCCTGGGTGCAGAGAGAGCAACGTTGCTCCCCCCTCAAAAAAAAAAAAAAAAAAAAGGCTTAGACTCCAGGACCAGTTTATATTAAAGCAGCATTTACGCCAAAGTATGCCAGATTTCTGGCATTTATATATACCACAAGAAGCAGTGGTATATAGACTCTCCTATCTAACTGGAGAATGGGATGCATCCTGGGCATAATTTTTGAAAAACTGCATTTGGGTTGGATCCTGCAGTAATGGTGGCACTGAGTTTGTAAGTCTGGGCGAGGAACCCATGGCTTTCCAGAAGTTGATAAACCTACAAATCCCTTCTTTCCTGAGCATTGGCCATGCTAGCTGAGGCCGGTCCACATCTAAAGGTCCTCTATCCGTGTTTTAGCACAACAGTGTGTCGTATCCCCTGTTACTTGGTCTTCATTGTGGCATAATTATATGTAAAGTCTAGTTTATATGAGAGAAAATTGGCTTATGTGAGAATTGCTTAATTCATTTGTAGATTGGGCTGCCAAGATGAAACAAAAGACCCAAAAGCAAAGTGAAGCCGAATAATTATGGGGGGGAAATGCAGCATAAAGTGAGACAAAGCAAACCACCCTATTAAGCCTCCCGTTTCACCACCCACCCACTTCCCTCAAACAAATCCACAGGTCATTAAGTTGGCCCAGAATGACAGTACATGAATGGAGCTCTCAACCAATATCATGAAAATTCGTCAAAGGAATATAATGTGAAACACCTCCCACTCACCCATTCCCAAAATATAATGGGTCATGTTTGAAAAATAGATGTTTAACAGCAAGCTGTACATGCCTACTCAGAAGTAAAACCCAGTATCTTCCGTTGGGCTTTCTCCCACGTAAGTGTGTATAGTCTTTAAAAATCTCAATAAATCATATGAGGAAAGATAGGATGCCAATGGAAGACCACCACTGCAGCTGAGATGATAGGCTTTATTTAACAAAACAATACTTTTTGCCTGACTTCTAGTTACAGAAAAATGAATGCTTTAGAAATCAGTCTGGATGAGTGCAGATCATTCTTTGTTTTCTGGGGTGGAGTCAGCGTGTATTCAATGCAGCGATCAGGGAAGAATGTTGCATACTGTATTAACCTCGCTTGGCCAGGACAGGATCCTTGCTTAGCCAAAATGCTTATTGGGTAACCTTGGGCCAGGATAAAACTAAGAGGGAGCCATACACACTGCCTTGAGCTCCTTGAAGAAAGAGCAGGATAGAACTGTAAGGTAAAGGTAAAGGGACCCCTGACCATTTGGTCCAGTCGTGACAGACTCTGGGGTTGCAGTGCTCATCTCGCTTTATCGGCTGAGGGAGCCAGCGTTTGTCCGCAGACAGCTTCCGGGTCATGTGGCTAGCATGACTAAGCCGTTTCTAGCGAACCAGAGCAGTGCACGGAAACACCTTTTACCTTCCCGCTGGAGCGGTACCTATTTATCTACTTGCACTTTGACATGCTTTCGAACTGCTAGGTTGGCAGGAGCTGGGACCGTCGCAGGGATTCGAACTGCCGACCTTCTGATTGGCAAGTCCTGTGCTCTGTGGTTTAACCCACAGCACCACCTGCGTCCCTATTGAGTATTGGGTGGCATTTAATGAAGTTTTACCCATTAATGGTTCTAATTTAGTCATGTTCCATTAATTGCAATATGTCTGCTTGTGAGTAAAACCTAGGAGATGATGATGGGTGGCATTCAACTGAGTGTCCCACTGACCAAAAGAAGGGGGAAAGAATAAAATAACACAAATCAATAGATAAAGTAAAAGCAGAAGATAAGAAAAACATAACTGACCTTTTATTTTAAGGGGAAAGGACCTTGCAAAGTTCCTGGTAACAGCATTTATGAGTTTCCTGGAGATGTTAAAAGGGTGTTCTCATGCCTGCAGCTCAAAGGAGCGCAGTACGGAACACACTGCAGGAATCTGCCTTTTGACATACAAAGACAAGGATGACTATTACTTTGATCAAATCGAATAAATGCCCACCAACTGGAGTCCTCCCGGGCACCGTTATGACCCCAAATTCCTGGTGCAATGACAAATCCAGGGTTACAGTCTTGAGCGATTAGGGGAAGCTGAGTTCCATCCATTATTGGCACCCATCTCTTCCTCTTCCTCCTCTAGCCTCATCGTCTCCCAAAACATCATTGCTTTAGTCCTGTCCAAGTTCCGCTTCAGCCAGTTTGCTTACATTATTCATTCCTCCATTGCTGCTGGACACTAAGCAAGCAATTAAGTAGTTTGTAATGAGGAATGGAAACCACGAGAATCCAGCCTATTACTTTGTTTTATTCCACTAATTGTTCAGTGGGGCACAGTACAACATATTAGTCAGTGTGTCGCTCATGAATATTTCCTCTCATAATCTCCGCAAGTGTAACAGCACTCGGGAAGTAATGAAACATTTAACTGTGAACGAAAACAACTAGTTAGAATTGCTTCATTTAAACTGGAGAAAGCAACAGTGCCTTATATATACAGTATATTTATTGATTTTTTTGGGGGGTATCAAAAGCAATTGTCACTTCTAGATAGATTATGCATCAATTTAGAGGACAAAGTTAGCATTGATGGGTTATTACCATGTAGTTTATTAGGTGCAACCAACTGTACAAGCCGAAGAAGCGTCCTGATGAGAAGTCAGAAGTCTTGAGAAATTACTGTCATTGTGCCTGTAGCTGAGGTCATGCCTTGAGAGAGGCTTGGATTAATGATCTGTCACTTTCTGTAAACACACATTCCAAACGCCGTGAACCTCAACGCCGCTGCATGAAAATTACATTAAATAGGAAATGCATCAAATGTATGTTAGTAATATGGAAAAGAAACCAACAGGCCTCAAGTGGGGAAACTGGGACAGGGAGGGAAAGAGGAAAATGCCATCAATCAATCATGCAATAATGTTAGAATACTGACCCTTGTGGAAAACACAGCCCACTTGCTAATCATGTAACACCAATGTTTCTTGCTAAATGCATTAACGGAAACAATTCTATATTACATGAAAAGTCATGGGTCATTCTATTAACCACTGCCTTCATCATTCCCAACAAGGTGGAACTAGTGGTGGCAATGGCTGGGGGTTTGCCTGCCCAGCTGCACCCCCAGTAAAGGATCGGGTTCAAAGTTTGGCGGTTCTCCCTGAGGAACATTGCAGTTTGTTTCAACATGGTGGCATATAGTGTTTCAAGGACAAGGACAATGGACCCCCATCGTCCAACCCGGACACTGAGGTCCAGCGCCGAGGGCCTTCTGGTGGTTCCCTCACTACGAGAAGTGAGGCTACAGGAAACCAGGCAGAGGGCCTTCTTGGTAGTGACACCCACCCTGTGGAACGCCCTCCCATTGGTTGTCAAGGAAATAAACAACTATATGACATTTAGAAGACATCTGAAGGCAGCCCTGTTTAGGGAAGTTTTTAATGACTGATGTTTTAATGTATTTTTAACCTTGTGTTGGAAGCTGCCCAGAGTGGCTGGAGAAACCCAGCCAGATGGGCGGGGTAGAAATTATCATTACTACTACTACTACTACTACTACTACTACTACTACTACTGTGGGATTTGGCCAGTGCTGGTTTTTTAATTTATAGAAATCTACATCTTTAAATTCTAAACATTTTGTGGGGAAATAAATTAAATACAGCAGCACATCTAAAACGTTACCACGCCTTCAAGGGCTCTTTCTAGAGTTAAACTCCAGCTCTTTGTTCACACTCGTTGATTTGCCACTGATGAAAATGGTTTGGTTCCCACATATCTGCCTATGGGAGACATTGGTTCTCGTGCAAACTGTACATGTTGTTCCACATTAGGTTGTATAAACCATTGTCTAAAACTAATTCAGTATGTACTGAATACAGAATGAGCAATATGTTTACATGCATGGGTGGGTTAATGTGTTTTATGAATGGAGGTGTAACCATTAGCCATTCCTGGCTATGTTATTTATTGCATGAAGCAATTATTGTTTTTACAATAAATTTGCAGACTGGTGATCAATGAAGCAGTTTTAATACGAATCTCTTCCCATGCACTGAGCATGAAACTGTGAACAAATTGTTCTAAAGTTGCATGTTCAGTGCACGAAAATAGATATGTAATAACATTTAGGCTACTTTGACTTTCGCATTTGCAAGTTATTGGTCAGGAAATATATATTTTTGTTTCAGGTAGTCGCTGATGCAGCATTGTCGCTAAAAGCACAGAACATCCTTGTGGCTTAGTATCAAGGCTGGGTCAAGACATTATAGCACCTGAGGCAGATCCTGAAATGGCCTCAGGAAAGAAGGGGTGAGGGAAGATATACATCATGAACGAGGAAGAAAGAATGGCATTGGGATCTGCTGGCCTGGTGGATCCTGCCACCTGAGGCAGTCTCTGCACCTTGCATCATGGGTGGGCCAGCCCTGAATAAATATATACATTGGGACCTGCTGCTCCTGTGATTCTTGTTGTCTGAGGCAGTCACCTCAGGTTGTCTCATGGATGGGCTGGCCCTGCTTAGAGCCATTAGTTTTGACTGATAAACCAACTGTAATCCTACCTGAATAGCCTAACTACAGATAGCTACACTCTGGTAACTTCCAACTTAGAATCTTCCAATGTGTTGTACATGAGGGATGCCTTTGAAAATGGCCTGGTTACTTCAAAACAGGGCTACAAGGTTCTCAAATGGAACTAGATGATGTGAACATATACAATACTCAGGGTTTTTTTTCCTTCCAGCCAGAACACACTGGACTTCAGTTCTGGCACCTCTCAGGCGGGCACCATTGAACAAGGGTGAGTTCATGGTGAGTTCTGGCACCTCTTTTTCTAGAAACTTAGCATCGCATACTTCATCATCTATGCTGGCTTCCGGTTCATTTCAGACCCACTTCAAGGTGGTGGTTGTAGGAATAACGGAGATGACAGGCGGTTGAATGCAGGTGAGCTGTGCAGAAGCACACTGGCAAACATGCTCCAGGCAAGCTGCCGGCTAGCTCTGCCGAAGCTCCTTTTATTAGCAGAAGTCACCAATTGGAAACAGTAGTGAAACCACCCTGAACTTAACGTATTTCCATCTAAGCACATTTCCAGCATTAGCAAATACACGTGTCAGTAGGTGCTTCCCTCGAATGTTCCCCCTGATACTTAATTACGTCTGTGTTTCCTGCCATGCTCCAGCCAAGCAGTATGTCTAGCCAACAAATTGTGAAAGGACAAAAGGTCAGGGGGGAAACCCTGTATTCTAGCCAAGAAGGCAAAAGGCCAGGGAAAGCAGGCATAACACTCCTGGACATACTGTTGCACGTCTGGCACGAGGTTTGCCTTCGCAAAGCGGAGTGTTACCTCCACAGGTGGTTTTACCCACTAAAACCCAACACAACTTGGGGTCAGCTTATCTGAAGGGTCACCTCTTCTTAAATAGCCTTAGTCAGACTTTTAGGTCCTTACTGAAACCCCTCGTCTGCATGCCCATAGCCTACTGAGGTATGGCAGCAGGGAGAGAAGAAGAGTTTGGATTTGATTTCCCGCTTTATCACTACCCGAAGGAGCCTCAAAGCGGCTAACATTCTCCTTTCCCTTCCTCCCCCACAACAAACACTCTGTGAGGTGAGTGAGGCTGAGAGACTTCAAAGAAGTGTGACTAGCCCAAGGTCACCCAGCAGCTGCATGTGGAGGAGCGGAGACGTGAACCCAGTTCACCAGATTATGAGTCTACCGCTCTTAACCACTACACCACACTGGCTCTCAGGGCCTTCTCAGTGATACTAAGAGCTTTTGAATGTCCTCCCTAAAGAGGTTCATCCATTTTGCCACCCTCACCCCCTTTTCATAACCAGGCAAAGGCTTTTTTAAAAAAAATCAAATCTCCTGGGCTTTTTACAGACCCTGTTGTTATTTTAACATTTGCCCTAGCTTAATTTTATTGGTCTACTTCAGCTGTGGCTTATTTTAAGTTTGTCTTGGGAGCATTTAAAAGAAAGGTGGCACACACAGTGGTCACAAAATAGGAATTCAGGATGCCACAGTCTGGAACTGTTAGAGCAGAAGGCAGGGAGGCTAACAGCCAGAGTCAATGACAGGCAGAATAAGCTCGTTCTACTTTTGTACCCCATGCTCACCAGAGCTGTGTTTTACAAGGACAGTATTGAGATTAAATGAGGAGAAAGCTGACAGGCTACCTCCAGACTGGTTCGTTCTCTCTCTCTCTCTCTCATAAAAAGTCCTTTCATAACACAATCATAAGACATATATAATGCAGTATCTTGACAGACATACACTCAAACACAAGAATATTCTCTTAACTGTTTATATGATTAGGGCTGTTCTATACCCTTTATAAAAATAACCCAGACCAGTATTTGATACTTTTAATTCTCCTTTCACATAAATTGTTAACACACTCCAATTATCAAATTCCCATTGATAGATATCTCTGTTCTTTAACATTGCTGTTAGTTTAATCAGGCTTGACTCTTCCTATATCTTTCTATCAAATCTTGTTTAGTTGGATAGTGGGTGTTTTCCTGACTGTATATAACAGTCTTGCAGTGGTTACGATATGTAGAATCTGAGACTTGCATGATTGTGGGGAGTCTACTTTTAACATAGTTTAGGAAGGTGTCTAGTGGAATTTCAATTCACCTTTTTTTCATATTATCTAGACTGGTTGCAAGTGAGAAGGTAGACAGACTGGCTGGCTGAGGTCAGAATGTGGTTAATGGGGCAGCAGTTCCGAATCCACACGATGGAGTGAGCTCCCATTGCTCAATCCCAGTTCCTGCCAACCTAGCAGTTCAAGAGCACACCAGTGCAAGTAGATAAATAGGCACCACTGCAGCAGGAAGGTAAACGGTGTTTCTGTGCACTTTGGCTTCCATCACGGTGTTCGTTGTGCCAGAAGCAGTTTAGTCATTCTGGCGACATGACCCGGAAAGCTGTGTGCAGAAAAATGCCAGCTCCCTCAGCCTGAAGTGAAATGAGCACTGCAACCCTTAAGTCTAGTCACCTTCAACTAGACTTAACCATCCAGGGGTCTGTTACCTTTACCTTACTTCCATGTGAATTTGCTCCCATTCATGTATGTACAGCCTCAAGTACTTAGGAGATACTTGCTGTTTGCTACTGAATTATGAGACTGCCAGGCTGATGCCAGCGACTCCCACGGCCAAGAACACACAAAGACAAGGAAGACAAAGTCCAGACAAAGTCCAGACAAAGACAAAGACAAAGTCCAGAGAAGCAGACACGGAGCAATGGTTCCAAACTACAAGAAAGAAGATTCCACCTAAATGTTAGGAAGAACTTCCTGACAGTAAGAGCTGTTCGACAGTGGAATTTGCTGCCAAGGAGTGTGGTGGAGTCTCCTTCTTTGGAGGTCTTTAAGCAGAGGCTTGACAACCATATGTCAGGAGTGCTCTGATGTATCCTGCTTGGCAGGGGGTTGGACTAGATGGCCCTTGTGGTCTCTTCCAACTCTATGATTCTATGAATGTTTTCATTCAGTATTTACAGAGAGAGGCTTTAGAACCCAGCCTCTTGGATAACGGCCACGCACCTCCGTCTCTCCCACTTCCTCATGTGTCATCCCTATGGGTGCTAAGAAGTGCCCTCTATCTTTGAGCTCTTTGTTCTCCTCCTTTCAAGGATCACCAGGTTCTGGGAGAGGAGGGGACTGGAATGCTTTCTAAAGACACTGTGTCCGTCAGCTGTCACCCTCCTCGTGCTGCTTCCTCCTCCTCCCCCATTATTTCCCAACTTTTCCCTCATCTGCCTCTGAGCTCAAACCCCTGTTGTAAATCTAAACTGTCTTCCTCTTCTCTGGAAAGGTCAGGCTGGGGAGGTGGTCTCCACCATTCCTCCTCTGCCCGGTCCCTGACACAATCTTATTCCCATTTCACAGGTGAAGAATGGAATTATGGGTCATTTGTCCATGATTACCCAGAAAATCCACAGCTCAGGGAGATACTCAACCACAAGTGTTCCACATTCAATGCCATCTCTCAGTGAACTAGACTGAACAGCTCACCATATGACTGGGATACAATGTTGTTTGGGCTTATGTTTGAAAATGGAATAGGAAAGTCTTATGTCCCATTAGTAATAATTTATTATTACGGTCAAAGACCAGTTCAAGAAGCACAACTGAGACTGCTTTCACAAGAATGAAATAGACATTTAAAACAATATACAATAACAGCTTGTAGATTAAAATTAAAACAGTTGCATGAAAACAAAAGGACCTAAGGTTAAACTAACATGCAAATTGCCCCTAGGACGCCCAGGAGGCTGGCTATAGCAATTTTCCTAGTGATCTATTTGTTCCAGGGGGTGTTCTATGCCTACAAATCAGTGTGCAGAATCTGGCAACCATCCGGTCATCTTGTGATTTTGGCCTAAGAGGAGAAAATTTAGTTTAGGCTTGTCTGGAAGGTCAGCAAGCCTCACCAGATGGGGGTCAATGGTATCTCTACGTACCTCATCATAAAAAGGACATCTAAAAAATAAGTGTTCAGGGCTTCCTATTTCCCCTAATGGGCAGGCACGAAGTCTCTGAGTGTACAGGACTTTTCCGAAAGATCCTTCCAGAACCGGCGAGGGCAGAGCCAAACTTCTGGCAAGAGTAAAGGCCCTTCTTGCATTTCTGGATACAAGGAAATGGAGGTATGCTGCCGGGACAGCAACATATCTCTCATGTTCTGCAATTATGTAATCAGGGGACCTCAAGCGGTCCTGTTGTCTCTCTATGTCTATAATTTTTTGCCTGACCACGGATCTTGCTTGATCCAATCCCATATTTAGGATGGCTTGAGGAGCAAGGCCCAGTTTCTGAAGAGAGTTCAGGACCGCTATCTGAGTCTTATGTCAATTTTGCAGTTGCATCAATATCAACTGGGCCATACTAGTGTTAAGTGGTCTTGCTGCACACTGTACAATGTTTCCAGTGCTGGAGTTTGAAGGCAGTGAGCATAATGTATAATTAAGAGGAATAATCTGCGAACAATAAATTGGAAACAAAGAACAGGAGAAATCAATGAAAATCCTTCCCTTCTCCTTCTCCTAATAGAGCAATTAAAGACTGTGTAAACTTTATCTACAAGTTCTTCATACCAATGGCAGAAACGTCAAACATTTTGTACTGTGAACATAACGATTCCTGCCATATATATTCCCAACTGTGGCTCAGCTAAAATCAATAACTGCCTTCAAAGCACCCTTAATCTGTTAAGGACAATAAAAGAAATGGCTTGGTGAACAGTGCCCATATTTAGCTTTCTGAATGCCAGTCACTCTTCATTGAGAGTATTCAGACTCGTGCGTCAGTTGCAGCAATATACTCTGCTGCACTGGAATGTGCTCAGAATGTACTCAGAGAGTACAGCTTAAGTGTGTTTCCCCCCTCCCTCCTTTAGGAAAAAGCACACAAACAGATATTCCAACGATAGAACCATTGTTTGGGCTTTGGCTAAATGACTCTGTTCTTCTTTCTTCTCTTTCCTATTCCATTTTATGCAATGTAAACGTTACAATCAAACTGGAAGTAGGATCCTACCTTTATGTGGCAGACACTACAATGCCACATCCTTTAGTAGGGGAAATAATAACTAGGAAAGGCTAAGCATTTCAATTTATTTTATTTTATTTTTTATAAATATTTATTGAGATTTTTTAAAATACAAAATGCAAAAATAATAAACAATATAACATGGATCATAACACATTTTTCAGAACTTCTTTGGACTCCCTCGCGTCTCCCACTCCCACTTACATCGTTGTAAATTTTTTCCAGCAATTTATCATCTTGTTTATATTCTTAAATTTTATTCAGTTAATTTAATCTATTCTCCGCAAATTTATGTTTCCCTCAATCTCACTTATCGTCAAGTTCAATCTAATTCAGTGGTAGGCAATTATTTATGATCTAGCATCCTTCTTAGCATTCAACCAAATTACAATACTTTTGTAGATAAATCTTGAATTTCTTCCAGTCTTCTTCAACCCTCTCTTCTCCCAGGTCTCGGATTCTGCCAGTCATCTCGGCCAGTTGCATATAGTCCATCAGCTGCATCTGCCATTCTTCCAGTGTGGGTAGATCTTGAGTTTTCCAGCTCTTGGCAATGAGTATCCTTGCTGCCGTTGTTGCATACATAAAAAATGTTCGGTCCTTCTTTAACACCTTCTGGCCGACAATGCCCAGAAGGAAGGCCTCTGGTTTCTTAGTAAAGGTATACTTAAATACCTTTTTCAACTCATTATAAATCATTTCCCAGAAGGCCTTCACTCTAGGGCAAGTCCACCAGAGGTGAAAGAATGTTCCTTCATGTTCTTTACATTTCCAACATTTATTATCAGACAAATGGTATATTTTGGCAAGTTTAACTGGGGTCATGTACCATCTATATATCATTTTCATTACATTTTCCTTCAAAGCATTACATGCAGTGAAGTTCAGCCCAGTGGTGCACAACTTTTCCCAGTCCTCAAACATAATATTATGCCCAATATCTTGAGCCCACTTTATCATAACCGATTTAACCATTTCGTCTTGTGTATTCCATTTCAGCAGCAAGTTATACATTCTTGATAAAACCTTAGTTTTTGGCTCTAACAATTCTGTTTCCAACTTCGATTTCTCCACCTGGAACCCTAGCTTTTTGTCATTTTTAAAAACTTCTTTAATCTGAGCGTAATGTAACCAGTCTCGCACTTTATCCTTCATTTTCTCCAAACTCTGCAATTTCCAATTGTCTCCATCTTTTTCTAATATTTCCCAATATTTTGGCCAGTTGGCCTCCATATTGAGTCTTTTTCGGGCCTTAGCTTCCAGAGGTGAGAGCCACCTCGGAGTTTTGTTTTCCAATAAGTCTTTGTATTTTGTCCAGACTTTAAAAACTGCTTTCCTGACAATATGGTTCTTAAAGACCTTATTAATCTTAACCTTATCGTACCATAGATATGCATGCCAACCAAAGGCATTATTAAACCCTTCCAAGTCCAATACGTCAGTGTCCTCAAGAAGTAGCCAGTCTTTTAGCCAGCAAAAGGCTGCGGCTTCATAATACAACTTTAGGTCTGGCAGGGCAAAGCCCCCT
Organism: Podarcis cretensis; assembly: GCF_951804945.1. Lineage (NCBI taxonomy): Eukaryota > Metazoa > Chordata > Lepidosauria > Squamata > Lacertidae > Podarcis > Podarcis cretensis. The sequence goes on from NC_137172.1 coordinate 100,110,200, forward strand.
CTTTCTTTCGCATCAGTTAGTATCTTGAACTTAATTCTGGGCTTTTTGCCCTGCCAGACAAATCTAGATATATCTCTCTGCCACTTCCGGAAACACTCTGTCTTGTCCACAATCTGCAATGTTTGAAACAAAAACAACATCTTTGGCAATACATTCATCTTAACAGCAGCGATTCGGCCTAACAGAGAAAGCTTCAATTTTGTCCAGCTATCCAAATCTCTCTTAATTTCAGACCAACATTTTTCATAATTATCCTTAAATAGACTCAGATTTTTTGCTGTTATGTTTACCCCTAGGTACTTTACTTTTTTAACCACTGTTAGTTCCGTTTCTCTCTGAAACTGTTCCGACTCTACATCTGTCAGATTTTTCCCCAACACCTTAGTTTTCTGTTTATTTAGTTTAAATCCTGCCACCCGACCAAAATCTTGAATCAGTTGTAATACTCTTTTTGTACTAGATTCTGGCTCCTGCAGGGTCAAAACTAGGTCATCTGCAAAAGCTTTGAGTTTATATTGTTTCGCTCCGACCTGAATCCCTTCCACCAACCGGTCCCCTCTAATCATATTCAAGAGCACCTCCAGAACTGATATAAATAACAAAGGGGAAATCGGGCAGCCTTGACGTGTTCCTTTTTCAATTTTAAACTCTTCAGTGACCACATTGTTTACTATCAATTTAGCCTTTTGTTCTGAATATATTGCATCAATCCCATTCTCAAAACCCCGACCCACTCCCATTTCTTTTAAATTTCCCTTCATAAATTTCCAAGAGATATTATCAAAGGCCTTCTCCGCATCTATAAAGATTAACACTGCTTTTGTATTTATATCAATTTGCAAAAGTTCCAAAATGTCAATAATGTTCCTTGTATTAGCAAACATATGTCTACCTGGGAGAAAGCCTGCCTGATCTTTATGAATTACTTCATTTAGAACTTTTTTAAATCTACTTGCCAAAACATCTGCAAAGATTTTGTAATCCACATTTAAAAGGGAGATGGGACGGTAGTTCTTAAGTTGTGTCTTTTCAGCTTCCGATTTTGGTATCAATGTGATGAAAGCTTCCTTCCACGATTCCGGCGCCCTCCTCCCCTCCATAATTTCATTGCTAACCTCCATCAGTGGTTGAATCAAATGGTCTTTTAATATCTTATAATACTTGGAGGTTAGCCCGTCTGGCCCTGGAGATTTGCCCGGTTTCATGTTTTGAATGGCTTGTTCAATTTCTTGACATGTTATTTTACTGTTCAGGAGAGATCTATTTTCTTGTGACAGCCTTTTAAGTCCATTTTTCTCCAAAAATTGTTTTATCTCATCCTCATTCTGCGGCCCTTGAGTATATAATTTTTTGAAGTATTTCTGGAAACACTTCCTAATCTCCGTGGGGTTCTGAATATTTCTTCCTTCAATTTCCAAATTTGTAACTATATTCAATTTTTGTCTCTTCTTCAACTGCCAAGCTAGCAGTTTCCCACATTTGTTTGCCGATTCAAAAGTTTTTTGTTTCATTAATTTAATCTTCCACTCTATTTCCTGATTTATCAGTTTAGAATATTGTGCTTGATAGAGTTTGATTTCTCTCAAGATTGGCAGGGACTTCGGGTTTGATCTTAACTTCTTCTCCAATTCTTTTATTTTCTCCAAAATCTTATCTTTTCTGTCATTTTGTTTCCTCTTCCTTGCCACGTTCTGTTGTATCAAGAACCCCCTCATCACAGCTTTACTTGCATCCCAAATAATTCTTTTTTCCACCGCAGTGTTCATATTTATCTCAAAGTAATCCTTCAATGCTTTCTGGGCCTTCTTAGTAATCTCCTGATCTCTGAACAGATTGTCATTCATCTTCTATCTAAAGGAGCCAGTTGGTAATAGTATCATGTCCATTTTCAGTGCATTATGGTCGGAGCAGGTTTTTGGGCAGATTTCCACCTTTCTGACCTTCGGTGCCAGACCTTTAGTTATCCATATTTGGTCGATTCTTGTCCAAGTCAGCTGAGCTTCAGAGAAGAATGTTCCTTCTTTTCCCAAGGGATTCTTCGTTCTCCAAATATCTATCCAGTCCATATTGTCAGTCATTTCAAAAAAGGTCTTTGGTAGTCTGCCATCTTTAGTGACATTCTGGCTTTGTGACTTATCCATATTTGTTGATACAACCCCGTTCATATCTCCCATCATGATGATGTTGTCATAATCCAGATGTTCCAGCATAGTCTCATGCAACTTCTTGAAAAATTCCGACTTCCCTTCATTTGGTGCATAAATTCCTAATATCAGAATCTTTTCTCCTTGATGTTGTATTTCGATTGCCAAAATTCTTCCATATTCATCTTTAAATAAGAATTTGGGTGACAGGCTCTCTTTTGCATATATCACCACGCCTCTCTTCTTTACTTTGTCTGAAGATATAAATTCCTGACCAAGTCTTTTGTTTATTAGTACTTTCCGATGGAGCCTAGTCACATGTGTTTCTTGTAAGCAAATAATGTCCAATTGTTCCTTTTTCAATATATGAAAAATTTTCCTTCTTTTTTCCGGAATGTTACAGCCATTTATATTCCAACTCAAAAGTTGCAGAGACATCCTGGATAAGTCTGGTTATTTTTCTAGGGGTAGTACCTTGTTCGCTGGGTCTTCAGAATCCGAGGGTGCAGGCACCTCTGGTACTACAGGCCCCGAGGGTAATTCCAGTCCTTTTTGAAGGTCCTCTCCGTACGCAATCAGAAATTTGTCTCTATCTTCCAGTGATCTGATTTTAATCTTCTTCCCTCTAAAAGTAAAAGATAATCCTTGAGGAAAGTCCCACCTGAAGATAATTGTGTTGCTCCTTAACAGTCTTGTTAGTTCCAAATAGTCAGCTCTAAGATCCAACAGTTGTTTAGGAATATCCTTAAAAATTTCGATTCTTTTATCCAGAATGTCCAGTGACTTTCCGTAATGTAGGCCCAAAATCTTATCCCTTTCCTCCTTTGATCTCAATATTATTAAACAGTCTCTGGGCTTCTCTCTCTTTATAAGTCTTCCAAGTCTGAAGGCTGATGTAATTTTGAAGTCCTTTTCCTCTAGGTTCCAAAACTTGGAAAATTCTTTAGTCAGGAACTCAGCTAAGTTGCCTTCTTCCACCTCTGGTATCGACCTTATCCTTAAATTAGTCTGTCTATTCTGTAGTTCTATCATAGAAAGATAGGTCTGGTGTTCACCTACTTGTTTGCTGAGTGGTCTTACCTCTTTCTCTAAATTTCCCAATCTTTGGCTGGTATCTTCAGCCAATTTCCGATTTTCACCTGCAGTCTCCTTCAGTTCTCCAATTGCTTGCACATTTTGTGCAACTTGTCCAGTTAGTCTATTTAAACATTCAGTATTTTGTTCAATTTTAGCTGTTTGTTGATCAGCTTTTTTATCCAAAGATTCCACTTTTTTTCCCAAAGATTCCAGTTTTTCAAGAATTTTCTCTAAAGTAGAGCTGATTCCTCCTGAGGCCATCTCTTCCAATTGAAATTCCTCAGTTTCTGCCCTTGGCAGAAAAGCAGCTTCTTTCTCAGAAGTCAGAGTAGGCAAAGTAAGCACAGTAGGCACAGATGATCTACGTGCCTGGGAGACTGCGGTTAGAGTTGTTTGTCTGGTTCTCGGTCCCTTTCTTCTTGCGCCACTCATTCCAGAGTTATCTAAAATTCAAGGTCAAGCTGAGTTGTTCCCATGAGAGAAACAGCGGCCCAGATGGTAATAATCAAACAGGAGGCCGGGAAAGAGAAAGTAAAACAATGTCACTGCTATTAATCCCAAATCCTCTAGGGGGAACTTAAAATGTCTTTAGAAAAGAAGACAAATTTCCATAAAAATATTGTAATCCCATTTAATGTCCGAGAGCCTTCAATAAGGTAATTTTTAGCAGAGTTAGTGTTTAAAAAGTCACAGTGTTTCAGTGTTTCAGACAGTGCTTGCTGGTATTCCAAAAGATGCTTCAAAGTAACCAGTTCAAACTCCCTCAGATTGTTTCAAAGTTTAAGTTCAAAAGTATCCAGCCCTGCAAGCTGGCTACTCAATTACTCAGGCAGTTCCAGCACCTGGGTTTCTTGCTTTAATTGTAATCCAAATAGAAGAAAGGTATCAAAGTCCACATAAAAGTCATATAATCAATTACTTAGAGTCCTTATTCAGCTTAAAAATAATTTCCATGAATGCCCAGATCTGTTAGGTTAAAAGTTCACTCTTTGCCTCCACTCCTCCGGCTCTTTGCTTAATGATTCAATGACAGCGGAAGACGGACTTCCTATTTTTCGTCACTCCGCTTTCAGCCAAATTAAGTACTTAAAGTCCCGAAACTTTTAAAGTCCGTTTACTCACGGGTTGTTGTTTTCCAAATCTGTAGTTTAGGAAGAAAGGACAGCGCTCACCGACAGCAGCAACGCGGCTTCACTCCGCCGATTGCGGAACGATCCTCAGCGCCGCAACCCCCTCCGCGATCCGGAGCCCCTTACGGGGCTCCTTCAACGTTTTGGGGGCTGCTCCTGGCGCCCGCCGGACCCCAAGACCACAGGCTTCTGCTGCCTGTGGTTTTCCTGAATGGGTCCCCGCTTCGCCGCAGCGGGAGACCCTTTTCGGCGGAGCTTCCCTTTCCCGACTAGGAAAGGGCAGCCATTGCCGTTCGCGCCGCCTCCGGAAGTATAAGGAAGTATAGAGACAGGAAAAACAATGTATGCTAAGATCAAGCAACAAAGACACAGATTTTAGCTGGTGAACTGTTTCGGAAAATGTGTGAAACTCTGGAGCAGACCTTTCCAAACTGTGTCGCGACACCTTAGTGTGTCGGCTGCAGTGTGTCACGGAAACATTCCCTGTGATTCTCCTGGGGCTGGAAAGGGGTTAGTTTAACCTCCAGTTTGCTAGTGACTGAACTGTGTCGCAAAATGATGCATGTCTAAAAAGTGTGTCATCAACATGAAAAGTTTGGAAAGCTCTGCTCTAGAGGTATTTGCCAGGTAAGCCAAACATGAAGCAGTATGTAATAACAGCTCTCAGGTAATAACTCAGGGCACACTGAGTACTGACAGACAGGATACACCCCTTGAAAAAAAACAACTTCTTGCGTTATATGAAAGCACACACCTCTAGTCTACATTTGCATGACCAAGCAATGAAACTACACACATATTTATAGATGTCTGTATATAGAGATGTGGAGACCAACATTGTAACAAACCTCATCCAAACCTGTAGTGTGTAGCTATAGAATAGCAATGGTCCAATCAAGCCTAAGTTAAACCCTGTTTTGAGGCAGCTACTTCCCCTCCAGGCATAAGAAAATATTCAGCTTCCTGAAGAGGTTTTGCAGTGACACAACTTGAAAGACAGAACCTGGGGGGGGGGGTGCTCTGTTTTATTAATTGCATTTAAATTATATCACTTCATGTATTACTGTTTGGTGTTTGAGAATTTGATGTTATTTACCCCTGTGTAAGCCCTTTGTTGTGAACCCCTTCAGAGACCCTTAATACCTTTGATAAACAAAAGAATGTTAAGAATTGAACACAATAAAAAATAGTTACAGAAGCAACCTTGGCTTTTTTATATAAATATATAAAAAAACAAATAACCAAGTACATTCTGCTTTCTCAAAATGAAATATATATGCATTAGTTTCTAAATTGCCTTTGTTTCCTTACCAGTTGTCACATTTGTTTTAACAACAAATCAAACATGCTGGACATGGATTTCACTAAGGAATTAGATTGGTTGTAAGTAAAAAGCCCAAGAATCAAATACACCCAAAAGACACATGCATTTGTTTACTGATTCATATTGTCATGGGAGGTGTGTTTTTTCCTATTTGACTCTGGAAATGTAACATCATAAGCAGTTTGCAAGACATTCACAGAACATTCAAAACAAATTGAATATATTGTTCAAATTAGGTATATTCCATGCAGGAGGTGGGAGGTTTTGCTCCTTTGGTTGGTGACATTAAATATTGTTATCTTTATGTTCATGATATCTGTAAAAGTGCAGATCAACATTACTGGAATCTGCCGAGCTGTGCCTCCTGACTGCCCCATTACAACATCATTCAAGTGAAATAGAGGTCTCTACATATGGTGCCATTTTTTATTTCCATATCAGGATAAACAAACATCAGCAGTGCAGACAGTGGAAGCTACAAATGGCCCGTTATAAACAGCAATGTTAATTTAATCAACAAGCATCACGGGATAAAAATATACCATACTTTTCCGTCTATAAGACGTCCCCATGGATAAGACGCTCCCTAGTTTTGGGGACTCAGCATTAAGAAAATGGGGGAAGATTGTCCAGAATGGGAGGAATGCCCCAAAAAAGCTCACCCAAATTCCAAACGCTCGCAATAGAACGCAACGCAGAAGCCTCCTATTGTATTTCCGATCGACACCAGCAGCTGCCAATCACACGCCCAATTGCTGCAGCAAAGCCCAATCACCAGCAGGCATTGTCACAACAGCGACCAATCACCAGCGGACATTGTCACAGCAGCGGCCAATCACAAGTGGACATTGCCGCAGCAGTGCCCAATCACAAGCGGACATTGTCACAGCAGTTCCCAATCACAAGCGGAAATTGCCACAGCAACCTATCACCCACAATAATGCCAGTGACAATTTACTACTCAAGACAGAAATCATTTCCACCGTCCCCCCTCTGCACTACCCATGTGTAAGACGACCCCAATTTGTAAGCGTTTTAAGGTAAAAAAGAAAATCGTCTTATAGATGGAAAAGTCCAAACAAAGGATTGCCCCAATGCCCAGAAACCCGGCAAAGGAATGAACAGGCAGTGCCCCAGGTGAAGATTGCTTAAATGGGCAAGGGGCGAATCCGAGGGAAGCCTACCCTGCTCCCCCCTGGCACAGCCCAAGTCCCAGCCTGTATCGCCAAGGCAGGGTTCAGGCTAGGATCTGGTACCTGATAGGCGGAAGGGGCTAATGCCCCAGTGAAGCCTCTGCCATCCTGCAACGCCGCCACACCAAGAGGGTGAGCGGACTTATGCAAAAGAAGACATGTCAGCAGGTGCCATTTGCAGGCAGAGTCTCCTGCTTTGCCCTCCAGTGCCAACTACTGACTTGCCCAATGGCCTCCAATTCCTGGCTCAACTTTTTATGGCTGCCCACAGTACAGCCCTGACATGATGATACAAAGTGTGTTCTCCTTCATGGAGAGCACGTGTTGCGGTGGGATCTTACAAGACATCCCACTGTTGCTGGGTAGGTAAAGGTAGTTGGCCACCATTGCGACTGGACTCCTCTTGTCGCTGGGGAGAATTTGATGTTGCCATTTTTTGATTGACAGCTAAGAAGTCTTATATTCCCTGCACGCAGCGTTGAGCTTCCTCTTTTCGCTGCGTGCATCGGATTAGCTGCCCACCCTCCCTATATTTAGGGTTGTTCGATTTGACCTTGTTTGCCTGTCGTGGGGTCGTCTGCTTTTGGGGCAGGGGCCTGGTAGGAATTTTGTCCATTTGGCTGATTGGCTGGTGCCATTTGGTTTTTGCCTACTGCATAGCAAATCGTCACAACTTGTAAGGTTGCGGTTAGGCATTGGTTTATGGTTTGGTTGGTGGAGCGGCATGGATTGGCTGTGCCTGCCCCTCCAATGCTGCTGCTGCAAGGGCATTCCGTTAAAGGAATCCAGGGGCTCGCCATGCTTTTGTCCGAACCCCTGTCAAGAGGCTAGGGCCACGCAAGAGCCCCTGGGAGCATTTGGGGAGAGGTGAGGGTCTGGTACCCAGCTCAATCTACTCCCCATAAAATGTTTTCCCTTACTGACTTCTGCAGGCATGCAAACGTCAGTCTGTCCCCGTGCGGGGACAGATAGTCACAACCAATGCCTAAGCAACCACTCACATTTTTTTGTATTTTAATAAAGTTGTGGCCAAAATTATGCCAAAAACCTTAAAGAAAAATTCTGTGTGAATTGTGTTTTATTGGGGTGGCTTGGGGACCTCAACACGCAATTCAGTCCTTCTCCCTTAGCACTCCAAACATCCACACAATGGACATCATGGCTGCATAGAGGCCTGCATGCTTGTACTCCAACATGTGAAGACGGGAATCGCACTGTGCTCTTGCTGTTCACAGATCTTCACATGTAGGCCCCTCTGTGGAGATGTCGTTCTTTGTGTGGTTGTTGAGCAGGCCAAGGTGGAAGCATCAACTAGAGCAATTTCCTTCCTGCAAAGGGATGTGGGGGGGGGAGCCTACACAGTTCTTGTTTTTAAGCCTTTCTATATTTGAGAAACCGTTTTGAATAGACAGCAGAAGAAAGCAGATTTATGAAAGGATATCAGTAAGCCAACACGCATTCAATAGTTAATCCTCAGTGAAACGATAACATGAATAAGGCATGCCTTAGGCAAAAATAATGAGCTCAGTTCAAATGTCCTATTCTTATTTAAGCCAATACACATAAGGGTTATTATCACAGAAGTGCCTTGGTTGTAAATAGGATGCAGCACCAGCAGAATGTAAAGTAAGCGGAGGTTTGCATTTTAAATTGGGTAATGTTGTCCCGAGCATCTTCGATCCCCACTCAAACAAAATTCATCACTTTTCATTTTGAAGCTGGAAACACAGGAGAAAGAGAACTGTAGCAAAAACAAAAAACCAATGTAAATACAAATCCTGTCTCACAAGCACTCAAAACATCAACGGGACTACAGTATTATTTAAGGGAAGCCAGGTTGTCGAGCCCCATCTGCCCTCCCCTCCCCTCTTCAGCATGGACAGAAACCGCCTTCTTGACTGTTGACCCACCATTGGTCTTGTCCGCTAATCCACTGGAGTCTGTCTTTGCAAGCAGGGGAAGCCCCGAACTCACTGAGGGTTTGAGACCCATTGGCTACCTTTACCTGGTTTAGTTGGCCATCAAAGCCGTTCCCTGGGGTGTGACGGCTGTTGCATGCTGACAGATTCTAGGAGCCACAGGTAGGAGCAGGATAAGGACCAAAGGTGGACAAACTACACCAGAAGGAGCACGACATGTCCCCCACCAGAAGTATTACCCTTCCCCCCAACAGGAGATAGATAGATGATAGAAAGATACATGATTGATTGATTGATTGATTGATAAAGATAGAAAGATAGATAGATGATAGATAGATAGATGATAGATAGATAGATGATAGAGATAGATAGATGATAGATAGATATAGATAACTTCCATATCTATTTATTTCTAAACAGTTATAATGATTTAAAGGGAATGAAATATTTAGTATTTGGCCATAGCCTTTCTTTTACACATCCCCTTGTTTTAGAATTAATTTCTAAAAACGATTCACCTTTGATCTGCTGTTATATTGTACTGAATCCGAAACAAGCTGAGAGGATACCAGAACTGACCTGTGGCAAAGAATGACTTTTCAAAGCTATTAATAGGATTTCTGAGTGGCTTTGTTTATAATATATACACTTAATTTAAAGCTTTTGTGAGTTCTCAATAGGACAATGTAATTCCAAAAATGGGATTTTAATTCTATTTAACCCTGATTTATATCACTTACTTTATTCTTTTTTTAAAAAAAACAGCTCTGGAGTATCCTCTTGCTATTTCTGCCACTGCTTCATCTTGCAAAATGATATGTGAGAAGCCAGAGGATGTATGTGCTAAAATGGAATTATTGTGTTTATTGGATTACAAATTACATGGGGTAATTTGTTTTATTCAGCTAGGTAGAAGGCCACAGAAACTATTCTGGAAATTAAAGGTCTGTCAGTGTGCTGCAGAATTCTCTTGTGTATTAAGAGATTAATTAAATGCATTTTTTTAAAAAAATATCACTGTTTTGTAAAATACTGCTGAAAATGCCATGGATAAGAGATCCCAAAGAACAAAATATAAAATCAGTATAGATAAATAACTAGACAAAATGTAATTGTACACAATGTCATTTGTCTTTTAGAATACAGCAGGAAGCATAAAAGAAATATTGACAAAAATGTATGTACTGCAGTAACCAAGAATTAACATGGGAAATTTTCACTTTGCTCTTGTTTTAATGTTCACTTTACTATTTAAAGATTAGAAATAAAATCAAAAGTCATTTTTTTAAATAAAAGAATATTATGCTTCACTGCAGTGTTGAAGTCTTAGTTTGATTTTCAAGTTTTATGTTACCTAGGGATGGCAACAGATGACTCTATGACCTGCAAAGCATCATAGAACTATGATATTGGAAGGGACCCCAAGGATCAACCCCCTTATGATGCAGGAATCTCAATGAAAGCATCCAGGGCAGATGGCCACCCAACCTCTGCTTAAAAACCTTCAAGGAAGGAGAGTCCACCACCTTCTCAGGGAGCCCATTCCATAGTCCAGCTCTTACCATCAGAAAGTTCTTCCTGGTGTTTAGTCAGAATCTCCTTTCTGGTAACTTGAAGCCATTGGTTTGGGTACTACCCTCCGGAGCAGGAGAAAACAAGCATGCCCCATCTTCCATGTGACAGCCCTTGAGATGTTTGATGATGGCTATCATATCTCCTCTCAGTCTCCTCTCTTCCAGGCTAAACATATCCAACTTGTCAATATCCTTCTTAAATTGTGGTACCCTGAACTGGACACAATACTCCAGGTGTGTTCTGACCTAGGCAGAATACAGTGGTGCCATCACATCCTTTGATTGGGACATTATATTTCTGTGGCAGTATTCTGCATAGAATATCACTAGCCTTTTTCTGTTGTTGCTGCATCACACTGTTAACTCATGTTAAGCTTGTGGTCTACTAAGACCCCTAGATCCTTTTCACATGTACATGCAAACCAGGTGTTCCCCATCTTATATTTGTGCAGCTGGTGATTCCTGTCCAAATGCAGAACCTTACATTTGTCTCTTGTGAAATTCATTTTGTTAGTTTTGCCCCAGTTCTCCAATCTGTTAAGGTCATCTTGAATCCAGATTCTGTCTTTTGTTTAGGAGAAAAAGTGTGCTTCTGGCAAAACTTGCTGCAGAAACTCTCTTGAATTCTATCCCTAGAATTTTACACAACATGCTTCCTCTGCTAGCTCATATTTTTTTTTTAAAAAAAAAAATTGCTTAGGAAGTGGCTTGTGCTTTTTAATAAAGAATAGAAAGAAATGAAATAGTTAACACGTTGCTATCAGTACAAATAGTTTTCCGGGATGCAAGTGTGACAGATGCGAGTTATTTTTTACATGAGAATAAATCATTCTGCCCTTTAGCTGTCAGGCTGTCAGCTTCACCTCTGTAATTTGGAGAGAGCACTTCCTACTCTTTCATAAAATGGCAGATTTCAGGTCTCCAGCCTTCTTTGTAAGTAATTGCTGGTTTCATAAGAGCCGACATTCTCTTTTCATAATAGCTAATATTCTAAGGCATAGATTCTTTTATTTAGAAAGAAACCTCAACACTGGCTTCCTTCAAAGTCTAAGTAATTAACCCTATACAGCGAAAGGAGGAGTGGAGAGAGAAATAAGATCGCCCCTGCACGTCTTATTTGTGCCATTAATTGCCAAAAAAAAAGCTAAGCCGGATGTTTTCCTTTCCTACAGAATGGGATCCCATTCAATAACCTAATCATAAATTTGAAACTCTGCCGATTTGGGTGATGACATACCAGGGACCCACATGGCTAATATTTTATCTTCCACAATCACAATTTTGTCCCAATTAAGTCAACAGTGTACAACTCTTTGTGATGCAACATCAAGAACAGAAACAGCTGGGGGGAACCAGAACCCTCCAGGTATTGTTGCATGAGAAATAATTCTCATCATTACTAACTATTGGTCATTTTGGCTGGGGCCTATGGAAGCTGGAGTTCCAATGGCATCTGGGCGCTACAGGGGCTACACCCGCATTTTGGAACACGGAATGTGGAACCTGGGTATCTGGGAATGTGGATATCTGTGAAATAATCAGAAGTGAATATTTTAGCTTGTATGTGGATTTGCATTTCGTGTAGGTGGGAGATGTCAGAGAGCACCACGCTCTGGTGTTTTGACATGCCTGAAGAACAGATGCCTGGTTTGGCATTGATTATAGAAGTGTTATTGTTTTTTACTGAGGGAAATGTGTTATTAATTCAGATGGGCAAGCAAGCCACACTTCATATAATGCCTTGCCCAACTACATTGCACCCATCAGGATTCTACTCCCCATCTTTTCTCCTCTTCCACTACCCAGAGACAGTCTATACCTTTGTTATTTTAACAGAAGAAGGAAGTGTGTGTTGAATGCACAGGGTGGGTCTTATCATGAACCAAATGTACATGCACCGAATCAGGAGGAACAGTGGATCACACTCCCACCATCCCCCAGGACTGGCCCACCTGCCAGGAGCAGATGGCTGGTCGGCTGAGTAGCTGCCAATTGGCTAACCAGACCACCTGGTCCTCTCTCCTACCCAACAGCCAATAAGGTGAGAGCAGCTGTTCTATGCCTTGCTGTAAAGAAGGGGTCCTTCCTCAGTCTGAGGCATTGTGGGCAAGACAGAGATGTGCACTTTGCCACCATGGCAGCAAACAATGTTTAAACAGGACCTTGGCCATATGCTGCCCTGTGCAAGGCCAACATTTGGTGCCCTCCACCCCAGCCCTTGCGGTGCCAGCTTAAGCCAGGCTTTGGGAAAGAGGTGCAAGGCTCTGGCTGCGTTCTAGAGCCCTCCCACCTCCATCCCAATGCCTGGTAAGCACTGGGGAAAGGCAGAAGGGCTCTAGGACCCTCTCAGAGCCCTCCTTCCCAAAGCCGAACAAGTGCTTAATGGCTTTGAGAAGGTGCCCTCCTCAGCTGCATCCCCAGTGTAGTCACACCACTCACACTGCCCTAAATCCACCTCTGGTTTAAAGTAAAGGTAAAGGTAAAGGGACTCCTGGCCATTGGGTCCAGTCGCAGATGACTCTGGGGTTGCGGCGCTCATCTCGCTTTATTGGCCGAGGGAGCCACGTACAGCTTCTGGGTCATGTGGCCAGCATGACTAAGCCGCTTCTGGCAAACTAGAGCAGCGCACGGAAACGCCGTTTACCTTCCCGCCAGAGTGGTACCTATTTAACTACTTGCACTTTGAGGTGCTTTTGAACTGCTAGGTTGGCAGGAGCAGGGACCGAACAATGGGAGCTCACCCCGTCGCGGGGATTCGAATCGCCGACCTTCTGATCAGCAAGTCCTAGGCTCTGTGGTTTAACCCACAGCCACCCACGCCCCTATTTGCAGTATAGAGAGAGAGAAAAAGAGTTCAGTCAACCATCTCAGGACTCCATCCTTTTCTGATTGGCAAGCACTAGGCTCTGTGGTTTAGACCATGGCACCAACCACTCACACTGCCCTAAATCCACCTCTGGTTTAAAGTAACTTCAGTTAATTGAAGTGGTTACTGTAGAAAAACACAGCAGTGACGCAGGCTTTCTCTGGGGCAACCTTGACCTCAGAGTGGTGCACTGAGATTGCCACCAGAGGTAGAGGAGGGGACAGAATAGTCCACCTGCTTGTTTCATGGGGCACCATGTCTTACGCCGGGCCTTGAGAAGACACACAGCAAATGCAGACTTTTATGACCTGAGGGCATCTCTGAAAGAGCTGAGGCAGACAAAGCTAGAGTCAGTGGAGGCCCATAAAAATATAACTCGAAAAGTATACATTAAATTGGCAAGCATGCTGAAGCAATCAGAAAGAGAGTAATCTAAAGCTTGCACACTTTTGGCACACCTAAGGCATACATTAGTGACCTAACCAGCTGTACTGGAAGTCTCACCATGTTGCTAAGCTACTGCTGCATGAGGCTGAATACTTCATCATCAGTGTTCTGACGGAATTGATATTTTCCTGTCAGGTCTGTTTTCTGGAGACAGCACATCACTGTATATGTTCAGAGTTTCTGCAGTGTTGGCAAAAGGCCACAGGCACATTGGGAAATTGGTGTCTCTGGTCTTGCTGCTGTTCTTGTTTGGGCCAGCAGTAGCCACTATTGTAGGCCTGGGATCCTGACAGACCAACAAAATCAAACTCAAAGACTAAGATTTGAAAAATGCCCAAAAGGTATAGTTTATTGGCCACAATTTCCAGAATAATACTAGTACTACTTGCGGATAGTAATCTTAGTCATGAGCTATATGACTGGCCAGCTCACCAAATTATTTAGACAGAGAAGGCCAATGGACCAATTATTTGTGGCAAAGATGTATATAATAATTTTCTTCTGACCACTGAAGAAGACCAATTGGGTTGAAACATGTCTGGACTCTGACAAATTTTGTTGTCATATATTGGTCATATAAGGATTTTGATTAGGATTTAGCATGAATAGACAAGTTAATTTGTTGTTATATCATCTATAATTTTATCTTTGTTGAATACTGGTCTCTGTCAAATTTTATTGTTATAAATTGGCCATTTAAGGATTAGGTTTTGTAGATCTGGGAGACTGGGTAGAATCAAATTGTGCAAAACATTTATTACAGAAGTCTCTCAGACTGGTTTGCCCATGTAAGCAGCCATGTGGGTGAAATAAAAACACGTGGAAACAGCTCCTGTTTGTGTAAAGTCTCTCATGTGGTGAGTTCTCCTCCCTTGCCAATGCAAATCTGCATTTTTATTTTTATTTTACAAGTTGCGCTCACACAAAAATTGCCGGAACCAGATGGGGTGTCATTCACACAAACAGCTTATCGCCTGGAGAAGCTTCCACACAGTTGTGTTTTTCGTGGCCGCCCACACAGCTTATTTGTGAATCAGGCCTCAAAGCACTTTGAGAAAGCTTGGTACCCACAAATGTCTAACGGCGCAATTATATGCATGTGTACTTGGAAGTAAGTCCCATGGTAAGGCTTGTTTTCTAAGTAATTGTGTTTTGAATGGCAGCCTAAGTGTGGTTTGAAGACGCCAACTCCACCTTTGCGACAGAGGATGACCCAAATGTTTCTGAATGCAGTATAGGCATGTTCAAACCATTTCCACCAAACTTAAACATCGTGTCTGCTTACACCCTAATTTACATGTGGAGAAATGGAACCATCCCCCAGGCTAAATGGCCCGGGTCAAGGAGTACGTCTCTCGAGAATGTCAAAAAAGAAAATCCCTGCTCTAGAAATGACAGGTACCTTTCTCTGTCTACTGGCTCTGCTGCCTGAAGTCATTACTGAATGTCAGCAGTGAAGTCAGCAACCCATCACCATTAAAAACCAATGAGGACCCCCCCACACACACACACAAACACACTAATGTCAACAGGCTGTGGTTAACAAATCTTGCTTCTATTCCAGGGGATAAACAGCGCTTTATAGACATTTGCCAGCAAAACAAAACAAAGTACTTTTACACAACACCGCAAAGTTGGAACGGATTCCCCCTCATTTGGAAAGAGCCCCATGTTCTCAGAACAAAAGTGCAAGCCTTGACGAGGCAAAGTTACAGTTAACTTCGTTTTAAAAAAATAATTTAAAATTGCCCCATATATTTGCTTTGATAAAAACACCCTGAAGTTAACATCTGTTCGGTACTTAAAGGCTACTGAAACAGGAACAGAAGTATTTCAGCCCGTGCCCAACAAATACAGATCATTCCCTTCCTCTCCCAGTGGGTGAACAGAATGCTGTTGCGGAGGATAAAGGGTATACGAGAACATTTGCTGTTACGCAGGGTATCCCATCTGTCCATTCTTTGCCTTTAATTACATAGGATGCCTTTCCATTTCCTCAGGAAATTCACCCCCTCTCCCCTTCAAGAAAAAAAACAACCCACTTCACATATAATCTGCTGGCACTCATTTTTTATTTACTAGGCAGCGGGGTGTCCTACTGTGATTATGTACGTGAGCGGTGTACTATGAAAGGGCCCTTTACCTGCTATCCTATTGAAGAATATCCTTTATCAGATGTATCGTCACACAGAGGGCTGCTTTGATTCCAGCCTCCTCATGCCACAGGTTTAGAAGGCAAATGAGCTCTCCCATACCTGCACCATCTGGCTGAGCCCTGCGGAACATTTCAAGAACACTGTCCTCCCCTTAATAAGAAAAATCTAACTGTTATTTGCAGCCCAACAGAGAGGAAGTAATGGGTTCGAGACAAACACTGGAGCAAGGGGCGCCACAACTGCGCCCTGCAGAATAGCACCGTTTGTACCATAAGCAATTAAGCGCCTCCATGCAGAAGACTCTGGCACAATCAACAGGACCTCTTTGTCAGGTGCTTCAAAATTAGTGCATTAATATTTAGCTTTTTATGTTCTTCTCTAAAGATTACTGTAAGAACTAGCCCTCTTCAAGCAGTGTTCTTTAAGCACATGAGGGAGGGTAGGAGGATGCTCGGATCTGCTTGGGACAAGCTGGGGGCAATCTTCTGAAATGGGGAGGCTCCTTGATTTGTGGTTGCTCCCCAAATGTTTTAGAAACTTTATTTTCCAGGGTTCAAAAGCAAGCAGGGGGCTTCCGCAAGTACAGGACTCTCGCTACTTCAACGGATCCACCCTACATCTTGTAGAGGGCAATTAGAATGAGGACCGGGAGGGAGGGTATCCATTAAAGTATAATTCTTTAATTCACACTGAAATGTGGAATGCCTGTGTGTATCGCTGAAAGGGTTTAACCGGAAAATGCCATTGAAGCTAAAGAAGAGCAAGAAGAGCTCTGTAAGCACTTAGATGGGTTGATAATTAACTGTTTTTGTTCTCTGCTCTAACATGTGAGTGTTTAACCTTAGATCACATGGGAGGTTATTCAGTTGTAAAACAGCATCTTGGGGAGACGGTCTTTGGTCTTTTGTTCCCAGCTCTATGCAAGAAGGATGTGTTAATGACTCACAACCTTGGGGCTGGAAAACAGGCTAATGGTTTTTTGCTCAGTTTTCAAGAAAGTTATGCCAGTAAAGTTTTGAATAAAAATTATGGGTATGGACATTTTTTTACTCCAAAAGGAGTCAGTTTTTATGCATCCAGTTGCTTCAGGTGACACAATATTAATATCTGCGATAGGGTGGAGCTAGCATACTCATTTTCATGCCTTCCCACATACGTGTTTACTGAATTTGTTCATCCTGTAGTATGGGGGTAACGTCTAATCACAAAGTTACCCCTGATAAGAAGGTAAGTTAGGCTGAGAGACAGTGATTGGATGCAGGCTCACCAATTACTCTACTCAGTGACTTTTGAATAAGATTTTATACAGGATTTATCATGTGCTGCATTTCACCACAACATGTAGGCAATTTCTCACAGCATTGCCTTCCTGGAATGCTGTATAGACATCTTCAGCTTTTATACATTTCAAGTTTGCATAGTGCAAACCAACATACAGTGGTACCTCTGGATGCGAACAGAATCCGTTCCGGAGCCCTGTTCGCATCCTGAAGCGAACATAAGCGACTGCGCGTCTGTGGGTTGCGTTTCACCCCTTCCGCGCATGCACGTGATGTCATTCTGAGCATCTGCATGAGCGCAGAGTGCAACCAGGGAAAAATTAAGCTGAAGCGTATT
Source organism: Podarcis cretensis (assembly GCF_951804945.1). Classification (NCBI taxonomy): domain Eukaryota; kingdom Metazoa; phylum Chordata; class Lepidosauria; order Squamata; family Lacertidae; genus Podarcis; species Podarcis cretensis. The sequence goes on from NC_137172.1 coordinate 100,127,647, forward strand.
CATCCTGAGGTATGACTGTATTTGAACGGATAATGTTTTCCTTGTAGATTTGAAAATCATATACATTGCAGCAACAAAAAACAAACAAACAAAAAAGTAGGATGAGATCCAATGTAGCATGAGCAGGCATCCACTCACACAAAGGGGCATCATCATCATCTCCTCCCCATTGCTGACTTGGGAGACACTGGAGCAGAACTAGATTCATGTGAGGGACAGGAGAAGGGTGCATAGGAGAAGCTTGACGTCCCACTGCACATGCAATAGCAAATTCTTTTTCCTGGTTGTGTATCCTTAAATGTAAACATAGAAGATGGAGGTACTTCTGGAAGACTTCGAGAGGAAAGCAAGGTTTGCAGGCATACAGAAAATATTTAGGAAAAAGCACTAAGTAGGGCAATAATAATAAACCTACTAACAGTAAGTGAATAGCTTGATGTTGATCTTGCTGCACAGCAATTGCCAAGAAATCACTCTGTTGTGCTGATGGGAGAGGGAGGAGGGCCCAGATATAAAATCATTGGATGGAGAGGCATAAAGTAGACTAAGATATACTACAACAAACTGCTAAAACCTTGGAAACCAAAGTCTCTTAAATTCAGCATGGAAGATGAAGGGGGAGCCAAGGATGCTCTCTTTCTAACACAGATATAAAGGAGCAATCCAATGTGTTCCTCTCACACTAATCAAGACTATTGTGTCGTTTTGTCATTTTAAATTCACAGATTTGTACACATCTTGTGAGTATCTGACATACTAATTGCCCTCTAAAACGGAGTGGATTAATTTTTATGTGCCTTAGCAGCAGGCTACAATAACTGCTCTGTATTTTCTTTTTCTTTTTTAAATATTTAATTCCCCTGCCACATAAACTAAGGCTGTTTCGTCTTGATTCTTATGAAATAAGCCATAAATAGATGTGGTGCTGAATAATTAACAACCACTTCATTTTTGATCCATCCGACGTGTGGTGCTTTTATTAAGTTCAGGTAAGTGAGGGATCTCAAACCTAACATTGCCCTTTACTTATACCCCCCAATATAAAAAGGCAGTGGTCAAACAACCGCTTAAAAGCCTAATGTCTAACTTTGAAAGCATTTTGTGCTGCTTTTTCTTGATCTGTAGAGGTTGTTCTTCGCAAATATTTTGACCCACACATAGCTACACTTCTAGCAAATGTAGGGTCAGTGTGCTGCTCCTCATACAGAGTCAGATCAGTGCTCCATTTAGTTTGGTGGTAATAATAATAATCGTCATCATCATCATAATTTATTTGTACCCCGCCCATCTGGCTGGGTTTCCCCAGCCACTCGGGGCGACTTCTAACAAAGATTAAAAAATACATTAAAATGTCACACATTAAAAACTTCCCTGGACAGGGCTGCCTTCAGATGTCTTCTAAATGTCAGCTAGTTGTTTATCTCTTTGACATCTGATGGGAGGGCATTCCACAGGGCGGGCGCCACTACCAAGAAGGCCCTCTGCCTGGTTCCCTGGAGCTTTGCTTCTCGCAATGAGGGAACCACCAGAAGGCCTTTGGCACTGGACCTCAGCATCCAGGCAGAACAATGGGGGTGGAGACACTCCTTCAGGTATACTGGGCCGAGGCTGTATTATTGACTACACTGTCTGCCAATGGCATTCCAGAGCTTCAAACAGGGGTCTTTCCCATTCCCCTTTGGTTAGGCTTGGGGCTAAACCTAAGACCTCTTGGTTACAAAGCAAGAACCCTACCAGGGAGATGTGACCTTTTCCATCTGTGGTGTCTTGCCATGTGTCGGGGACAGGGCAGGGAAAGAATGGTGGAGACCACCTCCCCATCCTGACCCTTCCAGGGAGGAGGAAGGGAGAGGAAGACAGTATAGATTTACAAGAGGGGTTTGAGGGAGGTTGCAGCTCAGAGGCAGATGAAGGGGAAAGTTGGGAAATCATGGGAGAGCCAGAGCAACACCCGGCTGACACATTGTCATTAGAAACCATTCCTGACCCTCCATCTCCCAGAACCTGGTGAGCCTTAAAAGTAGGAGAGCAAAGAGCTTGAAGACAGACAGCACTCAGCGGCACCCATAGAGGAAATGATGAGGATGACGAATGAGGAAGTGGGAGAGACGGGGGGTGGAGATTCACTCGGGACAATGCCATTATCCAAGAGGCTGGGTTCTATAGCCTCTCTGTGTAAAGTTTGAAATAAAAAAGGACTATAAGAAACTTTTTCTTATCTTTATACTTTCCTGGTCAACTAGCTGGGAGCTGCTGACAGCATCCTAACACCATGAGACCGCTCTGTCTAGCTCTCAGAACTCCCCCCAGCCACATCCTTTGCTGGTTTTAAATCGACCTTGAACACCGATAAAACCACTTGCTTGTCTGGATTGAGGATTGTGTGTGTGTAGCAACTTGTAGTGGAAAAGTGAAAGACACTGGTAGGAGTTAGGTGGCATGTCCCTTTTCCTTTAACATCCCCAGTTTGAGGTCTGCTGGATTCTTGTGTTTCACACACCTGTCGGGAGTTTCTTTGGGTTCTTCTGTGTTGCAAGTGCTGGCTGGATGCCAGCTGCAGGTAGTGGGAGACTCTCAGCTGCTCTGTATTAATTCCATCTCAGGGTCCTGGGCTAATCATGAGTAATGCCAAGTGCATTTGATTACATCAAGGCAGGCTATAAAAGCCATAGGTGGAAGGGGCCCGGAGAGCTTCTACCCAGATCAAAGGACCTGATGCTGGGAGACTGATGGTCGGGGATCTGGGCAGCTGATGGGGAGATCGGGTAGCCCCTGGCTGGTATGTTTTATTTTATGCTTTGCATGCCTGCTGTTTTGGTTCCCCTTCCACCTCCTCATTCCTTTTGTCCTGATATCCTTAGAAAGAACTGCTGTATTTGGCAGCACACAACTAACCTACCATACATTCATTGCTGTGCCCACTTCTACCTCTGGTCCTGCTCACCACCTGCATGTGGCCCTTGGAAGCTTGCCTGGATTGGAATGTGGCCCTCAGCTAGAAAGAGGTTTCCCATCCCTGGTGTACACAATGGATTTTTACTTCATCCATTTCTGGCAGCCTTAACAAAACTACACTTCCCAGGATTTGGGGGGAGGATGCCATATACTTTAAAACCATGCTGGGCCCCAGACTACTCCTACCACAGCAATCCAACGGAGAAGCAGTACTGAGATGGATTCTCATGAGAAACAGGTCCAGCCACTCTCCGTCTTTGCTCTTTATCCTGAGACGATTCCTCCCTAAATAAAATGCACGTTCAGCAAGGGGCACACACTAAGAGAACTACCTGGATTGAATTTTTGGCATAAATATTTATTGCAGTTTAATCTTTTCCCTCTGAGGATATCACTCACAAAACCAGAGATGAAGAAAAGCCAAAGTGACAGGAGACAGATGAATGCTAACATATTTGAACTTTCAAATAGGAGTAGGCAGTTTTGATATTAACACAGTCCCTGCCTTTGTCATGTTTGGTATATTGAACAGTTATTTTAACTGACTCGACGTGTTACAGTATCATCAGCCACCATCCTTCAGAAAACGTGTAGGGGTGAAATGAAAGAGGGTGTTTTGTTTAAGGTTTTTCTTTTTTTAAAAAAAGTTTTCAGCACAAGCTGATCTTCAGAAGAACGAATTCGTTTTGATTCACATGTTTGGCTAATATTGATCTAGAAATGAAGCAACCACCCCCTGAGTTTTCAGCTCTATTTTAGCTGTGCCAAGAGGGATGGGGCAAGAGGAATGGAAGCCAAGAATTTTTCCTTTCCTCTCTCAGTCGCAGAAGATAAAGTCAGACAGCAGTTGCCGAAGAAGATTTGATATCCCGCTTTATCACTACCCGAAGAAGGAGTCTCAAAGCAGCTAACAATCTCCTTTCCCTTCCTCCCCCACAACAAACACTCTGTGAGGTGAGTGGGGCTGAGAGACTTCAAAAAAGTGTGACTAGCCCAAGGTCACCCAGGAGCTGCATGTGGAGGGGTAGGGAAGCGAACCCGGTTCACCAGATTACGAGTCCACTGCTCTTAACCACTATACCACACTGGCTCCCAGCCCAAGGTCACCCAGCAGCTGCATGTGGAGGAGCAGGGCAGCGAACCCGGAAGAGCAATGGATGACTCAAATAGTTCCATTTTAAACTGGTGTGATCTAATAAAAAGCCACAATGAAATGGACAAAGGGCTGCCTCTCCCTACACCCAACCCAACATGATGGTATTGGGTCTCCTAAAACCAGCTTCCTTCCTTCCTTAAATAATCAAAGCAGCACTGCATCACCCGAGAATTGGCTATGGGGAGACAGGAGTGTCCTCTACAAGCTCTGAGATTTCAAACTCAAGTGCTGATGCTGGTAGACCCTTTGCCTAATTATTTATAGATAGCTAAGATAGTTCTCCACATCTCCAGTTTGCAATTAAAAAAAAAATTCCTCCTGAAATTACATCAGCATTTTAATGTCTCCTAATGTAATGCAATTTTGCCAAAATCAAACATTTCTGCAAAGCAAATCCCCTTTTCTGCAAAGCAAATTTAGAAAACAGCAAATTTTAAGGGAGCATTTTCTGTTCGCATATTTCAGGAGATGTGAAGTTCACTTTTAGATGTGAACTAAACTGATTTTTTCCCACATCTAAACACCCAGATAAGTGGGGTTAGGACCAGAAGGTCCAGAAGGAAGAGCCCATGAGACAAGATGGGGATGGGAGAAGAAGAAAAATGAATGCCAAATAGAGCAGCAAATTATCAGTTCTTGATATTACTGCTAGGTACTTGATTTATCCTGTCCAGTTGCCTCTGGTCTCTCCAGCAGAGTCGTCCTGCAGCCCTGCAACAAATGCAGGATAGCTGAAATGTGTGTTCCAGAGAGTTGAAGAAATCCCATTTGGAGTGTTCCCTTCATGAGTTACCATTAAACCATTGTTTTCCTCACAAAGTTTGCAGCGCATGTGTTCCTTCCTAACAATCAGGGGATCTTGCTTGCTGCTTGAAATAAGTCCAAGCATCTATGATTTCTTGGTTTTCCTCCCAGTGAGCATATAAATTTCACCCTAGAAGCAGATCTTGTGCTCCCCATTTCAACTGCTTTTCTTCCACCCTACGAAATTGCACCTCACGACAAGTTTTCCTTTTGGCATTTCTCCATTTGGAAGGCAGCGGAAAGGAGAATTCCAGCTGAATCTGAGCAAAGGCAGTGAATTGCCATTTGACAGCATCACCTGAAGGCATCAAAGAAAAGCACAGACCACAGGCCTCCACAAGTTAGGGTGGGGAGTCAACTTTATGAACTCATACTGCTGCTAAAGAATAAATCAGGTAAGTGAAATAAACTCTTGGAGGGATCACCCCTCCTCCCTGAATACTACTTACATTTGCTTAATCATTAATATGCAAAGCATATTTTTCTCCTAAATGGCAAAGTGAATGGAATATAATTGTAAAGCAGGAATACATTTGCTACATACTAATTTACTTCAATTACTTTCCTCCAAAGAGCAACAGTTTTTTATTTGCATGAGGGAAATGAAGGAGCTGGTTCTATCAAAAGCGTTCCCCCCAAAAAGGTAGATAATGATTAAGTACTTTTACCTCAAATATAAACAGGAATATTGTATTTTGTAGATTACATTTGCTCTCTATTTATTTCCCATTTTCCTAATTATTAAGAGAATGCTTGATGGCAACATCAATACTACAAATAATGGGGCGACTGCATTCGTTTCAGTGAATGATTGCCACTCTTAACTTTCGCGTGATTATGGAAACCATTATCATTAGCTTTCATAGTTTCTTTCTCAGAGTATATGTGACTCAGCAGGAAAGATTGAGTTACTAATGCTTTCCCATGTAAAAACCCTGTACATTGTGCCAATCAAGAATACTAAAAATGAATTCATAATGGTTGCTAATATTCAGAGCTATAATATTGGGTTGCCATTATTGAGCCTTAAATAAGCTTTCTGGAGGCTTTAAAAACCATCGCCTTTCAGTCATGCAGCTGCTGATGCAGAAGAGCTTCCCACAATACAAACATTCATGAAAGGCTCAGCTTATAAACACGCTGCAACATTTTGAAAAGTGCTCCCATAGTCTATGGTCTCTGTTGAAATTAATGTCGCCCCCTGCTCTCACCCACACACTTCTTAATAATTATCCAGAGCCATCTCAGATGTCTTTAAACTCCAATCTGGGGTTTAAACCTGAACCGGAAAACTCATACTGGAAAAACAAAAAAATTTCCTTCCAGTAGCACCTTAAAGACCAACTAAGTCAGTTCTTGGTATGAGCTTTCGTGTGCATGCACACTTCTTCAGATACACTGAAACAGAAGTTTCCAGACCCTTCTATATAGTGAGAAGGTGGGGAGGGGTATTACTCAGAAGGGTGGTGGGAATGGGTGATTGGCAGATAGCTGTGATGAGCCTGTTGACGACTCTTAACGACTGCAATAGGTCTTACAGGAAAAAGCAAGGGGTGAAAAGGTGAAAAATGGCTTTGTCATGTATAATGAGATAAGAATCCAAGGTCTTTGTTCAGACCAGGTCTCTCCATGGTTTTAAGTTTAGTGATAAGTTGCAATTCAGCAGCTTCTCTTTCCAGTCTATTTCTGAAATTCCTTTGTAGTAAAACAGCTACTTTGAGATCTTGTATAGAATGTCCTGGGAGATTGAAGTGTTCTCCTACTGGTTTCTCTGTCTTGTGATTTCTGATGTCCGATTTATGTCCGTTTATTCTTTGGCGTAAGGTCTGGCCTGTTTGTCCAATATAGAGAGCTGAAGGACACTGTTGGCATTTGATGGCATACACAATGTTAGACGATGAGCAATTAAATAGTCCCGAGATGGTATGTGTGATGTTGTTGGGGCCAGTAATGGTGTTGTCCGGGTGTATGTGGCAGCAAAGTTGGCATCTGGGTTTATTGCAGGCTCTGGTGCCAGTGTCCGTGTTAGGTCTGGTTGTAGTATTATTGTGGGTTGTAGTGCCAACAGTGTCCTTCAGCTCTCTATATTGGACAAACAGGCCAGACACGCCAAAGAATAAACGGACATAAATCAGACATCAGGAATCACAAGACAGAGAAACCAGTAGGAGAACACTTCAATCTCCCAGAACATTCTATACAAGATCTCAAAGTAGCTGTTTTACTTCAAAGGAATTTCAGAAATAGACTGGAAAGAGAAGCTGCTGAATTGCAACTTATCACCAAACTTAAAACCATGGAGAGACCTGGTTTGAACAAAGACCTTGGATTCTTATCTCATTATACATGACAAAGCCATTTTTCACCTTTTCACCCCTTGCTTTTTCCTGTAAGACCTATTGCAGTCGTTAAGAGTCGTCAACAGGCTCATCACAGCTATCTGCCAATCACCCATTCCCACCACCCTTCTGAGTAATACCCCTCCCCACCTTCTCACTATATAGAAGGGTCTGGAAACTTCTGTTTCAGTGTATCTGAAGTGTGCATGCACACGAAAGCTCATACCAAGAACTGACTTAGTTGGTCTTTAAGGTGCTACTGGAAGGAAATTTTTTTGTTTTGACTATGGCAGACCAACACGGCTACATATCTGTAACTCATACTGGAAAGTTAGTACAGTGGTACCTTGGTTGTCGAACTTAATCCATTCCAGGAGTCCGTTCGACTCCTAGAACCATTCCAAAAACAAGGCACAGCTTCTGATTGGCTGCAGGAGCTTCCTTGCACCCAATCGGAAGCCGTGTCAGATGTCCAGCTTCCAAAAAACGTTCAAAAACCATAGCATTTATTTCGGGGTTTGCAGCGTTCGGGAGCCAATTTGTTCGGGAGCCCAGCCATTCGACACCTAAGGTACCACTGTACTTGGTTTTCCACACCTGTTAATAACAAGATTCATCACCGCCAGAATCTAAATTTTCTCAGCAGCTTTGAACCTGCCTTGGAGGCAGGACTTTAAACCTCACATTTAAACCAAAGTGTGTTTTTTTTAAAAAAGGGACTCTAAATGAAACCTAATACAGTGATTGACCTTAGTAAGCAAAGCAACATACAGTTGGTAAACTGAGTATTCCTGCACTCCTCCCGTGGGATGATGAATGCTAGATTTCAGACACAAAGCTGGCATTTTTTTGCAAGTCAATGAGACATGTTACGTGCAGTAGAATTGAGGCAGCACAATTGGAATATTAATGCTTTATGCTAAACGTATCTACCCTGCTTCCTGATCCATGGCTAACAGAAAGGGAGCTGCACAGATTGACAGGGCTTGAACTGAACATCGTTGTTTATTGTGGGATGCTTGCAGCCCTATGAAGTTTTACTAGTGCCCTGTCGGTGTAGCTGCTATTAATTGTGTGTGTGGCAATCACACAGCAACACTAGTTAGAATCAGAGCTGGACAGTGGTGATGGTGAAGGTGTGCCAAAGGTCTGACCATTTAAAAAAAAATCTCAAAAATAATTAAATAGGATGGTTGTGCAAGGATTTGAAAAATAGGGGGGAAATTACATATACAGACCATCAAAATATTGACTGGCAGTGGCTTTCCAGGTTTCCCAGGCTCGCCCAGAAGGGAATGCATCATTCCAGCTGAGAAGGCTCTCCAACCCTGCTGCAGACCCACACTTCTGTTTGTCTCATGCCTAGAAGGCATGGGTCTGAGCAGTTTTCCACCTGTCCTGTGTTTTCTAGCATGGGTCTGAGCTGCTTTCCATTTCCCTGCTGATTTCCCCAAGACTGCTGAATCAGAGCAAACACTGAACCCAATTCTCTTGTGTTATTTTCTTAACCAAAATTAGCAGCCAGGAAGCTGCTGTAGACCCCCACTCTGGGGTGGGAATGTGCAGGTACCTGTCTGTTGCTGCTATTTTCCCGCTAATGGAATAACAACATGCAATCCAGATTGATGGGACTTGGGTGGCGCTGTGGGTTAAACCACAGAGCCTAGAACTTGCCGATCAGAAGGTCGGCGGTTCGAATCCCCATGACGGGGTGAGCTCCCGTTGCTCGGTCCCCGCTCCTGCCAACCTAGCAGTTCGAAAGCACGTCAAAGTGCAAGTAAATAAATAGGTACCGCTCCGGCGGGAAGGTAAACGGCATTTTCGTGCACTGCTCTGGTTCGCCAGAAGCGGCTTAGTCATGCTGGCCACATGACCCGGAAGCTGTACACCAGCTCCCTCGGCCAATAAAGCGAGATGAGCGCCACAACCCCAGAGTCGGCCACAACTGGACCTAATGGTCAGGGGTCCCTTTACCTTTACTTTTAATCCAGATCAAGGGAACCGTCTGGAAGAAAGGGTTAAATGTCCACCCCACCCCCCTTGTGCCTGTTTTGATCACAGGGCCCTGTGGCTACTTTGAAGTAAAACACCTCCAAAATACTAGGTCACCAGTAACAGATTCCACACATCTGTTTTGGTGTTGAGTCGTGACTGGTTTGGTTGTTTGTAGGTGCTGTGAGCAAAGGACTACGATCCATCTCTGTGCAACTATATAGATAAAATCTAGAGTTTACCTGTCCTATAGCTCCCTCTGCTGCCATTTTATGAGAAAGCTGCTATAGAATAAGCAATGAAATGACAAGCACAGGTAATGCTTCTTGTATAGAACAGACCTCTCTTCTGTTACCTTTCTTTTGACGTTTGACCCAAACAAACGAATGATTATCTACTACATAATTTGAAAGGAGGCTTCACTGCAGCTTGGAAGTTTAAGTATTTTTATCCCCATTCCAAGAAAGACCATAAGGATGCTTTTTGCATAGCTGAAAGGTGTTGCATGGGCCTGAACAAAAGTCTGCTAAAATCCACAGGAGAGTTTCCATTAACTTGAATTGGATTCTGAAATTAAAATTTCTGTCCTGTGCTCAGACCTAGTATGTGGAACAATGAGTGATATGCATAAACTGAAAGAAACCCCCTGGCAAATGTTACTGCTTCTTTTACAGGATATAGTCCATGGGTAGGCAACCAAAGGCCCGGGGGCTGGATCTGGCCCAATCGCCTTCTAAATCTGGCCTGCAGACAGTCCGGGAATCAGCATGTTTTTACATGAGTAGAGTGTGTCCTTTTATTTAAAATGCATCTCTGGGTTATTTGTTGGGCATAGGAATTCGTTCATATATTTTTTTCAAAATATAGTCCGCCCCCCCCCCCCAAGGTCTGAGGGACAGTAGTCCGGCCCCCTGCTGAAAACGTTTGCTGACCCCTGAATAGTCCTACAAGCATTAAAGGTAAAGGTACCCCTGCCCGTATGGGCCAGTCTTGACAGACTCTGGGGTTGTGCGCCCATCTCACTTAAGAGGCCAGGGGCCAGCGCTGTCCGGAGACACTTCCGGGTCACGTGGCCAGCGTGACATCGCTGCTCTGGCGAACCAGAGCCGCACACGGAAACACCGTTTACCTTCCCGCTGGTAAGCGGTCCCTATTTATCTACTTGCACCCGGAGGTGCTTTCGAACTGCTAGGTTGGCAGGCGCTGGGACCGAGCAGCGGGAGCGCACCCCGCCGCAGGGATTCGAACCGCCGACCTTTCGATCGGCAAGCCCTAGGCGCTGAGGCTTTAACCCACAGCGCCACCTGCGTCCCGTATCCTACAAGCATTAGAATGCTCTTATTAAAGGGTTAATACAAAATGGGTGTTACTAGGAGATCAGGAATTCTTCATGTGGGCTTGACCTTATGGTAAAGGTCAGGAAAGAATTCAAATGAACAACTCAGATTTTTCAAAAGACCCTCCTCATAATCCAAATAGGCAGTATGACTCCCAAAATAAATCATGGGATAGAATCATAGAAGGATAAAGTTGTAAGGGATCCCAGCGTCATCCAGTCCTGCAAGGCAGGAACCCTGATCAGAGCTGTCCGTGGGTGAACTTGAACCACCAAGCTTCTGATTAATAGCCAGGTGTCTCATTGCGCCACCTTCAGTCAGGACCCGGGGATGCCACATTGCAACCTGCTTAATAGGTATAGCGGTACCTCAGGTTACAGACGCTTTAGGTTACAGACACTTCAGGTTACAGACTCCGCTAACCCAGAAATAGAACCTCAGGTTAAGAACTTTACCTCAGGATGAGAACAGAAATCACGTGGCGGCAGCGGGAGGCTCCATTAGCTAAAGTGGTGCTTCAGGTTAAGAACGGACCTCCAGAACAAATTAAGTTCTTAACCCGAGGTACCACTGTATGTCTCAGTCTGTTGTATTAGCAGTATAGTGTTGAATTGCTCCCCACCTCAAAAAACACTCCCAAATCTTTGTTTAGGTTCCTTTCCTTGTTGCTGAAATCCTTATGCAAGAAAGAAGATGCAATTTGTTCACCTGTAAGCCTCTTATAACAGCTTTGTGCTCTGTAAATCTTTACCTAATGCTCCATTTCTGTTTCTGTCACAAAATAATAAGTAAGCACTCAGCTGGAAAGGATTTTCATAAAAAAAAAACCTTCCTTTGAAAAGGAAACTTTAATATTTTGCCTTGCGTTCTACATTCAGCTTATTCATAAAATAATTATCCAGAAATTGGAGTCCAGATTGCAAAGCACATTTGGGGAGGCTGGGTGGACTGAAAGTCAGGGCTGTCATCCAAACCACCCATTGGAAGGAAGCAGCCACATTAGTCAGTGGGCTTCATTTCTGAGTAGGGTTGGAGGCAGAACTTAATGAGAAACTTCCTAATCCACACTTCAGGCCAATATGCAAAGCTATTCTACAAAAAATTGCATTTTGCTGGATTTTGCAATGCATTCCTCCAACTGAGCATGCACAAAAGTGCATGTTAGTAGAGGAAATAACATACAAATCTGCATTATATTAGGGACAATGCCTTGCCAAAAAAAGGAAGTGTATATTAGCCGAAACTGTGTGCTAAAATGTATTAGGAGAAATTTTCACTAAAATGGTGGATCAGAGGATTTTTGGTGTGGTTTTTTTTAAAATGCAAATTGCTGTGGAATTGTGTAGAACTGGATTTAAGATTGGGAAAATGAGAAGAAACTGAGACATCAAAAATTAGCAGATTTTTCAGCCCCTATTGGTCAGTAGGCATACATAGGCCTGTACTGTAAAATACCCATTTTGTTCCCTAATACTTATCATGCCCTACTTTTTCACTGCTTATTACTTCCTCTCTTAATAGAGGTCTCTTCAAGAGTGGTAAGTTATTCCCTGATGTTTGGGGTCATTAGCTCTGAATTTGATATTTACAAAATGGAACAAGGATCAAGGGGAAAGATAAATAGTAAGGGGAATAGTTTTCTTGTAAACAGTTTGCTATCTAGTATTCTTTCCCTTATTCAGAAATAAAGGGAAATTAATTCTGCTAAGGAGAAAGAGACCACTTATTTTGTTCAGGACTCATAGTTGTATGATTCATTTGCATTATAAAGGATGTAATGAAATAATTGCTTTCCCTCTTTCCCTGCAAAGCATGCTTGGTAGCACTTATGATTCATAAGCTGGCAACATAGGAAACCTTTATTAAATTCATTATTGTGCAGTTTTGCTAATCTACACCTCTTTTTATTCTCCCCCCGGTCCGCTTCAGTCGTTTAGTTCTGGAAATTCCCCAAACTGTTAAGGCTCAACAGGTATTTCAATCTGACTTGCTAATGCTGTAATGATCGGGGTGACACACCTGCAATTTGCAGAGCCTCTTGAGCAGCACAGAGCAACACTTGTGTGCAGTCTCAGCATTTTTGCTTCTCCACGGAGCGTCTCTTGCTTCTCTGCTGAAATGCAGAGCAGGTTTCCAGGGATAAGCTTGCAGTGCATAGGATTTTGCTTTTCAGATTTAGATGCTCCTGGGACTACAATGTGAAGGACCCACCTGGTCTCACAGTGATAACAATGTTATTAATCAAGCACACATTGCTGCACATGGACCAGATTTCTGCCTGCTCCTTCGATCCATTAAACCGCAATCCAGGGCAGCAAGTAACCACCATTAGCCATTGAGAGATCAAGACGAAATGGACTGGTTCCTTTTAAGATGCCGAATAAATTTACATCTCATATAGGGTAATTGGAACCCAGAAGGATCCTCTGCATAAAGAATTAGATTCCCAAGTCTATAAAATCAATTGGTTCGTCTCCACTCTCAGACAGAAGTAGGCGGCTGTTGAGTTTCAAACAGTGGAATATTTCTTAACCTTCCTAAGCCCAAAGGCCTCGTTTCCTTCGGGACAAACGTCTGGGAGCCTCATGTGCTCAGGGCCAGAGTAGGAAAAGCAACTAATCTGAATTTTCCTAACTTATCCACACACTTCTCTCTCTCGATGATCCGGGCACCTAAGAGGCATTATCAGAGTTCAAGGAACAGAGTCATAGCCACGCAACAGCAGCAACAACAACTCAGGAAGGTACAGAGTAGAGCTGGTGACCTGAGGGCCAGATAGAGAAGTCCGAAGGGCTGGATTCAATCTGAGGTTCCCCATCCTACCCCTCCAATGTTAATGATTCCCTCCCCCCCCCCATATTGCAAACTGCTACAACTGCACTACGGGTTGGATCCAGAGCTCCCATGAGTTCTGCCCACAGGATGGTCCCAATGTAATACTAAGTCTTTATTAATTAGCCAAGGGCCATCAATTGTACAAAAATCACTGAAAGCATGATGATAAGAACAGAACAACGGCTTTAAGTCTTCCATATTTCAACAGTATTCATGGACAAAAGCTACATATATTTTAATTTGACTTGGTATTTTTAACTCAAACCTGGTCACCAGCCCTTTCCCCACTTTGTTCCAGATCGCATTGGCAGTCAGCCAAACAGGATCCAGCCCATTCCTTTTTAATAGACAGGACCTGCTGCCACTGGAAGAAGCGGGGAGGGTGATTGTGTCTATTCCTCTTCCCACTTGCAAAGCTGTTCCAAATAGTTCAGGGACCTTACATAATGGGGGGAAGGGGGGCAACATGGAATGGTTGCAGGAGGAATTAGTTGAAATTTCCTACTACCATTCCTCCAGAGAAAGCTTTTCTGCTTGATCTCAGTTCCTTCCACATTTTCCACTACTGTGGCAGACAAAGAATTTAGCTGTACAATCAGGGAAAGGACACGAAATTTAAAGACACTTTTAAGAACAGGGGATTATTAGCATTTAAGGCAATTACAGTTTTTGATGGTTCCCAGCCCTTTAAAATGCAGCAAAGTTTGTGCTAATGCATTCATAATTTCAACATCTCGTACGGCTTTAAAAGAGGCATTCTCTTTAGACATAATTAAGTTGCATGTCCCTAATATTATCTCTAAGTTGGACAGTTTCCCATCTGCCTCCATTAGCCTTCAAACCATTTGCTCACATTTATTTTTTCCCCTGGCAGTAATTGTTTCGTACAGGGAGTCCAGTTGTTAGGTTGTAATATCTCTCATAACTTCTGGAAATGTAAATCATTTCAAAGTCTGCAAATGAGATGCCACCTGAAGATAAAAGAACACTCTCAGGAAGATGTGCAGCTAACAGAAATGCTTCCTAGATTCATCCTCCCACCCTTGTAAGCTATGTCAGAATCTTTGAGAATATTCACACAAAAATGTACGTTACAATTTGGAAAAGAACCCACTTGATATATGTGCCTGCCACCTCCCTGTCCCAGTTGCAAGCGGAAATGTTGTCTGCCACACCCCATTAAGTAGTTTGCCTTCTTTCGGCTTGCTTTCTTACTATTTAAAAAACGCATTCAATGTGATTTTATTTGGCAATGCATATGAAATGATACTATTGACTTTGAAATAGAGCACTCTTTAGTAACATGGAAAGGGACGGAGGTGGCGCTGTGGTCTAAACCACTGAGCCTCTTGGGCTTGCCGATCAGAAGGACAGCGGTTCGAATCCCCATGGCGGGGTGAGCTCCCGTTGCTCGGTCCCTGCTCCTGCCAACCTAGCAGTTCAAAAGCACACCAGTGCAAGTAGATAAATAGGTACTGCTCTGGCGGGAAGGTAAATGGCGCTTCCGTGTGCTGCTCTGGTTTCGGTGTTCCATTGCGCCAGAAGCGGCTTCGTCATGCTGGCCACATGACCCGGAAAAACTGTCTGCGGACAAATGCCAGCTCCCTCGGCCTGTAAAGCGAGATGAGCGCCACAACCCCAGAGTCGTCTGGGACTGGACTTAACTGTCAGAGGTCCTTTACCTTTACAGTAACAAGGAGGAGTTATCAAAATAGGTGGGGGTTCCCATTCCACTTGATTCTGATGCGAGGTCATAATTAATAGCGACAGCTAAACAAGAAACTGCAGTTCTTCTAAATAAACTGGGTCTAGATGTTTCACCATTTACAACCATTAGACCCTGTAGAAGAGGGTTTAGATGACGAGGGTCAGGGAGGGGATTTGCTGTGGTCTATAGAAATTCCATCTCTGTCTCCAGTCTCCCTGTCCAGTTGAGTGGGGATCTTGAGTGTTTCTTCATGGCATTAGGTAATCAAGACAGATTCGGGTCTTTGCCGGTTTAGCGCCCGCCTCACTGCCCAGCAGTCTCCCTGCCTGATTTGTCAGTGCTGGTCTCAGAGGTGGTCTTGAGGACTCCAAGACTGCTAATTTTGGGCAGGGCTAATTTTGGGCAGGGCTAATTTTGGGCAGGGCTTTTTTTCAGCCAGAACTTGCCAGCACTCAGTTCCGGCACCTCTCCAGTAGGTGCCATTGCTATTATTAGAGAACAAGGGAGGTGTTCATGGCGAGTTCCAGCACCTATTTTTCTAGAAAAATAGCACTGGTTTGGGGGGATGTAAACGCCCATGCTGAGGCAATTAGCTCAGGACTTCATGGCTGCCATGACAACCATGGGGCTCTCCCAACATGTCACCAGCCCAACACCTGTGGCAGACCACACTTTGGATCATGTTTTTCTCAACTGGGCAGGAAGAGGGTGATCTGAAAGTGGGGGATATTGACATCTATCCTTTGTCATGGTCAGATAACTTCCGGTTGTGCATTTTCCTCTTGTGCTTTACGAAGGGCTGTGGGAGCAAAGAAGACAACCATTGCTTTTCATCTCTTTAAACTTAATGAGCAGTAGGATTTTAAATGCCACTGAGAAAACTAGTGTGAAATACTGGTTAGACTAAGACTGAGGTGACCCAGCTTCACATTTATAGACACTTGGAAAACATAGCTGACTGGGTCACCAACTCTCAGCCTAATCTTCCTCAGAAGGTTATTCTGAAAATAAAAATGGGTGAAAAAACCATGTACACCAACTAGAGCTCCTGGGTAGAAGGGTGCAATATAGATGTAATATAAAAATTAAGTGGTCATGCAAATAGCACCAAACTTGAGCTCTTTCACTGCTGTTAAAGTCCAATGTGGGAGGAAACTACTTGTAAAGCCAAATGCCAAATCTAGAAATGCAAGATATAAATTATACAGCAAAAGTCCACAACATGCCTATTAATCTTCTTCTTCTTTTTAGTTAACAAGAGCACACTGGTTTCACCTTTAAACCATTAAAAAGTCGACATGATGCTCACTTGCTGTTTTTCACTTCTGCACTGTGGGCTGGAGGTAGCTTGTCATCCGAGGTGTATTAACTGGCGTGAAAGCAACGAGGGGAATATTTTGACACATGTCAAATCAGAATAATAGCTGTATCTTCCTCAGACAGCAGAAGGAGATGCTTATAAAATTCCAGGGTGCTCTTCATTTCCTGTCACCACCTGGGACAGGTGCAATTATATTACAGGAGATGCCAGTTTTTCCTTTATTGAATTATTTTCCCTCCCCTTTATACAATATAAATGGACACAACAGCTAATTTGAATCCCCATTCCTTCCATTTTCTGTCTTTATACTTTAATGTGGATGCATAATTCAATTTAAATCCAGTTGTCCTCCCTCTACTTTTAATTTCCCCCGCTGCAGGGGGGGGGGGGGAAGTTGGTGTGAGCTGCTTCCAACTGTATTCAAAACCTAGTTCACACAGACTCTTTTATTTATTCCTTCTGTGCCTACCCATGTCTATGGTCCTTCAATATTCCCTGGCGCTATCATCTGACCACTTCACAAATTTAGTGGCTGGCTGGAATGCCAGTTGGCGATGTAATCCCACAGCTAGGACGCTGATGGAAAATAAAATGGCTGAATTTCGATGTAAAACAGTGAAACACAAAGTTTCCGAAGTTGAGGAGAATGCTTCCTAGACCTGTACCAAGTTGCTAAGGAACTATTTCAAGGTCAGAACGGTTATCGGATGCCTACGAGAAAGAGCAGGCTTGTCGTTCTAAAATGGCTATGTTTCCTTTGAAAGCATCCAGAAGATTTGATAAGGGAAGTGAGCCTCTCTGACTGCTAAGCAGTTTGTGAAACATTTTCAGCAACCTATAACACAGCTTACAGAGTGTTTGATAAGAAAAGTTTGGAAGGAAAGATTGCAGCATCAACCTCCACAGTAGATGAAGCAGCTAAAACTGCTAACTCAGCTATGAACGTGGAAGTTAAACACAAATTTTAAAACTTGGATATGCTCAGGAAACTATGTATCTTATATAGTTAACTATGTATGTATATTTCTGTCTGTTTGTGTAAGTTGTTCCGGGTTGCCATGGGAAAGATAAAGCAACTAACAAATTCACTAAATAAAACCACCATAATCATCTCTTCATCTTAAAACTAGAATACCAGGACCACATATCACAAAGAGTTAACCTGAGAGTGAGGGGCATGGAAGAGGGAGTAAAAGATAAGGATTTGAAAGTGTTCATTATTAATTGGATCCCTTCCCTTCTTCCTGATTTTGAACTCTCTAAAACTGACCTAAAGCAAGCCCACTGGGAAATAGGTCTCAGGACAGAGATATTGTAATTGTTTTTCACTGTTATGCCCAAAAAGATGAATTGATATGACAACTACAGGGAGTTAAAGGCAAACAAATACAGTGGTACCTTGGTAGTCGAATGGCTTGGCTCCTGAACAAATCAGCTTCCGAATGCTGCAAACCCGGAATTGAGTGTTCCGGTTTGCGAACGTTTTTCGGAAGCTGAATGTCCAACACAGCTTCCATGGCTTCTGATTGAGTGCAGGACACTCCTGCAGCCAACCAGAACATTTGTACAAATTTTGCAAGATATTTCCCTGGGCACACATCAGCGCTGTAGGGAATTAAAACCAGTGGAGGTGTCCAATATAATGGGGTACAGTAATTATGTATTCACAACTAACAAAGTGCATTATTTTCCTTAACATTTACTTTCAACTTTTCTTTATTTAAGTACCTCCGCTGTGCCTCAAAAAAGCAATGATAAGACAGCACTCAGATGTCTAAACCATACGGCAATACGAAAGCACTTATCTGAACTTTAAGATTTCAAATGATTGCCTTTTCTTTTAAATTCTTAATCTTCCATCTCAAAGGTTAATGAAATTGTAACCAAAATACCGTATTTTTTGCACCATAACACTCACTTTTTTCCTCCTAAAAAGTAAGGGGAAATGTCTGTGCGTGTTATGGAGGGAATGCCTACAGGTGGCATGCCTACGGATTTTCCTCCTCTAAAAACTACGTGCGTGTTATGGTTGGGTGCGTGTTATAGAGCGAAAAATACGGTACATGCCTATAGCCTTCCTTGTCTCCATTGTGTTCTCCATTATTTTGAGTTCTAAACTTCCTAGAAAGAGGGACCTAGTTAACTATCAAAAATCATGTTAATCAGACCAAAAATAACATCTACAATTGTCCTTTCCCTCCTAGAATGGCCTCCTGTATACATGAAGCTTTCTTGACCCCATTAGTGCCATCTAGCAAAATAACAATAGTCTGTCCACTTTTAAGCCCTCCAGTGATCGCAACATGATCAAAGTTCTTCTTTGCTACGCAAGCCTTACATTTTTCCAGGAAGGTGTTCAATTTTCAGTTAACATTTAGAGGGACTTAAAAGAGATTTTAAGGGAAGCGGGTGGCGCTGTGGGTTAAACCACAGAGCTTAGGACTTGTTGATCAGAAGGTCGGCGGTTCGAATCCCCGCGACAGGGTGAGCTCCCGTTGCTCGGTCCCTGCTCCTGCCAACCTAGCAGTTTGAAAGCACGTCAAAGTGCAAGTAGATAAATAGCTCTGGAAGCTGTACACCGGCTCCCTCAGCCAATAAAGCAAGATGAGCGCCACAACCCCCGAGTCGGCCAAGACTGGACCTAATGGTCAGGGGTCCCTTTACCTAAAGGAGATTTTAAGTAGCCCGATCACTATACCAAACACCATAAAGGTAAAGGTAAAGGTACCCCTGCCCGTACGGGCCAGTCTTGACAGACTCTGGGGTTGTGCGCCCATCTCACTTAAGAGGCCAGGGGCCAGCGCTGTCCGGAGACACTTCCGGGTCACGTGGCCAGCGTGACATCGCTGCTCTGGCGAGCCAGAGCCGCACACGGAAACGCCGTTTACCTTCCCGCTGGTAAGCGGTCCCTATTTATCTACTTGCACCCGGAGGTGCTTTCGAACTGCTAGGTTGGCAGGCGCTGGGACCGAGCAGCGGGAGCGCACCCCGCCGCAGGGATTCGAACCGCCGACCTTTCGATCGGCAAGCCCTAGGCGCTGAGGCTTTAACCCACAGCGCCACCTGCGTCCCTACCAAACACCATAAGTAATCACAAAACAACAATAAACTTGTTTTGGGAAGTTTTGAATGTTTGAAGTTTTATTCTGTTTTTCGTGTTCTGTTGGGAGCCGCACAGAGTGGTTGGGGAAGCCCAGCCAGATGGGAGGGGTATAAATATTATTTTTGTTGTCGTTAAAGCTGCAGTGCTAAGTGTCCTTCGTTGAAAATCCAACTGTTGTGAATTTGCTTAACTTTATTATTTCAACTCTAGATTTTAAAAACCTACATAAAACACCCCACAAAATATACCGCTAAAAGCGCGGGGGGGGGGCGGTGTCTGACCAAGAAAGAAAAAAACTTTCAAACACTGCAGCGACCGGACCAGCGCGGCTCCTTCCATCTCACTAAGTCCCCAACCCACACGCGTGTGTGTCATGTATGATCTAGCTGAAATTCCTGCAGGAGGTTTGGACTACATGACCCACGAAATCTTCTTCCAATCCAGCAATGCTATGACGCTAATATTTCAGCCCCTCGCAGCCTTATATACGGCTTCCAAATTCCCCGCCTCCCCAAAAAAAGAGCATCGCGAGACAGCTGCGAAGATCCCGCCCATTGAAGGGGAGGGGGGGAAGGAAACAAATCTTTCCTACTGTCCACGCCTCCAGGCGTATTCTCGTGAAGACAGAGGGAGTTTCTCTCCTCCCCCGCAAACTTGTTCCAAATGGAACTTTAATGCACATCCTTCCGGATTCTAATCGGACGCAGTTCTAATTGCTGCGCAGCGCGCGCCACGGAAGCGTTTGCTGCACGCCAGAGGGAGAAGGGAAGAGAAGGCGTCTCCATTCTCCCAACATTTACGCACCGTTACGCATCGCGCATGGCGGAATTGGCGCCGAATCCGGAAGGGTGCCGCGTCGCCTGACTTCAAGCGGAGAGGCGGGCGGCTGTTTTCCGCCCTTCCTTCCTTCCTTCCTGCCCCTCTCCCGGACCATGGAGCTTCCGAGGCCCGTTGGAGTCTCCAGGATCCTGACGGTAATTCCTCTAGCCGTGCCAGAGACGCCCTCTGTGTGCGTCTTTTCTTTTTCTTTCCCCCCTCCCCATTTTGGTCGGGGTGGTAGCATGGCGTTATTGCACCCTGGGGGAAAAGGGAGAGGCATCGCGCGCAGTTTTAACTATTGCTCAGAGCAGGAAAAGCAGGCCGGGGTCTCGTCTCCCTTTGCTTTCTCTTTCTCTTGCCGGGTTTGTTTTCTGGAGGAACAAACTGCTTGCAATGGAAAAGGCGCGTCCGTCTTTGCAGCAAGATATTTCTCCGCCTTCCAACCTGCTGGCGTGCTTGGGGATATATTGCGCGCCTCCCGCAGCTCCAATATAGCCTCCGTTAGAGAAAAATGATCCATGTAACTTTTCCAAAAACATTCTTATGCTTAGAATAGGAGTTGCAGCTACAAAACCAGTAGTGGTTGTTTCTCTTGGTTATTTACTAAAAGAAATAATGTTCAGTGTTTCTCAAACTTGAGTCTCCCAGCTGTTGTTCGACTGCAGCTCCCATCGTGCCTGGCCACAGGCCCTGCTAGCTAAGGATGATGGGAACTGTAGTCCAACAATAGCTGTCATTTGAGCTGCTGCTCCAAACCAAATACAATCATACCTCATGTTACGTTTTTTTCAGGTTGCGTTCTGTGGCGACCCGGAAGTACCGGAAAGGGTTACTTCCGGGTTTCACTGCTCACGCATGCGGAGAACCATTAAATCGCACTTCGCGCATGCGCACAAGCACCAAATCGCGCTGCACAGATACGGCGCTTCAGGTTGCGGGCTTTTCATGTTGCGAATGGGCCTCTGGAACGGATCCCATTCTCAAACAGGTACCACTGTAACATTTCTTGCAGATCGGTTTGAGTCCCCTTCTCATTTACAGGCATACACTGTTTCTTGTTGCACCTTTGCTGAAGTTCATCAGTTTATGAGGGGCAATGTAGGTTTTCCACCTCCCTGAAAGGGTGATTGATCTGTTGCCTGCATTTGATGACACAATTCTAATAGATTTTTTTTCTGATTTGCTCATAGGACACAGACTGGACTGAACCATGGATCCTAGGTCTTGTATTTTTCCACATAGCTTACGTCTTCCTCACTTACCTCTCATTCCAGCACTACCGCCTGCAAATAGGACACTTCCTTTCGATCAGTGAGTATTGAATGAAGTATTTTTTATGATATTGTTGCTCTGAAGTTAGCATCTGGGTATGTTTTAAAGGAATTAATGCAGTCATTTTCATTCTCTGCCTATCTCTGTAACCTTACTAAACTGTATAGTATGCATTTCTGCACAATGTACGTTAGTGTTGATCACTTTCAAATTGGGATATGACATATTGGGGTATCTATTCCAACATGCACAAAGTATTAGAGAAACTTTCTAAAGGCATATTTTTCATTAGCATTAGGTCCTTTCTTCTCGTACCCTTTACTGCTAGCATGCTGAGAAAATGACCCCGCTTTAGTGTAAGATTCTAGAATTTTAAAGTTTACATTCATAGCTTGACATCCCTGTATTTTTGTTGAATCTTCATTTTATTATAATTGAAAGTTTATGGTTGTAAGCGCTCACTTTTTGCTGTAGCAATAGATATAAATGCCTATATAAACAGAAAATTTAGATATTGAAGTTTACCCTAGCTGGCCCATGGTCAGGTGTGATGGGACTTGAAGTCTAGCAATACCTGGAGTGCCACAGGTTCCTCATCCATCCCTTACCTGGGCACGCTAGTTAAATTTGGAATTGACTATGGAAACTTGTGCATGGAAGCCTATAAGCTCTTCGGTCTTGCAGATTACATTTAGGAAAGATGTTCTCTTCGTGGTTTCATATATCACATGCATTCCCACACTTAAGATTCTTTAAAGCTTCATAATTCTAATTTGTCTTCTTGGTTGTAGTGACCCTGGTATTCTGTGCAGAATATATCAATGAAATTGCGGCTGCAAACTGGAGGTAATTACATGAACTTTCTGCACCTATGTTTACTTTAAATACCTTTTATCATGCCGAAATTGTTGTCATCTTCCGTTTCCCACAGGTTAATCAGGAAGTTTTTTTATGTCTGATGTTTTTCTATGTTTTATATATGCTGTAAGCCACCAAGAGTGGCTGGGGAAACCTAGCCAGATGGGCAGGATATAAATGATAAAATTACTATTATTACTACTACTTACTACTACTACTGCTAAGCGACGCGGGTGGTGCTGTGGGTTAAACCACAGAGCCTAGGACTTGCTGATCAGAAGGTCAGCAGTTCGAATCCCCGCGATGGGGTGAGCTCCCGTTGCTCGGTCCCTGCTGCTGCCCACCTAGCAGTCCGAAAGCATGCCAAAGTGCAAGTAGATAAATAGGTACCGCTCCAGCGGGAAGGTAAACGGCGTTTCCGTGCGCTGCTCTGGTTCGCCAGAAGCGGCTTAGTCATGCTGGCCACATGACCCAGAAGCTGGATGCCTGCTCCCTTGGCCAATAAAGCGAGGTGAGCGCCGCAACCCCAGAGTTGGTCACGACTGGACCTATTGTTCAGGGGTCCCTTTACCTTTACTACTACTACTGTTGAGATATTTTGAATTTGCCCTCCAAATGTGTTGGACTACATCTCCGATCAGGCCCAGTCAACTGAGGCAGGTGGGAGCTGTAGTTGGAGGGCACTAGATTGGCAAAGGGCCCCCCCCCCCAGGTTAAATTCTTAGCAGCCCTCTTCCAAGAATATATGCATAGGATTGTTGGCTAAGAATCCCATTAATGACAGTGGGAGAGTCTGAGTCATGCCTAGCTCACTGCCATTCAAATCAGTGGGACATCTGAGTGCTTATGCCTTTACATTTAGCACCCTATACATTTTGTTACGCCAAACAGAAGTCATCTAGATGATGTTACAAAATGTTAACAGCTTACACATACAGCCCTCCCCCCCTTTTTAAAGCAAGTTTTGTGGCATAGGCAGAAGCAGTAGAAAAAAAGGTAAACTAGACACCTCCAATTATTATGTTCATTGCAGTGGTTTACATAACTGCACCTCCTGATAGAAAATGCCAACACTGAACAGCAGGCGTGTCGCAAATATGCTTCCAGATATACATTTAACTATCATGGCTGAGTCAAGTCAAACTCTGGGGCAGCAACATGCGAGTGGCAAGAATCTGGTGTCCTTTATTTACTTTGGAAATAAAGATTTCACACCTTGGGTATCTAAAATGAAGCTCTAGAAGCAGTTGGGTCTCCAGCTGTTTTTGGACTACAATTCCCATCATCCCTGACCACTGGTCTTGCTAGCTAGGGATGATGGGAGTTGTAGTCCAAAAAATAGCTGGATACCCAAGTTTGAGAAACACTGAGTGTCCAAGGTGAATGTCCTAAAAGGGGAGGGGAGGAGGTTTGTTGACAAAATGGCTCCTGAAGGTTCTCTTCAACACTGCAGGAACTCACATTTCACCTTTGCTTACTGAGAAGTTGTGGGCAGTGAACCAGGCTGGGAGACAGCTTAAGTGTAGATGGAGGCTAGTTGAACGTTTGCTGCCTACCAAGTGCTGGTGAAAGGCAAAGGAGCAGAATTTCTTGCCCCCGTTGTGTCCTCAGCGAGCCATTGGGAGAGCAAAAGTGCCATGTTTTTGTTTCTCGGTAACCATTAATTTGTATTTGTAGCGACTATACTAGATCATCCGTATGAAATAATCACGCGTGTAGAATTGTGTCGGTTTTTACTAACATCTGTTTTGTTTTCCTTTGCAGATTGTTCTCGAAGCACCAATACTTTGATTCAAGAGGAATGTTCATTTCCATAGTGTTCTCAGCACCGTTGCTGCTGAATGCTATCGTTATTGTGGTAAGAGCTGCTGCTTTTTCTTTCTTTCTTTTGCCTTATAAATGTGTGCGCTCCGATGTACAAGTGGGGCCTGCAACAGAATGCTGCTGTGTGGAATACTTGGGTCCAGGGAGCCAGCTATGCCCTTTTCCAGGACAGATTATTATCTCTCTCCCTCCTCAGCCCCACCTCAGTCGAAGCATTCCATGCCCACGGAGCATGTTCAGTCCTCACAGGGCTGTTTTATGTGCCCTCACTTCCACTTAAGGGGTTTTTTTCTTAATTTTTTTTTTTAAACAACAACAACTGGAACCTTCTGGAGTTCCCCAAACATCTCAGTTGCTTATGGATGGTGCTGTAAGAATCCACAGTCAGCCCTGAACTTTGCAGTATGTCCCTGATGTGACCGGTAGGTCGCTCTGGCTCCCACAAGTTCCAACGTTTTCGGAAGCCCACTGCACAAGACCTCGGAGCAGGGCCTTCAGTGTGGTTGTCCCTGTTCTGTGGAATAGCATTTATGTCAATATATGACAGGCATCCACTACCTGCACCTTTTGGAAACAACTGAAGGCATTTTTGTTCCAAAAAAATCTTTCCAGTTGGATGAATGGGCCTCTGCCATGGTTGTCTGTTTTGTATTGTTTTTGATTTATATATATATATATATATATATTGGGGAGGGGTGTTAACTGTTTGCTATTTTTATTGTACATCACCTTTTGACTCTTAGACATAGAAGGCTATTAACACATCAATAAGAACAACAACAAAAATAAGTGATAAATAATAAGTGAAATTATTATTATTATTTTGGGGTGCTTTTAATGTGGGATGTTCTGTTTTGTTGTTGTTGTATACCCTGTTGGAAGGCCGCCAGGGTGTCTGGGGCAACAGTCAGATGGGCAGGTTACAAAAATTAAATGATGATGGTGATGATGATGATATGAAGTAAAACATTGTTCCTGCTCAAGACTGCCAGCTGGGCATGTTTATTTCGTCGCTCTTCCTGATTTTTCCAGATTCCCTTTCTAGCAGACGGTCAGCATTCATTGCCCATTGAACATGTTCAGTCCCCATTGGGGTGCTTGGATTTTCGCCATCCCTTAGACCTTCTGAAGGCTTTGGGGTTTTTCTTTTTACAGATTTCAGGGGTCCCCCCCAAGTGACATCATACCTCCCTTTTGTACCTGAACGGTGGCATTTTGTCTACAGAAGGACCAGCCCTTGAAGAATAGTTGCCTGTTCGTATACAAAAGGACTGCTACTTCACTCGCCTACATAATTATTTGTTTTGCTTTTCAGATTGCTTGGGTTTATAAAACAGTGAATGTAATGACAGAACTGAAGACGGCGCAGCTAAAAAGGAAAGCAAGAAGAGAAAATAAGAAAAGTCAATAAATAATGGTTTCTCCTGTAAATGTATGTGAGAGGCGTCATGCCATCATTCTTAACAATGTGATGTTGAAAGATTTGAGCTTTGATGCCCTTTTCTTTCACAAGTTTTACAGGGTTGGGGTTTTTTTTTTGTTTTTTGTTTTTTTGTCTTTCTCTTAAATGATTCTTTTAACTTAAATTGTTGTCCGCTGTGAATTATATCCCAATACTGTGTGAGTGGACTTCTGCTCATGCAGTAGGACTTCACCTTCCTTCCTTTTCTCTTGCAGTCCTCTGTGTTACCCCCAAATCTGCTCTAAAGGTTCCCCAACCTTCAGGTGTGTGTGTGTGTGAGAGAGAGAGACACAGCTGTGGAGGGGAAGGAAGTCAGTTCTGTGGATGAATGGGCACAATTGGATGTCACCCTAGCCAGGCATGTCCAGCTCTCTAGAGACTGTGATCTACCCATTGCCATTGCCAAGAGTTGTTGACCTTTTTGGGGGGGAGGAGTGCCCAGAGTTGTTCGGCTATTTTGGGGGAGAATTGAGAATTGCATAAAAACGCTCACACAGTAGTACGCCATCAGCCCTCCATAAAACACTCAAGCAACAACGCAGTGAATACGGGCTTTCACGACGGCAGCCGCAGTGAAACATAGTGCAGGGGGCAGAGCGATCTATCAGGAGCACACAGGCGATCACTGATTTTAATCCCACAATTGACCTGGAGCACCCCAAAGATCTACCTGCCGATCACAGTCAACCGGTTGAACATGTCTGTCTTAGGCAAACGACCTTGTTATGAGCCTGTAGTAAATCATTTCATACAATGAATTTAATTGTATACAGTTGTACCTCGGTTTATGAACTTAATCCGTTCAGGAAGTCCGTTCTTAAACTGAACCGTTGTTAAACTGAGGTGCGCTTTCCCTAATGAGGCCTCCCGCCGCCGGTGCTCTTCCACCATTCAGATTCTGTTCTTAGACCAAGGTAAAGTTCACAAACCGGGACACTACTTCCGGTTTTGCGGAGTTGGTAAACCAAATTGTTTGTAAACAGGACTGTTCTTAAGCCGAGGTACCACTGTACTGTGTATAAATTAAAAAGTACTTTTATACAGTAGTTACTGAGCTACTAATCCTGCATCAAAGTGAACATTGTATAGCAGGTGTGCCAAAATGCTAATCGGATGTAAAATACCTTTAATTTTTAAAAAAGAAAAACCATCAATTTTAACTTTTCCAATTACTACCAGTTGAAAATCAGCCTATTGCATATGCAGTGCCCGTTCTCAAAATTGACTAACTCCATGATTTGTCATCCGTATCAACTGGGCTCCCCCCCCCCCCCCCCCTGCAACCATTCTGCCACTTGAAGCTCGGAAATGATACCCCAGTGCAACGTTTTGTTTTGTAAAGCAATCGTGATTGTGAATCCCAGCATACTTTCTTGGATATCAGTTTTTTGGACTTAAACTGAGCATTATTTTAAAATATTTGTACATCTGAGTTGTAAATTAATACTGTATATTGCTGTATATGCCGTGGAATTTGTGTAAGTTTACTGTTTTTACATTAAACTTTTTATTTTATTTTAGGTGTTCATTGAGTTGTTTATTTGTTATAAAAAGGAGCTATTAAGACACCTGTAAATACATCTAGGCTGCAATTCTGTATGCTCTTACATGAGAGTACACCCTGCTGGTTTCTGTTATCTGTGAGTATACATGTACAGTGGTACCTTGGGTTACATACGCTTCAGGTTACGCACTCTGCTAACCCAGAAATAGTGCTTCAGGTTAAGAACTTTGCTTCAGGATAAGAACAGAAATCAGGCTCTGGCGGCGTGGCGGCAGCAGGAGGCCGCATTAGCTAAAGTGGTGCTTCAGGTTAAGAACAGTTTCAGGTTAAGAACGGACCTCCGGAATGAATTAAGTACTTAACCTGAGGTACCACTGTACAGGA
Organism: Podarcis cretensis; assembly: GCF_951804945.1. Taxonomy (NCBI): domain Eukaryota; kingdom Metazoa; phylum Chordata; class Lepidosauria; order Squamata; family Lacertidae; genus Podarcis; species Podarcis cretensis. Next base: position 100,155,320 of record NC_137172.1, read on the forward strand.
ATGCAGTGTAAAGTTGAAATCCTATGCATTGAACTCAAGTTGCTGAAATCCAACAGTGTCCGACCAGTAGTAGACAGATTTCACCCTCCTCCTGCAGCTCCCCGCATACCCCCAACACCAGTTTTGGGAAATTGTTGGACTTTCCAGAGCAGAAAGGGGTGGCTGCAGAAGCAGAAGAAGGAAAAGTCTCATTGTGTTGTGGTGATGGTGATAAATTGATTTATATCCCACCATTTTCCCTGAGGGGACTCAAGACAAATCGCTAAAAACATAGGGGGGGGGGATTGTTTAAAACATTAAAAGAATTGAAATTATATACATATATAAGAACTGTTAAATATATAAAAATCATTACATTAAAAGCAGCACACTGCCAGCCCTTTCATTAAAAGTGGTCAATAGAAAGTCTGTGCAACACGATGTTGCCCAGTGAGACTTAACTTCAGTTATTTAGAATATTTTAATACCGCTTTTCGTTTAAAAAGCACAATGTGAAAATCGCAATAAGCTTAACACCTTCAGTATAATCAGAGAAAAAATCTGAAGCAAATAGATGAAGAACATTGGTACAGTGGTGCCCTCAAGACGAATGCCTCGCAAGACGGAAAACTCGCTAGACGAAAGAGTTTTCCGTTTTGGAGGTGCTTCGCAAAACGAATTTCCTATGGGCTTGCTTCGCAAGACGAAAATGTCTTGCGAGTTCCTGCGGGGTTTTTTTCCTTTCCCCCCCTTTTTCTAAGCCGCTAAAAGCCGCTAAACCGCTAATAGCGCTAATCCACTAAGCCGTCAATGGGCTTGCTTCGCAAGACAAAAAAAACGCTAGATGAAGAGACTCGCGGAACGGATTCTTTTCGTCTTGCGAGGCACCACTGTATTTATTGCCAGCAAAGGTTTGGGGGAAATAAAGCAGTGTTCAGGTGCACAAAACGCCATCTATGCACCATCAGTGTGGGCGCATCTGCCACAATTTCGGCAGCAAATGGAAGGGGAAAGGCCATTGGATACAGTCAAAGGCAGTCATCCAATCATTTGGTCACCCGCACATAGGTGGTACTGGTGAGGCTGTTCAGGAACAGTCGTTTGCAAATCATGTAAAGCTGGCAAAAATATTGCTTCTGAGGGAAACATGCATAGGATTATTCTGTTTGTCAACCTACCCACCCAATTCCATGCAAATGAAGTGATACAGGCAGAGATGGGCAGGCCTGGGGAGAGGGACCCTTTTGACCAAACCCAACAACCACCCCTTGGATCTGATGCAAAAGAGAGTTTTTTCAAGTAGCAGCTCCAGCTCTTAAAAAGGTAAATGATACTCACTGTTAATACTTTGCATGTGTAATACCAGAAGCATCTTGAAGGCAGTTTTACCTGGTGGGATCATTTGCGTGGACAGGCGGAGTCCCCAGATCCCGAGTGGTCCCCCCCGTCATGTGGAATAACGACTCTAGACAACGTGCTATGGGATTAAATTGGCCACAACTTTATTAAATTTCAAATGTGGGTAGACCTTGGCTCAGGCATTGGGCGTTCTAACTCCCTAGTCCCCAGCAGGGGACCTAGGGAGCATCAGGGTTATCCATTGTGTGGGGGGGGGGGATGGGCCGGCTCTGGAGAACATATGTTCAAGCAGAGATAGCCGCCCCCGTTACGCCGCCGCAGGGGAGAGCAATGACGACCTTTTGGCGTACGGCCAAAGCCTCCCTTCAAAAACCCCTTTAACGGGGAACCCTGGTATCGCCGCCGCAAAGAGGAAGATGGACTAAAGGATTCCGCCCAAGGCCTGATACCGCCAAAGTTGTGACGTTTTGCTACGGGAAAGGTGAAACCTGCCAATGCAGGGAAATTCCTTTCCGGCCCTTTAACAGCGACCTTAACGTAGCAGCGCCCGCATACCTGTGGAGACAGGTTAACCTGCAAAACCTGTGAAGAAAAGTTAATCTGCAAAAAGACATTAACTGAGGGTGGGTAGGTTGGGAGAAGCTCTGGAGCCAAGTGAGGATTACCAATTGAGATCCACCCTCTATTGTGTGGGCAGGTAATCCCTCCCCTTACCTGGCCTGGTTTCCCTGGCAACGCTTCCCCCAGGTGGGATTGGACAACTCACTGGGGTAGGCGGGACCTCCAGGTATCCCACCTGAGGGAAGGCAAAGCCTATGCTGATGGGGCCACTCCAGATCCAGGGCTGCACGCGTCCACGCAAAAGGCGCCCCCCGTTTTAAGTGGGGAGCGGTCATTCCTCATGACGTTAAAACTGAGGGAACCTGAGAAATATTCAGAAACCTAAATAGTGCCAGTTTGTAGAGTGGATAAAAAAAAAAATACCTTCGTTCAGAGCATGTAATGTTTAATATATCATGCTGTGCTTTAAGCCATGTAAGAAATGAAACTGCTGTCATATCAATATAGCTTATGATATAGTTAATATCATAGCAATTGAAATGTTCCTTTGTGATAGTAGAGGTTTCTTTTGCAGTTTGCTATAAGTGAGCCAAATATTATGGAAAATGTTTAAAAACTGATAGTAAAATAGCTCTGACCGCTCTTTCCTCCCTCCCTCTCTCCCATATACATACATAAACACAATTCATGTACTGCTTTAAAAACAAGAAGTAGGACAATTTATTTTCATGGTGTGTTTTTTTCTAAAGGTGTGATTCCTTTCAGGGATTACTGTCGAGGTACGCTATTATGCTCATAACAGGACTAGATTTATGAAGTGGTGGAATGATTTATGAAGTGATAAGACCAACAAAACTATGCTGACAAACCTAGATTGATTGCACCATAAACTTGGGAAAAAATACCTGGTTTGTTGTTAAAATAACTTTCCCCGCAGGAAGGGGGGGGGGCGGGGGAAGTAAGCTTTGTGCATACTTAAGCATCCTTTCTCCTAACAGTTTTTACTGCTGTTTGGGACGAAAGTGCTCCCTCCTTAATTCTTCAGTGTACCTGAGAAAAAAGGTAAATTTTAGGCCATTTCTGTATCTAATAATTTTGAACAAAATGGCCTGAAACCAGAACTACCATTCTGCAAACGGTAGTTTCTTCCTATTTGTAGAACCTAAGATAAAAGGCAAAATGTACAGGCACTTTTGCGAATGAGACAAACTAGCCTGCATCCCTCCTTTGGTGTTTTATTTTTGGCCCACTACCAGCCGTGGGAAAGTTCCTGAGGACACCTATTAACTCTACACAGTATTTGTGCGTAGATGGAACACCTTCATGCGAAGGGGCCTCCTCAGTCGGCTGAGATCCCACTGCCTGTAGAGGATGCAAGTGGTGCTGTTGTCTAAACCACTGAGCCTCTTGAGCTTGCCGATCAGAATGTCGGCGGTTTGAATCCCCGTGATGGAGTGAGCCCCCGTTGCGCAGTCCCAGCTCCTGCCAACCTAGCAGTTCGAAAGCACACCAGTGCAAGTAGATAAATAGGTACTGGTGTGGCAGGAAGGTAAATGGCATTTCCGTGCGCTATGGTTTCCATCACGGTGTTCCGTTGTGCCAGAAGCAGTTTAGTCATGCTGGTCACATAACCTGGAAAGCTGTCTGTGGACAAACACCGGCTCCCTTGGCCTGAAAGCGAGATGAGTGCCACACCTCAAAATCACCTTTGACTGGAATTAACCTTCCAGCGGTCCTTTACCTTTGCCTTACCTGCATGTAGAGGACCTCTATGCATGTACATTGGTGAGCACAAGGGATTTGCATTGGTTAGTTTAGAGATTTAAGTCTCTAACCTATGTCACAGGGTTGAGAGGGAAAAGGAAGATCCAAAGGGCTATACGCTCTGTGCACTGCTGAATACTACAGAAAATACCCCACTTTTCTTTTCTTTTACATCTGTCACCAAATGCAGCAGAACGGCTTGAAAGCCCAAGTGAAGAGTAAACACAAATTATACAAATGTTTCCATTTCTTGCTGGTTACCACTCATTTAGGCCTGAGTCATAAAAAGAAATGAGCATTTGTGAGCAAGATTAGAATCATCGTTGTAATATAATTTGCCAAACAAACCACTAGGTGCTGCTGTGTCACAAACTTTCTCAAAAAAAGGGCTTTCCTGTTTTCCCCTGTTACCGCCTTTACCAGAAGATTTCCATGTTTAAACACTTAAGTACAATCACATGGAAATATAAATTAATGTATTTAGTATTTAGATTATTAACCTCCTTTCTAAGATAGGAAGAGGTGTCTGAGGGAACAAAAGTAGAAGTTTCATCAGGTTATCATTAATTGTTGGGTCGGATTATTGGCTTCCACATACTCTGGAATGAGATAAACAATAATTAATTAATTGTTTTCTCAGTCCTACTCCACCATCTAGTGACTGAACGTCTAAGACCATCTGTGCATGTCAGGAGCAGGGCCCAAAGCATTGGAGATAATCTAGGCATCATCTGTACTATATATTTAGAGTAGTATCATAGCACTTTAAGCAGCCATAGCTCCTCCCAAAGAATTCTGGGAACTGTAGTTTGTTAAGGGGCTAAGAGTTGTGAGGAGATCCCTGTTATCTTCAGAGAGCTACATTTCCCAGAGTTCCCTCTACTCCACCTTTATCACACTAAACCTAAACTGGTTGCATATACTTCCCAGTATAATCAATGGGTATTAAGTCATGGCAAACTTTTCACATTTATTTCAATGGGACGCAAGTTCAACCAACTTAGTCTAAATCAAGCATATGCAAACTTGGCCCTCCAGATGTTTTGAGACTACAACTGCCATCATCCCTGGCCACTGGTCCTGTTAGCTAGGGATGATTTGTAGTCCCAAAACATCTGGAGGGCCGAGTTTGCCTATGCCTGGTCTAAATCAAACCCAGTGCCCCTTTTTGATAGAATGAGGAGTTAGCCATTCCCAGTAGTCCATTTCATACCAGATGCAGAGCTCCATGACTCTCCATTTTATTTGCTACTTACCCTGATGAAATGTTCTGGGCAACTTGCAACATCACACACTGTCTTGTTGTGACATTTTGGTTGGCCTAATAAAGTTATTGCCCTAATACAGATTTCTGGAATTCATGAGAGAGCTAGAGTGACAATCAGAAGCAGGAAGGTCACAAGCTGTGGTATCTGCTTCCTCAAGCTGTTATGGGAAATGAACACTTTAAAAAAACCAAAACCAAAAAACTACACTGTGAGAATAAAACCAAACGTGGAAAAAGGCTATGAAGGCAACAGAAAGGCAAGCATGCCACCTCGTGGCCACAGCTGCAGTTGTAATATAGCATAAATAAGGTATACTATTCATAGTATCAAATTGTAAATTTCAACAGAAGTAACTCATAAAATTCAACAAACGAACAAAGCAGAAGACCCAGTGGATCTGACCATTCTATAGTCAGTTCATGCATAACGTCTATCCGTGTAATGGTGTCTATTCCACCTGTCTGTTCATAAAGTCCAAACCATCGTTGTTCATTTGTTGAATTTTATGAGTTACTTCTGTTGAAATTTACAATTTGATACTATGAATAGTATACCTTCTTTAAGAACACAGCTGGTTACGTCTCATGTGTTTATTGAGTATGCTTTACATAACCATGGGTTTGTTTGTTGTTATTTTGTTGTACAGTGGTACCTTGGGTTAAGTACTTAATTCATTCCGGAGGTCCGTACTTAACCTGAAACTGTTCTTAACCTGAAGCACCACTTTAGCTAATGGGGCCTCCTGCTGTCGCCCTGCCGCCAGAGCATGATTTCTGTTCTCATCCTGAAGCAAAGTTCTTAACCTGAAGCACTATTTCTGGGTTAGCGGAGGCTGTAACCTGAAGCGTATGTAACCTGAAGTGTATGTAACCCGAGGTACCACTGTAATATAGCAGGCAGAAATTTGAATATGAGGAAAACGAGAAAAAGTTTTAATGAGTTGGAGCTCTGCCCTTCAACAAGACACAGTAGCTCACTTAAATAGAAAAGCAAAAAGCAAGCTACAGATGAATTAAGATGTAGTATAGTAACTGGTAACTGATGAACAAGTTTAATGCACTATTTGATGCTGTAAAGAAGATGCAGATATGGGAGGAGAACTAACCTCCTTCCCCTTCACAAGGCACAGTTTTAGAAGGGAAATACAATCATTTATTATCACATGGGCAGCAAAGATAGCTGTAAGAAGTCATACATATATATGTCCCTCTGTGTGGCATTTATATCTGAACAACATTGTGGTGAGCTCCACAAAATCACAAATCTTTAGTGTTTTCTAACTCCTCCTGTGCCAGAGGACAAGGCTTAGAGCTACTTTTGACATCTGCTCTTTGACCTAAGAAACGTGCTTATCGTAGGGTAGAATTGAGGACAGCCTATCCATCTCCCCTCCCTCCTACAAACAAACTAGCCATGTTTATAATCCTCTTGCATGAACTTCCTCTCTTAGGTCCTTCCTCCTTCAGTGATCCACCCTTGTAGGAAGGCATCCCTTTCCATTCTGACCTGCCTTTGTAATGGGCAGCTCTGTTTCCATTCTGCTGCAGTTCAGCTTCTGACAAAAACACACACAACCCTACGTTATTTGTCTTGCTCTCTGCGATGATGAAATTTTACCTAATTAAGTACACAGTTGCTAACGATACTAGGGAACAACTTAGGATGTGCTCTTATTTTACAATATGGCACTGGCTAGTCCTGTGTGAGGTTTTCCCAGTAGTGATGTATGGAAGTGAGAGCTGGACCATAAAGAAGGCTGATCGCCGAAGAATTGGTGCTTTTGAATTATGGTGCTGGAGGAGACTCTTGAGAGTCCCATGGACTGCAAGAAGATCAAACCTATCCATTCTGAAGGAAATCAGCCCTGAGTGCTCACTGGAAGGACAGATCGTGAAGCTGAGGCTCCAATGCTTTGGCCACCTCATGAGAAGAGAAGACTCCCTGGAAAAGACCCTGATGTTGGGAAAGATGGAGGGCGCAAGGAGAAGGGGATGACAGAGGATGAGATGGTTGGATAGTGTTCTCGAAGCTACCAGCATGAGTTTGACCAAACTGCGGGAGGCAGTAGAAGACAGGAGTGCCTGGTGTGCTCTGGTCCATGGGGTCATGAAGAGTCAGACACGACTAAACAACTAAACAACAACAACAAGTCCTGTGTGAATTGACAATGTGCCTTTTACCACACCTAACTCTCCCTGCGACTGGTTAACAATGGGCAAGCTGCCTTTGCAGGAAGCAATTACTAAACTCCTCCCTGAGCCACAGGCCAGAGGACCTTTCAGAGTTCTCTGGGATACCATTTTATAACAAAGGATCTAAGCACACACATCATTTGGCATAGCACAGGCTTCCTCAACCTCAGCCCTCCAGATGTTTTGAGACTACAATTCCCATCATCCCTGACCACTGGTCCTGCTATCTAGGGATCATGGGAGTTGTAGGCCAAAAACATCTGGAGGGCCAAGGTTGAGGAAGCCTGGCATAGCACCATCACATTGTGAGTTGACTTTCCTCTATTACTTCAGAGCTTGGAGCAGAGTATGGGCAAGGGAGGAGAGAGAGGTGACTTTGAGTACCACCTACGCATTACAAATCTTTGTGAGGAACAAATCGTAGATCCCAGCTCTGAGACTGCGGGTGCACTGTGGGGACTCCATTATGCTCCAGGCTCACTTCTTCCAAGGCTGTATTCAATAAATACGCAAGGAAGTTATTATCTGAATTGCAAAAAAAACAGTGGAATGTCAAAGTGGACATGGATGCTCGCATAAGAGTAATCTCAAAATCGCCATGCTTAACGTCAACTGCATTTGTACTTTTAGAAAGAAGAGCTCAGATCTGTATAAAACTGAGCCTTTTAATCACTTACACATGTTAAAGTGGAGCTGTTAATAATCCATTTGACATGCTTTTATTGTTCTTTCACTTATTGACAGCTTTATTTTCCTGGGGAACCACAGTGAAACCGTTGGTGGCTTAGAGTTTTTGTGTGCCCTCCTCCCCCGCCACAAATATTGTTCCCACACTCTAATAGGACACACTTATAATAAAGTCTGTGAAAGGTATTTGATATTTATTTTGCAGCTGGGGTTGATTAGCTGAGCCCACCTTTCAAGGAATATGCTAGCTACACGTACAAACACACTGAATGCCAACATATCTCCATGTCTTTTGCGAAGAATTTTAGCTAATATCCATTTCCCCTGCAATGTCGCCTGCAAATTCTATTCAATACAGTTCCCATTTTGTGTTGGCGCAATCCTATCTTCTTCATCGTTTACTGCAAGAGGTACAGAAAGGAAGAGGGGAGACGTGTCAGATGTCAGTCATGATAAACAAGAAGGATAGTGACTGAAAATCATGGGTAAAATGTATGTCTTCAGTAATGTCTTTTAAAAAGGTAGCAGAGAAACAAGTTGGACCATGGATTCGAGCCCCACATTGGGTAAGAGATTCCTGCATTGCAGGCAGATAGACAAGATGACCCTCATGGTCTCTTCCAACTCTGCAATTCCATGATACTATGAATGATCAGAAGGAGTGCACAAGATATGAGGTTTAAAAAGACCTGAAGATTGAAGAGGAGGAATGTGAGTTTCAGGAAGCGTCATAGCTCAGTGGTAGAGAACGTGTTCTGCATGCAGAAGGTCACGGGTCCAATTCTTGGGAATCTTCAGGTATGTCGGGAAAAGGTTCCTGCCTGAAACTGTGGAAGACTGCTGCCAGTCTCCGTGCAAACAATACTGAGCAACGTGATCTGAATTGGCAGCTTCCTATTAGGAGAAAGTGGAGATGATATACAGAAAGACGAGGAAGATGTCTTAAAACGAATAAAAGAGCTGAGATGTGATTCAGCAGGGGAACCACTGAAAATAAGTATTTAAAGGAGAAATAGTACTGTTTATTTAACTCCCACTAATCAGCAAAACTGGGGGGGGGGGGAGTCTTGGGAGAATAATTCCATAGGACAATTTGAGTTGGATTTGGAAGAATGTCTCCCAAGCCTCACTAGGTATGCATTTCAAGGGAACAGTGCATAATACTATTTAGATGGCATTGGACATGATAGACACCAAGCAAAATTTATGCAGAGATAATCTATAATTTATGGAGACATCGGAACCCTACAGCATATTTTAGGGGGAATAGTAATCTTTTGGGAAATTAATAATGGAACATAAAACGGAAGTAACCACCTACATTATGTCATATGATCCACTTTTCCTATTTAAGATCCACAGCGCTGCTTGAACATTCAGAAATGATTATGCTCTAACAGCAACAAAGATAGCAATAATATTGAATAGTTACTAAAAACCGGGAGAACAGTAATATTATCAGAGTTCAGGAAAACTAGTGTTTTTTTAAATCAAATACTGAAATGATAATGTCCAAGAAAACAAATAGTTCCACATATGTCACTAGGAGCTATATAACATGAGGTGGATCTACATATGGGGGGATAAACCGCTATAAATAAGTCAGAATTTTCCTGCTCTCTGGCACCATCTGGTGTTGCATGTTTATGGCACATTCAAATCATTGTTTATTAATGTAGCTGAGTCCATTGTGTTGCTTTCGCCTTTGGGTGCAATCCTAACCCCAGCTGCTATTCAGCTGGTTGAAGTAGCAGGGAGACTGCTGCATATATAGCTCTGCCAGGGATGTCAGCTGAGCAAAAAGCGGGAAGGGGGTAGACAAATCACTGTTCCAACCTGGCACACTGATTGGGCCTGAATTGGGCCCAATGCTGTCATGTGATGGCAGAGGAGCGGGCTTCAGACCTAATGGATCCTGGGCCGACTTGAGGCCTTCCATTGGCTGCTGGTGCCAGCATAACTCTGCAATTGAAGGCTGACAAAGTTGGTCATCTCCACCTAATCCAACCTCAGCCTAGTGCAAAGATGGTTTGGGTAGATAGTCACAGCTCTTTGATAGTTATTTTATGATGTTTATATTCATTTGACTCGCTGTTCTTTTCCCTTTGTTTGCTGATTTGTAAAAAGAGAGAGAAATAAACAAAACTACAATTAACAGCAACTCAGTAGGTAGTCAGCATACCGCTCACCAATAATCCTGCTGTTGCGCTCAACAGGAAGCAATAAAACAGGCAGAATCTGGAAGCAGGCAGTCTTTATTTAAAGGCAGAGGAACCCTGCAAATTGTCAGTACGACTTTGCCATTCCATGATGGAGAGGACAGAAAGCAGTTGCATTTTAACTTTAAAAAAAAATGAATAAAAAACCACAAAGCATATCTGAAAAATTGTGGGAGGTCAGCAGAGACAGCACTAGAATACAAATGTCAATGACATCATTTGGAGTCAATGAATGAAATGATCATAAATGAAAGTGATCAAATGATGAAAATACTGGACTAAATACAGTGGTAATTTGGTTCTCGAACAGAATCCGTTCTGGAAGTCCATTTGACTTCTGAAAAAGTTCAAAACCCAAGGTGCAGCTTCCGATTGGCTGCAGGAGCTTCCTGCACTCAGTTGGAAGCCGTGGAAGTCCCATTGGACATTCGGGTTCCAAAGAACGTTTGCAAACTGGAACACTCACTTCTGGGATTGCGGCGTTCAGGAGCCAAAACAAGATGTGGGACAACCAAGGTACAACTGTAGTTAGTATGGAAGCAGTCTATGCACCTCATGGTGAAGGATAAGGTAAAGGTAAAAGGACCCCATTAGGTCCAGTCGTGGCCGACTCTGGGGTTGCGGCGCTCATCTCACTTCACTGGTCGAGGGAGCTGATGTACAGCTTCCGGGTCATGTGGCCAGCATGACTAAGCCACTTCTGGCGAACCAGAGCAGCTCACAGAAACGCTGTTTACCTTCCTACTAGAACGGTACCTATTTATCTACTTGCACTTTGACGTGCTTTCAAACTGCTAGGTTGGCAGGAGCAGGGACCGAGCAACGGGAGCTCACCCCGTCACGGGGATTTGAACCGCCGATCTTCTGATCAGCAAGTCCTAGGCTCTGTGGTTTAACCCACAGTGCCACCTGCGTCCCCATGGTGAAGGATAGGTAATAATTAAACATTTCACAAACTACTTTTATAGGCAAAGGAAAGTAGAGGGATTTAATCAAAGACTCCATTATGCTTTTCACCAAAAGAAAATCAGATACCTTGTCCACGACTCATACTGTGTTATCAGCTGTTTGAAGAATTAACACTTTTGGTATTCCACCTAACACCTTGAGGGCAATTTGGCCAGTGGTTTGTGTTTCCAGCTGTAAGCATTTGTCATTATGGGATCAAGTCTCAGCTTTTTTGGGAGCACAAAATAATTAGCATCACAGAGTTCATAAAAGTTATGCAGTGCTTTCCTGTGAGATCTCCCGCTGCTGTCCAAATCCTAGGTAGTAATTAAAATGCACACACGGGTTTTTCTTCTGATCTTTTCAAAATTCTCTTTGCTTCTCTAAAAACACATTTACTCTCTTGCTTGCTTCAGAGTTTGGCCTCCAAATTTTGTTTTAGGGAAAACTTGGTGACAAGCTGGTTGCCAGCACCACCACCCTTATAGCCTGGTCTTGCCAAAATTACTTTGATGCATCACTTGCAGGAACCCCTAAATTGTACTTAAAATTTTATTTTTAAGTGACAATTCAGTCGCATCCCTGACAGAGGATGTTAAGCATCTGAGAAATCATTATTATCTCTTCCAGTGATTCCTTCACATAAGATAGGTTAGAGCTTCACATGATATATTTAGCATTGTAGACTATGTGGAAATAGCCATTCCTCATGCAAACTCCAAGATGGCAGAAGTCCTTCAAAACAGATGCAAATTAAACATGATTTGTATCATCTGGTATTAATTACCATACAACAACTCTACGCTTACTCTTTTTATTGCCAGGGGTCATCTAAATAACCCTAAGCCTCAAGTACAGAGTGCTTGATTTATAAAAACCTGGTTTTAAAATCATTTTAATAGTCCTGTCCTGGATTCCACATAATATTATTCCAGTATATGGTCTTTGTTTCTTTTCCCAGTTCTGACATACCAAACATGGACTAGCTTTATGTTATATATTATACTACTTAGCCTGGATCAGCGTACAAAAAACTGGGGGTGGGAGGAGCTGGAGGCAAATTTTAGAGGACAAAGTCAAAAATAGGGCTGTTTCCAGAATAAATACTAAAACCACCTGTTCCTGCATAAATAATCAAATGCAGGGTTCTAATCCAGTATAGCCTCGTACAAATTCATATCATTTCTATTTTAACAAAACTCTGCCTCTGACATTTGTGGGGGAGCATTACAGTGTATATGACATTTCTGTATGGGTTGGATGATCATCTGTATAGGGTGCATGATCACATCTGTGTTCTCACGCATACATACTTAAAAAATATTTATATATGTGCCCACTGTGGGAGTGGATTTCGACACTAGGATATGATATATTATTTAGTTGTTGTCCTTCCTTGTTCACATTAGTGAGATCAGCAGAGTATCACCCTTTGCAACTTAAACTTAGAAGCTAAGAAAAGATTGGTCTGAAATTCTAGAAACAATAATCCATAATGCTTTGAGGCAGACTGGATTTTCCTGGTATTACTCCTTTCTCCCCTTTTAAAACAACAATCACACACACATTGTTTTGTGAATAAAAAGCAGCATTTACTGGCACAATCAAGGTCTTGAAGCAGGAGTTACAGCATATATTCCAAGTGTCCCGAAAAAAGGGACATCCCATTTTTTTGTGCAAGATCGCAGGGGCTATTTTGGGTGCCATGATCTCTCCCTCTTGCTCCATTCTCTCGGGGCCACGATCTCGCATGGTACCCCCAAACCACCCCAGAACGCACCATATCTCACCCCGAAAAGAAGCACTTTTGGGGGGATTAGAGCAAGGTGTGGGTCACGTGACTCTCTCTGTTTGGAGCTTGACGGTATGTTACAGAAGCAAAATGAAGGTAGGTTTATAACTACTATCTAAGTTACAAAAGTACAAAATGTAGGTTTAAAAAGTGTTGTCTGAGCCGCAGAGCTCAGACATGCATGCCTGGTCAGTTTAGAAGCATAATGGAGAAAGTGGAGGCTGCCCAGGCAGGAAGGAAGTATGTAGCGGTACAGCTTCCTGCTAAGGCAGGTAAAGGAAGTGACCTCACAGAGTTCTCTCTAGCAATTTTTTCTGTGAGCCTCAGCCCCTTCACGTGCCTATCTGGCAAAACATGAATTGTTGGTTTGACTGCAATAATGTCCCATGCCCACAGCAAAGTGATGACCCTCCAAATGTTACTGGACATCTATCATTCCTGACTACTGACCATGTTTGCTGGGGCTGATAGGAGTTAAAGTCTAACCACATCTGCACAGCAACATCAAGTTTCTCAAAGCTGCATTAAGGAGTCCATATTTGTACACTATTTGGGTGATTTGTTCTACTGAGTAGGAATTGAGCTGGTGATAACTGTGTCCCATTAAAGATGTTTATTCCATTAGCATCTTTCTGGAATTTGAGCCGTCTGATGTTGATGATGTGGGCTCAAAGGTATGCTTTCTGTTTGCCTGTTATGCACAGCTTAATTCTTTCAGACCCAATCATTTTGTATTTCCAACTTTTTAATGAAGCTATTGCAGTAACTGTAACTGGCGTGTTATTAATTGTCATGTATCCAGTAGCTTAATGGCATATGTCACAAAAGTTGCTTGGAGTTGCAGCTGTTTACAATCTTGTAAGGAGGCAAAAATTTCTCCCCAAGCTCATGCAGAAGAGCTGGAACAACTTTCGTTATTACAAAAAAAGAGTACTATAAAAGATTTAGAATGCTTATTGGAGCTATCCATTGCATCATTTTCTCTGCTTATGAAGTTTGTGCTGTGAGTGTGATTGCTTATGTCACTGAAACAGCACCACCCACATAAAAGAGGGAATAGTAGTAATACTACAGTGGTACCTCAGTTCTTGGATGAAATCCGTTCCAGAAGCCCGAACAGCTTCCGAAACTTTCGAAAACTGAGGTGTGGCTTCCCATTGGTTGCAAGAGCTTCTTGCACTCAGCAGAAGCCATGTCGCACATTCATGTTCTGAAAAACGTTCGAAAACAGAAGCATTTACTCCTGGGTTTCTAGCTTTTGGGAACCGAAAAGTAAGACAACAGAGTTGTTCAGGAACTGAGGTTCCACCGTAGTAGTAGTATACCACCCTTCATCCATAGATCTCAGACCCTCCAAGTCTCCCTATTTTCCAGGGACATTCCTGATTTAGAGAAGCCATCCCGGTTTCTGATTTGATCCCAGAATGTCCCACTTTTCCTTAGGATGTCCCTATTTTCATTGGGAAAATGTCGGACCCCCCCAAACTGCCTGAAGGCAATCCTTTATAGGGAAGGGCTTTTAAAATGTTTTATTATGTTTTTATATATGTTGGAAGCTTCCCAGAGTGGCTGGGGCAACCCAGTAAGATGTGTGGGCCATAAATAATCAAATTATCATTATGGAGTGGGACGCCCCTATTTTCATCAGAGAAATGTTGGAGGGTTATGAGATCTCAGGGCAATTCACAACACATTCAGGCTTGGCAGAACCTCAAGGTTTGTGAAAATACCTTCAGGGGGATAGATTCAAAATAGCTCAGTGAGGATGGAGCCACAGAATGCTGACAGATTGTTGGAAGGACAAAGGAAAACCAGGCTAGCAATACTTCTGCTGGGAACTCCTCACTCAGGCCTAGTTGTTTAGTAGCCGCTGTCAAAATTGTAGTTGCAAACTGATAGCACATTGGAGTTTGATAATAGCAGCATCCCAATCCCGCTTCCGCACTGAGTGGATGTGAATACCCAGGAAAGCAATCTTAAAGTCATAGTTAGAAGCTTGTTGAAAGTTGGGAACTGTGCCACAGTGTGTGTGTGTGTGTGCATGCACACACACACAAAGAAGAGCAGATTCAGTGTTATTGGGAAGGGAATTGAAAACCAGGCAGCAAGTATTATAACAACATGATATTGATTTTGGTGTAGCTGATGTTAGACTGTGTATGGTTCTGCTTGCCTTATTTCAAAAAGAGGATGTTCTAGAGCATGGGAAAGCAGAGAAAATGGCAACAGGAATATTCAAAGGGTTGGTGAATATTCCATTTGAGGAAAGACTAAAGATGAGCATGATTTTGCATGTGGTGTATATAAAATCATGAATGGCATGGAAAGAAAGAGGCCAGAACTTTCTGGAGGTTGCCTAAACGACTGAAATATGAAATGACACCTTTAATTTGCAGAACAGTTGGAGATGACGGTAGTCATTGCTGCTTTTCACCCAATAGGAATCAGATAGCTATGAGTCTATGCCACGAGAAGGGGCGGGAGAGAGGGCAAAATCTGAGATTTCTTAACAAGCTGAGATCAGGATAGATTTGCAAACTCTTTTTGATGGCTGCCTTGTACTGTTAGCTTGTGCTGTAACATTCTAATTGTGGGCCTGTTGCCCTTGACGTGTTGTTTTCTGGGGAAGACTTTTTGAAAAGAAAGAAAGATTAAAACCATCCTGTCCCTTAGTCATGTAGCATGACTCATTGCTATCCATTGTGGTGACTTGTACATTTCCTATTGTTCGTTCCTCAAACTAATATTCCCACTTGTCTTTTGCAGCAAAGTGTATGCAAAGGAGACCAAACCAAAGATGACACACTGAACGGCTAAAATGAAACAGAAAACCTAAGAGGATAAAATACATTGTCAATCAGAGCACGAAAGATCTTGGCTTAAAGGACCAGAATTGATACTTTTGTGAAATCAATAATTCACCAAGTGTAAACTGCACTTTTGCCTTCCTCTGCCATGGAGTTAATATCCAAATCGATGGTATCCAAAGGCAATTCAAAACCCAATAATAAAAAAACATGGGCATCTTGTCGGGAGGAGATTATCTCACATGTACGTGAAAGTTAATTTCCTTGCCATGCAAAAAGCAGGAGAGCTGGTGGGAATCAAATTGAGAAGAGCTTGCTCATTATTGCCTTTTCAAAAGCTTTCCCCTCTCTAATAGAAAAGTTTGTAACAGAGCTATAAAACAATGGCGCCTGTGGAAGTTTTCAGGGCAAATCACAAACCCATAAGAAGGAAGACTACAACCTGTGTCCACATTATGTCAGTTGTAGCTGAGAATTAGTGCCTGCCTGGTAAATTCTCATTTGGATCTAGTGAGGTTTTTCAATGTAATCTTAAGGAAAAGCCTAAAGAGAAGGAAAAAAAACAAGTACCATATAGAAATCAAAAGATCTAATACAGTCGTACCTTTTTTCTCAAACGCCTTGATACTCAGACGTTTTGGCTCCCGAATGCCAAAAACTCTGAAGTAAGTGTTCCGGATTTCAAACGAATGTCTGATGCGGCTTCCGATTGAGCGCAGGAAGCTCTAGCAGCCAATCAGAAGCCTTGGTTTTCGATTGGTTTCATGAGTCGAACAGGATCCTGGAACGGGTTAAGTTTGGGAACCAAGGTTGCACTGTATAATGTACAATACTGAAAAGTGCTGACTGCACAAGTGTTGCAGCTTGAAAAAGAGCTTTTCTGAGTGGGGAGAAAGAATTGAGCAACTTTTGAATTATTATTTTTTAATCTTTCTGTCAAAAAAATACATCATCCAATTTACAAAATGAATGTATTTTCCTTTTTTTTTTCCATAAAATTTTTATTGGGTTTTCACATTTTATAAACACAGACACACACAGACAAAGACAACACATATAAGGTTTCATATCCTTAGTTTCCTAACCCCAGTTCTTGACCTCCCCCCACCCCCCCTTCTTACATCCTAATTCAATTAAATTAGCTCAGCAAGCTCATATCTCTCATCCTTTACATATTATTGTTATATATATATATTTTTAAAGAAATACTTGATTCTTATTACTTGGCCAAATTTTGCTTATCCAATTTTCTTATAAATATTAAATCCTTTTCTAAGGTCGACCCAAATTCCTTCCACGAATTTCCCTTTTATCTTAAAAATAGGTCATAATAATCAAACACAAAGGTCATAAACATTTTTAAAATTCTTTCTCCCCCCCCGCCCCGGTTTCTGTCCCTTCCCAATGTCCCAATGTCCACAAAAACAGTTTTTAGCCTGGATTCCTCACATCTGAGGCCTTCAAGTCTCTGTCAGTCTCTCTCTGCCGATTTTGTTGGTAGCCCTCTTTGTTGGTCATCGGGTCTCGAAGGAGTTCTAAGCTCAGTCTCATCAGATTTTCTTCCATCCAAAGTACTTGGTACCAGCTGCTGCGAAAGGTCAGCTAATCTTCCATACTCAAAGAGGAAGCCCCAATCATATTTCTTGTTTCTTTTAAATTCAAATATTCCAAGTGTTCCAGGGGCTTCCTCCCTCCTCTTTCGCATCTTTCGCAGATTTGTAATCCAAAGGTCTTCTTCTTTATGTTCTGACAATGTAGGCTTCTGGTTGGTACTCTCCATCTGTACTGGCTCCACTCCTTGTTCCCTCTCCTCCTGTTCCAAAGTTATCTCTTCTAATTCAGCTGCAGATTTTTTCCTGGTCAAGTCCATTGTGCATTCAGCAGAGTCACTTATTTTAGAGTTCAAGGTTAGAAGTAGGTGAGGAGGAAGAAGGAGGTGAGGAGGAAGAAGGAACAGAAAGTAAAACCACCCGAATTTAAATCGGAGAAACTTAAATTAGTAATTTACTGACTTAATTGTAGATAAATACGATAATGAATCTTAAAATTCTAACATGGAATGTAAATGGTTTGAATGACAAAACTAAAAGGAATAAAATTGTAAATGTTTTGAAAAAGAAAAAATTGGACGTAATCTGTATTCAAGAGACACATGTAGCCAAAAAGCACAAACATGTATTGTTAAATAAGAATTTAGGAACGGAATTTATAAGCTCCATGACGGAAAAAAAAAGGGGAGTTGTAATATATGTTAACGCAAAATGGGAACCTAAATTGATATATAAAGATAAAGAAGGAAGGATATTAGGGGTGCAAATCAACTTTCAGGGGGAAAAGATTAATGTGGTAAATATATACGCCCCAAATTCTAATAGGCCAGAGTTCTTTAAGAAATTAGAACAAGTCTTGATGAATTTAGAAAACAATAGGACGATATTATTGGGAGATTTCAATGCGGTGCCAACACCAGAGATTGATAGACAAACAGAAAGGGGAAAACGAAACCAAGGGAAATTACCAAAATCATTCCAAGACCTGGAAGAGAATATGGATCTAATAGACATATGGAGACACAAGCACCCAACGGAAAAGCAGTTTACTTTTTTCTCAGAGGTACATAAAAGCTGGGCCAGAATAGATCAAATTTGGACCTCAAGGGAGTTAACCTTAAGAGCTACTAAATGTGAAATCCAACCAAGAACCCTTTCTGACCATAATTCAATAACACTGGAATTAAAGGGCACTTCACAAGGGGGTTTTAGATGGAGGTTAAATGAATACTTGTTAGACAATGATGAGGTTGTAGAAAAAGCTAAAGCCACATTAAAAGAGTATTTTGACTTGAACCTAAATACAGGAATAAACTTAGAAGTGGTATGGGATGCCAGTAAGGCGGTCCTAAGAGGTTTCTTTATCCAACAAAATAGTTATAAGAAGAAAATGAGACAGCAAAAGAAGGAAGAAATCCTTAGACAGATAAGGGAGGCTGAAAAAAAATTAATTGAGAATCCAAAAGATGAGCAAAGTATACAAATTATAAAAATATTACAAACACAATATTCGATGTTAACGAATCAAGAAATTGAATGGAAAGTCAAGCAAATGAAACAAAGATATTTCGAATCAGCAAATAAAACTGGAAAACTATTGGCTTGGCAATTGAGGAAAAGGCAAAAGCAAAATGTGATAAATAAAATAAAAGTAGAAGAAGAAGTGATAGAAGACCCAAAAAGGATACAAAAAAATTTTCTTAAATTCTACGAGGGATTATATAAAAAAGGAGAAGAAGACCTAACCCAAATAGAAAGGTATTTGGAGAATTGTAAAGGAAAGGTCATAACGGAAGAAGAAAAATCCCAACTAAATAGACCTATAAATATAGAGGAGATCCAGAACGCGATTAAAAAAATGAAATTAGGGAAAGCACCGGGACCGGATGGTTTATCGGCAAAATATTATAAAGTTTTGGGAGATGAATTGGCAACAACGCTCTGCGAGACCATGAATAATATACTAAGAGGAGGAAAGATTCCTGAGTCCTGGAGGGAGGCTTTTATAACGTTGATTCCAAAACCGGATACAGATAAATTGAACATTAAGAACTATAGGCCAATATCGCTATTGAATAACGATTATAAAATATACGCAGATATCATGGCAAACAGACTGAAAAAATGTTTAATAAATTTAATCCATAAGGACCAGGCGGGTTTCCTCCCAAATAGGTTCATGAAAGATAATTTGAGACACATTATAAACATAATTGAATATTTGGAGATTAATAATAATATACCTGCGGCATTGATTTTCATAGATGCCGAAAAGGCGTTCGATAATGTCTCTTGGTTGTTCCTAATAAAATCTTTGGAGGTGGCAGGAATAGAGGGTGAATTCTTGAAAGGAATACAGGCAATATACTCAACCCAATTTGCCAAATTGGTAATAAATAATAATCTTACAAACACATTTAAAATCGAGAAGGGTACAAGACAGGGGTGCCCCCTCTCTCCGCTATTATTTATTATAGTATTGGAAGTACTGGCGAACAGAATAAGATCGAAACGAGAGATACAAGGAATTAAAATAGGAGTGAAGGAATTTAAACTAAGAGCTTATGCGGACGACCTAATGTTGTCTTTAGAAGAACCACAAGGTAGTTTGGGCAAGGCGCTGGAGATCTTAGAAGAATATGGTAAACTATCCGGTTTTAAACTGAATAAACTAAAAACCAAAATGTTGACAAAAAACCTGGGTGCTGAGGAAAGAGAAGAATTAGAGAGAAAACATGGGATAAAGGTGGTAAAAAAAATAAAATACTTAGGAATATGGCTTACACCAAAAAACATAAACTTAATTGAAGATAATTATACAACCACATGGAAGGAAATCAAAAAAGATTTGGATGTTTGGAACAGAGCTAACCTCTCGTGGATGGGCAGGATGGAGACAATAAAAATGAATGTCCTTCCAAGAATGCTGTTCTTGTTTCAAAATATTCCAGTAATTAGGGGGTCAAAATTATTTAAAGATTGGCAGAAAACCCTCTCAAGATTCATTTGGCAGGGAAGGAGGCCAAGGATAAGATTTAAATTACTTACAGACCGAAAGGAGAGAGGGGGACTCGCAGTCCCTAACTTGAAATTATACTACGAGGCCTCCTCCCTATGCTGGGTTAAAGACTGGATAACCTTGGAAAACACTGATTTATTGGATCTTGAAGGTGCAAACAACAGGTTCGGATGGCATGCCTACCTCTGGGCAAATAAAGAGAAGGCTCATAAAGGGTTCTCAAATCACATTATTAGGGGCCCATTATACGAAGTTTGGGAAAAAAATAAAAAACTGTTAGAATGGAGAACGCCCTGGTGGTTGTCCCCAGTAAACATCGTAACTATTAAAAAAATAAATATGGAGGAACAGAAATTAACATATGAAGATTTACTGATAAGATCGGAAGACAGCTGGAAATTAAAGCCATATGAGGAGCTGAAGGGAAAGTTGACAAGCTGGTTACAGTACCATCAAATTAACGCGATTTGGTCAAAAGATAAAAAAATTGGAATGAATGAAAAGAAATCAAAATTCCAAATTGAAATAATAGAAAATAAATTTAAATTATTATCCAAAATGTACAATTTATTACTGGAATGGGACACAAAAGATGAAGAAATTAAGGATGTTATGGTAAAATGGGCGATAGACCTGGGGCACAACATAGAATATGAAAAATGGTCAAAATTGTGGAAGGTGGGATTAAAATTCACGGCGAGTGTTGCAATCAGAGAAAATCTAGAGAAGATGATATATAGATGGTATATTACACCAGAGAAGCTAAGTAGGATGTACAAAACTGGAAATAAGGCCTGCTGGAAATGTAAAACAAAAGAAGGCAATTTCATACACATGTGGTGGACATGTGAGGAAATAAAAAAATTTTGGGATACGATATATAATGAATTAAAAAAAATATTGAGATATACATTCCCGAAAAAGCCAGAGGCCTTCCTATTAGGTATCATCGGAGAAGAAATTAAGAAAGAAGATAGAGTCTTATTTCAATACTCAACAGCAGCGGCCAGAATGTTAATTGCCCAAAATTGGAAAAACAGAAATATACCAACGATGAGGGAATGGCAAACGAAACTATATAACTTCGTCGAATTAGCTAAAATGACGCAGAGAATTAGAAACCAAAAGAATACAAAGTCAAATAACGACTGGATTAAATTTATGACATATATTGAAGGTAACTATAGTAACCTACCAAATATAGCAGGCTTGTTATGAAACTTTCGATGTATAGATAGATCAAATAACCCAACATCAGCTGTAAAAATGAAACTTTTAAAATTAAGAACCCGAAATCAGGAGGGAAGGAAGTCAGCAAGTATGTGCTATTTATCAGTTTATTTTTATTTTTTTCATTGCTGTGGTGCATTTTTTTCTTTTTTTTTCTTTTCTTTTTGTCATTATTTTCTGTTATTTAATTTAATAAGTATTGGGCTTAATGTAAACTTTTTCTTTTCTGTATTAGTTGTTGTCTTAGATGGTTTTGTTTTTTCTTTATGTGTGTGTGATAAATGAAACTTAATAAAAAAGAATATTAAAAAAAAAAAGGTTATAAGTTGTTTATTCATAGCCGTAGTCTGCTCCTGCAACTTTCCCAAGAGAAAAAACATTCTTTCTATCTCTGCCTGTAATTTTCCATCTGCAGCCATTGTAGTGTTTCAAAATGAATGTATTTTCCAAACAGATGCAGATGAGGCTGTTTGCATGTTATTCAAACTGATAAACTGGTTTCTTTTCTGCTTTGTGGGATATCATATACCTGTATATTTGAAGGAAGGGTCTAGATGAAAGCCATGCCATTGTGCAATGCTATTTTATCTGAGCAACCTGTTTCAGGTATGAATCCAGATGTGAATCACCTGAGATATGCAGATGAACCTGAATGCAACCATGGTAAGAGTTTGGTAGTTCCCGCCTCCCCTCTTTTCCCAAGCTCTTCTATGCTTTTTTCCATCCAATGCTATTTGTGTGTGTGTGAAAGAGCGTGTTTTTACAAAAACAATACATTACTAGCATTACCACTATTAAGGCTAAAGAAGCTCTCAAGGCTTACATTCTGCAAATGATCACACCATGAGTGCAAAACACAGCTGGAGTATATATAATGAGAAACTTTATTGTGTACCCAAATAACCATGTTGCCAACATGGGGAAGGAAAAGATAACAACCCCAGAAGACAGGGGATATTTATATCAACTTAATGAGGCCCCACTCAAACCCAGCTGTGAACATGTGATGAATCCACACACCCTCTGGGCACAAAAGGAAAGAGAGTATCCTGTGTTGACTTTAATTTGCACATACACTGACACGAACTGCATTGCGTTTTCTTATTGTTTTCTATCTAGCGTTGTATTTTCTGAGCTGATTAACACCAAACATAGAGGTCATTACAGGCAACTAAACTCAGTCACGGTAGCTTTGGTCATCTGTATCGTTCTACCAACCTTCCAAGGTCAGGTAAAGGTAAAGGATCCCTGGACTGTTAAGTCCAGTCAAAGGCGACTATGGGGTTGTGGCGCTCATCTCACTTTCATGCTGAGAGAGCTGCCATTTGTCCACAATCAGCTTTCCGGGTCATATAGCCAGCATGACTAAACCGCTTCTGGCATAATGGAACACCGTGACGGAAACCAGAGCGCATGGAAACACCGTTTACCTTCCTGCCGGAGCGATACCTATTTATCTACTTGCACTGGCATGCTTTTGAACTGCGAGGTTGGCAGGAGCTGGGACAGAGCAATGGGAGCTCACTCCATCATGGGGATTTCAACCGCCGACCTTCTGATCGGCAAGCCCAAGAGGCTCAGTGGTTTAGACCACAGCACCACCCTCACCCAACCATCCAAACCTGTTAGTGGTAACATAGTCAGAAGCAGGAAGGGGAGAGAAATTTAACGGCTGAACCTATGTAATTCACTCTTTCTAAAACAATATGTGAAATTAAACATAACCATCCTTCGTAACTCACACTTCTCAGATTTTTGCAGTGCAGCTCTCCAGCCAAGTATCAGGTGCAAAAATGCATTTACTAGGGTAGAATGTGCATAATATGCATATACTATAGTGAATGGATGGGAAACAGAAATGCGATGTGTTAGGGAAAATAAGCTTTGCAAAAAAATATGTTTGTTAGGCAAAATGGCGTACAAAAATGTGTATTTCAGGAGTCATTCAGTTGAATGTCTCAGGTCTTCAAGTGAGTTCCCTGTCCCTGAGACCTGCTAAGACTGTAAACTGGATAGTTGGTACTGGATAATTGATATTATAGAGTCAGCTAAATAATCTCCACGGACCATCATAGGAAGATAAGAAGCTGTCTTATGTTGAGTCAGACCATTCTTCTATCTAGCTCATTGTTGTCTTCACTGATTGGCAAAAGGGCTTGCAGAGTTTCAAGCCAATCTCCCTCAGACCTACCCAGAGATGCCAGGGGTTGAATGCAGGAGCTTCAGCATTCAAAGCAGATTCTCTGCCACTGAGTTAAAACCCTTCCCCAATGGGAAACCATCCTGCTCCATTAGCATTTGAGAAGGGCCACTCTAAGGCCTTCCCACAGCTGTGGAGATCAGAGCGAGTGAGGACAGTTAACATCGCTCTGGGTGTTGGGATTCACAGAATGCTGTGTGAGATAGTAAGTCTGCAGGCTTGAGCTTGCTAGCTGATGCAGCTGGCTGATGTAATCAGCCTGCAATACTTTCTATGGAAGTGCTGGGACAGAAAGACTCAGCAGTAATGTGCTGTCAGTTGATTGGCTGTCATCAGTTTAAAAGGGAAAACTTTTCAAAAGTACACCACGGTGTGGTGTAGAGGAGTGTGGTCAGAGAGAGAGAGATAGAAAGGTCTTCCTATTTGTCTTAAGGTGCAGCCTGGTACTCTGTTTGACTGTATGAACTGCTCGTGTATTATAGCCTGAAGATATTTGTATATATAAGGTAAAGGGACCCCTGACCATTAGGTCCAGTCGTGACCGACTCTGGGGTTGTGGCGCTCATCTCACTTTATTGGCCAAGGAGCCGGCGTGCAGCTTCTGGGTCATGTGGCCAGCATGACTAAGCTGCTTCTGGCGAAATAGAGCAGCGCACAGAAACGCCGTTTACCTTCCCGCTAGAGCGGTACCTATTTATCTACTTGCACTTTGATGTGCTTTTGAACTGCTAGGTTGGCAGGAGCTGGGACCGAGCAACGGGAGCTCACCCCATCATGGGGATTTGAACCCCCGACCTTCTGATCAGCAAGTCCTAGGCTCTGTGGTTTAACCCACAGTGCCACCTGCGTTCCTATATTTGTATATATAGCTCACAATAAATATACTGCACTGAAGAACCTGGAACTCTGAGCATTTCTGCTAAAGCGCCATGGAGAATCACAACACTAGGTAATGTTATTTTAAGCATCAGCCAAATTTCTAGGTGTTTTGGTTGCCATTTCCGTAGAGAAGGCTCCATAGAAGGCTCACTTTGCTTTCTTGTCTCTTGGTAGCTTGGTAGGAGAGCAGTGTATAAGCCCATCCTTGCTAAGCATAAGCCTAGTGAGATGAGTGTTCCACGCTCAAAGTTTGTCATTTGTGCCCCAAAAGTACCCTTACTAGTGCTAGAAAATCGCAAAATGCATCAGAGTAGATACGAAGCTAAATGTACCGGAAATGAAGGAAGAGTCATTCTTCATGGAAGCGCTGTATACAATTGACATCAGACCATCCAAACGCAATTGCCTTAAAATGACTGCTTCAGTCTTCAGGGCATTGAAAGAAACAGGACTATATTACTTCTTTGCTATTTCTGTCTATGAAAAGGGAGCAGATGTATCTACGTAGCTGCGAATGTGTTTCATTAAAAAAAAGGAAGAAGCTAAAAACTGTTGGATCAGCATTTGATATGCCAAGGTAGCTGTGGAATAAGTCCAACAATATCAGTTTTACCCCCCCCCCCAACACAAACTGTTTTACTGGTAAAGTGGAAGAGAGGGAGAATAAACTGATTCTCACCACTAAGCAGAAGCAAACGGCCTAGGAGGCTGATGGCACTCATCTAACCTTCTGACAATGGAGTCAGTGCTGCTTACTGGGCAGAAGAAGGATGAAGAGGTTTGTGAAGTCCATTCAGCAGTCCTGCTGGTGTGTTTGCACCATGCCAACCTCCCTGCTGCCTAGCTCCTCTCCTTCCTAATAAGCAGCAGTGACTCAGCTGTTGGGAGGTCAGATGAGTGCCACCACCCCACCAATCCACCTGCTACTAAGACCTGGTGGTTTGCCATCTAATTTATGTGTAACTCTTAACTTAAAGAACACAGAACTTTATTGGGTTAGCATCCTCAAGCTCTCTCTCTCTCTTTGCTCTGAGCAACTGTGACTGTGAAAAAGTTCATTGTAACTTGAAAGTCTGCTTCCTGTATTTTGAACATTGGCTGGACAAATCTTATTTTATTTGTGCTTTGAGCAGGGGTCAGTGGGGCTGCATCGTGGGATAAAGTAAGAGAGAAATGAGCTTATCAATGCTCTGTGGACTCCTTGTGTGGCCTTTGACCACCCAGCAGACTGGCCCAAGAGAGTGGCAGGAAGGAAAGCTGATCTTGCACCACAGATGGACTTGTGAGGGGCTGGGGAAAGGACATACATGTTATGGCCCTATGCAAGCAGTGTTGTGACTTCACAGACAGCCACACAGGGATGGTCACCTTCCCGCTTCCCTCCACCAGCTGCAGATGTCTTCGGCAAATCATTATTTCACAGTCTGAGTTGTGTGTAAAAGGGATAAAAAGAACTTGCCTTACATAGTTATTGTGAGTGTCAAGCTGGTCCCACATCATGGTGGCTAAGAACCAAACTCCACATGACATTAGATATTGTATTGGCCTGAATATAAGCCTCACTTTTTGCCCAAATTCTGACCGTGAAAAGTTAAAGTGCGACCTTACAAAAAGCTTTTACGATATTGCTGCTGAAACAGACATACAGTAAAACAGAACGGGTGTGAGTGCCTGAGGAATTTTAAGGTAGCGGCTTATATTCTGGTATTGTCTCTCTTTTTTTCTTCCCTTGAATTTTAAAGGTATGGCTTATATTTGGGTGCAGCTTATATTCAGGCCAATATGGTACATCATCTGGAGCCACATGAAACTTTGGAAAGTGGTAAATTAAACAAATAACAGAAAGGTGGGATCTACCATCTAGTGGAAAATATCCTGGTTTGGGGCAAGGTGCTTGTGAATGTGCCCGTTGTCCAG
This sequence comes from Podarcis cretensis, assembly GCF_951804945.1. Taxonomy (NCBI): domain Eukaryota; kingdom Metazoa; phylum Chordata; class Lepidosauria; order Squamata; family Lacertidae; genus Podarcis; species Podarcis cretensis. Next base: position 100,181,691 of record NC_137172.1, read on the forward strand.
CTTTAGGTAAGCTTGGAGAAAGCTGATTACTTAAATCCATCACAGTTTGGCCAAGGGACTCCAGAGCCATTTTCAGAAAGTAGTTATGGGATGTCACTGTGAAAGCTGTCCAGTGGTGTTCCACAGGGTTCCATCTTCTCCCTCATGATATTTAACATCTGTATGAAACCACTGGGAGCTGTCGTCAGGGGATTCAGAGTAAGGTGTCACCAATATGCAGATGGCACCCAATTCTGTCTCTCTGTTCCATCTGAACCAGACTTCAGCTCCCAAGGTCACTGCTGCCATCTTATTGAGTTTCTACCATTTGTTAAACATCCACCAGATAAGAAGGGGTGTCTCCAAAATAGGAGCAGGCTAACCCTACTCCAATTCATTGCATAGGAGGAGAAAGACTAGTAATCAGAGGATAGGTATCTTTGAAAGCAAGTTGGGCCCATGGTTATTTTAATGGACTTCCAGAGCTTGCTCCTTCCTTCCTTCCTTCCTTCCTTCCTTCCTTCCTTCCTTCCTTCCTTCCTTCCTTATTTGTGTATATATGTGTATTAATTGAGGCACATATAATTTTACAAGGCAGTATAATTGCAGGGACGCAGGTGTATAAAAGGGACGCAGGTGGCGCTGTGGGTTAAAGCCTCAGCGCCTAGGACTTGCCGATCGAAAGGTCGGCGGTTCGAATCCCTGCGGCGGGGTGCGCTCCCGCTGCTCGGTCCCAGCGCCTGCCAACCTAGCAGTTCGAAAGCACCTCCGGGTGCAAGTAGATAAATAGGGACCGCTTACCAGCAGGAAGGTAAACGGCGTTTCCGTGTGCGGCTCTGGCTCGCCAGAGCAGCGATGTCACGCTGGCCACGTGACCCGGAAGTGTCTCCGGACAGCGCTGGCCCCTGGCCTCTTAAGTGAGATGGGCGCACAACCCCAGAGTCTGTCAAGACTGGCCCGTACGGGCAGGGGTACCTTTACCTTTACCTATAATTGCAGAACCACTCTTTCTGCAAAGGAGAAATGCCCAAATAATTGATTCGCAATTAAGTCTCAGCTAGACGTTTTCATATGGGCAAGTTTAAATCAAACAAGCACATTTCAGGCTGAAAACGGGTAAATGAAATGCTGTATAAGGAGCATAGCTATCAACTTTCCCCCTTTTTAAAGGGAAATTCCCTTATTCTGAATAGGATTCCTCGCAAGAAAAGGGAAAAGTTGACAGCTATGATAAGGAGATGTTACATGTTCCACAACAAAACCCCAATGCACTGCAGCCAATGGTTTAAAGAGCAAAGTAAGGGGTCATCTGAAACCCTAGTCTCCAAAGCAAAAAGTGATTCTCAAAGGAATGGCTAGGTCCCTCGGTCAGATAACCACACAAAGTTGAGTACGATGCCCTGTCCTCGTAGGGAATGGGGTAGAACCAGCAAATAAGTTCCAAAGAAAAGCATAATTCCTGCAGGAGCCTTCCCCAACCTGATGCCCTTCAGATTTCTGGACTTCAACTCCCATTATCCCTCACTATGGCTCGTGTCGGCTGGGGCTGATGGGAGTTGTAGCCCAAAACGTCAGGAGAGGTTGGGAAAGGCTGTTGTGTATAATCAACTACCCCAGCAAAGGGTCTGTGATTATCTCTTGGCTTTGAAACCTGTGCAATGTCAATTAAAAAAAAAACTTTCTGCTCTGTAATGTCGAGCCAACAAAAGTCCCTGTAGGTGCACAGGACCGAAGAAAGAGATCTTTGTACTGCAAAGATACTGTATAACACACACTTCACATCGCCTGGGTGTCAGCAGGAATCACCATTGAAGCATTATTGTTTGCAGGCTTCCCGGAGTAATTCCAGTGTTGTGACTAGCTGACAGAGGCGGCTGGCTCACTTCCTGTGCAGAATAAACAGCAAGCAGCCTCCAGGGCATCTTCCTCTCCCTTCAGCATCTTTTTTCCCTTCAGATACTGTTCATTCTCCTGTGGAACAACGGTAATCACTGCTCCGACCCCCTGGTAAATGTTTGAGTGAAACGACGTTACTTACATCTGCTGTGCCAAACAGAGCCAAATTAATGTTGTTCAGAAACGAGACAGGTCACTTGTCCAGCAGGCAGAGCAGAAACACAGAACTATGATAGAGCATTTGCACTCTACCTAGGGCTTGCCGATCAGAAGGTCAGTGGTTCGAATCCCCACTATGGGGTGAGCTCCCGTTGCTCAGTCCCTGCTCCTCCCAACCCAGCAGTTTGAAAGCACACCAAAAAGCGCAAGTAGATGAAAAGGTATTGCTCCGGTGGGAAGGTAAACAGCATTTCCGTGTGGTGCTCTGGTTCACCAGAAGCGGCTTAGTCATGCTGGCCACATGACCCGAAGCTGTACGCTGGCTCCCTCAGCCAGTAAAATGAGATGAACGCCGAAACCCCATAGTCATCCGTGACTGGACCTAATGGTCAGGCGTCCTTTACCTTTACCTTAAGCACTGTTTAGAGAATTCAATGAGGTGTCATCTTTGCTCAGAGACTACCCTGTACGGGCAAGATGAGCATGGGGAGAAGGCAAGAGCTGGCACGTGAATATTGTAAATGGGGTAGTGTGGGATTTAACACAAGCAGACAAATACAACGTTTCCTGTTTGCCTAAAGTGGACATGCAGGGGAATGTTGATCCAGCCAGTTGAACTTCCTGATACACCTGGTCTGGAACATCCTTCCTTTCCATGTGACCAGGTAATTAGCCGTGACCCTTCCAGATCACGCAAAAGGTCCAGTCATGCAGCCCCCTTCTTCTTTTGATGCCTTTTCTTCTCTTGGACTGCACTGCTGGCTCTCAGCCAGCAACATGTGGGATGAGTTCCCATATGGGATGAACTCAAACCCTCTTCTGCAACTCTAAGCTAAAGCCTGCCTTCAGGGATTCAACTGTGAAGTGAATGTGAGTAAACTTCTTGTTACTTTTAAAAGAAGACTGCTGTGTCTTTATTCTTTTCGGAGGGAATCAAAGAGGTCTTACCAGGAATAACAGAACTTAAGAGATTCTAAAGAATCTGCAACTAGCTTCCTGCTGTGTAAAGAGGGGGGTGTACTCTGCTGTATGAATAAACTCACTAGTGTGTGTTAGGAAGGATAATATTTTATCAGTATATCCTCTCCTGCTACCCACAACAGTTCCACAGAGAAAGTCAAAGCCTCTAGTGGCATAGGAAGTGCTGCAAGGCGGCTGCTTCTACACAGTGTTTTCCGAAGTCTGTGGTCACAATGGGAAGCGTCCATGTTGCAGCTTCCTCTCATACCAGCAGCACTCCATTTTGGGGAAAAGACATGGGAGGGAAGCAACCTTACTGCATTTGGAGGAACTTTTATTATTGGGGGGGGGGGGTATGAGAGGTGAGAAGCATCCACAAAATGGTTTGGTATTTTGTACATTTTTTCCATGCCCACTCTTATCCATTGTTTCTTCATTCCACTACAACTTTGGTGCCTTTTTTAAAAAAAAAACTTGGCTAAAACATTGGATAATCCCAAGCAATCAGGGATCATATAAAGGTCATGATGATGTGCTGGCGACAAGTGCCAGTCAGATATAGCTATTTGATGTCATCGCAGAGAGAAAACCACGCTCTCACATTCCCCTCCCTCTGAATTGCCCTGCCCATTGGCTGATTGGGCCAACGCTTCCTGCCTTGTTGTGTTGTGTATGACCAATGTCATTGCTCTCCAGCAGAGAAATACTTTTGCTCAAATATACTTTCTAAATTTGTGCGTAGTTACAAATTCCTGTTTGGCACAGAATGTAGATGACTAAGTGTATTTGAATGTGGGTCGCGTCTATCTACTCTTACTGGATTGCTTCAAATAAAATGCACCTTTGGTCGCATATTCCTTTTCATATTCCACCCCAGCTAGTCTGGGAGGAGCGTCTGAATCAGTGTGAGAGAGCATCAAGGCAATGGGGATGTTGTTCCCTTTTCTACCCAACATCTGACCTCTTATGAATAGTTTCACACCTGTTTCCAAAGAGGTTGCTGAATATCACCGACAGGGAATGGCTGTTTCTCAGGGGATGGAAGTGCAGTGTCCCATTTCAGACCAGCATAGGAGCAGTCAGGGTGTCAGGGTGGAAATTCTTCCCTGACCTCCTGGCAGGTAAGTCACTGCTGCTTATTGGGAGGAGCAAAATTGGTGCAGGGCAAATGCGCCAGCAGAGCAAATCCAGCCCTTCTGCTGGTGTGGTTTAACTATGCCACCCTCCCCGCTGGTAAGCAGTGATGATTCACTTGCCAGGTAAGCATCTCCACCCCACCCACCATCTGCTACTGGCTCAGCACTAATGGGAAAAGGCCACATTGTGGATTTCTTTCACATGACTTCCAACCTAGAGGTCTTCAGAACTTCCAAAAAGAAGCAGATAAGCTGCAGTAGTTGGACTCTGAATGGCATCTTAATAAATTAGCCAAGGTTGGCCCTGAGGAGAACAAATCGTTCCTCAATGAACACCACAGGAACATGCAAATGCCTTTTTCTTTGCTCACTTGTCATTTTTGGTTTGAAACCCAGGGATTATTAAAAATAACACATGTCCACATTTTAATTGGAAAAGAGAGAGAAAAATATCACTTTAAGGGGGCTGTATTATTCAAGGTCTTATTTGTTTGCAATTGCAGATTGTTACTCTGGGACCTAGCATCTAATCTGCGTAGCTGTAGGTGGACCGGTGGGTGAATCACAGGAATGGGTGTTAATAAATCAAATTCCGTCATCGCTTGGTTGCTGTCTACATGTTTTCATTCCTCCTCCCCCCCCTCCTCTCGCGCTTCACTACATCAGCTTTATGCTTTGGGAAACTAATGTGAAACAATCATGATAAAACTCAGCTCTCACAACAGGGTTTTCATAACACCGATGGAAATTAATGGAAGGTGGAGGTGGAATCTGGAATAAGTTAGAACTTTTGTCATTTCCCTCTGTGTAAAAACCTATTAACCTGGCTTAATAGTGAATGTCATTCTGTAGGATTCTTTTGCATGTGAAAAGGAAGTACAAAGGAAGACCAGTGCTCTTCACTGACAGTTTCTTTCCCTATTTGTTCAAAAAAGTGGGCACACCAGTGGAAGCTGGTCCATTAGGATGAATTGGGCACTGACCAACCTCAGCCTGCCACCAATCCATTCCCACCTGCCAGCCTTCTTTCTTACAACCAGTTCAAGGGGCGGTGCTCGCTGTCAGCTTTCTCTTCCCTAGTGCCCTTATTGCCATTGGAGGAAGGAGGAGAATGGAGAAAAAGACAGAATGAGTTAGCTCTGCTTGCCATTGGTTCTGGCTCCACCTACAGTGGGTCTCCCTTCCACCTTACCAAGCACCACTGAAGGGTTCTTTAATAACTGCACACACACTAATTTCTGTTGGGACGCAGGTGGTGCTGTGGGTTAAACCACAGAGCCTAGGACTTGCCGATCAGAAGGTCGGTGGTTCAAATCCCCGCGACAGGGTGAGCTCCCGATGCTCGGTCCCTGCTCCTGCCAACCCAGCAGTTTGAAAGCACACCAAAAAGTGCAAGTAGATAAATAGATACTGCTCCGGTGGGAAGGTAAATAATAATAATAATAATAATAATAATAATAATAATAATAATAATAATTTATTTATACCCGCCCATCTGGCTGGGCTTCCCCAGCCACTCTGGGCGGCTTCCATAGAAACCAAAAATACACTAAAATATCACAGATTAAAAACTTCCCTGAACAGGGCTGCCTTAAGATGTCTTCTGAATGTCAGGTAGTTGTTTATCACTTTGACATCTGCTGGAAGGGCGTTCCACAGGGCGGGCGCCACTACCGAGAAGGCCCTTTGCCTGGTTCCCTGTAGCTTTGCTTCTCGCAATGAGGGAACCGCCAGAAGGCCCTCAGTGCTAGACCTCAGTGTCCGGGCTGAACGATGGGGGTGGAGACGCTCCTTCAGGTATACTGGACCGAGGCCGTTTAGGGCTTTAAAGGTCAACACCAGCACTTTGAATTGTGCTCGGAAACGTACTGGGAGCCAATGTAGGTCTTTCAAGACCGGTGTTATATGGTCTCGGCGGCCGCCCCCAGTCACCAGTCTAGCTGCCACATTCTGGATTAGTTGTAGTTTCTGAGTCACCTTCAAAGGTAGCCCCACGTAGAGTGCATTGCAGTAGTCCAAGCAGGAGATAACCAGAACATGCACCACTCTGGCGAGACAGTCCGCAGGCAGATAGGGTCTCAGCCTACGTACCAGATGGAGCTGGTAAACAGCTGCCCTGGACACAGATTTGACCTGTGCCTCCATGGACAGCTGTGAGTCCAAAATGATTCCCAGGCTGCGCACCTGGTCCTTCAGGGGCACAGTTACCCCATTCAGGACCAGGGAATCCTCCACACCTGCCCGCCTCCTGTCCCCCAAAAACAGTACTTCTGTCTTGTCAGGATTCAACCTCAATCTGTTAGCCGCCATCCATCCTCCAACCGCCTCCAGACACTCACACAGGATCTTCACCACCTTCACTAGTTCTGATTTAAAAGAGAGGTAGAGCTGGGTATCATCCATATACTGATGAACACCCAGCCCAAACCTCCTGATGATCTCTCCCAGCAGCTGCATGTAAATGTTGAAAAGCATGGGGGAGAGGACAGAACCCTGAGGCACCCCACAAGTGAGAGCCCAGGGGTCTGAACACTCATCCCCCACCACCACTTTCTGAACACGGCCCAGGAGGAAGGAGCGGAACCACTGTATGACAGTGCCCCCAGCTCCCAGCCCCTCAAGACGGTCCAGAAGGATGTTATGGTCGATGGTATCAAACGCCGCTGAGAGATCCAGCAGAACTAGGAAACAGTCCCTAGCCCACCGGAGATCATCGACCAGTGCGACCAAGGCAGTTTCAGTCCCATGTTGAGGCCTGAATCCCGACTGGAAGGGATCCAAATGGTCCACTTCTTCCAGGCGTGCCTGGAGTTTTTCAGCAACCGCTCGCTCAATCACCTTGCCCAAGAATGGAAGATTTGAGACTGGGCGATAGTTGGCCATCGTGGCCGCATCTAAAGATGGTTTTTTTAAGCAGAGGTTTATTTTATTTTTTAAAATAATTTTTATTCATTTTCCAAACAAATTTTATACAGTCAACAAATTATTTTGCACTCATTCTTCAATTTTTGACATCCCTCAGTTTCTGTCAATCTTTCATAAAATTTCTATTTATTAACGCATTTCTAAACATAATATTGCCTTTCCCAGCTCCTTTTCCTCTTACTCTCTTTTTTGCAGTATTTCTTACTATCTCACAGAGTATCTTCAAAACCAACAAGCGTTGTCTGTACATCACATATATTTTTCAGATATTCTGTAAATTTCCCCCAGTCCTCGATAAACTTTTGGTCTTTCTGATATCGAATCTTCCCAGTCAATTTGTCCAATTCTGCATATTCAGTCAATTTCCTTCTCCATTCTCCCACTGTTGGAATTTCTTCCTGCTTCCATCTTTGGGCCAGAAGTATCCTTGTGGCAGTCACTGCATATTGAAACAGTTTACAGTCTCTCTTATTAATTTCGTTTCCTACCATTCCTAATAGAAAGGCCTCTGGTTTTTTAACAAACGTATATTTCAACATTTTTTTCAATTCATTGTATATCATTTCCCAGAAGTCTTTCACCCCTTTACACTCCCACCACATGTGGAAGTTTCTTTACATTTCCAACACTTATTGCATGTTTTATACATTTTAGCCAGTTTAACTGGCTTTATATACCATCTGTAAACCATTTTTATTACATTTTCTTTCAACGCAGTACATGCCGTAAATTTTAACCTTTCATTCCATAATTTCATCCAATCATCATACTGTATATTATAACCAAAGTCTCTTGCCCAATGTATCATTACTGCTTTTACCTCTTCATCTCTTGTATGCCACTCCAGCAACATTTTATACATTTTAGACAAAATTTTATACTCATTATTCAATACCTCCACTTGGAATTTTGATTCTTTACCTTCATACCCACACATTTTACAATCTTTTTAAAACATTTCATTGATCTGAAAGTAATGTAACCAGTCGTAAACAGATTCTTTCACCTCTTCATAAGTTTTCATTTTCCATTTCCCCCCTCTCTTATTACCAATTCTCCATATATTATCCACCTCCCCCTCATATTGATTTTTTTCACACTCATCACTTCTAATGGTGAAATCCAATGGGGGAGTCTAGGTTCCAACAAATTTTTATACCTTTCCTACACCTCTATCAGTGATCTTCGGAAGATGTGGTTTTCGAAACCTTTGTGAATTTTTTTCTTCTCATACCATAGATAAGCATGCCAACCAAATCTGTTATCAAATCCTTCTAAATCTAACAACTCTCCATTCTCTAATTTAATCCATTCCTTTATCCAACAGAGGCATGATGCTTCATAATATATTTTCAGATCTGGCAGGGTGAAGCCACCTCTTTCTTTTGCATCTGTTAATAACTTAAACTGAATCCTTGGCTTCTTACCCTGCCAGATATATCTCGAAATTATTTTTTGCCATTCCTTAAAGATTGATGCCCCCTTGATTATCAGCAGTGATTGGAAAAGGAATAACATCTTTGGTAGCACACTCATTTTTATCGTAGATATTCTCCCCCAAAAGGACAATTTCAGTCTTCCCCACATCTCCAAATCCCTTTTTATTTGATTCCACATAGGTAAATAATTGTTTTGAAACAAATCAATGTTCTTGGGGGTTAACCATATTCCTAAATACTTCACTTTATTCACCACTTCTATCTCTGTCCTTTGTTGTATTTCCTCAATTAATTCTTGATTCATGTTTTTAGCAATAATTTTCGTCTTAAGAAGTGGTTTAATAACCGCCTCTTTCAGTGGGTCTGGGAAGGCTCCCTCATGGAGGGAAGCATTCACCATCCCACGAAGCCCATCGCCCAGTCCTTCGCGGCTAGCTTTTATAAGCCAGGATGGGCAAGGATCCAGGAGACAGGTGGTTGGTTTCACTCGTCCAAGCAGCCTGTCCACATCCTCGGAGGTAACAGGCGTTTCCATGCGCTGTTCTGGTTTGCCAGAAGCGGCTTAGTCATGCTGGCCACATGACCTGGATGCTGTACGCCGGCTCCCTTGGCCAATAAAGATAGATGAGCACCGCAACCCCAGAGTCAGCCATGACTGGACCTAATGGTCAGGGTTCCCTTTACCTTTACCTTTACCCTAATTTCTACTTCACCAGTTTTTTGATAGTCATTGTTGTTTTAATTCCATGGGGAAAGGTCTGGTATAATGCTGGGAGGTGGCAGCCGTCCTCCCATTATTCCTCTTGGGTCCCCTAAGCTACTCTGTTCTGCCCTAAGGCATAGTATTATCTCATCACCATGGCTGAAGTAAGACTAGCTGCTGGATTTTTGTAAGTCGAATGAGGAGGGCAATATTTTGGCTTTAGTAGCAAAATGTTTTGGGCCAATCCTGTGGGTGGAACGGAAACAGGATACAGGAGCGGTGATAACTGCAGGTAGAAAATGGCAAGCTGTGACAGAGCTTTTCAACCGCACCATTTTCTTTTTTAACCTTCACGTACATGGATTCCTGCGCTACTCAGCCTGAACAAATTAAAACTGCTGAGGTCCACAGGAGACCAAACTTAACGAGACATTATGCTCCTTGCATCATGAGGCACCAACACATTTATCACTCAGAGGACATATGCTGGTCCTGAAGAGTACAATATGGCTAGGAATTAAGATGTTTTCATGAACATGGTGAGCTCCCAAAGGTTAAACCAAATTCCTGTTTGCATTCTTAAAATAAAGTATCAACATGGAATTTTTGCATTGATTGTGTAAATTAAGAAGTTGCCACCCCCGCCACCACATTTACTAGAGAAGATCATTTTTTAAAATATGGTCTGACGGAGATAGAAGCCATAGAAAACATTAGGTTGACTGAGAAATGGATTAGGCTGCAAAGCTATAACCACTTAGATGGAAATAATGTCCATGGAGTTCAAGGGATTTCCTTTTCAGTAGATATGCTTAGGATTGCTGAGCTTTGTTACAGCTTAATCCTATGATAAAGTGTACTTGGAAACACCTAGAACTGTGTGTGTAAAGTTTCATGCCATAGCAGACAGTGACGGGTGGTGGTGGGAGGGCTCACGTGACCTCCCAACAGCTGACCCACTCCTGCTTATCTGGAGGGGTAGGGTCAAGGTGGTGGAGAGGCTGGTATGGTGCAATCACATCAATGGATCCTAACTGGCGCTCCTACCAATGTGTCTGTACTGCACCTACCTCCCTGCTGTCCTACTCTCTTTTCCAATAAGCAGCAGTGATTGAGGTGTTGGGAGGTCAACTGACCACAGCCACCCAGTCTGCTACAGGGTTCATTCACCACCACCATCCCCGCCTTGTGTGGTGGTGGTGGTGGGGCGGATTGCCAGACCAAAAGCTCATCCCTAGGTCAAGAAGAAACCAGTTATTTCAAGGGATGACTGGGGCTATAATGGAGCCGTGATCCAAAGAAGAACTGTGGTTTGTGACTAAGCAACTCATTTTTGGAGTAGACCCCTTGAACTCAATGGGCATGACTAATGTTAAACCAATTTATTTCAACAAGTCACCTTCTTCTTTGGTGATCACTCGTAGCCGAGTAAGATTATCTTCCATAAACATGGTTTTAACAGTGAGTCCATAAGTGACTGTGGAGGCCAGTTCTGGATCCACACATCCTTCCACAGTGGGGACATAGGTTTCTGGGCAGGAGTTGATGACGGTGAGGGTTTGCCAAACGTGCCTTCCTCTTAGCACGTTTCTCCCTTTTGTCCTGAGTTTGAGTGTCTTCAAAGTCCATGACACCTTTGGTAAAGGCTGTTCTCCAACTGGAGCACTCGCAGGCCAGTGTTTCCCAGCTGTCAGTGTTTATACTACATTTTTTTAAAGATTGCCCCAAGAGCGTCTTTAAACCTCTGTTGTTGACCACCAGCATTACGCTTTCCATTTTTAAGTTCGGAATAGAGTAGTTGCTTTGGAAGGCGATAATCAGGCATCTGAACAACATGGCCAGACTACTCGGAATTTGTCTGAGCTGGATACAACCCTGTGCATCCATCTCCCAAGAGGGCTTTGGCAAACCATTGTTTCTCTCCCATGCAGCATGGCAAAAGAATGATGGAAAAAGAGGAGTTCCCAAAGTTATTTGTGACATAGTCATTGCCGGGGAAGAATATACTCTTCAAATGAAAAATGTTGAAACTTGCTGGCATGTGCAAGTGCTCCAGAGCAGTGCTTTGAATCCCACCTGACATCTTTCAATTATGCATCTTGGATGATCTGTTTCCTCCTGGTACAACACAGCCACCATTTTGTTCCAAACTGCACGATTCTCTTCTACTTGTAATTCTTCTCTGCTCCGTTTGAAGATTGATTTTGAACTCCTTGGTGGGTGAAAGTACTTGTTAAATGCAAATCTGTTCACTCCTACTACTACTGATTGTTACTAATGCTATTACACAAACTCATGGGGTGTCAGTCGGTCTTTCCCAGGCAACTCATATCATATCTGGCATATATTTTAATATAACTTTGTATAAGTTTGACTTTGTTGCAATAGCTGATTTTGCATTGGCTATCCCCCCAGCAGTTTTCCATGATAATACAGCTTTTAATTTTCAACTGCTGCGAATTTAGATCCATAAATTTAAATGGGTCTACTCTGAGCAGGGCTTACTTGAATACAGTGGTACCTCGGGTTACAGACACTTCAGGTTACAGACTCCACTAACCCAGAAACAGTACTTCGGGTTAAGAACTTTGCTTCAGGATGAGAACAGAAATCATGCGGCGGCAGCAGGAGGCCCCATTAGCTAAAGTGGTACCTCAGGTTAAAAACAGTTTCAGGTTGAGAACAGACCTCCGGAATGAATTAAGTTCTTAACCTGAGGTACCACTGTACAACCCATAGTGCTTAAGAAAAAAGCAGAAGCTGATGAAACACAATTTGTAAATCTTAGCATAAATTTATGCATGCCTTAAAATAACCTTGTTAATTCACTCAAGCTGAATTTGAAAAGGTACTTACATTATGTGGGGTGTATAAATGTTATATACAGTACTTTACTGCAGGCATAAAATATTCAGAATGACTGTATGAGACAATTTCATTTATCCCTAAACAAAACATTTTTTAAAAAATGAATGAGGCACTTATTTTTAAATTGAAATGCCTTTCCTTTCCTGACCACACTGAATCTTACGGAACTGGGAGTGTGTATTTTTTCATTTGGGGCACTGATGTCAGACCACATGAATAAATTATTTTATTTCATGGTGAATAATTCATAGTGTTTGCCACTAATACTTGCGTTGGAAACTCTTACCAGAACTTTTGGGGTGCCTTCCAGTAAAAAGACATGGATCCAAAGAAACAAGTGATGACTTGTGGTACCTTCCCAAAAGAGCTTTCTCAGTGAGCTTCTCAAATAGCATCCCTGCCCACTTTCTACATGAAAGAGAAAGACTGTAGCTCAGTAGAAGAGCATCTGCTTTGCATGCAGAAGACCTCAAGTTCATCCCCTAGCATCTCCAGGTAAGGCTGGAAGAGATTCCTGCCTGGAACCCTAGAGTGCTGCTGCCCATCATTGTAGACAAACCTGAGATACATGGGCCAAGGGGAGCACTGAGATAGATATTGTTATGTACTGAGTTGAATAGGATCCAAAATGCAGCAGTCTGATTGGTCCTAGAACAATAGGATTCAGATGCAGCAGTCTGATTGGTCCTAGAACAATTGGTCCTAGACCAGCAGTATGACTGGTCTGCAGGAGCCACCCAATCCAGCTCCAGATGGAAGTGAATCCACAACCTGATTGGCCTACAGGAGAATTCCAGAATTAGCCAATCACGTGCAGCCCACTGTCTAAATAATGCATATAAAGCAGATACTTTGGGGGGACTTTCTTCCTCCTCACCACTATGAGCTGAATAAAGAGCATGAAATCCACTCTCGACTCTGAGTATATTTCAGATATACTCAGTTTTAGCCTGCTTTCTGATTTCTTATGGCTGCTCTTCTTCTTCTTCTTCTTCTTCTTCTTCTTCTTCTTCTTCGGCTACGAGTGATGGCCAAAGAAGAAGAATTTTACTCACAGCGTTTCCAGAAGTTACAGCAAACAAGTCTCCATCTGCTGGCAGCAAAATGAAGATGGAAAATGTTCCAAATGACTTAAAAGGAAAAGAACTTGGTTTCCTTACAAAAAGAATCATGCCATCTTTGTGTTAGCAAAGAGGCAGGCCTTGAAATCTCCTTCTGGAGAGATTCAGATCATCTGCAGGGAGCCATGGCTGCATGGCTTCTTCTTCACTTGTTCCAGGAAGCATGGAGAAACTGAGACTGGGGGGGAGCAGTGGCTGCTGAGAGCCTGCTAAGCCACATTCACTTGCAACCTGAGCTCAGGTTAACCCTGAAGTGGCTTGGTTCGGCTCCACGCTGGCAGTTTGCGAGGAAGGTGTAGGTGAAGCCTCGCCATCTGTAAGTGTCTCTTCCGGAGCCACGAGCGCAGTTGGGGGCACCACGGTAGTGTCCAAGTCCCCAACCCTGCGCCTAAGCTGGTCTATGTGCCAGCGCCACAAGCGTCCGTCTTCGAGTGCCACCTGGTACGAACGAGGTCCAGTGACTCCCACTACTGTGGCTGGCACCCAAGGAATGTCCCCCACATAGTTCCGGGCAAAGACCTGGTTTCCTGGAACAAATGACCATGGCGCGTTGGGCACAGCCTGGGGGTTCGGCCACGGCAAAGTCCGGGTGCAGCCGGTCGAGCGGTGACCTGAGGCGGCGGCCCATAAGCAGTTCAGCAGGACTCCGCCCTGTGGCCGCATGAGGGGTGATGTGTTGCACGAACAAGTATTCGGCGACCCGCTCGTGCCAGTCTCCTTGGTCCAGGTACGCCAGTGCCTCTTTTGCCGAGCACACCATTCTCTCCACTTGCCCGTTACTGGATGGATGAAATGGTGCTGTTAGGGCATGGCAGATGCCCAGTCCCAAAAGATACCGCTCAAAAGTGCCTGACGTGAACTGTGGTCCGTTGTCGGAGACAAGGACATCAGGACACCCATGTGTCGCAAAGAGGCCTCGCAGCACCCGGATGACGGCCTCGGTAGTGGTGGAGGGCATCAGGGCCACCTCCAGCCATTTGGAATAGGCGTCCACCACTACCATAAAGGTCCGGCCATGAGAGGGGCCGGCCAGATCGATGTGCACCCTCGACCAGGGTGTCTTTGGCGTCTCTCAGGTGTGTCCCTTAGCTGCTGGTGGTGCAGGCCTCAATTCTTGGAACGCTTGACAGGCGGACACCCAGGCAGTGATGGCATCGTCCATGTTAGGACACCAGACGTAACACCGAGCCAACGCCTTCATTTTGACGATTCCCGGGTGGCCAACGTGCAGAGCCTCCAGGACGCGTTGACAGAGTCTTTGGGGAATCACGATGCGGTCTCCCCACAGCAGACAGCCGCGATGAGCCGAGAGTTCATGTTGTCTGGTTGTGAACGGTTGGAACTCCTATGCAAAAGGCCCTTGTGGCCACCCCCTCCACACCCAGTTGAGCAACCTGCTGATGGTGCGATCCTGGGCAGATGCGGAGGCCACACTGGCAGCTGATACAGTGGTGCCCCGCAAGACGAATGCCTCGCAAGACGGAAAACCCACTAGACGAAAGGTTTTTCCGTTTTGGAGGTGCTTCACAAAACGAATTTCCTATGGGCTTGCTTCGCAAGACGAAAATGTCTTGTGAGTTCCTGCGGGTTTTTTTCCCTCCCCCCCTTTTTCTAAGCCGCTAAGCCGCTGATCAGCTGATCAGCTAAGCCGCTAAGCCGCTTAACAGCTGATGCGCTAAGCCGCTTAACAGCTGATGCGCTAAGGCGCTTAACAGCTGATCCGCTAAGCCGCTTATCAGCTGATCCGCTAAGCCGCTTATCAGCTGATCCGCTAAGCCGCTAGGCTGCTTAACAGCTGATCCGCTAAGCCGCTTATCAGCTGATCCGCTAAGCCGCTAAGCTGCTTAACAGCTGATCCGCTAAGCCGCTTATCAGCTGATCCGCTAAACCGCTAAGCCGCTTATCAGCTGATCCGCTAAACCCCTAAGCCGCTAATAGCGCTAATCCGCTAAGCCGCTAATGGGCTTGCTTCGCAAGACGAAAAAACCGCAAGACGAAGAGACTCGCGGAACGGTTTCTTTTCGTCTTGCGAGGCACCACTGTACAGGCACTGCCGGAAGATCCTCAATCAGGAGGAGCAATGAAACTGGAGCCGGGTCTTCCACAAACGCTGGAAGAGGGCAACGGCTGAGGGCGTCGGCATGGCCCATCGATTTCCCCGGGCGATGGACAAGCCGGTAGTGGTAGGCAGCCAGGAAAACAGTCCATCACAGCATGTGCGGCAAGAGGACCGGTGGAGTTGGACGATCACCGGCGAGGAGGCCCAGGAGCGGCTTTTGGTCAGTGATGAGGTCAAAAGTCCTGCCATAGGAACCTCTTCACTCCGGCCACAAGTGCCAGTGCCTCGTCGAGCTGGCTGTAATTCCGTTCAGTCAGAGATAGCGTCCTGGAAAAGTAGGCGAGTGGTGCTTCTCTTCCGTCTGGAAAACGGTGACTAAGGACAGCGCCGATGCCAAAAGGTGAGGTGTCGCAGGCAAGGACCAGCGGCCTGGCTTCACTGTACTGTACCAGCACACTGTCCGATGAAAGGAGAGCCTTGATCGCATTGATGCAAGTCTGTGTCAGTAACTGTATATTATTATAATACATGAGGATTGCTATCTGATTGCCTATCATTCTCCAGGTAGTAGTAGTAGTAATAATAATAATAATAATAATAATAATAATAATTTATTATTTATACCCCGCCCATATGGCTGGGTTTCCCCAGCCATTCTGGGCAGCTTCCAACAGAATATTAAAATACAGTAAACTATTAAACACTAAAAGCTTCCCTAATGCCTTTAGCCTTTCTTCAATTTGGTCTGCAAACAATGTTTCATTTTAAAAATAGCCTTGCACAGAATCTACACCAATATTCTTCAACCTTGGCTCCCCAGATGTTTCTGTACTGCAACTCCCATTACCCATGACTAAGCCAGCAGGGGGTGATGGGAGCTGTAGTTCAGAAACATCTGGGAACCCGAGGTTGAAGAAAACTGATCTAGACACCCGTAAGACATATATAATTACAATGATAAATAATTATGCTGAGGTCACTGCAGCTCAAGCTGTGCACCGCTTTTTGATGGCTCATTCCCACAGTATTTCTTGGATTTGGCTGGAAGATGAACTTTTCTTATAAGTTTGAAGCCGGGTTCTTATGTTGCCCGACAAGAGTTAGATTAAAAAGAGAGAGAACGATTCCTTTAGAAGCTACTATCTTTCCCCTCCAAGCCAGCTACCTGCTTTAAATGTAGCCCTGTGACAGATGTGGCCTGTAATTTTCAATGATTTTTGTTTTAAAAAAAAATGCTTGTGGGAAAGAATGCTAAACACCAGGGCAAAATCTGGCCTTTGCACACAGCCTGAACACTTTTGTGAGCATGACATTGGAGTCGCCTACCAAAGGACTGGTGGGAAAAGGTTTATGTGTTACTTATTCTCCAGGGCCTAATTCAATTGTGACCCTGCAAAATGTCACTGCCCCACCTCATTAATTACTGAAGACAGGTGTGTGGGTATTACGGTGGAGCTGTTACTTTTCCTGAGAATCGATATTAAAAATATGTATTCTTTATTGATGTGATAATCAGGCAGGCATTAAGAATTTTAAGTAAGCCTCGAGCCTTTCTAACTAATCAGAAACATACTCTTATTGCACATCCACACCTGTGTTTTACCAATAATTAAGAAAATAGACACCTGAAGCAGTTAAAGAGCTCATATCAGGCATATTGAGAATGTGTAGTTTGGATCCCATAATTGTCTACACACAAAGTTTTCATTCCAGATGTTGATGCTGATAGATAGTTATCTCAAGTTAGAACACTATTTTTGAAGTTACTGTTCCATAAACCAAGTGATGCCTAAATAGCAGTCCTCCAGAAGTTGTTGGAATACAACTTCCATCATCCCTGAATGTACACCATGCTAGTCAGGGATGATGGGAGCTGGAGTCCATCCCTGTCTTCAACCTTGGATGTGTTGGAATCTGCACAGATATAATTGTTTTGCATTACAACTGTACTTTTGAAAATATATAGAATGTACATTTTAAAAGATCATGTAGAAGTTGTCTTTCTGATCACTTTATTCTCTTTTCATCTGTGATGCCATAGTTATATTTAAGTCAGTTCTCTCTCTCTCTCTCTCTCTCTCTCTCTCTCTCCGTTTGTGTGTGTGTGTGTGTGTCTGAATAGGTGATTATTTGAGGACTCTGATATTAGTATAGAAGAAAGAAGTTAGTAATAATAACTACAGTTAACAACAACACAATCTTTCTTTGAGCCTACTGTCAGTGATAAACTCCAGCCTTTATTGGGTGTTGTTGGAAATCTCAGAATTACATAATATTTCCAGAACATTTTTTCCCCAACATAGTTTTTATGCCACCTAGTGGTAATGTTGGGTGACTTTTTCCTTTTCAAATTCCTTCCAACCATGGACATGAACTATTGAAGGTTCCTAGAGGGCTGAAAATAGGGTTTATTGCAGTGCTTTGTTCTGGGGGTACGAGGGGGTACACATACCCCTAAACATTTTGTGAATCTAAGTTTGGCCTATTGAGGGGCAGTATCTCAATATGAGTAGGAAAATGAGAGTAACCTTAAACAAATTTTTAGCAAAAAAGCACTGGTTTATTGTATTTCCTTCTTTCCCTATTCCAAAGACTCGGGATGGATTACAATCCAATCTCCTTTTGTCTTTGCTAATTGTAAGGTAGATAAGGCTCGGAGCAATTTTCTCAACCCTACCCAATTAATTTTCTTACATTTGCATCTAGTTTTTTCTTCCATCATGGAGCCCAAAGTGGCAATGAACCTAATGAGATCCATAACTGATCAAGGTTTTGACACTGGGTCTCTCTCACACGCAACTGAACATGCTAGCTGCAGCACAACACACAAGCCAAACAATAAAGTGTTAGATGAGCCTCCATAATTTTCATATTCTAACCTTCCAAAAACCATAAAGGTAAAGGGACGACTGACCATTAGGTCCAGTAGTGACCGACTCTGGGGTTGCGGTGCTCATCTTGCTTTATTGGCCAAGGGAGCCGGCGTACAGCTTCCAGGTCATGTGGCCAGCATGACTAAGCCGCTTCTGGCAAACCAGAGCAGCACACAGAAACGCCGTTTACCTTCCCGCTGGAGCAGTACCTATTTATCTACTTGCACTTTGACGTACTTTCGAACTGCTAGGTTGGCAGGAGCAGGGACCGAGCAACGGGAGCTCACCCCGTCGCGGGGATTTGAACCGCCAACCTTCTGATCGGCAAGTCCTAGGCTCTGTAGTTTAACCCACAGCGCCACCCGCATCCCTCCAAAAACCATAGTAGTTGGCTTTCTTGCTCCAGGAATGTAGCCTGACACTATCGTCCCATTATTAATAGTAATAGTAGCAGCAACCACAGTAGCAGCAACACTTCATATTTATACAGTACTATTTCTAAGTGCTCCTTACAGCACATTCCCAGCATGTTCACACTCCTGTCTCAGCCACGTCTCTGCTGGCTTGGTCATGCCCACAGAATGGAAGATGGCAGGGTCCTCAAAGATGTGCTCTATAGGGAGCTGGCTTCAGGCACCAGGCTCATTGGCAGAACGACAAAGATGTCTGCAAACGCGACATGAAGGCTGGCAACCTCAGCCCTGCCAATGTGAGAATCCCTTGCAGACTACCTCAGTGCCTGAAGACAGGCAGTCAAGTCATGTATCCATTAGCAGCGACCAGAGGAGAAATGAAGAAGAAGAAGAGGAGGAGGAGGAGGTGTTTGGATTTGATATCCCGCTTTATCACTACCCGAAGGAGTCTCAAAGCGGCTAACATTCTCCTTTCCCTTCCTCCCCCACAACAAACACTCTGTGAGGTGAGTGGGGCTGAGAGACTTCAGAGAAGTGTGACTGGCCCAAGGTCACCCAGCAGCTGTATGTGGAGGAGCGGGGACACAAACCCGGTTCACTAGATTACGAGTCTACCACTCTTGACCACTACACCACACTGGCTCAATGACCACTGGGAGGAGAGCAGAGAGAAGAAATGCCATGGTACATCTGCAGCAGCACAACTGGATGCCTCCATCTGCCCCAGCTTCAACAAAACATGTCTCTACAGCCACAGTAGGTGCTGCAACCTTCCAATAGCTTAACCTCAAATGGATGCCAGCCAGCCTTACAGTAGCTCTGAATAGTAGGCCAGGATGATGATGATGATAAATAATTTGTTATATGTACCCCACCCATCTGACTGGGTTACCCCAGCCACTCTGGGCTGCTTCCAACAAATATAAAAAGCATAATAAAATATCAAACATTAAATACTTTCCTGTACAGGGCTGTCTTCAGGTGTCTTCTGAAAGTTATATAGTTATTTATCTCCTTGATATCTGATGGGAGAGCGTTCCACGGGAAGGGTGCCACTACCAAGAAGGCCCTCTCCCTGTTTCCCTGCAACTTCACTTCTCTCAGTGAGGGAACCACCAGAAGGCCCTCAGTGGATCTCAGTGTCCAGGTGAAGACACGCCTTCAATGTTGGAAATAGAAGATACCCAAGGCTCCCTAAGGTCATCATCCTGCATAGAAGGAAAAGGACAGAGACAACAGTCCTTGATTAACATCTGCAGCTTACGCGTTGAAACATTCATTATAACCTTTCAGCTGCACAATTGTGAGTGGGCTGCTGGTGCTTGAACAGTGCCTGCCAATAAACATTAATCTACGTGTTATCCTGCAGAAATCCACACATTTAAATTAGTGTCTTCATTAGAAAAGGTCAAAGATCTAGTAGTTTTTCTGTTTAATATTAAACAAGGTATTGGGTAAAATAGTCTCCATGCTTCCATATTACAGAAAGAAAGTTTACAACTTAACTAAAAGTACTGTGGTATCAGGTGCCTATTCTATTGCAGCAGAAGCTTTCTCTCTTTTGTTTTTTTGTGGCTTCATATCAGATTATTTCTTGACTATAAGCCATGTCATCCAACTGATGTTTGTCACTGAATTACAGCCTCCCCACCTTTTCCTGTCCCCCAGTGCTGGGGACTAGATGAGTCATTCGGATGAATCACAGCTCATTATTTGGACACCATCCCATGGTATAAACCAAACTAAATTAATATAAGCAGGGAAAGTTCTCATCAATATGTCCCTAAAGGAACTGTTTTGCACACAGTGCTTTGCAACCACTAATGCTACCTTTGCAGACACATTCCTGGCACCACTTACAGGCTCGTCCCTTTATGTAAACCCTTGAAACAAACATGTCTGAACCACAAATACTCATAGCACAACAAGTGGCCCACATGCCATACATTTGTGAAAAGCACCAGTAACTGGCAAGATCACTAACTCAGATCTGAACCTACTGTGACTAGTCCTCATGACTGAAGTGACAAACAAGAATAAAAAAGGTAAAGGAACCCTGACAGTTAAGTCCAGTTGCGGACGACTCTGGGATTTCAGCGCTCATCTTGCTTTACAGGCTGAGGGAGCTGGCGTTTGTTTGCAGACAGTTTTTCCGGGTCATGTGGCCAGCATGACTAAGCCACTTCTGGTGCAATGGAACACCAAAACCAGAGCAGTGCATGGAAATGCCATTTACCTTCCCGCCGGAGCAGTGCCTATTTATCTACTTGCACTTTTTTGGCATGCTTTCAAACTGCTACTTCCAAATAAACTGTCGGTTTGCATGTCTTAGGGCAGAAAGTATTGATCTGATGTGTAGAGATCTTTCCTATTCTAATTAATTCAAGAGTGTTCTGGAAGCGTCTCTGTATGAAAGAAACAAGCAGAAGGTTCGTGATGTTTGGGTTACACCTCCAGAGAAGCTGAGTACAGCTGGTTTAAACTGGTTCTGTTATCTCTTCTGTCAAAGTCATGCTGACTATAAAAGTAGGGCCAGAAGGAGCCTGGACTTCACTTTCTCTTTCTATCTGTCTTCCTTCTGGTGTGGTGTTCTGTATATACTGTTAAGGTTTAGTCTTATTATAAGTTATTATAAGTTAAATCTGCTGCAACTGGATTTCTTATGGACAGTGCCAATCCTGAATGTATTGGATTTGTGACCATTACGCTCTCTTGCCTTCAGTAGCAGTAAAGCTCTGCTGGATGAAATATTAATTGCCTCTGGTCTATTTTTGGGGAATCCTGCAATGCGTTTAAGTTTTTAATCTGCTAACTATACATTGGAATCTGCTCTGGATAAATATTGAGTAGAATTCTATGACATAAACATGCACTGATCTGGTTCTAAATAGGTTTACAACCATGGCCTGAAGGAAATTTGGCATGTTACAAGGGTGGGAAACTTTCTCAAATGCTGAAAATGTTTGTCCTAATATATTCATATTTACTGCTTTCAAATATGAGAACTAGAAACACATATATGGTAAGATGACAACTGAGATGTCCACCTGCTGAGCCTACTCTGGAAATACTTCTGTCACAACTGGAAGCTGTGCTTCTACCTTAAATTTCAGTTGGGCGAAACTCTGTCCCATTGCTGCTTATACACTGGCACTGCAGCTTGATCTGCTGTCACCACCTCGTTCATTCAGAGAAGAGACTCCCTGCGGAAGAAGAGCTGGATCATGGGACTCTTAATAAGGAACTTATTAAGGCAGCCAAAGTGAAGATATTTTTAAAACCAAGTCTTCTAAATTATAGACATGCAGCTGTGGTGCCTATTTTTGCATAATAGAGACCTTGAGATAGCAATCAAAGAAGAATTTGCAAAGGCTATTTATAAAAAGTTGCTTTCCCCTCGTGCCAAACACAGTGTTTTGCTTTCAAAAGATTATTTGAAAATGTTGTGATCTGCTTTTTGGTAATATGCTCCCAAATATCAAATAATAGCCAATTTTGATGTTAAAGCATTCCATGGAATTTCTTACATGGGAGAACAAGTTACTTAACATAAAATGTGTTACTTACCATACATTTAGTGCTGCAGAGATAATCAAGTGCTGCAAGGATATGGATTATTCTCAGATTCTGCTGGAACCCCCAATACTTTGCAGAACAGTGAAAATATTTTGGTCAAATTGCACAATGCTTTGTACCAGTACTGATCCAATGTGATGCTCTATGAAATTGTTATGAGCATCATAGATCCAAAAAAATCTATAATAAAGGTTGCAAGCTTATTGATTCAGATACATCTGAGGTTCCAGTTAGGTCATTTTGTGCAGGAACATGGTTTAGATCATTGGGAGTCTTACCCAGACTGTCTCCTGTTGCAGAAAAAACTCATAGAGATCAAAGCTATTAGGGCGGGACTTTTCAGCCACAATGAAATGTAAAGTGGTATAGTCAACCTGCTATTATCACAACTGTTACCTAAAGGGAGGAGGCACAACAGCATGGCTTTCGCTGTCCTACTCTGGAGTTTCTAGAATGGTGATTAGATGTTGTCTTCACATTTGCCTAGGAAATCATATCTAGGGGAGATACTTCATTTTCGCAAAATTCGAGAACTGGCCATACGCTTCACAAACCATAGACCAAAATGAACAGAGCTTACACAAGGACCTCATGGGGGGGGCAGGGACAGATAAGGTAAAGGTAAAGGGACCCCTGACCATTAGGTCCAGTTGCAGACGACTCTGGGGTTGCGACGCTCATCTCACTTCACTGGCCGAGGGAGCTGGTGTACAGCTTCCGGGTCGTGTGGCCAGCATGACTAAGCCACTTCTGGCGAACCAGAGCAGCACACGGAAACACCGTTTACCTTTCCACCAGAGTGGTACGTATTTATCTACTTGCACTTTGACGTGCTTTCGAACTGCTAGGTTGGCAGGAGCAAGGACCGAGCAACGGGAGCTTACCCCGTCGCAGGGATTCAAACCGCCAACCTTCTGATCAGCAAGCCCTAGGCTCTGTGGTTTAACCCACAGCGCCACAGATACATGACTGCAAACCCTTGGATGAACATAGGCTCCCTACTCTTGGACATGTGGAACATATTAAGCTTATTTATTTGGGACTCAGTCATGACCAGTGCTTTGGGTTTCAGGGAAGAGTTCGTCACTCTAAATATCATGTGGAAATTCCTTTAAAAAAGAGAAGAGAAAAGTAATTTCTTTCACTTGACAACAGGTTTAGTGAATAAGTGGAACATGCGCTATATGCAATATATCTTAATTTCAGTGTGGTACCATATGTTGTTTCGATCAGAAATATGAATCCTTTGAAATGAGTTTGATTTAATAGCTATTGGCAAGCTTCGTCTCAAAAGAGTAATTAGTTAATGCATGTGTCAATGGAGAATTAATTTGTGGTTGTCGGAAGTGTGTGCAGGAGCCAAGTCCTGTGACTGGTAGGGCTTCGCAGGACTGGGGCTTTCCTAAGTTTGTTCTGAAGAGGCAAGGCGCGGCTGCACAGGTGAGGCCAATTGGTAACTCACAGCACCTGGTGGCAAGAGCCGGGAAGAGATATAAGGTCAGCATTTCCCTTTGGGTCTTTGCCACAGCAACACACTTCCTGCCTTGCTATGTTTGGCTTCTTGACTCATTGCTTCTTGATCCTCGGACCCTTGATGCCTGGTTTCCTGACTCTCGAACCCTTAGCTTCTTGACTCCCAGGTCTCTGACCCTTGGACCTTTAGCTTGCTGGCTCCTGGCTTCCAGACTCCTGTTTCTGCTCCCACCCCGCCGTCTTGCCCCTGGTCCCGCTGTCCTCCACCAGGATTTCAACCGCCCATAAACCAGACCATGACAGTTTGCTGTGGCCAACCTACGTCCCGCCCAGGGTACAAGATGGACAGAGCCCGGCCTATAGATCTCACCACGGTGCTGCAGAACCTCCACACGCAGTTAACTATGCTCCAGGGGGAGGTTCAAGCACTTTGAGTGGCCCCTGCTGTGGCCCCAGCCCGACGTGCTCCCCCCGTCCCATCGCTGGAGAGGTTTGGGGGAAGCATGGGGCTCTTCAAGGCTTTGTAAGCCAGTGTCAGCTGATGTTCGCCACTTGTGCAGCAGACTTTCCCACCCCACGGAGCCGGGCGTACTTTATGGTCAGCCTACTCACGGGCCTGGCACTTTCTTGGGTCACTCCGTACCTTGAGGCTGATGACCCTCTGCTGGGGAGTTTGGACGACTTCATTGCTGCCCTAGAGGGCATGTTCGGGGAACCGAATTGCACCCAGATGGCTCAGATGGCCCTGCAGAACCTCCGGCAGGGGGCTTGCCCAGTTACTGAGTACGCCACAGAGTTCCATCGGTGGGCTGCGGACACCCTGTTGAATGAAGCTGCCTGTTGGTTCCACTTCCGTCAGGGACTTCACCCCTGCCTTAAGGATGAACTGGCATGAGTGACCCCTTCCCCCTGCAGCCCTGAAATCTTGACTCCTTGCTTGGCTTCTTGACTCCTTGCTTCCTGATCCTTGGACCCTTGACTCCTGGTTTCCTGACCCTCGGACCCTTGGCTTCTTGACTCCCGGCTCTTGGACCCTCGGCTTCCGGACTCCTGGCTTCCGGACTCCCGTTCCTGCTCCCACCGCGCCGTCTTGCCCCCGGTACCAACGTCCTCTGCCAGGACTTTGACCACCCATAAACCGGACCGTGACAGTGGTGTCCAAGAGAGGCTTGATCCAATTCCACTTAACATATTTATTAATCTGGAGAAGTGAACATAAGAAAAGTACCACTGAGTAAACTTCTCCAGTCCAGCATTGTGCGATCAGTCAGCTATCTTTTCACAAGCAGGGCACGAGTGCAGTAATTCTTTTCTCATTGTTGCTTTCTAGTGACTAGTATTCAGAGGCATGATGGAACATATGTTTATCTGATCTACCCAGAAGCTCAATAGGGAGGATTAAAATCCTAGATGAATGGATGATTTATATAGTCTCAATATCTAGGTGAAGCAATAAAGTGAGCTTCAGCAAAGTAAATATGGGAAGCATTATACACTGGAGAAATATATCAAATTCTTGTTGCAAGGTAAAGGTAAAGGACCCCTGGACAGTTAAGTCCAGTCAAAGGCGACTGGTTGCGGCGCTCATCTCACTTTCAGAACGAGGGAGCCAGTGATTGTCCACAGACAGCTTTCCAGGTCATGTGGCCAGCATGACTAAATTGCTTCTGGCGCAATGGAACACCGTGATGGAAACCAGAGCACATGGAAACACCGTTTACCTTCCTGCCACAGCGGTACCTATTTACCTATTTGCACTGGGGTGCTTTTGAACTGCTAGGTTGGCAGGAGCCGAGACAGAGTAATGGGGCTCACCCCGTTGGGAGAATTTGAACCGCCGACCTTCTGATTGGCAAGCCCAAGAGGCTTGGTAGTTTAGACCACAGCATGCTAAGTAACCTGGTCTCAGCTGGCCCAGTCTTGCCATTGGAAAGGATTATTAATTAGACATACACACACAGGGTATCAAAGGCACTTTTGGATCCAAGCCATAGAGTTGGTTCCAGAGCTAGGATGCTTGATAGTATGTCCAGCTCATCCTTAGTCACTGAGTGTCCTTGGGCACAACACTTTGACATCCAAAGGACGCCTATCTGAGAGACCAACTACACAAAATGTAATAAACGATCTACTAACCTGTTTTATTCTAAAACAGCCTTTCTCAACCTGTGGGTCCCCAGATGTTGTTGAACTACAACTCCCATCACCCCTAGCTAGGAAAGCCAGAGCTCAGGGTTGATGGGAGTTGTAGTCCAACAACATCTGGGGACCCACAGGTTGAGAACTGCTGTTCCAAAAGGAAGTTGGGGATGTTGTCCGGAACAATGACATAGTTAAGAGTGAGCTTAATCCTTTCCTACACAGGCTACTTATTTTATTAATCAAAATTGCCTCAAAGCTTTTCTTCCCGGGAGGGAAACTGTGTACATATCTTTCCCCCTGCAGTTGATGGAGAAAAACAGAATGTCTAGGTTGGAGAATAATATTAAATTCAACAAAGTCAAATGCGGAAAACATTATACAGCGGAAATAGAGGTAAGATGTATTATTTTAGGAAGTGGTCACACCTGAAGCATCCTGGCCCAAGCAGCCCAGCCTGGCAAACCTCCTCTCTCTGGGAACACACAGAGTGTTGGAGAGTCGGTTCTCTGAGATCTGGCCCTTGTTCCAGCTCTGTAATTTTGGGTCAAATGGGGAGCGAGGGGGAATTAATGGAACAGAATTTGAATGTTGAGCAGATTTAGCTCCTCTTCTCAGACTTGGACATTGCCACTGTCAATCACAGCTCAGAGAAATTTTATGCACACACACACACACACACACACACACACACACACACACACGAACTGTATGCAAAGCAAATCTATTGCTAAGGATAGTCTATTTATCTTCCTGAAATGCACCATTACTTTAAGTTTTAAAATCCGGAATATCTCTCTCTTGTTATCAGTTTTTCTAGTTATATCTGTCTGTCTGCCAACCTATCTTACCTATTAATCAATCTATTGCTATCTATCTCTCTTTGGTTATCTATCTCTTGCTTTATTTGCTAGTTATGAGACAGGTTTTTAAAAAGAAAAGGGGAAAAAAAAGAAAATCAAAGTCATATTTGTATTCCTGTATCCCTTCCTGTCTGTAATTTATCCAGTTATGTATGCAACTACTGCCAGAAAGGAGTGTGGGAAAGCTACAAGTCTTTTCAGTTGTTTGTGAAGGAAGCCAAGGGTTCAGGTATCATTTGTGTGCTGATGAGACTGTATCCATAAATATAAGATAATCGTTATAGCATGTGTAATAACCTTCTTGGTCTCCGAGTCCTGCGTTTTTCATAGTGGCAAAGCGCTGTGTGATTTCAGCTGCCAAACGCTGTAGCTCCCAAAATCAAATAGCAATTGGCAATGCCTATTATTTATTTGTGTCCTGCTCTCCCCAAGGACACAGGTTAAAGAGTTTTGTGTGTGCTCCCTCTAAATGTGAGTCATTGTCTCCATGCTGGCAGACAGAATGAGAGGCTCTTCCCACTGCCATATATCAATGCCACTAAGTAAATTTTATTATTGTATTGACTTCAGTGCTGCAAGGTTTGCAGGCAAAGGTTTTGCTGCCTCACAATCTCACAAGTTTCACAAGATCTGCATGTGAACTCAGGAGATTAATCCTGGCTCTGACACGAGCTTGCTTTGGTTATCCACTGAGGGCAAAAAGCAATACAGTAATGTCTTCATGGTTGCTAAGATAGACCAAGAGCAGTGAGGAAATGTTGAAAGACAGAGCAATGTGTGCCACATGGTTTGACCTGTACCTCATCACTTAGCATCAACAAAAAATAGGGCAAAATAGATTTGCATAACATTTTCATATAAATGCATAGGTGTGAATACTGAAAGAATTCCTATGATTTCAATAGGACTACAACCCATCAAAACATTGAGATATAGCCTATGACCAGCTGCCCTGTTTGCTTCAGTCTACCAATGGCTAACATCAAGGCCACTGCCCTCCCACCAAACACCCAGTGTTCTTCTGCCTCTTTGTCTTTTTACCAGACTTGAACCTGACAGCCCTTCTAATAGAGGACTGTCCTCTAAAACACAGGACACATGGCCTACCCAGGCCACCTGCTGCCCTCTGGTGTGCTGGTGAACACTGTCACATCACCAGTATTGAAGGAAGAGTCTGCTTCTGCTCGAGTCACCTTCTGTATGAGGAATGGAGAGAGGCGCCATCTTGGTTTTTTGCCTCAGGCGGCAGAACGGCTCAGGAGCCAGTGCCGGATGAATGATGACTTCTGGCTTGGATTATTTATTTACTTCCATTTACAGCCCACCGTTTACCCACAGGGTGAGTTACGATGTAACACAACGTACACAAGAACTTGGGATCATAGAAACAACACCCTCTACAAATACCAGACCAGCATTTCTTACATGGGTCCAATGGTACAGCGGGCAGAAGCCTGTTAGCAACCCCTCTCGTGACCTGGGTAGACTGCCTAGGTTGGGGGATGGAATTAAATTCAGCAAAGCCAAACATGGAAAGTCAGACAAACATCAGAATGGGCTTGGTGGTAGAGCATCTGTGGAAGGTCCTTCATTCAATCATCAGGATCTTTAGGCAGGGTTGGGAAGATCTCCTCTCTGAAACCCTGGAGAGTGCCAGTCAGTGTAGACAAAACTGAGCTACATGGACCAATGATCTGACTCACTATCAGGCAGTTTTCTATATTTAGAGGGACAAATGTAGGAGCAGAGATGTGCTACGTGTGGGGCCTGATGTGACTGCATTTCCTGCAGTGATCCAAGCTTGTGTGTTCCTTACCTGATACAGTGGTACCTCGAGTTACAGATGCTTCAGGTTACAGACTCCGCTAACCCAGAAATAGTACCTCGGGTTAAGAACTTTGCTACAGGATGAGAACAGAAATCCCGCTGCAGCGGGAGGCCCCATTAGCTAATGTACCTCAGGTTAAGAACAGTTTCAGGTTAAGAACGGACCTCCAGAACGAATTAAGTTCTTAACCCGAGGTACCACTGTAATTGGAAATACAGAGAGCTGCTAATTGCAGGTGTTTTAGTCCTTGGGATAAGTGTTGTTGCCAAAAACTGATAATATTTCATCACAATAACGTATTTTTTCTGCCCTGCGCTTCCTTTTAGTTGTAAAGACTACGACTGCACTTTCTAAGTTCCCTGTGGATTCACTGATTAACAACCAAGCAGGAATCAGGGGAGAGCAGCAGGAGGAGAGAGGCTTGGAATCTTTAATTTATTATATTGGCAAAAGGTCAACGAAAGGATGAAAAGATATTCTAAAATGGCGCCAGAATTTTTCCTGTGTCTGTAGTGCCATGTTTGGGATTTTTAGGATTGCTAGTAGATACGGAATGGTTATAATCATGCAAGGTTTTGGGGGGTTTTTGATACACAGGTAGGGATGTGAATCTGAACTGAGTGCTTTTTCACTTGGTAGGTGAAATATACTCAGAGTTGAGTGTTAATTTCATGCTGTTTGTTCAACTCGTAGTAGCAATGAATGAAACTTTCCCCAAAACATTTAACTATATATACATTATTTGCACAATGGGCCCCATGTGATTGGCCTACAGGAGCAGCCCAGAATTAGTCAGTCAGGTTGTGGATTCACTTCCTCCAGAAGCCTGATTGGCTGCTCCTGCAGGCCAATCAGATCACTGATACACTTCCACCTGGAGCTGGATTGGGTGGCTCCTGCGCACCAATCAGATTGCTGCATTCCGGATCCTATTGTTCTAGGATTCAGCTCAGTACATAACAGTAGGCTATGTCAAATATCCAGAAATGAACTGAGATGTTGAAAAGAATACCCTTTCCTAACACAGAAGGGGATTTTAGGGCAGAGTGACTGGTTCTGCTACACTGGGCACTGAGCCTAGGGGACGCTGCAGGGCATTTCAACTATGACATGATGAATAGAGAGAACAGAAAGCGAGAGGCAGGGGGTGTCAAATTTTGACCTAACACAAGGAACCACTTAAAACTGAAAGACCAAAGTCAACCCCTGCCTAAGAGTTGTCTATATACAAATAACGTTGGAATTGTTTGCCATCTTGTCTCCAATGCACCGCCTTTATTCCAGCCCCATTTCAGAGAAAACAAGTTGCACTCCACTGCAATTGTAATTAACAGGGCAAATGACAAATCAGTCATGGTTAACTTGATTTAAGTGGGACAAGCTTGGTTTACTTTCTTCGGATTTGGGCTAGAATATGTCTCTAAGGGTCTTTCCAAACAATTATTTTTCAAAAGTCCTTGCTGTGTGGTTTCCTAAGGCTGCGCTTACCTGGGAGTAAGTCCCAGGGACCTCAGCGGGGCTTCCTTCAGAATCAAACATGTATAGGAGTGTGTCGTAAAACTGATACGGACCTTTGTAATCCTCCCGGAACCACCTTAGCCAGTGCTATGCTTGCTTTGAAATCATACACACAGAGGGACACACACACACACAAAATGGCTTATGTTAGGAAAAGTGGTTTGAGGGAGAGAAAAAATAAAATAAAAACATGAATGTTTATTTTAAATCATTTCCTCCAATTATTGCTTTTCACATATCCTGGATGGGTAGGTGGGGTTATTTAAGAGTGCTTGTAAGTGGTACATTTATAAAATGAAAAATTGCTTTGAGTCCTTCCATCCTAAAGTGTATCATTACTGTTGTGACTTTATTGGAAGCTGCATGAAGCCTTGAGGAGATTCTGGTCAAGGGCAATGTCTTTCTCACACTAGGGGCCCTTTGGAGACTTCAGGGCCTATGCTGGGAATTTTGGGAACTCCACAAGCACAGGGTGGGGTGGAATTAAAAGCAATAAAGCACTGAAGAAAAAGGTGGATGAGATACGTGCCCCCCCCTTTTTGTGTGTGCTGGAGCTGCATTACAAACAATTATCCCATTATTCACCTTTCCATTACTCAGAAGAGATTTAATGAAGCCCTAGAGACCTGTGTGTTTGAAAAGCAAACTAGGAAGAAAATATTAGTTCTTTCGATTCCTGTAATCTTTCTCCTACTGAGAGCAGAGTTCTCTGCTGTGGCCAGACGTGGATGAACACCTCAACAGCAGGTTGGGAAGTCACACCATCAGCTTCTGGAGAGACTTCCCAACGGCATGAGGGAATCCCATGGGGCAGACCTCCTTCGCCCTTCCAGGGTTAAAAACCTTTGCACTCTGGAGAAACCAAAAGACAAGCACTGAGCAGGGACCATTGGTTTCTGAAAGAGACTATCAGTGGTGTAAGACCCCAGCTGAGGAAACCCCTCACCTATCTTCCTAAGAGGAAGCCATGGAAAAAAGAAGCTCAGAGCCAAAGTATTCATCTGATTTGATATGACCTGATATGAGTATTCTGCTTTTCTAACAACAAATACAGTGGTACCGCGGGTTAAGTACTTAATTCGTTCCGGAGGTCTGTTCTTAACCTGAAACTGTTCTTAACCTGAAGCACCACTTTAGCTAATGGGGCCTCCTACTACTGCCGTGCCGCCGGAGCACGATTTCTGTTCTCATCCTGAAGCAAAGTTCTTAACCCGAGGTACTATTTCTGGGTTAGCAGAGTCTGTAACCCGAAGCGTATGTAACCCAAGGTACCACTGTACTGAGCAAAGAGTCGCTCACAACCATCACAAAAGCATTAAAAACAACAAACATTGCAATCACTATACTATCAAACATAACAGCAAATAACAACAAATGCATCAAGATGTTCAATACAATTCAACAAAGCCATCGCATCTCATTGCACACTGCTTTTCTTGAATTGTTTTATTACAGCTGCTGGTTGTTATTTGGACCATGCTATGAGGAAGGTGGGGATGTGGGTGGCACTGTGGGTTAAACCACAGAGCCTAGGACTTGCCGATCAGAAGGTTGGCAGTTCGAATCCCTGCGATGGGGTGAGCTCCCGTTGCTCAGTCCCTGCTCCTGCCAACCTAGCAGTTCGAAAACACGTCAAAGTGCAAGTAGATAAATAGGTACCGCTCTGGCGGGAAGGTAAACAGCGTTTCCGTGCACTGCTCTGGTTCACCAGAAGCGGCTTAGTCATGCTGTGCACATGACCCGGAAGCTGTACACTGGCTCCCTTGGCCAATAAAGCGAGATGAGCGCCGCAACCCCAGAGTTGTTCACGACTGGACCTAATGGTCAGGGGTCCCTTTACCTTTATGAGGAAGGGGTAAGCTTATCTCT
The DNA here is from genome assembly GCF_951804945.1 of Podarcis cretensis. Taxonomy (NCBI): domain Eukaryota; kingdom Metazoa; phylum Chordata; class Lepidosauria; order Squamata; family Lacertidae; genus Podarcis; species Podarcis cretensis. The sequence continues at coordinate 100,213,488 of NC_137172.1, forward strand.
TGATTCCTCATCCATGAATGGGGTGAAAACCACTCTCCCTGTGTGGTGAGGAGGCTTAGAGGAGGCTTGGCACCAAGGAGAACTTTTGTCTTAGGGTGTTAGCAGAGCACCGCACTTTTGCTGGTGGGATTCAGTGCATACCATCAAATTTAGGTTGTGCAGTTCAGATGGATTTGATGCTCTTACTCAACAAACTTGCTTCCCCCCACACCAACCCCAAAACTGACTTTTTTGTTGCAAAGAAGGCGATAGGGAAATGCATTAGAAAAGGTGGCAAAACAACTGCTTGACGCAATGTCATAAAACTTGGTGGAAACATATCAGAAAGAATGCTCAGTAAATAGCCTACGCTTAGCTGCAAACTTTGTGCAAACAAACCGGGATGAATCCTCAATAAAGCAAACCATCTGGAAATGACCTAAGCTTCCTAGTCACAATGGGGAGGCCAATTTTCAGCGTGATCATAGCTTGGAAGCGGGGGTGAAGGGACAAGCTTCTCCTCCCCACATACCATGGTTCCAAAAATATTTGGGCCCTTCTGCATCTGTATTTTAAACAAACAAACAAACAAACAAATCCTGTGCATTCACCATAATGCAGTTTGACTCTAAGTGCATACCACCAACTTCAGAAAAAACCACCAATTCTGCTGTTTTGTTGTATTAGTCTTTCATAGCTTTTTTTTTAAAAAAAATAAATAAGTTTTTGTATTTTAAATTGCAATCCTCCTTGAAATTGTAATCAGCCAAGAATGCCCCAACAGAATAAATAAATGTGACAAGCAAGTAAACAAATAAAAACAAATAAACCCTTTCAAAAGGAGTTGGGCATTATAACTCACATTTAAATGTCCTTTAATGGACAAAGTTTTCCTTGTGACATGGTTCTTCAGAGGGGTTTGTCCGTTATCTGATGAGTGGTACACTCCTTCGCAGACTTTTTATTCATGGAGAATGAGCAATGCTTGTATGGGGGAACAAGGTGGACATCAGCACTGTGGCAAAAAGGCTGCACTCTCAACCCAGGCTCTTTATGTGGCAGCAGGAGGGGGAGAAAGACTAATGGCCCCTCAAAAAAAAATCTTTTTTTATTGTGCACATTTGGTATCTAGTAGTCATGATGATTTCGCAGTGGTCCTAGGCGATTCCGCTTTCAATACTATTTGGCCCTGCGAATGGTTCTACTGCTTCACTTCCATTCAGTGCATATCCTATCTCTTCCTGATGAAATCACATCACTTCTCATACCACAATTGCTCCGGGGAGAGGGATGGGGTGTTGTCCCACTTTTGTTGTACTATTATCACTCTGGATAACAATAATGTAACAGCATTGGGAAAGCATCACAGGATGAATAACAAAACAGAATAAATCCACCACTGTATCAAGAATAAAAAAGGTAAAGGGACCCCCGACCATTAGGTCCAGTCGTGGCCGACTCTGGGATTGCAGCGCTCATCTCGCTTTACTGGCTGAGGGAGCCAGCGTGCAGCTTCCAGGTCTTGTGGCCAGCATAACTAAGCCGTTTCTGGTGAACCAGAGCAGCGCACGGAAACACCGTTTACCTTCCCACTGGAGCGGTACCTATTTATCTACTTGCACTTTGATGTGCTTTCGAACTGCTAGGTTGCCAGGAGCAGGGACCGAGCAACAGGAGCTCACCCCATTGCGGGGATTCGAACCGCCGACCTTCTGATTGGCAAGTCCTAGGCTCTGTGGTTTAACCTGCATCCCGTATCAAGAATACACTGGCGATAAAACACCAGGCTGGAGGAGTTCTAAACCTCAGTGATCTTCCTTCCTTCCTTCCTTCCTTCCTTCCTTCCTTCCTTCTTCTTGTTCAAATTGTGGCAGCTACATGCACAACCTCTTGCTTGCAGACATTTGCTCAAGCTTGTAGTGTCTCAGTGGGAACACAGCTGGATCGTGATTCCAGCAGCAACATTCCCGGAGGCCATTGCATGGCAGGTCACTGGCTGCTATAAACCAGCCCAACAGAAAATTACCCAGGGAGAGATGAATCCCAAAAGCTGATCTAAGAATAAGTAAATGTGGCCATCTTAAAATAAGTTTTAATAACTGTGTGAGAGTGAAGTTGACCTTCACGGTTTCAAAAACATTCACTGTTTTGAGGGAAGGAGAAATGTGTCATTTAAAAAACGTTTAGACAAAGCTGAGGAGAGAAGGAAGGGGGTGATGTTCTCAAGCCCAGCCCCCCAATCCCAAGTGCCATGACCAAACAACGGCTTTAGCCTTTCCAATAGAGCGCAGTAAGGAGGTGATAGCTGGAAGGGAGCCACATTTCCCCACTGAATTCCACTGTGAATACTTTTATGGGAAGGTGAGCAGGATTTGGTCATAAAAGAAAACACCCTGTGGGGCATTTGTTTTATTGCCAATTTTTATGAAAAGAAATACATTGCATGTAATATTCTTTCCGTTCCCAAACATTGAATAAAAGGTGTTATCCAAACCCATAGCTTTTGTTTTGTTTTGTTCTGTAACGTATTTTTATTTTAATTTTTGGAGTTGGTTTATCAACCTTGCCGCACAGGAACTGCAACTGGGTATCTGGATGTCTGCTTAACTCTAAAAATGCTGGATGCCATGCTTCAGATGTTCAGAAGCACTAGTGGAAGGGAGTGGCTTTCCCTCCCCTTCCTCTCCTTGGCTGCATGAACATCCTCAAAAGCATCTATTGATGGTCAGAGGAAACTCCTTTAAAAGGTGGCATGGGCAAAGGGGGGAGGAGGGAATTGCCGGAAATTGGGAGGAGCAGCTCCTTCTATGCATGGGTGCCTCCTTCCAAATTCTGGTGACCCCATCTTCCTCCTCAGCCCTCTTTGTCACAGCCCACTCCATTCAGAAGAATCTCCTAACCCTCAGGCCATAGGTTTTGGGTGCAGAACAGTCACATTCTGCCAACCCCCTCCCACTGAAACGTCTCAGGATCCAAAGCACTTCAGCCTGTGTTCTTGGGGTTCAAATGTTTGACCAGGAATGTGCCAGCTGGATTCAGAGCTGGTTAAGAAAATAAATATACCACTAGGACAACATTGGGTTTCCCAAACTCTTGTTTCCCAGTGTGAAGGGGAGCAATGGGTTGGGCAATGGCAGGCAAGTACTCTTGTTCAGTCCTCCAGTTCTCCTTTCAAACCCTGTACCCAAGCTATTCTTCACTCGTAGCTGAGTAAGATTGTCTTCCATTAACACGGTTTTAAAAGTGAGTCCATAAGTCACTGTGGAGGCCAGTTCTGGATCCACACATCCTTCCACAGTGGGGACATAGGTTTCCAGGCAGGATGTGATCACGGTGAGGGTTTGCCAAGTTTGCCTTCCTCTTAGCACCTTTCTCCCTTTCGTCCTGAGTTCAAACGTCTTCAAAACCCATGACGCCTTTGGCAAAGGCTGTTCTCCAATTGGAGCGCTCACAGGCCAGTGTTTCTCAGTTGTTGGTGTTTATATTACTTTTTTTTTTTTTTTAGATTTGCCTAGAGAGAGTCTTTGAACCACTTTTGTTGACCACCAGCATTACGCTTTCGGAATAGAGTAGTTGCTTTGGCAGACGATAATCAGGCATTTGAACAACATGACCAGCCCAACAAACATCAAAAACAACAATATCAACTCCAATCAACCCAGGCTATATACTGACCCTAACCATGCACTTGGTTGGCCACTGTGCGAACAGGATGCTGGACTAGATGGGCCACTAGCCTGATTCAACAGGCTGTCCTGTTCATGTTCATGCTTTCTCTCTCCCTGCCCCACTCTGGGTAGGCTTCATGACACAGGCACTTAGGAGGCTGCCTCATACACAAGTCAGAGCCCTTCCAGGTCCACCTGGGGAGTGAAACTGGCATCTTTTTGCATGCAAAGCAGAGGCCCTGGCAGGAACAACGGTGGCTGGTGGGGTTGGTTGCAGGGAAGAATCAGTGGGCAGAAGAAGGAAGCACCCATTCTTATCTACTAATTCTCCACTGCAAAGGACTCCTTGCACCCCAAATTCATGCTAGTTTGTTGATTTCAGCTCTGGGGACCCATGTTTGTTGAGGATGTTGTGTAAATCCATCCTAAGGCTCCACTGTGGTCAGGAACCCATGGTCCTTTGGATAGTGTTCAGGGCCGTCTGTACCCGGGAGTGCAAGGGGTGTGGGGCACCCGGGCGCCAAATTCTGGGGGGCGCCCGGCGCCCACCACCGAAGCCACCTAAGCTCTTAACTATCATCTACCTGTTATGAAATAATAAATTATTTTGATCAAGCTAGCTAGAAAAAGAAATACATATATACCTAGGTATTACTAAAATGTATAATTACTGTTTCACTAAAGGATTTTTGACTTTGTACGCTCATTTATCAAAGACATGCCACGTCAGCAATGGCGCTTGTCATTCACAACGGCGGTGCTTGTCAGACTTGGGGGCGCTGGGCGGATCTTTGCACCCCAGCGGCACATATGCTAAAGACTCCCCTGATGGTGTTGGACAACACCTCCCATCATCCCTGACCATTGGCCACGCTTGCTGGGGCTGATGGGAGTTGGAAGCCCAACAACAGCTGGAAAGCCACAGGTCCCACATCCCTGCAATTTTAGAAGAACAGGGATCTCCACATGAACCACCCGTGTGTTCACTAAACACGCAGTGGGGGAGGGAAGGGGTTGTGTATGTAGGTCCCACTGCAATGCAATGTCTGAAAGGCAATCCAATTGGCACACAGCTGTACGCATGTCAACTCTCTCTACACAACATAATCAAGTGTTGCGAATCGCATGGAGAGCTATGTGCATACAGCTGCACATAGTTAGGAGTCTCTTTCCAGATTTTCCATTGAACAGACAAGGATGAAGGGGTGAAGCTGGCAAGCATGCTGAGCTTGAGTGCTAGAACAGTGGATGCAGTACCATTTACCTTGATTCAGAAGAATCAGGAACATAGTCAAGTAAATTGACCTTGGGCATTCTGACTAACTCACGAGCTCATCATAGCGCAGGAGACATAGGGAAACAACTTAACCAGTTTAATAACGTGAGGCTGCTCTGTGAAATGTTAAAGGCTAACGAGCGAGGCAGGTTTCAGTTTTATTGCATAAATAGAACTTCATTTTTTTTTTAAAAAAAAAAAAGTGTTTTCAATCTCTGAGTGTACCATGTTGAATTGTTCTGATTCTGCTGCCCATGCCAAAATGATTAAAGTAGGCTGTTTTCTTTCTTTCTGGAGAAACATACTCTGAGATTTCTGATCTGAAATCACAGAAGGGATTCTGTGAATCTCCATAAGAATTTGATGGATCTGTAGGCAGATCTGTTATTGTGAAACATTGCATCATCGTGGGTTTTCGTCGTGTTCACAATCAGCATATATGCGAATTACAGTATTTTTTTCCTTTAGCCCCAAAGGGTTATGATACATCATGAGGATGTAGGTGGTTTGATAAAGCTATATGGGCTGCCTTCCAGGCCCCTGCAAAGAAGCAGGTCCTCTTTCAAATATTGCAAGAGGATTTGCCAGCCAAACATGGAAATGACTATGTGGCCTGTGTGCTTTGAAACTTTTTACTCCCCTGTCTAATATATAATAGAGGATCATTCTTTTTGCAATAAATGTAAAGACTGCTTGCTGCAATAGGCTTTTAAAGCGCAGCCCCAATGTGTTTGTTTGTGGTGTCTGCAGCTTTTTCACTTCACAATATGAGGAACTAATGATATGATGTATTCTAGTTCAGCTGGAACGTTCAGGCATTTGGATTCCCGCCCCCCCCCCCAACACACACAACCAGGAATGTTGTGAAACTGACACAGCTGCATGTGATAATTTGCAAAGCACACAGAGGATTAAAAGCACTCTGAATGTTGGCTGTCGTTATTCTGCTATAGATCTCATAGTTTTCATTTCCTATGGTGCAAATTCTGAAGTGTAAACTAGGAGAATCATACACCTTCGTTTTCTAAAGTTTGGAATTAAGCCTTTATGTTTTAACTCAGTGTTTCCCAAAGTGGGTGATACCACCCTCTGGGGAACACTAGACTGATCAGGGGGGCAGTAGTAGCCTCGGGTGCAATTGGGGGGCATTGAATGAAAATATGGGGGTGTGGAAGAAAAAAGAAAAAAAAGAGATGGAAATTTTGAAAAACCATTCATGCATGTTTCATCTGTTGTGTAATGACACTTCCCGCCAGGTCAGGAGCTGTTGAGGGACGGCAACAATACCGCCCCCCAGATCCATGGGTGAGCTGGAGATGTGTCTTCCTGGGCTTGGGTGAACCTTTTCGGCTTCACTCAGGCCTCAGAAGTGGATTGCAGCTTGCCTATTTGGTAGGTAGGGCAGATCGGACTGATTCCACAAGGGCGCTGAGTATTTTTTTTCTTCTGAAAAGGGGATGGTAGGGGAAATAAGTTTTAACTAAATCTTGCTTTCATAAATTGGCATATAAAATGATCTGGGGTGTAGACCAAGGGCAGACAGTGTGGGGACCCTCCAGAAGTGTCTGGGCTACAAGACCCACCATCCCTGATTCTTGACCAAGGGGCTGATAGAACTGACGTCCAGAATATTTAGAGGGCACTGGGTTGCTTACACATCTGCTATAGACAGACAGCAGGGCCACATGGATATCACTGTTTGCAAGTCTGCCATACTCCAGAGGTGCAGATGGGTCACCTTTTCATCTGAAACCAGCTAGTGTCCTCTTCAAGGCTGGTCAATGGCATAGAAGCAGAAGAACGATTTGCCATTGATTTATTCAGACGCTCAGAACTTAAGGCTTTTGACAAGATCTTGCCAATGTTATCACTTTCTATGTCTTGGCATGTACACGTCTACGAAAACAAGCCAAAATGAGTGTGGTCATTGACATCACAGCTTTAGATTGCTGTTTCATAGCCTTCAGCTCCCTATTTCTTTTCTTTACCTGGCCCAGGCATAAACTGAGCGCAAAGAAAAGGATGAAGAGACCCAGATTTACAATATCTGCAGAGTTTAAAGATTGTTTGGTGCAAAGAGCAATAAAGTCCGTGGCTCAGAATGTGATTGTAATAAAAGTATGGAAGAGCAGCTGCATGGCCGTGATAGAAAGGAGTATTTGTGTATCAGATAAAAGGAGGCAAACAATATTTAAACTGTCTGATCTTTGGAAGATGAAACAAAAAGGGCTGAAAGACTTAAAGGCATAAATGCAGAAATACAGAAGAAAGAAGGAAAAGGAGAAGAAGCTGAAATTAAAATTCTCTCTTTGGCTATAGATATCTTAAGCTTTTGGGAGAATGAGAGCCTGTCTTTGGCAGTGTGTTGGGGGGTAGCAAGGTCATCTTCCTCTATCCGTCTTCATGACTCCTGCGAGCCCTTATGGATCTTGCAAGATCTTGTGGTTGCAAAGAGACTTGATGCTCATGCACACTTCCCTTTGCCAAGTCACTTTCTCCTGGGAAAACCTGGTGTTTACCACTGAACTGGAGCAAAAGTCAACCTGGTTTTCTCCAAATTGACATTGGCTCTTCAGTTTAGTACTAAAGAGTGGGTTTTCTGAAGAAAAGTGGCAGGCCAAAGGCAAAACCACCCAGGCCCATGCCTAGATAGCACAAGGTGAGTGGAAGTGTGGATAAACACGTGTCATCCGTTACTCAGTGGTCTGGGTGAGTGGAAGTGTGGATAAACACGTGTCATCCGTTACTCAGTGGTCTGGGTGAGTGGAAGTGTGGATAAACACGTGTCATCTGTTACTCAGTGGTCTGGAGAACTTACTGCCTTTCTACATTTGAAGGTATATCTTATAATCATCAGTCTCATTTGGATATCTCTTTGGCCATATGGACTGCTCATATCAATATATATGATCAAATTAGAATTAATGGATTATTTTTAGTGTCAGTGTGAGCTTACATCCCCCTTCTCCATTATATTTCTATCTCTGCACACCTCTAAAGACATGGACATATATATTTTGTAAAGTGTTTTGTCTATCTGACTGTTGTCCATGGGTTTGGACATCTCTTGTAACAGCCTGTCCCAGATAAGGAAGGCACACGCCTGATAGTTCCCCTCTCCTGGGTCACTCCCCCTGGTCCCCTGCTTCTGTCACCAACTCTTCGGAGCCCTACCAGTCCCTGACACCTCTTAAGATATCACCACCCAATTTGTTATGAGGGTTCCTAAGATAAAGGAGATGTTACCTCTGTTTGTAAGCTATCAAATGCCATTTTGAATCAAGATGGTGGATCGAAACATTGCAAACATGAGCCAATTTGGATGCCTCCAGAAATATCAGCAACCAATTTGTCATGGAGGTTCCTGAGATTGAGGAATGGATTTGGGCCTACTTTTGAGTACCATTGGATCCTGCTTCAAGTCCAGTGGTGAACTAAACCATTCCAAACTGCTCCAGTTTGTACACCTCTACAGGTATTGTTGCCCAATTAGAATTGTTGGTTCACAAGAGCAAGGAGCAGATTTTGGTCTGTGTTTGGATACAGTTGGGTGCCATTTTGAATCCAGGTGGTGGATCAAATCATTCCACACTGTGCTGATTAGGATGCCTCTGAATATGTTATTACCCAACTTGGTGTGGTGGTTTTCAAGAGTGAGGAGTGAGTTTTAGTTTATGTTTTGATATTGTTGGGTGCTCTTTTAAATCCTGTATGCAGCCTGAAATGGAACAGAAGGGTCCCCCTGCTACCCTGAACACACAAGGACGATACTGAACATTGCATGCCAAGTATTAGAAGACAGGGAGGAAATATTGTCTCATCAAAATATTAACAACACTCAAACTTGGAATCATTCCCAGTGACTCGTCTGGAGCCATTTAACATTAAATAGTATATTTGGCTGGTGTGGGAATAGTAGTTTCCCCCCACCTTACCTTCTGGCTTACAGAAAACACATAACATGCTACAGAAGGATGTGGTATTTAAGTACCTTTAATTCCTCCATTCCCAGATTGGATAAGATTTCCATTTATTATGGTTGTTGTTGTTAATACTATTATTTTTTCATCATCATTTCTAGACCACATATCCACGGAAGATTGCAGGGTGAAGTACAATGATGTATAAAACTGTATACTACGCAAAAATATGAAAATTAAAAGTACATACACTCTTAAAGCTTTGTTTCTAAGCAGTCAAAGACTGAAGGCAGGAAGTTAGCTTGAAGGCAGGTAGGGCACAAATTCAGTCCTGATACTGGGAACCAGTATAAACAGGAAGTTTCTGAGACCTGCACCTATTTAGTGAGGCTGCTGTAGACCCCTGTCGTCTCCATTCCTCCTATTTGTCTCTGCCTTCCTTCTCTGAACAAGAAGCCACTGGCATGGTGGGGAACTATCAATTGTCCATGGAGGAGCAGGTCAAATCCGTGTCCAGGGCAGCTGTCTACCAGCTCCATCTGGTATGCAGTCTAAGACCCTACTTGCCTGCAGACGGTCTCACCAGAGTGGTGCATGCTCTAGTTATCTCCTGCTTGGACTACTGCAATGCGCTCTACGTGGGGCTACTGGTGACAGAGTGGTTGCTGAGACCATATAACACCAGTCCTGAAAAACCTACATTGGCTCCCAGTACGTATCCGAGCACAATTCCAAGTGTTGGTGCTGACCTTTAAAGCCCTAAACGGCCTCAGCCCAGTATACCTGAAGGAGCATCTCCACCCCCATCTGTCAGCCCAGACACTGATGCACAGCTCTGAGGGCCTTCTGGCAGTTCCCTCACTGTGAGGTTACTTCTCTGTAACCTCAGAGGCCCTTCTCAGTGTTGGCACTTGCCCTGTGGAATGTCCTCCCATCAGATGTCAAGGAAATAAACAACTATCTGACGTTTAGAAGACATCTGAAGGCAAGTCCTGTTTAGGGAAGTTTTTAATGTTTTATCATGTTTTTAATATTCTGTTGGGAGGTGCCCAGAGTGGTTGGGGAAACCCAGCCAGATGGGCGGGATATAAATTATTCTTATTCTTATTCTTATTCTTCTGCTGCGCTCCCAACAGTGATGTCCCTGTCACTCACCAGGATGGCTCAGGGGTGGATGGAGGTAGCAGCCCTGTCGAGGTTGTGCATGCACACCAGTAGTAGGAATGTTGTGTTGGCTCTGCCTGTGTGCCTGCAGGGACCCAAGCTCACTGTGCATTGTCCTAGCAAGCAGCAATGATGCCACTGTTGGGAGGGAACTATCACTGCACCACTGCACTCCACACCCTGAGTGTTTCTGCTCTGAGCATGCAAACAAGGAGGTGATGAAGCAGCTTCCTTCTCGTCCATTGGCAGTGGTGCAGATTGGGCCCAGGGAGAGGGCAAGGGAACGGATGGCAGCAAACCTGCTGAAGAAGAAGTAGGCCCAGATGGGTAAAACTCACACTTTTCCGAAGTCTAATACTCTCATCTCTTTTGGCAAAAGTCAGACAGGTGTGTGGGTGTTTCATTACTTGCACTTCACTTCTGGAGCAGCTAGAATCAGTTCTGACATTGCTTTTGTTTGACAGCTGCTGTGTTGTGACACCCGCCAGCCCTCAGCGATACAGAGAAGTAACAGAAGCTGAACTCGATGTAAACACAGCAATTTAAAAGCCTTAGGCGCTTGCCAGCATTTATCTGAGGTGGTTGCAATCGAGAAATCTTGGTGCCACTGTGCCATCACATTTATTGGGTTTAATTTTGAGAGTACAATCATATAAGACACAATTCACAAAGATGCCAGCGCACAAAGATGCCGAAGGAATGGCATTGGTTCTAATGACATCAGTCTGGTTGTGACTACCGTGCTGCAAGAAAAACAAACAAGTAACTGGTCCTAATGCAACTGTTACCAGTGCTTTTTCGGGTAGGGGGTTTGTGCAGGGGTACACATACCCCTAAACATTTTGTGAATCTAACGGGAGAAGAAACAAACAAAATTTAAAACTTTAGTTTCTTATCTAGCACGGTGAATCGTCAGTTCCGTTGCTACCCCCGATGGCGGCCTCACTTCCTGTCACAGTGTTTCCTGAGTCTTAGACAGAATGAGAGTACCCCAAAACATTTTGAAAGAAAAAAAGCACTGACTATTACTAAACTTCTAAAGTTACCTACAACAAAACGGGGGGCGGGGGGTAATGTTTGTTAAATCCTAAGAGGAGTGGGCACATAACTAACAACTACAAAGTAATCAACCGTCAATTTTGGAGATGGACCTGAATTTTTTTAAACTAAACAAAACGGTTAAAACCTGTAAAAAGAGAAGAAGGTAAGGAATTCCCCATTCCCCACAGGTTTCAGAGTAACTGCATAATATTTAGGCCAGAGTATATTCTTTTTCAGAATTCTGCCCCATCTCTCCACCATACCAGTTCCATACAAGTACCAGTGGAAGCAGGATACTGGGGGCACATTTTTACAATGGGTTTTCCTTTTGGGGAGATATAGATATAGATATAGATGATATAGATATAGATATAGATGATATAGATATAGATATATTTTTCTATTTTTCTAGAAACAGACGTGCCAGAACTCACCATGAACACCTCCCTTGTTCTCTTGGTCTCCTCATGCTGAGAGGTGCCAGACCTGAGTTCCTGTGAGTTCCCCTGACAAAAAAAAGCCTCTGTATTATTACAGTGGTACCTCGGGTTAAGTACTTAATTCGTTCTGGAGGTCCGTTCTTAACCTGAAACTGTTCTTAACCTGAAGCACCACTTTAGCTAATGAGGCCTCCCGCTGCTGCCATGCCGCTGGAGCGCAATTTCTGTTCTCATCCTGAAGCAAAGTTCTTAACCTGAGGTAATATTTCTGGGTTAGCGGAGTCTGTAACCTGAAGCATATGTAACCTGAAGCGTATATAACCCGAGGTACCACTGTATATCCTGGCTTATTATCCTGGTTTGTTAATTGATATTAAGCCAGAGTTCTCTGGTTAAGACTTAATGGAGAACCCTGGCTTAACTGAAGCTGGTGCATGATGGGAAGAAGAAGCAAGTGTGTGAGGAATGTGCAGCCATGGCTTAGGAAGACACAGGCAACAGTCAGAATGCAGCCACAATCACTTTGTCACGGTAGCAACTGGTGGGGCAGAGTGTGGGCAGTGTTATTTACCTGCTTTTCCAATGCAGAGGTCATTGTTGATAACCGTGTGGAGGAGTGGGAAGGTGGCAGGGAGGTTAGTGTAGTGACCTCCCCACTGGATCCTAACTCGGTTCAGCTTGGTCACACAACCTGGCAACTCAACACCCACAAAAGTTCAGCTGACAGTAGCCCCTCTCCTGAACAGAGTTTGGAATAGGGGTAATTTACACTGGTTTAATTTAAACCAGCGTAAGTTCAATTGGCTTTCTGTAGTTAGGATTGCTGTGCCTGCCCTGAAATGCCGTGGGTGACCTTGGGCCAGTCACATATCTTCCTTCCAGGACAAGGAGAAAGTGAAATCCATGAATGCATACTTTCTTGAAATCTTTGGAGTTCAAGGAGTTCCCACAGGCAAAGGAGAACCGAGCCTTATGAGGAGTGGTTGAAGGAGCTGGGTATGTTTAGCATGGAGAAGAGGAGTCTGAGAGCAGATATGATATCCATCTTCACATATCTCAAAGGCTGTCCCATGGAAGAGGGAACAAGCTTGTTTTCTCCTGCTCTGTAGGGTAGGAGTCAAACCAATGCCTTCAAGTTACAAGAAGGGAGATTCGGACTAAACAGTCGAAAAAACTTTCTGACTGTTTGACAGTGGAACAGACTCCCCCCAGTGATGGCCTGGGATTCGGACTTGGAGGCTGAACCTGAGGAATCCCAGCCTGCACAGGATTCCCCACCTCCAGAACCAGCTGAGCCAGGGATCGGGCATGAGCCTGAAGGGTCCTCACCTGTGCTGGATCCTCAGGTGCAGGCACCAGCTGAGTCTGCTCTGGCCCCTGAGGTGATGGAGGACCCATTGCCTGCAGGTGCTCCACTCTCAGCCCCGTCAGGGGAAGCTGAGGTTGCCTCTGGGTCCGGTAACCCTCCAGCCTCTCCTGTGCTGCAGAGGCTCAGGGCAGAGAAGCGGAGGGAACTAAGTTCCCGCAGGAGGAGTGCTCGCCTCCAGGCCAGGAGAGGCATGTCACCAGAGGATCGGGGCCGTCCTATGCCTCGGAGCAGATAAAAGCCAGCCAGCCCCAGTCCCAGGTTGCGGGAGCAACATTGTTGGTTTCTAGTTCCTGCCTGAATCCTGTCCTGCTTTCCTGCCTGAGCTCCTGACCCACCCTGGCTCCGTGCTGCATGCCTGTTCCTGACTTCACCTGACTCCCTGCCCTACTACCGGCTGCCTCCATGTTGCACCTTTGACCACTGACTGGACTTGGACCTCGCCTCTCGGGTAACCCATGGGATTAGCACACCCTTGGGAGATTGTGGACTCTCCTTCCTTGGGTGTTTTTAAGCAGAGGCTGAATGCCCAAGTGCCATGGATACTTCCTGCATCGCTGGGAGTTGGACTAGATGACCCTTGGTGCCCCTTCCAACTCTACAATTCTATGATTCTATGAATCACTCAGAGAAATGTGGGTAGCTAATGATTTGCTTGAAAGGTTTCTCTTTTATCTGAACACATTAGTTATTTTTCAATAATTTGATTACTTTATTTTTATTTATTTGCAGTTGGCATGGCCCAGTGGTCAGGGATGATGGACGCTATAGTCTAACACCATTTGGAGGACTTCAGGTTCCCCATCCTGTTTATATAGAAATCATAGATCTCGTTTTGTGTTTCCTGCAAGGAAGCTCACCCACTGAAATGGACATCTCTGCTACTGATGTGAAGTCAGCCACTCTTGGATTGGCAGGGGGGATTGGAGACTAATAGTTTCTCAGATTGAATTACATGGATGGTTTGGGAAGAAAATACAGATGCTATTTTTGAGCAAGGGCCTATTTTGCTTTGCGGAACTGTTCCAAATCACATTTATTTGCAGTGCATTTTCTCCCTTTTCCCCTTCTCATGTACTGTTACAGCTTTGGTGCTTACCTGCTGATCCATCTGTCTACTGTGACTTTACAGCTGTTTGCTTTTCCAATCAACTTCCCTGAGTGAAAGCCAATCCACACAAGCCGTGTTTTCATCATTACTGACCCAACCTTACAGCTGAAGTGATTGTGAAATCCTGGCATCGGTTCCAAATGGATGTGAAAAGGCATCAGTCATGGCCTGGCGAGCGGGAACTGATCTGAGGGTTCTACTCTGATGATTTGGGCAAGATTGTCACAATATTCGCTATTGCAGAGCACAGTGTGGCCTAAATGGCAGTGACTATTGGATGCTATTGTAGTAAGCGCAGCACGTGGGTGGTGGCAATAAGCAAAGCAAATTGGACCTGAGCGCACAGCTTCAATAGCACAATTAAATGTGTACCGGTAATTAGATTTCCTATTGTGTGGACAGACAGAGTCCCCCCAACCCCAGGCGACCCCCAAGCGGAATAATGACTCAAGACAACGTGCAATGGGATTAAAATTGACCACAACTTTATTAAGTTTCAGATGTAGGGAGACCTTGGCTCAGGCATTGGGTGTCTATCCTTCCCGGTCCCCAGCCAGGGATCTGGGAGACATCAGGGTTATCTAGAATATGTGGGGATTGGGCTGTCTCTGGAGAATATATGTTCAAGCAGAGAGCCCACCCCCCATTTCACTGCCATTGGAGGGGAGAGCAATGACAACCTCTTGGCATATGGTCCCTTAAAGACCCCTTTAACGGGGAACACTGGGGTCACCACTGCAAGGGGGGTGTGGGTCACTGCTTCACACCCCACCCCCACTTAGGAAGATAGACTAAAGGATTCCGCCCAAGGCCTGAACCACCAAAGTTGTGAGATTTTGCTTCAGGAAAGGCAAAGCCTGCCAATGCAGGAAAATTCATTTCCGGCCCTTCAACAGCAACAATGACGTAGCAGTGCCCGCGTACCTGTGGAGAAGAGGTTAACCTGCAAAAGAAGATTTAACTGAGGGAGGGCAGGGTGGGAGAAGCTTTGGAGCCAACTGACGCTTCGCAGGTAAGATTCACCTTCTGTTGTGTGGGCAGGGTGGTCCCTCCCCTTACCTGGCTGATGCCCTGGCAACGCCTCCCCAGGCAGGATTGGGTGATTGGCTGAGGTAGGCGGAGATCTCCTGGTATCCAGCCTGGGGAAGGTGAAGCCAGCCCGAACTACTGGGAGCCACACTGGGATCCGGGGGGCTGCGCACGACCATGCAAAAGGTGGGGAGTGGTCATTAATAGTGCATCCTAGTAGAGAGTCTGTTCTGGGTAACGGCCACACTGTTGTCACTCTTCTGACATCACACACCCCCCCCAATACAATGTTTACAAGTCAAGACCAGGTAACCAGATTCTACACAGGGAGATTAACTTCACTTGTTGCCACCAACAATTTCCCCCTGTTCAACCATGTGAGAACCAGAAACCAGAAATAGTCCTGTGGATCCAGAAATTATTAGGCATTTGGTCGATGGTGGTCACTGTGGCTGGCAACTTCTTTGCTCAGAGCAAGGTTAATCAGAAGACTATTAAGCAAAAGTAAGACTTGTTTAGTATAATATAACAAGATCATGCATGGGACGCAGGTGGCGCTGTGGGTTAAAGCCTCAGCGCCTAGGGCTTGCCGATCGAAAGGTCGGCGGTTCGAATCCCTGCGGCGGGGTGCGCTCCCGCTGCTCGGTCCCAGCGCCTGCCAACCTAGCAGTTCGAAAGCACCTCCGGGTGCAAGTAGATAAATAGGGACCGCTTACCAGCGGGAAGGTAAACGGCGTTTCCGTGTGCGGCTCTGGCTCTGGCCAGAGCAGCGATGTCACGCTGGCCACGTGACCCAGAAGTGTCTCCGGACAGCGCTGGCCCCAGGCCTCTTGAGTGAGATGGGCGCACAACCCCAGAGTCTGTCAAGACTGGCCCGTACGGGCAGGGGTACCTTTACCTTTACCTTAACAAGATCATGCATTGCAAAAGGAGCATAGAATGTAGTTATTATAACTAATATAATGTTCTGATTTACTGTTGACCAAAGCAGTTTTTACAGCTAGAAAGAATATACAAATGTTTCAACAATTCTTAAAAGAGCAGTCAATGGCCCCACCAGACTGGTTTTTTTGCACTGATGCAACAAAAGTGCGTAAGTGGTAGTCAATCCTCACATTATTTGACTTTATTGGTAGTTCTGTGATGCTTCCCCAATGTTACTACATTGCTGCCATCTGGAGGGCCCCCTTGGGGCTCAGCTAGATTGGTAAAGAAAAAGCATTGTATATGTGTTGTATATGCAATATAACATTGTGGCACCAGATGGCGCTGTGGAGTCCTGTCTTTCCCTACCGGATTTCCCTGTATGAGTTTACAACACGTTTAACAGAATCGCTTATTTGACGTGTCTAGATTCAGCCTTGCACTATATAGCACAACAAAAGTGAGACAACCTTCTATGCAAAACATTTGCGGAGCAAATTTAAAAATAAAAAAAATCACAAGATTTCAGCAGGAAGTTAAGTTGTGTATCAGTGGTCAAAGACCATTTGACAGAGTATGTCAGGGAAAACTGGGTGAATGAGAAGAAGATAAAAGACCTGGTGACCTGATTCAGATAGGCCACTTTCTTTAACACCCTGTGGTCTTCAAATGAAGGGTGGTTTATAAATGTAATAAATAATAACAGAATCTCTCTAAAAAATAAAGTGATGGAGTGCAAATGCACTTGCAGAGCCAATCTGGTCTCCTGCTGCCGTGTTTGCACCACACTGGCCTTGATGCTCCTCTCTGTCCCAATGCACAGCAGTGACACATCTGGAGGGAGGACAGGTAAGCAGTACAGCTGCACTACACCTATGCTACTGCCCCAATGGCTACTGGATGAGGGGGTTAAAGGGAGAGTATATGTGGGACTGAATGCGTAAGTAGAGACGGTACCCCAGCAGTACACAAATTGGTCTGGATTGATACAGATTTTCTCAGAGGGAACTGGTTGATTTTCCCATTTAGAGCAGACATAACTTGGCTTAAACTGATCTGATCCGTTACACACCCAGGAGAGGTGCAGGTGTTGGCTGCCTATCACCAACTAGAACAGCCAATAACTAGTAGAGCCAATTCCCCTTTCATTTCACTTTCCTTCCTTCCTTTGTGCATTTTTATAATTCACTGGGCTGACCTGAAGAGTTGAATTAACTCCTGGTTAATCTTCTCCTTTGCATAAGGGTTAAGATCTATTCATACAAACCTAGTGAAACATGGAGCTAAAATAAATAAACACCGAGAGGCTTTCTTAAGAAGGAACATTCCACTGGCAGGAATATAGGAAGGAATAAATATTTCCCATGATGGCAGTTAAATGCAGAGGTATTAAGAACAAGCCATTTTGCCAGCAGCATGGGAATAATTCATTGTAGGAGGCATAGTAGCTTCACAACGAATTGCTCAGCTCTGTAGAACAGCAGATGTGAAAGCAGGGAAAGAGCCATCATTCTGTCGCTAATTCTCTGGTACATCTGTCTCAATGCATGTCGTTAAAAGGGTTTAGGTTCTTTAAACTTCAGAATCTGTCGAAAGAGAATGTATAACAAATGGAAATCTGCCTAGTGGACACAAATGAATGGTGACTATTGCCAGTGAGGACACATATGTTATCATTGACTTCAATTGGGGGATAGAGTGACAGCAAACCTGGCTTACTCATCTTAACTGCATGTTTGGCTACATTCCTGAGTGTATCCCACCCCACCCCCCTCTACCCTGGATATATGTACCATGCTCATTCTACAAATTTTCTGAAAGCACTGATAGCTCTTTGCAGCAGGAAGTTGAAAGGAGATGTCCTTTTCCACCTTAACAACACTGATTCTACAGAACTGGGCACAATATGAAATGTGGTGGCTATGTGGCCCAGCACACTTCTATATCGCTAAGCAGATTGGTTCATAGGTGCCTATTCATGGTCTGAAAGTCTATAATATCATTTGATTTATTTACACCTTTTTATTATAGGGATGTGGGTGGTGCTGTGGGTTAAACCACAGAGCCTAGGGCTTGCCGACCATAAGGTGATTGGTCCCTGCTCCTGCCAACCTAGCAGTTCGAAAGCACATCAAAGTGCAAGTAGATAAATAGGTACCGCTCCAGCGGGAAGGTAAACGGCATTTCCGTGCGCTGCTCTGGTTCACCAGAAGCATTTAGTCATGCTGGCCACATGACCCGGAAGCTTGTACTCTGGCTCCCTCGGCCAATAAAGCGAGATGAGTGCCACAACCCCAGAGTTGGTCACGACTGAGCCTAATGGTCAGGGGTCCCTTTACCTTTACCTTTATTATATTTATAGCCTGCATTTCTTACATAATGGAACCCAAGGTGGCATACATGTGGGTCCTAGACACATAGTTTAAGAATAAAAAAATAAGAACATGGGAACATAAGAACGTGTTGGATCAGGCCTATGTTCTATCTAGTCCAGCAACTATTCTCTTTTTTTTTATAGAATATTTATTAAAGTTTTCAAGAAGTAATACAATATAAAATGAAAAGGAAAAGGAAAAGATAAAAAGATAGCAAAAATACAAAAAAGAAAAATACAGAAATACAAAAGTAGTTAAAAACACATAAGATTTCCATTACTTATTTTCTTTTAACTTATTTTCCAGACCTCCTCATACCTCCCTTTCTTGTATTCCAACTAGTCCAGCAACTATTCTCACAGTGCCCACCCAGGCAGACCCTCCAAGTGCCCCTATTTTCCAAGGACGTCCCTGATTTAGGGAAACTGTCCTGGTTTCTTATTTGATCCAGGAATGTCCCACTTTTCTTTAGGATGTCCCTGTTTTCGTTGAAGAAATGTTGAAGGGTACGGAGTTATCTGACCCCCAAGCTGAAGGCAATCCTATATAGGGATTTTTTTTTTTTAATGTTTAATGTTTTATTGTGTTTTTACGTATGTTGGAAGCTTCCGAGAGTGGCTGGGGCAAACCAGTAAGATGTGTAGGGTATAAATAGTAAAATTATCATTATGGAATGGGACGTCCCTATTTTCATTGGATAAACATTGGAGGATATGCCCAACATGACTGTCAGAAACCTGGAAGCAGTATCGAAGCACTAAAGCATTCTTCCTTCCTGTGGTTTCCAGCAACTGGTATTCAGAAGAATTACTGTCTCTGACTGATAGGCAGAGTATAGCCATTATGGCTAGAAGCCACCAATGGACCAATCTCCCTACTTAATCTACAGACCAATCTCCCTACTTAATGTGGATTATAATTTTTTTGCAAATATACTGGCTAATAGGCTAAAAAAGGTTTTATCGGAGTATATTCATAAAAACCAGGCAGGATTTCTGCCTGGAAGACATATAAAAGACAATATTAGAAATGTTGTGGATATTTTGGAAAAGTTAGAAGTAAGAAAGAGTTGTAAAGCAATGTTAATGTTTATTGATGCTGAGAAAGCCTTTGACAATGTTTCTTGGAGTTTTATGTTACATAACTTAGAGAGTATGGGGATACGTCATGGTTTTATAAATGATATTAAAGCGATCTATCAAGAACAAAAAGCTAAAATTATTGTAAATAATGTGGTTTCAGTGGAAATTAGAATTGAGAAGGGAACCAGGCAAGGGTGTCCACTGTCCCCTCTGCTGTTTATCTCGGTTCTGGAGGTCTTGCTAAGTATGATTAGAAAAGACGAACAAGTTAAAGGTATTACAGTAGGTTCGAAACAATACAAATTAAAAGCCTTTGCTGATGATTTAGTTCTGACATTACAAGATCCAGACTCCAGTGCAGTTAAAGCACTGGAGCTAATACATGAGTTTGGTCAGGTAGCAGGATTTAAATTAAACAAGAGCAAGGCCAAAGTAATAGAGAAAAATCTGGATAATGAAGAAAGGAAAATATTACAAGAAAAAATGGGCCTAGATTTTGTGAAAAAAGTTAAATTCTTGGGGGTGAACCTGTCTGGGAAAAATTTGAATTTGTATAAGGATAACTATGAGAAAATATGGAATGAAATTAAAAGAGATTTAGAGGTGTGGTCTAACTTAAAATTGTCATTAATGGGCCGGATTTCTGTGATTAAGATGAATGTGCTGCCAAAGATGCTTTTTTTGTTTCAAGCCCTCCCAATTATGTTGTTGTTGTTGTTGTTTAGTCGTTTAGTCGTGTCCGACTCTTCGTGACCCCATGGACCAGAGAACGCCAGGCACTCCTGTCCTCCACTGCCCCCCGCAGCTTGGTCAGACTCATGCTGGTAACCTCGAAAACACTATCCAACCATCTCGTCCTCTGTCGCCCCCTTCTCCTTGTGCCCTCCATCTTTCCCAACATCAGGGTCTTCTCCAGGGAGTCTTCTCTTCTCATGAGGTGGCCAAAGTACTGGAGCCTCAGCTTCACAATCTGTCCTTCCAGTGAGCACTCAGGGCTGATTTCCTTCAGAATGGAGAGGTTTGATCTTCTTGCAGTCCATGGGACTCTCAAGAGTCTCCTCCAGCACCATAATTCAAAAGCATCAATTCTTCGGCGATCAGCCTTCTTTATGGTCCAGCTCTCACTTCCATACATCACTACTGGGAAAACCATAGCTTTAACTATACGGACCTTTGTTGGCAAGGTGATGTCTCTACTTCTCAAGATGCTGTCTAGGCCTGTCATTGCCCTTCTCCCAAGAACCAGGCGTCTTTTAATTTCGTGGCTGCTGTCACCATCTGCAGTGATCATGGAGCCCAAGAAAGTAAAATCTCTCACTGCCTCCATTTCTTCCCCTTCTATTTGCCAGGAGGTGATGGGACCAGTAGCCATGATCTTCGTTTTTTTGATGTTGAGCTTCAGACCATATTTTGCACTCTCCTCTTTCACCCTCAATAAAAGGTTCTTTAATTCCTCCTCACTTTCTGCCATCAAGGTTGTGTCATCTGCATATCTGAGGTTGTTGATATTTCTTCCGGCAATCTTAATTCCGGCTAGGGATTCATCCAGCCCAGCCTTTCGCATGATGAATTCTGCATATAAGTTAAATAAGCAGGGAGACAAAATGCAGCCTTGTCGTACTCCTTTCCCAATTTTGAACCAGTCAGTTGTTCCATATCCAGTTCTAACTGTAGCTTCTTGTCCCACATAGAGATTTCTCAGGAGACAGATGAGGTGATCAGGCACTCCCATTTCTTTAAGAACTTGCCATAGTTTGCCATGGTCGACACAGTCAAAGGCTTTTGCATAGTCAATGAAGCAGAAGTAAATGTCTTTCTGGAACTCTCTAGCTTTCTCCATAATCCAGCGCATGTTTGCAATTTGGTCTCTGGTTCCTCTGCCTCTTCTAAATCCAGCTTGCACTTCTGGGAGTTCTCGGTCCACATACTGCTTGAGCCTTCCTTGTAGAATTTTAAGCATAACCTTGCTAGCGTGAGAAATTAGTGCAATTGTGCGATAGTTGGAGCATTCTTTGGCACTGCCCTTCTTTGGGATTGGGATGTAGACTGATCTTCTCCAATCTTCTGGCCACTGCTGAGTTTTCCAAACTTGCTGGCATATTGAGTGTAGCACCTTAACAGCATCATCTTTTAAAATTTTAAATAGTTCAGCTGGAATACCATCACTTCCACTGGCCTTGTTATTTGCAGTGCTTTCTAAGGCCCATTTGACTTCACTCTCCAGGATGTCTGGCTCAAGGTCAGCAACCACACTACCTGGGGTATATGAGACATCCGTTTCTTTCTGGTATAATTCCTCTGTGTATTCTTGCCACCTCTTCTTGATGTCTTCTGCTTCTGTTAGGTCCTTTCCACTTTTGTCCTTTATTATGGAAATCTTTGTACGAAATGTTCCTTTCATATCTCCAACTTTCTTGAACAGATCTCTGGTTCTTCCCATTCTATTGCTTTCCTCTATTTCTTTGCATTGCTTGTTTAAGAAGGTCTTCTTGTCTCTCCTTGCTATTCTTTGGAAATCTGCATTCAATTTCCTGTATGTTTCACGATCTCCCTTGCATTTTGCTTGCCTTCTCTCCCCCGCTATTTGTAAGGCCTCATTGGACAGCCACTTTGCTTTCTTGCATTTCCTTTTCATTGGGATGGTTTTCGTTGCTGCCTCCTGTATAATGTTACGAGCCTCCATCCATAGTTCTTCAGGCACTCTGTCCACCAAATCTAAATCCTTAAACCTGTTCCTCACTTCCACTGTGTATTCATAAGGGATTTGACTTAGATTGTATCTTACCGGCCCAGTGGTTTTTCCTACTTTCTTCAGTTTAAGCTTGAATTTTGCTATAAGAAGCTGATGATCTGAGCCACAGTCAGCTCCAGGTCTTGTTTTTGCTGACTGTATAGAGCTTCTCCATCTTTGGCTGCAGAGAATATAATCAATCTGATTTCGATGCTGCCCATCTGGTGATGTCCATGTGTAGAGTCGTCTCTTGTGTTGTTGGAAAAGCGTGTTTGTGATGACCAGCTTGTTCTCTTGACAGAACTCTATTAGCCTTTGCCCTGCTTCGTTTTGATCTCCAAGGCCAAACTTGCCAGCTGTTCCTTTTATCTCTTGACTCCCTACTTTAGCATTCCAATCCCCTATAATGAGAAGAACATCCTTCTTTGGTGTCGCTTCTATAAGGTGTTGTAAGTCTTCATAGAATTGGTCAATTTCAGTTTCTTCAGCACCAGTAGTTGGTGCATAAACCTGGATTACTGTGATGTTAAAAGGTCTGCCTTGGATTCGTATTGAGATCATTCTATCATTTTTGAGATTGCATCCTAGTACAGCTTTTGCCACTCTTTTGTTGACTATGAGGGCCACTCCATTTCTTTTACGGGTTTCTTGCCCACAGTAGTAGATATGATGGTCATCCGAACTGAATTCACCCATTCCCGTCCATTTTAGTTCACTGATGCCCAGGATGTCAATATTTATTCTTGCCATCTCATTTTTGACCACCTCCAACTTACCCATGTTCATGGTTCTTACATTCCAGGTTCCTATGCAATATTTTTCTTTACAGCATTGGACTTTCCTTTCGCTTCCAGGCATATCCGCAACTGAGCGTCCTTTCGGCTTTGGCCCAGCCGCTTCATCAGCTCTGGATCTACTTGTACTTGCCCTCCGCTCTTCCCCAGTAGCATGTTGGACGCCTTCCGACCTGAGGGGCTCATCTTCCAGCGTCATAACTTTTATATGCCTGTTGTCTTTGTCCATGGAGTTTTCTTGGCAGGGATACTGGAGTGGCTTGCCGGTTCCTCCTCCAGGTGGATCACGTTTGGTCAAAACTCTCCACTATGACCTGTTCATCTTGGGTGCCCTGCTCGGCATAGTTCATAGCTTCTCTGAGTTCTTCAAGCCCCTTCGCCACGGCAAGGCAGTGATCCATGAAGGGGCTCCCAATTATAGACAATGTAAAATGTTTTAAAGAATGGCAAACAGCACTTTCTAGAGTTATCTGGCAGGGGAGGAAACCCAGAATTAAATACAAATTACTTACGGATTCTAAAGAAAGAGGGGGATTCTCTCTGCCAGATTTAAAAATCTATTTTGAAGCTGCTGCACTTTGTTGGATTAAAGAATGGATGAAATTAGAAGATACAGATTTACTAGATTTGGAAGGATTTGATAATGTGTTTGGTTGGCATGCATATTTGTGGTATGATAAAGTAAAAGCCCATAAAGCATTTAAAAATCATATAATTAGGAAATCGTTGTATAATGTTTGGATAAAATACAAAGACCTTTTAGAAAGAAAGACGCCCAGATGGCTTTCACCAATGGAGGCAAAGGCCCAGAAAAAATTAAATATGGATACCAAATGGTTGAGATATTATGACTTATTAATAGAGGAAGAGGAAGGTTATAAATTAAGACCATTTCAGCAAATTAAAGATAAGTTAAATTGGTTACATTACCACCAGATTAACAAATTGTATCAAGTGGATAAGAAAAATGTTTTTGCCTTGGAAAAATCCAAGTTGGAGATGGAGTTGTTAGATACTGAAGGTATAAACTTATCTAAAATGTACAAGCTTTTGCTGGAGTGGCATACGAAAGATGAACAACTTAAATCGGTGATGATAGATTGGGCAAGAGATTTAGGACATAATATAATGTTTGAGGACTGGGAAAGATTGTGGAAGAAAGGGGTGAAGTTCACCGCATGTACTTTGTTAAAGGAAAATATTATGAAGATGATGTATAGATGGTATTTGACTACTGTAAAATTAGCAAAGATGTATCATAACTGTGATAATACATGTCGGAAATGCAAAGAAAAGGAAGGAACATTCTTTCATATGTGGTGGACCTGCCCCAAGGTGAAAGACTTCTGGGAAAAGATTTATAATGAATTGAAAAAAATGTTGAAATATACATTTACAAAGAAACCAGAGGCCTTTCTTCTTGGAATAATAGGTTCGGAATTGCCCAAGAAAGATGTTAATCTATTTTTGTATGCCACAACTGCGGCTCGTATTCTGTTAGCTAAAAAGTGGAAAACTCAAGAATTACCAACAGTAGAAGAATGGCAGATGAAGATGATGGATTTTATGGAGCTAGCCGATCTAACCGGAAGAGTCCGCGACCAGAAGGAGGAGGAATACCATGAAGAATGGAAGAAATTTAATGATTATTTAGCTAAATTTGTTAAGCTAAAATAACTGGAAATAGCGTCCAGATACTCAATGGGTTTAGGATTGTACTTATGTTAACTGACAAAATAATATGTTTAATACAAGAAGGAGAAGATTTAAAGATGTTAATGTTTAATTTAAAGGGTACTAAAATTGGGATTTGGAAAACCGTTATAAGGATATGCAGTGAAATTCAACTAAGGGGAAACGAGGAAGTCGTTTTACAAAGTAAATAACTGTTATTTTCAATAAGGTTAGGATTTATGTTTGTTATGTTTTGTTTGTTTTATGTTTTTGTTTGTTGTTGATATTGTAAAAACTAATAAAATTTTTGCAAAAGAAGAAGAAGCCACCAATAGATTTAATCTCCATGAATCTGTCCAGTCTTCTATTAAAGTCATCCAAGATGGCGGTCCTCTGTACCGGAAGATGTGTTATTTACACATCACACTTCAGATTAAGGATCGAGAGCTTTCAAATTACTTAGAAAGACTCTGTTGCTCTGCTTTATGGGCTTCAAAGAAAAATGTGCACATGTTTATGAAAAAAGAAAATAAAGCTAAAAAAGAAACGGTGCCTCGTTACACTAAATAACTTGATAGCTGCATAGTACCAGGAAAACGATGAATTTGCAGTTTGTAACTCTGTGCATGACAGTTCATTCCTGAAAGCTTGAATGCATTGCTTCCAGTCATTTGGAGCATAGTATAAGTTATAAGATCACGCAGAAATATTGTGGCCTCATCCTCACCATGAGAGTTCTGCACTGAAATTCTATACAGCAGTAGATTAAATCATTGGCCCAAAGTGGTTGAGGTGCTGCACTTTCTGCTCCTTACGGTAGACATCAGTTCCTAGAAATCTCTGAAACTATAGATCCATAGTCCCTAGACTCTTATCAGGTAAAGCTAAGGCAGTAGAATATGGGGGCCAGATGTTAATTGATGGTATTACATTTAAGGGGATTTGGTTTTGCTCCAGAAATTCGGTTCACTAAGAAATTGGTTTCCAAAATAAGCAGGAAATGAAAGAACTGGCTGCCAGCAGAGCCGAAAGCTCATATTGTGAACCAGATCATGCTGAGGTATGCAGGGGGATTCCAACAAACCACCTGTCTAATTGCTCTGTCGGAAGCCATTTTTGTCCCATTCACTGTCCTAAGTTTGCGACTGCAACAATAACTGTATCTTCAGGCACTGTGTTGGCCATGCAACATGTATTTAATGCTACTTCCTGCTTTTCATTTGCTCTTTACCCCAACCTCTGCTGCCACTTCCTTTTTGTACTATACAGGAAGCTCCATGGCAAGAAACATGGCAGGAGAACATTGGTCAATATAGTTCCCATGTACAGAGGTGGAATATTGTTCTTCCTACAATATCCAACAATGGTGTCTCTGTCCTATTCTTGGATGTGTCAGCATCACTCTGGACCAGAGGAAGTTGAAGCCAAGGGCTTCCATAACATTCATCTTAGTGAGAGAAGGTATGTTGGCCATAAGACAACAACAACAACACAATACCTACTTTGAATATCTGCCTTATTGAGGCTGAGCTTGGCCTTTTGTGTACCATGGCTCCTAACCAAATAAACCCTGCTTTACTAAATCATTTCTAGGGAAAGAGTTTATCATTATGATTTCTGATATTTCCTTTTATATTTACATGTTCACATTCTGCCTCATATTTTCAAACATACTTGCTAAATACCCCTGATATCTTCTGTGACAGCAACTATGAGTAAAAACTGAATGTCACCTCATTCTTGCTAGATAATCTCATCAAACAATGACAAGAGTGTGTTATAGTGGGGGTTTTTTTGCAGAGTTAGAACAGAGGGAGCCAAGAGAGAACCTTTGAGATGTTGCCAGAATACAACTCCCATCAGCCCTGACGAGTGGCTATGCTGGTAGGAACTGATGGGAGTTCTGCAAAATCTGGAGGGCTAAAAGGTTGTTCAGAGCTAGAGCTCAATATCCTGATTTCTACAGAATTTTCCCCTAATCATTAACCCCCAGGTTCTACTGTCTTCCAGTATTTATTTATTATTATTATTATTATTATTATTATTATTATTATTATTATTATTATTATTTTATACTACGCCCATCTGGCTGAGTTTCCCCAGCCGCTCTGGGAGGCTTCAATCACATATCAAAACATAATAAGATGTCAAACATTAAAAATTTCCCTATACAGGGCTGCTTTCAGATGCCTTCTAAAAGTTGTGTAGTTCTTTATCTCTTTGACATCTGATGGGAGGGCTCCACTGCCTGGTTCCCTGTAAGTTCACTTCTTGCAGTGGCAGAACTGCAAGAAGGCCCTCAGAGCTGGACCTCGGTGTCTGGGCTGAACAATGGGGGTACATGTTTAGGGTGAACATAATAATAGGGTTAGGGACGCGGGTGGTGCTGTCGGTAAAAGCCTCAGCGCCTAGGACTTGCCGATCGAAAGGTCGGCGGTTCGAATCCCCGTGCCGGGGTGCGCTCCTGTTGCTCGGTCCCAGCGCTTGCCAACCTAGCACTTCGAAAGCACCCTCGGGTGCAAGTAGATACCGTATTTTTCACCATATAGGACGCACTTTTCCCCCTCCAAAAATGAAGGGGAAATGCGTGTGCGTGCTATGGGGCGAATGCAGGCTTTCGCTGAAGCCTGGAGAGCGAGAGGGGTCGGTGCACACCGGCCCCTCTCGCTCTTCAGGCTTCAGGAGAGCCGCAGCGCCAGTCCCACAAGGCCGGGGGACAGCGGGGAGGCAGAACGCCGCCATCCCGCTGTCTCCCGATGTGGTTTGGAGGCTGACGGCGGGGAGACGCGTGGTTCTCCCGGCCGCCAGCCCCGCAAGCTCCGGGGACAGTTGGGAGGCCCAGTGCGTCCTCCCGTTGTCCCCGGACCTGATCTGCAGGCGGGCAGCGGGGAGAAGAGCGCTTCTGCCCGCTGCCGGCCTCACAAGCGCCTGGGGGGGAAATAAAAATTTTTTTCTTTGTTCCCCCCCAAAAAAACTTGGTGCGTCCTATGGGCCGGTGCGTCCTATGGGGCGAAAAATACGGTAAATAGGGACCGCTTACCAGCAGGAAGGTAAACGGCGTTCCGTGTGCTGCGCTGGCTCGCCAGATGCAGCTTGTCACGCTGGCCACGTGACCCGGAAGTGTCTGCGGACAGCGCTGGCTCCCGGCCTCTAGAGTAAGATGAGCGCACAACCCTAGAGTCTGTCAAGACTGGCCCGTACAGGCAGGGGTACCTTTACCTTTACCTAATAATAGGGTTAATGCTGGCATAAATGAACTCCATTCTAATCTACTCAACCAGCAACACTGTCAAAGTCAGGACAAAGAACGATGTAAAGTCTCTGAGGGGCACTTACATCCATTTCATACATACCGCCTCAAAATTACAATTAGATCAAATGAAAGATATAAATATAAATGCTATAAATAAATTCAAGTACAGATTACTATTCCTTTTTTAAACTTGAGATAATATTACAGATATAGTTTATGTGCAAGCTTGGCAGCAGTACACAGCCAGTACAAGGACCACGTTACAAATGCCAAATTACTTAAGTATAATTACTTTTAACGTCAACACTGTTTCAACTAATAAAATAATGGATGTTTGCTGGATGGCAAAAGCTAGCAATGGTTCATGCTTCTGTTCCAAACTTTATCCCTAAAAGCCAAGCCTTTTATATACAAATTCATATAAACAATGACACCGATTTATCCATACAGTGTGTGCCTTTGTTTGTTTTTTCACAAAACTGCCTTCAACCCATGTGTGTTCACAAAAAATGTACATCTTCATTGCCAAACCCTGACAAATTTGTACGAGTGGAAAGCTGATGAATCATTTAGAAAGCCGTTCCAACTTTGTGTAATGTACACAGTGGATGAGTCACATGCATTCCCCTGAATACACAAAACTGTCATATCCTGAGTCAAAGCACCTTGTCCCTGTGCTGCCTGCTTTGACTGGCAGAAGCTCTGAAAGGTCTCGTGCCCTATCAGCTGAGGTTGTTTAACAGCACAAGGAGAGCCTTCTGGATCAGGCTAATGGCCTATCTAGTCCAGCAACCTGTTCTCACAGCGGCCACCCAGATGCCTTGGAAAACCCACAAGCAGGAGCCAAGCACAACAGCACTCTCCTTTCCTTTGGTTTCCAGCAACTGGCATCCAGAAGCACAACTTGTGGGATGTAAACACAGGAGCAGTCAATGACAACATTCCTAGAGTGTACATGTTAGAACATGGGGAGGGATGTCTGTCCAGCAAGCAGGTAAACTTCCTGGGGACGGACTTCCTCCGCATGTGACCAGAGGTGGGTGTGGCCTCACCTGTGCAGGTAATGATAAAAGCACAGGGCAGGCAGCCACTCTCTCTCTTCTCTCTTGCCTCTTGCCTCTCTCTGCCATCTTCCTTCGATGAGGAAACATCTAAGGATGCCCTCTTGGCTCTCAGCCAAGAGAGGACAGTACTATCTTCCTATAAGATAGTTTCTAAGTGTATGTAACCTTTTTAAGCCTGCCTACCTTCTGGGATCATATTGTGAACAGAACGTGAGTAAACTCTTTTATACTTTTATAAAGACTGTGTCGTGTCTTGTATTTTAAGAGGGAACAAAAGGGGAAATTACCAGAGTAATTATTATAGAGGTTCTAGCGAACCTGTGCAAGCGTTACCGTTGCGAACTTAAAGGGGAATGTCTATAAACTCTGCTGATATTTTGGGAACTTGTTAGCACAAGTAGGATAAGGATATAATTAGTCAATATATCCTCTCCTGCACCCCAGAACATTCCCACACAACTGGCCTCCAGCTGTGGAAGCAGAGCAGAGCCATCAGGGCAAGTAGCCATCCTCCATGGTATGAGAGGAGATTCCAGGCACCGGCACTCAGGCAAGGAGAGCTTGCAGGATAATGGGAGGAACAGACCCTCCAAGTGTCCCTGTTCTCCAGGTACAGTCCTGGATTTACAGAAGCCATCCTGGTTTCTGCTTGGATCCTGGAACGTCCCACTTTGCCTTAGGACGTCCCTATTTCCATTGGGAAAATGTTGGAGGGTATGGAGTTATGAGACCCCTGAGCCAAGGAGATAACCTTTAGAAGACATCTTCTAAAGGCAGCTCTGTAGAGGGAAGTTTTTAATGTTTAATGTTTTATTATGTTTCTATATATGTTGGAAGCCACCTAGAATGACTGGAGCAAACCAGTCAGATGTGCAGGGAGGAGGAGGAGGAGGAGGAAGACTAGGATGTCCCTATTTTCATCTGAGAAATGTTGGAGGGTATGAATTAATGCACAGGTCCCAATTCTTCTAATGGCCAGTTATGCTTATACAGTGGTACCTCGGGTTAAGAACTAAATTCATTCTGGAGGTCTGTTATTAACCTGAAACTGTTCTTAACCTGGAGCACCACTTTAGCTAATGGGGCCTCCCGCTGCCACTGTGCTGCCCCGCACAATTTCTGTTCTCATCCTGAAGCAAAGTTCTTAACCTGAGGTACTATTTCTGGGTTAGCAGAGTCTGTAACCTGAAGTGTATGTAACCTGAAGTATGTAACCCAAGGTACCATTGTATGTGTATGTTGGCAGAGGAGCAAGTAAAAGCATCCTATGGAAATCCTTCATAGGATCAAATAGTCGTTTCAAATATATAAGAGCAAGATAGATAGATAGATAGATAGATAGATAGATAGATAGATAGATAGATAGATGATAGATAGATAGATAGATGATAGATAGATAGATGATAGATAGATAGATAGATAGATAGATAGATAGATAGATAGATAGATGATAGATAGATAGATAGATAGATAGATAGATAGATAGATAGATAGATGATAGATAGATATAGATAGATGATGATAGATAGATAGATGATAGATAGATAGATAGATAGATAGATAGATAGATAGATAGATAGATATAGATAGATAGATGATAGATAGATGACAGATAGATGATAGATAGATAGATAGATAGATAGATAGATAGATAGATAGATAGATGATAGATATAGATAGATAGATGATAGATGATAGATAGATAGATAGATAGATAGATAGATAGATAGATAGATAGATAGATATATGATAGATAGATGATAGATGATCAATGATAGATACACATTCATTTTTTAAAAGAATACATATAACGATTCCAACCCTGCAACTGAAGACTAATGAAATAAAGACATGAGCAGATCTAGCAAATCACAGTGGTATATGAGGTTGCCTTGTACCATATCAGACCACTACTCAATCTAGCTTAGTACTGTTGACACTGACTAGTGCTTTGCTGGGTTTCAGACAGGAGTTATTTTCCCAGCTCTCTTTGGAGATGCTGGGAACTGAGGCTGGGACCTTTTGCATGCAAAACATGTTCTAAGTCCAAGCCACCTCCTTACAATCTCTGCCAGAAGAATGATGACAGCTGGAGGACACCATTAAGGGTTCACATAGCGACTAGTTCTGCCTTACAGTGTGGTGGCATTCTAAGAAGGGACCTGCACAAGCTTACCCAGACATCTAGCCCTATATGCGCCAGCTGTTCTCTTATGCCTATGTGTGGCTATTTTACTGCTTCATATAATAATCCCTCACATATCCAGATGTGATTGTGACAGGATCTGTTTCCTTTCACTCATTCTCCTTTGGTTTCTGACCGTAATGTATAACCAGTACTTTACTAATGTGGTAGACATCGACAGGAATCTAACAACGAGTTATGTTGCTGTTGTTTAAACAAAGATTAGGCCTTCCGCTTAAGGAATCCAAATAAAATTTTAGGCTTCAGGAAGGAGGCTTATTTCTTCATTCCCTTGTCTTAATCTTGGGGAGAGGTCAATGGCAGAGAGAATTGTTAATTGACAGTAATGTGTTTGGTAGCAGGGCACACAAAACTTCTCCTGAGAGCTTCCTACCCAAGACCATTTCTACCTTCACTGTCCTTGCCTCTGAATACCCATTGTTTGGATTCATAAGAATACTACTGCTGCTTGGGGCCTTGGTTATGAGTCAATAGTGCTCAGGATCCTACCTGCCCGCAGACTGTCTCACCAGAGTGGTGCATGCTCTGGTTATCTCTCGCTTGGACTACTGCAATGCGCTCTATGTGGGGCTACCTTTGAAGGTGGCCTGGAAACTACAACTAATCCAGAATGCGGCAGCTAGACTGGTGACTGGGAGCAGCTGCCAAGACCACATAACACCAGTCTTGAAAGACCTACACTGGCTCCCAGTACGTTTCCTACCACAATTCAAAGTGTTGGTGCTGACCTTTAAAGCCCTAAACAGCCTCGGTCCAGTATACCTGAAGGAGCGCCTCCACCCCCATCATTCTACCTGGACACTGAGGTCCAGCACCGAGCACCTTCTGGCGGTTCCCTCACTGCAAGAAGCCAAGTTACAGGGAACCAGGTGGTGGCACCCTCCCTGTGGAACACACTCCCACCAGATGTCAAAGAGAAAAACAACTACCAGACTTTTAGAAGACATCTGAAGGCAGCCTGTTTAGGGAAGCTTTTAATGTTTGATGCATTACTGTATTTTAATATTTTGTTGGAAGCCGCCCAGAGTGGCTGGGGAAGCCCAGCCAGATGGGTGGGGAAATAATAATAATAATAATAATAATAATAATAATAATAATAATAGGAGGAAATGAACAGCGCAATCGTAGAACGCAGACTCTTAGAGTTGGAATGGACCCAAGGGTCATTATAGTCCAACCCCCTATGCAGAGCTCTGTGATACCACTGGGGGGCAGGTGATTCGGCACCCCAATCAGCACCCATTAAATTTGACAATGGAACTTTAAATTTCCCTTTTTAAAAAGGGACAACAACAGGAGATACAGGAGATACGTGAATTGGGAATTTAGGAGTTCTGGACAGAATCTTTGACAGAGTGGGCTGCACAGATAAGAAGAAAAGGGAAAACATCTAGTAAAAGTGAACTATTGGGCTTCATACATGCAAAAGGAAAGAAAGGAATTTATTTTAAATTCAAATTCAAATTGTAGATTTGAGCATTTGTGAAGTAACATCACTTGTCGATATGGCAAATGTTAAAATATTGTACATGGCAAGGATAAATAAGTTTAATGGACTGTGTCCCACAAACAACTAGGGGGGGGGGGAGCAGCAACAAAAGGAAACTTTGTATGCATCAAGAAAGGATTGCAGGAAGCCAATTTTTGGAAAAAATTGTAATAAATTTGTTTTAATTTGTGGCCAATTCGGTAAAATTTGGGAAATCAATAAAATCGATTTCATGATGGAGCTCTCTACCGACCTGACAGGGTGTACTTTTCACCAGTGGGTCATGAAGATTGGTTATACGGCTTGTGTAATGGCATCAAGGATTGGTTGCTGATGTGACTGGTTCAGCAATGAATTGGTGGGGAAGGGCCAACTCGAGCAGTGGATAAGGCATTGGAAGTGGATCCTTAGTCTAGTTGGATGGCGGGGTCAGAACCCCCTTGGGTCCAAGGATTCAGGGTATCCCATTTAAGGGATCTGGCTGGGGTGGAGCTGTCTCTGTCCAGATGCCCAGATGGGCCATAGCTCCATCAAGGTGATCTTGGGCAGGGTCACACTGACTTGGTGTATGTCACTGGGCAACCACCCGCTGCCTTGGCTAACCCTGTGCAAAGAACCAACCAGAAAATGGGTTGGCTGGTTAAGGATACCCATCCAGAGTCTGCGCCAAAACCCATTGATGTATGAAGAAGAAGAGGAAGAGGAAGAGGAAGAGGAAGAGGAAGAAGAAGAAGAAGAAGAAGAAGAAGAAGAATTTGGATTTTATATCCTGCTTTATCACTACCCGAAGGAGTCTCAAAGCAGCTAACACTCTCCTTTCCCTTCCTCCCCCACAACAAACACTCTGTGAGGTGAGTGGGGCTGAGAGACTTCAAAGAAGTGTGACTAGCCCAAGGTCACCCAGCAGCTGCATGTGGAGGAGCAGAGACGCAAACCCGGTTCACCAGATTACGAGACTACCGCTCTTAACCATTACACCACACTGGCTCTCCACACTGTAATCAATTGTGTCCTGTTTATATCCCCACTGGTTGTCCTGTGTTTATTCCAACTTGCCATACCTAGACCCCCCGCTGTCTATGGCTTCACTGTGTCTGGGTCCTGCAACAGGATACTGAACAAGATAGACTTTTGTCCTGACCCATAAAAGGCTTTTCTTATGTACGCAACGTCACTTAATATGTGACTCCACCTGCCACCACCACCACCCATTAGACACCCTTCATGGAGTTGTTGTTTTTTTTAAAAAAAAACCCACACCCATATGCACCTTCGTATGTAAAATAAAAAACCACGCATCTATTTTGCTATGGTTTGCACCCGTTTGCAAAGTGTTATGCAATGCGGCTTTCAAATAAGTGGAATGATGAATACGTTGACTCATGATTCCCGCTCATCACTGTGAATTGTGAAGTGGCCGTACAAGTGCCAGTTCATGCTGTTTAGGATGATAAACACTGACAATGGAAGAAATTCTCTGAGTGTCCCTGAGATGATGATGATGATTTTAAGGTAACAAAGAGCTACCTAAATTATGTCCGGAGAAAACAAAATATTGGGATAGCATCTCTGTACTGTGTATCCAGCCTTGAAAGCAAGCAGCGAGATTTCTTCCCTTGAACTGGGGGGCTTTGGTGAACATCTGAACAATTATTTCTGTTTTACGAGTAATTTCCTGTGTTCCTGTTTGCCACATGGTAAAAGGCTCGCAAATAAGGACGCTGAATTACTATCAGATAAGCCAATCTGAATCAGGTGGGAAAAAATCCAGCTGTTTCTCTTCAATGCCTCCAAACTGTAGTTAAAGATCGCAGCAAAGAGATTTTTAATAGAGAACTAAAAATCCTTTCAAAACCAGGTACTGCCCAGGGCTGGATTTAGATGAAAAGAGGCCCCAAGGCTACTCCACTTGTGAGGCCCCTCCCCTCCCCTTCCCCCACCCTCACAACTAGAAGAAAATGGAAGAGTATTATAAACAAAATTAAGTGATCCCAAGGATGATGACAGGTATTTAAAATTCTACAATTCACAATTTCTCCTCTAAAGGACATAAAATATTATTGTTAAATACCATGGTGACTTTAAAAAATGTATAAAATTAACACTGAAATTAACCTGGGCAGGCCGAGTCGTCCTCTTATATACCTGCTGGGATTGGCAAGGCATCTGACCCTCACCTGAATCTCATAGCTCTCCTGTAGCTGCCTCTGATTAGTTATCATTTAACTCTTGGGGAAAATAATTAGCATCACATGTCATGTGTATGGAAGTTACCAAACCAATTAACCAGCTAGAAGGATTACTGCTAATAGCACCAGTTTTCCTATAACTTGATATTGCTGGATAGTTTTGATGAACTGTAAAAGCATTTTTAGTTTGTTTTCTGTTGCCACCCTGGAACTTTTCTTTATTAGTGCCACTTTGTTTTGTACGATTCCTTCAACTTGTATATGTTGATAATATGATTTTGGTCACTGAGGACAAACAAGATTGTACAAAAACAAGATTGGGTGCAGGCCTGGCCAGGACATAGGCGTCCTGACTGTGACTGTGACTGTGTGTTTGCTTGCTTGCTTGCTTGCTTGCTTGCTTGCTTGATAACTGTTGGGAACTTCAAGGTCCCTGCCCTCCCTTCTTATGGTCTTTGTACTGGACCTGGAGACTCCAATGGAATTACAGGAGTTACATGCAGGAGTTACACAGAGCAGGGCCTTTTCACTGGTGGTGCCCATTGTATGCCTCGCTCTTCCCAGACCTGCTCTCTTTTGGCCTGTATTTTGGAGCTTTATAATTTAGGAAGAGAACTGGTTGATGAGTCTTATCAGTTGCTGACGTATGAGCGGATTTTATTAGCTGCTATTCTGTGCTTCTGGTGCACCAGGTTTTACACCAGCATAATAGAGTTGGCCAGGATGCCAGAAGGGATACAATTTATGAGCTTTCTCCATTATCTGCACAGCAGGGGGTGTTCAGTCAACAGTGCAAAAGCTGAGCTGAAGCATTCTCTGCTGGTTACCTGCTTTCAGCAATAGGGGTCGCTGTTTGGTAGTACCCAATTGGTTAGCTGTCAGATTCTAGAGCTCCCTATTGGTGGCTCTTAGGTAATTCACAAAATACAGAGTCCATTCATAAAACACAGTGTTTATTCATAAAGCAGTAACATAAATCTCCATTGCTACATATTGGGTGTATTTTTTAGCGGTTGAATGTAGAAGTTTATGGCCATGTTGTAGTGTAGTACTTATGCGACTGTGAATAAAAAGTGGCTGGGCTCATTGTCTCGGGGTTTGGGGGGGAAGAGGTGACAAAACTGATTTCCAATAAATGCCCCCCCCTCCTTATTTCCATAACTAGTCCTTGAGTCTGTACTCTGAATGGTGACACCAGGGACAACTTCTGTTGTCTATGCTCTGATAATCTCTAGGTCAGATTATGGCATGGGGCTTGAAAACTTCAGCTAGTGCAGAATTCAGTGGCCAGGTTGCTCACTGAGGGCAAGAAGGATTGAGCTATATAATGCCAATCCTGGCCCTGTTGCACTGGCTGCCAATTAGTTCCTGGTCTCAATTTGAAGTGCTAGTTTTGACCTATAAAGCCTTAAATGGATCAGGACCGCAGTACTACAAGGACTGCCTCTCCCCTTATGAACCAACCCAGACCCTGTAGTCGTATCTGAGACCCTTCTTCATGTGCCTCCTCTGTTAGAGGTCTGGAGGGTGGCAAGACAGGAACAGGCCTTTTCTGCAGTGGCTTCCCATTTGTGGAATGCTCTGCCCAGGGAGGCTCGCCTGGCACCTTCATTACGTATCTTTAGGCACCAAGCAAAATAATTCCTGTTCTCTCATGCCTTTGGATAATTAAACTATGGCCTTTTAAACTGTGGGGAGTGTTGTTTTTCTTATTGTGGATGTATTTTTGTGTTTTAATATTGTAAACTTCCCTGTGATCTTCAGCTGAAGGGCAGTATAGAACTATTATAAATAACAGTAGTAGTAGTCATTTGTTAGTTCATTGGTTTGTTAGTTACTGGAAAGTGCACACATAGTGCTGCTAATTGGATGGGAGTAACCAAAATTGCCTATCCTTCCTTCCTTCCTTCCTTCCAGGAAATATGGGGCTTCAGTACCCAATACCCTGTGAGTTAAACCTGGATGGCCAAAAGATTCCAGACATTAACTGACAGTCATACAGGATGTTTATTTAGGCATTGTAAGGCTGGTGTGACACAACCTGAACCAGCAAGCTGTTGAGGGGTAACACACCAAATATGAGCACAAGCATTTATACACTTTCAAGCAAAGGTAAGCAAAGGTGCAGTTACATCCATACACGGCAGAACTTCATTCTACTAGCTTCTACTGGTTTAATTGTGAGGCATAACAACTTTCTTATCTTTCCCTGCTTCCTTTGTCCTCAGAATGTTGTTCCATCCTTCTCTCACAGTTTGCTTGCAAACACAACCTTCACATTCCAACCTCCACTTGCTAAGCCCTTCTCATACCCATTTCAACTTTTAATTTTATTGTTTCTGTTATTTCTATGACACCTCCTCCTCCTAGTCCTCTCTCTCTCTCTCTCTCTCTCTCTCTCTCTCTCTCACACACACACACACACACACTTTTCTCAGACAGGTCCAGGGATGTCCAACATTGTTGTTATTGTTTAGTCATTTAGTCGTGTCCGACTCTTCGTGACCCCATGGACCAGAGCACGCCAGGCACTCCTGTCTTCCACTGCCCCCCACAGTTTGGTCAAACTCATGCTGGTAGCTTCGAGAACAAGGTCCAACCATCTCGTCCTCTGTCGTCCCCTTCTCCTTGTGCCCTCAATCTTTCCCAACATCAGGGTCTTTTCCAGGGAGTCTTCTCTTCTCATGAGGTGGCCAAAGTCTTGGAGCCTCAGCTTCACGATCTGTCCTTCCAGTGAGCACTCAGGGCTGTCTAGGTTTGTCCAACATAGGCAGTCAAGTAAAAGCCCTCTGGATTGGTCAAACCAGGACTAAACATCCACCCTAGCACTTTGCCCTTGTCTAATCAACAAGCAACACTGCCTATCATTTCTTAACCAGCTGCCATTGTTCATTTGCACTTGTTTTCTTTGCTCCTGGTATCCATGGCAGTGGCCCTGAGACTGAACCACTGTTGGACATAGATTATTCTGCAGTGGATATAAAGCTTCCCATATCGCTATCCTGGCTTTGACAGAAGCTTTCTTCACGTCTTCATTAGTCTGTTTATTTGTATGCTGCTTTCCCACAAAATCCTTCCCAAGTGGCTCCCAACATGTCAAATGAACAATAAAAGCAATTCAGAAACACATATTTAGAACAATTACAAGCAATCATAATGTCGAGAAGTACACACACACACACACACACACACACACCGTACAACATTGTATAAAACAATGCAAATAAACTAAACTTATTTAACAGCTTAAAACTAAACAGGAGAGGGAATCATGCCAACAGAAATAAACTGGCAATATGCAGGGCACTAGCACTGCACAGACTCTCAAGGAAAAGTGACTTTAGAATGTAGGGAATTTAGACCACATATCCCTTAAAATAGGTAGCACTGTGGGTTAAACTACAGAGCCTAGGGCTTGCCAATCAGAAGGTCAGCAGTTCGAATCCCCTCAACGGGGTGAGCTCCCGTTGTTTGTTCCACGCTTCTGCCAACCTAGCAGTTCCAAAGCACATCAAAGTGCAAGTAGATAAATAGATACCACTCCGGTGGGAAGATAAACGGCGTTTCTGTGTGCTGCTCTGGTTTGCCAGAAGTGGCTTAGTCAGCTGGCCACATGACCCGGAAGCTGTACGCCGGTTCCCTCGGCCAATAAAGCAAGATGAGTGCCGCAACCCCAGAGTCATCCGTGACTGGACCTAGTGGTCAGGGGTCTCTTTATCTTTACCTTTTTATCCCTTAAAATGCACAATACCTTCCATTATTACAGGCTGCTTGAAATAAAAGAAACTAACTATTTTTAATACACATTTTATATAGCAGTATATGAGCAGATGAATATTATTTTAACAGCTATCACAGGCATTTGTATTTTATGAAAATAGTAATTTCTGTAACAAAGTGAATCTTCCGTAACAGATAGATATAAGTAGATATATAGAACACAAGGAGGGTTGCAACAAAAAGCTGTATTAACTGCCATCATACTCTGTAATATCTGTAAACATTTTATTGGATAAATAGCTGTGATCGGAGACAGAAGAAGCAGAGAGAGAGTGCCTGCTTTCTTTACCCAATATAATATTTACACAATCTATAAAATATATACAGTAGGTCTAGTCAGAGTTGTGCAAGCAGTTGGTGGCGGGAGGGAATGTTGTTCAATCCTAGTAATCTGTTGGCCTGCATTCCCAATATCAGTTTTATTGGACTTTGAAGAGATTCAGAGTGATTTTTGCAGCAGCTGTGCAAATATTTTAGAATATTATCATCTGGACTAGGGGCAGAAGCTGGGATGATGTGACGCATGTCACCTTGTAAAATAAAAAAAAACACATGAGTTTTTATTCAAATTTCGCTTCACCTCTAAATTCACTTTGTGGCCTTTGGTCAAAAATGTTGACTGTATGGCTAAACCTAGAGTCCCAACATGCCAGTGGCTAAGGTCTTAGAGCAGGCAGACTCACTTTGATATGAACATTTCTGGGGTTCTCCCAATTTTTTCAGGTTGTGGAGGGACTGAGACAACCTTTAGGATATTTGCAGCAATAGCGAGGGGAGACCAGGCCTGAGATGTTGGCTTCTGGTAACAACTGAAAGCAATAGCCAAGCTTTAGGATATTTTCCCATCTCTGTTCTGAATCACTGTCAGCTGGACTAGTTTTCTATTGCACAGAATCATCAATCTCCCTCTAATATTACAATACAGTATTGTCTTCTTTATGTTCCTTCATCAGTGGGCACCTTTATGCATTGGTCATATAGGGTACTGAACTTGAAGGGGCATGGTGATTTTGTTCTATGCTCAGTTAATGTATATGCTTAACAATGGACCTCTCTCTCCATGGCATACATGCAAACCTCCCCATTCACTTTAGTGAGAGGTAAAACATAGCCTTTAGTTTACTGATCTGCCAGTGGGATTCCATCACTAAGAAGACCACCGTAGAAGGGAAGAGAAGGTCTGGCCATCCTTAGGATAAGTCCCAGGTCCTTCATAAACAGTCATTTAAAAAATCCTCACAACATGTCAAGGCCAGTGTGAAGAGATATTTAAAGCTGGAGTTTCAAAACAAAAGGGGGAAAAAGAATGATAAGTTACATCAGTTTTCAATAGGCCTTAACATTTCTGAATTCCTTGGGAGTGTTGCCAAGTTTCAGTGGCTCCAATGCAAGCATATTTCTATCTTACAAATATTGGGGTTTGGGGGCAATTGTCTTCTTTAATGTATAATTGGCTCCACAGCTGGAGCCACCTTCAACCTTTAGGTGTGTGAAAAGGCTGACATCTGTAGGTGTTCTTCTCATATGATGGATAAAGAACAGAAGGTAGAACCCAATAGTACTTTCAGGGTCTCATGGGAGGTATTCATCCTTCATGATATATCCACATTATTTTAAAATATGAGAGAACCAGAAGATCCAGCACTGTCATGAGAGGTAAAAGATTGGAAGGGATAAAGTCGGTAATGGACGTGTTTAAAACACTCTTCTGAAGGTGTTTTCATACAACAGGGGTAACCAAATTAGTGCCCTCAAGATGTTGTTGGGTTACAATTCCGATCAGCCCCAGTCAGCATGGCCAATGATCAAGGATTATGATAGCTGCAGTCTAGCAATATATGAAAGATGTAAGTTATTCCTGTCCTACAAACATCTTGTAGCCAATGTGTAATTCCTGTGATTAGACTGTATACACATTATACCTTTGAATATCATTCAAAGCACATTTCCCCCATCAGAGAATACTGGGCACTGAAGTTTGTTAAGGGTTGCTGGGAATTCCAACTCTATGAGGAATAAATTACAGTGCCGAGAAAATTTTAGGAGAGAGAATGTGCATTAAAGTTATGATATATACGCAGTCTATGCTCCCCAAACTGCTATCCCAACTGAGC
Organism: Podarcis cretensis; assembly: GCF_951804945.1. NCBI lineage: Eukaryota > Metazoa > Chordata > Lepidosauria > Squamata > Lacertidae > Podarcis > Podarcis cretensis. The sequence goes on from NC_137172.1 coordinate 100,254,157, forward strand.
ACTGGAATTTTTGAGAAGACCAAATCAAAGCCCAGCTGCACTACATTTGTTCAAACATTTGGATGCAAGACTGGTGGTTAAAATGAAATTTTAAATATGGTAATAATGCGAGAAATCAAATGCAAAACCCAGCTTCCATGTATGGGCCTATTTTTCTTTTCCTTTTTTTAAATAATTTTTTATAATAATAATGTTTAATATTTTTTATTAGAATTTCCATTTTAACAATCCAATCAAATCACATTAAATATTCCAAATTATACAAATACATATCATATAGTCCAAATATTCTGCCAAATTATAAATTTTTATTGGGACTTCCCATGCTTCATGTTCGGGGGGGCTCTGATCATCTCATATCTCTGCTGCCTTGAGTTTCCAATAGTTCCTTTAAATCTTCCTATTGTTAACCTCATGTATGGGCCTATTTTTCAGGTTCTGTAACATGAAGCGAGGGCCTTCCACTCCCACAGCCCTCCTCTTTCATTCATGCAGCAGTGACCCATAAATTATGCCCTCCTGAAGATTAATTGGGCACTGTGCCAAGTGATGAAGTGCCTTGCAGGCCGTGTCATCTGACAGGATGGACTCATTCAGGCCTGATGGTGTACACTTTTCACCTGCAGGAAATGAATGTTGGTTGAAGGACCTAAAGGGGGGCATTGTAGCTAGGTTGCAGTTGTAGGTCAGTTGTCAGCAAGTTGGCAATTTCAGCATCTCGGGTGGTGGATAAGGCATTGGGTAGAATCTTTGGGTGGAAAACATGCGGGGAAGTGGTGCATCACTCCCAGCCCAGAACTGTGTGATAACAGGGTATTAGAGGGTTATAGCAGGAAATCTCTGTCCAAAAGCCAAGGTGGGTGGCAGATGGGCCATAGAGCTTCCTTCAGCCAGTGTGGTGTAGTGGTTAAGAGTGGTAGACTCGTAATCTGGTGAACCGGGTTCGCTTCCCCACTCCTCCACATGCAGCTGCTGGGTGACCTTGGGCTAGTCACACTTCTTTGCTCTCAGCCCCACTCACCTCACAGAGTGTTTGTTGTGGGGGAGGAAGCTGTTTTGAGACTCCTTCGGGTAGTGATAAAGTGGGATATCAAATCCAAACTCTTCTTTTTCTTCAGAGGCTTGGGAGGGTCATAAATATAGACCTGCAGCTTACAGATAACCCATCAATCCTGGGCTTGACCCTGTCATGTGACAGCCCGCTGCCAGGGGGGCTGTGAAGGATACACACCCAGTGCCTCAGCCAAATCCAACCTATATCTGGAATCAATAAAGTTGTGGCTAATTTTTAAATCCCAGAATGCTGTCCTGTTTCCCTACTTGGCTCACACATTGCTCCCTGTGGGGTGGGTCACTGCAAGTAGGTCCACAATGAGCTAGCTGGACCAATGGTCTGACTCAGCATAAATCAACTTCCTGTGTTCCTATTCTTGCCAATAACAAGGGTGATATTAAAACCATGGAACTTGTGCTGGTCCCGGGGGGTTACCATGCGGCATGGTCCAAGTCCAGTCCAAGGTCGAGGGTGTTGTATGGAGGCTGTCCATCAAGGCTGAAGTGGGGTCCAAGGCAAGGAGTCGGGTGAGGTCAGGAACTCTGGCAGACGAGCAAGACAGGATGCCAGCAGAAACAGGTCACCAACAATGTTGCTCCTGCAAGCTGGGACTGAGCTGGCTGGCTTTTATCTGCCCCGAGGCATAGGGCAGCCCCGGTCCACAGGTGACTCGCTTCTCCTGGCCTGGAGGTGAGCACTCCTCCTGCGAGAACTTAGTTCCCTCCGCCTCTCTGCCCTGAGCCTCTGCAGCTCCGGAGAGGCTGGAGGGTTACGGGACCCAGAGGCAACCTCACCTTCCCCTGACGGGGCTGAAACTGGAGCACCTGCAGGCAATGGGTCCTCAATCACCTTCAGAGCCAGAGCAGACTCAGCTGGTGTCTGCTTCTGAGGATCCGGCACAGGTGAGGACCCTTCAGGTTCAAGCCCCAGCCCTGGATCAGCTGGTCCTGGAGGTGGGGACTCCTGTGAAGGCTGGGATTCCCCAGCTTCAGCCTCTGAATCCGATTCCCAGGCCATCACAGAACTGTAATGGAAAACGGACAGGTGACCTCTGAGTGGCAGGTCGCTACTGGCAAATGATGCTCTGGATGGAGGCAACTCCTTATGAAGCAATGCAGGTTTCATGCATTCCTGTCTTCTTGGTTATCAGGTTGGTTATCAAGTTAGTGTAAAAATGGCCCACTATGTTCCATCATTTTACACTCTGGTACCGTGAAACACATTTTCCTGGACAGAGAATTCTTAATGTGAAATAATTTAATGCAGACAAATTTCTTCCTTCCTTTTTCCATTTCTTATCCACGGCACCAAACTCCTAACATTAAGTTATTCCCTTCAGAGTCATAGGGCAGAATCTGGCTTACTAACTTCCTGGCTAATGGATTTTTCAACACAAATTGGACTTATATGGCTCTATTTTCCTCTTGGGGGGATTACTGCTGGGTTGTGATCATTCCGCTGGTGTCCTTTATCTATTATTTACATTTCAAAAATGTGCTCTTTCCTTCCCCACCCCTCCCGAAATTGTACAGTTATTCCTGGCATCAATAAGAAGGTTTAAGTCGGTATAATAAACGGCCAATTACTGTATGTTTTCTAAGCCAGTATGTTGCAGAAACACATGTTGGGTGTGTGGTGTGTTGTCATTGAGAGTTAGCCTCTCCTGGGAGAAGCAAAACAGAGTGATTAATGGTGTTCATAGGGGTCTAAGAAGTGCACTAATATGAGCCACAGTACAGAGTGTCCAGGAAATCAGGATAAAATAAATGCATTGTTGGAGCATCTAAATACTCATCAAGGAAAATACTATATGACATAGCCTAGTTCAGACAAGCTCCAAACTAGAAGTCTTATACAGCGGTACCTCTGGTTAAGAACTTAATTCATTCCGGAGGTCTGTTCTTAACCTGAAACTATTCTTAACCTGAAGCACCACTTTAGCTAATGGGGCCTCCCACTGTTGCTGTGCCGCCGCCGCATGATTTCTGTTCTCATCCTGAAGCAAAGTTCTTAACCTGAGGTACTATTTCTGGGTTAGTGGAGTCTGTAATCTGAAGCGTCTGTAACCTGAAGCATCTGTAACCCGAGGTACCACTGTACAGATATCTGGCATCCTCCTAACAGTATGTGGGATTTAATACATCATGCAGTGAACATATGCTTGTATCTCCTTTGGGGAATGTTCATAACTCAGCAGTACAGTACAATCCTTTTGTGCAGAGGTTCAGTCCCCGTCATCTCCATATACAGCTGACCACTGTCTGAAACCCTGGAGAGCCACTGCCTGTCCGTGCAGATAGCTTATGTCCTTACTTTGCCAAACCTTTATTACAAGCATAAAGGTAAAGGTAAAGGGACCCCTGACCATTAGGTCCAGTCGTGGCTGACTCTGGGGTTGCGGCGCTCATCTCGCTTTATTGGTCAAGGGAGCCGGCGTACATGAGGCCAGCATGACTAAGCCGCTTCTGGCGAACCAGAGCAGCGCACAGAAACACCGTTTACCTTCCCGCCGGAGCAGTACCTATTTATCTACTTACACTTTGACGTGCTTTTGAACTGCTAGGTTGGCAGGAGCAGGGGATTTGAACCGCCGACCTTCTGATCAGCAAGTCCTAGTCTCTGTGGTTTAACCCACAGTGCCACCTGCGTCCCTATTACAAGCATAGGCCACCATAAAACATCCATATTTAAAATTTTTAAATATATACAAATAAACACCCATGTAAAATATGTAGTAACAATAATTTTCATTGAAATTTCTTCCCACTAAATAGTGCCACTCACCACTCTAAGGGGATGAATGGGTGGATGTTCCACAGGGCGAGTGCCACCACCGAGAAGGCCCTCTACCTGGTTCCCTGCAATCTCACATCTCGCAGTGAGGGAACCATCAGAAGGCCCTCGGAGCTGGACCTCAGTGTCCAGGCTGAACAATGGGGGTGGAGACACTCCCTCAGGTATACTGAGCCAAGGCCATTTAGGGCTTTAAAGGTCAGCACCAACACTTTGAATTGTGCTCAGAAACATACTTAAAATTGCTCTGCTTCTTGATTTGAAAAGAACTAAATAATAGCTACCACCGGGCTTATCTGGCTTACCTTTAATATGTTCATTTGGTTCCATATTTTTGTGCTTGTTATTTTATACTGTTTGGTGAAACAGGACATTTGTTAGTTAACAGAAAACACGTATTTGTGGTTGACTTACTAGAAGCCGCAAATTATCTTGCTTTGACAAAACACTGCTAAATATGCAGCCTCCCTTGATCTGTTCCTAATCCTGACATACTTTCACATGCAATGGGATAAGAGAGAGATGCTATACTGATATTGAATCTATCCTTTCCCATAAGGAAATATAAATTCCTGTAATAAGCTGAGCCGGTCGTTAAACATTTATATAGTCAATGGTATTTGACACAGTTGATACCACTGTTATGTGTTTAGAATTCACCCCCCAAAAAGAGGAAACAGCCCAGCTGTTTTCTTTCTAGCAACGCTCATGCTGTTTATGCACATATTAATAGGTCACACTTTTACTGGGTTCTGCTGCCCAAATATTGAAAATATATTGATCAGCTGTTCTTCACATTCAAGCCTGTAAAATTAGAGATCATAAAAATCTGTTATTGGACCACTTCTTACATCAACAGTGAACTTACAGAACAACCATATGCATGGTCTATTCATAAATAAGTCCCATGATGTTCAGTTGGTCTTACTCCTAAGTAAGTGTGTTGGGATTGCAGCATCTGCTGACTGTCAGTTGACATCCAGCAGGCACCCTTGCTGTACTCTTTTCAGCAAGGGGACGCGGGTGGTGCTGTGGTCTAAACCACTGAGCCTCTTGGGCTTGCTGATCAGAAGGTTGGTGGTTCAAATCCCCGTGATGGGGTGAGCTCCCGTTGCTCTGTCCCAGCTCCTGCTAGCCTAGCAGTTCGAAAGCATGTCAAAGTGCAAGTAGATAAATAGGTACCATTGCAGTAGGAAGGTAAACGGCATTTCCATGTGCTCTGGTTTCTGTCATGATGTCTCATTGCGCCAGAAGCGGTTTAGTCATGCTGGCCACATGACCCGGATAGCTGTCTGTGGACAAACGCCGGTTCCCTCGGTCTGAAAGCGAGATGAACACCACAACCCCATAGTTGCCTTTGACTAGACTTAACCGTCCAGGGGTCCTTTACCTTTTTTTTTACCTTACTCTTTTCAGCACCTGCTTAAAACGCTTTTCTTTAGGCAGGCTTATCTGGACACAAATATTTTGGTGCGTCTTGATCTCCTTACTTTTAAATATTTTTAATTCTTTTTAACTTTATCTCCTGATTAATATTTCTTGCAAACCACTTACAACCACTTGCTAAAAATCAAGAAGTGCATAACTTTGGTTAAATAAAAATAAATGAAATTAAATTTGAGAGCGGCATATCACCTAGTACTACACCTAGACCAAAGCAATGTAGATCTAAAAAAATAGCTGGATAACTGAAACATTGCTGGGTGCACTCCAGACATGTGCAGAGTGCCATTGTCTCCACCTCTTGAAGAAGAAAAATATATATTAAAAAATCAATTATTCTCTGCACAGCTATGGACAGGCGAAGAGCTTCCATGTAAAGGGGCCCAAATATGTTTTTCAGACAAGATTGACCTCTTATTTAGAAATTAAGCGGTACCACAAGTTGAATTCATGGATTGTTTACATCTACACATCTGTTGCTAAAAAAAACTAAACACACATAAACTTTTAAAATGAGAAGAGAACTTGATTCCAGTTGACTGCTTCTCTGCACCCAATCCATTTAACCATTCATTATCCAAAACCCTTTTTGGGCACATGTAGGTAAAGGTAAAGGGACCCCTGAATATTAAGTCCAGTCGTGGCCGACTCTGGGGTTGTGGCGCTCATCTTGCTTTATTGGCCGAGGGAGCCGGCGTACAGCTTCCAGGTCATGTGGCCAGCATGACTAAGCCGCTTCTGGTGAACCAGAGCAGCGCACGGAAATGCCGTTTATCTTCCCGCCGGAGTGGTACCTATTTATCTACTTGCACTTTGACGTGCTTTCAAACTGCTAGGTTGGCAGGAGCAGGGACCGAGCAACGGGAGCTCACCCCGTCGTGTGGAGCACATCAAATCATATTTGCAATGAATAGCTCAGTCCTGAAAAGTGTAGTAATGATCTCTGCTCAGAGATTGATCACACCAGACTTATCCTAATCAACCTGTGTCATGTATGAGATTTGGGACAATATCTTCTAGGTTTGGGAAAGGATGTGGAGTCATGTGCAGAGAGTAGATCCTCCAAGTTTCCCTATTTTCCAGGGACAGTCTGAGATTTACAGAAGTCGTTCCAGTTTCTGATTTGATTCCAGAATGTTCCACTTTTCCTTAGGATGTCTCTGTTTTCATTGGAGAAAGGGTATGGAATTATGCAACCCCCAAGCCAAGGAAATAAATATCTATACAACCTTTAGAAGACATCTGAAGGCAGCCCAGTATAGGGAAGTATTTTTTTTATGTTTAATGTTTTATTGTGCTTTTATATATGTTGGAAGTCGCCCAGAGTGGCTGGGGCAACCCAGTCAGATGAGTGGGATAGTAGTAGTAGTAGTAGTAGTAGTAGTAATAATAATAATAATAATAAATAGGACATCCCTATTTTCACTGGAGAAATGTTGGAGGGTATGAGGTAGGCATAAAGCCCAAACTTTTCATTTTAGAAATTCCTCACTCACATGCAGATCTTTATCCCCCTAGCAAAACTGGACCCCTTAATCTAATGACTGCATCTATTGAAACTTATTTAGGTAAAGGTAAAGGTACCCCTGCCCGTACGGGCCAGTCTTGACAGACTCTGGGGTTGTGCGCCCATCTCACTTAAGAGGCCAGGGGCCAGCGCTGTCCGGAGACACTTCCGGGTCACGTGGCCAGCGTGACATCGCTGCTCTGGCCAGAGCCAGAGCCAGAGCCGCACACGGAAACGCCGTTTACCTTCCCGCTGGTAAGCGGTCCCTATTTATCTACTTGCACCCGGAGGTGCTTTCGAACTGCTAGGTTGGCAGGCGCTGGGACCGAGCAGCGGGAGCGCACCCCGCCGCAGGGATTCGAACCGCCGACCTTTCGATCGGCAAGTCCTAGGCGCTGAGGCTTTAACCCACAGCGCCACCTGCATCACTTGGGAGTAATTCCCCACTGAATTCACTGAGACTTACTTCTGTGTAGACATGTACAAGATTGCACTCTCAGTCTGCGGTTCTCAACTACTGAATCTGGACAAATGTAACAAATTTTGGCAGAGCTGCTTCAGAGTGGAGGGCTCTGCCATGAGTTTGATTCAGTGTTTATTTCTGATGTCAGAAACAGAACATGAAAAATGACCAAACATATTTAATTTCTAGCTATCTTTAGGTCCCAACTGTAATATAATATCCTTGTCCTGGAGCCCTAATATCTCAGTCTTAGAATCTGCGTAGAAGGACATAACCTGGACATTTGAAATTAATTAGGTCTTGTCATATCATGCTATATTCTGGATGTGTACTAAGTTTTAAAGACAATTTAAATGATTTAATAAATGTGAATCCATTAGTGCTTTGGTAATACACTCACTGATAAGAAACAGTAACTGAGATATTACCCACTTCCCACAATACCTGAAAAACAAGCAAGCCCTGTGCTATTTTTCTAGAAAAAGAGGTGCCAGAACTCACCATGAATGCTTCCCTTGTTCTCTTATAATGGCAATGGTATCCACTTGAGAGGTGCCAGAACTGAGTTCTGGTGAGTTCCAGCTGAAAAAAAGCCCATTTGTGGCCACGACTGACAAAACGCTGAGGTAAAAACCCTCTTCTCTAAATATTTTGGATAGCAAATGAGCCTTTCTTGAATAGTCTTAAGGAAATCTCAAATAATACTTAAAATGATATAATCACTAAATCAAATCAGGAAATGGCCTGTGGAACAGAAAGTGGTATTGGTGTCGTGATTCTGAGAAGAAGAGCTATCTGCTTCCTAAACCCTGAGGGCTTGCTCCACCCAGGGTAGAAAGTGAGGGGGATTGGTGACTGACCAGGAATGTGACCTTGCAGATCATAATAGACAGTTCAGTGAAAACATTTAACCCAGTGTGTGGGAGCTTTGAAAAAGGCATGTTCCATGCTATGGATTATTGGGGGGGGGGGAGCTAAAAATAAAACAGCTGCTATCATAATACCATTATACAAATATATGGTGTGACTGCATTTGGAATAATGTGTACAGTTCTGGTTGCCTCACCTAAAAATGATATTATTGAGCCAGAAAAGGGCAAGCAAAATGATCAAGGGGACACCCCTATGAGGGAATTACGTGTGGCATCAAGAAAGTGAGAGGAGAAAATCATTCCTCTATCCACTTTCTCCCCATAGGGTTGCCATGTGTCCTCTTTTTCCAGGACACATCCTCTTTTTCAGGGGTAGAATTTCTGTTCAGGTGATTTTTTAAAAAATTGCCAAAATGTCTCTGGCTACACTTTCTGGATGAGTCATTGACATAACTGGTGGTTGAAGACTTGCTTTCCTCATCTCATCTCTCCTGCTCCCCTCAGCAATATATCACAACTTCTACAGCCTACATATAGTAGGGGTATTTAAAATGAGAGTCATCATAGCATCCTCTTTTTTGCTCTTCAAAATATGGCAACCCTTTTCTCTAAAATAAAACGTCTCGAAAGTCTTGTTTGTTATTTTATCATTATTCTATTTATTGTTTTTGTATTCTGTCTTTTTCATCCAAGATCTCAAGGCAGCGAAAATTGTTCTCACTTTTATCCTCAAGAGGTAAAAGGTAAAGGACCCCTGGACAGATAAGTCCAGTCAAAGGTGACTCTGGGGTGGGGTTGTGGCGCTCATCTCGCTTTCAGGGAGCCAGCGTTTGTCTGCAGACAGCTTTCCGGGTCATGTGACCAGCATGACTAAACTGCTTCTGGCTCAACGGAACACTGTGACAGAAACCAGAGTGCATGGAAACACCGTTTACCTTTCTGCTGCAGTGGTACCTATTTATCTACTTACACTTTGACATGCTTTCCTGCTGGGTTGGCAGGAGCTGAGAGAGAGCAACGGGAGCTCACGCTGTTGTGGGGATTCAAACTGCCGACCTTCTGATCGGCAAGCCCAAGAGGCTCAGTGGTTTAGACCACAGTGCTAGGTTAGGCTGTGACAGGTCCAAGATCATCTAATGAGCTTCAACCCTAAACCTAGATTTCCCTGGTCTGACTCTCTAGCCACTACACTAGTGCTTCCTGAAAATGTATAGCTTTGACATTGGGGGAGTCTCCGGCTTTAATTCACACTATCTGTCAAAGCAACCATGTGCTACAGGGCTTGGTCTGGCTTACATCTCTTGAAATTTGATCAGATATCTAGTTAGACATGTCACAACAGTAAGAAATTTCAGCCAAAAATCTGATTCCTTTACAAGCCAGCACATCCAAATGAATGCATGAATGGAAGAAATAGCAAGGTCCAGTTTTTGAATTTGAAATATTGGATTATGGTGAATCTATTTTGCATTTAAAGTATTTGACCATACCGTTGGGACTCCACTCAGGTAATGCATCAGAAGGTGCAAACAGCCAGAGTCATTTCCCTATCCATCTGAATTATTATGTACACAATGGTTGCAATTAGAGGTAAAACAGCCTAGAAAAGCATAGAGCCTGAATGCCCTAATCTTTGAATGGATTTAAATAATTTAGTAAACCTGCAGTTAAACTAACATGGTTGTTAAAAAGCCCAGGCAGCTAGAAGTTTCTTCAATTATTTAATCTGGCAACCCAGGATGTACAGTAGACATAAGTGAAAAAGACCTTGTCCAAACACTCATCAAGATTATATTTGTTTTCATTTAAAGCATTTTGCCAGCATACAATATGAAACATGGTTTATTAAAGAGAAGTACTTGTATCTTGGCAATCTTATTCTGTTGCTTGAATATTTATCAGGAAACTGTTTCCCAACAGATTGGGTTGTGGGGTGTGTGTGTAGCACAACATTTCCTAAAAATGGAAGAAAGCCACTTCTACCCTTTCTTTACATCTTTATGCAGAATAACCCAACATTAGATTCTGCCAAACCTTGAGATCTTGTTCTAGGAGGAAGATCATTCAGTAACCTAAAAAGCTATCACAGGTAGACAAGCTGGGTGTTGAAATGGATCAAACCAAAATGAAGTACAATAAAATAAAGTAGAACCCATTGCTGATCTGTAAAACTCATGGATTTGGATACTGATGAAATTTATAGTGATATATACTTCTCATATTTTTGTTTCAACCCCTATTTTTACTGCAGCCTCAGTAACACCTCCCATGCAGTTCTGAAGGATACCCAAACTTAAGGAGCAGGTTTTAGCAGGTGCAGAGAACTTCAGAGGGAACAGCGACCTGGTTGTGCCCTACTGAAGATTGGCAAGGGCCAATCCATCTATTAGCCAAGGCTCTGTAGTGAAATTTTAAGCAGCATTTGCCACCACAGGGTTGTAAGCACTCTCCAAGGTCGGCTCTCCCACAATGCCTCATTCTGAGGAAGGACCCTCCATTCTCCAGAGAAAGACCTGGGCAAAATGGTCCCAGGGGTCTTTTAGGAGAAGAAAGAAGGTGCTGTCAGCAGTGGAAGCAGAGGAGTTTGGTTCACAGGGAGATGGTGTTCTGTCCCAGCTGGATGACAGGGTTCTAGCTCAGATGGGAGCTTGTACTAAGCACAGGGTCTAGGGAACGCCAGGTCACATACCACCACAGTTCCACATTTAAGAAACAAAGTTCTAGTGATGCAAAGTCAAGTAATGTAGAGCACGAGACCAGATGAGGAAGGTCAGGTGAAGCAGAGATCAAAGTATGAAAGGCATGGAAAGTGGGTAGAGCCTGGACAGCTCCAAGTGGAACCCATGCTGGAGCCTCAGATAAGACTCCAGCCTCCTTTGACCAGCCCTGATGAATGATGTCTCTACACTTAAAAAGACACAGCCTTCTTTAGGAGCCATGGACTCCTGTGGTGTAGAGGAGGCTGTGGCTTGGCCATGACCTCTGAGCTGAAGTCCTTAGACTCTAAAAATGCAAAATCTTCAGGCCGGAGAGTGCTGGCACTGCAAGTTCTTCTAGTGCTAGAACTTCAGCCGAAGCATGGACGTTGCAGGTTGGCTCATACAGAGTATCATCCTCCCAGTTAGATGTACCTTCTGAATCCTTGACCTCTGCCTCTGATAGTGGGGAGCCGGGGCCTTCTGACTCTGCCTCGCCTCAGGTGGCACAATGATTTGTTCTGGCCCTGGACTGGCACACACTGAGAACAGATAATTGAATTAGGATGGTTATGTGTACTAGTTCTTAATCTATTATATATAAGGAAGTATTAGGTTTAGGTTTTTCTAAATTTTCACATCACTTTCCACTTTTGAAAAAGCCCTGAAGCAATTTACAAAGTTAAAAAAAAATCACATAAACATTATGATTAATCAAATTTAATAACATCTTTGGCAATGCCCAAATGCCCAGGAAAAAGATGTCTTTAATTTAGTGCTGAAAGAATGACAAGTTTGGGGCCAGGCGGGTCTCCCTGGGGAAAACATGTCATACAAATCTAGGCAACAAAGTTCAGTGTTCAATGCAAAAGCAAATTTCACTAGGGAAAATGACCATTGACAAATGTCATGTGTTTGCTGTCTGGTTGGGACGGTAAAAATAGAGCATTGGCCAAGCACCTGCAAGGCCACAATATAAGGCTACTGTTTCCACTTGCTGCTTTGCAAGCTCTATATCTTCCTTCATATACTTCATGGGACCATATTTCCTTCCCCACCAACCCACAACTTCTGTACCAATGGTTGTTTAGTCGTTTAGTCGTGTCCGACTCTTCGTGACCCCATGGACCAGAGCACGCCAGGCACTCCTGTCTTCCACTCTGTACCAGTACTTTAATATTAATGTTGTTTCAAATACTGAGAGGTTTCAATAAGCTGTGTTCTTGCCCTCGTCTTCCTATTTGAACCATTATCAGAATACCACTTTCCTTACTGATCTTAGAAGAAAGCATAAATCATAAGATGTTGCTAATATAAGAAAGCTGGAATAAAGCTTCCGTTCAAATTCAGCAACTGTAGTAGGAAAGTAAAAGCTGCCCTTTGCATCATAATTAAAAGAGCATCAGCCTTTGAGTGGAAAGAAAGGAAATTCAAAGTTAATAATAATTATTATTTTTAGAGAAGTCAGAATAATAAGCTGATAATGAGCCCATGTGGTTTTGAGGAACTGTCCCAGTACTCTGGTTTATTAGAAGTCAGTTGATTCCTTTCTGGTAATTTACATGGAAAGTTGTGGACAGCAGCTATTATTACAGCCTTCTCTACAATAGAGGATGTTTTTAATTTTTCTCTGCCACTTCCTAGCAGGACAGCTTTTCTATAGTTTAATTAGCAAGAGGAGAAAAAGGAGGGGAAACAGGTTAAGCGATGCTCGTGTCTGAAAGCTTACTGGAATTCTCAACAGCAAATGAACTGCGGAGGATGCTTTACAGTTAATGATGCCACAGGATGAGGGAGTGACATGTTATCTTTGTGAAAAATTTCAAGGGGAAAATGGTAAGTATCTGTGAAAGAATTTCAGAATCAAACAAACAAACAAGGGTAACAACTATCTATCTGCCTATGAATTTATCTATCTGCCTATCTCATCTCTCTACCACAATTTGCCCTCCAGATAGGTTATGAATCGTTTTAATTATATAACAATACACCTTAGGAAGCAATCCTGTGGTCTCTGAAAGGGCAACCCTAGTGCAAATCTTCCTTGACCTCACTTGTAGAGAGGGATACCTGTGGGTTATCTGTGTCCAACTGTTTTAGGCCTGGTTTTAGACCAGAAAGTGCTTTGACTGCCCTGTATAATGAACTTTGCCATGAGAGAAACAAGGGGAGTGTGTCCCTCTTAATTATTCTTGATCTCCAAGTGGTTTTTTAAAAAAATAACTATGACCAGTGCTATTTTTCTAGAAAAAGAGGAGCCAAAACTCAGCACGAATACCTCTCTTGTTCTCTTAGAATGACAATGGCGCCCACTTGAAAGGTGCCAGAACTGAGTTCCGGTGAGTTCTGGCTTTTTTAAAAAAAGGGCCTGCCTTTGACCATGGTATCCTTCTGGAGCAGCTATCAGAGCTGGGGCTGCATAGCATCACTTTGAAGTGGCTGCAGTCCTAATTGAAGCCTTCCATGTGGGGTTCCTCAGCACTGAATTCTATGGCGGTTTTAAAATACTTGTTGTTGTTGTAAGTCTCTTTTGGTTGCAATGGCAAAGAAAAGTGACAAACCAATTTAATAAATCATTATCACCAGTGTTTTTCTTTCTTTCTAGAAAAATAGCTGCCGGTGCTCACCATGAAGTTGTTACTGTAAATGCCACACTTTTTAACAACAACAAAAAGAGGGGCCAGTACTGTGTACCCTTGAGAAGAAGAAGAAGAAGAAGAAGAAGAAGAAGAAGAAGAAGAAGAAGAAAGCACCGATTATCACCGTTATCACTCTCAGAGGGATCCTTGTGGCAGCTTCAGAAACCGTTGCCATTGGTGTTCCAGTGGGCTCAGAATGGGGGAAAGAGGCTTTGTGGGTAGATCAGGGGAAACTTGGGATCTGCTCAATTCAAAGTCCTCCTATTCCCTTGACGCACCCCTGGAACAGGAAATGGGAGTGAGGAAGGGCAGTATACCAACCCTGAGTCATCAAACCATAGAGTTGGAAGGGTCCCAACAATATGGAAATACTGGCATATATTTTTTATAAGATTACCCTGTCTTGGCATTTATCATTCCCAAAATATAAGGGACATAGCCCATTTCCCCCATAAATCTCTTTGGCTGATTTATTTGTGTTCTCTGAAGGCAAGTTAATTTTATCATTGTTACAATGAACCAGATTTCCTCAATCTAATCTGATATAAGGATGGTGCGTTATTCTTTTTCCAATGGGGTAAGAAGAAAGGATTTGATGCTTTTATTTAGGGAGTGCCCTATCATTCAATTTATTTATTTTTAATTGGGCCCTAATACCAGCACATAAGTGGCAGGTTATCTTACACCTCATGAGTTCAAGAGAGTATGCTTAGGGATTTGGGTATAGATGGATAGATAGATAGATAGATAGATAGATAGATAGATAGATAGATAGATGATAGATAGATGACAGAAAGAGAAAATGATTTGGAGGTGGCAGTCAATTTATTAACAGCTGGTTGTAGGGAGAGGAAACGTTTTCTAAAGGCCATCCCACATCTACCTGCCAACATGAACCCAGCAAAATTTGGCTGTTCCTCTGCTTGGGTTCTCTTCCTGCTTCATTTTTGGATCTCTCTGCCCCAAAACAATAGCTTAAAACAATATAAACTAAACACCAAACCAGTTTAGAACAGGAGTTGTGCCTGCACTTGACTGTGTATGTTTCCAGCAAATGTTTTGGTTATGAATTCTATTCATGGCTTTCTAACTAGAAGAATATATTTATATTTATATCTATATATTTATATGATTGATATTCGATATAATCCAGCTGAAATGTGCTAGTTCGTTCTTTGCAACCATATGCTGCTCTCTCAGATATAACATGGCTGTACCTCACTTAGGATTTTTACTATATGACTCCTATATTTCTGCAAGGGACTTGGGGGGGGGAAGTATACATTCCCCAACACTGGAAATTAATTTCCTAGGCATAAGAATAACATAGCAATTATTCCTGTGCGTTATAATAAAGGATTTTGGTGCTCCATTGAAAATGTAGCAATTTCCTCTCTAGCTAACAATAATTGGCTAATTGTGGCATAAACAGGGTTTTCTTTTCCCCTTCTCAGAAAAAAAACAATAGGAAGGAAATTGCAGGGTAGAAATTCTGTGAATGAGAGTTACTGCATCCCCAAATACAAAATGAACCACTTATGAAATGCGATGGAGAATTATTAGTTTATCTTCCCACACAAAAAGGGTCAGAAGATTAGCCAGGAGCAGAGTCGCCTTTGAATTGCCCCCTTTTTGAAAGCAATTGAATTGCACAAACTGGAGGTGGCATCTCCTTTCCCAGCACTCCAGCAGAGAACAGAGGATTTCAGTACAGCAGGACGCTGTTTGAGTGGAGAGGGCAGGATGTCAGGAAGGGGAAAGAGCCAGGTCAAGCAGGACTCAGCCTTTTTATTATTGGTATCACTATCCATTTAACTTTTTGTTGCATCTTGTGATTAAGTATTGACATGTTGACATGTTGCTATATTTAAGTCATATACTTTATTAATAATATTTATTATCTGCTGCTGTAGGGAACCGCTTTGCTTTCTTTCTTTTTATGAATAAGCATAAAATTCATTCCTGCACAAGGATTCCACTGAACAACTCTAACACCAGCCTTGCAGACCTCAGAGACTTCAAAATAAAGCAAGAGCCCTTCAAACAGTCAGCCAGCTCAGCCCGCATATGACTCTCAGTGACTCTAGCTACCTGCAGAGTCAACATCTTCTACACTACAGCCACCTTCTTGAGAGAGAATAGTTCAGCCAGCAGGGGCCCCTTGGAGCTGTCCAAGGTTTTGTTTTTATCTGCTCTCCTCTTGGACTTGGCACTGCCGGATTCCCCTGTGAGCCCAGAGCTCCCATGAAACTGGACCGTGACAGTGCTCTAGGGGAAAGCCCTTTGTTCTTGTTTGGGCTACTGAACGGCAAAATAGAAAAGCACACTTTGCTGAGGTCGTGTGCAAAAGGAATCAGGTGCAGAGTACAATATTTCCACACATCCAGATTCCTCGTATCTCTAGGTAGGAACTGAGGGCAAGCCCATCTTATGTTGAAGAGGTCAGCTAGTGCACACCATTTTTCACTCCTCTTGTTATCAGGAAAGTTGCCAGAAAAGCCCGTGATATGTGTGTGTGTGTGTGTGTGTGTGTGTGTGCGTGCGTGTGTCTTTCCCTAGCTAGAATATGTCCGTGTATGGTGGTAGAGAGAAAGAAGGGAGGAAGGAAGACATGTCTTGCTGGAATGTGTTCTTCACAAAACACAACCTTCCTAATTACAGAGATGAAGCTGAACCTCTGAGCTGGGGAGAGGGGTGCTGGGTGTTGAAGTGCAAGAAAAGTCTATTGTCTATCTCTGGCTGAAATGTGTCCCTGAACTGTGGTAACTTTGTATTTGTCCTTTGAGAGGGAGGAGGGCAGAAAAAGTACAGAAAGAAAACCTGTTGTCTGTCCTTGGATAAAAGTGTGTGAGAGAGAGTGTGTGCGCGCGCGCACGCGCAAAAGAAAGAAAGCAAGAAAGAGGGAGGGGGGAGAGAATGGAGTGTGCATTTGTGCGCATGTGGTGTAATATGAATATATGTTTTGGTCCCACTTTCTGCTTGTTGTGGTCCCTGTGACATTTTCCCTAAGGGGAGGAAGCCTTCATGGAAGGGGAGGGGAGGCTTTTTAAAAATAGTAATAATAATTTTTATTTGTGTTTTTTACATACAGTTCCAAAAGAATAAGTAAAAGTTAAGGTGGGGGGGGAATGAAAACAAAACCACAACCTAACAGGGACACAACACAAGACACCTAAGGACTTCCCTTCCTCTCCTTCTCTGGTGTCCTTTCTTTTCCTTCTCTTCTGTGTATTCTAAGTTACCAAGTTCTTCACTTCTTCTTGATTTTTCTCTTACTGGCCTTTATACTGCTGAATTTATTCAAGTCCTGCTAATCTGTCCACTTGTTCATTCTGATTTTTTAAATACTCTACAAACCTTTTCCAATCCTTTTTATATTCTTGATTGTCTTGTTCTCGTATTTGACTAGTCAGACCTGCTAGCTCTGCATATTCCAACAACTTAAAGTGCCATTCCTCTTTGGTCTTCTTCTGTTCTCCATTTTTGTGGAAGCAAAGTTCCGGCTGCCGTAGTGGCATACATAAATTATTTTCTTTTTGATATTTGGGGGCTTCTGTTGTTACTGTTCCCAGAAGGAAAGCTTCTGGCTTCTTGGGAAATGTTCTCTTAAGTATTTTTTTTTTTTTTTAGTTCGTTATAGATCATTTCCCAGAATCCCTTAATTACTTTACACGACATACTGCATGTGGTAGAATGATCCTTCTACCTCTTTACACTTCCAGCATTTGCCTGTCTCAGCTTTAAATATTTTCACTAGTCTAAGGTAAAGGTAAAGGACCCCTGACTGTTAAGTCCAGTCACAGATGACTCTGGGGTTGCGGCACTCATCTCGCTTTACAGGCCGAGGGAGCTGGCGTTTGTCCTCAGACAGTTTTTCCAGGTCATGTGGCCAGCATGACTAAGCCGCTTCTGGTGAAACCAGAGCAGCACATGGAAACGCCGTTTACCTTCCCACTGGAGCGGTACCTATTTATCTACTTGCACTTTGACGTGCTTTCGAACTGCTAGGTTGGCAGGAGCTGGGACCAAGCAATGGGAGCTCACTCCGTCACAGGGATTCGAACCACCGACCTTCTGATCGGCACCATCTGTGGATCATTTTCATGTGGTTTTCCTTCAATAAGTAACACACAGTATATTTGAGGTCCATTGGAGAGGGGAGGCTTTTCACCTCTGTGCTAGGAGGTAAAAAAAATGCATCATGGTAGAGCACCTCAATACGAGCATGGTGTTGTGATATGGGCCATGATGTGACTATATCAGTTTTCCTGGACCAGCTGCCTGAGACCTGGTAAGTTCATGGCCCAAACTTATTCCTTGTTAGATTGAGTAGATGCTCACCAGAGTCCCTGAAGGCAGCAGGGCCTTAAGAAAGTTGAGTCATTGTTAAGAAGGGAAATTAAATCACCACAATTGGTACAGCATGAGACACTTAATCACAGGATCATAAGTTTTAGCCCCATGTTGGGCAAAGGTTTCCTACATTGTAGGGGATTGGAATACAGTAGTTGACCATCATGATCCCTTCAAACTCTACGATTCTAGGTCTGTATGCTGTGGTGAAAGAGAACCCCATGCATTCCCCCCCCCAAAAAAAAAGAAAGGTTGTGGAGAGATTTTTTAAAAGCAAGGTCTTGCATGTTTCATTCTTAAAAGCATTATACAACAATTACAGCTATGCCCATTAACTACCATGTAACTGGATTGGATTGGACAGGGCCTCTCTGTGTAGCTAAAGAAGGAATGTGACAGGACTCTAGTCATCTGCTAAAACAATGTAAACACAATAAACATTTTATTGTTTATTGTGGGGGGGGGGGAATGAAAGCATCCCAACAGGATTGACAAAATAGAATCCTAAGGATAATTAACTTCAGAAAAGGCTGGCAACAACAAGCAAGGTCAAAGCCAAATTTACAGTCTTTTCTCTCTGGGTAAAGTCTCAACTACTGGAAATGAGATTAGGACTTTCGAATCCAGTTACAAAGAAAGTCTTGTGAAACCATGGGAAAAGCCAGCAGCAAATCTGCTGGTGGTAGGTTGAAAGAACAGTAATGGGTATATATTTTACCTGAGGCCTAGTCATATTATTTGCAGGAGCACAAGTAGAAAGGTGCAAAGAAGGTATCTAGAACATTTATGAAGCAAGCTGGGCAGAAACAGATTCCAAACTAAGTGGGAATAGACAAAAGGTTGAAGACAGATCCCAAGCCAGAAATCTCAAATCAAGAAAGAACAGAGGAGCATCACTTGATGGTACTACACGTTACACATAACAGATGAGTCCCTTACATGCTAACAATGGACAGTTCAGTCTATGTCCAGTTGCTGTCAGGTTTTCCACAAGTCCATCTCTTCATTAATCTCTAATAATAATAATAATGAACCTGTATGACAATTGGCACTGTTTTGAATGCATTTTTCCCTCAGGATGCACATTTTCCAACATAATATACAGTGGTACCTTGGGTTAAGTACTTAATTTGTTACGGAGGTCTGTTCTGAACCTGAAATTGTTCTTAACCTGAAGCACCACTTTAGCTAATGGGGCCTCCTGCTGCCGCCGTGCCGCCGGAGACCGATTTCTGTTCTTATCCTGAAGCAAAGTTCTTAACCTGAAGCACTATTTCTGGGTTAGCGGAGTCTGTAACCTGAAGCGTATGTAACCTGAAGTATATGTAACCCGAGGTACCACTGTATCATAAAAGTGCTCACTTTTGTATGCATTTTGAGTGCACACACACAAAATGCACTTCTGGTATATTCTTTTGAGCAGAGAATTGTAGTGCAAAATTTGGTTGATCACATGAGGTTCTCCTCAGTACTGTATCAACATGAACATTGGAAGTGGGAAAGCCTGCATGCATGGGCATCTTCCCTGGGTCCTTGGAGCTGTGCATAGGTTCTCTCACCTCAGACGGTCATCCTAATGCATAGATGGCAAGGCTGAAGAAACCTGTGGAGCATCAGAGGTACTGCCAAAGGTGCAGTCACCCAGTGGGCTGTCCAGAAGAGTGTTGTGTGAAGAGAAAAGGACTTTCGTTCTCCTCCTCTATGCCACAATGTAAGGAATCATTCTTGTGGCATCATATTATGCACACACATCTATGCACACACACACACCAGCAGTTGCATCCAATAACGTGAAGCAGGAAACAGATAGGAGGTTCACCTGAGTCCCCTCGTGTGTTGAACAAATGCATGAGGCAGTTGTGGAGGCCACACCACATGTGCCAACCCCACGCAAGAGGGGATTCTGATTAATCCAGGTTTTCCCCCTCACACTGAAGGCACACATGCAAAAAGCTCCTTCGTATGAATGCTAAATGCAATGCCAGCAGTAAGGCTGTGGGATAGGGAGGGCAAGCATGTTGACGACTCTACGGCATTACACAGGAATTCCATTTTCAGTGACAGCACCGTGGTGTGCATAATGCATACTTCCACTCTCTATATACCAGCAAACTGTGCAAAATACAGTCTGATTTCACACTCCATATGGGTAGCTTTGGCTTCCTTGCCTCATGCATCCAAACTGATGTTCTTTATGGATTTGGCATACATTGCTGGTAGTAGTCAGACAACAAGCCTGACTTTGTACTCTGTTATTCATTATTTTATGAAATTTCATTCCATTATTTCATTTTATTTTTATGAAACAAAATGAAAGCCTAAGGCCAAAACTAGTTTGATGTGTGTGGGTTTTTTAGTGGAATTTTTTTTTTCATTTCTAAAAGGGTTGAGTCCTTTTCTCTCTTTTTTTACAATAAAAATACACTTGCACCTTCATTATGGCAATTGCGATTATTTTAGCTTAGTTTAAAAGGTTAAAAACAGAAGTTTTTCGGTTTCTCATTTCAAAAATGGTTTGGGACATCACAAGACAAGACAAAACGAGAAAGCACACCACAAATACTCTAAGTCATTTTTCAGTTATGTACTGGATACGTACAATTTATAGGAGCATCACATTTACAAACTTTCTAGCATTTTGTAGCACCGTCAAGGTTCTAGTAATATTGCCTGCCAAAAATTCAAAATGCTGTATCTCTATCCTTCTCTTTCTTTCCTCTTTCTGACAGCCGTAAAGTTGCTATACCATGTTGCAGGCAGTGGCGTAGGAAGGGGGTGCGGTGGGTATGAGTTGCCCCGGATGTCACCACTGAGGGGGGTGACAAAATGGCAAAAATATGTGGTTTTTTTAAGAGGAAGAAGAAGAGTTTGGATTTGATATCCCGCTTTATCACTACCCTAAGGAGTCTCAAAGCGGCTAACACTCTCCTTTCCCTTCCTCCCCCACAACAAAGACTCTGTGAGGTGAGTGAGGCTGAGAGACTTCAGAGAAGTGTGACTGGCCCAAGGTCACCCAGCAGCTGCATGTGGAGGAGCGGAAACATGAACCTGGTTCACCAGATTACAAGTCTACCGCTCCTAACCACTACACCACACTGGCTCTCATGAAACTTTTTAGTTCAGTCAACAAACGCAATGAAACGCGGCTGCCACTGGGTGCCACATTGCAGGGGCTGGCACTTACCCTGGGGCCTGCAGCGTGCCAGAGCCACACATCTCTCCTGGGTGTGATGTGGTGGCTTGGGCACCTGCAGGCTCCGAGCTGCCTGAAACAGCAACGTGGGGCTTGCGTCTGCCCACCGCCTCTCCCTCAGCCTTCCTACAGCTGAGGGGAAGGTGGCGAAGAGGCTTTGCAGCTAGCTATGCCATTGGTTGCAGGTACAAGGAGCCCTGAGAAAACTACAAGCTGCAGGAGCCCCCAGATCTGTAACATGTAGCAGCATCACAGGCACTCCTTTCTCCCAGGAAAGAAGCATGGGGAAGGACAGACAAAACTGGCCCCATCCATTGGTCAGAGAAGGATCAGCTGGCAGGAGTTTGCTTTTAAAAACTCAGAACTAATAATGTTCAAGTTTTCCCCAACCTCCAAATCCCTTTTGTTTTGTCTCTTTTAGATTGTTAGCTTGAGGAAAGAGGCCGTCTTATTACTGATCTTTACAAGTCACTCTGGAAGGCTTTTTTGGCTGAAGAGCAGACATGGGTGGGGGGAGAACCCCACTTCAAATAAATAACCTGGCTCCAATTAAAATGAAAGGTGACCCTAATGTGTTGCAATGGTTTGTACTCTGAGCCAAGGAATTATGAACTTTGGTCACATTGTTAGTAACTGCATGTGGAAGTGAGATTTTTCTTTTGTTGGCTTTTGTTGGCTTTGGAGTCCTACGGAGCTCCAATACGCTGTGGTGTGGGGTTCTGAATCACAGCTCCTCATCTTTATTTGCTGGACTGTATGGAGAGCAATGACAAGATGCAGAAATGTGCAGAACAGGAAGCTTCTACTAGCGATGGATCTCTACTATGTCTAATTTCATGAACTAAAATAGGCACAAAGAATTGCAATCAGTGCTTTTTTTTCTTAAAAAAATGTTTAGGAGTACTCTCATTTTGACTCAAGAAAATCATCATTTTATAATTCAAATCAGGGAAAATAAATACAGTAAATGGACAAAAGTACAAAGAATATGCATTACTTCATATTACACAGCTGACAGCTCACAGTAACTTCCACACTGGCATAAGGTTGCATGCACTAACATCTTCCTGATTCCTCTGCTTGCTGTTGGTGAAATCCAAGCTGCTTCACACATTAAACACTTGCTTCCATCTGAGACTCAGGATACACTGGGAAAGGAAATGAAGCCAACATTGGAGGTGGTAACAATGAAACTGACCAATCACCATGCTAACTCACACATTATATGCTCGCTTCCATCTGAGACTCAAGAAATACTGGGAAAGGAAATGAGGCCGCCATTGGGGGTAGCAATGGAACTGATGATTCACTGTGTTAGAGAAGAAACTAAAAAAATATATAGTTTCTTCTCTGTTAGATTCAGAAAATGTTTTGGGGTACGTGTACTCCTGCATCCCCCCAGAAGAAAAGCACTGCTTGCAATACTTTATTATCATTATAATCAGTGAGTGGTATCCAACGAAGTAATTCTCATAGTACACCCAATGAAATAAATGGGTATTGATTTCAATTGATCTACTCCACGGAGCTGGCTTCAGGCAGCAAGCCTGTTAGCACACCAACTCTGTGCTATAAAGGCGTCATGTGACATGAAGGTTGGTAACATTAACATCACTGTGTGGAAATTCCTTGCAGGTGACCATAGTCCTGGAGACAGACTGCCAAGTCATGTATCCACAGCACTGACCAGAGGAGAAATGACCACTGGGAGGAGTGCAGAGAAGAAACACCATGGTGCATCTGCAGCAGCACAACCGGGTGTCTTCATCTGCCCCCACTGCAACAAAACATGTCTCTCCTGTATTGGTCTCTACAGCCACAGCAGGCGCTGTAACTCTCCAACGGTGCTCCGATGGTGCACTCTTCCATTGTCTCTTGAGACAGACAGATGCTCCAGGACAGACAGACTCCAAGGATGATCAGCACTCCAAGGATGATCAACACTCCCCATCTATAGTCAGCTAAATGTACTCAGTAAAAGTACTTAATAAGTTTAACGAGTCAAACTTTAGTTATTAAAATTGCGTTTTGGGATTTTTGCTTGATTACTAGCCTAAGGCTACTGAATGTTATTCTAATCCATATCAAGCATCTGTCTTCCATGCTATATGATGAGTATCTAAAGTATTTTCTGAATATTAATCATAGAGTCAGCTTACGTAAACCTTCAAGGCAGTCTCTGAATCCAGAGGCATCATGAAACTCCCATTATGTCCCAGCCACAGGCAGCAACCCTGATCAATGCCATAGTGGTGGGATACCAGACTATTGTAGGAGACAAGTGTTTTTGGTTAATCATAGCGATACAGTAAATAAGTAGCATCTCAACAACTTCTGGTGTTTTACTATGAGAGCCTGTGTTCCCTGAGGCATTTAGAAATAACTGTTAGACCTTCAAAATGAATCTAGGATTTACTGGATTTAAATTTTTATTTCTTAATTATTTCATTTGTGAATTGCTTTCTTTGAAGCACCCTAAAGCAATTCTGCAACACGATAAAAATATACATAACTCAATTATGTATGTAGACACACAGAGGAAAAATTGGGGGACCTGCATGTTTTATTTTACTTTATTTTTTGCTACAGACATGGGTTCCCCTTAGATCCTCTGTGGTTCCTCCTACAAAGTGAAAAGGCAGCTTGGGCTAAAAAAACAAACAAGCCCAACAACCAGAGGGCAAAGGGTTAAGTAGTTTTCCCCTGATGGCTCAACACAGCCAACCGCAAGCAGAAAGAAAGAAAAAATAATAGAGACACTTAATATGTCACTGAATGTTGACAGAGTGGACCCAATACTAAGGGCCCCAGTGGGCCTTGAATGGCTTACCTGGTGGTGACAGCACCCGGAGACTGGGAGCACCATTAACATTTCCAACAATGCCCCAGACATAAGGGCATTGTGGGAAATTTTTATGGTAGCTTCCAGCTTCCCATAATTCTAGCATAAAAGGTAAAAGGTAAAGGACCCCTGGACAGTTAAGTCTCCAAGAACCATAATGTTATATGCCCCTAAGATCCAAGTTCCAAAAGGTTCCACAGGTCCCAAGGCTTACACTGGGGTTGGTTCCCTTTGAAATAAGGTCACTGAAGATTCTTCAGCATCTTGTTATATATTTACACCAAGGAGTAGCAGCCATTTAAAGTTCATGGATGCATTTGGATTTTGGAGTGGGTGCCACCCTCTCTCTAAAAAGGGGGGGAGGGAAAGGACCCCTGGATGGTTAAGTCCAGTCAAAGGTGATTATGAGTTGTGGCACACATCTAGCTTTCAGTCCAAAGGAGCTGACAGCTTTCTGGGTCATGTGGCCAGCATGACTAAACTGCGTCTGGCACAACAGAACACTGTGACGGCAACCAGAGTGCACACAAATTCCATTTACCTTCCCGCCACAGTGGTACCTATTTATCTACTTGCAATGGCGTGCTTTCGAACTGCTAGGTTTGCAGGAGCTGGGACAGAGCAATAGGAGCTAACTCTGTCACAGGGATTCAAACCGCCGACCTTCCGATTGGCAAACCCAAGAGGCTAAGTGGTTTAGACCACAGGGGGATGAATGGTGGTCCAGGTCAGGCAGCAGTGGTGTGCCCCATGGGAACATTGTGACCAGATCAGATGCCTGATGGTGTCATGTGCTGTGTCTACCTTTGGGTATTTCTCACGGGAGCTGTAGGCTACACCCATGTCCAGATATAGAAAGCCACTAAGTCTGGATACGGGATGCGGGTGGCGCTGTGGGTTAAACCACAGAGCCTAGGGCTTGCCAATCAGAAGGTTGGCGGTTCGAATCCCCACGACGGGGTGAGCTCCCATTGCTCGGTCCCTGCTCCTGCCAACCTAGCAGTTCGAAAGCATGAAGTGCAAGTAGATAAATAGGTACCGCTCCAGCAGGAAGGTAAACAGTGTTTCTGTGTGCTGCTCTGGTTCGCCAGGAGCGGCTTAGTCATGCTGGCCGCATGACCCAGAAGCTGTACGCCGGCTCCCTCAGCCAATAAAGCAAGGTGAGCGCCGCAACCCCAGAGTTGTCCACAACTGGACCTAATGGTCAGGGGTCCCTTTACCCTTTACCTTTAAGTCTGGATACAGAATGCCACTGAGTTCATGTTGTTGGAAGAGACATGTTGGAGAGGGTTACTGTCTTCGAGATCTGCTTCCCAGAGCCAATTGCTTTGCTGTTGTGGACTAGATGCTGAACTAGACAGACCCTTGGTCTGATCCAGCAGAGATGTTAATGTAGGGCTGCTGGAAAGACACAGCATCCAGAGATCCTAAGATGCAGCCTTAACTGTTCTGAAAAATGCCCTCTCCAAATTCCTCTACTATGTACCTTCCCCATTGGAGGCACTGGGCAGCATCTATTCAAGAAGGTGTAAGGTACTCTGGACCTCGAGAAGTTAGTTTCCAGAAATGCATGGGAGACTGGGCAAAAGTCAGAGCTATGCCCCCTCCCACCCCAATGAATCATTTCTCCAGTTCCTGTGACACATACTTTCTTATGAGTGCAGGATGCGAAGCAAGGCTTCTTGCTTTGCCAGTGTAATTAAAATGTTGTTTCTTTCCTGTGCTGTTTACTTCTTTCGAAACCTATCACATGCCCTCAGGATCTCAGAAAGAGAATGTAATTGTGTGGAATGAATGACAAAATCTAGAGAGTATGTAATCAGTGGTTCTTTGGTTATCTTTAATCTTTTTTTCTCCTTTCCCCAAGATGAGAAAAGAATGTGGTGTTTGGATGCCACCTGAAGAAAATGTGTTCATAAGCTCAATGGTGATACATTACCATAGAAAGAAAGGCAAGTTCTGAAGATACGTTACATAGCTTGCTTCCTACAATGCTCTCCTACATGTACAACACTTCCCTGTAATCTCTTGGTGCCTGAAAAATTCTCTTTGCCTACTAGCTTTATGATGTTCCCCCTTGGTTGTAAATGAAGGGAGAAGGAATGAAAAGCAGTAGGTGAAAGCTACAGTGGTACCTTGGTTTACAACCATAATCCATTCTGGAGGTCCGGTTATAAACCAAAACCGGTTGTAACCCAAGGCACACTTTCGCCAGTGGGGCCTCCCCCCAAAAAATTGGTTGTAATAATAAAAAAAAAGGGACACGCACTTCTGGGTTTGATGTGGTTGTAATCCAAAACGGTTGTAATCCAAAGCGGTTGCAAACCAAGGTACCACTGTACTACCTATCTTGACACTCAAACAACCATGATGTTATATGCCCCCAGTGTGGAGTAGTGGTTAAGAGTGGTAGTCTCGTAATCTGGGGAACCGGGTTCGCGTCTCCGCTCCTCCACATGCAGCTGCTGGGTGACCTTGGGCCAGTCACACTTCTTTGAAGTCTCTCAGCCCCACTCACCTCACAGAGTGTTTGTTGTGGGGGAGGAAGGGAAAGGAGAATGTTAGCTGCTTTGAGACTCCTGAAGGGGAGTGAAAGGCGGGATATCAAATCCAAACTCTTCTAAGATTCAAGTAGCAAAGGGTTCCACAGGTTCCAGGGCTTACCCTGGGGTTCGTTCCCTTTGAAATAAGGTCACTAGAGGCTTTTCAGCATCGTGTCACATGTTTACACCAAGGAGTAGCAGCCATTTAAAATTCATGGGCACATTTGGATTTTGGAGCGGGTGCCTCGCTCTCTTCTCAGGCATCCATGTGCAACATACATACATACATACATACATACATACATATACATGGAGACCTAAAGAGAGAAGCACATACAGTACATGCCACTTTCCTATGGGATCTGGGTAAAAGCAGTTGAAACTTTGTTGCAACAATAAAGATCAGGCTTCCTAGCTGCTTTTTGCTTCTACAGACTCTGCTGTGGTCTCTGACCGATCCGGAATCCAAAGGACTTGTTGTTTAGTCGTTTAGTCGTGTCCGACTCTTCGTGACCCCATGGACCAGAGAACGCCAGGCACTCCTGTCCTGTCTAATCCAAAGGACTAGATCCTAGCAAAGTTGGGACACTCCTGTATGTGTATGTCCCCAAGTTTTCTTTATCCATTGGAGGTAATGTACTAGTTTGGTCTAAAGGAAGTACAGAGAAGGAATTGTCGCACTGCAAACAAGGCATACCACTAAATGCATCACTTTGAATTAACAGCAGGCCCATTTGTCCATGGGTAGGAGAAGGCTAACATGTTCCACCCTTATAATAGTGACAGAGAAATCCCCTGTGGCTCTATTGGTGTCAGAACAGGTATAGGCAAACAGTTGCTGCTACGTCGGTTGCTTTAAATCACACATCTTGTAGGCTACCTCAGTGTAGTAACCAACCTCCTAGATTCAGGAGAGAAGCACGATAGCATCCATGGTCTAAAAGAGACCACCAGTTGTGGGCTGGTATTTGTAGGAAGAAACAAGCACAGTCTCAGACCCTCCAAGTGTCCCTATTTTCCAGGCATAGTCTTGGATTTACAGAACCCATCTGATTTGATCCTAGAATGTCCCACTTTTTCTTAGGATGTCCCTATTTTCATTGGAGAAATGGAGGGTATGGAATAGGACGTCCCTATTTTCACCGAAGAAATGTTGGAGGGGGGTGTCCCTATTTTCATTGGGGAAATGTTGGAGCGGATGTTATTTCATCAGAGAAACGTTGGAAAGCATGCAATCTTGGACATACCTCAAAATCTTCATGAAGAAAACTGCGTCTTCAGATTGGAAACAGAAATGAAAACTTTGCACTCCTATTAGAAAAGAAGATTCATGTAATAATACAAAGCTTCTTAGTCCCTGGAGGACTGCAATGTGCTCGGTTTCTTCACATTACATCAGAGGCCAAGCTCTCAGCATACTGCAATCAATAAAAGCAGGCGGATGATTGAACACACCTCCTTCCAGTTTCAGCTTTCTAAATGTTACTGCCTGACTTCTGGGGCAAGTAAAATTCAGGTGTAAGATCTGGGCCTGAAACATGCTAAGGACCAAACTGGGTGAGAAACAATGCATGTAACTCAAGTAAGTGATTGTCCATTGCACACATGATTTTTAACTAGCTGGTTAAGAATATGGGACACATAGAAAAGGTCACTGAGCCCAGCCACCTCTCTTCTGACAGCAGTGCTTGATGACCTGGGAACTAGAACTCAGTTTGGCTTCAAGATTTGGAGCAACACCAACTTCAGATTTAAAGTCTTGGTAAATCAAGATAGGGTGGCTGATTACTCATTAATCGTGAGTGGCTTGGATCATGAAAAGCCTCCTCCATGGTTCAAAAGCTTCTAGATAAGATATTTGATAAATGAATATCTCAGGATTATCATTGTCAGACAAAGTTTGGGAATGTGTTCAAGTGTTGAAATAAACTTTTTTTAAAAAATGATGAAAATAAGAAGACAACAACAGTATGACTTTATGGAACCCTGGAGCATTTATGGGTCCAGGCACATTGTGTGCCTTTGTAGGTGACACTCACACACATACTCACACACAGAGGGAGAGAGAGGGTGCACACCAGGGGAGGACTGTTGAACTCTGGAAGACTGGATTTTGCAAGTCCGGTTTCTGTTGATTCACTTTGAATCAGGCTCCCAGCCATCTGCAAAATCCATGAGCTCGTCATACCTTATCAGAGGCTCCCTATGAAAATGCAAGACTGAAGCATAGCATCTGGAGTCTATGCTTAGTCTGAAATGGATCTGAATGAGCCTGTACTGTCGATAATGGACCATGGGCTAGTTCATAATCACTGTGGCTTCAGTCCAAGCACATTGGCAGTGCCTGGGGCCACAGTGGACTTGCAAGAGGGCACGGCTCACACCAAATTGCCGTTTGTGATCAATGGCACAGCAAGGTAATTTTAGACTAGGTGTGGGAGAACCTTGGCTCAGGAGCCAAACACAGTCTGATGTCCCTATTTTCATCAGAGAAATGTTGGATGGTATGGAATTATGTGACCTCCATGCCAAGGAGATAAGTAACTATACAACCTTTAGAAAACATATGAAGGCAGTCCTGTAGAGGGAATTTTTTCAGTGATTTATTATGTTATTATATATGTTGGAAGCTGCCCAGAGTGGCTGGGGCAACCCAATCAAATGGGCAAGGTATAATCACCATCACCATCACCATCAAAAAGGACATCCCTATTTTCATCAGAGAAAGGTTGGAGGGTATGAGTCTTGCATACCTCTCTGTCTGGATCTTGGGATTTTACAAAAACCACACTCCCTCAGCCTCTCTCCAGGCCCCACCCCTCGCTGGTCTAGCTCCCTGCCCTGCCTGGCTAAAATTTGCCTCTCTTGCTTGCCTGGAGGGAGGGAGGATCAGTGTCTGTTAGGGGGATATGAAAAAATCCCCCAGCTTGGCTGGCTAAAACTGAAATCCTGCTCAGGTGTTCTGAGGGGAATGGTGTACACCAGCACCAATGCCCAACACCCCCATTTCTGCCACCTTCACCTCTGCCCTTCACAAGTTGAGTGGGAAGGTCTAAAGGAATAAGGGGGATTCTTTTCCATGATTCCACTTCCCTTCTGCAGCTCTTTGTGCATCACCTGAAAATCTGCCCGGGAATGGTCGTGAGAAGTGTCAAAGGAAGCTCATGAGGAAATCAGTGAAGATCACTACCTCCTTCCATGTGTGGGAGCCTCTGCTGGAATAGTAGAATCCCTTCTGGTTGTGGAAGGTACGCTCTGGAACTAAGCCACAGTGTGAAGCTTTACAAACCTTTGCATAAAATCCATGGCATGTAATGAGATAAAAGGATGTTTCCTCAGAAAATGGCAATTCCCACGCGTCCCTGGAGCAAAAATTTTAACTTGGAGAAGTGTCCTCCTGTTAAACTAAAACATTCCTGGTGAAAATAGAAACCAGTCTCGGCATTGTTATTAAACATTTGTGAACCCTGAAATGATTTCTTTGTACCATGAAAGAACAATTCTTGAGAAAGTACAAAAATATTCTGAAGGATTCAACAACATGAAGAATTCGTTGTTTGAAAAACCCAAGCCGTGTTTGTTTGCTTATACTTAAAACTAAAATTGGGGCTGGGGCAGCTATTTAAAACTTTGAAAAGTTAAACATCATTATTTTCAATGTTTCGGGCACATGTACGTGTGGGAAATTTGGACCTTTCTGGAAAGCATTAGCCTTTTATCTCTGGACATGCTAATTTCTTGAAGAGTTCTGCTAGTTCTGCTAGACTCATTGCATTCCATCCAACACTGTTGTTCCACTTGTGCAATAAACTTCTACTTGTGCAGCACAACTTCCCCTTTTTGATCTGCTCCCTTGCAGGCCACTGTGCACCCTCAAAATCTGTTCCAGAGGGTTATGGGACCCTCCAGGGCAGATTTTGGGATGCATACAGCGAAAGAAATTTAAGGTTGTAAAAAAAGCCTATTGTGCCACCAACCTGATGCCTGTGAGGAGGCTAAAAGCAGCAATGGAATGGAAGAGGAATGGACTGGAATGAAAAAGGAATGGAAGAGGAAGCCCTGTTGCAAGGCACTCTGCGCACAGCACTGAAAACACTCTGTGAAGTTGTTGGCCATAGTCAAAGTAGACCTGTTGAAATTAATGGACGTGCGTCAGCCAATTTCAGTCCATCTATTCTGAGCAGAGCAATGACAAACCTAGACAGCATCTTAAACATCACCTTGCCAACAAAGGTCCGTATAGTAAAAACTATGGTTTTCCCAGTAGTGATGTATGGAAGTGAAAGCTGGACCATAAAGAAGGCTGATCGCCGAAGAATTGATGCTTTTGAATTATGGTGCTGGAGGAGACTCTTGAGAGTCCCATGGACTGCAAGAAGATCAAACCTATCCATTCTGAAGGAAATTAGCCCTGAGTGCTCACTGGAAGGACAGATCGTGAAGCTGAGGCTCCAATACTTTGGCCACCTCATGAGAAGAGAAGACTCCCTGGAAAAGACCCTGATGTTGGGAAAGATGGAGGGCACAAGGAGAAGGAGACGACAGAGGACAAAATGGTTGGGCAG
Source organism: Podarcis cretensis (assembly GCF_951804945.1). Classification (NCBI taxonomy): domain Eukaryota; kingdom Metazoa; phylum Chordata; class Lepidosauria; order Squamata; family Lacertidae; genus Podarcis; species Podarcis cretensis. The sequence goes on from NC_137172.1 coordinate 100,285,120, forward strand.
TGTTCTCGAAGCTATGAACATGAGTCTGACCAAACTATGGGAGGCAGTGGAAGACAGGAGTGCCTGGCGTGCTTTGGTCCATGGGGTCACGAAGAGTCGGACATGACTAAACGACTAAACAACAACAACAAATTCTGATCAGAGCTTAGTTGGCTACACAACCCAATACTTTTCAGAAACTCATCACTTCTTCAAAACTCATTCTGCCTTATGGGAGAACCCTCAACCCAGCAGCAATTACCTCTTCATCCCTACACAGAAGGGATGTAGGGAGTGGGCGGAAATCAGTCCACTGCTGCATGTGTATGAATGTTTGGAATCCAGCATTCATCCACCACTGCCATTAGAAGTGAACAGGGACTATAGGAAGCTGCCATACACCAATTCAGACCATTGGTCCATCAGTATTATCTACACTGACCAGCAGGGTTTCCCAGGGTTTCACTTAGCCCTATCTGGGGACTGAATATGGGACCTTCTGCATTGCAAAGCGGATGCTCTGCCACTGAGCTATGGTGTTCCCCTCTCCTGCGTCTTAGACAAACTGCTGTGGCCAAAAGGCCTAACATATCCCTTACCTCTCTGTGACATCCAATCTCTCCGAGTCTCTGCCTGTGTCTGCTGCAGGATCCCTCCTCCCCATGCCCCGAAATACATCAAAACTTTTGTTTCATTTTAAACAACTTTTTGGCCTGAAAATTATTTCCTCCCCCAATTAAACCATTCAGTGGAATCTCATTAGGTCGACATTGTACAGTCTCACTTTGATATTAAAATTAACCTCGTACATTTACGATAAAATGAAATGACCTGTATATTATTTTTTAATCACGCAACCCGTCTTCTTTGCGTAGCCTCGAAGAGGAGAAGAAATGCAGGGAAATGTATCTGATTTCCTACCTTTGGGAACACATTGCACATATCTTCCACCTTCAAAGCAACTCATGGACTCAGCCTTTGTGGGACATATATAATACTCACCAATAATGATCCAACATATCCTGCTTTTCCAAACAGAATACGGAGGGCTGCAATATCTATTTCCCATCCTCCTGAGATCAGCTGTTGACAACCTAGCAAGTTGGCGATGAAGGAGGTTTAGCCTTGAATACAGATTACAAGCTGGAAATATTTGTGTTTTCTAGCCAAATGGATTAACCAGATGGTTTCCTGTCATAACAGGTTGAGCTTGTTCACATATATTCTGTTGCATTGTTACTCATCTGATTTATCACACGTGCATGTTGCTATTTCAGAAAGGGATAAGATAAGCAACATTATAAGGCTGTTGTGGCAAGAGAAGCAGATACCCTTAATACGTTGCCAATGCATGTTGATGACACTTCACGATGTGTACACATGCTCTAATCTCCCATAAATTGTGTATGTCAGGGGGAAACATCCTAAATTGTTTTTTAAAAAAAAAACATATACAGGGTACATGCCAGAATAGATCTTCCATCAGTATCTGACAACACAATCCTATGTGGATCAGAAGTAAATCCCATTGTATAGGACTGAAACCTACATATGGCATTTCAGATTCAGTGGCTGGTTTGTGCTTGCGTTCAGAACTGAACTAGTCCATGCCATCTGTTTTATGATGGGCTGAACAGTTCTTAGCACATTCTAGTGCTAAATAAATGTTACATAGCAGTTAAAGCCATTGGCTCAGATTAGAATGTCTATGGCAGTGGTAGTTATGCCCATCAGGTCATTTGGCCATTTCATCCAATCAACATCAGACTTAATATATGATGTCAGTGTGTGGCAGGTAAAGAGGTGACTGAGCCAAAATGAAGTTTGCAGCCACTGCTGACCAGCTGATCAGCAGCACCTGAAAAACCCTGTGCAAACTACAATGAACCTGGCTTTGCTCCACTGAGCAGCTGACTCTACAAGGATGTATTAAATGTATTAAACATTTGTCATGCATAGGTTCTCAAAGCTCTAATATCCTTTATTCTACATACAAATAAACACACACACACATATTTTCAGAAATCACCTATTGAGAACAGCCATTCAGATTTCAATATGGAACCAATGTGTTTCTTTGTTTAGGGTTATTGCTGTTGTCCAATTCTCAATTCTCAGTTGAACTAGACATTTTATGTAATTTAGTCTGAAATCAATTGGTATTACGCCATCTCTAGAACATTGTCCTAACTGGTCTGTGGACTAATGCTCAGTTTCAGAATTAGAAAGCTATGTTCTAAGAGCTTTTCAAGAATAAATCATATTTCAAATGTGGGGGGGGGGGGTCAGCCAAGCAAATTCCATTTTGGCACTCCTGGTTTCTAGATGGTTTGGGGGCTTTGGGAAAGTTATTTTGCAAAATGCAGTTAAGATCATCTGACTATATTCTTTTCCTAGTGCTTGGTGCCAAACAAGGTAGTAAAATTACTCCACCTGTCATTAATTATCTCTTATTCCTAGGATAGGCTCAATTGTCTCACTAATCTTGTGAGCTTAATTTAAGCTTATTTGCCCTGAAATGATTCATCTGAACAGTCATATATGTGCCAATAATTGTGCTACATCAACATAAAATAAAGCAAGGTTGGATTCCCATGCTGCCTGGATTCTAGAAACTCTGCATTAAAAAAGAGAGCCGTGTCACTAAAGGCTCTGTGGACATTTTCATGTAACATCTACTTCATCCATTTTATTTCATCAATACTATTCACAGTTATTTGCTGCTACAGATGGACTTTTTAGAAGGCATCCATAAGTTCCTTCTCCAATCCTGCAATTTATACCTTATGGGCAAGCAATAAACCCTTGTGCTTAGCATTTAATAAACCTGGAATAGACACCATATCTATTTCCGTTGACATAATTGTTGATCAAGATTAGACTCCCCATTTCTCTCCAAGGCTGGCACTGAAAGGGTGGAAAACATGTTTGACTGAATGACAGGCTGGTTAGAGTGTATAAAACTAGAAAATGTTTTATAATGGACTGGGTATGTGGTCCTTTGGCAGCCAGAAATCTGTTTATGTTAGTAGACTCTACACGGTTGTGACAGTCCAGTTCATCTGTCATACCCTCAGTTGCAAAAAAACAGTGCCTTAGGCGTAATGAAAATTGCTTTTTAAAGAACACCAGGCCAAAAGAAATAGTCCCTTCAACTTGAAAATTCATTTTTCCCTAAAATAAATAAACTTTCCCACACAAGATTTGTTACCCAAACATGATGCCAGTGCATGAGATCATGAGAATAATACCATGGCTGTTGTGAAGCCACTAAACTCACACATAGATTCATTAAGCATCATTATCTGCTTGCATTTTATTTGTAATAATCTTTGCTATCATTGTGAAAAATATATATTAAACTAGCAGCCTCATACTTGGCAATCCAAAAAATAATAATAAGTGAAGTTTTGAAATCAAAACCCAAAAGTACAATTTTGAGTTTCAGTGTTCCATCTTCATTTTTAAAATGACAAATAGACAAAATGCTGCTCCTTGATCTCATGAAAAATCTGGTTAAAGCCGGTGCAGTTTGGAAAGGTTGAGTCTGTCATCCTGATTCACGGATGCTCCAAATGTCCCTATTATCCAGGGACAGTCCCTGATTTACAGAAGCCATCCCAGTTTCTGAGTTGATCCTGTCCCTCTTTTCCGCGGACATCCTTATTTTAATAAGAGAAATGTTGGAAGGTATGGATTCAGAATGGCATCCAATAATAACCAGACGTAGATGAAAACCTGCTGCTTCATCTCAGGAACCAAAATTTTTGGTCAAGAGGTATAATTATTTATTTATTTATTTATTTATTTATTTATTTATTTATTTATAGCCCAGCCATCTTGCTAGGTTTCCCTAGCTACTCTGGGTGGCTCGCAGCATATATCAGAACATACTAAAACATCAAACATTAAAAACTTCCTGATACAGGGCTGCCTTCAGACGTCTTCTAAAAGTCAGATAGTTGTTATATTTCCTTGACATCTGAAGGGAGGGTGTTCCATAGGGAGGGCGCCACTACCGAGAAGGCCCTCTGCCTTCTGTGTATAAATGCATAGCGAACAAACAATGTTTCATTATATATAGTAGATGAAAACCTGACACCAGTTAGAGCTTTGACTTTGCCATGAACAGAATTTCCCCCTTAGAATTTGGTCAACTTTTGCCTCAGTGAACCCGTCCCCCTTTGATAATGCTGTGTGAGGGAAAGTGTCGGAATGACCTTTCCAAAGTGGATTGATATCCTAGCTCTGTCATTTTAGTAAGTATAGCACATATTGTAGGAACAGCTCATCATGAAAAGGGTCCATTGCGAAAATACGGGCCCCTGAGTAAGCTTGATACTCCTGACTTAGTGGGTGTACAAGTGTGGAAAGCCTGACAAGGCCTCAGAAGCCCCATCTGCTTCCTACTGTTGAACAACTGGGCAGTGAGGGAAATAGGGTGACTGAGGTTAAAGCCCCAAGCAGAACAGAGACACTTGGCTGCACTGGGATGGCTACTCCCTGTCAAGATGCTGCCATGAGAAGGTTAAAGTCTCCCACCTGCAGCGATCCTGATGTAGCCCAAGTCTCTGTCTCCACACTGCAAATGTTCTGCAGATAGACAGCGATCTTGGCAGCAAGGAGATCATTGGGGAAAGGGAGAGGGGTAGAGTTAAAGCCTACCTAGTGATCCAGTGCAGCCTAAATGTTTGTGTGTGTGTTGAGTGAGTGTGTGTGTTTTAAAAGAGTGTATACAGTGGTACCTTGGGTTAAGTTCCGGAGGTACGTTCTTAACTGAAACTGTTCTTAACCTGAAGCACCACTTTAGCTAATGGGGCCTCCTGCTGCCGTTGTGCCGCTGCTGTGTTCTCATCCTGAAGCAAAGTTCTTAACCCGAGGTACTATTTCTGGGTTAGCTGAGTCTGTAACCTGAAGCGTATGTAACCTGAAGCATATGTAACCCGAGGTACCACTGTATGGGTATGTTGAGTCTATGTGCATCACTGAGTGTGTATCTGTGCACTGAATGTTTATAGCTATTCATACTTCCAGGTTCTGCCACTCCACCAATGACATACAGGCCCCAAGCAATCACCCAATGTTGCATGTAGCCTTTGGCGACAAAAAAAATGTTGCCCACCCCTGCTGTAGGGGAACTACAATACACACTTGATTGCTTAAACATACAAGCAATGGGTTTTGAGGGGGGAAGGTGGGCATCTACACTTCTGTGTGGCTGTTTTCCTTTCTGAACAGACCAGCATAGCTGAGTTACTCCTCTCCAGGACTTTAAAGCACAGCAATATTGACCAGATTGGGCAGAAACAGGACTTTTTTCAGCAGGAACTCACAGGAACTCAGTTCCAGCACCTTTCAGGTGGACACGTTTGCCATTCTAAGAGAACGAGGGAGGTGTTCATGGTCAGTTCCGGCACCTCTTTTCCAAGAAAAAACAGCACTGGCAGGAAGAACCCTAAATCTAGAGGATACGAGAAGATCCTAACGAAGGATGGATGTCGTGTATAGCGGTGCGCTTCTCACCGTTTCTCAAGGTCCCTGGTCATGAGTGACAAGTCAAATGATAGGTTTCAACAGTGTACCAACCTCTTGTGAAAGAAAGCCAAGACTAGTCAGGCCTCAGAGAATGGGCTGAAGGGTCTGATACTGTTCAGACTTCCAAGCTAAGTGAATCTGACCATGGACGGAACTGTGAAAGAACTTGGATGAAGGTTGGCTGCACTGGTGTCCTGAGCTTCCAATCAGACTGGAGTCCAGTTTCACAGCTTGTGATGCATAGTGAATGACAAGAAGCAAGTTTTGACAGATAGAGTGGGAGGATTTATCCAAGCATGATCATCATAATAATGGAAGAGAAAGAATGGTTGTAGCAGGCAGAAAAGAGAGACACAAGAGGAGGGAAATGTCTTTAGTTTTCACTGTTGGGTTGTTCTGGCAGCTGATCAGCAGATGATTCCAGAAATCCCAGATAATGAAGACAATCAATTCTCCTTCATTATTTGCCTCCCAGCAATTGGCATTCAGAAGCATAAACTGACTCTCAATTTTGGAGATCCCATTGAGCTCACATAGCCATTCCCCTTGTGAATAATCAGCTTTTAAGGCCATCAGAATCACAACCCATCACCATGGTGGTGAATTTGTGAGTACTTTTGTTTGTTTTAATCTTGAAACTACAGTGGTACCTCGGGTTACATACGCTTCAGGTTACATATGCTTCAGGTTACAGACTCCGCTAACCCAGAAATAGTACCTCAGGTTAAGAACTTTGCTTCAGGATGAGAACAGAAATCATGCTCCGGTGGTGCAGCGGCAGCAGGTGGCACCATTAGCAGGAAGCACCCATTACCTGAAGTGGGGCTTCAGGTTAAGAACAGTTTCAGGTTAAGAACGGACCTCCGGAACGAATTAAGTACTTAACCCGAGGTACCACTGTACTGCTAATCCATTTTATTGGTTCCAGTGGTGCAGGAGGAGAAAAATACATATACACTACGTCCATTTTCTCCACACCATACTATAAAACTCAGCCATATTCCTCCCGTAAATCAGATTTTCTCCCCTCTGAACTAAAACCTCCAAAGGCATTGACTTTTCCTTGTACAGAAGACTCTCCACCCGACCTGATTGTTCTGCTGTCCTTCTCCCCTCTTTGCTTTTGGCATCATTTCCAGCCCTACAATATACTTTTTGAGATGAGGTCAGTGGATCTGTACACAGAATTGCAAACATTACCACCCCACCATAGATTAGTATAAAGGCATTACGACGCTGGCGGTTTTATTTTCAAATGCTTTCCTAATAGTTCCTAAAATGGAAGGAATTTGCCTCTTTCGCCATTGCTGCACACTAAAGGGCATCAAATAAAGTAAACTGGAGCAAGCCAAGAGAACTATTAGAAATCAAAAGCAAACGCCATATTCGGGACTAGCAAACTCGCCAAAAAGAACTACAAAAGATGGTGTTTTATAATCATTATAAACATAAGCCTTAGGATAAACTGGCTCCAAAACACAGTCCAACATGCAAACTGTGCAATGTGTGAGTGTGGCTGTGCTTCATGACGGTAAGAGTTTTGAGCTGAAGGATCATGTTATTGCATCATGGCAGAGTTATGTACGGAGAGACGGCTGTGATCCAGATGTACAATAAACATGTTGTGTCTTTTTATAAATAATGCAAAGTGACATTGCTATTCAGCCTTTACAACTCAACGAAGAGAAAGGAAAGGATTATTTAAGGGCATTGTGAGTAATGGATCAGTCCTTTCAACCACCACATTATGAAACTTGGGTAGCCCGACTTGCACGCATGTTCTGCACAAAACCTAGCACATAGTAGAGTATATGCACATGTATATTCATCTGCATATATACATTCATATTCATATACTGGTTCAGGAGGGGAGAATCTTAGGGGGAAATCCGGTTGTGGAAGGCTCCTTCTGCAATGGAAATGCACTTGCGCAACAGACTTCTAGTCTCTCTGTTCCCCTCCCCTCCTGTCTCCTATGTGCCCCCAAAATCTGCTATAGGACTATAATGGAGAGGAGAGGAAGGAGAACTCCTGTTGCATGGGTGGGTGCCCACTTGCACTGTGCTGGATCTCACCCAACCAGAAATGTTCCCATTCTTTTGGTTAAAACTTTGGGATGGATGACCTATTATGGTTGAAGAGATTAAGAACCCTCCTCTCCCCCTGCTTTGAACCATGAATATTTCCATGTCTTTCAAAAGTTGTATTGGTAAAGAATGCAAGCTGTGAGTACAGTGGTACCTCGGGTTACATATGCTTCCAGTTACATACGCTTCAGGTTACAGACTCCGCTAACCCAGAAATAGTACCTCAGGTTAAGAACTTTGCTTCAGGATGAGAACAGAAATTGAGCGGTGGCAGCGCAGCGGCTACGGGAGGCCCCATTAGCTAAAGTGGTGTTTCAGGTTAAGAACAGTTTCAGGTTAAGAACAGACCTCTGGAACGAATTAAGTACTTAACCAGAGGTACCACTGTACAGAAATTCTCCAAGTGGCTTTTAGACAGCTATCTCAGACTCATATGCCCACATCAAGCACCCCATATGCATATTTAGAGGATGATAGTGATCTACCTTATTGGGTTGTGGTAAGAATTGCAGAGATAATGTACAAGAAGTGATTCATAATTGCTGTGTAATATTATTACAATGAACCAGTGCTAGAGGCAGAGCAGGCATCAGCCTATGAGCCCCACACCTTTTAGGGGGGCCAGGACAACAGATCAAAAGAATATTGATTTGATCTTGAAAGAAAATCACATTCAAGCTTTCTTAGTTCAACGTTATCCCACTAAAGCTTGCACATGTGGACCCCCTGCCCCCAAGATTTTGACTGCCTAGGGGCCTCCCTAGGGGTATAATCTGGCACTGCTACACAGTCTTGAATTGAGTCTCAGCATTGACTCCAACCTCCATCACTGGCTTCCTCACTTACAACTTTTAAGAGCCAATTGACACAAGCACTTCTGGTGAATATTCTCCACCCTCGGCAACTTCATCAATCTGGTTTGCTAAAGCAATCAATTCATCAATCCCCTAAGTAACTATACTTGATTTAGCATGCCTATAACCCACTACTTGTGTGAAGTAAAATGGGGTCTGTGTGCTCAGCATGGGCTCACAGCTGCTTCACAAATGTCTTTGCGTAGTCAGCCAGTCAACAAATCCTCTACACCAGAGGTTCTCAACCTGTGGGTCCCCAGATGTTGTTGGACTACAACTCCCATCATCCCTGAGCTCTGGCCTTGCTAGCTAGGGGTGATGGGAGTTTTAGTCCAACAACATCTGGGGACCCACAGGTTGAGAAAGGCTGCTCTACAAGGTTGTGTGTATGTGCTCTAAGTGAACATAGCATCATTCAACTTTTAAAGTCAGAGTCTTAATTGGATGCAGAGAGATGGCATACCAAGAGGTTCCTTTGCTGACCCTACATCAGTCGGGATCCTTTGACATTCACTAGAGTTAGGAGTACAGTCGTGCCTTGGACGTCAAATGGAATCTGTTCCAGAAGTCCGTTCGAGTTCCAAAACATTCAGAAGCCAAGGCACGGCTTCCGATTGGCTGCAGGAAGCTCCTGCAGCCAATCGGAAGCCATGGAAGCTGTGTCGAACGTTCAGGTTCCAAAGAATGTTCGCAATCCGGAACACTCACTTCCGGGTTTGCTGCGTTCAGAAGCCAAAACGTTCAATTCACAAGGCATTCATCAACCAAGGTACGATTGTACTTAAAAAAGAAAAAGAAAATCCATTTAATTCAGCTATCCTGCCACACTGTGAATATAAGGAATGCTTTGCTTCCAAGATACAAGTCCCTACAAAGAACCATACTAATCTAGAGGATGGTGAAATGGAATAAATGTCAGATGAAGAAGCGCAACCTAAAACACCAGTCCTTGTTAGTATTTACATTTCAAGGTTTTCTTCAAATCAAGCTAGTCCCCCCACCATTCCATATCCTATTAGGTGGTCACATATTGTTTTTCTTTTTTCAGCAAATGAGTTGGGACCAGTTTTATATTATCCATATGGTTTTAACCGTGGGATTTTCTTCAACACAGGAAATCTATGTAGCCTGGCAAATTGCCCTGGGAACGGTTGATATGGACTCAGAATTTACAGTACTCATCAGGTGTCCACTTAGGGCATTTCTGTACAATTATAAAAAAAGTGTTTCCTAACTACATTTTATCCTTAGGGTGATCTTGCAAGCGCCAATCGCCTGCCAATAGCACAATATCCTGTCCCCACTTAATGGAAAGGAATGTAACTTTCACTCTGTGTGTCTTTAAAACAGCAGGCTTTTTCTCCCGGGAGAAGGGAGTTCTACAACTGTAGAACAGCCACATTCGTTCGTTCGTTCGTTCGTTCGTTCGTTCATTAGTTTTTAGTCCATTCATTCATTCTTGCTTTACACTGCTAAACTACACAGGACACAGAAATGCATGAATTTGTTTTTGCTCACCAGGACAGTACTGGGATAGGGAAGTGCTGAGCGTATATGTTTTCCGCATGCAAAACAAGTGGAATACACACATGAAAGACAGGAGATTTGTGAGTTAGTCAAATATTTCAAATTTGCAGTTACCTGGCCAGTGATGTAGTGGGCGGGTGAGAATGAAGCAGAAAATATCAATAATGTTCTTTGTTGCTTTGGTCCTATATGTTCCTGTGTTCTGCCTGAGATGCACAGAAATCTGATTTACAAAGTTTCACTGCAACATTTAGCTAACAGAGGTGGTGACACTCTGTGAGGATTCCTCGGGTTTTGGTTCCAATGGTGATTAATGGGATTTTAATCTTCTTGGCATGTGCACCATGTAGGAAAACGGGGGAAAGTGCTCAATATGTTTGGTTACCTTAAGAATTTCTACATCTGTTGGAGTCGTAAATGTTCCCCAGCTGACTTCAGCTCTGGAGGAATTCTCAGTTCTTTGCCCTCGCCAGCAGCTGTTGTTGCAGCAAACATTAGCTTGGGAGTCAAGTGCTCCGTGAGATGAGCCCGACATACAAATATTATTTTACACTTATGCAAAACGAATCCTGCTGGGAACATACCATGCAACTTTGCAGTTGTATAAGGTGGAGTGGCTACACTCATGTCGAATCTGATCTACGAAACTTTATTACTGCCCAAAAATGGAAAACGAGTGATGTCCCAACTAAAGAAGAATGGCAACTTAAGTTGACAGAATATGCACAACTCACATACTTAACATGTAGAATAAGAGAACAAGAAGAACATCTGTTTAAATTAGATTGGAAAAGGTTTATTGAATATATGGGAAATAATTGTGTACAGCTGAAAACACTGGCAGCATTAAGATAAATTCAACAGTGTAAACAAATTTTGATGGATACAATAATGGAATACTGAATGGTACAGTTTTTGTAAAATATGCAGGGATTTATTATATGTAAAATGAACCATGGAAAGGGAAGTCATTGTTATCTTAAGGATATGAGTATTTTAAATTGTAAAACAGAAAATTTAATAAAATTATATACAAAAAAAAATACAAAATTGTATTACTTGTGTCTAACAATGCAATACACATGAGGGAGGGAAGTCATACTGAGATGCACACAAGAATTTTTTACAAAATGAAATTTCAAGGTTGAATTCTACCTCCACAGACGTGGCAGTTCTACAACAGGATGCAGCCTACAACTCTGAAAATTAAGTATTGGTAGCAGTAAAGGTAAAGGTAAAGGGACCCCTGACCATTAGGTCCAGTCACAGACGACTCTGGGGTTGCGGCGCTCATCTCACTTTATTGGCCAAGGGAGCCGGCGTACAGCTTCTGGGTCATGTGGCCAGCATGACTAAGCCACTTCTGGCGAACCAGAGCAGCTCACGGAAATGCCGTTTACCTTCCTGTCGGAGCGGTACCTATTTATCTACTTGCACTTTGACGTGCTTTCGAACTGCTAGGTTGGCAGGAGCAGGGACCGAGCAATGGGAACTCACCCTGTCACGGGGATTCGAACCGCTGACCTTCTGATCGGCAAGTCCTAGGCTCTGTGGTTTAACCCACAGCGCCACCCGCATCCCTATTGGTAGCAGTGGTAGACCTCAAAAGCAAATACCAGGTGCTCCCATATTATAGATATGAGTGGTGGTATTTAATGCTCTGTGAATGGAAGAAGCTTCCCTCCGCAGACCATTCATGGAGTTTTTTTTAAAAAAAACCCAACAACTTAGCACCACCCTTTGTGTTAATTTCTTTTATTTTTATTTTTGCATTTCAAAATCTACTGGGTTGAAACGTCTGCTCATGAAATGGGTTTTCTCTGTCTCTTCCCTTCCCATTCCTGCCCATATCCCCATTTGAAATCCAAGTGTTCAAGGTCGGATCCTCTAGAATAGTATTGCATGTGGCACAGCTTGGTGGGGGAGGGGGAGAGAGGTCAAAAATTGGTGGCTCATCCCTTGTGCAATGATAGGAGTTTTTCCGCTTGTGCAGAGCACTACTGTACTCAAGCCACAGTTGCCCACTTTCTGGAGCCAATGGTGGGAAAGTACAGTGGTACCTCGGGTTACATATGTTTCAGGTTGCATACACTTCAGGTTACAGACTCCGCTAACCTAGAAATAGTACCTAGGGTTAAGAACTTCAGGATGAGAACAGAAGCTTCAAGATGAGAACAGAAATCGTGCTTCCGCGGTGCAGCGGCAGCAGGAGGCCCCATTAGCTAAAGTGGTGCTCCAGGTTAAGAACAGTTTCAGGTTAAGAACGGACCTCCAGAACAAATTAAGTACTTAGCCCGAGGTACCACTGTAGTGTGAAGAATGAGTGAATGAACTGCATTGCATAGACAACAGAAAACAACAGATGTCATCAGTGGAGATATTTTTTAATGGTTAAGTTTTATATTTGACTTGAAATTTGAATTTTTATAATGTACCTCTGTCAGTCCTTTTGAATGATAGATGGATGCATTGATTGGCAAGTCCAGTTGTCCTGTCAGCCAGCTGATATCCATTCAATGAACCAGACAGAATTACCAGCACCTCTTGTCTCAGTCAGTCTGAGAGTTTCACACAGCACTTCTCATTTGCTTGGAGGAAGTATGCTTTTCTGTTTTGGTCTTCAAAATAAAACCTCCTGTTCCATTCTGATGTTTTAGGAAAAGAAGATTCAAAGAAAATATTGTTTGAAGTTCTGTGGGTTTTAAAATAAAAAAGATTTGATCCAATAATACTTTTTTATCATCCACATTCAGGATTGTTGTTAGCAATCTTTTTTCCCAAGCCTAGATGCTGTCTGGATGTTGTTTGCATTGCAATTACACTTAAACAGTCAACTCTGTTCCACAACTGAAGAAAGTTATAGTACTTTCTTTTATTAAATATAGATGGGAATCCTATGTCTGTTTTAATCAGCCAAAACAAGAGTGCAATTGAAGCACTGAGCCTCTTAGCATGAAAATTTCACCAATCTTCCGTGGGAAGACTCAAATGGAGCATGTTTTGTCATTGTTTTTATATAGGCCAACTAAGTCTTCAAGTCAAAACATCTTTACCTTTGAAGCGGTACCCACAGAGTGAATCTATGGCTATCAGGACTATGTTTAGGCAGAGAAAGTTTTATAATTTCAAATGATTACTGTCTTTTTGCTATTGATCTTAGGCACGACCTATCAATGTTAAGCACTTTTATATCCTATTGATTCTTCCAATGTGAGAGCATTTATTCTTGTCTTTAATCAGTGAAACTGAGAAGTCTCCAGTCTTGATGAGATAGATCGGGCCCATTGTTTTGTACCTATATTCCAGTAAAGAACAGAAACTAGAAATAGTTTGGAGTAGTGATGTCAAGAGCTTTTCCCCATAGTTTGGTATCAACTTTGTCTACTTGTGATGTTCAGCTGTACAGTGGTACCTCGGGTTAGGTACTTAATTCGTTCCGGAGGTCCGTACTTAACCTGAAACTGTTCTTAACCTGAAGCACCACTTTAGCTAATGGGGCCTCCCGCTGCTGTCACACCACTGGAGCACAATTTCTGTTCTCATCCTGAAGCAAAGTTCTTAACCTGAGGTACTATTTCTAGGTTAGCGGAGTCTGTAGCCTGAAGCGTATGTAACTTGAAGCGTATGTAACCCGAGGTACCACTGTATTACAAATTAAGTACTATTTCCCTGCATGGGTGTAACCAAGGGTCCCGTCCGTCCGTCCCCCATCAAGTAAAACAATGGAAATACTTAACTGACCAATCACATCAGTGCTGCCCCCCCCCAACAAAAGTCCTGCCCCCCAACAAAGTCACTGCCCCCCCCAAAAAAATCCTGGCTACCCCCATGTTCCCCTGAGTTTCCTTAGCCCAGTTTTCTCTAGCTTCGGAGCAAATTCTGTCATCATTGAGCAGACCAGCTGCTCCAAAGCAGCTGATTTATAGGTAGTGCAAAAGTACTTTAAAGTCTGTCAACCCCCTTCATCAAAACTATTGGTTGCTCTGCAAACTACAAAGACAGCTGCTTTGGAGGTGCATGAGCAGTAGCTCTTGACAAAACTCTCATTGCTGGCTGTGAATTAACTTAGGTAGCCTTTTGTTTGAGGAGTGACTTCTCTATTGTTTATTTATTTTTATTTATTTATTGGCAGGTATGAATGGAATGACGCTTCTACTTTGGGTCCATGCCAGCTTTGCATGTGTTCCTTCAGAAGTCTGTTCAATCCTATTCCTGCAGTAAGCTGTGGGTTGTTTGTTTGTTTTGTTTCTAAACTGTACAAAACTAGTATTTGAATATGTAAATTTTCAGCCTGTTTCGGTACGTCTTCTGAGCGAAGAATTCTACCGCATCATTTGCTGATGTGGGAATTCTGAAGCTTAACATAGGTATCTTGTCTGTGAGGTATGAATTAGGTGGGCTTGCTTTAAAATGGAGGGCACTTTCGTACACGTTACTTAATGGGAGAACTGCATTACAAAATCCAGAGCAGTGCAAATTTTGAAGGGTAGCTGCATTTCAATTTATGTATTATTTCAGAAAGTGCAAATTGGCCCTTTTCCCTCCTTGGCATAATAACAACTTCCCTTGCACTAAACCATCTCTGACAGGCGTTTAACCAGCCTTTCCTCAAAATTTTCCAGAAAAGAAAATATCACAACTTAGCATTTATTTATTTCCTAGCCTAAAGGTGTGTCCACTATATTCAAATGCTGTTGGTACTGTGCATTAGCACAGTAGAGTCAGAAGCAGCATCTACAACAACGAGGTGCCATACTAGTAGTATCTGGAGTTCCTCATAAGCACATTTTTCATATTATTCTAGATGTAAAATATCTAGCCCCTACCAGAGGGACAGATGAAGACTGTGTTTTTCTGTCTCCAATTTCTGTAAGTCCTTTTTTGAAACAAATGAGTTTTGTTCATAAATCGTAGAGTGATCTCTTTCCCACCTACCTAACCCTTTTCCTTTTCTTCTTCAGGTGCATAGATATCTAAAGGACTACATGTTATAAAGCAATTCTTCCTGGCTTGCAGTCACTCAAGATGACTGAAATGCTTTGCTGGGCCTCAATCTAGCTTCCATATGCATGTTGGAATCTTCAAAAAGGTCCTCAGTAAATCTTTAATGCTTACTGGGAGGAAATGTCCTCTGAGATAATTAGGACCCAGATGGTTTAAGGGTTTAAAGTTCAAAAGTAGCATCTTAAATTAGGTCCTGAAATTACTTGGCAGCCAATACAGTTGTCTTACGATAGCTGATGTATAAGAATATCAGGTTGAGTTGATCAAAACCAGTGTGTCCCAAACCTCCACAAGAACATAGAATACACTTATAGGAATCTTGAATGCTTAGCCATTGTCTTTAGACAGACCTAGGCTTACTTCAGCTTCAGTCCTAGATTATGAAGCAACCTCCAATAGTACATGAAACAACATTTTAGCCATCTGTCTGTCTTTCCATCTGCCTGAGGATCCACCATTACCTCCATCATCAACAGACTTGCCAGTAGATGTTTGCCTAGGACTTTAAAAATGTGAAGTCTTCTATAACCATGGTTCAAACTGCCCTTTTACGTGCAGAGAGGCATGCTGGTAAAATCTTTGTGCTTCACTGCAATGATATGTCG
This sequence comes from Podarcis cretensis, assembly GCF_951804945.1. Classification (NCBI taxonomy): domain Eukaryota; kingdom Metazoa; phylum Chordata; class Lepidosauria; order Squamata; family Lacertidae; genus Podarcis; species Podarcis cretensis. The sequence goes on from NC_137172.1 coordinate 100,300,711, forward strand.
CAGACACATCACTTGAACATCACTGAGAGGAGTATAAGATTTGTTGAGGAACTTCCCCAACAGCTGCAAAGCTGAAATTTGGCTCACACATAGTCCAAGAAACCCTGATTAAGCAGTTCTGAAAACACGGCATTTTTACATCTACAGGCTGAAATGCACAACAGTTTTTAGCTCATAATAACAGCCGGCCCTCCAACACGGAGCAAGTCAAGCCATACATGGGGTTGAATGCTGGGCTGCAAGAGTTCCAAAACAGCCTCAGATTGGGAGGAAAGAAATTTGCAGTGGCAGGCAGGAATGCAAGTCTGAAAACAGGACAACCCATACATGTCATATAATGCAACAGTGTGACACTTCCCCCTTCACTTGCTTTAACAATCTTGGCACTGGGAGAGAAATAATTCCCAGAGAGAGCCAGGAATATATCTCAACTTGCAGAACACAAGCTGTGTGCCTCCATCGTACAGACAGATGACACAAAACAGGGAAATACCCACATGTGTTTGTTTGAAATAGACATGTAGTCCTGATTTCATTGTATAGCTCAGAATGAGTTTTTATGTATACTTGGATCTAACAATGTGTACGATCTGTCAATTTGCTAGCTTGGAAAGGCCATCGCTAACAGGCTGCAAAGTTCCCCCCAAAGTGTGTGGCTCTCGAAAACAATGGCTAAGAGCAGGGGTCAGCAAGGTTTACCTCGCCTGGACCAGTTCACTCCAGTGGAGATCCCTCTGGGGGCTGGATTGTGATTTCTAGCATCTGCATCTATGCAGATGCGATTTCCGGCACAGTGGAAGCAAGTTCCTGTGCCGTGCTGTGCCGGTTTAGTGCAGTGCGCAGGGGCTCGCCGAACAGGCGGTTCAGTTCGGGGGCGGCTCGGGGGCCAGTTAAATGACCCCCGTGGGCCCCTTGTGGCCCATGGGCCTTAGGTTGCTGACCCCTGGCTAAGAGCAACAAATCTCTACTGGTTCTTTAAACTTTTGCACAAGATTGAGCACATGAGTTAGGAATTTAAGCCTAGCAGTGGGTTCAGCAGCTTGCTGTTTCCTAAAGGGAGGCACTGTATATTTCCTTTTCTTTCCTGATGGTTTCCTTTTTTCTTGCTCGTCTCAGCCAATGCTGCCATTGCTGGACTTCAGCAGCAGCAGCACCACTGTGGGCTGCCGCTCTCCTCACCTGGACAGGGTGCTTCTAAATATCTTGTCCTTTGCACCTGAAACATTATTTGCATTGGTAAGTACTTGATTATTTACCTAAGTCAACCAGAGTGCATCTTGATTATCTCTACTGCTTCTTCCCCCTCCCTATCCATTTCACGCAGGTTGGGAAAGGGTCACATCGTCTGATCCAACTTTCTATTTACTTTATTAGCAGAAAAGGGAGAGGTTTATATACACACAATTAGAGCAAATAGAGTTGTTCCGCTGGATCCTGTTTCAGTAGCATTTAGTCACATATTATATTGCCTAGGAGGCACCTTAAAGGAAATCTTTTTTTTCCCTGTAGGAAAATTAATGGATTTCATGGAGACAGGGGTTGTTGTTTTTTTTACAACAAACATACAAACACAACCATTGTTCTTTATTATTAATCATAATAATATGTTTTTGAGCACAAAACACTTTAACATTCCTTTATGTCCATGGGAGGGTGTGTGGAATACCTGCTAGTCCCATTTTACAGGTGGCAAAATGAGCATGGAAGCAAATGAAATAATTAGGAGAATCTGGTGAGTCCACATTGAGGTGGCATTGCTTTTTTCATTTCATTGAAGAACTGTAATCCTGTGTGAATGTTTGACTGTACAGGAGAATAGACCATTCATGTAAGCAGTTTTTTAAAACATGCTTGCCACTGTCTAATAGTTCCAAGTGACTGTAAGCTACTTCTGAGCAAGTCACCTGTTCAGATTCAAAACTAGTACTTGATTTGACATCCACTTCGCACCTTGAGTGTACACCATATGTAGCCATGATTTACATGATCACATTTAAAGGACCCATGTATGTCTGTACACGCACACATAGCAATGACTGTACTTGCCCAATACAAACTACAGCTGATATGAAATAAGACTAGGCTTGGGAAGAGCCAGGTTCAAACTCTACTCAGCCATAATTTTGTAGGGTTCTTGTGAAGGTAAAAATGGGGGGAGGGAGTTACATATTCCATACCCTTTAGCTAGCTTAATTCTCTTGTAATCAAGTCAATAAACAAGCCTTTTCATGCTGTTTCATTCTGTTTACGTTTGTGTTTTATGGTGCGCTGTGCAAACGGTTGCTTTTTAAAACTGTCTTAAAATTTTGTGGTGTTTTAAATTTCAACTTTTAAAACTGGGTTTTCTATTGGTATCCTATGCCATGACTGCTGCTTTGCGAGATTCTCCTAAAAAGTAGAGTATAAATAAATGCTCGTGAGAGAAGTGAAGATTTTCATATACTGTACCGTAGTTTAGTCAGTATGTGTCCCAAGCTATGAGGTGCTAGTTTTCTCAGGTCTTGCGTCTGTGGTGCCATTGTGCCAAAGCATTGGGCCTGAACCATTATATATTATTACTACTACTACTATTACAAAGGTCCATATAATAAAAGCTATGGTTTTCCCAGTAGTGATGTACGGAAGTGAAAGCTGGACCATAAAAAAGGCTGACCGCTGAAGAATTGATGCTTTTGAATTATGGTGCTGGAGGAGACTCTTGAGAGTCCCATGGACTGCAAGAAGATCAAACCTATCCATTCTTAAGGAAATCAGCCCTGAGTGCTCACTGGAAGGACAAATCGTGATGCTAAGGCTCCAATACTTTGGCCACCTCATGAGAAGAGAAGACTCCCTGGAAAAGACCCTGATGCTGGGAAAGATGGAGAGCACAAGGAGAAGGGGACAACAGAGGACGAGATGGTTGGACAGTGTTCTCGAAGCTACCAGCATGAGTTTGACCAAACTGCGGGAGGCAGTGGAAGACAGGAGTGCCTGGCGTGCTCTGGTCCATGGGGTCACGAAGAGTCAGACATGACTAAACAACTAAACAACAACTACTACTACTATTACTATTCATGAAATTTCTACGCCACCCTTCATCCAAAGATAGTGCATAATTTTTTAGAAAAGAAAATGTGTGTCAGGTTTCAAAGTCCTTTAAGCTCTTCTTTTTACCATTAGGTTGTGTGGACAGGTGTGTGGGTCAAGGACAAGATGACATAATTGGGAGCCTGAGGCAAAAAATAATAATAACCATCCAAATGGTACCCTGCAGAGGCAGGTGGCCAATACCAATGAAGGAATTGCTGTCTTCTAATAGTACCCTATTGTCTGAGGGTGGCCTGCTGTGATTTGAAGGCACTCTGCAAATGCTCTGAAGCAGTTTGGTTGATTATTACTTCACTTGTTTCTGGATTATTGTCTTATGTTTCCAACTGATTGCAGCCACTGAACACAACTGCTGGGGTTTGTACGCTGCCAACTTCCTGCCCTGCTGGTGGGCTTCCCAGAACCAAGCCCAGTCTGGCCTGTCACTTCTGAAGACAGGCCAGCAGGGTCCCTTGGTGGCAGGGGTGCCAACCTGAATAAAATTTTGGGGTGGGGGTGGGGAGGGCAGGTAAGCCCCACCCCACATAATCGATCCATGACACTTTGCACAAACGCCATTGAAATGGCAACGCCCATCAACTGGGGAGTAGGCGGTGGCCCCCTCAAATATTTTTTGGGGGGGCTGCAGGGACCTCTGCCCCTAGGAGTTGGCTCCTCTGCTTGGGAGAATCCAGTCAGAACTGTCTCCTGCGACATTATAAGTGGCAAAGGCTCTCTCCGCGTGGGGTCCTCGTCCCTTCCGTCGGCTGTGAGGGTCCCCCAGCCGCACAGCCGCCCGCCTTACAGCTCCTGCCACAAGTAGGGAGGGGGGGAAGGAAGGAAGGAAGGAAGGAAGGGAAAGTCTCTCTTCTTCTCTCCGACGAGTGGGAACGGCATCGATCTTCTCGCTCCGGAAGATTAGATAATGTAAACCAAACCCGGCTCCTCGTCTTCGCACCCCGCCCTTTCCCGCCCCACCGAACGCCAAGCGCGCCAGGCCGGGGCGAGCGGCCAAGCCCACGAGCCGCTGCTGGTAATCCGCCCCCCCCCTCAGCTGGCGGGCAGTGATGCCAGAGAGATGCAGCCCGCCGGGCGGGCCGAGACGAGAAGTGCGCGAGGGAGGCTGCGCGCCCCGAGGAAACGGCGGGAAGCGAGCGAGCGAGCGAGCGGGCCGGGGTGGGGGTGGGTGGTTGGGAAGGGGGGCGAAATGAATATTTCAGGCGGAGTTTCTAATTAAAGAAACTCGGGCTGCTGAGCCCCCCCCCCCTTTCCTTCCTCCCTCCCCCCCCCCCCTTGAGCCGGGACTGCTCGTTTTACGTCTGCGGGGAGGCAGCATAAGAAGGGACCGGGGCGGGGGAGCCGTGAGGGGAGAACTTCAGTGGCTGCGAGGCGACTCGAGGGGCTGCAGAGCGGGACTTGGGGGAGAGCCGGCCGTCCACCCACTTGCAAGTCGATACCGTCTGAGGCGGCGGCGGCGGCGGCGGCCACCTCACGGATACCCTATATAAGCCTCTATAAAAGCGCGGACATGGAGTAGGTGGCGGGAGAGCGGACGGCGTGCGCGCCGGGGAAAGGAGACAGAGCGCGGCGAGAGAAGCGAGGCTCCGGCCCGCGAGGGAGGGAGCCCCGTCACACACACCGCCTCAAAGGGCGAACGGAGGCAGGTAATGCTCCCGAGAGCTCAAGGAGCAGGATCCGCGGCGCGCCTCTGGCCAAATTCAGCCGCTCTCTGGCCAGAGGCGGCGGCGGTGGCGTACTTGCGCTCGGGCACCTCCGGAAGGTGTCGCTCGACTGGCTCGACTCGCCTGCCCGGCCAGCCGATTCACTTGATGAGCGGCGAGTGAAGCGAGGGGAGGGAGCCCGAGGCACCAAGCCGCCGCCCGGCAAGGAGGAGGGTCAAGCTGAGAGGGCTGTGGCACCGGCGCCCTGCTCGCCCCGTTTGCCTCCCGAGTCTTTCTCGCGGGTGGGGAAGGGAGGAGGAAGAGGAGAAGCCGAGCGCAGCAGCCGCGCTTGGAACCGAGAGAAAGTCCTAGCCAAAGTTAAAGCGCTTCGTTGAAATCGCCTTGATTTCAACGGGTGGAATCTCGGCTCTTCTCTTCGCGAAATCGACGGGGCACAGAAGTGCAGAGACAGCTCTGGCTGGACCGAGCCGCCTTTTTCGAATGAATGGGTCGCTCTCAGCCAGCCAGCTGTTCCTACCTCTCTCTCGCTCTCTCCACGCCGGACTTGCTTAGCCTGGTGCCTCCCAGATGCGCTGGCTGCGGAGAGTCGCAGACCTCAGACATCTGGGAGGCTCCAGGCTAGCGAAGGCTGCTCTTCCTCGAGCATCCGCCAGCCACGTGGAGGAGGAGGAGGAAGGCGCGCCGGACAAGGAAGGACCGAAGGGGCAGGCGCTTCCCAGACCCGCCGATGTGCCTGCGTGGGGTTTGGCGTCCGTGGAGAGAGGGGGTTTAGACTGGGTCGAGGCTGGGGGACCTGCGGCCCTCCGGATGTTGCTCCTATTAGCCCCAGCTAAGGGATGATGGGTCGAGGGTTCAGCAACATCTGGAGGACCACAAGTTCCCACTCTGCTGGTCCAAAGCACCTGAGCCTGCGCTCGTCTCTTTGGATTCTCTGTGTATGCCCTCGGATGTAAACATGTAACCACTTGATACATTACTTGCCGAGCGAAGAGGGGAAACCCCGCCACATTTCCTCATCAGATTACAAATTAGGGGGAGCAAAAAAGCGGCCAAGTTCTTCTCGGATCAAGGCAGCCTGCTGGCTAGCCAAGCGCTTAGGGAGCGAGTAGACTTGAAAGACAGCGTCACTTGCGCGCCCCCCACCCCCTTGCAGAATGCCGTGAAAGCTTGCCAAACTTTTCCAGGCAAGACTCTATTTACCTGCCTGGCATTTTGCACTAGCTTCTTGCGTTCCCCCTCCCTCCGGCTGCCTCTCCTTACGCAAAATCAGGTTTCCAGGTTTCCAAAAGGAAAAGAGGAGGGGGAAAGGGGGGCGCGGAATCCCTCAGGTCCTTTGCTTCTCCTAGAGTTTGCTTTTCATATAAAGCCATGCCGATCTCCAATAGGAAGCTGCTGAGTTGGGAGAGGCGGGTTGCCTTTGGTGCGAGGCGGGCGGCCCCAGTTGCTGGACTTCATCTTTCATCACGCCCTCACCATTGGACATGCTGTCTGTGACTGACTGATGGGAGTTGGAATCCGACAGCATCTCGAGGGTCCTCATCCCTGGTGTAAAGGCTCCGGAGTAAAGTGCCACCACTCGGTGGCACTGCCTCTGGCTGAGAAGCATTGATTCCCACTCTTGGGGCTTCCCAGTTAAGCGAGAGGAGTGAGTAAGCCCTTCCCTTCGTGCAAGGCTCCCTCGCGTGCCAAACAAGCAAGGAGGAGTTTCATCGCTGGCGCTCAGGTCCTGCTTTGGAAGCCGTGTCTTCTGCCAAACTGATCTGAATACTCCAGAAAGCAGCTCCTCTGCAAATAAATCTCTCCTAGCCCTCTGCTGCTTGTGGACTCAATGAGGGATAGGGTTACGCTTCTTCCTTGTTTTCGAAGCGAAAAGTTTATTGATTGATTGATCTCCAGGTCCCACCCACTGCTTTTAAAACCAAAACAAAACCCCAACACCATGTGTTAAAAGTATTCGATATCCATCTTCCTGTCCTAAGCAAGCGCTCTTTAACTCCGTGGCACCAAGAGCAAGGGCAGTGAGTTCGGTATCAAGCGAGTGAGACGCGAATGCCGCTGGGGAATTCAATTGCCTTCTTCTTGCTACTAGATCCTACTTGGCTAAAGAGCAGAGAGAGCTGCCAGCTGAGGATCTGGGTCCTCCCCCTCTTTTAAGTAAAAAAGAGAGGGAGAGAAGGCAGAGGTTAGAAATCTGGGCACTCTCAACTTGAAGGGAGAATAATTGCTTTAACTTGCCACTCACTGTTCGCGTTGATGTGACACCTGGCAGTGACACTTATCTCCTCTCCACAGCTGGTTTCAGGGAGTGGACTCGGAAAGTGGCTCCATCTATCCCTCGTTTGATCTCGGAAGCGCCATGGGCAGATTCCTGAGATCCCCTGCGTTGGTGGGGCTGGTGCTGGCGATGCTGTCAGCGGGACATTGCGAAGAGAGACCCGAATCTAGCGCAGGGCTGAAGGAAAGGCAGAACCTCTTAAACCTGATCATGGAGATCATTCAGGAACTGAAAAAATACCACCTGGAGGAGGACGAGGAGAACGGGGTTCAGTACAAACAAGACTATCTTTTGGACCGGAGAAGGGAAGTAGTACCCGATTATGGATCTTACTCAGAAGAACAGAGAGTTGGTAAGTCAACTAATACCACATTGTGTTAGAGAAGACGCTGCAACCTGTTACGTTCATTTTTCTTTTTGCGTTAAACTTTACAAAACGGAGGGCTCGGTCATCAAGCTGCTAGTTTGCATCTGAGAAATCTCGGAGGTGGGGGGAGGCTTGCAAATTGCTCGTCCTTAGTTGTGCAGCGGATTCCTCAATAACCGCTCTGAAGGCAAACGCCAGACTAGCAAAAGCTCCCCTCGCGCTGAACGCGGAATAACCATGCTATGCCCTCCTTCAGAGATCGATGGCGCTGAAGAGCAAATTAATAGGTTGAAATCCGAGAATCATCATCTAAAGGAGATCTCTTTGCGATGTGTGTGCTCTGAGGCTCGCTAACAGTTCCTTGTCTGTTACTCTAGTCTAGTCAATTGCAAATCTGAAACTTTCCGAAGTTTCTTTTTAAAAGTTTTCCATAGTTCGAGGGTTCCCGCCCCAATAGAGTGGTTTGCATCAGTATAAGGCAACTTCGTGTGCAAATCTACATTTGATTACTGCTAGTCACTCGGATATCTCCCACAGGTTTTCTGCTTCTTTAAAGTTTCTTTTTTTCTAGATTTTATCTTGAAGGTTAAGCAAATTTAAATTGCATTGATTTTAATAGATGAGTGAAGTAATTATACAGTTCTCTATAAGGGGCCTGAAAAGCACAGGACTGTAACAATATACTGAGGATGAGAAATTTACAACGAAGCAGGAAAAATATAATTACAAACGCAAACTATTGTATTGAAGAATGTTCTAAACAGTTGGCTGCAGGCGAGTTTTTGGTTGACACCTGGAAACCTCCCTTAGCAACTAAATTGCATTGGTTGAATGAATATTTTTCAGTTTCTCATGTGGAATGTTTTTTTTTTTTGAAGTTATCTGAGGAAGATCTTTGAAGCAGGTCTGCTATCAGCTGTTTAGAGCAGTCTTCAGGACAAAAATGTTTGAGCTATGCTCTGTGGGTTAAAGCCTCAGCGCCTAGGACTTGCCGATCGAAAGGTCGGCGGTTCGAATCCCTGCGGCGGGGTGCGCTCCCACTGCTCGGTCCCAGCGCCTGCCAACCTAGCAGTTCGAAAGCACCTCCGGGTGCAAGTAGATAAATAGGGACCGCTTACCAGCGGGAAGGTAAACGGCGTTTCCGTGTGCGGCTCTGGCTCGCCAGATGCAGCTTTGTCACGCTGGCCACGTGACCCGGAAGTGTCTCCGGACAGTGCTGGCCCCCGGCCTCTTGAGATGGGCGCACAACCCCAGAGTCTGTCAAGACTGGCAAGTACGGGCAGGGGGACCTTTACCTTTACCTTTTACCTATTGTCTGCAAGCTTCGGGGAAAGGAACACTTTGCAACTGGAATGATGTTTTGTCACTTTCTGTAAACTTCTTATTAAGGCTACTTGTAGTCATACCTTGAAAGAGTAGCATGGCAGGTTTTTCGGCTGCAGTGCAAGCTGTACTCCACTCCTCATGCTTTATCAACCAGAAAACAACCTCCAGCTTGCAAGCACCCTTCCCTGGCTTTGAGACAGCCAACTTTTTTTTTTTTAGTCCCCTCTAGGTATCCAACTTGTTTATTTGCTGTGGTTGTACATTGTTTAAAACTGAAATCTGCTCAGATAGGGGAGATAGCTTTGTGACTGGCACAAGGGCAAACCAATCAGCATTGCACATAGTCCAGCCCTTAAGAGGGAGGTGCTTCATGACTGATACAAGGGCCAGCCCATCAGTGCTGTCCAAAACTGATTTCAGCTCCAAACCAGAGCAGCAGCTATCCCGCCCCAATTCTCCAAACAAGGCTGTGTATATACATAAGGTATGCAGAAAATGTGGCAGCATACTCATTGCTGAAATGTAAGCAGTTCTCTCTTTTTCCTGCTACTCTTCAGAAATCATTGGGGTTTGATAGTGCTTGTACTGGCTGGGTTTGTCTCTGTTATGTATTGAGAAATGCTATAATTATATTTCTATGCCTGTGTTTTTGACACCATAAACATGTTTCTGGAAAGAAGCCTTACCAATGGCAAATTTTCAGTTTAAGAACTGTCTGTTTCCTGGACCAGAAATCAGAACTAGTTGCAGACTAAAAAATTAGCCAATTTTAGTCGTGCTTATATCACTGGCAGTGGCGTAGCGTGGGGGGTGCAGGGGGGGTCGGCCGCACCGGGCGCAACATCTGGGGGTTAGGGTTAGGGGGCGCAAATCCACGGGTTAGGGGGCACAAATCCATGGGTTAGGGGGCGCAAATTATTTGCCTTGCCCCGGGTGCTGACAACCCACGCTACGCCACTGATCACTGGAACTTTAATTCTTTAAAATCATACTATTTGGCTTAACTGGCCATTAGTTACTCTGAAACAGCATTTCTTTGTTGGGGTTTAATTCTGCTGTAAATTATTTCAGAAATTTGGCTTTAGACAATTAGACTACAATTCTGTGTGTACTTTCCTGGGGGTAAGCGCCACTGAATTCACAGGATTGCATTGTCAAATCTTACGTATAATAATAAAAGATTTGCAGACTACACTTGCAAGTCCCTTGAAAATGGGAATTTAGGCTTATCATAAATACTTGCCAATTAGAGCAAATATAGTTGATCTGCTGGATCCTGTTTGAGTAGTACTTAATCACATATTATATTGCTTAGGAGGCACCTTAGAGGAATGGGGAAGATTTAGACCACACCCCATGGGTGGCACTGAATTGCCATCCATCTGCAAGTAAATGGCTATAAAGCACAACAGGAAAAGAAAAGGGAAGATTCCAAAAGGCTGAAAAAAGTTATGTACTGAAAAACACCCAAAGTTCTGATGCATCTAGAACTTGGGAGGTTTTCCTTGAAAGAGTAATTGTTGTTGACAAAGTGAGAGTTCCTACAGAGAGTTCTCACTAAACACAGTACTCAAGTACACCATTGCTATTGAGCAGTGGGCGCTAAAATTTTCAGAAAGTGAAATTTCACTTGCAAGGGTTCCACATGCCTGTGTAGATTCAATCTATTTGTAGTTAGTCTAATAAGATGCAGATCCTCCCTCCCGCTCCTGTCAGCCACTATAATATGCTAATATCAGCTAATGTTTAATAAGATTTGCATCCAGATCTAAACAAGCTCATTTCAAAGTAAATTATCAAAGTAATAAGGTTGCTTGGGATTGCAGCTTTGGGTTGTATACAATACTGTGCATTCTCTGACTTAAAATGCTGAATTACTTTATAAATTTCCACAATTTTGCACAATATATGTGCAATATACACAATTCAGCTAGTCACAGGGAAAGCAAGGAACTTTGCAAGACCCTGAAATCTAGGTCAGGTACCAGGCTTGGGTGACCCAACGGTGCTGTTGATGGACAGCCATGGTGCTGATGCAGATTCCCTGTCTTGTGCTCCGATTGGGTTCTTCTGGCACCAATTGGCCCACCCCTATGGGCTTACCCAACAGCACCAACACTCTTACTTGGGGAGCAAAAGTGGCTACTAGTTTGAATTTGTGCCTGGTGGTCACCATTTAAAATTCCCTACACTGCAACACTCCAGAGCACCTGGCAAATTCTGCACCGTTGCATTATGAGAAATATAAAATCGCAGCTGCCCAGTACTGATCAGAATCAAAAAAATGCCCACCTCTCCTAGGAAACCCACCATCACCAATGCAATCGCTTAAGTGGCATTGACACTAATCGGTGACACATACTGCATGAGGTCCAGGCAAGGTAAACATCAGCACCACTGGTCTCTCCCAGAGTGTATAAGCCCCAGTATCTGCCCAAGTGTGCTGGATGTTGACTCGTTAATTGAATCTGTTAGTTGAATCCGGCCTATTATGTAGAAGAAGCCTGTAAAATTATAGAATTTGTTGTTTATTGTGCTGGATAAAGGTCAGAGTGTTGGTCTCTCTGCTACATGGAAAACACCCCTTCGCACAGTAAACTGGCACATTAAGAACAATCATCTAAATTTCTCCCTGTACAAGATTTTATTTTTTGTTTGTCATGCAGGCGGATGAATGGTTTTAAATATATATATAAAGAGAGGAGCACTCAAAAATATGATTCCAGCTGCAGTTTGAAATCATAGAATCCATCACAGTCTGCATCAACCTTCCCTAACATGGTGCTATTCATGTTTTGGACAACTTTCATGAGGAATGTGTTAGAAACAGATTTCACACTGAAAACCTGCTTAACTAACGGCTCGAGCTTGATGTAGAACCACTGTGCAGCACATAACTGGAGCACAGCAGCTGAAGTAGAACCTGTTCTAATCAAAATAAAACAGTGCTGAAGCAACTTGCCAACTTCTGAAAGGCTTTTCCCCAGCAGTCTCGCTATCATTGCAAGGAACTACTATCCAGAACTCTACCTATCAATCATCTAATGCCTGAGTGTCCCCTGAGGGACTTTTGAAAGAAACATCTAAGCATTTAATGTTGCGCATGACATAATTAGGTCAAATATTATAAGGTCAATTCAACTGAGCTTGATATGCTTAGAAGTACTGTAAATAAATGGTGAATTTCGAGAATGTCTAAAACTTACCAGTGAATCAGATCTGGTTGGAAGTAGTTCTGACTTTAAATGCAATAAAGAGGTCCCAGGGGAATTCAAAGGCCACTTAGGCATTCATTTATGGTAAAAAAGGGACAAGTGTAGCATTTCATGTGCAATCAACACGGATGTCTTAATGTAAGTAACAAAAAGCAATAAAATGTGACAGTAAATCAAGGAGACAGCCACAAGGAGCTAAAGAGGATTTCAACGAACTAGTTGCATTCCCCTCCATTTAATACAGTATGTGGGAAAGCAAACCACATGAGTAAGACGCAAGTAGATTATGTTGTCCTCCCTTACAATACTGTGGTTACATTTCCTGAAAATATGCTCCTATTCAGTCAGTTTCTCAGACCGTGCTTGATGAACATTTGTCTGTCCTGGATAACAAAATGCAATTATTTCAGAAGAATTGAGCTTAGGAACTACTGTATTTTTTGCACCATAACACTCACTTCTTTCCTCCTAGAAAGTAAAGGGAAATGTCTGTGCGTGTTATGGAGCGAATGCCTGCGGGTGGCGGGGGGGATCTGCTGCAGTCGTGAGCAGAGGATCCATGGTTCCCCTTCCTTCCCTCCTCCGTGGTTACAAAGCATGGATCCTCAGGATTTTTGCACTGGGCTACTCCAAACTCACTGTCAGATCACATGTCTGTGGCCACAGCATGAACCACAAAAATCATATATCCACTATTTCGTTTAGAATATTTTTTTTCTTGTTTTCCTCCTCTAAAAACTACGTGTGTGTTATGGTCTGGTGCGTGTTATAGAGCGAAAAATACGGTAAATAGGACACTACAGATTCTGTTATGCCAAACTCCAGGTTCTTCATTATGGGTGTCTATAGTTCTGTATAAGTACGTGTACTGTCATACCTTGGATTACAGATGCTTCAGGTTGTGTGTTTTCGGGTTGTGCACTGCGCCAAACCCGGAAGTACTGGAATGGGTTACTTCCGGGTTTCGGGGCTCGCGCATGCACAGAAGCCCCAAATTGCGACCTGTGCATGCGCAGACGCAGCGCTGCAGGTTGCGAACGCGCCTCCCGCACAGATCACGTTCGCAACCCAAACATCTACTGTATGTGTAAAACCATATAATGCAAAATTCTTCGTTAACATGAACATGGAGCAACAGCTGGTCTCTGACATGTCAGCAGATTTGCATGTTTTACTGACACTCCCATTAATCATCACATACCCAAGCAGTGGCACCTGTGTTTCAACAGCTCAACTCAGATGCACAAACATGGCACTGTCTGAATGTCTAGGAAGGTGACTTGGAAACTACTAGTCCAGAATGTGGCAGCTAGACTGATGACTGGGAGTGGCTGCCAGGATCATATCACACTGCTTCTAAAGGATCTTCATTGGCTCCCAGTATGTTTCCGAGCACAATTCCAAGTGTTGGTGCAGACCTTTGAAGCCCTACATGGTCTCAGCCCTGTACACCTGAGGGAGCGTCTCCACTCCCGCTGTCTAGCTCCGAGGACCTTCTGGCGGTTCCCTCACTGCGAGAATGAAGTTACAGGGAACCAGGCGGAAGGCCTTCTCAGTAGTGGCACCCGCCCTGTGGAACTCCCTCCTGTCAGATGTCAAACAGATAAACAACTATATGGTTTTTTAGAACACATCTGAAGGCAGCCCTTTATAGGGAAGTTTTAAATATTTGGTGTTTTTTTGTGTTTTTATATTCTGCTGCCCAGAGTGGCTTGGGCAACCCAGTGAAATGGGTAGAAGAATAATAATGATAAAGATAATGATAATATTAGGTGTTATGCAAACTAACAAAAGATGTTCATGGACTTGGAATTTCAAAATGTAGGGCACATTCATATTATTCAGTTAAGCTGTCCTGTTTCCTCCGCCAGTTACATCAGAAGAGCTAAGCCAGGAGCAGCTAGAAGAGCCATGGCATTCTTTCTTGTGAAGAAAGAGATGGGCAGCCAGAGTGGAATCCAATGTACCACTAAATCTCTTAAAACTTGTAGATACAAGAGCTGCCTAGAAGTGAGAAACATTTACATTTGGAGTAGGACAGAAGCTGACTGCTTTTGCTCAAACCAGTTTAACATCCAGTTTGCTCAAACCAGTTTAACATCCCACTTGATTTCAATGGCACTTGCTTCCCAGAATTGTGAACAAAATTAAATTCAATCCCAGCTGTCTTTACTCAAAATGTTACTGATTTCAGTGGGTGTTCAATGCTATAAACACTTGCTTAGGTGTATCTAGGTGGGTTGTGTGTTTTTTTAGAACATGAGAATTTTAGAACATGAGAATTTTACAAAGGGCAAATAATGAGCCTACAATTGGTTTTTAAGATCCATGAAAATGCCATTGCCTTTTTCAACCAGTTTAACATCTTAAAATTAGCTAGAAGCTAAATGAACATGAATGACGACTCTGTTACAATGTCCTTCATTCCTTTTAACAGAAATAGTTCCTAGAGATCTGAGAATGAAAGACAAGTTTTTAAACCATTTAACAGGTAAGCAGAATTTATCATTCTATCATGGTACTTTTGTCTGTAATTATCCTCTTACGCTACTAATTCAACTGATCCACTGCTTCTTTTCTCCCCCAGGTCATCTTTATTTTGGTCCAAAATGCACTAAACACTTTCATAGACTTTACCATCATACAAGAGACTGCACCATTCCTGCATGTAAGTGTTATCACCCAAGAATCCATTGCCAGACATTTAATTTAGTTGCATTCAATAAAGAGCTGTCTTCCAATGCAATTATTATTCGGTTTATTTAAGGAGTTTGTGGAATTACAGTAATTAAACAGACTGCTGTATAATGAGACTCAAATGTAAATATTCAGGGATGTACTCAACTCGCTTTTACTCAAGAGTATATGCACTGAAGTAATGGACATAAGCTAGTCATGGTTATTAATTTCAATGGGTTTGTTGAAGACAACCAGCAGTACCTATAAGTGTGAACTATGAGTTTCATCTTAAATTTCCTAAGCATAGGGCAACATCCAGCATCATGTGAGCAGACGTCTCCCTACAGATCTGCTTCATAGGGTCTTCCAACCACCCAGAACAGATGTTGGGAGTTTGCAGGTGGGAGAACCCATTCTGTCAAGAGCAGTCATTCTGCTGGCAGACAGACACTGTTGGATTTCACCCACAGAGTTGCAACCCATGGGACAATATTTTAAGTGCTCTTGCTGTGACTCCTCCAAGAGGTCTCATGGCTTTAACTATCAACTTAAAATGTACTTTCCGCAGGCAGTTCAAATTTGTATGCCAATTATCTGTCAACTCCTTTGCCTTTGGTTTGCAATATAGTAACTTGGAACTTAATAGTACATCAGATAACAGACATTAAAGAATAAAATCTGGGTTTGCAACACTGGGATATATATATATAGAGAGAGAGAGAGAGAGAGAGAGAGAGAGAGAGATGCATAAGCAGTTAAGAAGTTGTTTAACTGGCAGAAGTCACAGCTGACACCAATGTCACACTTATTAAAATGATGCATTTCCTTACATTCCGGGGATTGCCCAAAGCCAAAATCGCATATAGTCAAAACACACTGGGTTCAATGGTGGGTGGCATTGCCAAAGTCATTTCACCAAGAACCCTGGCCCCTTTTTATTTTTCGTCATGCATGTGAAGCTGAATGTGCACAAGTTAAATGCCTGTAAATTGCAGGCTTACTGTACACCCATAATCCAAGAGCCTAAGAATGATAACTATGACTCTTAACTATTGCATTTGAGTTTCCCCCCCTAACCTATGCACACCATTTTGCGGGGGGGGGGGGAATAGTAATGAGGCAACACTAATTGAACAGTTCCCATCCAGCTGGTTTTACCGTTGCACATCACTGCTTGGGCTGCTGACTAGTTTCTCAACAGATAGTCCTCTCAACAGATAGCTGATAGATTATATTAGTGTGATATAGGGAGGAGTACTTAATGGTGCATCTTTAATGTCTGTTCCCCCAGTAGCCTTAGCCTGACTTGACAGCCATTTAAATACCTTGACTCACATTTTGATTGTTTATTCTTGGCAACTGTGCATAAAAAAAAAACTACTTGCATGTGCAAGTCAGACACATGTCATTTGCTGTATTAGAGAAAATTACTAATTCTACTGCCAATCATAGAAGAATTAATTCCCTTACTAGATTAACTGTGTTTTTGTAGTATCCAAAAACCATAACAGCAGGGCTTTTACACACACATTAATGTTTTGGCCTTCAAAGTAGGTTGCAGAACGATTTAAGTCAAATGTGAAGGCTCACAAAATAGTTTCTTTTCAGGCTGTAGTTCACATAAAATTGATTACCTGAATGAATTTTGCAGGTATACATCTTTCATGAGCTTTCATGAGCTTAGTAGTTTGATAAGCAGCCTAAAAATTTGATCCTTGTCATTAGATTTTACAAAGTCTAGAGGTTTCACAAATTGCTCACCTTCAGACAGTAATATGAACAGGCCTTTTCTCTGCACATGCAGTCTCTGTATGCAAGCCTCTAATTAACCAGTTTTCCATTTCATACTTTGGAACAAGTCATGATATTAAGCCATGGTTTGAAGCTGAGATAATATCCTAGCTCAGATGAAATGAGAAACTACAGTTAACTGAAGACTTTCTGATTTGCTTGCTTACATCAGAAATGGGGGAGCAAAGGGCCCGTATGCATAGATCAAATCCTTGCTCATATCTTGATTTATTAACCTAGAGATATGATTATCTTACTGTGGCCATTTCATTGTCCCATATTCAAGCTTTCCACCAAGTGTACATGTCATATGAGCTGGGACCAATCCTGACTGATGTATATACAGTAGCAGATACAAGTTGGCAATATTCACATTATTACATTTTTGTACACACAACTAAAATGTAATCTGTGGCTCAAATAAAGGGCAAGAAATTCAAACTGAAGATGAACAGTGCTCTAATTTTTATCCCCTTCGAGTTTTCAGCTTCAGATTATTATCAGTCTTTGCTAGTTCATTGTTAGTAGAAAATGAGAATTTTCATTTTATGGAATGAACACCACAATTTTATTTGCTATCCTGCATACCTAAGCTGTCCAGACATGCATTGCAGCTATTTCTCCTGTGCATGTTCATAGCCATGGGAGCTAGCTGTTTACATGTGCACGTCCGTTTCTTCTTGAGAGGTGCTTTCTTCCAGGCCAGTCTGCATAGCATTATACATGCAAAAGCAGAGAAAATCCCTTTAAAAACTAAAAAAATCTCATTTATACAGCCAGATTTCTAAGCAAAGAATTCAAACTTATAACTTAAAAATAAATGGTTTCAAAATGAATTGCAACATGCTTGCAGTTCCTTGTATAACCTTACGATAATAAACTTTTTTTTTTATAAAAAAAACACCTCAAGTTATGCCGGGTTGTTTGTTAACTTCTATTTATGATCTTTTCACTAGACTATAAAAGATGTGCCAGGCTTCTTACTCGGTTGGCAGTAAGTCCAATGTGCACGGAAGGATAAGGTAAGCTTTTTGAAAGGACCAATTGCACACTGCCTGTATATGCATAGCAACATCACCATTGTGGACTTGATACAATTAATGAGCATTGCGCAATAGCTCTTTGGAGAAGGTATTCCCCTTTCAGAGAGAATGACACAACGCCCTTCACTCGGCAAAATACCAGCCATAAATAAAAGGATACCCCCTACCGGAAAGCAGCATAAAGACTCTCAGACATCAAGGGTGAATTCATAGCTGTATGCAGTTAGCAGATAGTGAAACAAAGCACATCCAGGCACAGCTTATTTTCAGGGGCTGAGTCAGCATCTATGTATTGACACTGGGTCTCTATTTAAAGTTACAGGTTGATTATGCCATATTTGAATGCAGCTTAAAAATATACATGTAGGAGTGATTAATGTATCTATGATACAGTTATAATGTAGTTGATGCATGAACAAACACGTTATGTGCATTCAGCTGAATCTGTATCCAAAACTGCACATTTCTATTTCACTGAAATACCAACTTAACAACAGTAAGCAATATCAGGAATCAAAACCTATTCATTTCTCTTGGAATCAACACTGAGATTGAGATCCTTTTCAGCCCTTGTGAATAAAACATTGTAGAACAAAACAAACTGTACTTTGGGGTGAAGCTCAATATTCTTCATACTTTACTTGACTTTTCTTACTTTTTATGATAAAGCCATTTATATATATATATATATATATATATATATACACACACACACACACACACATATATATATATATATATATATGTTGTAGTCAGCCGAGTTTGGGGGTGCCTGTCATATAGGAATGATTGCCACAAGTAGGGAAATCAGTGTATTTAAGAAGAAGTAAAAATATATTGTTGCCCTTGGAGTAGCCAAGAACTGCTGCTCATGAACTGTGAAGGCTTTAGCTCACTTACCTAAATCCCCATCCCTTGACAGCAAATGGTAACCGACCCAGAGTTTTAGTATGCCAGATTGTGCAGCAAAAACAAAAGTGAAATATTTTGCTCTCTTGAAAACCGAGAAACTAATATTTTGTGGTGGGCGGTGTTGTCTTATCTTTGCTTCAGATGTTACTACTATCAAGGGAAAAAGCTATTATCAAGAACCAAGAGAAGTGCCTTGGAAACCCACAGGGAAATTGAACTTACCATCTTTGTAACATATTCCATTGTGAACAAGAGATTTATTTTTGCAAGTTGATAGACTACTTCCCATAAAATCTTTAAAACATGTGTTTTCTATTCTGTCACCACTGTTTACAGATAGACATTTTTTTTCTGGTAGTTTTTCTACCATAACAATTTAAAATGTTTCATACTTTAAGGCCACCCTATATCAGAAGTGTTGCATTGCCAAAAAATTCAGTGAATTATCAACCTCCCAAGTAAGAACATGTTTCATTTAGAGACGTCATGGGACACTTTCAAGGAAGCCTTCCTGTGGAGAAGGTTGCCTTTCTTGCTTATGGAATTGAAAGTGTTTGGTTACAAATGTTTCATAAATCTGTTATGGTGTACTCTTACTGAGTACAAACTGCATGCCATGTGGAAGAGACAAACATGTTTTAAGTAAAACTTGGATTCTGCATCCACTAAAATGCCATCTGTTTCCTGTACAATAGAGGTATGAACATTCCAGCTAAATGTGCAATATGTAAATACTGTAAATAACATACATAATAAAGTGTTGGGTTTATAACTTGGCTCTTCATCATCATTATTCTTCTTCCTACTTGTAGTAGGGAAAGAACTGCACTAGACAAAGACATCAAATTCCTTTTCAAAGTGGGGATGTTTTGTGTGATGAGAGATGGAACATGCCCCAAGGTGGGCTTCATGTGGGCTAACAGCATCCTTGCAAACAGTTCATTCAGAAGGGTAACCCACCCATGACTCTACTTGCCTGTGCAACCACCTTTTCCATCCTGCCAAGTCACCATCACCAGGGCTTATTAAAATAGCCATCTCTATCCAATTCAATACTGTAGCTATATTTAATGGAAGCATGGTAATTGTTGCTCTTGCCCCTCCTCTCTAAGTGTTGCCTTGGGGTCCCGTCAATATGAAACATTCATTTCCATATACTTGCAACACCTGAAGGTTTTTCCTTTAAATGGGAGTTTGAAAGCAACCACGGAAAAGTGTTCCGTGTGTATCAGGATCGGAGATTCAGATGGCCACTTGTATTTCACGCAGGCTTTTTTTTTAAAAAAAAAAACACCAACACATAGTGTACTCAAAGTAATTAGCTACATTATGAAACTAAGGCAATGAAAACATTGCAAGGATCAATACAGCTAAGCTGATCTTTTCCCTATTTTATTTGCTCTTGTATTTTCAAGTCAAGTAGTATGACAGTTAACTTTAGTGCGGCTGTAAACTTTACAGGAATAAAACTTAGCATTTTTATTAAAACAAAAATATATTCCTAGCAGCACTTGAGCATAGCCTATTAAAATAAATTATAGCTATTTGCCTCTGAATTTCCTATGACATTTTAAATCAATAGCTATGGAGTTTTGCACGCAATGGAATTCAACTAGGTGCATTTTAAATCCAGCAGGGTTGTTATTTGGGGAAATGGGAAAGGTACCCAAAATATGGATCTAATCTCGAAGAACACTATTCCTGCTTTAAAGAAAAAAATGTAAAAATTGTCCAGTAGCTACTGGACAATTTTTTAATTTATTTCGACTGCGCCAGACCAACACGGCTACCTACCTGAATCTAGATTCTTTAAAGAAAGTTTGCCCTCAACACTAAGTAAACGTGTAGTATTATCTAGTAGCACCATTAAACCTCCCTGCCCATGCTAGTCCTTAACCAGGAACACAACATGCCAGTCCAGCAGCACCAACAGGAAGTTGATTCATGCTGCTCCAATATCTACTAGCCCACTTCAAAGTTTGAGGCATGCAGGCTATACAAGCTCAGCTTCCCTTTGAAGTCTCAGGACCTGCAGAACCTCAAGGACCGCCTCTTCCCATATAAACCAACCTGGACTCTGCATTCATCATCTGAGGCCCTTCTTGCTGTGCCTTCTCCACACGAGGTCCAGAGGGTGGCAACATGAAAACTGGCTTTTTCTGCAGTGGTTCCCAATTTGTGGAATGATCTCCCCAGGGAGTTTTGTCTGGCACCTTCTTTATAAGTGCCAGGCGAAAAACGTTCCTCTTCAATCAGGCTTTTGGCTGTTTTAATATTCCACAGCCTTTTAAATGTGTCTGGGGGGGGGTATTGTTTTGCTGTTTTTAACTATTTATTTGCGTTTTAATCTCACGAACAGCCCTGAAATCTTATGATGGCGGGTGGTATATAAATCTAATAAATAAGATAAACTAATAAATAAATATTGCAAATGTGCTTGGGACATGAGAAGCAGTAGGCGAGAGGGGAAATGTTAATGTCTTAATGTGTACACACAGTGCAAAATACTTCAATAACCACTGTTTATAGCAACACTCAGCCAAAGGAATTATTGTGACAACTTCCTATTTTCTGGTCTGCAGCTTGTATTTATTAATTCTGCTAAGTAGGAAGATAAAGATCTTGGCAAACATTTTTTATAATTGGCTGTTTAAAAGATAAGACAGCCTACCATGCATTATTACACTGCAGGGCTTGACACCAAGCAGTAGACCAGGAATAGCTCAGACATCCAACTATTTACAAATAGACATTTATTCATGTCAACGCCCTTCAGTATGTGCTTTATGTTATATGTTGAGCTATTTATTACCCGGAGGAGTTTTGCACTCAGTAGCATCCTTTACTAGAAGCAGTAAAGCACATTTGTGGCACGCTATGGATTTTGCTGCTTGCTTCTGGGTAACAGAAGCTTTTCTTTGGCTCAGTTTTGAAGCAGCAATAATGAAATGCTCTTCCAAGAAAGGGAGGTGGGGCAAGAGAGAAGCTAAGCAATGCCAACTTGCGAGTCACATATTGTCATCATGCCCAGACATTTTAAGGAATAGCCTGGGATCAAGGATTTAGTGATCTTTTCAAATCCCATGGTCTATCTAGCTCTTCTAAGCCAAGTTGCAACCAACGCAGGGAAAAGTATGGCATCCCATAAAATGATTCTACCCATATGCTCTCTGTACTGCTCTGCATCGTGAGGAACTGAACCTCAAAGAGGTGATAAGAAGGTAAAGGTAAAGGTTCCATGGACGGTTAAGTCCAGTCAAAGGCGACTATGGGGTTATGGCGCTCATCTCGCTTTCAGGCTGAGGGAGCCGGCATTTGTCCAGAGTTTTCCGGGTCATGTGGCCAGCATGACTAAACCGCCACTGGCGCACGGAGGACTGTGACGAGTGCCAGAGCGCACGGAAACACCGTTTACCTTCGCGCCGCAGCGGTACCTATTTATCTACTTGCACTGGCATGCTTTCGAACTGGCACAGTCATGAAAGACAGCTTATTTACAAGAAAGGAGATGGGAGAAGAGTATTAAAAGCATCCTTTAAACAATTTAGGAAGAGAAGCTCCGAGGAGTATCAGTAACTGATGAAGCCACTTGAAAGCAAACCACCAAGGAGGATGTGTTTGATATGATGGGAAAGAAAAAACATGATGGAGGCACATAGAAGTTCCAGCATGAGGATATTCAGGAAAGGCATCACAGCTATAAGAGACAGGAGGGTGTAGGCACTAAACATATATCACTTTTTAAAAAGTGGTGAATGTGGTTATGATCTACAGAATGTTTACCAGTGGCTGGGGAAACCCAGCCAGATGGGCGGTGTAAAATTATAAAATTATAATGATTATGATTACCATGATAATGTTAAATGAAAATGTCAAAAGGAAATCTCGCTTATAGACCTATAAGGGAATGCCCATGAAGCAGAAGAGAGCAGTCCTAGTTCTCAATGAGGCAATTACTGGCCTATTAACTCTTCTCTTCAGACATTTCTCATCTATAGCCAGGGCTGTGTATGTTGTTGTTGTTGTTTAGTCGTGTCCGACTCTTTGTGACCCCATGGACCAGAGCACGCCAGGCACTCCTGTCTTCCACTGCCTCCCGCAGTTTGGTCAAACTCATGCTGGTAGCTTCGAGAGCACTGTCCAATCATCTCGTCCCCTTCTCCTTGTGCCCTCAATCTTTCCCACCATCAGGGTCTTTTCCAGGGAGTCTTCTCTTCTCATGAGGTGGCCAAAGTATTGGAGCCTCAGCTTCAGGATCTGTCCTTCCAGTGAGCACTCAGGGCTGATTTCCTTAAGCATGGATAGGTTTGATCTTCTTGCAGTCCATGGGACTCTCAAGAGTCTCCTCCAGCTCCATAATTCAAAAGCAGGGCTGTGTATACTTATGATTAAAAAGAAGGTAATGCCGAAATTCTGTTGTGTGGAAATTAACACGGTTGTAGGTTGTATATGTTAGGGCAAGTGAAGCATATTTAATTAATTTACTCGGCTTCCGTTAGTACACATGATCTGCAAAGAACACTTTGTGCCATGCACACTGCTCCAAGACTTCACAAGGCTGTATTTATCCTCTTTCAAGCATCATCTCAGCAGCTACTAAAGGCTAGGTTTTGTTTTAATAAATAGGAAAAAAAAGAGAGACCAAGACTCTAGGAGACTGTACTACGCATCAAGAGACCACACAACGAACTTATTATGTGGTTATGCAGACTTGTGAAATTCATACAGCTCAACTCTATATGGCTGTAAGTCTCTCTCTCTCTTTCAAATCACAAATAATGGAAAAAGTAAAAAGAGACTGTTTTGTTAAGTCTTCAGTTCTTAATCATGTGACAAAACATCCAAAAAATACTTCTAAGAAAGATGTTTAAGATTAAAAAGTACCATACATACAAGTAGCAATGGAAAACAGCATAGGTGTATCATATTTAGAGTATGCATACAGGAATTCTTTTACATACTATGTGGAATATGTATACCAAGAATCACACACATTTATTTTAGTTGCAGATAGGTAGCCGTGTTGGTCTGCCATAGTCAAAACAAAATAAAAAAATTCCTTCCAGTAGCACCTTAAAGACCAACTAAGTTAGTACTTGGTATGAGCTTTCGTGTGCATGCACACTTCTTCAGATACACATTTATTTTGTCAGTACTGGATGCTTTCCCCCTTATATAGATGCTTGATCAAGGTCAATATTAATTTTATAAGCCTACCATTTCTCAAGTACAAGGTGCAGTGCACATCATGAAATTAAGTATGCTAAAAAAGGACTTATTTTTAGAATCTTTACAATTTAATATCAATTGAGAATAATTTTACAGAACAGCTAAATATTATTTGCTTTCACAAACACTTGCCCCATTAATGAGGTTTCTCCAAAAATGCTTTACAACATCTAAGGCACTGTTGATAAACAGTTTCAAAATCTTCATCAGTCCCCTATAGAAAGAAGCAGAGACAAAAAAAAAAAAATGAACCAATTTAAGTTAAACATATTTCTTTATTACAACACTGATTGCTAAAACACTGATTTTGAGTTAAAAAGGACTAATAGAATTGAATACTTACATAGTACGGATCTTCAATAATAAGCTGCTTTTGTGGATCATAGCTCCCAAGCAGCTCAATCTGAGATTTGCAGTTTTGAACACTATTGCTTTTTCTTTTCAGATCTCTACAAAGCAAAAGTTTAGGCAACTTTTTGTCATTAAGTGTGGCATGTCTTTCTTTCTTTTTTTCCTTTGACACTAAGATGTCCTTAGAGTTTGCAGTGCATAAAGGAAACAAAAATCACAGTGTATAAAGGAAAAAAACCCACACACTTTTAACAGTGTGATGTGATTTAGTATGCAGCATCTAACACACAAATCTTTATGTAATGTTGTACCCAAGTATAAGTGTAAGTTATGGAATATTAACACTATGGAGCCAAAAATACTAATGAGAGGCTCAGAAAATATATGCAACAGTTTCAGAACATTGACTTGAAATAACACCTGGATCCACCAGAAATATAGATTTCATACAGCAGCCTGTTCTCCTTTTGCAGAGTAATCCTGGCAATCATTTGCTCAAATGAGGAATAAATTACTATAATGCAAAAGGTACAATGCTATTCCGATCCAGAACGGGGAACCTGTGGTCCTCCAGCTGTGTTTGAATTAACTCCCCATCATCTCTATGCATTGACCATGCTGGCCAGAGCTGAGGGTAGTTCAATAACATCTGGAATTTAATCTGTTTCCCTCCCCATGTTTTAGACAAAGGGTGTAGTGGGAATACTCTTTAATGGCTTTAGTGTCTATTAGGGAATACTCTTTAAGGGCTTTAGTGTCTATTAGGAGGCACTAAATGTAGCAAACAACCCATTTAGGCTAGAATAATCAGAACTATCATCATCTATAAGCAAAAAGCACATAGTTTTCACAACTTACCGTAAGTTACTTTCATCCATACAAAGCATATAATCAAACGTCAGGAAATCATCTTTTGTAACCTAGAATTTAACAAATATGTTTAAACACTGTTAACAGAGATCCATGTCACAACAATTCTTAATTAAAAAAAATGCAAAATAAGGTTAAGCCAGTGTGGCAGTGATGGCAGTTAGCAATACATATTTAAAATTCTAAAGCCAAACGACATTTATGTATGCTAACTGACAGCTGCAAAGTAAGCAGCTCAGAAATCAATTGTCGAAAAATAAAACTGGAGACAGAACAATTAGTGTTTTAGCATTTGGCCAGGGAACATTTACACAAGTTATTGCTCATATTATCTCTCAAAAATCACACACTGTTCAGAAATTCTGGGATAGGGTTGTAATGATTACGATGTAAAAGTATTGTTCAACAATGTGCTCTTCCAAAGATGCCATCAGTTCTTCTTTTGAACTGTGATAACATTCAGAGCACATTTTGATGTGTTGAAAACAACAGATGTGAACTATACCATTTAAGCTTTCCTTGTTAAGCTTTTAAATATTGGGTGGGGGGGGGAGGAATCAAGATATCAAGAGAAATAGAAGAAATAGAAGAAGAAGAAGAAGAAATAGAAGAAATAGAAGAAAAAGTAGAAGGCAGGCACTCAGAACTGCTGAGAGGCTCTAATCTATGCTGAGTTCTATGGGTTTTACATGAAGTGGACCAAAGGGAGTTTAAGGTCAAAAAGGGCACCAGTGAAGCTAAAGGAACAATAATAAAAAGATCTGTAAATGGGGAAAACAACTAAAGCAAGACCTCACGAAAGGAAAGGAAAAGTCAGATGGGAATATGTGACACATCCTTTGTCTAACAGAAATGCTGCAGTTATGAATCCATCTAAAGAAGGTCAGGCCTTAAAGGAATTTTGATAAATTATGTGCATTTATTTTAACTGAGACACTGAAATCAATATCATTTAGCCATCTCTTATATCCTACAATTGTCTACTGGAGCAGAGTTGCTTAAGCTCTGAACCAGGAACAGTTGTCACAATGGAGGGAAGCTAACAGTGAGTCTCTATTGGGATTGGTGTGATTTAACTTGTTTATTAATGAACTGCAGCCAGGGGTGAGAAGTCCAAGCCTGCAATCAACACCAAATTCTTTAGTACAGTGGTACCTCGGGTTAAGAATTTAATTCGTTCTGGAGGTCCGTTCTTAACCTGAAACTGTTCTTAACCTGAGGTACCACTTTAGCTAATGGGGCCTCCCACTGCCGCCACGGCACAATTTCTGTTCTCATCCTGAAGCAAAGTTCTTAACCCGAGGTACTATTTCAGGGTTAGCGGAGTCTGTAACCTGAAGCGTCTGTAACCAGAGATACCACTGTACTATGAAAAGCCAAGTGCAATATGACTCAAAAGGATCTCTTTAAACTGGAGGAATGGGCAACAAAATGGCAAACTAGGTTCATGGCAAGTGATTCACCTTGGCTAGCAAAGAAATAAAATAGTAATATTCCTAACCACTGAAATCATTTCAGTCAGGGAACAGTGTTAACAGGCTCTGGAACACGGCTTCTTCCAACCACTTTACGCAGATGCTGTTAGAATTTCCACTGCTCTAACCACGACGACACTGAGTAGTTAAACATTTAATACTTTGCCAATCCATGCGCAATCCAACCTACAGCAGTTACCAAGACTTTTGCACCACCCACAGTTTCCAGAAAACAACAAACAGACTCTTTCTACCTGTCGTGCTTTATGGCCCGTCTGAATGTCATGATTTCTCAGACAACTTAAAGCCCTCACATCTGGGGAGCGCCCCACATTCCAGTCAGAAACAGCACCACTGTCTATCACCCACTGTGAACAACAAGAACATATGCATACATACAGTGAAAGCAATATGGGTACAGTACCTGCCTGGCAATATGATTCATGGTAACACCATGTTTCCTCATGCAATTCTGGCCTCGATAATCTGGAGGATTTCCTACTTCATACGTAGATGTTGCTGCACTGTCTATCCTCCACTACAGAAAAACAAGTCAAAATATAATAATAATCTTTATTGCAGTCCAAAAATCCATAACACAGATTAAGAATAAAATGCAGATTCATACAGACAACCCCCTGGCAGAGGGAGACTGAGATGATATTTGTTTAGTCTTAAGTATGATGATCTTTGATACGTATGACTACCGAAAGAAACTTTGCCACGGCCACTGTGATACCATTATACTTGTCCAGAAGATATTTAGTATACTAGGTTTCAGATTTACCCAGCTGATTTGCCAGTAGGGGTTTAATCAATAGATCCCTAGCTTGCTTATATTGTCTGCAGTGCAGTAGCACATGCCTAATACAACTGAGGTCCTGAGAGCATACACAGAGCCTATTCTGATAAGGGATGCCCCTCAACCTGCCATTTAGCACTTCTGATGGAAATACATTTAATCTGGCTTTGGTAAAGAAACGCTGATAAATTGGTACAGACAGATGCAGGTAAGGTCAAAATATTTATATCATGCTAACAGAATGGCGGCTTTGGCGGCTAAAATAAAACTTACCTTGTTTTCAATGTTTCCTTCAGTCACAAGTTTCCTAAAAACAGCTTCGGCTATAGGAGAGCGGCAAATGTTCCCTGTGGAAATAAAGATACAGTGACTCTAAAATGCAATCTCTCACTCCTGTGTTCTTAAAGTGAAACATTCCAGAACCTGTGGAGGTAGATGTGAAGAACTGAAGAAAGCCACAGGGTTTATCAGCTCCCCCTTCTGTGCAGTTTCACAGCAGTGTTCACTTCCTGACTTCCACACCTGGCTTGCGAGAAGCCCATTATTGTTCACCAATAGCAGCCAACTTTTAGCAGAGGTGGATTGTTGCAGGTCAGTACACACCAGTGTTCTATGGGCTTTATTGGTTTCCAGTAGCATTGCTGACAATGTATTGTTACAGATTGAATTCTACATCCCCAAAAGACAATTTCACCAACACATTCCACTGAAATCACCAGCATTTCCAGATTTTAAGCCTAGTTCCTAAAACACCTAGTGAAATCACAGCCTATGACCTGCAGACTTTTCCACTGAGTAACAACTACCTGCTTTGACTCAAGCTACAAGTACACTGTAATGCAGTCTTTAACTTCATACTAGTAAAATACAAGCTGGGGCTCAACAAGGAGATACAAGAAATTACATGGGGGAGGTATTAACTCATTTCTGCCCCATCTCCTTTCCCTACAAAATAAATCTTATATCTGAAACCCTGGAGTTGTTTACTTGGGAGTAAGTCATATTATGTTTAATATGATTTGTTCCCCTGAGTAGACACAGATAGAATTGTGCTACAAGATGAACTACAGGCCAACCTTCTCCTTGCACCTCAACATAATGGGTATAAAAGTGGCGTTGCCTAACTCAGTGTTTGCATTGTGAAGGGGTCATTAATGGATAATCCCTCTTCTGATACTAAAACAGTAAAGGCAGGATTACTATTTGGTTTCAGTCTGTTCATCACTCTGCAGCAATGCAACTTCCAATGACAACATGCACACATTCTCGTTTTGGCTGACAAGAGTCTACAGTGCAACTTTAACGTAGCTACTAAGCATATAATAACTATCTCCTGGGACCTCAATTAGACCAAGAGTGAGTGTCTATCTAATCCAGCATCCTTTTCACACAGCAGCCAACCAAATGTTCCCAGGAAGCACATAAGCAGGACTTGACAGCACCTTCCCTCTCCAGTATTCTGTCCCCTCCAGCTGCTAGTATTTAGAGGTACACTAACAGCTTCGCCCTCCTGTGCTGGAAGAGGACTAGATTAGGCAAAGAACCCCACCAGCAAAGAGTGTTGGTGGGGTGTTCACAGCCAAATTTCAATACTGATCCTCAAATGGCAGATAGAGGCTACTGCCAGCAGGAACTCACAACATGTGTGCCAGTGCAGGATTCACTGGCTCTGCAGCTGGCTCTGATGCCATCAGTTGATGGCCATGGGCTCAGCCTAGGATCTGGTGTAGTGAAGAGGAACTTTTTCATGTTGCCCCAATGTGAGTGGTGGGGCTGTGGATGCAGAGGTGTACACACTGCTGCATCAACTCCTGCTGTTGCCAGTCAGGAGTTTTAGTTCAGCTCTAGATGCCTCTTCCATGTCCAGTCATGGCTGAAGCTGTTGATGAATCAATCCTTCATGACTATGTCTGGTCTCCTTTTAAAGTTATCCCTGTCCAATGGCCAAAACCACACATTGTGGAAGCAAATTAAGTTAACTATGTGTCGCACAGAGAAGACTCCCTGGAAAAGACCCTGATGTTGGGAAAGATGGAGGGCACGAGCAGAAGGGAACGACAGAGGATGAGATGGTTGGATAGTGCCTTCGAAGCTACAAACATGAGTCTGACCAAACTGTGGGAGGCAGTGGAAGACAGAAGTGCCTGGCGTGCTCTGGTCCATGGGGTCATGAAGAGTCGGACACGACTAAACGACTAAACAACAACAACAACAAATGTGTTGCACAAATAGGTATTGTCTTCTAACTACGTCCAATCTACTGCCAATCAATTTAATTGAGTAGCACCCAACTTCCAAGCAGTGTTCGAAACTCTCAATGCTCTAGGTGCATTTTGCGACAGGGAATTTCATTAGTGTGAGCAGCTTCTGAGCTCTGGGCGCAGTACTACACCCATGATTTCAGATTAAAACTGCAGAGTGTAAGGACAGGAGGACCTTTTTCTGCCTCCTCACTTCCAGCTACTCTCTGAAGACTGGAGAAGAGACCCTCTTAGGAATATTAGGGGGTTGGGCAGGGGAAGGACGAGACCATGTGGAAAATGAACATAATATTTTAGCTGCAGTTCATTCATTTTCAGCTTTGTCTCCTTGGTATTAAAAAAGTGTGCCTAGACATTCTGTTGTTGCACCCATAACCTGGGTTTAAGGTGCCATTTAGCTCCTAGTTTTCATATCTCAGTTTCTAACACTGCTTCTAAGTGTTGAAGGAGAGAGCTCTATCTACAGTCTCCACACCATGCTGCCGGACCCTAGTCTAATCCTAGTTGAACACTTTCCAAAAGCAACCAGCCAGGATTAAAAGCAGGATTTCTAAATGCAGACAGAGAAAAACTGTATCACTATCATTTGTTTAGAGATTTTAAGAGACGTCATCCACTCTCTCAGCTGCAGCACCTCCATCAACACAATTTAATCAAGGAAAAAGGTTTCATAAAGTGATATCTCCTACTTCACATGTGGGCAAAGGAATGAGATATATCAGGCATAATCCACTGAATGATTGTTGTGCATGCCTCACTGAAACAGTCCAGACTGTACAACTATGGACAGGGCCCATGTTTAGATGCATCTATTTGATTTTTACCAATTGATACATGTTTCAAAATAGTCATTTCATGTTTCTTTTGCCCCAGAAGCAATGAGGCTGGGCAGAGTAACAGCAATCTCATAATCAGGCTGTAGCTTCCATAAAATTCCTCTCCTGCTTTTTTCACTCTGCAGGGTAGTTTCAGTGCCGGCTATCAGGGAAAGGTTCATCCATTTCTTCCAGAGGATTTTTTGACTGAATACCAGGAGTAGCCAACCTGAGCTGTAATCGGCTTCTATCAACATCTGGTGGCCCCTAAAACCCCAAATGATTTGGCTTCCCTTTTCAAAATAGAAGTATTATTCTTTAAATAATTTTCTCAGCAGGTGACACTGTTGAACCCCAGGGACTACACTGGTTAATGGAGAGGTTTCAACTTGTCCACTAATCTAAGAAACAGGGTGAAGGGCCAATGTTACCTCTTTTTACCTTTGTAAAAGAACCTCTCTTCTCTCTCTCTCTCTCCTGGCACCGTTTCTAGAAAGTCAGCACCAGGGACTTAGGAAACAGGACATTCTCTAAACAATGCCACACCACAGAGAGAGAGGGAGGGAGGGAGGGAGGGAGGGAGATTGTCTCTAAGACCTTCTAATAATGATAGCATGCCTGTGGGAGAATTTTTTGCCAAGATAAAGAGATGCTTTATTTTCGCTCGCCAGGGCAGCACTGGGGCAGATGGAGTCCTTCCTACACCAGTGATGCCCTAGGGACCAACGGGAATATTAAAACAAAGCTATGCACTTTGGAGTAAGCCCCATAATTCAGTGGTACTTCTGAGCAAATGTAGCAGCATACAGCCTTCATTTCTGTTGTTACCCTTCCCATTTATTTCTCACATGTACTGTACACCACAAGAGATCCACAGACATGTTACTCTTCAAGTATTAAGTAACTTATAGTCTGCTATGTAAAGAATATCCACTACTCCTATTACAAACCAAAAGCAGAAGCTAAGTGATATTTGACCAGCTTTATATTTTGCAAATCAAT
This sequence comes from Podarcis cretensis, assembly GCF_951804945.1. Taxonomy (NCBI): domain Eukaryota; kingdom Metazoa; phylum Chordata; class Lepidosauria; order Squamata; family Lacertidae; genus Podarcis; species Podarcis cretensis. The sequence goes on from NC_137172.1 coordinate 100,331,875, forward strand.
GTAAACATAGGACATGTACCGGTGAAATAAAAGCTGAAGACTTAATAACTTCCCATTCCTCAGTGGAACGATACTTTGCAGATAAATTGCAGGCACATACTATGCAGGCACTGGTGTCTCCAGCTTTGTTTGCTCTCTCCCTCCTCTGTCCTAACCAATAAGAAATGAAGATAATCCCTCACACTCTTGGGCCCACTGCTACCACAGGGATGTAGGGTGGCACCCTCTGCTGCCATGAGGCGGCCTGGCAAGGCTCTCTGCTGCTGCGAGGAAGTGTGATGCACCCTCTACCACTGCAGGGAGGTATGGTGGGACCCTCTGCCCTCGTGGGGGGCAGCAAGGCCCTCCGCCACCACAGATATATATCGTGATATATCAAGATATCATATTTAGCTGGTGATATATTGTGATGTTGAAAACAAGGTATCACCCAGCCCTAGTATCCAAGTTGTATCTTACCTTCCCAACTCGGCCATTCCTCAGGGGAGGTGATGGTGGTGGGAAACCACTAAACTCACCAATGCCCCTTCCCATTACTAGGATAAACATAGTTCTGCCAGTGCCACAAAGGAAGGTGGAAGATCTGAACCAGGAGATCATCAGAAAGTAGGGTTGCCACCTGTCCTGTATAATACAGGATTGTTCCGCATTTCAGTGTAAAATGCTGAGTCCTGTATTGACAGATTTGTCCTGTATTTCAGGCCTTCTCTCTCTGTCTGCCAAGTTACAGACCCCCTCCAAACGCATGAGTAATAGATGTATTATAAAGCCAGGGGGAGGTGGTGTTATGTAAAACAGTCTCCTTCCATCACCACAGACAGCACGGCAGCTTCTGTCCTACTCCAAATGTAAATGTTTCTCGCTTCTAGGCAGCTCTTGTATGTACAAGTTTTAAGAGATTTAGTGGTAACACTGGATTCCACTCTGGCTGCCCATCTCTTTCTTCACAAGAAAGAATGCCATGGCTCTTCTAGCTGCTCCTGGCTTAGCTCTTCTGATAGACAGTGGTACCTCGGGTTAAGTACTTAATTCGTTCCGGAGGTCCGTTCTTAACCTGAAACTGTTTTTAACCTGAAGCACCACTTTAGCTAATGGGGCCTCCTGCTGCCGCTGCGCCGCCGGAGCACGATTTCTGTTCTCATCCTGAAGCAAAGTTCTTAACCTGAAGCACTATTTCTGGGTTAGCGGAGTATGTAACCTGAAGTGTATGTAACCCGAGGTACCACTGTAATTGGGGGAGGAAACAGGACAGCTTAGAGAACTGAATAATATGAATGTGCAGCACATTTTTGTATTCCAAGTCCATGAACATATTTTGTTAGCTTGCATAACACTTCCTATTATTATTATTATTATTTTCTTCTTCTTGTTGTTGTTGTTATTACTATTACCACTACTACAACTACTCACTCTGGGCGGTTTCCAACACATAGAAAAGCATAATAATTAAACCCCATGCATTTTTATTTTTATTTTTAAAAAGCTGCGTTTTTACCTCCCCCCATTCTCCAGCCCCACTTTCCACTCACCCAGGCAAACGAATAAAACGGACTTAGCTTCCCCGGCCGCCATGCTCTCGCTCTCTCTTTCTCTCTCTCCTTCTTTCAGAAACCGCCAACAGGAAAATGAGGCGAAAGAGGCAGTTCGGAGGCCCTCGCAACTGTCGCGAAAAGCCGCCCTTCCCGCTTTACGGCAGCCGACGGCCGTCTTCGTATAATGCCTGAGTGGCGGCGGCGGCGGCGGCGGGGGGGGGGGCGGGCGAATGTGAAGGATACGAAATAAAGTTGAAATCATTTTTATTTTTTTTTAATTCCCTTTCAGGAGTTGACGGCCCCGTTGGCTTCGATTCCAACGTTAGAAAAAAGAAAATCAGGCGCGTGGTTTAGACGCCTATGGCGCCTCACGCCCGCCCATGCACCTGCTCCAGGTGAGCAGCAGCTGCTGCTGCTGCTGCTGCTGCTGCCTCTTGCAAGGCGGGGTCTTTAGAGTGGAACGCAGGGATAGTTTCTGTCGCGAGTGGTTGGCTGCATTGCTGTAGATACTCCCGAGGCTTTCCCAAGCCAGGGGTGGGTGTGGATGGTACCTTCTTGGAAGCAGTAAGTAGGCTTGGTTGGTGTGGATATGAGGGAGGTGGGAATTTGGGAGGTGGTGGGGGCGGGGGGGGAGAGAGGAAATGGAGTTTTGGGGAAAAGTACACGTGGGGTGTGTCTTGCCCATATTTATTCCCCAAGTTTCCCTAATTCTTCCCCGTCTAGTTCTATAAGTCCAGTTTTCCCCCCACATGAGGGGCTTGCAAAGCTTTAAAAGAGTGACTGGGGAAACCCAGCCAGATGGGCGGGGTATAAATAATAAATCATTATTTAAAAAGAGTGAAACAAGTCCACTGATAAATTAATAGGACTGCCTTAGTGTAAGTCACTTTTAGAATCACAGACTTCGAGTCCAGTTCTTGTTTTATGTTTCTTGTTCAGTCAAAAGATGATTGTAATGTGTAATGGTATATTTATATGGAATATATTCCCATACACACACACACACACACACACACACGAAGCGGTCCAGAAAACCCAGTCAGTCAGGGTACTGCATTATTATTATCATAATACTAAATAGGTGCAAACTAGCCAAAATTCCCATTTATGTTGTATTAACATGTGTGTTATTATAGTCCTATTTTTATTCCCAGTTAGATAGGTGGGGTACAAATAATGTTGTTGTTGTTGTTGGACTGAATAGGTGCAAGCTAGCCAAAATCCCCATTTATGTTGTATCAATGTGTGTTATTATATTCCTATTTTTATTCCCAGTCAGATGGGTGGAGTACAAATATTATTATTATTATTATTATTATTATTATTATTATTATTATTGGACACCTCTGCAACGGCCTCTTGGTGAATAGGAGGGACTGCTGGTCTCTCCCACATTTGTTACCAATGTAGATCTTTATTCCCCTCCTCTCTCCTGATGGGTAGATCTTCACTCACCCCTTCTTCCTTGGTGGAGGGTGCTGTTTTGTGGCCCGCTCATGTGCCAAAATGTCTTGGGGCAGGCCTGATTCCAGCATCCCATTCTCTCAGTGGCCAGCCCCTAAGACATAAACACAGAACCTCTGTTGCAAAAACCAGCATGGACACATTTTACAAAGAATAATAGGACATTAGATAATGAGACAGTAGCGTCTGTCCACTTGCCACACTTCCTTCTATTGACATGGCAGATAGTCTGACAATTAGTGGCTGGCAGAAGCTAATGGAGGGTTAAATCACTGCTACAATAAAGTCATGAATTTCTCCATCATCTGCTGTGACCAGCTGTAGGTTTTTTTGCCAATGACAAAAGAGTTTGCCATGGTGTCAAAATAACCTGGAAATCCAATCCAAAGGAACTATTATAAATCACTGTGTCTGCACTCACTTATTTTTCTCTTAATGTACCTTGGGACCTGGAAGGGTGATGGTGAAGAACTGTTGCTTGGTGAATTTTGGTAATTATTGTTCTTGGCTGTTAGTTTTTTAAAAATAATAAAAATCAATTTATCCTAAGTATCTATCATAAACCTACAAAAGCCAGCACGTCTAGCTGTGGTCAATGTTCTCTCCTTTTCTCTGAAATCTGTGGCTTTGATATTGCAATTCAGAATGTTTCAATGTAAGCCTCTCTTGGAGGCTTTTTGGCTGAAGAGCAGGGCACAAATGGAATAAGTGAGTAAGTATTGCAGAGTGGTTTACAAACTTCGTTGAGAAGTCAGGATATGCCCTCAAACTCTCAGTCTAAGAGAGCAGAGGGAATGTAATAATGTTGACTCCACTGAATAAACTGAAATGTGTGTATTCTGAATACAGATAAGGGGTTTTGCATGTGAAATCCTATTGGCAACACTTGCATCAGTTGCCCTCCCAAAGTATGATATGCAGCCTGCAAGGTTAAGAGAACTAAAAGCAGTCAGATATGACATTTCTCATGTCCTTGTTTTCTGCACTTACATCTTTACTACTTGCTAAAATGCCTGTGATCTGTTTTCAGATAAAGCTAACCTTGAGTTGGAGTATCATGCAAAGATTTGTTCTGAGGTGCTTGTCTCGTTTTTCCTGACCTCCCATTTTCCCGCAGCACAGGAAAAATATTACCTGGGCTTTTTAAATGTTAGTATGCTGTTTTATAATGCTAAAGCTGTATTTCCGCATTCATTTCCCCTTAAATAGGGAGGCCATGCAATTTTATTTATTTATTTCATAAAATTTATTTAAACTGTATCTTGGTTGTAGAAGAAAACCTCAAAGCAGTTAACAAAAAAGAGCTGGAACTGCAATTTTTAAAATAATCGAGCTAAAAACAAACCACAGAGCTCAAAACAAGCCGTCTCACCACTATCTACTCTTATCTGACAGAATGCCTAGTTATAATAATTATTGATAACTGTGTAATGTATTTTATTTTGTGTATTTTGTTTTGTAATGGTTTCAGCGACACCTAATGAATAATATTTGTATCCATACTAGGCAGTCCATGCAACAAGACCCAAAATAGGCTTTGGTATCTTATTTTACTATACAGAGCCAAGATATAGCTAATAAGCATCTTACAGAACTATATTAGTGATAGCAAACTACAGTGGTACCTCAGGTTAAGTACTTAATTCGTTCCGGAGGTCCGTACTTAACCTGAAACTGTTCTTAACCTGAAGATCACTTTAGCTAATGGGGCCTCCCGCTGCTGCCGCTGCGCCGCAGGAGCCTGATTTCTGTTCTCATCCTGAAGCAAAGTTCATAACCTGAAGCACTATTTCTGGGTTAGTGGAGTCTGTAACCTGAAGCACATGTAACCTGAAGCGTATGTAACCTAAGGTACCACTGTACTGGAAATCTCTAAATACAAACGTCTTCAAAGCTTGGATCTCGCAAGTATGGGACATCATTATTAGGGACAAGTTAACCATATACAAAAGGAGCATTGCATCCAAAACAAAACAGAAACCTCAGACACTTTCTATAAAGCATGGTATGCCTTTATTGGCTTGGTAAGATTGGGTGATCATTGTTTTCATACGTTATATCACATGCAACACTATGGAGCAACACCCTGTGGAACGCCCTTCCAGCAGATGTCAAAGCGATAAACAACTACCTGACATTCAGAAGACATCTTAAGGCAGCCCTGTTCAGGGAAGTTTTTAACATGTGATTTTACTGTATTTTTGGTTTTTATGGAAGCCGCGCAGAGTGGCTGGGGAGGCCCAGCCAGATGGGTGGGATATAAATAAATTATTATTATTATTATTATTATTATTATTATTATTATTATTATCTATGTTGGAACAAAAGTGACTGCAGTCTTTAGCTGATATATATTTTTCTCACTTACCAAGCTCTGTATTCCGCCTTGATAACTGTTTAGCAAATTGATAAAAAGCAATTTAAGAAGAGAAAGCGTATTTTACCAAGTCAGGCCTTTGGCTTTGTCTAACTCAGTATTGTCTACACTGACTAGCAGCAGTTGTCGTCCCCCCCCCCCCCAGTTTACCTGGAGATACCAGAAGCTTAGGACCACAGCTGTCCTCTGTTGCATATGTGGACACCTGACTGCTACAAAAACATTGTCTGAAAGCCTGAATTACATGAAAGTTTCATGCTTCTTAGCATTGCTTTCCTTTTTGGTTTTGCTTCTCCAAAATATTGCAGTCATCTAATATCTCTGTATCTGTATGCAGCCACTTTAAAAGAGGTAAATTCAAGCAAATATTTTCATTCTCCTCTTCTGCTCAGCTGCTGTCATATTATTTTACCCTTTAGCTTTCATTCAGCAAGATTATCCTGCTTAGGGGGAGGATGGGGAGTTCAGTCTGTGCGTACTTAGAGGCTCATTTCAAGCTGTTTCAAATATGAAGGTAATTTGCCGTGAGATTCATAAAATCCTTCTGATAATGTTTTGTCATTTGGGTTGAAATCCTATACCCACTTACCTAGGAGCAAGCCCCACTGAACTTAACGTGACTTTTTCTGAGTAGTTGTAGGTGGGATTGTTAGATTCCCTAAGGACTTGCCTGAAAAGAGATTCAGAGCTGCATTTCATTACTATTTTGCCTCTATATCACTTTGTGTGTCCAATGATAAGGTTGCACCGTTCCCATAGCAAACATAAAACTGAACTTATAACAACTGATTAAAGCATGTGCCTTTTGTGTACCTTGTATGTGATGTTTTTAAAAGGCGGGTATTTACTCAGTACAGTGGTACCTCGGGTCAAGAACTTAATTCGTTCTGGAGGTCTGTTCCTAACCTGAAACTGTTCTTAACCTGAAGCACCACTTTAGCTGATGGGGCCTCCTGCTGCCGCTGCGCCGCTGCTTCATGACTTCTGTTCTCATCCTGAAGCAAAGTTCTTAACCCGAGGTAATATTTCTGGGTTAGCGGAGTCTGTAACCTGAAGCGTATGTAACCTGAAACGTATGTAACCCGAGGTACCACTGTACTATGATTGTGGCGTTGTACAGTTTGAAAGTATAATTGGAAATGTAATTAAACTCTGATAACCATGTGCAGCCAGATTTCCAACAAACCATCTTGATGTCTCTCTCTCTCTCTCTCTCTCTGATAAGAAAGTTTTGCAAGTCAGGTTTGTTGCGCTGGGGTATAAATTCTTTCCACCTGCTGTGTTCATGTTTTTGTGCTAGACTTTTTTATGACAACCCCCCTTCTTCATGAACAAAAAAAGGGAGACATCAGAGGTACTCAAAGGATAACGTGATTGGTACAGTGCATTTACAAGACTATCTTCCACCCAATCCTTGCTTCAGATTTAGTTGTACTGAGCAATTTCATTGGAGGGAGTTTTCTCCACTCTTGATATCTCATGCTCTCCTATCTTTCTGGCTCCTTATTTTGGACACAGCTGACCTTTTGTATATTAATTTTGAGAAATATTTCACCTGATAAATTATGAGCAGATTAGTTTTGCCTTCTGTTATCTTACTGGGTGGATCTTTGTTAACTCATAATATCTTACACAGTGTTTGTTTATGGATTGATTACTCCATTGTATAGGGTTGGCAGTGTTTTGAGTTTCTCATTTGGATCTAAGTCAGAGGAGTTTAAAAATCCCCAACTATTTCACATTCTGTGACTGCAATCCTATGCTCAACAGGGCTTCTGTTAATACTTGAAAAATCTTTACCAGCTCTCATGTGCACTGCCTATATTGTCCTGCTACCATCAGTCACTCCTTTTAACTTCTCTTGAGGACTAAAACTAAGACAGATGTTTGCGTTGTATTGATGACAAACTATTCTCTGTGAGGTCACCTCTTTCTCTTCAAATCCCTCCTGCAAAACATGCCACCTTGGAGAAGTCTTCGTTGCAATCTGCTCATGCATTAGTGAGATTAAAACTAAGCCTTAAATGCATGCAACTTCATGATAGCACATTCTTCCCCCGTGGCCTCTCTGCTGTGTATCTTGTTAGATTGTAAGCTCCTCAAGAAATACTCCTGTCCTTTCCTATGCTGCAAGCACAATGCACAATGATGACACTGTGTTACATGAATAAAGTTTCTGCAACCGTTCCTTAGGTGAAAAGTATTTCAAGGCTACGCCAAAAAGTCTAATGGTTCTGCCACCTAAGCTATTCACATATTTACTTTTGCTCCTCAGTAACTTTTAACACCTCAGTAATACAGATAAAATGTTTTAACCTTTATAGCTCAGCCTAAGTGCCCATGCTTTTAAGTGGCTTAATGTTTAATAATACTTAGGTCCAGTGTGGATGGATGAATGGAATGTAAACAATTTGGCTACTAACAATAGGTTTTGTGCTCCATAGGCATCATGGTTTACATTTTTATTCTTGTGACAGCAATGAAGGACAGGTATTTACAAAGCATTTCAAGAGGACCCAAAAGAATATGATTTTTCCCCCCTTGGGCTAATGGAGATTGCAGTGGAACCTTATTTATTTAAACCATCTTGATATGCAGTGAGAGCCTCTACTTTGCAGAGATATTCAACCAACACAGCACTGTTAGTCCGAATTCTAATTGCAGACTTCAAGCTTCTTTTAGAAACCTGCCTGTTTTCCTGTTCTGTCATATGCTTGACTCACGTAGGGTTCGATGTCATCATTCTTGAATCAGCTGTGGCATAATCACTCCAAAGCCATCAGCTAGTAAGTCCCTTTGCTGGAACTTATCTGCATTTTAACGTTGCCTGCTGCAGCTCTTGGTTGCTCATTGGTGGAATGAAATTGGATAAATTTTTTATTTAGCTTGACACACACTTCAGAGCTACTGGTGAAAGAATGTGTCATTTCTCCATAGGCTCAATACTCAAAAATAGCAAATTGTACTGTGGAATGATTCTCCACAGACATGTCTTTATGCTGATAATGGAGGAGATAGTGGTAGCATTATATGATGTTACTAAGCAAGACATTTGTGCCAGATTGTTAGGGATGCAACAAATGTTACCAGCTCTTGGAACTAACAGATGCTTCTTACCCCCTTTTGAAATATTCATGTTTTGCTTACAATACTCCTTTATATTTCCCCTCCTTTTCAGTGAATAACCCTATACCTTCCAATTTGAAGTCGGAAGCAAAGAAGGCAGCTAAGATTTTAAGAGAATTTACAGAAATCACTTCTAGAAATGGCCCTGACAAGATCATACCTGGTTAGTAAAAGAGAGTTTTTCATCTTGTTGTTCACAACTTCAGTTTGTTTGTTCTTTCTAGAGCTAAGTTTCCCTCTAGTCTTGTCTTTGTGAGTTCACCTGATTAAAGGCCTGGGATCTGCATTTGGTAACATGAAATGGATTGTGTGCAGATTTTTTCTTTTTTAAAGCCCCTGTTACATTTTGCAATCCCAGCTTTCTATAAACTGTTTCCCGGAAAGAAGCTGGTATCGCAGTCTAGGAAAAAGCAGTGGTCCAAGGCATGTCCTGCAAATTCATTTGCAAAGTACAGTCGTACCTTGCACACCCTGAACACCCTGAAACTCAGATGTTTTGGCTCCCGAATGCTGCAAACCCGGAAGTGATTGTTCGGTTTGCGAACGTTCATTTGGAACCTGAACGTCCGACAGGGCTTCCTGCAGCCAATCAGAAACAGCGATTTGGTTTTCGAACATTTTGGTCCCCGTAAAATGCCAGTTAAATGGCAATCTGGTTATTCCTTTCCTGCCCCTCTGCTTTTAAGTAATCAGTATCACACACAGAAGGGCAAGCTTCAAAACTAACATGCCCATTGGTCCCAGATTTGAAAGTGAAACTAAAGTCTGTCCCTCAGACTTCATTGACTTCCTTGATCAAGAGTATCAAAGCAAAATTTTGCCTCAAAGTGTCAAGTCTCTGCATAATAGCTTAATTAAATGAAAAAAGCTTCCCCCCCCCCCCCCTAATTCGGAGTGGTTAGGGTTGCCATATGTCCAGGAAATCCTGATCATGTCCTCTTTTTGGTGGCTCAACAACTTTTTCTTTTTTTGCCCAGATTTTTACCTCTGGAAATACAGCAACCCTAGTATTGGTTCTTTTGCCTCCATAATATCTAACTATTTAATTTCATTATTTGCAGCTCATGTAATTGCCAAAGCAAAAGGTCTTGCAGTCTTGTCTGTAATCAAAGCTGGGTTTTTGGTAACAGCTCGAGGAGGCAGTGGGATCGTTCTGGCTCGCCTCCCTAACGGAAGTAAGTTTGCCCTTTCCTCCTTTTAAAGCAGTCCAAATGCTTCTGCATGCAAAAAGAGATGCCGAGAGTTTTTCAAGCTTCAACAGGGCCTGCATGTCCATTGGGATGAAATTGTGAGCTATTATGAATTGGGCATATCTGGCAACTACCCTCCCAGCTGAACGTAGAGGATGTTGAGTCTTAGGCCCCCATCACAAATTTCACTACTTTGAAGTATGTGTCTGTTCATCTGATTATCTGACTGAGTATATTTATGCATTATAAAAATGGGAAGATAGGGGGTAGGCAGAGAAGGTTAGATCATTCTATCAGGATTTATTCAGTTGTACAAAAAGAAATCAATCTCATGATGTCCAGGAGCGTAATAGTGAAGTTAAAGTACAGAACCGTGTGCTGTTCTCTAGACCAGATTTTCCAACCTGGCGCCCTCCAGTTATTGCTGGATTCTTAACACACATCTCACTTGCCTCCTTCCAATCAGCTCAGTTCATAGAGCATGTGGCTCTTAATTTCAGGGTCAAGTTCAATGCCCACATTGGGCAAAACATCCCTGCATTGCAAGGGGTTGGACTAGATGACCCTTGTGGTCCCTTCCAGCTCTATGAGTCTATCTGTTTAGCCCTCTTGGCCAATTGTCAGGGATAGTGGGAGTTGTAGCCTTAGCAACATAGTATGGGCACCAGGTTGGAAAGGGTTTCTCCGGTCAACAAGCACCTTGACACCCATTCACAGAAACCTCTTATTAGCAAGACAAGAAGCCTGAAGCTTTCCCCTCCCTCCAGCAGATCAGTTTGTGTGAAGGCACTCGTTGAAAACAAAAATCCTAAAACTGAGACAGAATTGTCTTGCTGGTGGAGGCATGTTTCAAAGGCACACATCTGTGTCCTTTTGCTGGCAGGCACTGAGCGCTTCCGTAATCTCCAAAGAATAGCTCGCAAACAAATGTTCCCTTGTCTTGAGTTTATACTCGGTCATAAAAAGCAGCTTGCAATTTTGAAAACACTGCAGATTACGTAATGGGAGCATTCCTGTACGTGAGAGTCCTGTTTGGTTAGTTCCAGTGACTAAAAATGAGCAGCTCCACGTTTCTTTTAGAAGAAGTATATTTACCTCTGTGGCTCTCCAGGTGATAGGTTCCCATCAGCCCCAGGTCGCGTAAGCTGTGGTGAGAGAGGATAGGAGTTGTAATCTAACAACATCTAGAGAGGCTACAAGTTCCCTCTTCATATAATAGATGCCTAGTGACATCCTTGGGAACTGTCTTAAGAACATAAGAAGTTCCTACTGGATCAAACCAATGGCTCATCTAGTCCAGCTAGGGCTGGCCTGCCCATAAGGCAAGGCGAGGCAATCACCTCAGGAGGCAGGATGCCCAAGGGGAGGAAGAATGCATCACTCGCTGCTGTAGTTGCAGCAACATCTGTGGTGCTCTCTTTTGAGGCCAGATCTGCTCCATCATTGGCAGCCCAAATGCCACCTCTGCAACGGCCTCTTGGTGAATAGGAGGGGCTGCTGGTCTCCTCCCACTTTTGTTCCCGATGTAGATCTTTATTCCTCTCCTCGTTCCTGATAGGTAGATCTTCACTCACCCCTTCTTCCCTGGGTTGTTTGCTGTTTTGTGGCCCTCTCAGGTGCCAAAATGTCTTGGGGCAGGCCTGAGTCAAGCATCCCATTTTCTCAGTGGCCAGCCCCTAAGACATAAACACAGAACCTCAGTTGCAAAAACCAGCGTGGACACATTTTACGAGGAATAATAGGACATTAGATAATGAGACAGTAGCATCTCTCCACTTGCAATACTTCCTTCTATTGACATGGCAGATAGTCTGACAATTAGTGGCCGGCAGAAGCTAATGGAGGGTTTGAAAGGAATTTAGTTCCTGTTAAGATTCCCGAACAATAGTTTGTGGCTTGTTTATGTTTCAGTGGTGTATGTAGCACATGATGTGACTTGCCTTACTCGAGGCTTCTAAATTTTACCAAAACTGTCTGGATTTTGTAGTTTCTCCAGCTGTGCATGAGATTCAAAACTGGGAGCAAAATAAAACATTTTGAAGAACAGCTTCCAGCTTTCCTTGGCACACTTTGACATAGACATTTGTATCATGCTTTTCAAAATGACCTACGTATTGTATTACATACATATTTTGTTTGAATGTGCAGTCTTTCATTTGCAAGTCAGTATTGGAACAAAAAATTCAGCGTTGTAGAAATGCCTGAACTGTATGAAGCGATTTCCTTCGAAGTTCTTTTTCTTTGTGAGTAAAGCTATGCAGAATAGCATTGGATTATTTGCAAATGAACTTCAAATGCGTGAATCTAATACAGCAGCATCCTCTTTCCCTGTTGCACCTGCCTGGCTTGTTCAGTTCTAAAGTAAAACACTCTGCATGTTCACAGTGTGTTTCTGTTTCTCTTCTAGTCTGGTCAGCTCCGTCTGCCATCGGGATAGCTGGCCTTGGTGGCGGATTTGAGATTGGAATCGAGGTAAGTTAACGCTGCAACGTTTAGTTAGTTGGTTAGAAAACACGCACACACATTTTGATTGGCTCCTAAAACCATGTCTCTAGTTAATTGGGCACAGTTTTTAAATTATGATGATATACGTAGTAAAAATTACAGATGAGGATCCTGTGTGTGAAAAGGGGCAGAATGGTTCTCTTTTAAGACAGTGCCTGCTGCAACAGTTGTATTTATCACACAGTAACACAGAGAGCATGTCTTCCTCCTTTAGGACGGTTTTTTCCCTCTTGCATGCAAACTTAGGCAGATTTGGTACGTGATTGACTAAAACTCATATACAGTGGTACCTTTGGTTGAGGTTTCCGTTAGCACCCCAAAAAGTCTGTAACCAGAGCTGCACTTCTGCGCATGTGTGAAGTGCTATAGAGTGCTTCTGTGCATGTACGAACTGCACAGAATGCTTCTGCGCATGTGCAAACAGCGCAGAACGTTTCTGTGTGTGTGCAGCGAAACCCGGAAGTAAACACTTCTGGGTTTGCCGTGTTCTTAGCCCGAAAAAACACAACATGAAGTGTTAGCAAGAAGAGGTATGACTGTGGTTCAATAAGATTTTCTTTATATTGGGCAAGAGTTCTTTTTAAAGCATTCATATTTGCATTCACATTTATGATACAGTCGTACCTTGGTTTTCAAACAGCCTAGTTCTTGTCAGTGTTTGTAAAAAGCAAAAAAAAGAAGGAAAGGGTTCTGACCTCCCTTTGTCTCTTCAGCCTGGTCCTCGGACCCTTGTCTGCATAAAAGAGTCCACGAGAATATCCTTGCAGAGTTTTATTCTTAAAAGTCTTTGTGCAAAACATGACTGAACAACTATACACACCAGCACCAACCAACCCAAACACCAGCCTCAGCAACAAACTAACATTTCTCACTTATATATACAACTTGGTGCAGACCACTGAGTCATGCTGACCCAGCTTTATTTGCATTAAAGAAACAGCGGCCATTTTAGCCGTGACAGTTCTCAAACGTTTTGGCTCCCGGATGCCGGAACCCTGGAAGTGACTGTTCTGGTTTGCAAACTGTTTTTGGAAACCGAACATCCTGCAGCCAATCAGAAGCCGCGCTTTGGTTTCTGAACGTTTTGGGAGTCAATCAGACTTTCGGAACGGATTCCGTTTGACTTCCAAGGTATGACTGTACTTCTTTATGGTAGCCAGACTGCAAGAGGCTCTGTTGTAGTCAGGAATGGAGATCCCATGCACTTCCAGATGATGTTGGATTTGCAACTCCCATCAGTTTCAGCTAGCATAGCCAATGCTTAGGAATGATTGGAGTTGTAGCCTGGATAGCTCCATTGGTTAGAGCATGGTGTTGATAATTCCCCAGGTTACAAGCTTGATCTCCATATGGGGACAGGTGCATGTTCCTGCATTGCAGGGGATTGGGCTGGATGATTCTCAGGGTCCCTTCCAACTCTCCAGTCTACGATTCTGTGAACATCTACAGCAGTGTTTCCCAAACTTCGATCTCCAGATGGGGCTACAGTTCCCACTCACCACTGGTCTTGCTAGCTAGGGGTGATGGGAGTTGTAGTCTAAAAACAGCTCGAGACCCAAGTTGGGAAGCGATGCAGCCTTACTCAACCTGTGGGTCCCCAGATGTTGTTGAACTACAACTCCCATCACCCCTAGCTAGCAAGGCCGGAGCTCAGGGAAGATGGGAGTTGTAGTCCAACAACATCTGTATCCCATCCTGTGTCTTTCAAGTGTTAGTGATGGAAGACAAAAAAGAGCTTGCTTGCCTATCTGGTACATTCATTTGCCAAACTAAAGCACAGCTATAATGCTTTTCCTTGAGAATTACGTCCAGAGAGGAAACTTGAACAGGAAGCATGCCATTTGTTTGCTTTTCTAAAAAGTAAGTAAGGCGCTGCCCACTCCTGATGATGGATAACTGGCATGGCTACGGAGCCCTGAGATGCTGCCAGCGAGTGTTGTATAACCTTGATCTCTTCTGTGCATGCTTTGTCGACTGCCAACCAGTTCTTGCCCAAGCAGGTTAAAAAAAAAAAAAATTAGAGCAAAGGGTTGTATGCAGCTAAATCCCACTTGGAGTAGACCTGTTGAAAATAATGAACCGAAGTCCACTAACTTCAGTAAACCTAAGTTAGTCATGTCCACTAACTTCAATGGGTCCACTCTGAATAGTACTAGCGGTGAATACCACCTGTTGTCGCTAGCCAAAAGAAATCTAAACAAAACCCTGGTGGTGCGGTTGGTGTAGTAGCTGATCCATTCTTGCAGCTGCCCATTCTGTTGAAAGCTACTTCAACTTGGAAGGAAGTTGGAAGCAGCTGCCATGTGCAGGTGCAGCCGCAGAAGTCAAAGTGGAAAGGCAGCTTCCTTCGTCCCACCGACTTGTCTGAGTTGGGAGCAATGCAGCTACTTGTGTTGCTGTGTTGTGAGCAGGCATAACTAGGGCAAAACAATTGTCACTTGGACCTCCAATTACACTTCACCCAGGACTGGCCAAATGATCGTGGTCTGTATTGTGTGGAGAGTTTTCTCAGCCTAATGTTCTCCCTGCCCCCAGTGGCAGAGCAAGCCAGTTTGGTGCCTGGGGCAGCACGAGTGCCCTGTGCCCAGGGGCGGGATCAGCTGCCTGCAGGGCAGGGCCAGTCGGGGTATGACGCTTTGCGGGGCTTCCAAGGAGTCTGCCTGCCTCCTCCCACTCAGCCGCCCTACAGCTGAGGGGGATGCGGTGGGCAGATTGTTTGGAGCAAAGTGGACCCTGCGGGCGCCCAAGCCACCTCATCACTCCCAGGAGAGATGTGTGGCTCAGGCGCGCTGCAGGCCCCACAGTGAGTGCCGCCCGGCATTTTGTCACCCCCCTCAGTAGTGACACCCAGGGCAGCCCGCCGTTACTGCACCCTCCTTCCTCCGCCCCTGCTCCCCATCCCACCCCAAAATGATTACATCCTGATTTTCTTTCATTCTACAGCAAGTCACCCTGGTTGCTTCCCTTCACTCAAACAAATGCTACATTTCTTAGGCATTGTTTGAAAACAGTGCACTCAATTCAGTTCTGGTTGTGCCAGTGCAAGTCAAGGTGACAAAGGGATGCTTTCAGAACGAACATCTGTATTGCAGTTCTTTCCTAAGGGCTTGTTTGCATTTTTGCTCCTTCTGAGATAACAGCTACTTAACTCCCTTCAGTCTCCCATATGATCAAGGGGTTTATCAAGCTAAATGAGGGGAAGAGCACTTTTAAAAAACAAAAAAAAAAAACTTATGCATAGTAGCTAAAGTGTGGTTCACCCACACCCAAGTTTGGGGGCTTAAGCATGACTTGAAAGCAACTTTTCCAGATCCCACTGGTTTTTGCAGCAGCAAAAAGAAGAAGAGGTGTAGTATACCCAGTTTGATCATTTGATGAGCAGAGGTTGGGCAATAACTCCCTGCTCATGAGCTGATCTGTTTGGATAGCTCGAAGAGGGTGACTGTGGTGCCCTGTGTACACATGCAAGAGTGTATTAAACAGTTGCCTATTTAAAATAAAGAGGGACGCGTGTGGCGCTGTGGGTTAAACCACAGAGACTAGGGCTTGCCAATCTGAAGGTTGGTGGTTCGAATCCCTGCGACTGGGTGAGCTCCCGTTGCTCGGTCCCTGCTTCCAACCTAGCAGTTCAAAAGCACATCAAAGTGCAAGTAGATAAATAGGTACTGTTCCGGTGGGAAGGTAAATGGCGTTTCTGTGCGCTGCTCTGGTTCGCCAGAAGCGGCTTAGTCATGCTGGCCACATGACCCGGAAGCTGTATGCCAGTTCCCTTGGCCAATAAAACGAGATGAGTGCCGCAACCCCAGAGTCGTCCGTGACTGGACCTAATGGTCTGGGGTCCCTTTACCTTTTACCTTTATTTAAAATAAAAATCCACCAATGGGGTGATGGGCAACCTGCAGGATGTGTGTGTCCTTCCACCTCTTTCAGTGTGCCCTGGTCAGACAAATAAATAGCTAACTTCAGTTCTTGTTCCCCAGGATAAGCATTCACCGGGATTACTAGATTTGTTGGTTCAGCTTGTTTTCACGAAAGTAAGTCTTTCAATAGGGCCTCTTTTTCTCTGCTGTTCTGCTTGTAGGCAAACGAAAAAATCTGAGTTCTTTCCTTCTGAAAATAGATTCAACATTCTGCTTTTTAATTTTCTCTCTCCAGGTGTCAGACCTTGTGGTAATACTGAACCATGAGAGAGCTGTTGAAGCTTTTGCAAAAGGTGGCAATCTTACTCTGGGAGGAAATTTTACAGTCGCTATTGGGCCTTTGGGGAGGTGAGTGTCACTGAAATGCTAAAGGATACTGAGCTCTCAAAAGCTGTTACCGTACAGCTTTATTTATCTTCAGTAAGCTGAAAATGGTGTTATTGATCATCCAATGAGAGT
The DNA here is from genome assembly GCF_951804945.1 of Podarcis cretensis. NCBI lineage: Eukaryota > Metazoa > Chordata > Lepidosauria > Squamata > Lacertidae > Podarcis > Podarcis cretensis. The sequence goes on from NC_137172.1 coordinate 100,348,448, forward strand.
GGAGTGGAGGGAAAGCTCCAGGGACTTGTTCTAGTTCACGGTGCCTTGAGGAGTCGGCTGTCTGAATGTTTGTTTCCTCATATCAAAACTAGTCTCTGGAGACCGCCTAGTGGCAGAGTGGGCAGGAAGATTTTAGCAGGGGTTTTCTCCAAGACAGTTAACACAAAACAGCACGTCAGGAACAGCACTAAGCGCTCCTGACAATAATGGGTGCTGTGCAAGGAAGCCTTTGGGCCAGATCCTGTAGATTGTTGCTTTCCACCCACTTATGTGACTCATGTCTCTGATTTCCACTTCCTTTCTCTCCGTTTAGTTAGAAGAAAAGAGAATTCAAAGGGATACATGGGCATGCTTTCTCTAGGGTGGAGTTTCCCAAACCTAGGTCTCCGGCTGTTTTGGGGACTACAGTTCCCATCATCCCTGACCACTGGGCCTGCTAGTTTAGGGATGATGGGAGTTGTAGTTCCAAAACAGCTGGAGATCCTTCAGGTCTTTCTTCCCTGGCTCCTAAGCAAGGAGAGGGGACGCACACTCTGTTTAGCAAGAGTTGTTTCATGGGGATTGCACTGTTTTGCAGAATCCCTAAAAATTCTTAATAGCACTACGTGGGTGCAAGCAGCTTGCAGCATAAGGTTTCCTCGTTGCAACAGTGTACACTGTGGGCTGGACAGGACTTTAGGCTAGGGTGAAGATCTCTGTTGAAAACATCCATATTTGTCTATATACAAGTAATCAGGTTTATTATGTTTATACCCAAATGGGTTTGTAGTGGTTTATTCTTATATAGAGTAAGTTGACTATTACCACCAAGGATGGGGGCACCACTACACTGTTCTGCCAGCCTTATTCAAAAGGGAGGAAATGTGCAAATGCAAACACACACACACACACACACACACACACACACACTCGAGTATTGGTGAAATGTGGAAATGTATCCCAAGCTGAGAACAGATCATGAGATGAGATAGCTCAGATAGAGGATGAGACTCTCAGTTTCAGGGTTGTGGGTTTGAGCCCCATGTTGGGCAAAAAGATTTCTGTGTTGCAGGGAGTTGGACTAGATTACCCACCTGGTCCCTTCCAACTCTCCCAAGTCCTCCCATTCTGTGGTTATAGGAGGAATTCTGTGTTGCACTAAGGCAGTTGTTCCATCGGAGCAATCATTTCAGCTTGGCAGACAAAGCAGTCACTCCTCTCTCCCTTCCAGCTCCACCCTAATAATAATAATAATAATAATAATAATAATAATAATAATATATTTAATAATAATATATTTATATGCCGCCCTCCCCAGCCAGAGCCGGGCTCAGATCGGCTAACAGCAATAAAAGTAACACAGCATTCTAAAATCAAATGGCAACCACTGGGCCAGAGTTCTACGAGGATCACCAAAGGAGGGGGTCAGACTGTGCCCTGACCAAAGGCCTGGTGGAACAGCTCTGTCTTGCAGGCCCTGCGGAAAGATGTCAAGTCCCGCAGGGCCCTAGTCTCTTGTGACAGAGCGACCACCAGATCAGGGCCACAGCCGAAAAAGCCCTGGCTCTGATTGAGGCCAGCCTAACCTCTCTGTGGCCCGGGACCTCCAAGATGTCTTTATTTGAAGACCATAAGGTCCTCTGTGGGACATACCAGGAGAGGCGGTCCCGTAGGTACGAGGGTCCTAGGCCGTATAGGGCTTTAAAGGTTAAAACCAGACCTTCAACCTGATCCTGTACTCCACCGGGAGCCAGTGCAGCTGGTATAGCACCGGGTGAATGTGATCCTATGGCGAGGACCCCATAAGGTCCCCAGGGATTCTCCTGCCCCCCCCACTCCGAGGAGGAGGGGAAGCCCCATTGCACAAGCGCAAGTCCTCGCACAGGGCTTCCACTGCTGAGACTCCTGAGCTGGATCCCACCCTCTGTTTTTTCCTCCCACTTAGAAATCTTGAAGGTGACGTTGCCTTGAGAAGCTCTGCCGCTGTCTATACATACTGCAGATCTCGAGGGCTGTTCGCCGGGGTGTCTTTAGAAGGAAGCTGCTTAATTGAAAGGAAGGAGACGAATGGCAAGTAAGTAGCTGGGCAGTTGAGATCGTTCTTCTCAAAATTTAGCTCCTGTTGTCAGAACACCATGACAGCCCCACAAAGGCCAGGGTATACATTTATGAAATAATATAACTGGAGTTGTAGTGGCTAGAGTGTCTGATAGAGACAGGACAGACCAATGTTCATTCCCTGAGATAGGACAGAACCATTCCCACCCGCCCAAGGAGCTCACCCTAACCTTGGGTGGGTCATGATCTCTCTCTAACCTACCACACAAGGTCTTTGTGAGGATAAAATAGAGGGAGGAGGAACTGTGGACTCTACCGTAAGCTGCTTGGAGTAACAGGCATGCTGTAAATGAAGAAAGAACATCGAACACATTGTAGAACATAGGAAGGCCCCATCTTCCTCCATGATTTCAGGCAAGGATGTTTCACACTCAGTCTGGCTAGCAAGAGAATCAAGCACACATTGTCTTCAGACCATAGAGATAAAAACTGAGCATAGAGATAGCAGCCTATGGCTTTCTAGTTCAGGGCATCCCCTGCTCCTTACTGCTCTTCCTACAGCTGAAGAGGCAGACACGCATTCTGCATGCATATGTGGGCCAGGATGAGAGACCTAGAGAATGGGCCTTTTCTGTGGTGGCTCCCCAATTGTGGAATGCTCTCCCCAGAGAGGCTCGCCTGGCGCCATCACTACATGTCTTTAGGCGCCAGGCAAAAACATATGTCTTTACCCAGGCCTATGGCTATTATAATCATCTACGGCCTGTGAAAGTGGGGGGGAGTGGACTGTTATTATGATGACTGTTTTATTATTAGGCTGTCTGTCAGTATGTTTTTGACTGTGTTTCTGTTAGGTTTTTATCACTGATTTTCTGTAATGTGTTTTAAATGTTGTGCAGTGCCCTCGGTTCTTCTGATAAAAGAGTGTTATATAAATTGAATTAATAATAATAATAATAATAATAATAATAATAGATGGGTGTAGTAGATGTGCTTGTGTGTAGAAGGATGGGTGGGGTGGTTCTGTGTCTGTGAAAAAGAGAATTAATGGGTGGGGGGGTGGGAAATGAATGCCCCACCCACTTTTGGCTTTGGCCTCACCTACTGCAGGTGGTGCTGTGGGTTAAATCACAGAGCCTAGGACTTGCCGATCAGAAGGTCGGTGGTTCGAATCCCCGCGACAGGGTGAGCTCCTGCTGCTCGGTCCCTGCTCCTGCCAACCTAGCAGTTCGAAAGCACGTCAGAGTGCAAGTAGATAATTAGGTACCGCTCCGGCAGGAAGGTAAACGGCGTTTCTGTGCGTTGCTCTGGTTTGCCAGAAGCTGCTTAGTCATGCTGGCCACATGACCCGGAAGCTGTACGCCAACAAACGCTGGCTCCCTCGGCCGATAAAGCGAGATGAGTGCCGCAACCCCAGAGTCGGTCACGACTGGACCTAATGGTCAGGGGTCCCTTACCTTTACTGCTAGTAGGCAGTCCTCAACTTCAAGACGGTTGCCTACCCCTGGTGAGGGTACTGCATGAAATCCCTCTTCACCACCTAGCAGACTAAACATGACACACATCTTTCCCCAGGTTCTACGGTCGGGAGGTCCGTGCTAGTGCCATTTTGTATGGTGACATCCCTCCTCCTCCTCTGGCGCAGGACCTCTATGACATCCTTGAGTCTTTCACTCTGCAATACGAAACTCAGGAGGGAAGAAGCTGGATGGCAGTAACAAGGGAACCCAAGAAGGTGTGGGCAGGCTCATGCGAAATCTGCTTGGTTCAACAGTGGTACCTTGAGTTAAGAACCTAATTCATTCGAGAGGTCCGTTCTTAACCTGAAACTGTTCTTAAGCTGAAGCACCACTTCAGCTGCTGCCGCACGATTTCTGTTCTCATCCTGAAGCAAAGTTCTTAACCCAAGGTACTATTTCTGGGTTAGCGGAGTCTGTAACCTGAAGCGTATGTAACCTGAGGAACCACTGTATTTCTGAAGAGCCAAGAACAAGACACCCTTGCTCTTGCAATAGTGGGGGGCGCGGGGGGAGGGCCTAAAGGCAAAAAGTGTGGCGGTGGGGGCAATGGAGACGATTCTTGCTATAGCACAGTATGTTGCATTCCAGCCACATGCAAGCTGGTGGTTTCTTCATGTGAGAGGGGCAATAGCATAGTTCAGGACCACTTTTCCAGCCAGGTGTGGGCATTTGAAGAGCAGTGCACAACAATTATGGCACTGCGTTGAGCCGAATGGCTCGGCATGAGTGTTTCAGTAAACATGGAAGATATGTGTGTGTGTGTGTGTGTGTGTGTGTGTGTGTGTGTATTCTCACAACCTTTGAGTTTCTTGCACTTGTAACCGAAGGTAAAAAATATTGACATCTCTCTTACCCCTCCCCTGCCAGGTTAACGAGCAACCGGCGAAGCGACAATCACGCAGGACTCCGGCGCAAACCACACCGGAAGGTATTGTATAACTATCAGCTTTCTCTTTTTGCAGTAAACCCCCCCCCCTCAAAAAAAAAACAAAAACATACATTCTAGTTTTATGTGCCCTGAGTTCTGTTTTTCTTCCATAAATTGTTAAGTTTCTTGACTGCCGGCACGAGATGGGGGGGTGTGATTCTGTGTATGTGCACAAGTCTTGTATATGTAGGATTTTGCCTTGTTCTTGGTTTGTCACATTGTTGCATCAGCTGCCACCTGTATCTACAGAGCTCTTCTGTCCATGGTGCGTTCCTTGTTTACTTCAAGGAGGGGGTGGGGGTGGGGGAGGCATTGCTGTATACAAAGGGTCATATATAGGGGAAAGGGCCACGCTGCTGAACACTGGCACTTCAACCCTGATCTTATGCAGGCCTTCTAAGAGGTACCATATTTTTCCATGTATAAGACAAGCTTTTTATATTCTAGAAAAATGTTAAAAATTGGGGGTCATCTTATACATGGATAGTGCAGAGGTGGGACATTGACAGTCATGAGCAGGAGATGGTCAGCAGCGATTGGTCGGGTGATTGCTGGCTTTGGCAAGGCGTGGTGGTAATTTGCGGCAGCGGCAGCAATTGTGCTGATGATTTGTGACTGCAGCAAGGCGTGTTAGTGATTGGCAGCTGCTGCAGCAATTTTGCAGGCAGTTGGTGCCCCTGCTGGTGGCGAGCGGGCAGACAATTGGTGGCTTTGGTGAGGCATGTGCTTGGCAGCGGTGGTCAGGTGGGTCAGCAATTGTCGGCAATCCCTCCCCAAAAAAGCTCAACAACTCTGGGCAATCCCCCCCCCCCCAAATCTTAACAACTCTGGGCAATCTCCCCCCATTTCCTTAATTTGGGGTCCCCAAAAATTGGGGTGGTCTTATACACGGGGGCGTGTTATACACGGAAAAATATGGTAAGTCTCAGTAGCTTCACCGATACTTGCATCCAGGTAGGTGGGGATATTATTGTAGCCTTAGCTGGTGGATCAGCTGGGTTATTAAATGCTGTTTTTAAAATTGATTTTTAGAAGCTGCCATCAGTTTTACTCAGGTGTTGGTTGAAATAACTCTAATACAAATCCTTGCAAAAACCCTGCAGTTGGTAAGCACAGAAGAGGCATTTTCCCCCCTTACACCTACCGCATCTGCTTTGATATATGTATGTATTGTCTTGGAAACAAAACGGTTTGTTGTTTTCACTATTATTATGATTTTTTTGGTCGTTATTTGTTCTCTCTTGGTCTGCTTAATTATGACTGTCATTTCTGGAAAAAGCAACTATAGCTTCATGATAATCAAACTGAGACTATTAAAGAAGATATTAAGTGGGCATATTAACTAATAAAATATATTCTGAATTCCTCTGCAGCTGTAAGAACACCAGGTAGACTTTACCCTGAACTTCCCAGCTATTCTGCCGCAGTGGGTGAGTGTTGATATTATAATATTATCATTCATCATCAGTGTCAAAGTAGCTTTTGAGAATTCACAAAATCTCTTGACAAGACCAAATCTTGACACTTAACAATCCAAATTGGGCCACTACTCTGTTCTTATTCCAGCCTCCTCCTTGAAAGTATGCACGAGTTTCAATCTCTCTTTATTTTGGTTCAGATGTTTAGAGAGAGATTTATTTAGAATGTACCTAACATGGCTGAATAAAGCTTACAAGATTTGTAGTCCAGATCCAAGGAGCAGGCTGATGTAATGTTGTGTTCATTTCTTGTCGTTGAAAGGTCCTGCATGCAAAAAAAGATAAACTCTTTGCACTGGGTTTTGTTTTTTTGTTTTTTGTTTAATTATATTTTTTTTTGTTAAAATAATTCAACATTAATACACATACAAACATACAAACATACATTTCATACAACATACCTACATACATACAACATACCTACAACATACCTACACTCAATCCCACAGATAATTCCCATCACCATCCACCACCCCTCACCCTTTGTGTTAGACTTCCAATCTACTCAATTGCAATTTCTTTCTACTTCTATTACTTTCTTTCACACACCTTTAACCTAATTTCATGCTTCTTTTTCTATTACACATTGTTATCCATCTTATTTAGTATTCCAATATTTGAAACGAAACTTGTTTATTCTAATAGGAGTTCTGATTTTTCGATATAGTTTTGCAAGTATCTTTTAAACACCTTCCAGTCCCTGTCTGCCTCCTCTTTTGAGATCCTTCCAATTTCTCCCATTGTTTTGGATATATTGTAGTACTCCAATAATTTGGCAAGCCACTCTATCTTTGTTGGTACAGTACCACTGATCAAACTACACCAAATTAAGAAATCACGGTTCTACTTGTTAGGAAGACACTTGAACATTATCCCATTAGTGTTAATGCTCCAAGGGAGATTATCCTCCACCTGAGTGAGGAATGGCTGTGTATGCATGTGCATGGCTAGTTCCTGAACATAGACATTCTCGATGCAAAACAGGACTTCACCACATGGAACAGGCAATGGTAATGTGGTAAAGGTAAAGGGACCCCTGACCATTAGATCCAGTCGTGACCAACTCTGGGGTTGCGGCGCTCATCTCGCTTTATTGGCCAAGGGAGCCGGCGTACAGCTTCCGGGTCATGTGGCCAGCATGACTAAGCCGCTTCTGGCGAACCAGAGCAACACACGGAAACGCCATGTACCTTCCCACCGGAGCAGTACCTATTTATCTACTTTGATGTGCTTTCGAACTGCTAGGTGGGCAGGAGCAGGGACCGAGCAGCGGGAGCTAACCCCGTCACGGGTATTCGAACTGCCGACCTTCTGATCAGCAAGTCCTAGGCTCTGTGGTTTAACCCACAGCGCCACCTGCATCCGGTAATGTAGTAGTTTGCCCTAAAACATAAGAACAAGAAGAGTCTGCTGAAGCAATGCTCATCCTGTTCTCACACCAGATGCCCATGGGATGACCACAAGCAGGGCACTAGTACAGCAGCACTCTGTCCACCTGCAATTCCCAGTGACTGGTATTCAGAGACATACTGCCTCTTAGCAGTGAAGGCACAACTTAACTATTGTGGCTAGTAGCCATTGATAGCCTTTAACTGATCCTCTTTTTAAGCCATCCAAAATGGCGGCCATCACTGCCTCCCATGGGACCGAGTTCCATAGTTTGACTGCACACTGCGCAAAAAAGTACTTCTTAGAATGGGAAGAACCAGAGATCTGTTCAAGAAAATTGGAGATATGAAAGGAACATTTCATACAAAGATTTCCATAATAAAGGACAAAAGTGGAAAGGACCTAACAGAAGCAGAAGACATCAAGAAGAGGTGGCAAGAATACACAGAGGAATTATACCAGAAAGAAACGGATGTCTCATATACCCCAGGTAGTGTGGTTGCTGACCTTGAGCCAGACATCCTGGAGAGTGAAGTCAAATGGGCCTTAGAAAGCACTGCAAATAACAAGGCCAGTGGAAGTGATGGTATTCCAGCTGAACTATTTAAAATTTTAAAAGATGATGCTGTTAAGGTGCTACACTCAATATGCCAGCAAGTTTGGAAAACTCAGCAGTGGCCAGAAGATTGGAGAAGATCAGTCTACATCCCAATCCCAAAGAAGGGCAGTGCCAAAGAATGCTCCAACTATCACACAATTGCACTAATTTCTCACGCTAGCAAGGTTATGCTTAAAATTCTACAAGGAAGGCTCAAGCAGTATGTGGACCGAGAACTCCCAGAAGTGCAAGCTGGATTTAGAAGAGGCAGAGGAACCAGAGACCAAATTGCAAACATGCGCTGGATTATGGAGAAAGCTAGAGAGTTCCAGAAAGACATTTACTTCTGCTTCATTGACTATGCAAAAGCCTTTGACTGTGTCAACCATGGCAAACTATGGCAAGTTCTTAAACAAATGGGAGTGCCTGATCACCTCATCTATCTCCTGAGAAATCTCTATGTGGGACAAGAAGCTACAGTTAGAACTGGATATGGAACAACTGACTGGTTCAAAATTGGGAAAGGAGTACGACAAGGCTGCATTTTGTCTCCCTGCTTATTTAACTTATATGCAGAATTCATCATGCGAAAGGCTGGGCTGGATGAATCCCTAGCTGGAATTAAGATTGCCGGAAGAAATATCAACAACCTCAGATATGCAGATGACACAACCTTGATGGCAGAAAGTGAGGAGGAATTAAAGAACCTTTTATTGAGGGTGAAAGAGGAGAGTGCAAAATATGGTCTGAAACTCAACATCAAAAAAACGAAGATCATGGCTACTGGTCACATCACCTCCTGGCAAATAGAAGGGGAAGAAATGGAGGCAGTGAGAGATTTTACTTTCTTGGGCTCCATGATCACTGCAGATGGTGACAGCAGCCACGAAATTAAAAGACGCCTGCTTCTTGGGAGAAGGGCAATGACAGGCCTAGACAGCATCTTTTTTTATTGAGGGCTACTACAAACGTAGTAGCCCTCAATGCCTAGACAGCATCTTAAAAAGCAGAGACATCACCTTGCCAACAAAGGTCCGTATTGTTAAAGCCATGGTTTTCCCAGTAGTGATGTATGGAAGTGAGAGCTGGACCATAAAGAAGGCTGATCGCCGAAGAATTGATGCTTTTGAATTATGGTGCTGGAGGAGACTCTTGAGAGTCCCATGGACTGCAAGAAGATCAAACCTCTCCATTCTGAAGGAAATCAGCCCTGAGTGCTCACTGGAAGGACAGATTGTGAAGCTGAGGCTCCAGTACTTTGGCCACCTCATGAGAAGAGAAGACTCACTGGAGAAGACCCTGATGTTGGGAAAGATGGAGGGCACAAGGAGAAGGGGGCGACAGAGGACGAGATGGTTGGATAGTGTTTTCGAGGTTACCAGCATGAGTCTGACCAAGCTGCGGGGGGCAGTGGAGGACAGGAGTGCCTGGCGTTCTCTGGTCCATGGGGTCACGAAGAGTCAGACACGACTAAACGACTAAACAACAACAACAACAACAAACTGTCCTTTAATCTTTCAACTTTCAGCTTCATTGGTTTCATGAGTTCCAGTGCTATGAAAGAGCGAGAGAAAAAATTCTCCATTTGCTTTCTTCACACCTTGCAGAATTTTTTATAATTTTCTATCATGTCGCCTCTTACTTGACTTATTATAAAAAACAAAGCAAAGTGCTGCAATCTTTCCTCATACAGGAGTTGCTCCACCCCCTTTCCTTTTAAATTTTTTGTTGCCTTTTCCTGAAACTTTCTTAACAGTCTATAACCTTTTTGAGTTGAGGCAACCAGAACTGTATTCCGAAGGCGATTGCACCATAGATTTGTATACGACATCAGCTTTTCAGTTACTTTCCTAATTTTCCCTAGCATGGAATTTGCTATTTGGGCTGCAGTCATACATGCATGTATACTAGGAATGAACACCATGGGGCCTACTTATGAGTAAACATGAATAAGACTGCATTGCAATGCCTTGCTGCACATAGCAATAAAATTGTAACCATTGATTGTTTTCTCAAGGGACTTCAGAAGAAATTATTGTAGATGGCAAGATAGCACCACTTAGTAGTGAAATGAATATTCGACTATTTCTTTGGTAACAGAGATAACAGAGATAATATTGAGCGTGCATGTAAACCATTTGTATGTTTAATGGCTAAAGCAAGACTTGAAGTATTTTTTCTTTTTAAGCAGGGAAGGGAGATGTCTGCTGAGTTGCAGTGTGTAATGGTCTCTACAGAGAAACCTGTAGCAGATTATAAACTGTAAAAAGCAGCAAATCAGATCAGGTTTAACTAATGGATATTTGTATGAACAGATCTTTAAGCAAGAGAATAATGTGTTTCTGTAAATTCGTAAGCCACGGTGACGTACGAGACTTTGGAAACATTAGAGTGAATTCTCTCTCCCTTTTAAAAGGTTTAAGGCAGCATAGTCCTATTTTTGTGGTTCTCTTTCTCTAGTCAGGCTTGTAGCTTATTTTCATCTAAAATAAACATCCATCTAGCAGCTTACCTCCCTCTGTTGTTATAAACTGTCTTAATTCTCATCATTAAACAGGAAATCCCAGGAAACAATTCCTATTTTTGAAATTGCTCTGCTATTATAATATTATTTCTTGCACTCTTGTGCCATCATTTTAAATCAAACTTCTTTTTTTGGCTTATACTGTCATGAAACGAGCAAAAATAGAGAGAGAGAGAGAGAGAGAGAGAGAGAGAGAGAGAGAATACTATGTGGAATTATGATTGTATTGCGGGGGGGGGGGACTCCATCTCCTGCTGCTGAGCCAGCTGATTACAAAGGCACATAAAGATTGAGGTCAGTGCATGCTAGGACTAGAAAATTGAGGTCTTTGTTTTATGTGTGTTTTGGGTCAATGCCATTTTGTTAAAAACTAACTTGAGTAATAGGCAGCCACTAAGAGCGTCTACCTTTTTAGTATCCTTAACATGGCAACTATGCCATTTTCACAGAGGAAACAAATAATATTTAGTGTACAATGGAGGTTTTTTGGCAGTAATTAAAGGCTGAATTAAAAAAAAGAAGAAGTTAAGCCTTCTCCATCCAATAGCACCCCAGGCTTGAGGCAAGGAACAAAGGCATATAATTCATTTTGCTTTTTGGAAAGAACTTGTAAGAAGAATCAATCTATACAAAATCCAGTTGTATTCAGTTTCTCCAGGCTATAATAGGCACATGGATTTTAAACAGGGCATGTCGTAGGAACAGAGAGAGCCTGGTTTTATAGGGCTAGCTTCTTAACCAAATGAATCATGCTACCAAAGTAGAAAGCCACCTGATGTGGATCTGAAATGTGCCACTGAAAAGCAGACTCAAAGTAGGAGACTCAGATCAGATGCGTGGCAGAGCACACTGCCTTGACGAATGGTGCAAAAAACATCCCCATCACTGCTGTCTCCCCTAATGTCTTCATTTTCTTCCTCTGCCTTTTTGAGAAACAATCCTAATTTTAGTTTCAAAACTTGATTCTATATCTTGGTATCTAACAGAGTCGTAGATAATTAACTGCCCGTAAGCAAACTTTTTGCAATCTGGGAGAGTTGGTCTAATAGCCCCTTGTTGCAGGCTATTATTGTGGAGCAAATATCCTGTGGGAGACGATCTGAGCATTATATTACCACCCCTACAACTTTCCCCCCGGCCCTCTGACGGAGGGGGAAGCGTGATTAGAGATTATGACAGAGATCGGTTATGGCAGACGCTGTAAGACTTTCCCAGTACAAACAGCAATAAAAAAATGATACTTTTGTATATGAATTGGATTAATAGCCATGGAGTTGCCAGGTCACCGTTGCTGGCCGTTTAAACCTCTCTCCCAACATCTGTTTCGTAAGAGGGTAAAGGGAGAGAAATGTGGTCTTTGACAAAGCTTATGTTTGGGGTTTACTATAGGTCACTTCTCAACGTAAGCAGGCTTTATCAGCATTTGTTGTAGTGTGGCGTGCGGTGCAGGAAAATGTCTGTGGCATGCATAGGAGCCTCAGAACACCGTTTTCCCTAAATAATGCTGCATTGCTTGAAACAGAGGCAAAGTGTTCTTACCAAAGCTGGATGAGTAACAATGGATAGAGAAAGGGCACATCTCACTTCTAGTTCTTGACTCTCACAATCATTTCTTAGTAAATAAATGCATGAAGATATGTTAAACTGAGCCAACCCATTGTGCAGAGCAAGCCACAAAAAATTAGGCATGTCTCCTTAATAGAAACGATGGAATGGGTAAATGGCAGTGTTGGTGCTTTGAGCCTCTCCCTTAATAATAGATGCCTTTCCCCCAAAACTGGTTAGTGCGAATTTTGCTTCTTTCGCAACCGTACCCCTTCTCTGCAACGCTTCTCCGTAAGTCATGTGCAATCTTGCCCTACTGCAGAGCTGCATTAAAAGAGTAATCAACAAGAGTGTAAAGGTAAAGGTACCCCTGACCGTTAGGTTCAGTCGCAGACGACTCTGGGGTTACAGTGCTCATCTCGCTCTATAGGCCGAGGGAGCAGGCGTTTGTCCGCAGACAGCTTCCGGGTCATGTGGCCAGCATGACTAAGCCACTTCTGGCGAAACCAAAGCAGCGCATGGAAACGCAGTTTACCTTCCCACTGGAGTGGTACCTATTTATCTACTTGCATTTTAAGGTGCTTTCAAACTGTTAGGTTGGCAGGAGCTGGGACCGAGCAATGGAAGCTCACCCCACCGCGGGGATTCGAACCGCTGACCTTCCGATCGGCAAGCCCTAGGCTCTGTAGTTTAGACCACAGCACCACCTGCAACAGGCAAGCAAATGATGGTGTACGCGTCTTTCTCAGGAAACAGTAGGCTTTTAAAGCTCTGGGTAGCTCTCTGTTTTGTAAGTGCAGGGCTCTCTTAGACTGCAGCAGTAGTTACAAAAATCTGGTAACTATCTCCACCCTTGATGGAACTGAAATAAAATATGAAAACTCTCCCCTATGTTGTTTCATGAAGGGGTGTCCATGAATACCTGTGGGATAGTACAGCTGTCTCCCCCCCCCTCCTTTTCTCACACACTTGCACATACATGGATGCAAGGAAGCCTGTGTGCCTGCACACAAACGCACCACACAGTTTCCCCAGCTCTGCCCCTGCATGTCTAACGGGCACAGTTGAGAACCTGCACAGTCATGGTTCCTGCTTGCATGGGAAATTCTCTCTCTGCCTTGGCTCCCACTGCATGAGGAACATGAACTCAGATGATGGTTTCCCCCCCCTTCTAAACAGCTTTAATGCTCACATTGGTGTGGTTGCCTCTGGTTGGCCACTGTGGAAAGAGAGTGCTGGATCTTGGCATCATTCAGCAGGGCTTTTTCATATGGATCCAAGCCCAGGAATTGGCTTTTTTCCAAAAAGTGCCCAAGGCAGCAAATGGAGCAACAGTCATTTAGGATTGTCACATAACACAGCAAGCTGATCTGCTGAGCTTCCTGCTCCTATAAAACTAAGCTAAAAAGGTAAAGGTAAAGGTACCCCTGCCCGTACGGGCCAGTCTTGACAGACTCTGGGGTTGTGCGCCCATCTCACTTAAGAGGCCAGGGGCCAGCGCTGTCCGGAGACACTTCCGGGTCACGTGGCCAGCATGACATCGCTGCTCTGGCGAGCCAGAGCCGCACACGGAAACGCCGTTTACCTTCCCGCTGGTAAGCGGTCCCTATTTATCTACTTGCACCCGGAGGTGCTTTCGAACTGCTAGGTTGGCAGGCGCTGGGACCGAGCAGCGGGAGCGCACCCCGCCGCAGGGATTCGAACCGCCGACCTTTCGATCGGCAAGTCCTAGGCGCTGAGGCTTTAACCCACAGCGCCACCTGCGTCCCAAACTAAGCTACAAGTACCTTAATGTTGAACGGATTAGCCATTCTTGAGCAAGCACCTTGGCCAGTTTCCCAAGATAAAAATTTGCTAGATGTGTTGAAGCCCCCCCCACCCCAGCTCACAGGAACGTTCTCAGTAGCAAACATCTTCCTCCATTCTACATGGATATAGCATAACAAAAACACAAGACAAGATTATCATCAAATGTTTGGTCTACAAGTTTGCTATTAACAGATGAACAGGGCTCAATAGCGTTTTCGTCATTTGAATGTAGCACTGTAGCACCATCTTGTGTAGATTGAGCATTTTTTAAATCTTTTTGAAATACAGTTGCAATGTAACAACTTACGTAACAACTGCATGGCCTTGTTTCCCACAAACCTTCCTTAAAATACTCTAAAGGCAAACAAATGGTTGTTGTGTATTTTCAAAAGGCTGGAATGCTGCCAACAAGAGTTGTCCAGAGATGCTGTTTTTTGTAAATTTCTTAAATATAAACAGATGCTACACACAACCAGCTATAGGTTTACCAACTCTAGTTTGGAATTGAAGGTGCACAATTCTTTGGCTAATTTGCCCTGTAAGTTTGCAGTATTTTATTTAATTTTTGCCTTCACTCTGGCTTCCTCAACTGTAAGGTAAAGTGTGTGTAGGCTCTCGTATGAGCAAAATGGGTTAAATATCTTCTCTCCTGCAAGCTGAGAAGAAAACCTCGCCGCTTACTTGCACACCAATTAAAAAATATTTTGGTTATGCTTGAGCTGATAGATAGCTCAGATCTAAGTTCCTGCAGGACTTTAGATTTCAACTTTCTGTGCTTCAATGTGGTTTTTCTTTTTTTCCCTTACTGTTTAGCCCCTTTTGCCTGCAACACAAGTAGGAACTGCCCAAACCATTCAACACCAACATTTTCTTCTTTTAGATGTTGAGTCTGCCAATAGGAGGTGCCTTGAATATTTTGTTCACAGGAAGTATTTTGATAGACAAATGTTGCTAGATCTTGAGAATGCAAGAAGAGCCTTATAGTGTTGGTTCAGACCAAAGGTCCACCTTGCCCAGAAGTAGCCAGCCAAATACAAGAAGGGAATGAAGAAAACGGGCCGCCTTCCTCTTGTAGTTGTTGTTTAGATAGCCAATTATGGATTGGTTGCCTACCGCATTCTATGGCCTCTGAACACTTTATCTCTCTCCATCTCTGTAAATTGTATCTGTGTCTTATGCAATATGTATTGGAATTTTACGAAACTCAACAGAACTTGGATGTGTACCTCTAACCAACATAGTAAGATCTGTGTAGACCTTCCCCCATATCTTACTCTGTGCCACATTCCCCTTTTCTCCCTCCCCTCAGTTGCTCCAATCTTCAACATGTTATACATGCTGAGTAGACCATCCTTTGTATGAAGGACAATGAAGATGGACCAGAAGGCTTGAAGTAGAATCATGCATGAAAACGCTTGACTTCCTGTTTAACTTGTAACAAAATTTGGTCTCCAGTCTTGGAGTGGTTTGGGGTGATTTATGTTGTACTTTGTGGCAGCTCACTTGTTGTCAAGGCAAGCTGGACTTCAGCACTCTGTGAAATTTATCGTTCAATATGAAACCCAGGTCCTGAACTGCCGTCTTCTTCTACTTCTTCTGTTTCTTAGGAAACTCAAAGGCCACCAGTCCTACATTCGTTACAGCGCTATATCCGTTTGAAGGACAGCAGCCAGGCGACTTGACTTTCAACGTGGGCGATAGGATCAAGATCACGACGAAAACAGATTCACAGTTTGATTGGTGGGAAGGAAGTTTGCAAGGCAGGACTGGCATTTTCCCTGCTAATTATGTGACCATGAATTAAAGCACATTCAGGTGGCCTTGCCCTTTTTGTCTTAACTACTTGCTCTTAAATATGCAACAAAAAATTGTTAATTACAAATATTTGGCTTGATCCAGTTGCGTGTTGGCCAAAGCAGAGAAATGCCATTGGGAGCCCTGTTTACCTGTCCTTGCCCTTCCTCTCCCAGGTGTACATGCAGATATTGCAGAGAATGAGAGAATTGTGTGTGCCATCTCTGTTGCCCATTGATGCACCTTGGAAGGGCTAGGCTGTGGATAAGGGAGGTGCACATGGGCTTCTCATTCCTTTCAGTGCTTCCCTGTCCTGCCTTACCCTCTGGTTCTGTTGAGCCTTATTCAGCTCCTCCTTGTGAGGGGGCGTGTGCCTTCTTTCTGCTGGATCAAGCCCTGTATTTTTTACAGATTTTGTTTTTAATTTAATATTTTCAGAAAATTTGTGTTTTAATATTTTTTTTGTAACTTATTTGTAAATGGGTGAAATCATGGAGTCTAATCGCAACGAGCTGCATCAGGGATGCTAGATTGAATGTTGTGTGCTTTGTATTTAACACTTGTCATTAATAATGTCGAATAAAATCTTTAAATAAAAATCTTGCCAATTGGAATTCTTCGGCATTCTCTTAAAACCAACAAGCATTTACAGTGTGTACAACGTTTACAAAGCCGTTCCATGTTTTGAATTTGTCTTCTGGCTGTTTCACCATCACCACCCTTGTCTGTGACTTGCTCCAGCAGAGTCATGGTGAATAGAGAGAGAGAGAGGGCAGGGTTTTTTTGTCATGTGTGATGACTTAGCCCTGAAGTTAGCAGTTCCTTGGCAAACTAAGTATTTAGGCTACTCACTTTCATGAGCATAGATGGCCCTTGGATTCCAGAGGTTTGACGTTCCACTGGAAGCCCCAGTACACAATTGAAGATCCATAAGTCAAAGTGGTTAAGTCCTGCTGTGCCTCCTGGTTTTCTCCTCTTTCATACCATCCAAAGAGGACCTTAACCAGTAACTAGAAAAATATGTGAGGAGTTTGGATTTGATATCCCACTTTATCATTACCCGAAAGAGTCTCAAAGCGGCTAACATTCTCCTTTCCCTTCCTCCCCCACAACAAACACTCTGTGAGACTGAGAGACTTCTGGGAAGTGTAACTGAGAGACTTCAGAGAAGTGTGACTAGCCCAAGGTCACCCAGCAGCTGCATGTGGAAGAGCGGAGACACAAACCCGGTTCACCAGATTACGAGTCTACCGCTCTTAACCACTACACCACACTGGAGAAGTCTAGCTTTCATTACATACCAAAGACAAGCATCATTAAACTTGTGGTCTTTTTTCCTATCCGTAGAACTGGTTACCCCTGGTTATTTGACACATTCTAACTCCTATAAATGCCTTGTTTACTCCCCATCTTCTATATAGTGTGGCCCCTTTTTTTTGCCTCCTCTGGTAGTACTCAGGCATATTTTGAGTATAAACCAAGTGTTTATCGTATTTTATTTTTCCTTAGAAATTCTCAGAGGGAGGACATTAAGGAATTGTATATTCCTTTTAATAATGCAATTCAGAATCAGCCTGTCGATTGTAGTTTATTTTACCATTCGTTGTTTCAATTTTTCCTTTCACAGGTGAATGGCAACCAAAGTTTTAAGCTTTCCTTGGGAAAGGATTTGCTCGGATGTTATGGCTGTCTGTGGGGCAGGTTGTTCAGCTCTGTATATTGCTCAGCAGAATATCACCCTGCAGTTTCCACATTAGCTGCAACACTAGACAAATAATGTTTTTTATCTTTTTGTAAACTGCTTTGAGATTTTTTACATTCAAGCAATGTATAAATTTATTAAATGAACAAATAATATATATTTACACATTTTACCATTGGATAGATGGGGAGGGTTTTTAATTTTATTTTAAATTCATTTCTCCATGCATATGACTGAATCCCACTTGCTGACTGACAGGAGCACTGAACTTGTTAAGAGTAAATCCCAATAAACTAGACCCAAGTGGTTTTCTTTGGCTACCTGACTGCCAGAAAAATGAGTCCCTTGTATATACCTCTCACTTATAACAGGACACCCAAAGTGTTATCCCCAAATGTTTATGGTATGCAAGTCTCCCAGGAAGTTGAAATTCAGCACACAAAGAACCCGAGATGTGTTGATTGCTATAAAATTCGGAATTTGGGTATTTCCAGAAGCCCATAGATATTATACATTCCTGTAGAACAAAAACTTGATTAACTAGTAAGTTTGTACATTATTATTACTAATTGTAAAGCATTTTTTTACCTCGTTCTTCAACTAAAAGAGGCTGCAGGAAAATCTTCCAAATGTCCCAGCTCTCAAGCTTAACAATGTAAAAGACATGACACAAAAGAAAAGGGAGTTGGGAGGGAAGAGGAGGAGAAGCAAATTCAGCCACTGTTTCATGTATAAGAATTCTTGTAAATGATCGGCAGGGACTGAAATATTTCAAGGAGAAGAACAGCAGCCCAAAGTTGATGGTCTTTCAACTGAACTGTTAAAAAAGTCATGGAGCCCCATCTCCATCGCCTTTCGGGATTCTGAACCTTTTTTTTATATATATACTTGCAGGGTATATGTATATATTTAATCACTAGCGATAGCTACTCCAGAAGGACCATGTGTTCAGTAGGCAAGGAAAGGCTCATCAAAGTCCTAAATATGTGTTCTGCTTGTCTGCATGTGTGGGTCCGAGTCCGCTTGCTCCTCTACGTAAACAGGGTAAAAAATGGGTATCTTTGGTTTTTGTTTCATATTCTTCAAAAGCAATGAAATGAAAGAGTAAATCATGAAAAGTTTGTGTTGTGAAGTCTCTGATTTCATAGAATCATAGAGTTGGAAGAGACCACAAGGGCCATCGAGTCCAACCCCCTGCCAAGCAGGAAACGCCATCAGAGCACTCCTGACATATGGTTGTCAAGCCTCTGCTTAAAGACCTCCAAAGAAGGAGACTCCACCACACTCTTTGGCAGCAAATTCCACTGTCGAACAGCTCTTACTGTCAGGAAGTTCTTCCTAATGTTTAGGTGGAATCTTTTTTCTTGTAGTTTGGAACCATTGCTCCAACCATTGATTTGGAAATGGCCTCAACTGCAGCCTAGCCTTGGGGCAAATATTTGGCAAATGTTTCTAGAGAAGGTAAGATTGACTTATTAGAAATACTTACAATAATAGAAAGCAGTGTTTTAAAGTGGGGTGGTGCGAGAACATACATCATTTTTCTTTGGCCAGTTATTCTTGTGTCATCTATCATTGCTACGGTAAGTGGTGCAGTTTTGAAAGTTTGGTCAAGTAGTCCATCCAGAATTAGAACTTTTTTTTTGTAATGCCTGGTTCAGAATGGGGTCTCTTTAAAATGCTAGATGCATGTGCTTCATTGTTGGTTGTTGTTTTTTTTTAAAAAAATACTGAATGAAATATAGTCCCATTTTACTTACACACACACACACACACACACACGTATAATTCTCGTGTTACATGTAGACTGATTTCTTTAGCACATCCTTTGTGCACTGGTTCACCTAATCTATTTCCCTCGTACTTGATTTCTAAAACAAACTCCCACATTGCGTTACAAAACGCAAGCCATCATTTTTTAACTCTTAATTGGTTGCTTGTCATCCATCAGGCTCTGACAAACAGACATAGAAAAGCTTGACAAAAGTTCTGCGGGTCACTTACTTAAGTGTTGCGGGTCATTTACTTTGTATATGTGTGTTTAATTAACTTCAAATCTGGGCCATCCAATATCCATGTATTACATACAACAAGAAGAGTTTGCCTTGGGCTATAAACAGGATGCCATGGATCCACTAACCTTAAGGGACCTTTCTGAAGATTTTTTTGTTGGCTTCATTAGGCCTTGGACTAACGTCCAAAAAAGTGTCTCCGTGCGTCCAAAGCAATGGATGGAGTTTCCATTTGCTTTAGTAGTAACAGGATCTTTCTCTTCAGATATCCCCATGTAACTGACCCCCTTGTCAAGTTTAGCTTGGTTTTTAAATTTCTCATGCTCGGAACACCTAATCCTTGCCAGCACATGTTAGCTCCATAACCCAAGTTTCATTTCCTAGCATTTTGTATCTCTGAAGTAACTGTTTGCATTCTGTTCAGCTGGTGACTTAGCTTTCACGTTAGAAGTCACCATTTTGTCTGTGCCAGTAGACTGTCGGAACTACAAATATTGCCCTTCTGTACATCGTTAAGATAAGGCCTAAGGTTTTTTTTAGTTTTGAATGACAGATATGTCATACCCTTTCCCAGTGCTTTTTTTCTGGAAAAAGGAGGGGGAACTCACCACGAAGTTGGTTAGTTAATTTATTGCTAGCCCGGTCAAAGTGCCACCCCACTTCCCTGGTCAGTGGCTAAATGTCAGATGTGATTAATAAACTCAAGCAGACAATGATATGAATTAGAAATGGCCACAATTTTATTGATTATACAGTGGTACCTCGAGTTACATACACTTCAGGTTACATACACTTCAGGTTAGACTCCGCTAACCCAGAAATATTAAAGGTAAAGGTAAAGGTACCCCTGCCTGTACGGGCCAGTCTTGACAGACTCTGGGGTTGTGCGCCCAACTCACTTAAGAGGCCAGGGGCCAGCGCTGTCCGGAGACACTTCCGGGTCACGTGGCCAGCGTGACATCGCTGCTCTGGCCAGAGCCAGAGCCAGAGCCGCACACGGTAACGCCGTTTACCTTCCCGCTGGTAAGCGGTCCCTATTTATCTACTTGCACCCGGAGGTGCTTTCGAACTGCTAGGTTGGCAGGCGCTGGGACCGAGCAGCGGGAGCGCACCCCGCCGCAGGGATTCGAACCGCCGACCTTTCGATCGGCAAGTCCTAGGCGCTGAGGCTTTAACCCACAGCGCCACCTGCGTCCCTAACCCAGAAATATTACCTTGGGTTAAGAACTTTGCTTCAGGATGAGAACAGTAATCATGCAGCAGCGACGCAGCGGCAGCAGGAGGCCCCATTAGCTATAGTGGTGCTTCAGGTTAAGAGCAGTTTCAGGTTAGGAACAGACCTCCAGAACGAATTAAGAAGAAGAAGAAGAAGAGTTTGGATTTGATATCCTGCCTTATCACTACCCTAAGGAGTCTCAAAGCAACTAACATTCTCCTTTCCCTTCCTCCCCCACAACAAACACCCTGTGAGGTGAGTGGGGCTGAGAGACTTCAGAGAAGTGTGACTAGCCCAAGGTAACCCAGCAGCTGCATGTGGAGGAGCGGAGATGCAAACCTGGTTCCCCAGATTATGAGTCTACCGCTCTTAACCACTACACCACACTGGCTCTCTTAAGTTCTTAACTCGAGGTACAACTGTATATATATATAGGGTGGCTCAGGCACTGGGTTTATATCTGTTCCAGCACACACACACCCAGACAAAAACCCGAATGATTTGATTTTAAAAATGCAAGAGAACTCAGTTGCCCTGAGTTCCTGCTAAAAACAACAACCCTGCTGTCAACTTGCCCCAAAAAATGTATTCCCCCTTCCTTCCTCTGTCCCATACTCTAGCCAAAGTGAAGCACTGTTAAATTCCACTGATTTGCATAAAATCCTGAGAGGGTAGGCTAGCTCAGAGATAATGACTGGTCCAAGTTTACCAAAGGAGCTTCATGACAACATAATTGTCCCCAGTCCTAGCCCTACCACACTGGCTCTCTTAAAGAGGTCTGGGCACCTGCCAGTGGTGTAGCGTGGGGGGGCAGGGGGGTCGGCCGCATCGGGCGCAACATCTGGGGGGGATGTGCTCGTCGCCTCCGGAGTCGCCGAAGAGCCTCGGGCACAGGCTGTAGCAGAGCCCCATGTCTCGCGGAACCGACAAGCTGTGCACGCATCCGGGCTGAAGGCGTCCGGCAGGTAGTGGCTCTCAGCGCTCGCCACGGTCCCCGCGCATCAGGGCTGCGGAGGGCACGGCAGGCAGCCCCTCCTCACAGCCCCGCCACCGCTGCTGCTGCTGCAGCTGCTGGACCATGTTGCATTTTCCTCGCCTCTCTGCCCTCCTCCTCCAGGTAAGCGGCGTCATTTGGGCCGCAGCGCCAGCGGCAACTCGCCTCAGATCACCTGACACGGACCCACCGCCGCTGTGGCTACCTTACCGTGAATACCCAGCCCAGGCAGCAGCAAGAAGAAGCTGGCAGCGGCGGCAGGTTAGGGGTTAGGGGTGCAAATTACTTGCCTTGCCCCAGGTTAGGGGGCGCAAATTACTTGCCTTGCCCCAGGTGCTGACAACCCACGCTACGCCACTGGCACCTGCTAACATGTGCTTTGTTTTAGCTAGATTGTGGCTTTCGGGGTTTTAGTTCTTATACAGTTTATCACATCAGAGTTTTGCTATAAGATGTGGGCATCTGGAAAGTTTATTCTCAAGCGTGTGCCGTTTGTCGACTAAGGATTCTTTTCAGCAAGTGTTGTATATAAATGACTGGTTGCTACTTTCCAAAAGGCATTGTCCTTGATCTACAGAAGCAGTGGCAGCAGTGAAGATAATATTTAAGTGAGCGGTGTGGTGTTTGAAGGGATAAACCATCCTTTGTTTTATCTGCAGGATTTTAAAATAGCACCAATCCTCTGTAACAGAGTAAGAGAGGCATTCATAGCATCATGGAATTGTATAGTTGGAAGGGACCCTGAGGATCATCTGCAATGCAGGAATATACGGGGATCAAACCTGCAACCTTGTTGTTATCAGCATCACACTCTAACCAACCGAGCAATCCAGGCTAGAGAATCACAGCCTTTTTGCTCACTTTTGGCCCTCTGTGGCACTGCTGCACAAGTCTGTTGCCTTGGAACACTTTTGCTTTAAAATAAATAAATGCTAAGGGGTTAATAACACTGGGCAACAATTTTTTACTTTTTGAATGTTGTCTAGATTTCTACAACTGATTTAGGGTATTTTTGCACTGCTGAATCAGGAAATGGCATCCGTTTCTCTCCATCAGGTCAGGTTTACTGTAAACTGAATGGTGGGCATTGATAAAGGTAAGTACACGTAAATTGCATGTTGCTTCACCATTTTTCAAACTTCAGGGCTTGAACTTCCATTTCTTGGAACTCCTGGAATGCGCAGCGGCAGGGAGGTCTCTCTTCAGAGTCCAACAGTAGTCAGCCATCATGACTGCGTCACAGCGACCCTGATACCTGGTCTCCATCTCTTTCATGTCCTGATGGAATCTCTCCCCCTGCTCGTCACTCATTGAACCCAGGTTCTCAGGAAACCGGTCCATATGTGAAAATAGGTAGTGCATCTTGACGCTCATGTTGCAGCCCAGGTTTCTGAAAGCAGTCAGCATGTTGTTGACAAGTTCTGTGTAGTTTCTGGACTTATTGTTGCCAAGAAAGTACCATATTTTTCACCCCATAGGACACACCGCACCATAAGATGCACCTAGGTTTTTTGGGGGGGGGAATAAAGAAAAAAAAAATATTTCCCCCCCCCAGGCGTGGGGCTTCCCCTGACCCCAGCCCCCAGAACAGGCTGCTGTCTGCAAGACTTGCGAGCCCGGCGGGACCTCCCGCCCAGCACGCAAGGCTTGCGGACACCTTCCCGAAGCACGGGGTGTCCTCCGGAGGGCACCCCGTGCTTCGGGATGCAGGCTGCTGCCCCAAGCCCCGCGCACCCGGCTGGACCTCCCGCCCGGCGCGGGAGGCTTGCAGCACCTTCCCGAAGCATGAGGCGTCCTCCGGAGGGCGCCCCATGCTCCGGGCTGCAGGCTGCTGCCCACAAGCCTTGCGAATAGCTTCCTGAAGCCTGGAGAGCGAGAGGGGTCGGTGCGCACCGATGCCTCTCGCTCTCCAGGCTTCAGTGAAAGCCTGCATTCGCCCCATAGGACGCACACACATTTCCCCTTCATTTTTGGAGGGGGAAAAGTGCGTCTAGGGCAAAAAATACGGTACTTCACTACCAGAACAAATGCCTTCCACGCTTCCAGTTCCACTTTGTTCATTGACTTTCCGAACTCTGGATCACTGATGAGCTGATGGATCTGAGGACCATCAAAGATGCCAGCTTTCAACTTCTCCATGGTCAATCCTGGAAAAGCCTGGCACAAGTAAGTGAAGCAGTCACCATCCTTGTCCAGAGCCTTGGTGAACTGCTTGATTAAGCCGAGCTTGATGTGCAGCGGTGGGAAGAGTATTTTGTCTCTGTCCACCAAGGGTTGTTGATGATGTTCCTTTTTTTACAAGGCACCAATTCCTCCCGCACAGGCCAGTCCTTCTTCGTGTAATGCTGAGCACGGTCCCTACTATCCCACATGCACAGAAAACATGGGTACCTGGTGAAGCCAGGCTGTTGTCCCAACAAAAAGTTCACCATCTTCAGGTCAACACAAATAAACCACTTATGGTGATCATAACCAATTTTCTCCAGCACATACTTCACTGCTTCATAGTTCTCCTTCAGTGTACTCGAGTGAGCCAGGGGTATAGAGGCAAACTGGTTGCCGTTGTGTAGCAGAACACATTTCAGTGATCGCTTGCTGCTGTCAATGAACAGTCTCCAATCTTTGGGTTCGTATTGTGGCACTCCAAGCTTGAGCAGAAGCTGCGCAATATCTGCACAGTACACCAAGTCCTTCTCTTCCAAGAAAAAATGGAGGTACTCTTGATGCCTGTTGCGGAAGAAGCTGATGCGAGCACTGTCAGAAAGGAGGTTTTTTCCCTTCAATCTGAATGCCAACAGTTTGGCAGAGTCCTTTGACAAGCTGAGGTCATGAACTAGATCATTCAACTCCTTTTGGGAAAATGGATGTGGAGCATCATCTTCAAGAACCACTTCTTCTTCTTCATGTCCTTCAACACTGGAGGCATCTTCGTCACTAATGTCAGGAAGTTCTCCGAAGATAGGCACTGGAATTTCATCACAATGAGCTACAGGACGATGTGCTGATTGAAGATTACAAAAACGTTAAAAAACAACATGTGGCCATAGCTCAAAAACTTGACCTGATTGAGCAAAACCAATGTGATTTTTGGATTCAGCACATCAGATTTGTCCTAAATCAACTGAAAAAACCCAGACAACAAATTTGTTGTTGACTAGTGTAATCAGTTTTGAGCTTCAGCTACTCTCATTCAAACCGCATAGTAAGCCAAATTATGGTGTGCCAGGACTGCGCATACTCCCAAAGAGTTGCACACAAATTTGTTCTTCCACTTGACTTTTAGGCCAGCGTGGCAGCTGAGCCAAGGTATGGATTACTGTGGCGTGTGAACCAGGCTGCTATCTATGAAACCCCATAGGTATGCTTTGTTGTAACATGGATGGGTAAACAGGAAGTAGCCATTTCCGTGCATGTGCTGGAATGACAGCATGCCTTGAGAGGAATATCTCTTTCACACCGATCCTTCCCTCCACCCCACTGATGGCACATTCTGCTTGAGTACACCTTCTCCTTAATTGCAAAGTCCTTAATTTTTGGGTGAATCTGTGTTTATTTATACTAGAGCCTTACCAGTCATGGAGATAGTGCCTCAGTTTCTACCTGGAGGTTTCTGAGGATAAGCACATTGGGTTGGATCCGTACTAACAGCCCACTCATATTTACTTAAAAGCTAATCCCACCTTCTTCTGTGGGTACATTCCACAAAATGGCGCCCAAGTGGATACTTCCATAGCAGCAGATATGATTGCTCAGATTAAAGCGTGACTGACGCAGCCTGGGTTCCGAGCCAGTCTGAACCATTTTGCTGCTTGAAGCAAAGAGCAATTCCCCCTCCATTCCATGTACAAAAGCCACTCACATTGGCAACTGAGTCTTATTTCAACACTGGCAATGGGACAGTGTCCTCCACAGCACCTGAAGTCACCAGTCTAGCTTGGGGAACTCAGGGTGAGCTATGTAGCTTTGCCCTCCTACATCTTGCCACTTCCCCGTCACCCAGCATCTGCTGCCTGAGGCAGTTGGCTCATTTTGCCTAACGGTAGGGCTCCACATATCCAGATCCATCCGATTGGCTGTAACCTGCCCTAGTGTGTATAAACCAAAGGGGCCAAGTGTCCTGGGAACTTCCAGCATTCCTGGTTTTGTGCTGTAGAGGACAACTGGCCATGTAGACAATGTGCTGGGGAAGACCTGCAAGTTTTATTTATTTGAAACAATTCTGACTTCTAGGATCAAATGGTTTACAAAGCAAAAATTGAGAACACAGTAATTCAATATAAAGCAGCTTCAAAAGCTACCATAAAATGAATCTGGAGTTCATCTTTGTACACTGCAGTCCATGCTGGTCCTAGGCTTAGTATGGTAGAGACTCATGTAAGCACAAAATCTCCCTTTGCCTCTCTGTAAGGTAAAGGTAAAGGGACCCCTGACCATTAGGTCCAGTCGTGGCTGACTCTGGGGTTGTGGCGCTCATCTTGCTTTACTGGCTGAGGGAGCCAGCATACAGCTTCCAGGTCATGTGGCCAGCGTGACTAAGCTGCTTCTGGCGAACCAGAGCAGCGCACGGAAACGCCATTTACTTTCCCACCGGAACGGTACCTATTTATCTACTTGCACTTCGTGCTTTCAAACTGCTAGGTTGGCAGGAGCTGGGAACGAGCAACGGGAGCTCACCCCGTCGTGGGGATTCGAACTGCCAACCTTCTGATCAGCAAGTCCTAGGCTCTGTGGTTTCACCCACAGCTCCACCCGCATCCCTTCCCTCTCTGTAGCACAGTCCAAAAGGGGCCAAACAGCACACCTGATCCCTGAAATAAGGACCAGCTAGTGCCCCTTGAATTAATACAAGCACAAACTACTTTCTTCCATCTTAAAAGCGACCCGCAATCATCCACATGCTGTTCCACCAGCATTTCCATCCCTAGTATGTAAAGAAAACCCAATTCCATTAATGGGCTCCTGGCCTTTTAAGTGAGCAAAATGTTTAATGTGAGCCTCAAGAGTGTGATATTAATAGCCTTTGCTTGACAACGTGACATATACACATTATTGATTACACTCCCGGCGCATTGCGCTAACTGAAACACAGCATTCAAGTAGCATGTGCGGGCAGGCCAGATGCGAAACTGTAACACTATCTAAACAGAGTTGACTCTGAAAGTAAATAATCCAGCGGGTGGTCCTCAAAATTGTCAGCAGTCATTATTTCCTACAACATAAACAGGGTTGTCAAACAGGATTCTTGTCACAATGCTGGAAATCTCATTCTTCACCCGAGACCTCTAGGCTGTTTCTTCTCAGGAAGAAGAGATCCGATCATTAAGAGAGGATGAAAGTCGCTTTCCACTCTTCTGCAGCATTCTTTCAACAGAAACCTGATTGCTGGGGGAGAAGAACGCCGGCGAGGGCAAGCAGGAATTGGGGGGGGGGGGGGGAGTGGAGTGCATGGGCAGCAAAAGCCTAGCAAGTTACAGGCTGGTGATTTATTTTAAAAAACAATGTTAGTGGTTTATTTTCATCACCATTATTGAAAGGCAATGTCTTGGATCTAAGGGCTGTGCACAACACTCTGGACATGTGAGGAAGGCTCAGATTTGTGGGTGGGTGGGTGGAGTCTTTCTGCAGCATTTCATGCCCCCCACTGCACCTCAAATGCCACTTCTGGAAGCTGGACAGCAGCCACCTGCCTTTGACCCAGAAAAGGGGTAGATTTGTTGCTAGCTGATGCTCTTGTAGCCCTCAAGGTCTAAAGAAAGGGCTCCTTCTAGAGTAGTCTCACAACCTCCCTCTCATCATGGAGGCATTGATAGCCTCCCAGATGCACCCTGTCCCTGCTAGGAATTTATAAGCTCAGAGGGCTAAGCATCTTGTCCTCATTCACAGGCAGCAGGAACTGAAAACTCAAGTCAGTGAAACAGGACCAGACAATGGCCTGGATGCATCCATAGATCATAGAGGCAAGCCAAGGTGGATGTGAAATGCTAAGCAAGTCCTTCAACGCTGGCAATGATACACTGCACCTGAGGGCAGCAGGCTAGCTTAGGGGATGCATGGCACAGAGGAAGATGCCTCATTTTGTCTAATGGTGGGACTGTCCCTGGCCATGGTGGTGGTATAAGGCAAGCTGGTATAATTAAGAGAAATGTCATTGTTGGGTTTTGCAATCTAATCCTAAGAACGTTCACTTCCAAATATATGGGGAAAGAGGAAGAAGTCTAGGGCCAGATCAGACCATTGGTCCATCTAGCACAGTACAGTGGTACCTCAGGTTACATACGCTTCAGGTTACAGACTCTGCTAACCCAGAAATAGTGCTTCAGGTTAAGAACTTTGCTTCAGGATGAGAACAGAAATCATGCTCTGGCGGCGCAGCGGCAGCAGGAGGCCCCATTAGCTAAAGTGGTGCTTCAGGTTAAGAAGAGTTTCAGGTTAAGAACGGACCTCCGGAACGAATTAAGTACTTAACCAGAGGTGCCACTGTATTGTCTACACAGACCAGCAGCAGTTCTCCATGGCTTCGGACCAGTCTTGAACTTGGGATCTTCTGCAGCTATAGCATGCACTTCACCTCTCAGCTCTGGTAAGCATGCACAGGATTAAAGTTGTGATCTGCATTTGCATAGTTGAAAAGAAGCTAAGGCAATGACCCTGGCAGAGGCCTGATCATAGGATGAGAGAAGTATTAGCTCCCAAGGCATGAACTTAGTACCGTTAGCCTCATATTCAGGGCTTTTGTCAGCTGGAATTTGCTGGAACTCAGTTCTGCCCCCTTTCAGGTGGGCGCCATTACCATTCTAGAAAAACAAGGGTTCATGGTGACTTACGGCGCCTATTTTTCTAGAAAAATAGCACTGCTCATATTGATGCATCCTTCATCACCATCATTGTTTATTTGTGTGCTGCCTTTCTGAAATATACTCTGAGTCGAGTGTGAATTTCATGCTCTTTATTCAGTTTGTAGTAGCAATGAATGAAACTTCCCCCAAAACATCTAGCTATATATACATTATTTACACAATGGGCCCCGTGTGATTGGCTAATTCCAGGCTGCTCCTGTAGGCCAATCAGGTTGCAGATTCACCTCTTCCAGAAGCCTGATTGGCTGCTCCTGCTGGTCAATCAGGTTGCTGATTCACTTCCACCTGTAGCTGGATTAGGTGGCTCCTGCGAACCAATCAGACTGCTGCATTCTGGATCCTATTCTTCTGGGACCAATCAGACTGCTGCATTCTGGATCCTATTGTTCTAGGACCAATCAGACTGCTGCATTCTGAATCCTATTGTTCTAGGGTTCAGCTCAGTACATAACACTTTCCATAGCTGAACCAGGCTCAATGCAGCATACAACATGGAAAGATTTGCGTGATTACAAAAGTAGTTATAAACATGGAATAACAATGTCTCAGTAAGTATACAGTGGTACCTTGGTTCTCAAATGCCTTGGTTCCCAAACACCGAAAACCTGGAAGTGTTCTGGTTTTTGAACATTTTTCAGAAGCTGAACGTCCAATGCAGCTGTCGGCTATTATTTCCAGGATGCCTGCACCAATCAGAAGCTGCGCCTTGGTTTTTGAAAGTCAAAGGGACTTAAGTTTGGTGCTTTTGTTTTTGCTATTTGTTTTGTGTTTTTGAGGCTTTTTCAGTTAATTTGTTTTTGTGACTTTGTAGAACCCAGTTCAGCTACTGATTGATTGATTGATTGTGTGACTGCGGAAATGGATAAAAGTCCCCCATCCAAACAATAACTATCATCAATGCAGGTAAGAAAAAAAAAATCATTTTTATCATCTACAGTACTGTCTTATTTATTTTATAGGACCGTACCTTGATTATTGGAACGCTTTGGTTTTGGAATGGACTTCCAGGACAGATTAATTTGAGAACCAAGGTACCATTGTACAATGAAATTGAACAGTCCCCACAAAAGGTCTAACAATAAAGATGCAAAAAGTTAATACCAATAACAACGGAAATTAAGCATCTCCAAAACTAAATCTTGACCCAACAAAAACGCCTCACCAATACCCCACCCCAAGAGTCCTAAGCAGCAGGTCCTGCAGGACTCACAGCAAAGATAGCTTCTGACCTCTTCAGCAGCCTCAGCTATTGTAGCTGGAGCCATTCAGGGCCCCAAAGCCCTCTCAGGCCAGGTAGAAAGTGGCCTGCAAGGCAAGAAGCAAGTCTTCCAGGACTCACAGAAAAGGTGGTCTCTTTTGAGCATCATAGCTCCTTTGTGGCATCTCTTCCATGCTGAAATATTTCTTGTTGTATGTACTAAACATCTGATTCATTCAGTGGCCTCCTTCTTTTTGGAGTTGCATGGCATTGTCAGTGATTTGTTGACTGGTACAACTCTCTGGACAACTGTCAATGAGAGTTGAAAGCCTTTCTTTTTGGCCTCTTGTGACTCCCCCCGCCCCATACACAGTTTCTGTGTACCTTTACATCCAAACACGATGCCCAATTTAGGAGATGCAAAAGGGCAAGGAGTGTGCTCTGCAAAATGGGAGTCCCTGAAATGTCTTTACCACATGATCGCAGGCCTCAATTTCACAGAAGATCACAGTCCCGGGACTACATTCCCACAAAAAAGAGAACTGCCGTTTCTTGAAAGCCGCAGCTGTCCAAAACACCCATCAGTCTCAAAGCAACCCCGTGGCCCTGCCTTATTTTCATAATTAAATGCATGTTATTAAAAAGAAACAAGAACGTGGGAACGGAAAATGTTTCTTCAAGGAAAAGCGGTGGGAATCTTAAGTTGGGAAAAGAGCAAGGGGAAACTTTGGTGGAACAATGCTAAATCCTACAAAGGCCCAATTGTTTACATCTTGCGTTTTATTTATAGGGACACCAGTTGCGTGGGCACTTAGGTACCCTGTGCAAAAAATAATAATAAAAATAAACAGATTTCCAAAATAAAAGACCCTCACGTCTATGGAGGTCACGGCCCTAGGCCGGAAAATTCCCTAGGCTTTCTTGCTTAAGCCGAGCCAATAATGAATAGTTAACGAATGAATTTGATTTGTCATTAAGTCTATTTTGCATATGGTCTAATGGATCAGCCATACTACCCCTCACATGTTCTCCTATTCTAAAAAGTACCTTGCACTTCCCTAGTTTGAAGGATTATGAATTCTATCCTCACAAGAACAGCACTGGATCGGTTGTAACAGCAAAGCAATGTACAGTGGTGCCTCGCAAGACGAAAAGAATCCGTTCCGCAAGTCTCTTCGTCTTGCGTTTTTTTCGTCTTGCGAAGCAAGCCCATTAGTGGTTTAGCGGATTAGCGCTATTAGCGGCTTAGGGGCTTAGCAGATCAGCTGATAAGCAGCCTAGCGGCTTAGCGGATCAGCTGATAAGCGGCTTAGCGGATCAGCTGTTTAGCGGCTTAGCGGATCAGCTGATAAGTGGCTTAGCGGATCAGCTGTTAAGCGGCTTAGCGGATCAGCTGTTAAGCGGCTTAGCGGCTTAGCGGATCAGCTGATAAGCGGCTTAGCGGCTTAGAAAAAGGGGGGAGGGAAAAAACCCCGCAGGAACTCGCAAGACATTTTCGTCTTGCGAAGCAAGCCCATAGGAAATTCGTTTTGCGAAGCACCTCCAAAACGGAAAACCCTTTCGTCTAGCGGGTTTTCCGTCTTGTGAGGCATTCGTCTTGCGGGGCACCACTGTATGTATAGCGTGAACCTACCCTGTTAATATTTGAATTAACCTATATTTTGTCTCTTCTCTTTCTTAAAAACTGCTTTATCATCATTTCAATTGGTGTATTGTTTATGTGTTACATATCAGTAAGATTTCTTGCTTGGAGCTGGACCTGCTCTGTATTTTTATTTTTATTATTAATTTCATTTATAAGCCACTTACTATCCAAAGGGTCTCAGTGGTTTGCAATGAACCAATATGTAAGTGTGTAATCATACACACAGGGACGCGGGTAGCGCTGTGGGTTAAACCACAGAGCCTAGGGCTTGCCGATCAGAAGGTCAGCGGTTTAATGGGGTGAGCTCCCGTTGCTCGGTCCCTGCTCCTGCCAACCTGGCAGTTTGAAAGCACCTCAAAGTGCAAGTAGATAAATAGGTACCGCTCCGGCAGGAAGGTAAACGGTGTTTCCGTGCGCTGTTCTGGTTCGCCAGAAGCGGCTTAGTAGTGCTGGCCACATGACCCGGAAGCTGTACGCCGGCTCCCTCAGCCAATAAAGTGAGATGAGCGCCGCAACCCCAGAGTCGGCCACGACTGGACCTAATGATCAGTGGTCCCTTTACCTTTTTAATCATACACACACAGCACAATAAACTGTGTCAAATAAATTCACATAACAAAATACATAACAATACCCACATACATAAACATAATATAAAAAATAAATTAAATCAGAGCACTACATGGTAGTCAAATATAAAATTTCTCTATACACTGATTAAACCCCAACACCCAGGAATCTAGGGAGAAGGAGGGCACCCAGAAATCCAGGGGAGTCAGGGCACCCACAAATCCACAGCAAATCGGGTCCTCCCTTAAAGATGGCACATATTGCAGTGAGACCTGGACAACCGACACCCTGTGTTGTGAGTGGGTACATTTGGTCAGCCACAACACCCGATTGGTAGGTCCCTCAAAGCTGGGTACACTCTGGCCAATGCGACACAGTCCAAACAGTTTGAGGGACCTATTTATGCCCATGCACGTGACCCAGAGCTTCTTCTTTCGGCACGTGCATTCAGAACACCTGCCCACCTCTCCCTACTTTTAGGGCTTTGCGCTTGAGCTTGCTATGCCGTCGTGTGTCATCTGTCGTTGGGACAGGGGCACAGCAGGAATTTTCCCCACTTGGCTGATTGGCTGTTGCCATTTGGGTTTCGCCTGCCGTGTAGCAAATCATCACAACTTGTAAGGTTGAGGATAGGCTTTGGTTCAGGTGATAGGGATGGGAGAACGCTCTCGCCATCCCTATGTGAAGGGTATTCCATTAAAGGAATCCAGGGACTCAATGGTTTGGTTAACCCCTGAGAGGGGGTTGTGCCTGTGCCTGAGTCCAGGGGGATATTTGGGTGGTGGAGTTAGCCTGCTCCCGGCTTTCCGCTTATCCCGGTGTTCACCCTTGGCTTGACCTATGCTGGAACATTGGGTCAGCGCTACCTGCATGGCAGGGAGCTAGTCGAATCAGAACCTATGCAACCAGTCACTTTCTGTAATCAATAAAGTTGTGGCCTAAATTCTGCCAAAAACCAAACCAAAAATTTGAGTCAAGTATGAATTTATTTAGGGGAGAGGTTTCTAGGTCTGAACATGCAGTATATTAATTTCTTCAGAGTGCTCTCTTTTTTTTTTGTGCTGCAGCTATCTCAAACTTTTGGATACCGCTTGCACCTCACCACCTTCTGTAGATGTTGAAATGTTCAGAAACGCCTTTTGCAAGAACGGTTTTCTTTGGAAAAGCAGTGCTGGTATCCTCGGTCTCTGTGGCAATTCATTAATTTATC
Organism: Podarcis cretensis; assembly: GCF_951804945.1. Classification (NCBI taxonomy): domain Eukaryota; kingdom Metazoa; phylum Chordata; class Lepidosauria; order Squamata; family Lacertidae; genus Podarcis; species Podarcis cretensis. Next base: position 100,381,474 of record NC_137172.1, read on the forward strand.
CTATTGCATATTTGGGAAGCTGCAGTCAGCCAGCACCAACCCAAAGTCTGACAACTGCAGCCCAGGAGTGCCAAGAACTCTTTGTACAGCCAGCTGCTCCAGTTTAACTTCTGTAGCCATCTCTTCTGCTAGCTAAAGGAAATGGAAAGATGCCTTTTTACAGTGTGACAGAACAAGAAGAACCAGTACCAGCACTGTTCTGGACTCCATGCAGAATCTTGCATGATTTGTAGAGCTGTGCATATTTCCCCAGGCTCTTGTTGCAGGTAAAGATGGCTTTGCTAGCCTGACATCTGTAAGTGATCAATAGAAGTTGCAAGTAGTCATTGCAACTATAAGGTAGTAAATGGTAAAAGGTATACCACAGTCCACTTGAAACAAACATATTTTAGTGAGGAACTGCACCAGATTTCCATGCTCTTCTAAAATGTAGCATGCATGCACATCACTGGATTTAGTTAGAAAATGGATTTAGTCGACTAATTCTATGGAAAACATAAGCCCAAGAAAAATATTCACAAACACAGGATCAGCCAGGGTAAAAGACTGCTTGTTTTTAGATTCCTGGGAAGCACTTGGTACTATGTTACTTACAACCTTATGAGCATTTGGATAGTCCAATTTGCAACGTTGCCATTTCACATAGTCCTAAAATAGCTCCAAGCACAGGAATTTCTTTTCAAACTGTCTTTTTGTTTCCTATTTATTTTTACTATTCTTCTCCTTCCCACCCTCCTCACATCCCAGGCTTCCAGGAAACTTCATCCTGTTGAATATTATGCTGAATTCGAAAGGAAGTTCCATATTCCTCACATGGATTAGGTAACCTATTGCCCCCTTTAAAAAAAAAGCAAAAAGGAAAGTCTTATCTATTTTTTTCATGCTACAATATTGCAGGATGTGCTCAAAAAAAAAAGGGGCAAGACCTTCAGAATGAAATGAATTCCAGTCTGGCTGGAGTTACAATATGTAACGTTCTAGCAGTGCTGTGAGAACCTGTAGCAGGACCCTTCTGTACAGCAATCTGTCAGTGGTGGGATTGCATGAGGGCATGGAACATTTTCTCGTGATAAAAGTGTACCACTTTGGCTCCATGTCCTTTCCCACTAATAAAACAATTATGCCTGGTTTTGTTTATATCTACTGCAGCTCTATGGGAGAGCTCTGAGCTGCCCTAATAAAACTCCAAGAAAGTGTATTTGAAAGGAAGTTTTTGCAACTGCAACACATCTTGTTATGTACTGAGCTGAATCCTAGAACAATAGGATTGGGAATGCAGCAGTCTGATTGGTCTGCAGGAGCCACCCAATCCAGCTCCAGGTGGAAGTGAATCAGCGACCTGATTGGCCTGCAGGAGCAGCCCGGAACTAACCAATCACGTGGGGCCCATTGTGTAAATAATGTATGTATAGCTAGACGTTTTGGGGAAAGTTTCATTCATTGCTACTACGAGCTGAATAAAGAGCATGAAATTCACACTTGACTCCGAGTATATGTCACATCTGAAGGGAACAAGCGATGGAAGTTGCCTTATGCTTTTCGTGACTTAGCAGCCATTCATACCGTTGCACCTGACAAGCAGGTTTTAGGTGTTTTGCCACCCCTTGTGTATCGAATACAGTGTTGAGCCCCACAGCTGAACTCGAAACATCTATCATGATGTTAAATCATGTGCAACCTCTTCCTCTCTAGGCTGAAACTCACCCCTCTTTGCTTCAGTAACCAACTGTGTGATGGATGTGGCATGATAGTTGAAAAGGCCTTTTCTTCCATTTTCAGCAGCTTCCATTGCAGTTGATGTTGGTCTTAACTATAGAAGTGCAGGATGGTGCCTTATGCCAAGTCAAATTATTGGTCCGTCAAGCTTCCTATTTGTTTAGTTGTGGGCGGACATATCAGACGACACAGCAATTCTTCCAAAGCAGCTCTTTATTTGTAAGCTGGAACAGAACTAATCTGAGGAGCTCAGTCAGCATGCTTATATAGAGCTCCAGAACAATGTAACTGTTGCCATTTTCTAAAACTATCCAATCACTGAATGTCACTTTTCGATCCTTCATTTGCATACAAACTATCCAATCACTGAACGTCACTTTTCGATCCTTCATTTGCATAGCTATCTACAGTATCCCCCCTGCTGGCCCAGGGTGAGAACTTCAGTACATAACACCATTGTTAACACTGCCCCCTAGCTATGAAGGGTTTGAGGCAGGTATCTTTCCCAGTCCTTGTACAGCTCTAGCTATTTTGGCACATCATCATCGTCATCATCATTTATTACTTATACCCCGCCCATCTGACTGGGTTTCCCCAGCCATTCTGGGCGGCTTCCAAGAAGATTAAAAAATGCATTAAAACATCAGTCATTAAAAACTTCCCTAAACAGGGCTGCCTTCAGATGTCTTCTAAACGTCAGATAGTTGTTTATTTCTTTGACATCTGATGGGAGGGCGTTCCACAGGGCAGGCGCCACTACCAAGAAGGCGCTCTGCCTGGTTCCCTGTAACTTCACTTCTCACAATGAGGGAACCGCCAGACGTACATTGTGGCAATTACATTTTCAGGGTGACAGCAGTGCTCGTCGGCTTGTAAAGTGGAATAGAGACCTTTCCTTCCGGGTGTGTGTGTGTGTGTGTGTGTGTGTATACACAGTGCTATTTTTCCAGAAAAATAGGTGTTGGAACTCACCATGAATGCCTCCCTTATTCGCTTATAATGGCAATGGCGCCCACCTGAGAGGTCCCAGAACTGAGTTCCAGTAAGTTCCAGCTGAAAAAAGCCGTGTGTGTGTGTGTGTGTGTGTGTGTGTGCATGTGCTCAGCCTTAAAACTATATACTTCTCTTCCTCAAGTCAACTTTATAATTTACAACAGAGCAATAGAAGCCAGTGCTCTTGAAGTTAAAACATCTTTCCCTGCTTACATAGCCAACCTGTGTTTTCTGAATCTTGTAGATCAGCCTTGTGGCTATGATCCAGGCAGAAACTTGGCCTCCGGCTTCTTAACCCAGGAGAAGCTTTTTATTAAACCCGATAAAAATAGGCTCGAACGTTTGTAAGTTAACGCTGGAGGAATGCTATAAACAAATAAATAACAGGAGGCCAATGGAGTTTGTTTACACTACCCTGACTCAAATGGCCCAGTTTGTAGACACTTTTAGTCCATATTGGGTCTGCTTCTATACCCATCTGGAAAAATATATCTATGTTTTCCAGGAGGTGTTCTGAAAAGAGCTATGACTGTAGATCAAAGACTCTCGTGGTGTTTAGAAACCCTGTAAGAGGACCAAGTTTTATTAAAACAGTATACTGGCAGAAATATGACCAGGGAAAACAGCAAGGCCAAGTCTCTCACAACAGAAGACCTCACACGCCACTGCCATGTAAATGGGAAAGATTTCTGCAAGAGTGCACTGTGAAGATCATTAGAGTAAGACTGAATGTAATGGTATAATGTTACACATCTGCTCTACCTGGTTCAAGGCTGGGAAAACTGTAGACTGTTGTTGGACTATAATACCCATCTTCCACTGGTGGGGTTGGCTGGGGCTGATGGGAGCTGGAGTCTGATGGCAAGTGGAGCTTCACAGGTTGCCTATCCTGGATCTAGATGTTATTGGGAGATACATGGGTCAAATAATGTCTAGCTTGGTCCATAGAGTCAGCTGTCTCTTCCCCACCCCTAATTACAGACAACCTGGAAAGAAAACACAGGGCAAGGTAATTACAAAATCAATAGCTACATCAGGCAAACAGCTTCACCGATAGCTGAGTGATGGAGACCATTGCTCTGTGACAGAATACAAGCATTTTCTCTTTCAGAAGATGTCAAATGTGTGACTTATGAGTGGGAAGGTCGGAATGGAAAACCATTGGAAAAGAGTTGTAAACAGAATAGCAGGAAGCTAAACAAAAGATGGAGATGTTTTATGTTTCAAGTTTTGCTTTTGAAGCAGGGCAAATTGTGCATCTTTCTCTCTCTTTTACTGGTAATGGGTTCAATATGAACTGCAGTGGAACCTCGGTTTTCAAACGTAATCTGTTCTGGAAGACTGTTCGATTTCCGAAATGTTCGAAAACCGAGGATCAATGGGCAGTTGGCAAAATCCATTGAAAAAATGGAGAAACGCGCCGAGGTGCATTTGAAAACAGAAGCAATTACTTCCAGGTTTCCGTCATTCGGGTTCCGAATCGTTTGGGTTCTGAGACGCTCTGCATAGCTGATTATTAGACATATTCTTCTAACAAAAAATATGGTATTGGGGAAAAGGGGGGAGGCTGTATGTTTTCTGAGTCTCTTCTAATTCCTAGATCCAGTAACGGTTAAGATCTAATGGAGGATCCCATTGTGGAATTAGCAAAGCACGAACGATAATGCCCCCCAGGTATGGATCCCCTGTATAAGAAAGGAAGTTGCTCTGTGCAACTGAGGTCCAATGGTTAGACTCCCTATCTTACTTCACTGGTAGTGAGGACAAAAGCCAGAGAGATGTGTGACAGAGGGCTGGGCTAGAAACAGGCAGAAGTCCAAGAGCAGGACCTTCAGGGGTATTCATACTGGGCTGGAGCTTGAAGCAATGGTGGCAGTGGGAGCACGTCTGGCTGTTCAGTCGCGAAGGCAGGTTTGCAGCACAGTTGAAAAACAAGACTGTGAAGCCTCTTTTTTAAATGAAGAGAGTCCAGCTTAAATCTAGAAGCCCGGCTCCACTTGCACAAGTTTGCACGCACATCCTTGTATAAAGCATTGTACACCCACACGCAGAACAGCGTTTGTGGCACATGAGGAACACATGCTGTATTTGTGGTCTTCTGAAGAACAACTGTACTGGAATCGTTTTCAGATGTTTTTAATTGTTACCCTGTGTGTGTTTGCCACCCTGGACTCCTTTGCAAGGAACGGCAGGATATAAATTTAATTCATTGATTAATCAATCAATCAATCAATCAGAGTTCGGCCACTGTGGATCCTTTCCCCCTTCCGCATGAAATTAGGAGTTCTCTTATTATTCCTAACTTTATACCTCGCTTGCTTTTCAACCATCTAGAAAGGCTAACTTGCCATTTGTAGAGACAAAACACACCTGACATTCCATAGAAAATAGTTTTGACCTCAACTTCAAACCTTTGGATGCAGTGAGGAAAATACGCAATATGGTCCCTAGATGTCACTAAACACCATGTCTGGCTTCAACATGGACTTACTGCAGTTTGCCTTCAAACAGCACTCATTTCTTCCCTACTGGTCTGAAAAATCTGCGCTCATTTCCTTCTAATATATACTGCTTAGTAGATATAAAAGCACATTCTAAAACTACCAATACTGTACTGATTTATCAGTAGGTCACACAACAGCCTGGTACCAAACAGGTAGTTCAGGCAGAGTGTGGTACCTGAAGCTATGTGAAAGCAAAGATGTAACATGCTCTTTAGAAACAGGCTAGCGACCAATGAAATCCTCAGTAATAATGGGGTCTAGGGGAGCATTGTCCAGGGTGGGGAAGATGCTCATTTCATTTGCACAGAAGGCTGGCATGAATCCCAAAACGATTCCAGAAACCTAATCTTCAAAGTGAACACTTTTAAGCCATCTGGATAACACTTTAAAACAAAACACACAGTCACTACAAAGCAGTATATTTCCCAGTGCCTTATGCAAGTATAGTTCCCTACCACAGCCATGTTTAATGTTACAGTATGAGACTTATGTATGTCTGCTCAGAAGGAAGCCCCATTGCTTCAATAGGGCTTATTTTCTGGTAAGTCTAGACAGTATATAAAGATTAAAAGGTAAAGGACCTCTGGGCGGTTAAGTCCAGTCAAAGGCTACTAATCTCCGCTTTCAGGCTAAGGGAGCCGGTGTTCGTCCACAGACAGTTTTCTGGGTCCTGTGGGCAGCATGACTAAACTGCTTCTGGCACAATGGGACACTGTGACGAGTGCCAGAGCGCACGGAAATTCCATTTACCTTCCCGCTGCAGCAATACCTATTTATCAACTTGCACTGGCGTGCTTTCGAACTGCTAGGTTGGCAGAAGCTGGGACAGAGCAACGGGAGCTCACCCCGTTGTGTGGATTCGAACTGCCGACCTTCTGATTGGCAAGCCCAAGAAGCTCAGTGGTTTAGACCACAGTGCCACCCGCTCAGTGGCGTAGCGTGGGTTGTCAGCACCCGGGGCAAGGCAAGTAATTTGCGCCCCCTAACCCGGGGCAAGGCAAGTAATTTGCGCCCCTAACCCCTAACCTGCCGCCGCTGCCAGATTCTTCTTGCTGCTGCCTGGGCTGGTCGGGTCGGCTGCCTGGGCTGGTCTCCCGCGCTCAGCGCTGCGCTGGGCAGCCGCTGCACTGTCCCTCCCCAGATAGTCCCTCCCTCGCTCTCTCTCCGCTCCGCTCCGCACCGCAATGCACGCCTGGCACCCTCCCCCTCCACAGTGGGCAGCGACCCGGCAGCTCGGATCGGATTCGCACAGCCAGCACTGCAGTGAGAGAGAGTGAGTGAGACAGGTAGGGGCAGAGAGCTGCGAGTGCGAGCGTGCCCCCCCCAATTTTGCGCCCCCCCTGCACCCCCCACGCTACGCCACTGCACCCGCTCCCTTACAGTATATGAACTCAACAATGTTGCTGTTGTTGTTAATTTGCTTGATTCCATACCTGTCTTAATCACAAGGCTTTCATGTCCACCACTGGGAGTTATAGCCACCAGTTGGAGACAAAAGATGTAAAAGAATATGTGAGTACAGTAATCTTGTCTGTTAAGCAAATTTTTCCAGAGCTACTTTTGAATATATTTTAGTCCTCTGATGCAGGGCCTAATATTTTATCGTTTTACTTTTAAAGGCATCTCAGAATCGTCCTCGTATTTTATTATGTCTTTTATCACAAACTAAGCTTTCCCCCTGAAAGTGAAGTTAAATTCTATGGCAACGGACGCTCCATGTACTTTGAAACGCTGTATAAATCCACATGGCCAGCTGCGCCATGAAAGCAATCTTCTTGGCAGGAAAAATGTTCTGGAGATGCCACATACTGCTTTGGCCTGACGGCTGTTTGCCTTGTTTTTCAAAACATAATCAAAAATCTCCGGAATGTTAGCGGCGCTTCCCTCCGGAGAGATGACCGTGGTAGGATTTCAAATAAGCAACAAATCTCAAATGTTTTCTTTCCCTAGGAAGCACAGTATGTTACCCCTGTGCCCCCTCGCAAAACAACAACAACAACAACACTTAGCAAGGATTTGTAAGTAGTTTGCTGTAGATTTTGAAATGAAGAGTTTCAAAATGAAAAGTGCAAGTGATTAGATGCAGGGCAAGGTCACCTTGAAACCTGTGCTGTGGGAAATTGTGTCATACACACATTTTACTCCAGATTTGGGCCAGAACTACACACAGAACAGGAGAGATAAATGTTAAATGCAGTCCGCCACTATTATAGAGGAGGCAAAGACTGAAAGTTAAGAGGTAGCAAGGCTGAGTTGAAAGATAGAGCTATGGGGTCCCTCCCTTCCTGCAATTGCTGTCCCCTTCCACAAGTGCATTTCCAAAATTGCATTTCCACAGTAGCAACAGCAAGAGTATATCTTAGAAAAGGGTGGGATGATGATGATGATGATATATATTTATATATATATTATATATATTATATATATTATATAATATATATATATATATATATATTATATTATATATATATTATATATATATATACAGGCGTACTTAAAAAACAGTTTTGTCACTAACAATGCAATCTTACTAATTTATATTATTTGTATGCCTATAACATAAAAGTTTTCTCCAACGAAGTAGCATGCACAAAAAATGCATACATTATGGGGAATGCACAAAAAGCATGTGTAAGTGAAAATAACATACAGAAATACATTATATATGGGGAACCTGCTTGCCAAAAATGTGCATGTTCTTCAAAACTGCATACAGAAATATGATTATTAGGAAATATTCATCCTTTAAAAAACAACTTTTATTCAGAAGTTAAAATGCAGTTATAAGACAATACATTTTCAATCAATACAGTGGTACCTTGCAAGATGAAAAGAATCCGTTCCGCAAGTCTCTTTGTCTAGCGGTTTTTTCGTCTTGCGAAGCAAGCCCATTGACGGCTTAGCAGCTTAGCGCTATTAGCGGCTTAGCGGCTATTAGCGGCTTTTAGCAGCTTATTGGCTTAGCGGATAAGCGGCTTAGCGGCTTAGAAAAAGGGGGGGTGTGGTGGGATAATGAGCTGCTTGTGCGTTGAAGCTGGATCCCTCAGAGCTCACTCAGTGTAGTGAAGCCCTGCCTTGAGCGGAGCCCTTCAGCATGGCTCCGTCAGTCGCTGGTAGAATCTGACAGTGGGCGTTTGCGGAAACGTTTCCAACATAAAAGCTGTTTCACGGACATGCGCCTCCTGGATTCCCTGCGTGACAGTTTCCGGCGGGGGGTGGGGGTCCTTAAAGGCTGTCCTGATACCTCCTCACTGTTCTCACTGGAAGTATCCCAGAGCCTCCCCTCCGACTCCCTTTCCTTTGGAGCTCCCGCACTCCCCCTACTGGTTCCCTCTTCTGCTGAAGAAGTGTCTCTCCTATTCTCCTGAAGCCTTCTCACCACCTGTCCTTCCGATGGCAGTTCCCTGACATCCACCTCCCCCCCAGGGCCCCCTTCACCCCCTCCCGCCTCTTCTCTTACTGGCGGCGAGGACGGAAATCCCTGGAAGGAACTCCCCTCATCCTCCGAGGATTCAAACACTTCTAACCACGGCCTTCCGTCTCTTTCCCCCTCTTCCTCTCCTTCGTCGGAATCTGTTTCCACCTCCACTCCCGACTCTGGGAACCCTTCAAACTCCCCTTCCTCATCTGTAGTCCCGAAGTGTTCCCTCCTAAATCTTGCCACTGGTTGTGGTTTCCTTGGGAAACGCCGATGAAACGTTTCTATTAAAATCTCGTCTTTGACTTCCTCTGCCGGTACCCATGTGTTTTCTGACTCTTCCTCCCCCTCCCATTCTACCAAGTATTCCACCTGATTCCCCTTCCACCTGGAATCAATGATCCCTGCCACATCCATGTTGCGTTCTCTCTCTTCTATGACGGGTGTCCGGGTGACCTCCCTCTCATGTTCCCCCCACTCACATCCCTCTCTGTACGGCGACAGTAATGACCTGTGAAATACTGGGTGCAATTTCATGTGACTGGGCAATCGGAGTTTGAATGCTACTGGGTTGACCTGCTGTATGACCTCAAAGGGTCCCAACCGTTTGGGTCTCAATTTCTTACACCCTCCCTTGAACGGCAGTCCTTGGGTGGATAGCCACACCCGGTTACCCACCCTTATGGTTTCGCCTTCCCTCCTATTTCTGTCTGCTTGCTTCTTATATTCTTCTTTGGCTTTCTCTAAGTTGAGTTGGAGCTGACGGTGGATCGCTTCCATCTCTTCAACAAAATTTTCCGCTGCAGGTACACTCCACCTTCCCCCGCCCTCTCCTGGAAACGCCCGAGGATGACACCCATAATTGGCTAGAAAGGGACTCATCCCTGTGGACACGTTCTCCGCGTTGTTGTAGGCAAATTCTGCCAAAGGTAACCAGTCTACCCAATCAGTTTCTCTGTCCTTTACATAACACCTCAGATATTGTTGCAAAACCCCGTTTGCCCTTTCTGCTTGCCCATTTGTTTCTGGGTGCCTGGCGGTGGAAAAACTTACCTCCACATGCAACATGCTCATTAGTTTCCTCCAGAACCTAGAAGTAAATTGTTTTCCTCTGTCGCTCAAAACCCTCAAGGGGGCGCCATGCAACCTAAAAATGTGCTCCACAAACAACCTTGCGGTTTCTTCCGCTGCCACTGCATGTGAACAAGCTATAAAGTGGCACATCTTAGTTAGTATATCTACCACCACCATGACCGCGGTTTTCCCTTTGGATCTCGGTAGATCGGTCATGAAGTCTATGGATACCATCTCCCATGGCCTTTCTGGGGTGGGTAAGGGTTCTAATAACCCTGCTGGCGCCAACCTCTCTCCCTTTGCTCTTTGGCACCTGTCGCATCCCCTGACATACTCCCGCACGTCTTCCCGCACCTTGGGCCACCAAAACTCCCTGGTAACCAACCACATGGTCTTGTGCTGCCCGAAGTGCCCCGCCGTGGGGCTGTCATGCAACTGTTTAAGCACCCGCCCTCTTAGTTCCCCATCTGGTATGTAGAGCGCCCCTTTGTAATATAGTTTTCCGTTCTTTTCCTCAAACCCCCCTGCGTTCTCACCTGTCTCCCTGAGTTCCCTAAGTTTTTCTTGGGCATATTCATCGTTTTCAATACCCTCTACCAGTTCTCTTTGCCCCACCAATGCCGCCCCACAAACCCAGTGGTCCTCTGAGATGATATGTCTTTCTTCCGCCCCTCCTTCCCCCTCCAAGTACTCAGGTTTTCTGGAGAGAGCGTCCGCCCTGACATTCTCAGCCCCTGGCACGTAGCGAATTTCAAAATTGAACTTGGAGAACTCTTGCGCCCATCTTACTTGTCTCTGGTTCAATACTCGGGCTGTTCTCCAGTATTCTAGATTTTTGTGGTCTGTCCGCACTTGAACCTTGTGTTGCGCACCAATCAACAGGTGTCTCCATCTCTTGAACGCTTCGTGGACGGCGAGTAATTCTCTGTCGTACACTGTATAATTCCTCTCAGACTTGTTCAATTTCCTCGAGAAGAAGGCACACGGTCTCCATTCCGACGTATTCGCTCCTGGCTGCAGGAGCACGGCGCCCACCGCTCTGTCAGACGCGTCGGTTTCCACCCTCATCGGCTGCTGCAGATCCACGTGTAAGAGTTGTTCTTCCGAAGCAAACGCCCTCTTTAAACTTTCGAAAGCTCGCTGCGCTTCTTCCGTCCAGACAAATTTCTTCTTACTGCTGAGACAATCCGTGATGGGGGCTGTTAAATGGGCGAAGTTCTTGATGAACTTCCGATAGAAGTTTCCGAACCCCAAAAACCTCTGCACATCTTTCTTAGTTTTCGGTGGCCTCCATTCCAGCACCGCTTGCACCTTGCTAGGATCCATGGCCAGCCCCTTGTCCGACAACCGGTACCCAAGGAATTCCACCTCCCTGGTGTGAAACTGACACTTCTCCCGTTTCACCCACAGCTGGTTTTCTTGCAGTTTGCTCAGTACCTCTCGTACATCTCGCACATGCTGCTCTTCATCCTCTGAGTACACCAGTACATCGTCCAAGAACGCAGCGCAGTTCTTGTACAGCAATGGTCCTAGTACGTGATTCATGAATGATTGAAATACTGCTGATCCCGCCTGGAGGCCGAAAGGCATAACGCAGTACTCAAATGCCCCCAGGGGGGTGAACATAGTGGTTTTCCACTCATCTCCCTTTCTCATACGTATCAGGTTATATGCCCCCCTCAGGTCCAGCTTGGTAAAAATCTTCCCTTTTCTCACCCGGGTCAGAATGTCATCGATTCTGGGCATAGGGAAAGTCACGGGTTCGGACACTGCGTTTAGGGCCCGGAAATCCACAATTAATCTCGGTTTGTCCGAGTTTTTTTTGTCCACAAAGAACACTGGGCTACCCCCCACCGCTCGTGACTCCCTGATGAACCCACGCTTGAGGTTTTTGTCAATAAACTCCCTTAGCTCCTGCATCTCCCTGTCAGACATTGCATACACCTTGCCCACTGGCAATTGCGCTCCTGGGAGTAAGTTGATTTGGCAGTCAAAGGGTCTGTGCGGGGGTAGTTTATCTGCTTCCCTTTCGCTGAAGACGTCGGCAAAATCTGCATATTGTCGTGGTACCCTACCTTGATCCATTGCTTCTATCTTTGCTAACGTGGCCTGAGTGCCTACTTGGCCCCCTTTTTCTGTGCAGTGTCCCATACAATGTGCTGACCCAAAGGAAACCACTCTCTGATGCCATCCCACAAGCGGATCATGCAGCGCTAGCCAGCTCATCCCCAAAATGATGGGCGCTCCTCCCAACGTGGCTATATTAAACGCTATCCGTTCCGTGTGTCTTGCCACCCTCATTGTCATGGGGACAGTCTGCTGGTCTACTTCTCCCCCCAACAGCGCCCTCCCATCAATCGTGGTCACCTGCAGTGGATTTTTTAAAGGAATGGTCTGTATCTGATGTGCGGCTGCAAACTCCTTACTCATAAAGTTGCAGGAGCTGCCTGAGTCTAATAGCGCCTTCACTTTTAGTGGGTGTCCGTTTGCCAGCTCCAGCAATACCTCTATTACAAGAGCTGGTCTTGGGGGTTCTGGCGTGGGCACATTTACTGTTCCTTGGCCTGGCTGCTGTGCCCCGTCGGTGGCAGCCAGGCGTTGGCTTTTACTTGCTCCTTAGCTCCTTCTCCCTCCTCCCCAACAGCTCCCGCCATTCCTTGCCATTCCTTTCTTTGCGGACAAACTCTGGCAAAGTGACCTGGCTGTTGGCAGAGAAAACATTTTTTGGCGCCTTTTCCCTCCTTCTTCCGCCCTTCACTGGGGTTTGAAATTGCGCGCGCGCGCGCTGTTCCGATTTCCATCGGCTCTGCTGGCAGAGAAGGCTGCTCTGGCATCTCTGGAATGCGGAAATCCCTCCAACGCTCCCCTTTCCCTTCCCGCTTCTCCAAGGCTCTGGCCTCCTGGCGTGATCCTATGGCCAGCGCTGATTTAGTCAGATGGTCCATAGACTCCGCCCTGGGCCCCCGGGAAAGTTCGTCTTTCACTGCCGAAGATAGTCCTTCTTCGAACAGCATTTGTATCGGTTCCGCTGACAAATCCCAACCTAATTTATGGATCAACATGGTGAACTCAGTCCAGTACTCACGGACAGATCGGTTCCCTTGTTTACACGCCATTAACTGCCTGCGCGCCACTCCCTGCTCAATCTCGCTGGAAAACATCAGGTCCATGGCGCGAAAAAACTTCCTTGTGTCCCTTAGGGCTTCATTATTGGCTGCCATTAGTGGCCTCACCCAATGTTTTGCCCCGCCTTCGAGATGGCCAATCACATAAGCAACCCTCGATTCCTCATCAGGAAAATCATCAAACTGCAGATTGAGGGCATATTGCATCTCTGTCCTGAAGGCTTGATAATTCCTGGGATCACCCCCAAACTTCTGCACCAGTCCAGGCACTTTCCTCGAGAGCTGGGCGGCTTTCCCCTTTTCTGCATCATGAGCCCTCCTCTCCTCCAGCCTCGCCGTTTGCAGAGCTAACTGTACCTCCAACATCTTGTACCTTTCTTCCAGGCTAGGACCGGCTGCAGCTGCTCCCCCATCTCCGGCTCCGGCTGGGTTGCTCATGATGCCTCTCTTTGCACAAGCTGCTTTCAGGGACTGTCAGATTGCTGTGGTGGGATAATGAGCTGCTTGTGCGTTGAAGCTGGATCCCTCAGAGCTCACTCAGTGTAGTGAAGCCCTGCCTTGAGCGGAGCCCTTCAGCATGGCTCCGTCAGTCGCTGGTAGAATCTGACAGTGGGCGTTTGCGGAAACGTTTCCAACATAAAAGCTGTTTCACGGACATGCGCCTCCTGGATTCCCTGCGTGACAGTTTCCGGCGGGGGGTGGGGGTCCTTAAAGGCTGTCCTGATACCTCCTCACTGTTCTCACTGGAAGTATCCCAGAGCCTCCCCTCCGACTCCCTTTCCTTTGGAGCTCCCGCACTCCCCCTACTGGTTCCCTCTTCTGCTGAAGAAGTGTCTCTCCTATTCTCCTGAAGCCTTCTCACCACCTGTCCTTCCGATGGCAGTTCCCTGACAGGGGGGAAGGAAAAAACACATGCAGGAACTCGCAAGACATTTTCGTCTTGCAAAGCCAGCCCATAGGAAATTCGTTTTGCGAAGCACTTCCAAAACGGAAAACTCTTACGTCTAGTGAGTTTTCCGTCTTGCGAGGCATTCGTCTTGTGGAGCACCACTGTATATCCTCTCCACAGCCACCTCTGTGATGATGGTGGCATTAAAATATCCTGTTCTTCTTCAATAAAACAGAAAAAAGGAATATTCATCCTAAAATCCTGGTGATTTTTCAAGAGGATTTTCTGCAGGGGGGCGGGTCACAAATTGCTGCGGAAACAGAGTACTGAAGTGAAGTTTGGAAGAATGAGAAACTTAGAGAAACAAAATTGTGAGATTCATCCATGTCTAGGAACTACTTGAGGGACGCGGGTGGCTCTGTGGTCTAAACCACTGAGCCTCTTCGGCTTGCCGATCAGAAGGTTGGCGGTTCGAATCTCCACGATGGGGTGAGGTCCTGTTGCTCAGTCCCTGCTCCTGCCAACCTAGCAGTTTGAAAGCACACTAAAAAGTGCAAGTAGATAAATGGGTACCACTCCGGCGGGAAGGTAAACGGCATTTCCATGCACTGCTCTGGTTTCGGTGTTCCGTTGCGCCTGAAGTGGCTTAGTCATGCTGGCCACATGACTCAGAAAAAACTGTCTGCGGAGCGGACAAATGCCGGCTCCCTCGGCCAGTAAAGTGAGATGAGCGCCGCAACCCCAGAGTCATCTGCAACTGGACTTAACTGTCAGGGGTCCTTTACCTTTTTTAAAGGAGCTACTGAGAGACTTATCCTGTAGAAAGTAGAGCATGCAAATATCAGGGCTTTCTCTGACAGGAATTCAAGGCACCTTACAGCTAAAATAGAAACAGCTAAAAGCATGGGGGCGGTGGAAAAGCCATCATTAAAAAAAATAGTAAAGCTAAACCCTTTAAATAATTCAAACAAATACCTGTTTGCGACCCAGCCTCTTAAACACATTTGTGTTTGCTCTTTCTCCAATAGGAGAATTTTAAAAACCACAGCTTTATTATATTGTTTTCAGCATGATGTGAAATTATTGCCGCCTTACTGTGGGCCTCCAGCAACATAGCTGTTGATCTGAAGATGTACCAATTGTACATGCCGAAAACATAAAGAACCAGAGGATTCAGCAGCACTGGGAGATCATGAAATATAAACAAGCTGTTTGGATATACATTTCAGAGGGTGAGGAACATAAAACATTCCATGTACTCAGTTAAGCCTCCTTAAGAACGTAGTGGATACATCATAGTAGTAAATAGGCAGCATGTTGAAATTAAGTTATTGAACATTTAGTATGCATGCACACGAAAGCTCATACCAATTACAAACTTAGTTGGTCTCTAAGGTGCTACTGGTAGGATTTTGTTTTGTTTTGTTTGAACATTTAGAGTTCATAAGGGCCAGAGTAAAGAGCATTTCCATTATTATTTTTCCAAATAGCATTGATAATAATGTGTATTCTCTGAAATGCAGCCTGTGCTAAGGAAGCTTAGGGAAATTAAAAGATTTCTGGCCACCTCAAGAGAGGCAGATCAAATAACTCTTTTGAGTCCTATGTGGAGAAAGAAATTTCTTGGATATTTGTTAGTGCTCACACACTCTTGAATTATTTCCCTGTAGTGGGGGAGCTACAGTGGTACCTCGGTTTAAGAACTTAATTCGTTCTGGAGGTCCATTCTTAACCTGAAACTGTTCTTAACCTGAGGTACCACTTTAGCTAATGGGGCCTCCCGCTGCCACCGCGCCACAGCAGTGTAATTTATGTTCTCATCCTGAAGCAAAGTTCTTAACCCGAGGTACTATTTCTGGGCTAGCGGAGTCTGTAACCTGAAGCACACTCACTTCCGGGTTTGCAGTGTTCAGGAGCCAAAACGTCCGAGTACCAAGGTTTTCCGGATCCAAGGTACAACTCTATTATGCAATGGGCTGAAGGCCTTAATGCTCGTGCTATGCACTTTTCATAAACAACTTTGTTTGGATACATAATTGGACATTTGGGTGGCATATATTGATCTTTATACATAAATTATGGTGCATGTTTATTTTATTGTAAATGTTAACTGATTTTATACCATTTTATACCATTCCCCCCTTCTGTGTGTGTGTGTTTTCCCTTTTGCTTTTCTTTCTTTAATAATTCTGCAATAAAATTTCAGTTTAAAAGGACCTGCTGCACCAAGTAAGACCAGCAGCGCTGTCAGGGCAGGATTTGGGGGGAGGGGGACAGAATCCAGACCCCCACTCAGGAAAATGGGCAGCGGGGCCTGCAAATGCAACAAGGCTTACCACATTTTGAAGAAAGTGAAGAAATGCAATTTGCCGTTTCCAGAAGGGGGGATTCTATAAGCGTATTAAATTCAGAGTCTGCAATTACCTAACTGTATCGCTGACTAATCCCTGTGTAAAACTGCCAATTCTAATGTTATTCATTTGCAGACTTGGTTTGCTCTTTGGCCCTTCTCCTCACAGCAAATGCTGCACTGGGTCCCCTATGACCCAGCTTCTCTCTCTCACACACAACATCTTCTGATGACTCAGCAGTTCTTGCCAGTATCCTGCCATCCTCTGTGAGTCCTAATGCTCCTCCTCTGCTCAAAGCAAGGCTTCCAGAGAATCAGTCTGATTTGCTTTAGAGTTTCTTCAAAACTCATCCAGCCTGCGTACACATTCCTATTTACTCCACATCCAGTGCATTCCCAGCACTGCTTTGAAAAGTGGTGTACACACAACATTTGACGCAATCCATGTCTATCCTGTATCTAGCCTGTCGTTGTTTCTGATGAAATACGTAATGCATATTGGCGTGTTTTTCTTCCAAATTAACTTCAAATTGGGAAAAAGAGCAACCCTCACTGTGTCTTAAAGCAGTGGTGTGTACACAGCCCCTTGACACACAAATCAGAGACAGCACAAATTCAGCAGAGTGGGGAAATGGGACTAAGACAAAACACAGTGGCTTCAAAGTGCCTTTCTGTTTAGGCGTGAGGGATAATCCTGATCAGCAACCTTCCTGTTTTCTCTCTGAAAGAACAGCAGGCGTTTTAGGATGCTCTCTACCACACTTCCCTTTTGTCAACACACAACTTTGTTTCTTTAAAAATGAGACTTAATATGTGAAATATTCACTATACAAGCAACTATGGCATGCTGTTTCTGTATGAACTGATTTAAGTCTCTCCATTTGGATAAGAGCAGGGCTTTTTTCCAGCCGGAACTCGCCAGAACTCAGTTCTGGCATCTCTTAGGTGGGTGCCATTGTCATTATAAGAGAACAAGTTTCACAGTGAGTTCCAACACCTCTTTTTCTAGAAAAATAGATTGAGATACAGAGAACTTGGTGAAGCTGCAAGACACCAGAGAAGCGATAGTTCTAGGCAGCTCCTTTTGTGCTCATGGTTTTAAATATCTTCACAATGCTGAAAAGATGTAGACGGGCCCAGAATGAAGGCTTCTTCTTCTTCTGAAGTGGCATCATTTTTACTGTGTTAAATTGTCAGCCCATACTTAGTATGTGGGAACCTGCATTGGCAATGAATCCCCTTTAAAGCCAGCTTCAGCCACTTTCTGCAATGTGATATTTATGGGTGGATAACAAGCAAATGTTTTAAATCTGAGGTGGAGACCATTAAGCTGTGTTCTCTGTCATTTGTTAATTAGCTTAAATTTGTGTTAGAGGCAGCAGTTCCTCAAGCGCTGCTATTACTTGGATTTAATTCATGGCGGTAGTGATGAAGAGGAACTAAGTGCATTTAATTTCCTTCTGGGATCTATGTTCGCTTCACACACCAATGTAATAACCACCTAAATCGAGGTGAAAACACATTTGAGTGAACATCAAAGAGTTTCCCAGAACAAAAGCTAAATCACCATAGCCCTGCTATGTCCCTGGTCAATATGACTGCAGAAGCCATAACAATGATTCAGCAGCACTATCACCTGTGAACAAAAGCTTTGTCTAGGCTTTCCCTTTCCTCTTCAGTAAAGGTAAAGGTAAAGGTACCCCTGCCCGTACGGGCCAGTCTTGACAGACTCTGGGGTTCTGCGCCCATCTCACTTAAGAGGCCAGGGGCCAGCGCTGTCCGGAGACACTTCCGGGTCACGTGGCCAGCGTGACATCGCTGCTCTGGCGAGCCAGAGCCGCACACGGAAACGCCGTTTACCTTCCCGCTGGTAAGCGGTCCCTATTTATCTACTTGCACCCGGATGTGCTTTCGAACTGCTAGGTTGGCAGGCGCTGGGACCGAGCAGCGGGAGCGCACCCTGCCGCAGGGATTCGAACCGCCGACCTTTCGATCGGCAAGTCCTAGGCGCTGAGGCTTTAACCCACAGCGCCACCTGCGTCCCCTATTTCCTCTTCAGTGGTAGGATATAAATGGGAGAAAAAGCTCCCTACTGCACATTTTACTCTGCACCAGCTCCCTACTGCACATTTTACTCTGGATCCAATTCATTATTATTATTATTTTTTCCTCTTCAGTGGTAGGATATAAATGGGAGAAAAAATAATGAATTGGATCCAGAGTAAAATGTGCAGTAGGGAGCTGGTGGTAGCTGACTTCCCTGCCTCCTGATTTCCCTGTCAAACTCCACAGCCCTGATAACTGAGTTGACCTGGTCTGCAAACAGCCCACATAGGTGGCTCTGTGGTCTAAACCACTCAGCATCTTGGACTTGCAGATCAGAAGGTCGGTGGTTCAAATCCCCGCGATGGGGTGAGCTCCCATTGCTCTGTCCCAGTTCCTGCCAACCTAGCAGTTCGAAAGCACGCCACTGCAAGTGGATAAATAGGTACCACTGCAGTGGGAAGGTAAACAGTGTTTCCATGAGCTCTGGTTTCCATCACAGTGTTCCATTGCACCAGAAGCAGTTTAGTAATGCTGCCCACATAACCCAGAAAGCTGCTTGTGGACAAATGCTGGCTCCCTTGGCCTGAAAGCAGAGATGAGCGCTGCACCCCATAGTCGCCTTTGACTGGACTTAACCGTCCGAGGTCCTTTACCTTTTTACCTTACATTTAACTGATAGATTTGATGGCTGTGATTTGTACAGAGACTATTCCTGCACATGGTTTTAAATCTAAAATGAGAGCAATGTCATGATTGAGTCCTGCTTGCAGTTGGCTCCATGCAATCTGATCCTATGCCTATTGATTCAGAAGTAAGCTCAACTGAAATCAGTGATATTTGCTGCAAAGTATGTATGCATGTGATTGCAGCCATAATTTCTCTCTCTTTCTCTCCTCTGCTCATGCAAGAAGACTATAGAAATAGGGCTAAAAATGTTCTTACCGCAAAATAGAAGTTATGTGTGTGTGTGTGTGTGTGTGTAGGGCAAACTATAAATGCAGAAGAATTACAGAATGGTTAAGATGCTACCTGGGAACACTCTGGAAGACTGTGCAGCCCTCATTTCTCTGGACAAGAGCTAATACCAGATTCATGTCCATTAGTTAGCCATCATCTTCTCAGGCCCACAAGATGAATGAGTGGATGCAACAAGTCCTAGAAAGGGCTAGGTGGATTGTGTGTCCACTCTGCTCTTTCTGCCATCTATTGCATATAAGTGAGTCATTTTATTGATGGATGGAGGTGTGATCATTATCTTAAACATAAACCTTACCTTGGACCTAAGGGATGAAATACATTAGTGTTTAAAACTTAAAGAACAAACAGGAAATGTGCTTGAAGAAGAAACATCTTGCAGCTGCACACTGCTGATTTAGAAATGGCAATAACTCATCTTGGCTTCTGGAAAGAAAATATAAATAAATGGACTCCTTTGTCAGCTTAAAATAGACAGACATAGCACAGAATGATAGCAGCGACCACTGTAATAGTGGCAGAGAATTCAAATTGTTATAGTTGGAAGACAAGCATTCAACATGTTTGAAGCACAACAATGAGCTAGGTTTAATGATGCTGGCAAGAATTACCTCCCACATGCTGGTAGCCTGGACAGTGTAAGTGGGGGTCTTACAGAGAACCTGTTTCTGATACCAGACATCTACTTCTGTTGTTTTGTATGCATAAGAAGAAGGGAAGTAGGTGGCTGCAGCCTTTCTGAGAGAAAGCTCTCAGGCCAAACATGTAAAACTAGTAAACACTGAAACTATGCAAGAGATCATCTAACATATTTATAAGAGAATCAAGTTTCTTCCCAATTTGTTTTCTAAGTCATGCCGATTTTCATGACTAAATGCGCATTAGCAAAACAAACGTTCTCTTTCAAAGCTATTGTTGCCATTGATCAATATGTGATTGAGCACAAAGTGAAATGCAGCTGTGGAACAAAGCCCTGCAGTGGAATTGCTGAGGATTAATGTGTTTTGTGATCCTAGCCTAAACATCTGGACTGCTTTACCTGCCTGTCACATTGCCAGGGGCAACGCTACAGTGTTGCTGAAATGCCATGATTTTTCATGTTGAATTGCCGTGGGTTAAAACCACTCTTATGCTTATGCAGCAAGGCCTTAGGAAATAGCAGCTATTTATTAACTTAAAATCAGCACAATCCCATGCATGTCTACTGAAAAGTATGTCACGTTGAGTTTAATGGGGCTTACTTTTCAGAAAAAGCTGCATAGAATTGCACAATTACTTGCTAAAATATCTCATTGTATTTTTTAATTCACAACCAGATGCTCAAAGGGGCATTTATTTTAAGCAGCCTCATAGCATGCTGCCATATGGCCATATGGTTAAGAGTGGTGGACTCGTAATCTGGTGAACCGGGTTCGCTTCCCTGCTCCTCCACATGCAGCTGCTTGGTGACCTTGGGCTAGTCACACTTCTCTGAAGTCTCTCAGTCTCACTCACCTCAGAGTGTTTGTTGTGGGGGAGGAAGGGAAAGGAGATTGTTAGCCGCTTTGAGACTCCTTCGGGTAATGATAAAGTGGGATATCAAATACAAACTCCTCCTCCTCCTCCTCTTCTTCTTCTTCTGGGTTCCTTGTTGGCAACAAGAACAAGTTCTACAGATCACTTCCAGAGCAGATTGAGCTGTCTCTTACTGAGAGCAAGCAAAATCAAAGAGCAAAGAGTGTTTTGCCCTGCTCCAGACAAAGCTAACTATTCTTGGGATGCAAAAGTCAATGGGACTTAAATCAGTCACAACCTACCGGCAAATGGTTCCATTGACTTAAGCTCAGCTACCTTTCTCTTATTTTGGCATGCATACCCATTCTTATGGCTTATAACACTTTACCATAATTGATATGCATGTATGTTGTTGCTGTTGGAATCCGACTTTCTCAGGAGACAATGGAGGAGTGCACCTTTTGGGAGAAGGGGAGTCAAACTGTTGGAAGGTTACAGCACCTGCTGTGGCTCTAGAGACCAATATAGGAGAGACATGTTTGGTTGCCGCTGGGGCAGATGAAGATGTCCAGTTGAGCTGCTGCAGATGCACCATGGCATTTCTTCTCTCTGCGCTCCTCCCATCAGTCAGCCCTCTTCTGGTCACTGCCCAGCATGTTTGCACTCCTGTCTCAGTGATGCCTACACTGGCTCAGTCACGTCCACAAATGGAAGATGGCAGGATCCCCAAGGATGTGCTCTACGGGGAGCTGGCTTCAAGCACCAGGCAACGCTTACGAAGATTCTGCAAACATGACATGAAGGCTGGCAACATCAACCCCACCACGTGGGAATCCCTTTCAGATGACCATGTGCAAAATTAATATGCTTAATTTTGTTTGCAGTTATTCCATTAACTCATTTGTTTTTCTTTACCCCTGTGCTGCTTTTTGCACATTTGTTGTTGTTGTTTAGTCGTTTAGTCGTGTCCGACTCTTTGTGACCCCATGGACCAGAGCGCACCAGGCCCTCCTGTCTTCCACTGCCTCCCGCAGTTTGGTCAAACTCATGCTGGTAGCTTCGAGAACACTGTCCAACCATCTTGTCCTCTGTCATCCCCTTCTCCTTGTGCCCTTTCCCAACATCAGGGTCTTTTCCAGGGAGTCTTCTCTTGTCATGAGGTGGCCAAAGTATTGGAGTCTCAGCTTCAGGATCTGTCCTTCCAGTGAGCACTCAGGGCTGATTTCCTTAAGAATGGAGAGGTTTGATCTTCTTGCAGTCCATGGGACTCTCAAGAGTCTCCTCCAGCACCATAATTCAAAAGCATCAATTCTTCGGCGATCAGCCTTCTTTATGGTCCAGCTCTCACTTCCATACATCACTACTGGGAAAACCATGGCTTTAACAATATGGACCTTTGTTGGCAAGTTGATGTCTCTGCTTTTTAAGATGCTGTCTAGGCATTGAGGGCTACTACGTTTGTAGTAGCCCTCAATAAAAAAAAACCAAACATCCAAAAATAGATCCAGAGAACTGCAGGGAATTTGGAGGTCATCTAGCCTAAGCCCTGGTTCACTGTGGGATTTGCAGTACAGGATGCAAATACAGCATCCATAACAGGACTGTTAAACATCTGCTTAAATACCTCCAGTGAAGAAGAGCTCACTGTCTACTGATGCAATCTAGTGGGGACCATTTTTGTCTGGTGGGAACCATAAACAGTCTGGGGCCTTGCATATGATGCTTCACTGAGTCTATACTCACATTGAGTGTCATAAACAGTAGCCACAGGGAGCCAGTCTGAACATGCAAACAGGAATTCAATTTACATTCAGGTAGTTCAATTCTATACACCACATGACTATATTATTTAAGTTAATTTGTGAGGCTGAAGCTACAGGCTTCATCCTTTCATCTTAGAAAAGTAAGATGGCTCTATTAGAGATTTTATTTAACGGAAAGGCACTAATGATTAATGGTTTATGTTATTCTGCCCATTTCCTCCCCACTCATCCAGAACAAATTTCTGCATCTGGCAAAGATGCTGATACTCTGCTTATTATTTTTTACATAAGAAGCAGAAAACAATATATATTATTTATCTTTCTAGAAGGAGAGCAATTCTTTGAAGAAGTGCAAGTACAACTTCTCTCGACTCAGGAACTAACTCAACCTGTCTTTTACTCGAACGCTTTAACTTCCCCCTTGCAAATTGGTTTTTCATTACTATTCTCATCATGTATAAGCTGAATGACTTCCACTCCAATGCCACAAAATCAAAAAAGCTACAAATCACAGGCTCTTGGATTTGCAACAAGCTAAACTATCTCCAAATCTGCCTTGGCTCATCTCTGAGAATACGCTAAAATGTTTGTTCCACCCAAATATAACATGCAGGGTGATTGCCCAGTGCTGATATGAACTGTTCCAATTTTTTAAAAGTAGAATTTGGCTGATAGGTGTTCTTTAATCTTTAAATGAAAGCACTTACAATTAAAGCTTTGGGAGAGTGTCCGTTTCCTTTAAAGCCAATCCTAGGAGCCATGGCACTGAGGTTGTAGACCAGGGATGGAGAACTTGGATTCCCAGATGTTGTTGGACTACAACTCCCATCGTCCCTGACCACTGGTTCTGGTAGCTAGGGATGATGGGAGTTGTCGTCCAATAGCATTTGGGGATCTAAGCTTGCTCCAGGCATTTGTATCTGGCCCCCAGGTTTCTCTTCAGGCCACAATTCTGCTCTGTGGCCTCCTCAAGTGCAGTTGCCTGCCTGGAATGGCCCCTTGAAATGAGATAATGCCTCTGAATGGATGACTGAGATGTGACTTTTACCTGGCTGGAATGTAGGCTCCTGTACAAAGGTCAGAGCCACATCCATTGCTCCACTCACATTCTTGCATTTTGGGCCCATTCTTCAGGCTGAAAAAGATTCCCTACCCCCTCTGAGGATCACGGGACCTGATTCTAAGATCCCAGGACCAGATGAAGGCACAACAAGAGCTCTTGCATTTTCAGTCAGGGATCTGAATCCGGCCCCAGTGACACAAACTGGAGCCTAGTTTGGCCCTTTCCAGCCATACAGATGGCCCTGCTCCACTAGACAGGTGGTGAGTCACAAAGTGAGCCAAAGTGGCACCTGTCTGCTCCTTGTGGCCCCGCAGCTAAAACCAATTCCTAGCATCCCTCTGCTTTGCATTGCAATTGCATCTCTCAATCAGACGGCCGGTTGCAACGTTGGGATACTTTTCACAGCGGCTATGATAACCCTCCTTTCCAGAGATCAGTAGAGTACGCAGACCTATATTCTGCCATTAAATGAAATTTATTCCGTAAACCGTTTTAAATGCTGGAAATGCACAGCCAGGGATGCCCATTTTTTGCATATGTGGTGCAAAGGGGGTGCCGAATCACAACTATTGGAGGCATCTCTGACATGGCGATCCACAGCAGCTGATTTTGTTCAAAGTAACTGAGGATGAGGTAGCTTTGAATCTGGTACCATTAGTATGTATCTGCCTGGTAGTTGCTGTGTGTGTGTGTGTGTGTGTACAGGCAGGAATGGAAGTAACAGGCACTAACGTAACGGCGAATGAAGATTGACAACTGGACACTAAATAAGAAATGATGCAGCTATAGGAGGAAATGATCAACATAGGGTTTGCAACAGGAGCGGGAAACCTGATTTTAAGAAATTGTATTCAAGTAATTTGATTTGATTTGTCATCATTTGGAAAAATAAGAAAAACATTTTTTGGAGAAAGGAAGTAGCTGGCATTAACAGAGTGGGTGTGGTTAATCAAATGTTTGGAATGGGCAGAAATAGATGAGGAAAATCTGTTCAAAGGAGGGAAGACTATGGCATGTTGAATTTGCTGGAAGATGGAGTTCATTTCTGAATATTGGAATGGAAGGTATGGCAGTGCATATCATGTTGGAGAGAAACTTGTTTATGTAAATAATAGCATATCAATAAAAATATTCACTATTAAGCAAGACATTTTCTTTAGTTCTGGAATTCATCATTGGTGCAAACTAATTGCTCTGTATTCATTTAATCCTGATGTGTGTACACACACACACACACACACACACACACAACAATCTGATTAGATGCCAGAGAGGTGCCAACTGCCTCCACCAACTTTCTACACTGCTTAAAATTCATAGTGCATGTTGATGTCTTGGCTTGCAGGCAAAGTTCTGGAGCCTTAAGCAAAATTCCTCAGTGTAAACAAAGAACACCTTGCTTGATCAGAGTCAAAAGTTTGGCCTCTCACCAGTCTCAAAGATTCCCCATTTATGGTCCAAAAGGGATGCAAGGATTCCTGATAACACACTTCAAGGCCTAATCCCAATTCGCTCTTGGAAATTTTTGAGTAATATGCTGAACTCATGGTCATATAGCCTAAGAAAAATTATGGTTTTTCTTAACAAGTGGGGGAAGGAGTTATAGCTCAGCGGCTGTACACATGAGTTGCATGGAGAAATCCCAGTTGACATATCCAAGTAGGGGAGGGAAAGACCCTTCTCTGAAATCCTGGAGGGCCATTATCAACAACACTGAGAAAGATTAAGCAATGGTCTAACACAGCATTAGCTAGCTTCCTGTGCAGATGACAAAATGGTAAACAGCTCAGTACTCTAAAAACATGACAGAAATCAAGGCTTTTTTCAACCGGAACTCAGTTCTGACACCTCTCAGGTGGGCGCCATTGCCATTCTAAGAGAACGAGGGAGGTGTTCGTGGTCAGTTCCAGCACCTCTTTTTCTAGAAAAAGCACTGGCAGAAATAGTTATGTTCATCTGAAAAAAACAAACATGCAGCCTCACCTCACCAAGTGTCAGCCTCTTTGTACTGATTAAAAAATCAACTAAAACACCTTCAGTTTACTATTGCTTTTCAAAAGTATGCATGTTATGAGGAAAAGCAGCATGGAGATTAAAAACCTGGTGAAATCTAGTTCTAAGTGTGTTATGTGCAAATAATAAACTTTATAATCAGACATGATTGTTCTTAGTCATATGAATTATGCAGGTGCTACAATGCCAGTGTGTGTGTGTGTGTGTGTGTGTGTGTGTGTGTGTGTAATAATCAATCCAAGGTGGGGATGCCTTAAAAATATTTTTTGAAGTGGTTGTTGATATTCTCCCAAGCGATCCAGGTTCTTTGGAATGAGGCAGTATTCTGAGGAAACCACTAGATGTTGTTACAGAGCCAGGCTGCAAGCTGAAGAGATCCCTTTAAGAGAAATCTCCCCGCAAATGTGCAGAGAAGGGAAGGCGATTTCTTATTCAGCTGGCTTCGCTGAGCTGTATTCCCTGCCCATTTCAAGGTTGTTCTGACCAGAGGATTTATAATGCTGCTGACAAGAATCTAGCTCATTAAACCATGCACATTCTCTTTCATTCATTCCTTCAGCCTGTTTATCATACACTTAGAAATTCCAACTGCTCCACCAATCGTTTCCCTGCCCTGTGCCAAAGATCTGCATCAGCTGAATGATATTGCTCCAGCCATTGCTTCCTACAGTATTCTTATCCTTCAGTGTACAGTGGTACCTCAGGTTACAGACGCTTCAGGTTACAGACACTTCAGGTTACAGACTCCGCTAACCCAGAAATAGTACCTCGGGTTAAGAACTTTGCTTCAGGATGAGAACAGAAATCGTGTGACGGCAGCGGGAGGCCTCATTAGCTAAAGTGGTACCTCAGGTTAAGAACAGTTTCAGATTAAGAACGGGCCTCCAGAACGAATTAAGTTCTTAACCCGAGGTACCATTGTATATATGTAACAGTTTCCCGGTCCTCCAACCTTCCTGCTCAAGACAATTGTATTGCGGTAAGTACTGTAGTTGCACCTGTTTGTTGACACCCTTGATCCAAAAATCTGGTGTGGTCAGAGCTTCCCTGCCCTGAAGGTCTTCCCTAGGACTTGGGGTTGCCATAGGTCAACCCAGTTTGTGATTATCAATCAGTCAATCAAGGACTGAGCTCCAGGAACTTCTTTCCTACTAGGTTGTCAAGCTGCCATGCACACTAAAATATTCCCCTCCACGAAACTAAAGCACTTGTGCAGGAGCTGCACGTTCTTGTCAGAGCTCACACATCAACGCTACCTGCAGGAGACAAGAGAACCCAAGGCCACCTTCATGCATTTGTTTCTGAAATGCTGAATTATTTGAAGGTTTGAGACTGAAATAAGCATTGATTTATATGTGTGCATCTGTTGACATCAGAAGGAGAACAGGCATGCTCAGGCAAACTGAGTGGGACTCCCTCCCTCCACTCAACAGCTGGATCAAATCCCACCTTCCTGCCTGTCATGTAATGTCACCTTGATAGCCACATGGGCAAGGTTTGAAGAAAATGGCCTTACAGGACAACTTGGACTCCCTTGCAGGTCAAGACTGGCCTGGAAGCCAGAGGTTCCCTGCCCCTGGATTAAGGGATCAATCAATGACAATTTTTCTTCAAGCTTGGAAAGCATCTTATCGTGTGTGTGTGTGTGTGTGTGAGAGAGAGAGAGAGAGAGAGAGAGAGAGAGAGAGAGAGATGGATAAGAAGGAATTCATATTATTTTGTTTATTTAAGATTTCAATCCCATCCAATCAACTGTTGTCTGGCCAGCTCACATATTTAAATCAGTGCAAAACAGATATAACCAGCCATAATACGAAAGCAATCAATAGCAGCACCAGCACAAAATTAACAAGAAGCAGTATGAAACCGCAGAGCAGCATAAAATCAGTAAAACAGCATTAGAAACCTATAAAAGGAAAGAATGAATGAAGGATGTTTGGATACAGGGAAGAAGGGTATTTTGTGTGTGTGTGTGAGAGAGAGAGAGAGAGAGAGAGAGAGAGAGAGAGAGAGAGAGAATGAATCAATGAGTATAAATATATTATGGGTGAGTGAAGCATAGAAAGAGAGAAGGGAAGGATATGTGATATCTGCACCTACCATGGGTATTTGGTTCTGAACACTTTCCACTGCTGACTTATGATAAGGGGGGCTAGTGAGGTTTGCAATTCCCCCCATGAACCCCCAGCAAGAAAATGCACCATTTTAAGTGGGTCCCAGCTCAAAAGGGATTGGACTGAATTCAAAATGAGGCCAGATGCTTCCAAGTCTGGGGTTCAGCATTCTTCAGGTTTCCACACTGAATTATTTTTAATCCGCAGATGGGGAGGAAGGCACAGCTTAGATCTTTCTTATGGCCCACTTGTCAGCAGTTCACCTGAAGTTATAAGCACATTTAAGTCCGATTGATTTCCATTGTAACATTAAGCCCATTGACTGGAACACAGCAATGTTAATCTGGTACTGTAGACCAGTGTAAATATGTTCACTCTAGTAATGTTTATAAAGATAGGAAAGTAAAGTTCATAGCTCTCCAGGATGCATAAACATTTATAAGGAACTGTGAAGTTTGCTGTGAAGTAGAAAATGTGAACAAATGCCCCATTTAGGGGGTGCGTGTGATGTGCGGAGAGCTTTCAATCAAAAGCTTGATCTTCAAATTCTGGGAACTAAAAATACTCTGTTCTCTGGGAAACGCATTTATCCAGTCTGTTTACTCTACCCCACCACTTTTTACTCTGACAGCATCACACACAAACCCATCACCTATTCCAGGTCTCCTTTTTCTGCTTCGGACAGAAAGCAAATTCATTTGCTTAAGTGCAAAGTCTTCAAGAGAACTGGCTGAGCAGACATGGGCAGTGCCTGTAGTACTTAAAAGCAACACAGCTTCCCAGGGGTGAATCTTAATACACCTAACTGTTAATTTCCAAGGGCAACCAGCAGATCAGATCAG
This sequence comes from Podarcis cretensis, assembly GCF_951804945.1. Classification (NCBI taxonomy): domain Eukaryota; kingdom Metazoa; phylum Chordata; class Lepidosauria; order Squamata; family Lacertidae; genus Podarcis; species Podarcis cretensis. Next base: position 100,409,853 of record NC_137172.1, read on the forward strand.
ACTACACAAACCTGAAGGTTGGGAGGGCGGAATGAAAGCCATTCTGCTAAAGGGAAATAATTTCCAACAGGCATATAATTGTCACACCTTCCATCAAAACTGAATTGCACCTCTCTTGTCTGCTGAACTCAACTATTGATTTGGGTTTCGAGCAGGTGTTTGCAACCAGCAGGATGTGATTAAACTGGGTGTAGACAACTCTTTGACGGGGCTCCTCAGGGCCTGAAGCTGAGTCTCTCCTAGGGGAAGAGAGGGTGGGGAGACTCTGGCCTGTACCTAAGGAAACAGGGCACAAGTAATTCACTGTGTGCAAATACTAACACACAAACTAACTGCCTGACGTAGTCCTGTTTGCTATGCAGGAGTCATGAAAGCAATGCACTCTACCAATGATTCCATCTGCTCAATCACTGCAGCTTAGAAAACCCTCTCTCCTCGCCCTGTGCTCTGTTCTGGGAACTTCTAACTCCCCTGAGTCAAAAAAATTTGGGGGGTTAAGGAGACAGGAGGAGGAGGGGAAAGCCCCATTGTGCAAGTGGAAGTATGTACTTGTGTTCTGGCTTCTGCTGATGGGGTTGGCTAGGTGAATGATACCCCCCCCCCATGAGATGGAGATAAGCATTATTACCTATCTGCACACCAAGTGACAATTGAAGACAAAATGCAGGAAGCGAGGAAAGCTTGCTGCACCTAGCAGAGGATGCAGTGGGACTGCCTTGCCATAGGATAACCTTTCGGGAACCACTTGTTTCAAGGGCCACTTTCTCCTACCACAACGGAAAAAGCAAATGGTGTCTCCTGGTTGGGTTCTTTATCTCTGCAACATGTCGTGCTCCACAGTGCTCCACCAGTGGCAACCAATAGGATAGCCACTTACACTTACACTGAAGATGAATGTGCATATTTGCACACAATTTGGGGAGCAGGGGATAAAATGTGATAGGTAAAGGTAAAGGTACCCCCTGACTGTTAGGTCCCGTTGCGGACGACTCTGGGGTTGCACGCTCATCTCGCTCTATAGGCCGAGGGAGCTGGCGTTTGTCTGCAGACAGCTTCTGGGTCATGTGGCCAGCATGACTAAGCTGCTTCTGGAGAACCAGAGCAGCGCACGGAAACACCGTTTAACTTCCCGCCAGAGCAGTACCTATTTATCTACTTGCACTTGATGTGCTTTCTGTTAGGTGGGCAGGAGCTGGGACTGAACCACGGGAGCTCACCCCGTCCCAGGGATTCGAACCACTGACCTTCTGATTGGCAAGCCCTAGGCTCTGTGGTTTAGACCACAACACCACCTGCATCCCTAAGAATGTGATACTGTGATGCAAATGTTTTATACTTATTTTTTTGAAAGAGACCTATTTCTCCCCCTCTCTGAAATATCAAAAGAATATGAAATCTATATGAATTCATATAGATTATTTTATGGCAATCTTCTCATCCTTTCAGAATGCCCCAAGACCTGTTAGGGGAGATTTAAACAAGTCAGTAAACAGCACGCAAAGGCAGTAATTAGTGTATTTATTTGTAAATTGATGTATGTGTTTAAATTACTGGAAAAATAGGAAAGGAAGCAAAGAAACAGATTAATGTTGGCAATGGAAATTGTTTTTAAATGTATTTTGATAGTATAAAAAGGAATTATATTACAATTACAATGATTAAACATACCTGGAATATTATATACTAATGGGAATTGATCTGCATTTATCATAAAATAAAGACGGCTGGGGGAAACGTGGTCCAAGATGCTCTCTTTACCAGAACTCTTTCCCAATCCACATAGTTACGACATTTCTAAAGCTTGCTTTATTTCACTTGTGGGATTCCAGGCTCACTGGCTCAGAAAATGCCAGGAAACTCTCTCCAGTTCAGTGATAGTTTATCTGTCACGTTCACGGCTGACAGAGAAAAGCTTCCAAGTCTTTCTCACCCCCCGGCCTAAAAATAGTAATATATGATCCTTATTGCCCTGGAGTTGCCATAAATTTAGCAGTCTGTTGTTGTGGGAACTGCTGCAGGAGGTGATGTAACTAAGCATCTAAAAAACTAATTATGGATTACGATACTCTTCTGAAGGGCAAGGAGCCTGGTTTCACCATGGTCAGCAGGGAATTTGCAGAGGAGCCAAACCAACTAGCTTAGACCAAAGATCAGAACGGAGGCTGAAGATCCTGCTCTCTAGGGTTACAGCCAGGGACTCCTACAAAAGTAGGTGTCAGATCTTCCACCATGTCTTGCATTATGACACAGGGATGGTGTTTCGTCACAAGCAAGATGGATGTCCACAGCTTCCCAGCATTTAAGAAGTGCCTTAACATCTCGTGGTGATTGTTCCACACACCCCTTTTTTTTAACAACTTGGGGAGATTCATATGAATGGCTCACTTCCACACACATATCTCAGATCACTTATGATCCTATTGTTTATAACTAACAATTTGTATAGTTCACATTCAAATATGTCCTTTAGAATACCTTTAGAGTGGAAAACTGCCAAATTCTGCACAAAAACGTTGCAGCAATTTGCAAACCAAATCATATGATAGATAATCAATCACGCGTTAATTAAAACTGGCTTGCCAAATGTCCTGACTTTGACAGGAGAGCCTGGGAAATAATCATTGTGTCCTGAAATAAAAACATCCCTAACAGAATAGGGCAATGAATATATTTTTTGTTGCTGTTATTGTTTTGCCCATATTGCTATAGTTTTCTTGGATAAGCAGAAGAGAGAGCAAGATGAAGAGAGAGAAATTATGGCTGCAATCCTGTGCAAGCTTATTTTGCAGCAAATTACACTGATCTCAGTCAAACTTACTTCTGAATCAACAGGCAAAGCATCATATTGTATGGAGCCACCTGCAAGCAGGATTCAATCATGACATTGCTCTCATTTTAGATTTAAAACCATGTGCAGGAATAATATCTGTACAAATCACAGCCATCAAATCTATCAGTTACATGTAAGGTAAAAAGGTAAAGGACCCCTGGACGGTTAAGTCCAGTCAAAAGCGACTATGGGGTGCGGCGCTCATCTCTGCTTTCAGGCCAAGGGAGCTGGCATTTGTCCACAGACAGCTTTCTGGGTCATTTGGGCAGCATTACTAAACTGCTTCTGGTGCAATGGAACACTGTGATGGAAGCCAGAGCTCATGGAAACACCGTTTACCTTCCTGCCACAGCGGTATCTATGTATCTACTTGCACTGGTATGCTTTCGAACTGCTAGGTTAGCAGAAGCTGGGACAGAGCAGCAGGAGCTCACCCCATTATACAGATTCGAGCCGCCGACCTTCTGATCAGCAAGCCCAAGATGCTCAGCAGTTTAGACCACAGAGCCATCCACGTGGGCTGTTTGTAGATCAGGTCAACTCAGTTATCAGGGCTGCGGAGTTTGACAGGGAAATCAGGAGGCAGGAAAGTCAGCTACCACCAGCTCCCTACTGCACATTTTACTCTGTATCCAATTCATTCATTCAGATATACTAAACACTCTTGACTGCCATCATAAACATACACTTACTCAGCAGAAAGTCCCCATCACATTCAGTGATTCACCCTCAGTGTGGGGCTTAATTCGTATATGTGTGTGTGTGTGTGTGTGTGTGTGTGTGTGTGTGTAGGATTGTGCTGCACGACCAGATTCTGTAAAAATACAGAATTGGGTAATAGCCACCCAGGATGTCACAATCAAGGTTGGACTGGGAAAGGCTTGTTTGCAAAAGCTAGCTGTCAAATATATATATAGATATGCTTTAGCAATAGCAAGAACTTGCCTAACCTTCAAAAAAGCAAAAAAAAGCACGTAGACACAATGCTCATACCTTCAGGGGTGCAAGAAGCCACAAAGGCTGCCAGAACACGCAGCTCTTGTCAGAGAACACATGGAGCCGCTCAACGCTTTCCCCCCTCCTTCCCACACCCCCTGGTGGCTTTGAAGTTTGTTTGTGCAAGACGACAGTTAACCTCATAGAGATGAGCCATCCATTTTCCAATGATGTCCATCTCTTAGCTGATTTTCCAGTTGCAAGGGGGATTCCCTCCAGAGAAGAAAAGGAAAGTTCTGAGCCTTCAAAGTGCAAAAAGAGATGCCATGTTTGCTAAGAGTTCTTGATGTCCATTTCCCACGATCACAGTTGGGTTCTTGCATGCTGAAATGGAAGGATTCACACATGTTTCAACTGTTATTCTCAGGGGCGCCGACTTATAAAAAATATTGGGGGGGGCCCATACCGACTTATAAAAAATATTGGGGGGGCCCAAGACCTCCAAACCGCTGCTGCTGGGGGAACGAGAGCCCGCAACCCCATCCCCTCTCTAGATCGGGAGTGGCTTTGTTTTAACTCATTACTGAATGTATTTTAAAAGGTAACTATCGTCAAACAAGGAAAATAAAAAATACCAACATAATTTTGTGATTTTACAAAGCATAATATAACTAATAATTTTCTTAAATTATTGGGGGGGCGGAGCCCCCCCAAACGAATTTTTGAGGGGGCTCGGGCCCCCTCAGGCCCCATGGAGTCAGCGCCTATGGTTATTCTCCATCAATTTGTGAGAAAAGAGATTGCATTTGAAAATTACCAAAGCGGAGGGGTTTTTTTTGATGACTTTCTCGTGCGGAGCACAGGGTTTTTGAGCCAATTACTTCTGAATGTATGTGACTTGTCTCTCATTCATTCTGGAAATCATTTCACCAGTAGCTGGTATTCTCAAGCCTTCCTGGTTGCGTGTGCTTCAGTTGAGGTCCAGGGAATGACATTATGAGGTAACTCTGCCTATAGAAGTTGTTCTTTTCCTTTTCCCCCAGATCAGGGATCCTGGGAAGCTGGGGAGGCAGCAGAGTGCTGGAGAAACGTTTAGTGGGAAAGAAAACACTTTTTTTTTTGCCACCCATGGCCACCTCACAACAAGGTGCACTCAAAAGCCAGCACACACCCAAATGCTATGGAAATTCTCAAGCGCCCTGAGAATGAGGCAGGACGGGGCTTGGGTCTCCAGCTGTTTTTGGACTACAATTCCCATCATCCCTGGCCACTAGTCCTGCTAGCTGGGGATGATGGGAGTTGTAGTCCAGAAACAGCTGGAGACCCAAGTTTTGGAAACCCTGAGGTAGACAAATGAACGCCTGTGTCACAGAGGAAGGAACATACTTTCAAGAAACTGAAGGAGTGTCGCATATTGTTCCTGTTTTATCATACATGTCGTCTGTTTTAATAATTAGCACAGTCCCACAATTTCAAATTGCTGGCAAATGACTTATAGGTATGGAACTTCGGTGTAGCTATGTGACTATTTCATGGACTTCCTTTCCAATCAATTCAGAGAAATGCAATTTTCAAATGTATTTTAAAAACGTAGACTTGCAGCAGTGTTGTATGCCAGCAAGCTTTTAGTGAATAGCTTTTGGTAGACCAGGAGCCACGTTACCTCAGCAGTAATCTCTTCCCGTAGTGGTCTAACATGTCTAAATAAGCCAGACATCTACTATACCTAAGTACAGGGCTTTTTTTCAGCCGGACTCACTAGAACTCAGTTCTGGCACCTCTCAGGTGGGTGCTATTGCCATTATAAGAGAACAAGGGAGGTGTTCATGGTGAGTTCTGGCAACTCTTTTTCTATAAAAATAGCACTGCCTAAGTATAACATCTCAGCCCTATGCTCAGTGTGGCTTTGGTAACGTAATGACTTGGGGAGTACTGTACACAAAAACACAAAGATTACAGAAGCAATAATTGACGCTGAGCAATGCAAACACTACCAAACCGCTGGCATAATGATGTTGTCCAGCCAAACAAACGTTGTACCTATTAGATGAAAAGTAATGCTTGTGCGGATAAAATTGATTTTTCTGGTTGCATTTTAGAAGGGCTTTTGGCCAGGTTTGGAGGCAGAAATGGGTTTTGGTGGCCTTGACACATGTAGAGTGAGAACCTATTAATTATCTAAGATTTATCAATAGTTTGCTAGAATTTGGTTGGGGGTGGGTGAGACATTATTTCGCAACTTTTCTTCTTCCTATGTGACTGGCTCTGGAGAAGAGTGTGCTCTGGAGAAGAGAGTGCTACAGCTACAGTGTTTCAGTTTTCACACTGCTTCAGAAAGTGCAGATTGGGTAGGTTCTCCTTCAAAAGCAAACTGAATCAAATGTCTCCTCCATTCTGAAATAGGAGCCCATCCATTATAGAAATACATTCTCTGTTATAGGAGGATATGTCATCAGTGTATAATTAATACCTGTTCAGTACATGCCTCATAGCATCTCCTCACAGGTTGTTAACACAGCGTATTAATGATGTATTTATGTTTCTTTGCCAAGATTTAAAGGTGAATATTGACTAATTATTTTACAAAGACTTGCTATCTGAGTAAGTTAAGTGCTCTAGACTTAACAAACTTTCACAGGAGGGTCAGGAGGAACCACGCTATTTCTGTCCTCTCACCCAAGTGTCTCTAGAACTAATGAAGTGAGAATCCACAAGGTTATGACAACTGAGGTGAATAATTTTCAGCCAAATGTTGGTTACACAAGCAAGTCACATACCACTATCCATCAAGAGGACTTAAACAAGCCTCACTGAAGAAAGGAAGGGAGAAGGAAATAAATACCTTGCAAAGTAAGGTAAAGGTAAAGGTACCCCTGCCCGTACGGGCCAGTCTTGACAGACTCTGGGGTTGTGCGCCCATCTCACTTAAGAGGCCAGGGGCCAGCGCTGTCCGGAGACACTTCCGGGTCACGTGGCCAGCGTGACATCACTGCTCTGGCGAGCCAGAGCCGCACACGGAAACGCCGTTTACCTTCCCGCTGGTAAGTGGTCCCTATTTATCTACTTGCACCCGGAGGTGCTTTCGAACTGCTAGGTTGGCAGGCGCTGGGACCGAGCAGCGGGAGCGCACCCCGCCGCAGGGATTCGAACCGCCGACCTTTCGATCGGCAAGCCCTAGGCGCTGAGGCTTTAACCCACAGCGCCACCTGCGTCCCACCTTGCAAAGTAACTTGACATAAATTAATAGTGCAACAGCTGATCAGAGAGAAAAGAGTAAGTATCTTATATGTTGCTGACAAAGCATTGTATCTAACCAAATCGTACTCAAAGTAGACCCACTTAAATCAAGGGCTGTGGCTACCCTAAACTTTAGGTTTTTCTCCTCCTAGTTCTCTGGTACCAAATGTCCTCACATTTTCCTGCAGTCTGAGATTGACCCCCTTTAGCATGAACCTCAGATTATGAACTCCCTAAGGGGAGGTCATCCAAAAAGAAGAACTATGACCAAGATGTTTTGGGACTACAACTCCCATGACCCCTAGCTAACAGGACCAGTGGTCAGGGATGATGGGAATGGTAGTCCCAAAACATCTGGAGGGCCGATTTGCCTATGCCCGACTAAGACCATTTAGTGGTCTCCTGAAGACCACGTTCTCTTGTGGACAACCACCTGGCGGGGGACACATTTCAGTGGTGAGCAGAGCATTGGATGCAACTCTTACACCCAAGCCATACAAAACCCAGAGATTTCTATGCACACTCTCTCCCCCCTCCCCCTCCCCCATTTCCGCCTCTCTCTGTCTTTCATCCAGGCAGGCAAGAAGCATTCTTGTCATTCAGGGATGCACTCCAGCCAGGCAAAAAAGGACTTGAGTAGAGTGCAGAGTGGGATCAGTGAGGTGTGTGGCTTGGGATCAGAGAGTCCCAGGTCCTGGGGTCCCTCGACTCCCTGGTCTAACCTATATTTTGCTTCTGAGCTCCTGCTCCCTCCTTGGCATCCGGTCACATCTAGGACAGGAGGCGAGGCAGTGGCTCACACCCATCTTATACAATCCCATCAGGTTTCTTAAGTACAGACATGCGTTTGTGGGCTTCGCTTCTACCCACCGGCATTAATAATTGCTGTTTTGCAATGGGAGCTTGTCAAAGCTTTCTACATACCCACTGGCAAGCAGAAATCTCTTCCCTTTCCCGCTGGTCTTTCCCTTTGATTTCTACATCTGCCTTTCCATCTCCCTTTTTCTCTGCTGGGTGCTAGATGTTATCTCAGAAAATGCATGTTTCCAAACCCACACCGCCCACGATAGCGGGAATATTATTACGGGAAGCTTCTTATTGCTACATAGGAGGGGAAGGGGGTGCATTTAAGCCCCTTGCATTCACCAACTCTCCTCTGCAAACACATTGCAAGCTCTTTTGGATCCTACTGGTGCGGAGGCGGGGAATGTTTGGTTCTGCCCATACTGAGGCAAGAACTGTCTTTCTTTCTTTTTCCCCAAAAATGCCTTTTGCTCTGATGGCTCCGATCTGATAGTCCAGTGGAAAAAACAGATGTAGAACCCTGAAATAGATGCAGGAAAAGAGGACTGCCCCTGGTTTCAAAGAGCAAATAACTTTTCTTCTCCCCACGTCAGGCGGTTCATGTGTTTGGAGGGGAAGGCCTCAGGGCTCTTACCATCCTGATTGTGGAGTCAAGCGGCAAGCAGAACGAACATGTTCATTCTTGAGAAGTTTTAAAAAAAAGAAAAAAGAAACATGCATGAAGGGGTGGGCGTGCTCTGCGAAGCTGCCGCTAGTACAGGGTGGGGTCAAAGCAACTAAAAGTGCATGCTCACATCTGTCTCAGGGTTACCTGGCCTAGAAGACTGAGAAAGTTCTCTGGAAGAAACAGCTTACAGCTGGGAAATCCTGAGCATTTAAATCAGGCATAGGCAAACTCGGCCCTCCAGATGTTTTGGGACTACAACTCCCATCATCCCTAGCTAACAAGACCAGTGGTAAGGGATAATGGGAGTTGTAGTCCTAAAACATCTAGAGGGCCGAGTTTGCCTATGCCTGATTTAAAACAATGAAAATAATATGATTCCCCCCTGAGTTGTTGTTGTTGTTGTTATGTACTACAGGTCAATACATTATAGCCTGTGCCAGTGTAAGGGTATTTTGCACCCTAGGCAACCCCCCCCTTCACTCATGATACGACACTCTGCACATGCCCAAAGAGGTGCACAAATCAAGCAAAGGTGAAGAGGACATCCAGGTGGGAGAAGCAACTCCATGACACATCCTCACCTCAAATTCTGTTGTGGATTTGTGTTGTGTGGAAGTGCTAGCTCATATATTCAAAGTAAATTCCTGTGCTCACTGTTCTTTGAGTCTCACAGTACAGTGGTACCTCAGGTTAAGAACTTAATTTGTTCTGGAGGTCCGTTCTTAACCTGAAACTGTTCTTAACCTGAAGCACCACTTTAGCTAATGGGGCGTCCTGCTGCTGCTGCCGCTGCACCGCCAGAGCACGATTTCTGTTCTCATCCTGAAGCAAAGTTCTTAACCCGAGGTACTATTTCTGGGTTAGCGGAGTCTGTAGCCTGAAGTGTCTGTAACCCGAGGTACCACTGTATGTCTTTTACAACTGGCTCCAGTGGCTTGCAAACCTTGAGATTCTAGTAAAAAGATGAGACGAATCCCGTGAGTCTGAAGTCTCCCCACCCCACCTCAGTCATATGTTGCCCTGTATGTAAACTGCACTGTGATTGCTTGGCAGGGGATCGTGATGGGCTGCCGTACCATAATGCAAGGATGAGGAACTGGTGGCCCTGAAGATGTTGCTGGACTTCAACTCCCATCATCACTGAGGCTGGTAGCAGATGAAGCCCAACAGCACTGGAAGGGCAACAGCTTCCGCACTCCTGCTGTGTTGCTTATCCTTGAGGGTGGCGAACAAGTGCGTGTGAAAGTAAAAATAGTCTTAGTGAAAGCCAGTTCATGGAGTCAGTGATTATGTTTGCATTATTCCATCCCAATCTCCGGGTGGTGCAGGATTCCTGGGGTTCCAGGCACACTTGCCCAGTCTCCATGTTTCCTTTTGGGAATAAGGCACAGCGGAGACTGTGGTGTCTTTATGATACAGTAAAACCTCTTCTTACGTCCGCCTGCGTCCATTTCGCCCAATGTCCGCGGCAAACCCGGAGGTAACTGGAAGGTTTGCTGCCGTTCACGCATTCGCAGGAGTGGCAATCTCCGCCCAAGCCTGCGCAAAACAACGCCTCTCCCAGCGACCCTTTTTGACCTCCAGACGGACCTCCACAATGGATTATGGTTGCAGGTAGAGGTTCCACTATGGTTTATTCACACATGTATACCACCTGAGCCTATGATGGAGGGGCTCACAGCATTAATACCCCAAGAAGGTCTTGTTTCTCCCATAGCCACAGCTTTGGATTCAAGCTGAAATTGGTCATCGTGTGCGCTCTCTCTCTCCTGTAGCTTTTTTTTTAAAAAAAAAAAAATCTAGGTCACATCACAGCAAACTCCACCCTTCAACTCTAACTTCATCCTACTAACGCTCTCAGAGCTGGAGGAGGGATCCCACCCGTTCGTCATCTGGCACTGAGCCCCCTCTCCTTTGCTCTCTTAATGGCCCATCACCCAGTCAGTTACCAGAACACAGGAAGCTAGTTTGGCTTATATTTTAACACTTGCTGGGTCCAGGGTTTAGAATGGGTCTGGCACCCACAAACTCATAACGATATGTACTAGATGCTTTAAAATTAACATTCATTGGTTTCAGCAGCACGTTCACACGCTATCTCATTAGAGAAGGAAATTTATTGGTTAAAAGTAATTTTATGAGAATACAAAGGATAAAAGATTGAAATGAATGTGGCGCAGTTGCTTGGTTACACGCTCGCACCATTTTTAAGGCGGTATGATTAATTTCCTTTCATTATGTATCTGTCTTAAAATATAAACTCTGCACCTATGCCCTGTTTCCCACTGCTCTATTCTTCCTGGTTGCTCGACAGTCTGCTTCTGATCTCATCCACGTTAATTAATCTTTTCTTCTTGCTTCATTTATAAGGCTGTCAGCCAAAGAAGACATGAAGGAGATGAGATCTTTGGTGACTTTTCTGTTTCAAATTTAATTTAGTGATAGACTTAGCTTGGATTGAGATATACCAAAGCTGTCCAGCAGGGGATTGACAGGTTCCCTGTTTGTTTGGTTTAGTTTTTGTCTTAGAAAGGCAGGAAAAGGTGGGGAAATACTGGGGGCTACCCAAGGCCTTCGGCGCTGTGGTGCAAAGATCCCTCCAGCCCCCCCCCTTTCCCAGAGTTGTCTACCTTTTTTAACAGGGAGACCCCAACGTTGTTGACCTTTTTTAGGAAAGGTTCCCCAGAGTTGTTGACCTTTTTTGGGGGAGCTGACACCACACTTACACATTATTTCTAACAAGCCCTTAGAACAAAATAAGATGAAAAGTCAGAAGAAAATCTAATGAAGTCCTCAGTTCCAAAGCAAGACTCATTCAAGACTCAGCTGTTCTTCTAATTCATCTTCATGATTCAAATCACCACATATCAAAAAGTTAAAGCAATCACCAGTTTGTTGTCCTTTAAATAAATTGATGAAGACACAGACAATGAAGTTCCCGGCCAATTTGCGTTTAAGTACAAAGCTGACGTTTTCAAATATTGTGAGGGGTGGGTGTAAAGCAGTGACATCCTGAACCTAAAAAGGACCCAAAACTTGGGTCACAAAGGCTGCAGCCCTAACTGCACTTACCTGAGAGTAAGCCCTGCTGAATCTAATAGGACCTTACTTCTGAGTAGACAGCAGGACTGCAGCAAGAAACACAGTTGGGAATTAGGGCTTTCTGTTTTAAGTCTCAACCAGAGGAAAATGTAATACTGGAGTTTAGGGAGAAAGGAATATGAATAGATTTGGGGGAGGGGGCTGACGAGAGGCCAAAAATCACAGGTAGCAAGACAAGGCACACTTTCTGGGGAGCAAGTCTCACACGCAGTTGCTTGGGGCGAGGACTGCAGAAGGACCATAGCTGGGTTGTGCGTGTGTGTTTTTTCAGAAAGACGTAGAATTAGAAGGGACCCTGCAGGTCATCTAGACCAACCCCCCTACAATGCTTTTTGGTTGCATTGATCTTAAAAACCTTCAGTGCCTTTTTTTGTTTTGTTGGATAGGCAATTAACAGGCTTGTTTCACAAATAAGGGAGAAGGAGGGTTGCTGGCTTGGTTTGGTTTGCCTTTGTTCTAGTTTTTAGCACCGTAGTTTCAGGCTGTGAGCCACGCTGATATCTATGGGTGGAGGGCAGTAGTAGTAGTAGTAATAGTAGTAGTAGTAGTAGTAGTAATAATAATAATAATAATAATAATAATAGTAATAATAATAATGGTGATGATATTTTTCGCAGGGCTTGGAGTGGGTGATGGCCAGCTGCTGGAATGAATGGGGTCAGTGCTAAATGGTCTGGCTTGCTTTACAACCCCTTGGGACCTTGTTGGTGGGGGTGTGTGGAGAAGGAGCCCACCCCCGGAGGAGGAGGAGGAGGAGGAGAAGGAGAAGGAAGAGGAAGAGGAAGAAGAAGAAGAAGAAGAAGAGTGAAGGGAGGAGGCTTCCCTTCCCTGGGGTAGAGTTGCCCGTAACATTAAACACAGGGCATGATTCCAGGGAGAGAGAGAGAAACCAGGGCAGCAGCTGTTGCTACTCACGGCTCAGGCTAGATGTAGCTGAATAGGATGGGCAAGGGGACCCTGCAAGCAGGGCTGCAAACCCAGCGCAGCGGCTCCACAGCTGGAGGAAGAAAGGGGGCAAGTTGGGGGGCGCCTCTCTTCTTCTTCCTTCCTTCCTCCTTCCCCTCGCACTCCGGTTCCCCCTCGCCATCGCCCTCTTCCCACAGGGCGTGCAAGAGAGAGAGAGAGCGCTGCATGCCAACCAGCCATATATCGTATTTTTTGCAGCATAACACTCATTTTTTCCTCCTAGAAAGTAAGGGGAAATGTCTGTGCGTGTTATGGAGCGAATGCCTGCGGGTGGCGGGGGGGGATCTGCTGCAGTTGTGAGCAGAGGATCCATGGTTCCCCTTCCTTCCCTCCTCCGTGGTTACAAAGCATGGATCCACATGGATCCTCAGGATTTTTGCATTGGGCTACTCCAAACTCACTGTCAGATCACATGTCTGTGGCCACAGCATGAACCACAAAAATCATATATCCACTATTTCGTTTAGAATATTTTTTTCTTGTTTTCCTCCTCTAAAAACTACGTGCGTGTTATGGCCTGGTGCGTGTTATAGAGCGAAAAATACGGTAGTTGGCGGAGCGCAGCTTCCTTCGTAAGCCTCTGTGGGGATCGCTCTCCTCCTACGGAGGCTTGGGAGGAAGCTGCACGCCCACCAGCCATATGGTTGGCGAGGCGCAGCTGGCGGGTGCAGGGAAAGGGGAAGCCACTGGCAAAGCCACGCAGCTCCCCCACTCGCTGGGGCACCCCTGGGAGGCCAGCGCCCTGGCGCAAGGCACCAGTAAGCTCAACAGGAAAGATGCCTCTGGGGCTGCCATACACAGCTGGGTTGGGATGGTTGTGGCTTGGGCAGCATCTCTGCCCTGCTCTGCTAGTTAAACCAACCTTCTACCAGCCACTGCCAATGGAGTGGCACAATGATCACTCCATCAGCACCAACCTCTCCCTTCTACCCACTAAATGGACAAAAGTATCAAAAGTGAAATCCCTATCAGCAACAGCCACCAGAAGGGCCTGAAATGGCAGGGTGTTAGAATTCCTGCTCCATGATTGCAGTCATGGGATTTTTGTCTATCACATGACGGTGTATGCTTTGACTCCACAGAGTGGGAAGTGACGGAGACAGGATGTTTGTGTTACTGTGTTCCGTGAAGTGGGACTATTGTCCTTTGTTCCTTTTCTCTTTGCTGTCTGATACTAGAGAGAGAAGGAGCCATGTTGAAATGCTCCATGTGTGTTTATATGTAAAGAAAGTTGATTAGCCAAAATGCTGAGTTGCTGAGATCTGTTACGCAACTGCGAAGACTCTGCAGATCCCTAAGTGTGCCAGTGTTGGTTGGCACCAGTCACTGTGATGTTCGGGCTGAAGAAAGCTTTTGAAGCTCCCGAATGATCGACCAGGAGGGAGGGAACATGCTAGTGGGGAATGTGTCTCTACCAGGGTCTTACTCGTGTGTAGGCTGAGCTCCTGACACAGGGGAGGGGTGGGCTGTGCTAGCCCAGGATCTGTGGAATGCCAAGGCATCTTTACTGCTGTCAAGTGACAGCATTGCACCTGATCTGGGACCAGTTGCTGCACCAGTAGATATGGATGCAGCAGCGACATCGTTGCTCTGCTCAGCCCCTCTGGGTTGTGATCGCCCCCCAAATAAGTAAGTAACTTGGACAGAACTTTTGTGTATTACGTTGTTTCCACAAAACTTTTCCATACAGGGCATTTGGCGATGTTGCCAACTGAGCTTACATGCCTGCATCAATCAACCCTTTGGGTGCTCAAATTATTCCAGAGCAGGGTATGGGACCAAGCTGGTGGTAACTCAATGGATCATTCTGTTTCTGGCCCGTGTCAGTTTTGCATGAGCCCATTCTGCCTTGTTTATATCCTCAGTTTGCACATCCGGTTCTAAAAATGCAAGAATGCTTGCTGTGGCTTTTGTAGACATTTTGTCCCCAAAATATTGTGTGCATTTGAATACAAATTTTGGTACTTTTTTGAGCCAAAGCCTTTACTACAAAATACGGAGCGGTGTGCAACCCAACAGATAAGGACATTCCATTTTGTATAGTAGTCAAGAGGGTGAATCAGAGGGGGTTGCTTAACAATGCAGACCAAATGAAATCCTTAGGAAACCATGGTCTTGCAGGGGGTTCTCTATAATGATGGCTAGTTGCTTTTAAATTAATGATATTCCCAAGTAAAGTTGACACCACTTGACAAAATCCATCACGTGTGCCTGTCCTCAGTAACTCTGGCTCTATACAGTGTAATCTCTTGTTGCATTTAATTAAGAGTGACTCATTAATTGTGCCTGCTGGCTAGATTCTAAGTGGGTGGGAGTAGATGAATGAATGAAGGGATGCTAGTCTGAACTAGCTGGTATGTTTGCCTGACCCTGCCTATCCTCCTGTATCCCCTTGTTGCGGCAGGTTAGGAGTAGTCAATTGAACCGCACAAGTGTCTGGCTTCAGAAAGCAAAAGCTGGATCTGAAAGTCTTCTTCAGACAATGGTATGTTGTCTGGTGACTACTGCCATGCCTCTTGCCCCAATTAAGTCTCGCCTTTCGAAAGGAAAACAAACATAACAGGGTGTCTTAGTGTGAAAGGAGGAGGTTGTGGATGGAGTGGTACCCAGACGGCTTTCAAAAGGTGCAATGTTTACAGTCAAATTGAATTCTGTGCATGGTTAAATTGCATCAATCAAGTTTTCCTGGGATGTTGTTAGCTGGCAGAACTTGGCCACCGATGTCCTTGGCATCTCAGATGATTGGGCCCCCTTTTAAGTCAACCATAGGGCAGATTGAAAAAGCTGTTACTGTTTGAAGCAAATGTAAAAGAAAGCAGGGATTTCCAAAAGCAGGGCTCCTGGCTCCTTGCCTGCCCTCGCACTTGTTTACTAGACTACAGTGGTACCTTGGGTTACATACGCTTCAGGTTGCAGACTCCGCTAACCCAGAAATAGTGCTTCAGGTTAAGAACTTTGCTTCAGGATGAGAACAGAAATCGTGCTCTGGCGGCGTGGCGGCAGCAGGAGGCCCCATTAGCTAAAGTGGTGCTTCAGGTTAAGAACAGTTTCAGGTTAAGAATGGACCTCTGGAACGAATTAAGTACTTAACCCGAGGTACCACTGTATATGAAAGGTGAATGCAGATGATGGGAAATTGCAGCTCCCTGGCTTTCTTTAAGAAGAAGAAGGTTGGCGTCTCCTTAGCCTTGGGGACTTTCTGTGTGCTGAACCACCAGCCAGGTGAGAGCACACATGAGCCTTTCTCAACTTAGATTATTGGTCTTGAAAAATCTGGCAAATTGCTCTTCTATGAAAGTTTTCTCACGAGCTGAAAGTAGCAAGAGGCTTTTCCAATATGGCATGCTTTTATTTTATTTTATTTACAAATGAAGAAGCCTGTGGCTATATGGTCCCTCCTGCTTATTCCAAAGTGTGGATTTTATGAAAATATGTTTAAGCAGACATGTGCTCATTATATTTCTGTTGGACTACCAGTAATTGGGAAGCAAGGGAAATAATGGTGCCAACTCTTCATTCCTTCATTATTTTCATTAAATGTGAATTCCTTAGTTTAAATAAATTCCCATTTGTGTGGAAATATTGTAAATGTTTGTTGACTCCTGCTGGATCTTAGGCTGCATATGATTTTAGTGCTTTGAGGGTTATTTTCTTTTCTTTGTATGTAATTTTTCCCCTTTTTGTTATAATTTACAAATGTTAAAAGTTTTTTCAAACTCTTAAAGAGATTTTGCTAATTCGGTGGTATCTTGGTTGATTTCTGTTCTGAGTTTATATATTTTATATTACACACACCATGCATGTTAAAAGTTGCATGATTTCAAGGTTTCGTATTTATGAGGTCTGCAACCATATAATAAATTTGTTTTTATTATTTAAATTTGTAGCACTATTGTCTGCTACCACTAGGATCCTGCAAAATATTAAATTTTCTTCTAAATTGTGCAACTGAGTTTTACCAAACTGTTAAAAAAATAGAATGCATACAGCATGAGGGGAACGTATACATTACAGAATACATTTATTAGTATCTAATGGATACCTTTTTTGGCTTCAAGATATTATAAAAATTCAAGAGAACAAAGCATAGCATGTGTCTTCTTTCCACACAATCTTTTTAAAATAGTAATTGCACCTTAAGTCCCCATTTATAGTACAATATTGGCATGCATTAGGCTTGGGAAGCATTTTCTTAGCTACTAAAGTTCTATATACTTGTAGCTAGGAAAATGCCACATATCTCCTGAAAACACAGTAAAAGGTTGAAATGCGACTGTAATGTGGAGTGTAGTTATGCAAGTGCTATTGGTGTTAAACCACAGAGCCCAGGGCTTGCTGATCAGAAAGTTGGTGATTTGAATCCCCGCGACAGGGTGAGCTTCCGTTGCTCTGTCCCAGCTCCTGCCAACCTAGCAGTTCGAAAGCACATCAAAGTGCAAGTAGATAAATAGGTACCACTCCGGCAGGAAAGTAAACAGCATTTCCGTGCACTGCTCTGGTCCGTCAGAAGCGGCTTAGTCATGCTGGCCACATGACCCAGAAGCTGTCTGTGGACAACACCCGCTCCCTCAGCCTATAGAGCGAGATGAACACGCAATCCCAGTTGTCCATGACTGGACCTAATGGTCAGGGGTCCCTTTACCTTTACCTTTAAGCTTAGCTGTGATAGGAAACGGGACAACGCCTACCCACACAGAGGGAGTATGCATGTGCATTCAACTCCTGATGGTGTCCACATCACCCAGGAAATTGCAGCCATTGAGATAAGAAAAGAAGAGTCATTCTGTTGTCTGGAGAAGCCACTTCCTGGTTTTCATGGGGAAGTCATTTTCAGTGGAACCCAGCGATGGAAGTGTGCAGCTGAATTGAGGCCGCACTGGGTGTTGAAATTTTGTGCCCAAGGCAACCTCCCCTGTGTCCTTTCCCCTCCATGCTATGCCACTGCTATCTAGTTAGCATGGCCAAATCATGTCCTCACATGTTGCAGTGAGACCTGAAGGCCGACCACCTATGTTGTGGGTGGGTAAGATTGGTCAGCCACAATTGGTAGGTCCCTCGATATTGGGTTCACTCTGGCCAATGGGGCGCAGTCCAAACGGTTCGAGGGACCTATATATACCCTATATATACTGCCTCGTTCGCAGTCAGCACCCCCAGGGTGTGGGAGCTCAGGGCCTCAACTTGCACAGCATGCGGGAGGGGGAAATTTCTCCCATCCAAGCTCCTCACATGTTTTCAGTTCTGTGCAGGTTTGGTTGGCCCCTTCAAGGGAGGCGCTCAGTGTGCAGTCTTCAGAGGAAGAACTCCCAGTGCCTAGAGTCCCTTCATCTGGTGGCAAGCGGCAGAGGAGTCATCGCTCCAAACGCAGGGCTCAGAGGCGCAGAGATGGCGATTCCTCCTCATCTACTGGTACGTCTTCTCAGACCTCTGATGATGACTCAGACACGGTTATTTTAAAATGCCATAGGAGCGATAAACTGGGGAAGGGGAGTCAAGCGCCACATCTATATGAGGCCATTAAAATGTAATCTTCTGGTGGATTTATTGTTTTTACTGTTAGCGCGTAAAGGAGTTTAACAGGCTTTGCAGCAAGCTCATCAACTAGTGACATGGTTGCTGTTGTAAGGGGGAAATGCACAACTTTGGCTTGGTACATTTGAAGTATTTATGGCAGGTGAAATATACTCAGAGTCTAGAGTGGATTTCATGCTCTTTATTCAGCTCATAGTGGTGAGGAGGAATGAATTGTTTCCCCACAGTATCTGCTTTATATACATTATTTACACAATGGGCTGCACGTGATTGGCAAATTTTGGAATTCTCCTGTAAGCCAACCAGGTTGTAGATTCACTTCCATCTGGAGCTAGATTGGGTGGCTCCTGCAGACCAATCATACTGCTGCATTGTTCTAGGACCAATCAGACTGCTGCATTCTGAATCCTATTGTTCTAGGACCAACCAGACTGCTGCATTTTGGATCCTATTGTTCTAGGGCCAATCAGACTGCTGCATTTTCAATCCTATTCAACTCAGTACATAACTGCAGGGCTTGTCCGTGAGGTGCTCACAAGCGCACAGGAGAGGCCTTTCCTGATGCCCACAGGGTCCCACACACCCAAAATTAGGCTTGAACAAAGCGTTCTGTGCTAGCCAATAGAACAGATTTTCAAACTGATGCGAAAATAACAGAGAACTGGATGTAAGATTAGGAAAATGAGAAAGTGAGAGAAATGGCAAGTGGACAGCTTTACTCATCCCTACTTAGGGTTCATTTGTAAGGCATATGTGGTAGACAAGATGCCTCTTGGACCTGTCCACTCCTGCAGATTCTATCAAGGAAACTGAACCCTGCAACTCTAGAAAGAGAAATGTATTTATTTATTTTTAAAGAAAAACAGCAAAATTTGGCCAATGGCTGACCAGGGCCAGGCAACAAGGACAGCTGCAGTAAGACGTGCACCTCAGTGATGGCAATTGTCTGTGAATAACTTTTGGCTCAAATTTGGAGGAGGAGGAGGAAAAGGAGGAGGAAGAGGGGTGGGAGGCAAAAGATACAATGCATCTTCACTGCATCTTTTTTCACCACCCCCTGTTTGGGGATGTCAGGGTTCCTCCTGAGAGCTGGCAGAAGCCCCTCTGATCCAACCTCACATGTCTCTTCACAACAATGTGATGCCATCACGTAGCAGTGTTCAGAGGAGAATTGTGAGGGGGGAAAGATGGTGCTGCCCAATCATAAACTTTCACACAACCCCCCCCCCCCATAAACCGCCATAATACATCTTCACACTCCTCCTAAATTTCATACACACACTGTGAATAAGGTTAGTAAATCTGAGGTAACATTCCAGCTCTGCCCTAGTACTTCAGGCATTCAGTGAACATGCATAGCCTTTCTCTTCTCTTCCATGCAGTCTCACAGAATGTGAACAACTGAAAGGAGGATCTTGTTTTCTATGTGCAGGGTTTTTATTTATTTTGAAGGAATATTCCACCTGCAGCCTGACATGGTTTACTGCCATATCTCACTGCTATTAGAACAAAGCCCTGGCCTTGCAATATTTTATGTGCTGTTTTTCAGCATCTGAATGCGTTTTCAACATTTGAATGCATTGCTTTTGTACATTGCCTAAGGCGAATAAGTCCGACAGTATGGAAATAAAAGAAACCAATATATTGTGAATTTCTATCTGCACTCTTAAAAGCACCAAATATATTTATTCTGGCATGCAAGAGAAAATAGAGCTGAAGGCAAATGCATATATTTCAAGGAAAGATGGTTACTCTTGTATAACATTTGATTCTTCTGCTGATATTTGAAACTTTCCGTGCCTGTTCACATTTTATTTCAGAGCAGGAGCTGACGTCAATTGCTTGTTTTGCTTTCCGGTTATGTGCTTTGTTTCCATTCTTGTGCATGGACTACTTGAGATGGAGATGACAAAGGTAAATTGAATGCTCCTGAATGTGTCATGGTGAAAAGAATTTGCCCTTTGACCTCTGGCTCCCTGCCTGCTGTCAGAAATTAATACTTCTAAATGTCTCCCATCAGGTCCTCTTTGAGGAAGCAGGAGAGTGAAAAGTAATTGCCCAACTCTTATTTCTTCCATTACATCTCTACCTGGGGGGTATTCAGAGTGGTGCCCTGGGAATTCTACATTGCTTGTCTTTGTTCAAATGAAAGATGCATATTAGTTCTGCACATTACTGAACGTGCCATATTCATATCAGGCTATTTCTTTTTCTTTTTTTCCAGCTTAAGAGTTATAGCTCTGCATGGAAACAGCTTCCACTGAAGTCAGGAGAGCCCTGCCATGCAAGGGACAGGAAAATATACTGCTGTTTTTAGAGCAGAAATAAAACCCTAGGAAGCCCTTCTATTATTTATCTCTCCCTGCTTGCCAGGGATCTTTGCTCATCCCACCAACATACCACTCATTTGCTGGCACCATCATTAGCTGGAGGTGTGTTGAGACAGTCAAGTGAAAGAACACAGAAGGAGATTCCACGTAAGGGTCTTTCAAATGTCACCCTAGCAGTGGGCGGATTCCACATGGCTAGGATGACCAAACCACACCAGGGGTGTGTAGGGCCTTCCTGACCATGGAATCAGCTCCTGGTGGCATCATATTCCAGTTTAAGAGCGAGCTCTGGATTTTGGGAAGCCCTCAGAAAGATGACACCTGGTGACATCCTGCGGCCTACTAGCAGACCCTCCAAGTGCCTCTATTCTTCAGGAACAATATTACAGAAGTCACCCCAGTTTCTTTTCTTTTCCTTATAGTTTTTGTTTCTGCATTTCAAAGCTTTACAAATTAGTACATGCTTTCCTACTTCACATTCATTTCACATTTGACTTCCAGCCCACCCTTCCATAGTCTCCCTCATAATTTCCATTATTTCTTATTATAGTTATTCCATATGCCATCTTCTCCACAGTATTCAACTGCTGATCTTCATTCAAATCCTACCCGCCTTGTTGCAGGTTTACAACACGTGTTCTCCTTCATGGGGAGCACGTGTTGTGGTGGGGTCTAACAGGACACCCCCTCTTGGTTACTGGGCGGGACCATTTGGATGGCCATGACTGTGACTGGGCCAATTTGGGTTGTTGGGGAGATTTTGATGTTACCATTTAGAGGGTTGGCCCAAAGCTTATATATTCTTGGCACGTAGCTTTTTTCAGTCTCTTTTGCTGCGTGCATCGGATCGCCTGCCCACCCTCCCTAATTTAGTGCTGTTGCGTTTGACCTTGCTATGCCTGTCATGGGGTCGTCTGCTTTGGGGGGCAGGGGCCTGGTAGGAATTTTGTCCATTTGGCAGATTGGCTAGTGCCATTTGGTTTTTTGCCTACTGCGCAGCAAATTGTCACAACTTGTAAGGCTGCGGTTAGAGATTGGTTAAAATTTGGTTGGTGGAGGGGTAAGGGTTGGCTGTGCCTGCCCCTCTAATGCTGCTGCTGCAAGGGAATTCCATTAAAGGAATCCAGGGGTTTGCCATACTTTTGTCCGTATCCCTGGCAAGGGGCTAGGGCCGTGCAAGCCCCTGGGAGCATGCGGGGAGGGGTGACGGTGTGGTGCCCAGTCCTATTCTCTCCCCAATATTGTTTTCCCTTACTGGCTTTCGCTGAAATCCAGATGTCAGTTCTGTCCCCAGGCGGGGGGACAGATAGTCTTAACCAATGCCTAAGCAACCACTCATATTATGTATTTTAATAAAGTTGTGGCCAAAATTATGCCAAAAACCTTAAACAAAAATTCTGTGTAAATTGTGGTTTATTTAGGGGGTGGCTTGGGAACCTCGACATGCAACAATTCTTTAAATATTCAACATAAGGTTTCCACTCCTCCTTAAAATCTGCCCTTGCTTGGTCTCCGATTTTCACCGTTAAATTTGCCCATTTGACATATTCTGTCAGTTCTAACTACCACTCTATGTTTTATGTTTTTATATGGTGGGCGCTTCCCAGAGTGGCTGGGGCAACCCAGTTAGATGGGCAGGGTATTATTATTATGGAGTATGTCCCTATTTCCATCGGAGAAAGGTTTGAGGTTATGTACTAGGGGCACAGTGGTTGCTCATCATGAGAATGTAGGATCCTGCCTTTATAGAGTCGAACCATTGACCCCTATTTAGTGCAGTGCAGCTTACACTAACTGGCAGCAGTTCTTTAGGGTTTCAGGCAGGGGTCCATACCTGGTGATGTCAGGGATCGAACCTGGCACCTTATGCACCCAAAACATAGCCGTAGCCCTTCCCACATCTCAGCCCTGCCTCTGTTGTTAATAGCATTCTCTATGACTTCCAAGAGCAGGGGTCAGCAAACTTTTTCAGCAGGGGGCCGGTCCACTGTCCCTCAGACCTTGTGGGGGGCCAGACTATATTGGGGGGGGGAATGAACCAATTCCTATGCCCCACAAATAGTGCAGAGATGCTTTTTAAATAAAAGGACATATTCTACTCATGTAAAAACACGCTGATTCCCAGACCGTCCGCAGGCCGGATTTAGAAGACAATTGGGCCGGATCCGGCCCCTGGGACTTAGTTTGCCAACCCGTGGCCAAGAGTCAATCAATTTCACTTTGGATCTCTTCTGTGTTCTCCTTAAGTTGGGCAAAGGTTATCACTGGAGAGATGTATCTGTACACTGAAAACTCCATTGAGCCTGTTGTTCCCTTTATCTGCGAGTCAAAGTTTCTGTCTGTTCTTCTCCCCTATATAGCACAACAAAGCACGCAATCATCTACAGAGATAAGAAAGCAACAACTGAGCATTTCAGAAGCCACATTTGGGCCGCAATGAGGTGGCAAAGACCAAAAGATGTTTATCCTGCATCAGCTGCTCTGGTTTCCAGGAACAATTTAAAGCATTGGTAATTACCATTAAAGCCCTAAGCGGCTTGGTTCGATGATACCTAAAGGACTGCCTCCTTCCTTGTCAGGCTGCTTCCTGCACCTGGCAGAAAGGCCATTGCATCCCACCTGGAAGAAACAGAGGGCAACACATTGAAGGATGGCCTTCTCTGTGCAGTACCCAAAATGCAGAGCGTTTTTCTCTATGAAGTTTGGCTGCTCACCCCCCAACCACCCTTTACTGTTTTCCACCGGCTAGTGAAGACTTTTCTATTCTGTATGGCTTTTGCCTTTGCCAGTCAGATAATAAGTGCTTTTTTTTTTTGAGGTACTCCTTTGAATTTGAAGCTTACTTATTTTCTAAGCTTACTTATTTTTGCTTGTTCTCCCTCATTTCCATCACTCAACATATGGAGAGAATTGTGGTGGAATCTATAAGGACCCCTGACCATTAGGTCCTGTCGTGACCGACTCTGGGGTTGCGGCGCTCATCTCGCTTTATTGGCCGAGGGAGCCGGCGTACAGCTTCCGGGTCATGTGGCCAGCATGACTAAGCCGCTTCTGGCGAACCAGAGCAGCACACGGAAACGCCATTTAACTTCCCGCCAGAGCGGTACCTATTTATCTACTTGCACTTTGACATGCTTTCGAACTGCTAGGTTGGCAGGAGCTGGGACCGAGCAACAGGAGCTCACCCCGTTGCAGGGATTCGAACCGCCGACCTTCTTATCAGCAAGTCCTAGGCTCTGTGGTTTAACCTACAGCACCACCTGTGTCCCCCAGTGGAATCTATACACATACAAAAAACGCTGTAAAAATGCTTTAAAAAATGTTTTGAAAAACACATTGAATTTTGCATAGCTCTGTGTCACCATCTAGTGTCACATTTGTATATTACACTTTACAATGTTTGATTTGGAGCTGTATAGCTGAGTCCTGTGATGAAAGGGGCTCACAAATGTAGGCCTTTCCAAAAACACCTCAGTAACTTACATCAAGCGTGGAAATGGCATTCAAAATGGCAGCCTTGATAAAATCAGCCACTCGTCATCGGGGCAACCGAGAGTATTGACAGAGCTGTGTCAATGCCCTGATTCCATGGAAACACACAACGTGGGACAAATTAGATGAGAAGCAGGAGACAGGAATCAGCTTTCTGATGCTGGTGCTTGTCTGTTGTTCTTAAAATGCAGCCGTGAATGCTACAAAGTTGATTGGAGGGGGTGTAGAAAGGGTGCTCGATCCAGTTTCCATAAAAATAAATAAACCAGAAGTCTAGCCATTAAGAGTAGGAAGATATGCTTGGAAGTATGGGGATAAAAATCTAATTAGTCAGAAGGCTAAATAAGGATTCCTCTGAGTGAGTTGAGGCTGCCGTGTCTTGTCAAGCTCCAGGCCTGTTTCCTTGATTAGGAAAAGCAGAATGAAATATACAAAAGCGTATAAATTATGCAAAATAAATAAAATATGTAAACAAGACCAATCTTCGTAAGCATACTGATTCGGTTGCACTGAATTTGGATTCCCTGGATGCATAATTTTAACATTGTGCGTTCTTTTTTGAAAGTGGGGAATACCAAGTAGAAATAGTCAACAGGTTCCCCCCCCCCCTTTCTTCTGCTACTGTGTGTGTGTTTGTGTGTGTACAGTAATACCTTTGCACTAGTAATGCATAGCAAAGTCACTGTCTTTCAGCCTAACCTACCTCACAAGGTTGTTGTTGTGAGGAGGGGGAGAATTATATAGGTCCCCTTGAGCTCTTTGAGGGAAATGTGCAATATACATGTAATAACAATAATGAAGTAATAAAACGCTTGGCCAGCCAACCCTTGAGTTTGTTTGAAACCACAACACAAGCTGTATTTTAAGAATTTTACTTCCCTCACAAACCAGCATCATGCAACTGGAGCAGCTAATTGTAACATGTTCATTGCTTAGAAACAAATTATAAGTGGGAACTTGCTTTGCTGAGTTCCCTCATATGGCATAAAATGCATTTTGCAAGAGTTTTATAAACATAAAAAGGCAACCTACAGCTAGGCCTCAAAGGGCCTAGTAGCACATTCTACAGACGCACAAAGCACAAAGCTGTTTTTCCTTATTTTGATTATTTTTTTACATGTTGCCTCTCAAAGTTTGAAGATTAAACACATAGCCGTGGTTTAGAAAGCATAAACATATAGTTTTCCGCTTGACAACATAATATTTCTAAGTGGTTTCTCCCTCCCTCAATCCCTTTTTCTGTTTTCGTGGACTCAAGAGCTGTACAGTGCCTGTTGGTTGTTTTCCAGCAAGCATTGCATGAATTATTCAGGGCAACCCTAGTTAAAAATGTGTGTTCAACATCTTCGGTGTTCCTTTAATTTGGTTAAGTGATAGAGTGAATTAACCTGACTGACGTCTTTTTAAATGAAAACATATCCTTAACCTACAGCAAAGTTTTCTCCTTTTTTCGCTCTGATCTCGTTCCAAACCACATCCCCTGAAGGATTAATGCTACAGAAACTTGTCACTTCAGTTGGATCTGAGAGATATGCTGAGTACATTATTATCTCAGTAGGTCATCCAAGAAAATCTGCTCCTCTTCTTCTTCTTTTTTTGCATATTGATGGAAGATCCTTTGAATAAATTGACTTGCATAAGCTGGAGGGGGAAAAATGGATTAGGGAAATGATCCACAATGTTTTATTTTCTTACGGTATGGCCAGCTGTATTTACTCAGGATACATCAAGAAATGAGGGGGAACAAAAATAAAATAGAGCTAATTTGTTCTAAGATGAGTGGCCACCACAACATGAAGCATGAAGCATTTGTTTTGAATATCTTTGTACTGTATTTCCAGGGGAGGAGATGAAGCAAAGGTGGCAATGGGACCGAGGGCAATGTTAGGCTTGTCCCCTCTTGGAGTGACTTCACAGCTAAAAGCCTGATTCTGTGCATATCTGCTCAGAAGTATAGGCAACAGTCAATTGACATGCGGTTGTGTACCGCTGCACCATGCTGAACCCAGAGGTGACTATAACAATGGCAAAAACAGCCCTAAGAGCGCCCAGAAAGGGCAAAAAAGTTGCAAAAACAGCATCTAGCAATCCCAGGAGTCCTTGCACTGACTCTTGAGACCTGTGGAGATCTGGGAGTTTGAGCAAGAAGATTTGGAGGGAGCAATTGTGGCGGAGTTTGGCCTCTGGTAAGTGCTGCTGGTTGTTGTTGTTTTTTTATAGGGGTTTTCAAGGGTTCGCAGAGGTTCAGAAGGTGTTTGCAAGCTTTTTCAATGGTGTTTCAAATATGCACAATTCAAATATACACACAATTCAGACATACGTGTGGTGCCTTGGAAGTAACCTCGCATCAATGGGGAGTTGCACATGTAGGAGAAGTTGATGTCCATCAGATCAATATGGGCTACGAAATATGGGAGCTTGGGTTTTGAGAGGGGAGAGCTAGCTTTTAATCTCTACCCAACCATGAAGCTCACTTGCTTGACCTTGGACAAGTCAACATCCCTCCTCTTTAGCCTGTTTGTTGCTATTTGAATAAATGAGAGACAGTTGCAAAAGTGCTTTGTGCATTGCGATGGTCCTCTGTGAGCACATTCTTAGCCTCCTAGTCTCCAGAATGCACATTTGTTATATGTTTTTATTGTTGCACTCTTTTAAAAAACAAAACAGGACACATCAATGGTCCTTGTCTGTTAAATGCATTCCCAGCTCCATACATTAAAAAAAAACACCCCTCTAGATTTACCTTGCTTTTTCACCAACTACTAACATTAAAATAAGCTTAAATTGTTTTTCTTTTGGGAGAAAATATCTCTCCCCTTCATGATGGCAAGGTTCTCAGTTAAAATGCTCCGTGTTTATACAGCCAGAGTGCAGTGCAAGGTCTCCCAACAGGAGGTGAATTATTTTGGAAGTTCATTATCAAATGGGACCGTATTTTGCTGCTGTGACAGCTGCCAGCTGTTCTCAGTGGGTGTGCGCACCTCGGCCATCTGCTCCCCTTATAAATGTATGAACAGCCCTGAGTGTGCCAGAATCCCACCTGGAAGGAATTAAGCGGATGACTGTAGGATATTGGGTCTACTAGTTCTCATCGGACCGTATTCTGCACAGCCACTGTTATGAAAGTGCACTTTCAGTGCAATCCGACGCAAGCGTATCTGTGGCATAGAAAGAAGGGGATAGAAATAAGATCTAAGAATGAAAGGAAACCATGTTTACTCTGAAGGAAGTCCTGCTGCATTGGGCTTGCTCCCAAGTAAGTGTGCGTAGGATTGTGCTCCTAGTCTATCACAGATGCTAATGAAGAATGGGTGGGAAGAGTGCACAAGGACAAGTAATAATAATAATAATAACAACAACAATAATAGCAATAATAATATTTATACCCCACCTATCCGGCGGCTTATGGCATATATAAAAACATAATAAAAACATTAAGCATTAAAAACTTCCCAATACTGGGCTGCCTTCAGGTGTCTTCTAAAAGTTGTGTCATTCTTTATCTCCGTGACATCTGAAAGGAGGGCGTTTCGCAGGGAGGGTGCCACTACCGAGAAGGCCCTCTACTTGATTCCCTGTAACTTCGCTTCTCCCAGTGAGGGAAACAGCAGAAGACTCTCGGAGGAGGACCTCAGTGTCCGGGCTAAGCAATGTGGGTGGAGATGCTCCTTCAGGTATACTGAAGGGGTGGAAGAAAAATGCAATGGAAAAATCTCACCTTCCTCAGGTGAAGTGTTCGCAATATATTTGCATTTCACTCGGTTTGCAACATTCTAGTGAAAAGCACCCATTAAAATTTAGCAGCTATACGTGGCACCATTTTCATCACGTTTCCAAGCACAATTTAAAGTGTTGGTGTTGACCTTTAAAGCCCTAAACGGTCTCGGCGCAGTATACCTGAAGGAGCGTCTCCACCCCCATCGTTCTGCCTGGACACTGAGGTCCAGCGCCGAGAGCCTTCTGGCGGTTCCCTCATTGCAAGAAGCAAAGCTACAGGGAACCAGGCAGAGGGCCTTCTCGGTAGTGGCGCCCGCCCTGTGGAACGCCCTCCCACCAGATGTCAAAGAGATAAACAACTACCTGACATTTAGAAGACATCTGAAGGCAGCCCTGTTCAGGGAAGTTTTTAATGTGTGACATCTTAGTGTATTTTTGGTCTTTGTGGAAGCCGCCCAGAGTGGCTGGGGAAACCCAGCCAGATGGGCGGGGAACAAATAAATTATGATGATGATGATGATGATGGTGATGATGATGTAGCTGTGTTCTAGCAGTGTTTTACCACAGCAAATGTTTTGGCAGATGTGTATATTGCTAGTGGTTGATATATTAGAATGTGCTTCTCACACCACCCTGTTTACAGCCTTGTGGTAGATCTATCTGCCTTCACAAGACTTTCTAAGTGATGACAACAAAAAAACATGACAGAGACTGACCCCGAGCCACAACGTCTTGGTAATAATGTTCTGAAGTTCTCACGTTTCACTTGTGGTTTACCACAAGATATGTGTGGACATCTGGCGTGAAGGATCTGCTTGTTTCAATGCAAGACCAACACACCACAAATGTGTGAAAGTGTAGCAAGGCAGGCGGGAATTGCAGCCTTGGTATGCTGTTGTGTCTCCTTTCAAAGTCAAAACAATATGCCAAGCTGATAACTCCCATGCTGCATTCACAAATAAAGGAGAGGAGAGGTCACTTAAGCTCCTGGAAGATGATAAGCAAATGCATGCTAACATTCCTTCCGTGCTCTAAGATCTAGTTAATTCCGCACCACTGTGGAGTAAATGTTGTTTTGGACTGCAGCCTGTATATCATTTTAAACATGTAATATTTACATCAGGGTAATGAGGAAAAACACTTGTGCAGATGAAAGGCCTAAGACAGCTCCTTGTAATGTAACCCATTCGGAAAGTCATTCACTCTAGATTTGGAATGCTTTGGTCCTTGAGGTGACTTTGCTCCTGCTTGGCAAGTCTGGGCAGATGTCAAGTGAGTCACAGAAGGCTCAGCAAATGCCAGCATAACTGAAAATCAGAGGAGAAAAGAGGTTTTGGTGTCAGCACCTTACGGGGAAACAGGCTTAATGATCTACTGTGAAATCACTGAACCTTGCAAGAACGTAGCGAACAGAATCGGCACTTCTGGAGCTCATACGGCTTAGCAGCAACTGTCCATAAAGCCCAGAGCTGGCCTTACAGGACTCAAGAATCCATGCTTCACAAGATTGTTGTCAAAAGTGTACTCTTCCTTGATCCCTCATATTGGATAACTTAAGAGCAACTTCGCTTGCTACAAGGATGTTGCTGAATAGAACATTCTCATGTTGAGTTTATGTTTATTATTATTATTATTATTATTATTATTATTATTATTATTAATTGAGTTCATATACTTTCCTATACCCGGAGGTCTCAGGGCGATTCACAGAAAAGATCACAACAATAGCAACCCCCCAGAAAAGAGCTACATTTTAAAAGGGTATATAGGATGTCAAACGGATCAGCCAAAGGCCTGGTTAAAATGGAACGCTTTTGCCTGGCACCTAAAGGTGTGTAATGAAGGCGCCAGGTGAACTTCCCTGCGAAGAGCATTCCACAGATGGGGAGCCACTGCAGAGAAGGCCTGTTCTCGTGTTGCCACCCTCCGCACCGCTCGAGGAGGAGGCACACAAAGGAGGGCCTCAGAAGATGATCTCAGGGTCCAGGTAGGTTCATATGGAAAGAGGTGGTCCTTGAGGTATTTTGTCTCACACAAAGTTGTGCTGGGGCAACACCATTCATTGTGGTGAAGGGCTCCCCCCTCCAAATAATGGGGATTATTGATTATTTATTCTCCTCCGCCTCTTCTGTACCTATTTTATCCTCACTACAATCTTGTGAGGTAGATTAGGTTCAAAGAGTGTGTCAAGGTGGCACGTGAGCTACTGGGGTTCATCTCTAGGTAAACCACCTCCAAGAGGAAGATGGTGAGAAGGGAAGAAAAGGAAAGGCCTTGTCTCCTGCCTTGCCATTTCTACCACACAGACTGGTTAGCTAAGGCAGACGGGAGAGTGTAAGGCTAGAGGGTGAGGAGGGAACAGGATCTAATTTAACATAAAGACTTTTTGAACTGGTCTGCAGAACTCAGCCCCATATCTGATGCACAAGGAGGATGAAATGTCTTAAAAGACCTGCCTGTCAAATGCAGCACGTCAGTTCAATCACGATGCTGTGCTCGGCTATTTTTGTTCCTAGCTGCCTGTGGGCAATCGCTTTCAGTAATCAGGCATCCTTATAGATCCGTTGTCTGTGAAAGTCTGAGCGGGGTTAGATAATATCGCAGTAGGCTGGACAGGATATAACAAGCAAAGGGGGAAGAATCCATTGCCTGCAAAGAGCAGCGAGAGAGGGACTGGAAAGATAAGAATCAAAGGGAAGCTAACAGCGCATGAAATCTCCAAGGGCTGGGCTTTTTAAAAATAAATAAATGAACAAGTAAGATTTTATTGAATACAAAATGTACAGGACAAACAAAAATATCTTTTTTGAAGTTGCCTTATACAGTTCGCACTGCTTGTCCATTCCAGGATTGTCACCACACTGCACATTTAAAGCACATGGCTTTTCTAAAGGAATCCTGGGAGCTATTGATGTGTTAAGGGTCCTGAGAATTATAGTTGCGTGTCGAGGTCCCCAAGCCACCCCCCTAAATAAATCACAATTCACACAGAATTTTTGTTTAAGGTTTTTGGCATAATTTTGGCCACAACTTTATTAAAATACATAATGTGAGTGGTTGCTTAGGCATTGGTTACGACTATCTGTCTCCCGCCCCGGGACAAAACTGACTTCCGGATTCCGCGGAAGTCAGCAAGGGAAAACAATATTGGGGAGAGAATGGGGCTGGGCACCAGACCGTCACCCCTCCCATGCTCCCAGGGGCTTGCATGGCCCTAGCCCCTTGCCAGGGATACGGACAAATGTCTGGCAAACCCCTGGATTCCTTTAACGGAATTCTCTTGCAGCAGCAGCATTGGAGGGACAGGCACAGCCAACCCTTACCCCTCCACCAACCAAATTTTAACCAATGCCTATGCACAACCTTACAGATTGTGACGATTTGCTACGCAGTAGGCAAAAACCAAATGGCACCAGCCAATCAGCTAAATGGACAAAACTCCTCCCAGGCCCCTGCCCCCAAAAGCAGACGACCCCATGACAGGTATAGCAATGTCAAATGCAACAGCCCTAAATTAGGGAGAGTGGGCAGGCAATCCAATGCACGCAGCAAAAGAGACTGAAAAAAGCTGTGTGCCAAGAATATACAACCTTTGGGCCAACCCTCTAAATGGTAACATCAAAATCTCCCCAACAACCCAAATTGGCCCAGTCACAGCCATGGCCATCCAAATGGTCCCGCCCAGTAACCAAGAGGGGGTGTCCTGTTAGACCCCACCACAACACGTGCTCCCCATGAAGGAGAACACACTTTCTGTGAGGGGTAAACTGCAATCCCCACTGCCCACCTGTCAAAATTGCCTGAGAGGCAGATCCTGATAAGGATCTGGCTCATGGAACCATAAAGGTCCCCCACCCACATCCTTGTCCTTCAAAAGGGGGGAAAGTCTGTTTACAAAGATGCCAGGAAAGTCACCAGGAGGCCTGTACACCTCTTCCCTCTGCTCTTCCTGCTCTACCACCCTGAGCCAGGTGAACAACTCCTGCCATTTTAAATGACTATACCAGTTCCCCCTTGTTATTCTTAGTGCAAAATAAATTGCACCAGTTCTCCCCTTGTTACAATTAGTATAAAATAGATAGCTCAGTCGGTAGAGCAGGAGACTCTTAATCTCAAGGTTCAAGCCCCACGTTGGGCAAAAGATTCGTGCATTGCAGGGGGTTGGACTAGATGACCCTTAGGGTCCCTTCCAATTCTTTAAGTTCTATGATTCTATTATTCCCTGTCCATGGAATTAACCCGCTGAACATGGACATGGTGCTATCTCTCTTCCAAACCTGGTTTTGTGTGTCCTTTGCCTTAATCATCCCTTGTATTCAACCATATACAGTGGTACCTCAGGTTAAGTACTTAATTCATTCCAGAGGTCCGTTCTTAACCTGAAACTGTTCTTAACCTGAAGCACCACTTTAGCTAATGGGGCCTCCTGCTGCCGCCGTGCCACCGGAGCACGATTTCTGTTCTCATCCTGAAGCAAAGTTCTTAACCTGAAGGACTATTTCTGGGTTAGCGGAGTCTGTAACCTGAAGCGTATGTAACCTGAAGCGTATGTAACCTGAAGCGTATGTAACCCGAGGTACCACTGTAATACGGTTGCCATATTTGGATGCAAAAGTTGTTGATTTCAGGTGCATCCAAAGTACAGTGGTGCCCCGCAAGACGAACGCCTCGCAAGATGGAAAACCTGCTAGATGAAAGGGTTTTCTGTTTTGGAGGCGCTTCGCAAAACGAATTTCCCTATGGGCTTGCTTCGCAAGACGAAAATGTCTTGCGAGTTCCTGCGGGTTTTTTCCCCCTTTCCCCCCCTTTTCCTAAGCCGCTAAGCCGCTTATCAGCTGATCCGCTGATAAGCCGCTTAACAGCTGATCGCTAAAAGCCGCTAAACCGCTAATAGCGCTAATCTGCTAAGCTGTCAATGGGCTTGCTTCGCAAGACGAAAAAACCGCTATACGAAGAGCCTCACGGAACGGATTAATTTCGTCTTGCGAGGCACCACTGTACATTTTATGCAAATGACTCCATCTCACAGACCCAGCACCCTTAACAAACTATAGTTCCCAGTATTATTTAGGGGGAGTCGCGGGCTTTAAATGTGTGGTGCGGTGGCGATGCTAGGAGAGACGGACGTGTGTTGCATGTATTATATAGATCTGCCCTTCCTTTCAACTCACTGTCAGGCTTTCTTCAGCAGATTCTCAGTCCTACCACCTGCGAGCTTTTCACAGATAGCATCTCCAGGCCTCCCTCTCAGTCCCAACATCATTTCTCTCTCTCAGGTTTCCTTTTTCTGAAATGAGGTCATAAGCACTCACCTATCCCAAACCCTTTGAAGTCAATGGTAGGCCTTTCCTTGATCAAGGCTGGCGTTAAGAAAGAGCAGAGGCCACCTTGGCTGGTTCACAAGCGTGTGATTAGGCAGAAGTTCACTGACAGAGGAATTCTGGAGACAAGCAAAGAGTGAACTGTTAACATTGCTCAGATTGGCAGCTTGGCCCTCCCCACGCAGTTAGCAACTGGTGCCTCTTTCTCAATCAAGGAAATGAAAATTGTATGCCAAGCCTTACAGTTTAACTGTTTGACCAGGGATTATATGCAGACAGTTTCAAGCCTGTCTGGGTTGCACTTTGGGTGAACTTTGATAATCCTTTGCCGATTCTTTCCCCTCCCACTCTAGTCGATGCTTCACAATGGGGGAGGGAGGAAAAAGCAGCTCAGTTGCGTATCAATTGACACAACTTAGAGCGGCCTCTTCTTATCCTGTGGTCTGAACATCTCTCCAGTGACATCAGCTGTTTGCAAAAGCAGAAATATCCTAACAGATTCCTGATGCAGAAATGACCTCATAAGGACGGGTGTGTGTGTGTGTGTGTGTGTGTGTGTGTTTTTAAATGGAACTCAGAGCATACGTTTTATGAACATCACACACTATCCAGCAAGAAACACTGGGCTCTTGTCCGGAACATTTGCATGCACTATAGGAACTGATCGCATGTGTGATTCTGCTCCGTGCAAAGTAAACCTAATGAACCTTGAATGCTGGGATTTAAGCTCATTTGTTTCTTACAGCTTTGGAATTGATATAATTATAGTGAAGAGCTGAGCCATTTTACCCTTGTTATCCACAACATTACTTAATCTCGAGAGTTAATTCAATTAGGAGAAGCTTGTTATCGTGTGCAGGTTGAAGCCTCTCAGTGCAGAAGAAGGTCCAAGAAGTGGGCTAGCAGAAAACAGGGCATCCTGTCTACATTCAGAGCTTGCCTTGTGTAAACGTGGAGAATATCTGTCATGAAGCATCTGATCTACTGAAAACACCTGGGACTGGGGTTGGTGTGGCAGAAAATTGTGTCTGAGCAGGATGTCACAGCCAAGATGGAGGTAATGAGCAGAAGTAAGAACTTAAGTTGCAATCAGTCATGTTGGGAAGACTGGAACAAAGTAATAAACAGAAAAATACATATTTTCTTTGAAAACTGAACAAAGGTGGGAAGCCTGTTATCTCAAGGGCCACAATCCCTCATGGTGTGGGGAGGACTTTCCAGGGACTGCATGGCAGCAGTGGGTGTGGTATCTGCTTCTAAAAAAGTGTTTCCCATACTTCGGTCTCCAACTGTTTTTGGACTACAGTTCCCATCATCCCTGACCACTGGTCCTTGTAGCTAGGGATGATGGGAGTTGTAGTCCCAAAGCAGCTAGAGACCCAAGTTTGGCTAAGGCCTGCTACAATAAAACAACAACATGGAGGCTGCACTTACCCAATATGTTTTTTTCTTGACTTCTTACAGATCTTGGCCATATTGGACTAAAGTCAAATGATAGGTGGCCCATTGACAGTATGTGACCAGTCAGTTTCCAAATGTCACAACTGTTTCTTCCAGTCAAATGCCTTAATAATAACTTGCGTAAGGATGAGTCCCTAAGCACCTGATATATATTAATGAACCAAGCTTGACAGCACCTCTGACTTCAAGGTAGGAAATCTCCAGATAGCAATCGCTTTACATATCCCCAGGGCAAGCCACAGCAGCTGTTGAGCTGCCTGATGGCTTTTTAAAGCAAAGAACGAAGGGTATTCATTGGGTGAAGGAAGGACTGCAATTCAATGATAGAGCAAATGATGTGCATGAGAAAGGTCGCTGGGTTTTAATCTCTGGTTAAAAAGTGTAAAAGAAAATCCATCTTTGGCTTCTTCTATCTCACTTTCCCTAATGGTTCTCTGATATTTCTAGCAGCTTTGAGTCAATGACTTATGGGCTCCTTGTTATGTGTGTGTCTGTTGTTGCCCCAGAAGATATTTAATAGGGCTAGTTCTGGAGCTGCGGCAGGAAATTTCCAAAATAGCAAAACAGGTAAAAGAAGCAATCCTGTGCCCTTTTTAAACCTAGTTCCTCTCTAGGCGGAGGCAGCAGTGCGTTTGCAAAGTTTCTTTCCCAGGCACCTCTGTCCCTCAGCCTTTTGCTGCAGCAGGACTCCTCCAGTATTTTCATTCACAGACTTCCCTGGCTGCTGTAGGAGGAGGCAGCTGAAAGCATATGCTAAACAAACACTTTCATTAGGGCTTGTCCTTGCTAGAGGCAAATGGAGTGTTGATGGTCTGAGCCACTCCTCTAACGTCAATGAGCCATCTCCTTCTCTGGGTGATGTCAGAGAGGCCTCGGCGCTCAGACAGGATTGGCTGTGTCTGGCTCGCAGGGGTTGGCTCAGCCGAAAGGTGAATGTGCAAGGAAGCAGCTGTGTGGAGGTGCGTGCAGTCAGAGTGTCTGCAGCAAGCGCAGACAGTTGGGCTGTTTCTAAGGCAGAGAGGAGTTTTCTTCTTTCAAAGATAGATAATAGTAATAAAAACAAAGCAAGCTAGCAGCAGGGGCTAGCTGTTTTGGGGAAGGATCCCTGAATTTGTTATCCATGAAGGCTCGGGACTTAAGGGAGGAGACAGGGATTGTGAAATCGGCTGATTTTTTTTCCTGAACTGTGATTGAGCTCGTGGGACACCTGAGAGCTGCCTGCTATGCCAACAGAAATCTCTCACGCGGTGAGAATGCATGCCATCTCTGGCTTCCATTCCTCGCTGACAGTACGGCTGCTCAACAAGGGCCCCGAATACCTTCGCAAGCAGATGGAGGCGGGCAACCCGGGCCGGAAAAGCGCCGTGGAAAGACTGGCAGCAGACAAGGCCAAGTATGTCAAAAGCCAGCAGGTAATCAACACTAAGCAGGAGCCGGTCACCGCACTCAGCTCAGCTTCCGAGAGCAGCAGCAGCGAGAGCACCTCTGTGGAGAGCAAGAAAGTCAACAATCACCTGCCTGAGGAGAAGCGTGCCCCATCCAACGTGAACAACACCATGGATCCCAGCCCCCTTCCGCTTGAGCGTGGTGACCTTCCGATTGTGAGGCGCAGCAGTGGCAGGAGGCAGATCAGGCCAGATTCTTTGGTGATCTATCGCCAGAAATGTGAGTTTGTGAGAGGTCAAAGCCACGAGAGCGCTCGTGGGAGTCTGGTCCGAAGGCTGTTCCCGAGTCCTTTCAAGGAAAAACCGTCGCCTTCTGAGGCAGCCAAGGCCATTCTGAAGGAAGATATCGCTGACCCTGAAACAGAAGGGTCCATTTTGGTCAAAGGCGCAAGCCAAAACTCTGATCTGGCAGGACTCAATGCGCCCCCAAACACAGGCCCAGCAGCCATCCTCACCAGCAGATGTGAAAATGCCTCAAATTTGACGGTAGCCCCTCATGAAATCAAGGAGGTGAGGCGGAAAGGTCTGCACCGGTCCCAGTCGGACATTAGTTCTCGGTATTCGAAATCTTTCTCCGAGTTTGACACGTTCTTCAAGTACTGTGGTCTGGACACTGAGGTAATAGAGGACCTTGGCCAAGAGAACTTTTCGGTGGCTTCTGACAACTTTTCCTTCCGTATCCGCAGCATCAGTGTGGCAACGTCGGAAAGCGACTTCACGAGGCACAGCGGTGACGATGGGCTCCTGGAAGAAGAGCTCACAGAACAGGTCCCTACTGGCACGTCAGTAATTGAACGCAATGCTCGGATAATCAAATGGCTGTACACATGTAAGAAAGCCAAGGAGGCTAAGACCATGCTATAGTACCTCCGAAAGCATCATAGCCAGGTAAGGATAATGGGTATGCAATGCCCACCTTATATTATCTTATGTATCTTTGGCTGTACTGGAGTGTTTCTTTACACAGTGACCTCCTCCCTTCACCTCTTGCATGGGGGGAACCATACTAAGGGGCATAAAGAACGGAGGACTTAATCTACAAAGACAGGGAGGAAAGATATAGATGATGTGCCGACTGGGCACAATGGCTGCATTTGGAGTTTCAAATTCTATGCAGATCAATGTCGTCAGTATGTACACCTGATCTGCTTTCCAGAAATGTTGTTGTTGTTTTTCTCTTCTTCGCATGACATAGAATGCTAGGGCTTTTAAGCTGACTTTTTAAAAGTCGTGTTACTTTGCTAGAGTGGGATCAAACCCTCAGGAGGAAGTCAAAAGTCACGCCTGAAGTCTGCTGCCTGGCAAATAGTTTGTTTACCAAAGTTCCTGCTATGTTAACAGGAAATCTAGAAATTCACCCAGGACTTAATTATATCTAATCAAGATAAGCAAACTGGACCCCTTGCTGTTTAGGAGCTGTCCGTTTTGGTCCCCTGCCTCATTTCCCTGTCTGGGATCCCTCTGCACATGCAAGCAAACCATGCTAAATTCAATTTTTGCCAGTCTCCCTTCCTCTTCTTCATTCCACCTGGTTTGTTGAGTGACACGGCTCCTCTCATATCCCCGTAATAGCTTGTACCACCTGTCTCCTGGCACCCCCATTCTCTGATGTGCTGAAAAGTGGAATTTCTCTTGCTGTTTGATTTCATTTAAATCATTTTGCTCAAAGTGATAGCAGCTGGGCAATATGGCTGCAGCTGCATAGAAAGGAAATTTTGAGCATTAGGCTTGCAATCCTCCGTACTACGATTTTACCCCGCTAAACCTGGTGGGACCCACTTCCCACTAAACATGGATGGGATGGTGATGTTCGCTTGTGAACCTAGCCATGCTTTCTTGCAAGTAGGTTCCTTTGCAAACAACGTGCTTATGGTGAGGGTATACTCATGGGAGAGATTAAAAGAAAAACCCCTTTAACATGCAAAAGCCCTGTAGTTATGGAAAGTTCCACACAGACTTGGGCCTTGCTTGTGTTGATTTTACAGAAGGCTGGATCGCACTAGACCTTTTCTTCTCTGTCTGTGCAACTGTGATCTATCCTTGTGAGAAAACATTTGTATGCACAGCTAATGACAGTGATTCCAATAATCCCAGTGGCAAATAAAATGCAGAATACTGTACAGAGAATACAGAAATAGTTGCCATCTCTATCTGTGTGTTGCACCACTGTTTCCATATGTGATTTTGGATGTGCTAATGGGACACTGAGCATGAATACTGACCCTGTGTCTATCAAGTGCTATATCAAGACAGAATGTCCCTGACTTATGACAGGCTCCATGTCCTTCCATAACAAGGGGCAAAGTCCAGTATCCAGGTAAGTATACTACAAGTCCTGCTGGAATGAACAGAGATTAAGCACTCAGTGGTCATCAGATTACACCCCTTTCATCCATTCTATGGTGTTTGCAGGGGCACCAATGCACAGTAGGAGCTTTGCAAGAACTAGCAACTGCTTTGCTCTCTTCTAAGCAGGAATGTGCTGGGAGCAAGCAGCTCTTCCTGTTTCCAGAAACAGCTGGCTGTGCAGAGTGCTCTTTGGTGTCCCACGTGACAACCACAAAATGACACCCTTCCCTATTCCAAGCAAGGTTTCAAGTTAAACAAACAAACACTGGAAACCCGTCTGATAAATAAACCGGCCAGGTGTTCTTGTAGATAGGTATGTCTGCAAGCATCCTAAGGCTGCGACACAGCAGCCTTGAGCATGCTGGAATAGTCAATTGCTAAACAAAGCCACCACGGTCTGTCCAGAAACTGACCATAATCTACAAACACCTCATTGGTGCCTGTTGTGCACAGCTGGCAGAATGCTTCCATGTTGTTGTTTTTAGGCCGATAGGGACTGGGTGCCCTTCCTCTTGCACTTTTCCAGATTTAAGGAGGCCCATGTGTCTGTGTTATATTGCAGTCATTGTATGGAGGAATTCCCAGCTGAAGAATTTGCAATGTTTTGGGGTTTTTTAAAACTTATTTTTCAGTTGCTAAAAATACATACAACAAACAATTCCCATTTACTTCGCTTTCAAGACATAGGTTGCATGGATCCCACTTTTGTAGCACTTTTCAAGGACATTAAGAATCCTAGAAACTGTACTTTACCCTTCACAGAGCTACAGTTCCCAACAGCATTCACAAACTAGTTCTCGGGATTCTTTGGGGGAAGTAATGTGCTTTAACAACAACAACAACAACAACAACAACAACAACAACAACAACAACAACAATTTATTATTTATACCCCGCCTATCTGGCTGGGTTTCCCCAGCCACTCTGGGCGGCTTCCAACAGAACACTAAAATACAATAACCTATTAAACATTAAAAGCTTCCCTAAACAGGGCTGCCTTCAGTTGTCTTCTAAAAGTTTGGTAGTTATTTTTCTCTTTGACATCTGGTGGGAAGGCGTTCCACAGGGCAGGTGCCACTACCGGGAAGGCCCTCTGCCTGGTTCCCGGCTTCTCGCAGGGAGGGAAATGCCAGAAGGCCCTCGGCGCTGGACCTTAGTGTCCGGGCAGAACGATGGAGGTGGAAACGCTTCTTCAGGTATATTCAGCAAAGCACCCTCAACAAATTACAGTTCCCAAATTATTTTTCTGGAGACAGTCACATGCATCAAATACATTTTTAAAACTATGGTGTGTGAACAGCCACAGAGAGAGACATAGGGGCAGCTCATATGGACCTGGCAGGGAAGGTATACAGTTGAAGGCTCCTTTCTCTATCTTACCCACTGCACCTACACCTTGCGAATTACAGGGTTTCTCCGCTTGTAGCATCTGGATTAAAAAGGTGCATTTCAAAGAACCACAGTCAAGCACAGAACCACGATTACTAAGTGTAGCATCAATTGTTTAATTATAGCCTGATTCTCACAGAACAGAGTTCAGCACCATTTAGAAAAGTGCTGACCAGCCAGCACCTAGCATCTCCCTTTCAAATTAAGAACCTCCCAAGGGCCCAATCCTTATCTGTTGGCATTTCTTTCCTTCCTTCCTTCCATCCTTCCTCCCTTCCTTCCTTCCTGTCTTCTACTATCTCAGACACTGTTTTTGTGTTGGATATATGCTATATGGTACTTTATAGACCTAATAGGTATCTAAAGCCATTTGCACATAACAAAATATGTATTTTATCAAAGTAATTGTTGAACTGAAATACAATCAAGAAGGAGTATATTAATAGTGAAATACAATTAAGAAGAAGAATATGGGGGGGGGGGCAAGAGAGTGGGGCCCTAAGCTATAGCTTGTTTAGCTTACACATAAATCCGGCACTACTACTGATGTTCCAACACAGAGGATTCCCACGGTGTTAACTTTGGGTAGGGTGGAGTTCAAAGCAGAAAACACTTGATAGCTTCTGCTAAACAGTTAAACATTGGTTGGTATTTTTTTTCTTTTAAGGTAGCAGAACCGAAATGCCCGAGGTCAGAATCCCATTAAGGTTTTATTTTAAGCATAGCAAAAACAACAAATCTCTTTATCTCCATTCCTGGGGGAAATGAATAACTGTAATAATAGCTTTTTCTCTCATAAATCTAATACATGTTTTTTATGAGAGGCGGGGAAGCCTCACCACAAATACCTCACATGTATATCCTAATCATTTCTGCATGCAGCTGAAGATTTCTCCATGATTAACTAAGGTCGAGCATTTATTTAAAAACACAACCCCCGCCCCCCTCCTGTATCTATACTGATGCAATACCAGACCACTATCAGGTGCAGAATAGATGTGATTTACTATGAATTAATTTTTCTCCTATGAAATTATGTTAAGTAATTTGTCCCTCCACTGTCAGAGGCAATATACCAGTGGCCCAGAATCACAAGTGGGGAGAACGTGCTTGCTCTCAATTCCTGCCTGTGAGTTCTCTGTAGGCTGCTAGATGTGCCTTTGACCTAACCCAGAAGGGGGTTCTCCCTATGCTCTTATGAAAGCCCTTCCTCATGTCAATAAACAGAAGGTTCTGTAATTAAATACTGGTCTTGTCTGTGTTGCAGAAAATATCATGGTCCAGTCCTGAGCCTTAGCATTGCTGCCCAAAAGTAAGTCCCACTGAATTTAGTTGGACTTAACTTGCAAGTGAGACAGATAGAGATGCCTAAGGAGAGTAGATAGAACAGATACCTTGAGAATTTGGGTTGACCCAGCCATGCATCAGGGAGAAGCAGCCTGATTCAGGTATTTACTGAAGGCAGGAATCAGTGTGTGAATGATGGAGCAAGAGTTGTTTAAAATAAACAGAGGATGTGGGTTCTGCTTCAGATGGCAAAATGTCTTCCACTGGTACTGTAGATCCCTGTGGGGCAAGCAAGCAGGATGGGATTGGCTATTCACCTGAGAATGCTACAGTACATAACAGAGTCTATGCTTCTTAAATTCCCCTTAGTCTAGAACGTATGACCATCCTGCTTCTGTCCTGGTATTCTCCACAATTTCTTGTTATTTGGTACATGGCGGCTGTTCTGGCATCATCCATTTAAACTGCTGGTACTTGCTACTTCAGAAATTTGGGGCACCAGTTTGCATAAAATACGTGCATACTAATATATAAGGACAGATGCAAATTTAGGCAGGATTTCAGAGGGTGGGGGTGGAGGGAAAACCAAACTCTGGCTCTTGTTGTCATGGCTTACTCAGAGCCATGAGCCACCAACAGGATTTTCAGGATCCAGTACAATGTATGTGGATTGGGGCCTCCATCCCACCCGCAATCTGTTGGCAAGAATTGCTGCTTATGTGCATATTAAGACATATAACATGACCTCGTTCACTCGCCCTCCCTCCCCCTCCCCCCTCTCTCTCACACACCCACCCTATTTCATGCCCTTACAAGTCACCTGTCGCTCATCAATACCATCCACTGGCAGCACCCAGCGATCGCAGATAAAAAACAATTTGTGC
The DNA here is from genome assembly GCF_951804945.1 of Podarcis cretensis. NCBI lineage: Eukaryota > Metazoa > Chordata > Lepidosauria > Squamata > Lacertidae > Podarcis > Podarcis cretensis. The sequence continues at coordinate 100,451,602 of NC_137172.1, forward strand.
CACAACTGGGAAGCAGCCAACTGTGCAGAGCGGACACTTCAAAATAGTTAATCAAGCATCACATGTGCCACCTTATCAAGGCATTGAGCCTGTAGAAGTCTTTCGAGAAAACATGTTCCCATCTCTAAAATGGGTGGACAATCCAAAAACTTGATTTTTTTGTTTAAAAAAAGCCTAAGAGATTATAACACAAACAGCCTTCTCCCTTCCTGAATCTGAAATGGTGGGGACAAACTCCAGGGCAATGCTGTTATCCCAATGTCCCACTTGTAAACTTCCAAGAGACATTAATTTTATTAGCATTTTTATATCCCCCACTCCTCAAAGTGTTCAGGGCAGTGTTTGTGCTTTCCCCCCCTTTACCTATTTTATTCGCCTTACAAGGATCCTCAGTCCACAGTCATTCAAAAAGCTTTGTGGTCACCCAATAAGCTTCAACACCCACTGTAATGGGCACCACTAATTACTAATTTGCAAGCACTTATAAAGGCTCTGAAGGGGGATCATAGTAAAGACCATCTGAGAGCCAGGACGTACAATGTTCAAATAAGGCTCTCTGTTGGACATTCTTGGCAACTAATTGCACATTTTGTGCTCGCATAAATGTGGTAAAATGTACGGTCATGTGCCTGCAAGAGGCTTGTTTTTTTGTGATACTCGCTGACACAGAATAAGCTTTCATTAAACTAAAAGCATTCAAGTGTTGCATTTTAAGAGCACACAGGCAACACACACGCTGCCTTTTAGACCAGGTAATCTCTCTTAATCTAAACTACAAAATGCCCAGATATAATTCATCATCACGTTATTTACACAATTGATTAGTCAGAGGATGAGCCGTTTGAGAATCATACACCTGCGACTCTGTAATCCAGGCCTAGTTTTGCAAGGCTGGGAACTTCCTGCCTTGAAACAACACATCCTTGACTTCCTGCAAATATTGGCCCTTGTCCAGAGAGCAAACAGAGATGCCTGTGCCTGTTAGCAGTTTTATCAGGCCCTGCACTTCTAAAGAAAGGCAGCTAGCAGACAGGATCGTAACTGTGGAACAGAGTTCATATTTTTTAAAAACACCCTGGGGCAGAAGGATACCCTACTTACAATCTAGATGGCAAAGCCTGCACGTTGAGTTTGTCCTTGTGCCTTCATGTCCAGTAATGTCTGTGGAACTGCTTAAGGCTTGTAGAGTTAAGCACCCGTGGCTCTTTTCAAACTTTGTGCTGGATGTGCACTGTAATTAGTTTGCTAAGATTTCCAGCAGCCCAACTGGTAGGAGCCATATAATTTATTTTTTTTAATTAACAGATCAAAGCCCTAAAATGCGGTGATTGCTTTTAAGTGCTCTGATAAACCAGGCTCACCTTTGTATAGAGAATGAGGAGAGCACCACCCTCTGATGCACAGGCAAAATGCACAGTGGGTGGCAGAGAAGAAAAAGCCATAGGTCAGTGGCAGAGCTGGTAGTCTACCTGCAGGAGCTTCTAGGTTCGATACCAGATATCCTCAGATAGGGCTGGGAATGGCCCCTGACTGAAATCCTGGAGAATTTTAGCTTTCAACCAGAGTTGGAACTGGCTTGCAATACAGCTAACTCCAGTCCCTAGTTACTGTTATCCACAGTTAGCGCTGTTCCACGAATGCTAAGGTAAAACAGCAAAGGACCCCTGGACGGTTAAGTCCTGTCAAAGATGACTATGGGGTTGCAGTGCTCATCTCACTTTCAGGCCAAGGGAGCCGGCGTTTGTCCACAGACAGCTTTCTGGGTCATGTGGCCAGCATGACTAAACCGTTTCTGGCACAACGGAACACCATGACGGAAAACAGAGCAGCACACGGAAACGTTGTTTACCTTCCCACCGCAGCAGTACAGTGGTGCCTCGCAAGACGAATGCCTCGCAAGACGGAAAACCCGCTAGACGAAAGGGTTTTCCGTTTTTTGAGGCGCTTCACAAGACGAATTTCCCTATGGGCTTGCTTTGCAAGACGAAAATGTATTGCGAGTTGTGATTTTTTTCGCTCCCCCCCCCTTTTCTAAGCCACTAAGCCGCTAATAGCCGCTAAGCCGCTAATAGCTGCTAATAGCGCTAATCCGCTAAGCCGCTAATAGGGTTGCTTCGCAAGACGAAAAAACCGCAAGACGAAGAGACTCGCGGAACGGATTCTTTTCATCTTGCGAGGCACCACTGTACCTATTTATCTACTTGCACTGGTGTGCTTTTGAACCGCTAGGTTGGCAGGAGCTGGGACAGAGCAACGGGAGCTCACCCCATCACACAGATTCGAACCACCAACCTTCTGATCGACAAGCCCAAATGGCTCAGTGGTTTAGACGGCAGAGCCACCCGCTCCCCAAGCTACTCCACTCCATGGCGACCACACTATCAGTAATGCTGCCAAAGGAAGAGAGGGAGTGAGTTGCTGCCTGCTACCAATCTTTTAACCACATTTAAGATCTCTCTAACATGATGCCTGCACAAACAGTCTTTGAAGCTGCCCTGTACAAAAATACAACCAGTGGTTTTTTCCCCTGGAAGTACTCAAGTGTACGCAGTTCTGGCACCTTTTTTTTTTCTAGAAGAAAGGCAGTGGTTAAAAGTTTGGCACTTGCACATAATTTCACCAGGTGGTGAGGAGAATTTTACTCTCCTGCTTCCCGTGATTTCTGATTCAGTTCCTGATATATGAAAAATAGTTTCCACTTGAAAAATACATCTCACAGACGATTAGCTTATCATGTAAATATATGCGTGTCACAGTAAAATACCACTGGGTCAAGTAGTTATCCAGTAAACCTCGCTGGATTTACCACCATTTCCCCTCTACACAGCCTGTTAAATTTCTGCCTCTTCTCTTAACTGCCCAGGAGTCTTGCCAGGCAGGAATAGGAAGAATGATTTTCACAACAAAATCAGAATCATTCCAGTAACCTGAGAAACACAGCACATATTGGCATGAGTTTAACGTTAATGATAAAACATTCAGGTCTTCGAGCGAAGTGCTGGTGATTTAAACCAAGGGAGGTTGCCTTGCTGCACCTGCTGAGAATGCAACCCATAATTGCTGAAAATCCAGGCACATCCCACCCACGCGGATGCTAAGCCTCTATTTGCAAGAGAACAAATAACTAGCAGTTAGAGGAGCTTTTCTATCAGGGCCTATAAGGCTGAGTTCTGGTTGACAGCAATTATCCCCAGACGATTGCTAGGAAGTGCCTACGGAGTTTTACTTGGTTCCCGCTGCTTTTTCAGAGCTGTGCTTAACCGGGCTTTGCCGCGTTTGTCGTCTAAACGTTTGCTTAAAAAAAAACTGAGGGCTAACGCAGGGGCAAAAAGAGGCAAAGCAAGTTGTGAGCAAATGGGCCCCTCTTCAGCTTTGGGGGCAGGAGAGTTTCGTAGGCCGCGGGCTTATGAAAGCTCAGTGGCCAAGACTCAGGAAGTGTTGACTGGTGAGCTGCTTACATGGCGACCAACAAATGTCACCGTCCCTCAGCGGACAAAGAAAAGAGGGGAGCAATTGAACAGGGCATGCATGTAGTTACTCGACTGTATGCTAAGGTGCCCCGAGAGAACTGCTTTTGCACAAAGCTCTGAGCTTTTAATGGGTCAGGAGCTTAAGCCATGAATCTTTTATATCCCCAGCTTAATTTTTCATGGGGTTCTAGTATGACTTGTAAAACACGGCATGAATAAATAAAGCAGACCTGTGTGCAGTGCAGGAAATCTAATTTAGCTCAAGGAGTTGCTAGTTAAGGAGCCATTTCTATCATTTAAGCCTTTAGGTATGTGCTGTCGTTTTTAAAGGAGGCATGTTTTGTTACAACAGGCAGTGCCATGCAGTGGGGAGTCTAGAGCCCGAGGAGCCAAATGCGGCCCTCCAGGCCTCTATCTGGCCCTTGGCACACCACTCGCCAGCCTCGCTTCATGCCCTCAAGTGTTTTTTTTGCCTTCAGTATCAGTGGCAGTATGTGCCTGAATAACAATTGCTTGGAATTACCGGTACAAGTGAGGAGACTGCTGTTGCACTCAGAGCCTACGTGTGGGTTTTTCCATAGGCATCTGGTTGGCCATTGTGAGGTAAGAATGCTAGACAAGAGAAGCTCTTGGTCTGATCCAGCAGAGATCTTATATAGTAAACCACCAATGCAGTCAAACTTTAAAATACTATTCCAGTACTCATTATACAGCTGGATAAAAAAATATATATTAGCTCAATGGCAGCATGAAGTGTTTCATAGTATTTCAATAACACTTTCCCCTTCTTTTCTTAGAATGGAGGAATTCCCCTGAGATGGAGGCTGGGAACATGGACTTGTAGCAAAATGGTGGAATACGGACTTGTGGCAACCATTTCTCTCATGGTTCCTCACCTGCACAAGTGAGTCCCATGAGACGACTGAACTGCAAATTGAAATGGGAATCAATACCAGCACCTGGAAAAGAAGGAACAGCCATAGCTAAAGGGTGAAGAATCTGAAGTCATTGCCTCATAATACCAACATACTGAAGGGGAACAGAGATGCTGGTCTGCACATGGAATTTATCTGACGCTCAATCTTCTAGCGAAGCAGAAACCGAGAGCTGGTAACCTCTGAGTGTCTTTTCACAGAAGGCAATGTCCTAGATTAGTATCACTTCTGTAATAGCAAATTGCATGTGCACTGTTAGGTGTGAGGAACATAATGCCCTGTGTGCCCTGTGTTTATGCTATGGGAAACTGCACTGAGCGGTGGTTTCCTAACGAATAAACACATAATGCGCACATCTGGCAAAATAGGCATATGTGCAGCTGCCCAATGTTCACACTGATTTTCTACACGGGAATGACTTTTGGTGCAAAGTTTCCCTGAAGCTGGGATTCTGGTGACAAAGCCTTCACCTTCATTTGTAACAGGAAACTGCTTTCCTAAACAATGTCTCTCAAGTGTATACGCTTTATCCATTCTTTCTTCACATGAGGGATCTCCCACATACTGCTTGTTTTTCATGCAACACCTGGAATCCAGTGTTTGTAGGTGTGTGTGTGTGTTTTTAAGAGTTTTCTCCAGGAAAACTTAATCTGGGTACCAGAAAAATGCAGTGGACAGGGTTGCATTAGAAGTTGCCTTACACTGAATCAAACCACTAGTCCCCTTAGCTCAACAGCTTCTCGAGGTTTCAGGCAGGAACCATTCCCAACTCTGCCTAGAGATAATGTGGATTGAAGGCAACCTTCTGCATAGAAAACTTGTGCTTTCCCTATTGACCCTACAAGCCAGATTCTCTCTTTTCCCAGCCTCTCTTTTAACTGTGGTTTCCTCATGTCCCTGTCCCAAAGGCTGAGAGGAAATCCCCAAAGGGATGTAGCCAGACAAGCAAATCAACAGCTCCACCACCACTACCCTTCCTTGTGTGTATGGTAGCACTTTCCACTTGTGTACAATATCGAGCCATATTATGGTATGTTACCAAACAGTACATGGAACAGTACTCCTTGGTAGGGAATGACATTGCTTTTCTTTATTAAAAAAACAACTTGGCTAGACTGCAAGGTAAAATGGATGATCTAGACAGGCCTGGAGGCACATCACTGTCTAAGGTGCTTGCCACGTCTGTGAGAAGATCACTTTTGAGTGGTTTTCCAAACAGGGTTTGCTCCTTTGCCACTTGGGAATGGCTGTCGTTTCTGCAATAACAAGCAGGTGCAAACATGCCTTCCCCTTTTACCGTATTTTCCCGTCTATAAAACGCGCCCATGTATAAGACACCCTCTATTTTGGGGGACTCTGATTCAAGAAAATGAGGAGAGATGTATCCCTGTATAAGATGCCCCCAAAATTTTGACATTATTTTTTAGGGGAAAAATCCTAGTCTTATACAAAGAAAAATATGGTATTTCTTTCTTTCTCTCTCTCTCTCTCTCCCTCTCCCTCTCTCTCTCTCTCTCTTTCTCTCTCTCTCTCTCTCTCACACACACACACGGACACTCATAACAAGAATCTACAAGTGGAATCTGGGACTGGAAGGAATACTGATATTATGTATAACAGATATTCTTAAAGAAAGAAAAAAAGAGGCATGCTTATTAACCAAACGCTGCAGTCACACATGCTGGATTAATTGACATGCTGACGTGCCATAAAGTTTCAGCTTAGCTTTATTAACAAATAAAGGGGGAAATGTTTGAACATTCCTCAGATTGTGCCCACCAGTCATTCCAAGGCTGGCATGGTCAAACTGGAAGTACAGAGAGCAGTTCCTGTTATGAGATCGATATACATTGTTATGCCTGGATAACCTTACCCATAATTCTACCATTTTAGTAAAAGGGTGCGGCTGCAATCCTCTACTCGAGAACTTGAGAGCTAGTACTGTTGTTTCTCAGTGTACTTAAGCCTGAGAAAGTAGGAGTGGGCTTGCCGTTGGCCTTGGGTTTCTAATTCTTGACAGCGACAGCGACGTACACTATTGAGGCCACTTAGGAATAGGGTTCTGAGATTGAACCATCATTTTATTTAGGAACTGGGGTGGCAAACCTATAGTCCTCCATATTTTGTTGGACTCAAAACTCCCAGCAGCCCCAACCTGCAAGGCCAATGGTCACAGGTGGTCACGATGGGAGCTGTAGTTCTACAGCCCTGATTTAGATACCTAAGTATCACGGATGCCCAAATATCTCAGCTTCATAAAATATGACGGTGTCCCTTGTTCCCAAGACGCCCTAAATGGTGATGGCTATATGCTACCTCCAGGATCAGAGGTAACAAGGAACTAGTTGCTAGGGGGAACAACAGGAGGAGAGGGCTATTGCTTTCAGGTCGTTCTTTGGGGCTTCCCGGAGAGGTATTTGGTTATCCACTCTGGGGAACAGATGTGCAAGGTAGGCCTTTGGTCTGACCCTATAGAGCTTGTCCTTTGTTTAAAAATGAATTATTATTGGGGTTGTTTTAAAATATATATATAATATTCCAGCACCTGTGCTTCTGCATGCTTCAGTCACTTTTCTTTAGTCAGAGAATCCCTTATGAATTCTTCACCTAATGAAGAAACATCAGATTGACGAGATTCAATGAAGTTGTCGTGCATGCACGGAACGCAGTTCCCTAGCTCAGCTGAACTGTCCTGCCCCCTCCTCCATGGTGTAGCCCCTAAATCTGTTCTGGAGGGTTGAGGGGAAACCCAGAAACAAGTTTAGTGGGTGCGTAGGGAGAGGAAAACGGGGGAAGTCCAGTTGCAGAATCAAGCTTCATCTGCATACACATTCCCAAATTAGCTCAATGCTGAATTCCACCCAACATTGCTCCCAATAATGATAGAGCCCAGTGTCACATATCCCTGTGACATCACACACACAATGTGCAATTTGTTGGGAGGAGGCTGAGCCCAGAGCCCAGGACCGTGCGGCTTCAATAGCCGGTGGCTCCTCCTCTCATGCGCTCAGGAGAAGCCGGCCACTGATGCTTCGCTGTGCTCATCTCCACGCTCGGCCTCCTCTGCCCCCTCAACGTTGGGGGGGGGGACTCAGCCCGCCGCCAACAAATATTGAGGGGAGCGAGGACAACCTGCCCCTAGGAGTTGGTGCCTATGATTCCACCCTGCATTCTCTTGTTGTTGTTTAGTCGTGTCCAACTCTTCATGACCCCATGGACCAGAGCACACCAGGCACTCCTGTCTTCCACTGCCTCCTGCAGTTTCGTCAAATTCATGTTGGTAGCTTCGAGAACACTGTCCAACCATCTTGTCCTCTGTCGTCCCCTTCTCCTTGTGCCCTCCATCTTTCTCAACATCAGGGTCTTTTCCAGGGAGTCTTCTCTTCTCATAAGATGGCCAAAGTATTGGAGCCTCAGCTTCAGGATCTGTCCTTCCAGTGAGCACTCAGGGCCGATTTCCTTAATAGATAGGTATGATCTTCTTGCAGTCCTCCAGCACCATAATTCAAAAGCATCAATTCTCTTACATCCATGTTACTATGCAGTGTTTGGTATAATGGAGGGTAGGGCCCTTGTTGAAAGCTGAAAAACGTAGTCACGTGTTGTTTGTTGTTGTTGTTGTCGTCTTTGTTTTGTTCTGGTTTTTATAGCACTAGTTCTTGGGCAAGTTCTGAAAGAAATGGAGTAAAGTGAAATTTATTTTGCTTCTCTACTTCAGTCCATGAAGCAAATAAGCTCTTCCAAATGCTTGCCATATTGCACCAAAGAAAAGCTAACCTTGTTACAGAAAGTGAAATAAGCACCTAGTGATCAATTTTGTGCGTCTTCTGTCGTTAGTCCTTGAAAATGCAGGCACTTCAGAGAGAAGGGTCATCAGAGGCACTGGACGAGGGGGTTTCTTTTAATGATTCACCCCACTGCCTCAAGTCTTTGATCTAGTCTTAATGCAGAAGTTCCTATCTGGTCCACATACATTTCAATGGAGGGAACTGCTCTGTACATAAATTAGTTTATGTACACAGATCCTCTCCTGCCATTGAAATGATTGGGAATCTTGTTAAATAGGAAGTCTGTATGTGTAAATATGTCTGCATGGGGGCAAGGATGAAATGTATCGTGCTGTAATTTATTCCAGTGCTGGGAAACTAAGCTAGCACTTTAATTTCTAATTTAAAAATGTATGTAAGTAATAGTATGTATCTAAGGAAAATGTACTTATGAGTCACTAAGTAGAGATATTCTGACTTCAATATCTGAAGTCTTCCCCCCATCCTTTAGATGTTCTGATAATATCATCTGTCTCATTGGGCTGTTTTGTTTGTTGTGGTTGTATATAATGTATATAATGAATTTAGAAAATATGCATTTCTTTCAAATCTCCTCAGTGCTTAGGGGAAACCTAAAAGGTGTGTGTTGTTGTTTTACTTTTTGCTTAGTGCCTAAATGGCTTTGTGGAACAAATATATTTTTCCATTATAAAAAGTTGCATCATCACTTCATTGACATCAGGATTGGTTCCTGACCCACACAAAAGGCTGCTAACATGGCAAGAGGTCATTAAACAAGGATAAAAGCTATATGGTTAAGGCTGCTAATCCACAAATGTAATCCACTTCACAGTGTGCTGTGCAATTCTTTATTTATGTGACAAGCTAATGGTGGAGTGGTCTTCCTTCCTCTTTAAACTCTATGAGAATATGGGCAGCTTTACACAGTATGTTTTTTCTGCATACATGCATGGGAGACGTTTTCTGTGTACATGTAAAGTACTGTAGGCAATTTGACAAAATCCATGTATGGAGAACACAGATATCATCCAGGCATATTCACCGGGGAGATGTAATTGATCACAGCTTCCTACGAAGCTCATACTCTGTGATAAACTCCATTTAAACCACATTGCACAGCCATTAGCCAAAATGGTTTGTAGAATGAATGTATGGGGCGAAACCATAGGTCTGTGGGGCACATGCCTGGCATGCACAAGGTCTCAATTCAACACCTGTTATCTCCAGGTAGGTATGGAATGACTCCTATCTGAAGCTTAGAGAACTGCAGCCAATCAGCATAGACAATACTGAGCAAGACAGACCAATGACCTAATGCTATATAATGCCGCTTCCTATGTCCCTAGCCCCTGCTCCCAACTAGGTGCATTGAACAGACTTGGTGATTTTTAACAGATCATAAGTGCATGCAGTGCTTTTTTTCAGCCAGGGCGTACCAGAGCGCAGTTCCGGCACCTCTCAGGTGGGCACTGTTGCGGGCTGGTGCTCCCCCTGACTGATTCTTGCCTTTACATTCTTCCGAGAAGCCCAAAACGAACATTTCAAGTCAAAATGGAAGCTGGCCAGCATGTGCGAGTCTACACTTTTCTTCAGATCAATGACTCCACCTAGCTCCTGGCTGCGATTGGTCACGCTACGTGGCAAGGCCAATTCGTATCTTCTTTTCTTCAGTCCCTCTCCCTTGTAGTTGCCATGGACTTTAAGCTTTTCAGCCAGGCTCCTACTGTTGCGCGCGCACACACACACGTTGTGCGAGGGCCCTTCCAAGCTGTTCTAGCCATCCACCTGAATCTTAAGAGAATGAGGGAGCCAAGGGTGCATTTATTTGGCCTGCACCAGAACCCCAAACCAGCTAGGGAGCTTGCCATAGTTTTTAGCACCTCCACAGGCAGTGAACACAGCTCTTGTCAAACTGGCCTCTGTTCAGGGCTGCCCTGAGTCGCCCGGCATCTTACCGTAACAACTTCATGGTGAGTTCCAGCATGTATACTCCTGACAGCGCATGCCTTCAAGATCCACTGCATGAAGCAAAGAGAAAACATTTCTATCTGCACTTGTAATCTCCTAAGCAGCTTTGATAGCAAACAAGGATGAGTAAGGGATAAAAAGGTGTCAGGAGAAACTACAAGTTGGTAGAGAATAGTAAATTTCATGGAGGATTACAAAGGAGCTGGGAGAGTGTGCAGACAAGGTTTGCAGAGGGAAGTCAGTGGGAAGGTTTGAGATAAGAGCAAACAGACTAATTGGCAAAGCTCCTTGGCTAACATTTATCATGTAAACTGTAGCCCTGAACTGTTGACTCACCTCCCTTCTCATGGCATCCTCATTTGTTGTGAAGCTTATTCCTCATTTTGGTTAGTTAGTACACAGGTGACAAATTCACAGCACATGCATTGTGCAAGTAATTCCCTCCTATTTATGCTCTAGGGGGATAAGATGAGAAGAGGTCAGAGTAGGAAGTGCTTGTTTTGTTATGGGGATTTTGCTTGGTATAGTTTGACAGTCTGGTGTAGTGGTTAGAATATTGAACTAGGACCTGGGTGAATCTCAACTCAGCCATGACGTTCGCTGGGCAACCTTGGGCCAGTCACCATGTCTGGGCCAGCTCTACTGTATGGGAAGGACGTGGGTGGCGCTGTGGTCAAAACCACTGAGCCTCTTGGGCTTGCCGATCAGAAGGTCGGCGGTTCGAATCCCCACGAAGGGGTGAGCTCCTGTTGCTCTGTCCCAGCTCCTGCCAACCTAGCAGTTTGAAAGCACACCAGTGCAAGTAGATAAATAGGTACCGCTATGACAGGAAGGTAAACAGCATTTCTGTGCACTCTGGTTTTCGTCACGATGTTCTCTTGCACCAGAAGCTGTTTAGTCATGCTGGCCACATGACCCAGAAAGCTGGCTATGGACAAACGCCAGCTCCCTTGACCTGAAGTGAGAAGAGGGTTGTTGTAAGGATAAAATGGGAAAAGGGACAACCACCTTGATGAAAGATGGGATAAAAATGTAATACTAAAAATGTAATACTAACATTTATCTGTAGGACACAGGTCTTCTCAAAGGCTTGAAAACTAAAAAATGAAAGATGAGGCTGCAAGGTCACAAACCGTCCCATTACTTTTTACTGTATGGAATAACGGAAGACAATCAGCTTAGATTCATGACAGTTGCACACATTTTTATTATAACTGCCATATATTTATCCACAACTAGTTCCTTCGCTGTGAAAAAGGTTGAGTGCACATGGATGTAATTTTATCAGGGAGTAAGTACAAAGTCCAGCTTTATGACTAGATGCTGGCATTTGCCATGAAAGTGCTGGGTGAAAATTAATGACCCGTACAGTATAATGCAAACAGGCATTACAGGAACCCAGATGTGAAGATGTGAATATTGGCTACTAAAGGCTTGTACAAATTTCTCTGGGAAGAAAAAGGAATATGGTTCTGACTGGTATTTATGTTCATATATTATGTTGTTATTATTTTTTAAATTCTGCATATATTATTTGTAAATTTTATGCATACACACACGCACGCACACAAAGAACAAAATTTGGGTTTTTCTGGGGGGGAATTGTGTTTATACTGTTGCTATGTGTGGGTGCATGCTCATGTGCACATTTATGTGTGCATTGTCATTAGGGTTGCGAGGTTAACACGAACAACCTGATGTCTCCTGGTTAGCCTGCGCCCAAGCCAGGCAGCAGGGAGAGGGATTAAATCTCCAGGTGGGCAAGAGTGCATTAAAATAAATAATTTGAGAAAACCGTGCACACAACTTGCAAGCTTCCGCCCAGCAGGAGCTGGCTACAGATTATTGCATAGACTCTCGAGGGGGGGGTGTTTGTTCCAGGTGAAGCCATATCTTCCTTCATTATGCAGATCCTATGAAGGGCTTAGGATTTGAAACAAAGGAGGAGCCCTATTGGATTAGACCAAAATTACATGTGGTCTAGTATCCCACTTCAAAGAGTGGTCATCCAGATGTTTCTCAGAAACCCACAAGCAGAGCATGAAGGCAACAGCTGCTGCATCCAACAGTTTCTGTTTGACAGAACAGAAGCAGCTCTTTTTGCTTCCATTTGTAATAACAAGCCACAAAATGCATTTCAGTCTTTTATTCTGTCGGCAATGTGAAACGGGTCGTCATTCTGTCTGGGGTTGATCTGGGACCAAGATCAAAAGCACCGGCATTTATCAATTGCATATTTCCTGAAGGTCAGTCCTTGGTGTTACATGGACTGGTACTGTAGAGTTGAAAGGTCAGCTAAAATGACTTCAAGCTAATGCATCTCAAGTTAAAAATGAAGAAATGTCAGTGTAAGTGATAGGGAATAAAATACTCTGTTAGTACTGTATTCTGTTATGAACTTATGGCTGCTGCTGGAGACCGAATGTAGGACTTGGTGAATGATTAATCCATTCCACTGAAGTTGTTTTAATGTTCTGACATGGAGTTATTAATCTGGAAGTAAACGTCAGGGAGTGGCCGGTAGTTTAAACAGTGAGTTAACTATATACCCATGCGGTGAGAGACTTGGCAGGCTGAGGGAAATGGTGCCACCTAATTTTGTCCATTCAGCCTCATTTTATTCTGTGATTATTTGTTGCCAACCTATTGGGTTACAGACATGCATCACCTTCTCCTTGCCATCACCCACCATATCAGAGTTACTCATAAGTTTTCATTACGCAACAGTGCTTACATGCTAATTCAAGCAAAGCAGTTACTCATTTCAAGTCACATGTACGTGGCTGAAATGTTTGTGAATGTCATTCTTCGAAAGGTTAATAATAATAATAATAATAATAATAATAATAATAATAATAATTTATTATTTATACCCCACTCATCTAGCTGGGTTTCCCCAGCCACTCTGGGCGGCTCCCAACAGAATATTAAAAACACGATAAAACATCAACCATTAAAAACTTCCCTAAACAGGGATGTCTTCAGATGTCTTCTAAAAGTCAGATAGTTGTTTACTTCCTTGACATCTGATGGGAGGGCATTCCACAGGGTGGGCGCCACTACCGAGAAGGGCTGGTTCCCTGTAACCTCACTTCTCTTAGTGAGGGATCCACCAGAAGGCCCTTGGAGCTGGACCACAGTGTCTGGGCTGAAAGTGGGGGTGGAGGCGCTCCTTCAGGTATACTGGGCCAAGGCCATTTAGGGCTTTAAAGGTCAGCATTAACACTTTGAATTGCGCTCAGAAATGGTTCATAAACATCTATTCCTTAATCTCAAGGATCCAGTCGGGTTGTGATTGTAATGTTTTAAGCTGGTTTTAATGCTGTGTTTTATATTGCTGTAACCCACACTGGGACTTTGCAGTAAAGGGCAGGTAATAAATATAACCACCACTAACACGTGGACTTATCCCTGAGTGTTATCACTTTGCCAGAGAGCTGCAGCAGCCAAGCTGATGAATGAACACAAACATATCATCTTTACATTACGTTTTAAGGTGTACTCTAAAAACTATAAAGTGTGATGTAGCCTTTCAGAGTGTTCCAACCTATGAAATTAAAACTAAAATTGAACTGCGGCTAACCAAGTATATCAACAAGGAGGGTGATCTAACATAGCATGTCAGGCCATTGATCAACCAGCCCATCAACATTCTCCACCCATCGATGTCATCACCATTGACTGGCAGTGATTCCACCTGGTGATACCCCTCAGCAATCTTTAGTATGCCAAGAGGAATAACGGTTGAGGGAGCATGTTGGTGGTTGAGTCATCGCATGCGCCTTGTCTGTTTCATCAGGCCAAATCACCTGAAACTGATCCCACAATTTTGCAACAGACAATGTGCTAGAAAACCTGTTAGAATGTGGAATGTGGAAGTGCCATTAAGGGTGCTATGGAGGCAATGAAGAAAATGTTAACGGACCTCAGACAATTGTGGAATGAGTATATGTGCTATAAGCAACAATGGCTCACGACCATCAGCTCTTAAAAGTTTCTCTTCTCTGCCCGACCTTCTTCTGGAAGGCTTTAGGATTTAAATTGCCCTTGTTCAGTGTAGCCAACCCATCTAATAGCCATTGGTATTCTTGGTCCCTGCGTAATTGTCTGAGGCATTTGACTGAATCCAGCTTTTATTTTTTGAAGTTTAAATGCTGCAGCAGAGAACATTAGTCATTCCTCCACCAATGTTTCAGCTCAGGCCTGAGACTTCCTTTATAATGAATTTATGAACAGAATGGAGGGGAAATCGTTCTTTTGAACTCATTTCATCCTCTTTCCATCAGAGAAGAAGAAAAGAGGTTAATAATCTCCCACTGAGCAGGATACACACAGGGGCTGCACGCAGTGTCCAAATTACTCAGAAGTAATTACAAAAGGACTTGAAACATAATCCAGATCTGTCATCCAGAGGAAAAGAAATGTAGTTCCCACTGGGAATTGCAGCCACTTATTGCAGGACTAAATATGGCTGTTTCTTAAAATAACACATTGTTTCTCTTACTGGGCCAGCTTATGCCATCTGGCATGCAATCATGGCTTATGAATAAAAGGAACGCATTTCGGGACCCAAAATTCTTGTATTTTGCATACTAATTGCATACCCCGGGATATTGCAGAGGAAAGTAGCTACACTCGTGACATTTTTACAGGTTATGCGAACTAAATCCATTTTTGTATTATAGTACATCTGTAAACTGAATTTTTAAAAGCTATTAAAGATTGTATGTGTGTATATACGTATATGTGTCCTTATCTACATTGGATTTCTTATTAGTAACTTTCACAAAAGATGCACGTCCTGGTATGGTTTTGCCTTTCCCAAACATACCTTGGTCAGTGATGGGGTGGCCAAGATAGTTCCATAGTGGTACTAAAGTATTGCACTTTAGATTCCAATTGCTGCTGCAAGCCTTCAAACAGCTAAGGCTGTCAGGAACCATGGGGACTATTTTCCCCATGGTTCCCAGTATTCTAGAGAATGCTCATGGCAACATCAGTTCCAAATAAGCTGAAAAGCATGTGGGATATAGTTCCCATAGCTTTTACTGTGCCTGGATGCTGTGCACGTGCTTGAGGCTGCATATCAGAAGCTCTGCTGTGGGTTCTACCACAAACTCTCGCCACTCCTATTGTGCCCCAGTAAGTAAGGGGAAAGGAGGCATACATAAGGGCCCTCATTGGGCTCAATCCATTCCTTCCTAAATGGAAACATTCCTTTGTTCTTTTCTGTGTTTTGGATTTCTATTTTAAAATGTGTTCAATGTGCATTTCGCGCCAGGCATAGACAAACTCGGCCTTCCAGATGTTTTGAGACTACAATTCCCATCATCCCTGACCACTGGCCCTGTTAGCTAGGGATGATGGGAATTGTAGTCCCAAAACATCTGGAGAGTCAAGTTTGCCTATGCCAGGACCAGCCCATCAGTTGGCAACTTCCTCTGTTAATTTAGCACACATTTTTCTATAAAGCTACTTCTCTAAAAGCTATGAAAGGAAGCAGAAGGCACAGCTCTTCAGAATGTTGCTTGCTGATAGGATGTTCCACTGCAACCATGGCCAATGGGGTGACTTCTTTCCCCATTCTATTCTTCTTGTTATTATTATTACTATTTATTTTGTTCTCCTCCTTATCCCCCCCACAAGCTTTTAACAATTATCTGTCTGTTTACTACACACTGCAACACATCCTCCCGCCCTCAGTGCAGTCATGATACCTATTGGCGCCTACATATTTACAAAACAGCACTTGAGGAATTGTAATATATTATGCCAGATCTCTCTCTTTGGGATGTCTGGAGTCTTCACATCAACACCCATCTTCTGACTAAAAAAATGTTTCATTCTCTTATCCAAATATCTGTGCTATTTTCCTAACACTTAAAATTATCGACACTGAACACGGCTCACCCTATGGAAATGTAAGAATACACAGAAAGAAAATATATGATTGTACACAATTATTTATTAGGAGAATTTATATTTGAAATTGCCACAAACTCCAGTTTGAGCCACCCACACACTGAGGATATTGGGATTTAAATCACCCAAATTTCTGGAGTACCACAGTTTCCCAGAAAGTATGGTCCCACCCCTGAACCTTGACTGATGGAGCAAATAGGAGCACAGGATTCTGGGAAGCAGTATTAACTGGGATTTCCTACGTTTGTAGGAAGGATAACTGTCCACAGTTTGGGGAACAGATTGAAAGCATACATAGTATTGAGCCTGGAGTGTTAAACTGTATGACAGGCACCTCTAATCCCTGGACCCAGCAAGTGTGAAAATCTAATCAAGCCTTCTAATTCCTGGAAATAGCCAAATTGGCTTCCTGGTAAGGTGATGGGGGATTAAGGGGTATGGCAAATGGGCCCCTCCCTCAACAGACAAAGCCGGAGTTTGGAGTAGAGTTTTGCAGTGATGTGACCTAGAAGTTAAAGCAGTGAGCTGGAGAGTCAGAACAATGTTTGACAGCTATGTTTAAGTTGTGTTTGAATCCAAGGCTTTGGCTATGGGAGAAGCAAGACCGTTTTAAGGTGCTAAGACTGTGAAACCTACCATGATAGGCTCAGGTTGCATCTATGTGCTAATAAGCCATAACCTCTACTGTCCCTCATTCCAAGGAAACCAAACCCTGGGTGAGAAAATCCTGGAATCTCTCACAGGCCAGATATTGGGGTGGTGTGCCAATATCTAAGCATAGGTGTAAAAGATGCATTCAATTGAAGCTATACTCTCAGTGGAGCAGTAGGTCATTTTAGACTTAACATTCTATTGAGGGGTTTCTTTAAATGGAAATCAGTATTATTTCGCTGACATCAAATGATCTTACATGCCCCCATCTCTTGAGATGGTAATATGCATTACTTCAATTCCTTCAAAATGTGGCAATCCAGCTCGGTTGTAAATAATACAGTGGTACCGCGGGTTAAGTACTTAAGTTGTTCCAGAGGTCCGTACTTAACCTGAAACTGTTCTTAACCTGAAGCACCACTTTAGCTAATGGGGCCTCCCACTGCTGCCGTGCCGCCAGAGCACGATTTCTGTTCTGTTAATTCAGAATTAAAAAATCAATTTAGGGGGGAAATCCATCTAATAAACATTAGATGATTACCAGGGCTAGCTGGCTAAATTAGTCCTATTTGGGCCAGCGAGGAGACCAGGGGATAATTAGCTGTGGGATCCCAGAGCGGGTAATCTTCATAAAAAGGGGACGGGAAAAGAAGGAAGGGGAATAAAAGATCAGGCTAAGTTCAATTTGAAAGCCAGGTGGAATAGCTCTGTCTTACAGGCCCTGTGGAAGGAAGTTAAATCCTGCAGGGCCCTGGTCTCATGGGACAGAGCATTCCACCAGGTCGGAGCCATCACTGAGAAGGCCCTGGCCCTGGTGGAGGATAATCTAATATGATGGGCTTCTGCTCATTCTGATGGGTGGTCCTGGACTTTGGCTCCAACATCCCACTTGCATAACACCACTGCACTGTGTACTTTAGTTATTATAAGTTAGGTAAAGATGAATTTAGAGGTTTCGCTGAAAACGGATGAGTTGCCATATTGCATTTTAAAATGCTTCTGTTTGCTGTGAGTAGCACAGAGGACATAGAAAAGGGGACAGGAATTTATGAGCACCAATGAATCACGTTTTATTGAGTCAGATTTACTAATAGTGAGATCATAGGTAAAGGTAAAGGTACCCCTGCCCGTACGGGCCAGTCTTGACAGACTCTGGGGTTGTGCGCCCATCTCACTTAAGAGGCCAGGGGCCAGCGCTGTCCGGAGACACTTCCGGGTCACGTGGCCAGCGTGACATCGCTGCTCTGGCGAGCCAGAGCCGCACACGGAAACGCCGTTTACCTTCCCGCTGGTAAGCGGTCCCTATTTATCTACTTGCACCCGGGGGTGCTTTCGAACTGCTAGGTTGGCAGGCGCTGGGACCGAGCAGCGGGAGCGCACCCCGCCGCAGGGATTCGAACCGCCGACCTTTCGATCGGCAAGCCCTAGGTGCTGAGGCTTTAACCCACAGCGCCACCTGCGTCCCTATAGTGAGATCATAAAAAGAGACAAATAACAGTCCTTGAGTTTCATCAGGGAAGGAAGTCAAAAGACAGAGTGGAATGTAATCTCCCGAGACAACGCTGCAGAGAGTCTGATAAATAGAAACAGGACATCTTCAAAGGCATAGGAATGGATCCCAAGGGTGAGGTCTGTGCAACACAGCAACAAATCTTTCAGGAGGGGGGGGAAAGGTCTATGGCAGCATATAATGGAGGAAGTGGGAAATCTAATTACATTGAGATATTAAAAAAAAAAAAATACACACCAAAAGAATGAGAGCAAGATTAATCTGCAATTTCAAAAAAATAATTAATGTCTAATTATTTATAGCATTTTTGTCCTACTCTTCAGCAAAAATATAAATAAAAAGGCCTCCTGGAGCAGGTTACAAAGATCTGTAGCAAGACATCGCCTTTGCTTAGTTTTAGGAATATGAAATGGCACACCCTCCAACGTTTCTCTGATGAAAAGAGGGACATCCTAAAGAAAAGCAGGACATTCTGGGACTTCCCACTAAAGCACAGCCTGGTAGAAATAAACTGAGCTATGGAATATTAATCACCCTTCCAGTTTCCTGGAAGAATATTTCTTTCTTCTCTTATGAGCAGTGACTTTTTGAGGCCAAGCATTGTAAGCAGTATATTCAGTTTTTGAATACCGCTTACTTGAGGCATGCTGGCGGCTCCATCCTTACAAGGAAACATCAGATAAGACACGTTCTGCATAAAGTTTTAAAAAGCTGTAGATGAGCTGACTTAATGAAACAAATGCTTTGATGATTTAATGACTCAAAAACCTCCTTCATTTGAGTTTTTAAGCAGGGGTGGGATGGCCCCCAGTCAAGGATGTTTTAGTTTGTTGTTGTTGTTGTTTAGTCGTTTAGTCATGTCCGACTCTTCGCGACCCCATGGACCAGAGCACGCCAGGCACTCCTGTCTTCCACTGTCACCCGCAGTTTGGTCAGTCTCATGCTGGTAGCTTCGTGAACACTATCCAACCATCTCGTCCTCTGTCGTCCCCTTCTCCTTGTGCCCTCCATCTTTCCCAACATCAGGGTCTTTTCCCGGGAGTCTTCTCTTCTCATGAGGTGGCCAAAGTATTGGAGCCTCAGCTTCACGATCTGTCCTTCCAGTGAGCACTCAGGGCTGATTTCCTTAAGAATGGATACGTTTCATCTTCTTGCAGTCCATGGGACTCTCAAGAGTCTCCTCCAGCACCATAATTCAAAAGCATCAATTCTTCGGCGACCAGCCTTCTTGATGGTCCAGCTCTCACTTCCATACATCACTACTGGGAAAACCATGGCTTTAACTATACGGACCTTTGTTGGCAAGGTGATGTCTCTGCTTTGTAAGATGCTGTCTAGGTTTGTCATTGCTTTTCTCCCAAGAAGCAGGCATCTTTTAATTTCATGACTGCTGTCACCATCTGCAGTGATCATGGAGCCCAAGAAAGTAAAATCTCTCACTGCCTCCATTTCTTCCCTTTCTATTTGCCAGGAGGAGATGGGTCCAGTGGCCATGATCTTCGTTTTTTTGATGTTGAGCTTCAGACCATATTTTTTAGTTAAGATTCCTGTATTTCAGGGGGTGGGACTAGATGACCCCCAGGGTTTGGTCCAACTCTGCAAATCTATGATTGTATGAAAGCATCAAAAGAACAAGGGAGGCTTTCCCCCAACAAACTCAGCGGGGGAATCCAAAGAGTTTCTTCATGGCTGCGAGTTAACTCATCATGACTTCCTTGCAACCCCTGATGAAGGCCTTGGCAAAGACAGCATCCTGGTGTCAATAGCAGAAATGTTTATAGATGCTTCAGGCTCTGGTCAAGAGATTCAACAAGCCATTTAGCAAGAGCTCTTTCCAACATTTTGCAGGAGCAAATCTGGTTTTGCTAAAAGAGAGCTGCAGCTCTTTATATTTCTGTGATACAGGCGTATTCTCATACACATCTGTTTTTCACAAATGTGCTTTAGAAAGTTTGCTGTAAATGCCCAGGCACCACACCATTGATAAGCTGGGACGTGTGCAGAGGAGGGAAGCCAAGATGACCAAGGGTCTGGAAACCAAGTGTGGCGTTTGCCCTCCTAGGTGTGTGACATCATACTGGGTCATAAGAAAAGGGTTAACTAAGTGTAAAATGATTAACCAATAGGAACCCAAGGGAAGGAGTGAGAATTAGGGTGGTTGAGAAGTCAGTCTGGAGAAGAGACAGAGAGGATAAGTCTGTGGGTTGGGCTAGTCTGATGTGAGAGAGGGAGAGAATCTGTTAAGAGGGTCAGTCAAAGAGTTGAGATAATCAGTCAGAAGGTATTAGGAAGGTATAGGCCAGTAAAGAAACTAAAGTTAAGAAACTAACAGGAATATTATCTGAGAAACCATAAACTTGTTAATGCTTATAAAATAAACTTGTTTATTTGGTTCAGTTTTAACAACTGTCTGTACTCAGTGTTTTACCCGAGAGTAACGGGTTGGTGGCAGCAGGGAAGCGAGCACAGTGGTGGCACAGGGATCAATAGACCGTTAAACGTCCAGGGACCCTGTGTGATCGCCACACCAAGCCTTATGAGGAATGATTGAGGGAACTGGCTATGTTTAGCCTGATAAAGAGAAGAGTGGGAGGAGATATGATAGCCATCTTCAAATATCTCAAGGGCTGTCACATGGAGGATGGAGCAAGGTTATTTTCTCCTGCTCCAGAGGGTAGGACCCATACCAATGGCCTCAAGTTACAAGAAAGGAAATTCCGACTAAACATCAGAAAGAACTTTCTGACAGTAAGAACTGTTTCACAGTGGAACAGTCTCCCTCAGGAGATTGTGGACTCTCCTTCCTTGGAGGTTTTTAAGCAGAAGTTGGATGGTCATCTATCATGTATGATCTAGTTGAGGTTCCTGCCCTGCAGCAGATTGGACAAGATAATCTTACCATGCTGCAATGCTGTCACTCTGTGATTCTATGTAAAATACTTTATGCTTATCCTAATAATAATAATAATAATAATAATAATAATAAATTATTTATACCCTGCCCTCCCTGGCGAAGACCAGGCTCAGGGCAGCTAACACTGAATAGAAATACAGTAAAATCATTATAAGAAACCAAAACCAAACAAACAATTGACTAAAATATGTTAGAATGCAGCTTAGAATCATAGAGTTGGAAGAGACCACAAGGGCCATCGAGTCCAACCCCCTAACAAGCAGGAAACACCATCAGAGCACTCCTGACATATGGTTGTCAAGCCTCTGCTTAAAGACCTCCAAAGAAGGAGACTCCACCACACTCCTTGGCAGCAAATTCCACTGTCGAACAGCTCTTACTGTCAGGAAGTTCTTCCTAATGTTTAGGTGGAATCTTCTTTCTTGTAGTTTGGAACCATTGCTCCGTGTCCGCTTCTCTGGAGCAGCAGAAAACAACCTTTCTCCCTCCTCTATGTGACATCCTTTTATATATTTGAACATGGCTATCATATCACCCCTTAACCTCCTCTTCTCCAGGCTAAACATGCCCAGCTCCCTTAGCCGTTCCTCATAAGGCATCGTTTCCAGGCCTTTGACCATTTTGGTTGCCCTCCTCTGGACACGTTCCAGTTTGCCAGTGTCCTTCTTGAACTGTGGTGCCCAGAACTGGACACAGTACTCCAGGTGAGGTCTGACCAGAGCAGAATACAGTGGCACTATTACTTTCCTTGATCTAGATGCAATACTCCTATTGATGCAGCCCAGAATTGCATTGGCTTTTTTAGCTGCCGCATCACACTGTTGGCTCATGTCAAGTTTGTGGTCAACCAAGACTCCTAGATCCTTTTCACATGTACTGCTCTCAAGCCAGGTGTCACCCATCTTGTATTTGTGCCTCTCATTTTTTTTGCCCAAGTGCAATACTTTACATTTCTCCCTATTAAAATTCATCTTGTTTGTTTTGGCCCAGTTCTCTAATCTGTCAAGGTCGTTTTGAAGTCTGATCCTGTCCTCTGGGGTGTTAGCCACCCCTCCCAGTTTGGTGTCATCTGCAAATTTGATCAGGATGCCCTTGAGTCCATCATCCAAGTCGTTGATAAAGATGTTGAATAAGACCGGGCCCAAGACAGAACCCTGTGGCACCCCACTAGTCACTCTTCTCCAGGATGAAGAGGAACCATTGATGAGCACCCTTTGGGTTCGGTCAGACAGCCAGTTACAAATCCACTGAGTGGTAGCATAGTCAAGTCTGCATTTTACCAGCTTCTTTACAAGAATATCATGGGGCACCTTGTCAAATGCCTTGCTGAAATCAAGGTAGGCTACATCCACTGCATTCCCTTCATCTACCAGGCTTGTAATTCTGTCAAAAAACGAAATCAGGTTAGTCTGACATGACTTATTTTTCAGAAATCCATGCTGACTATTGGTGATCACAGTATTCCTTTCTAGGTGCTCACAGACTGTTTGCTTAATGATCTGCTCCAGAATCTTCCCTGGTATTGTTGTCAGACTGACTGGGCGGTAATTATTTGGGTCCTCTCTTTTCCCCTTTTTGAAAATAGGGACAACATTTGCCCTCCTCCAGTCTGCCAGGACTTCGCCTGTTCTCCAGGAATTCTCAAAGATGACTGCCAGTGGTTCTGAGATCACATCTGCCAGTTCTTTTAACACTCTTGGATGCAGTTCATCGGGCCCTGGAGACTTGAATACATCTAAACTAGCCAAGTATTCTTGTACTATCTCCTTAGTTATTCTGGGCTGTGTTTCCTCTGCTGAATCATTTGCTCCAAATTCTTCAGGTCGGGCATTGTTTTCTTTATTGGAGAAGACTGAGGCAAAGAAGGCATTGAGGAGTTCAGCCCTTTCTGTGTCCCCTGTTTGCATTTCACCATCTTCTCCTCTGAGTGACCCCACTGTTTCTTTCTTCTTCCTTTTGCTACGAACATACCCATAAAAGCCTTTTTTGTTGCTTTTAACCTCTCTAGCAGGTGGCGCTGTGGGTTAAAGCCTCAGCGCCTAGGGCTTGCCGATCGAAAGGTCGGCGGTTCGAATCCCTGCGGCGGGGTGCGCTCCCGCTGCTCGGTCCCAGCGCCTGCCAACCTAGCAGTTCGAAAGCACCTCCGGGTGCAAGTAGATAAATAGGGACCGCTTACCAGCGGGAAGGTAAAACGGCGTTTCCGTGTGTGGCTCTGGCTCGCCAGAGCAGCGATGTCACGCTGGCCACGTGACCCGGAAGTGTCTCCGGACAGCGCTGGCCCCTGGCCTCTTGAGTGAGATGGGCGCACAACCCCAGAGTCTGTCAAGACTGGCCCGTACGGGCAGGGGTACCTTTACCTTTACCTAACCTCTCTAGCAAGCCTGAGTTCATTCTGTGCTTTAGCTTTTCTGACTTTGTGTCTACACGTGCTGGCTATTTGTTTGAATTCCTCTTTGGTGGTTTCCCCCCTTTTCCATTTTTTGTACACATCCTTTTTTAATGTTAACTCAGTTAAAAGTTCTTTAGATAGCCACCCTGGCTTCTTTAGGCACCTTCCATGTTTCCGTCTCATTGGTATTGCCTGAAGTTGTGCTTTTACTATCTCCCTCTTAACAAACTCCCAGCCATCATGAACTCTCTTTCCTTTTAGTATTACTGTCCATGGGATCTCACCCAGCATTTCCCTAAGTTTTATGAAGTCAGCTTTCTTAAAGTCAAGAAATTGAGTCCTAGTATGCTTGGCTGCTCCTTTCCGCTCTATAGTAAACTTCAGAAGAGCATGATCACTCGCGCCTAATGATCCTTCCACTTCTACCCCACTAACCAGGTCATCAACATTGGTTAGGACCAGATCTAAAATGGCTGTTCCTCTTGTTGCTTCTTCCACTTTCTGGACAACGAAGTTGTCTGCAAGGCCAGTGAGGAATCTGTTTGACCTTATGCTCTTGGCTGAGTTTGACATCCAGCAAATATCCGGGTAATTGAAGTCCCCCATTACTACTATCTCCCTTCATAAGGGGAGAAAACGGCAAATATTCACTGGGGCCAACTATCCATGCTGGGCCAGCAAAAAGGGCCAGCAAAAAGAGCCAAGGAAAAATTTATATACAAAATCCCATATAAGAGGATGAAATGTGTGAAGTGGCCATAAAACAGTCCTGTTAGTTCATCAGATGAGGCAAACCCTATGCTAGGATGAGCACTGTCGTCTGCTTGGAAGTGCAAAGGCCTGTCTGATCCAAGTCGAGTTTAAAAATAAAGAACCATCAGAAGGGAGATCAAGAGTTTTGAAGTTGCCTGCCAACAGTTAGCTGCACCTCAATAACAGACCAAACAGGCACAATCTGCTCTTCTCTGGACAAATACACTGTCTTTCTGTTTAAAGTATAGCAGTTATTTCTAGATTTGCATCAACGCCTATAAATCAGTGCATGCAAATCTTATGCTAATATGCCCTCTCTTTTTGGATGGTGCACAAATCGTAACCTTATAATTGAGGCAGTTATGCTAGAGATATGGACAATCCAGTCTCCAGCAAGACACACACACAAGATCTAGCCAAAAAAGACTCAAATTTGTGTGAATTGCAAATAGAGGAATCAGCAATCATCCACCAAGACTTCTGGGAGAGAATTTTCTTGGCCATCGAATGCAAAACTCTCCTGCCACCTCAAACGTCTTTAATTGTTTCAAACACTGAGGCCCAGAGGGAAGTGAACAGATTGAGAAAGTGACCTATAAATAGTTTAAAATGATGACTGGGTTATCGCAAGACCAAAGCACAACTGCTTATTTAATTTCTGGAGCCAAGGTGATGACATGTAAAATATAAGCAAGAAATATAAATTAGCCCAAGGCTATAATTTTAATGAAACCAGTGCTCTTTTGCTGACATTTCCAAAACCTACATGCACATTACAATTGGGGAAAGGATGAAAATTTTGCCCCTGAAGTGCTAGGCTGTATTTTTGACATAAGATAGCTATCTGCTGTGACTATCAAATAGTCCAATTCCTGATGCATGAAACAAACACAGTCATGTGGCATAGGTTGGCACTAAAGTAAGTATACCAGTGATCTTGCCAAGTTCTATGATTCTACTATCAGTTAAATCTGTAGTGTCAGTGCCTTCACTTAAATTTCAGATTATTCATTTCAGATTATTCAGTGCATGTGCTGTTTCAGCCCTTTTTCCAATAGTGATTGATTCTTTGTGATAAAATAAAAACGTACAAAATACGCCACAAGTTAAAATAAGATGCATGTGAATTGGTAATCACGACTCCTCTTATTCATCTCGACTCACCAAAAGTCTAGAAATGCTGATAATCTCTGCTAGACAGCTCCGTCCCACAACAGTGCAAAGCATTATTTAGGAAGCACATCTATGTCTAATCTACCTGCTTGTGTATGCATACAATAAAGAACAGCAAGTGGTATAACTTCCCAGGCATTAAAAAAATAATAATCACATATTCTACCAGTGGTTTAGCTTGTACAGACTAGACTCTTCCAGTCAATAGGAGGCATTTTGTATTAAGCAATTCAAAATAATTGGCAGAACATTTCAAAAGAATTATTGTGTGCCTCGGGTCGCGTTGCTGTGGGTTGCTTATTCTTTCTTTCTCAACCCACCTGAAAAGTGCAATCACATTTCAGAAACGTCTTCCTAGATTGCCAGCAGAGACATTAAAATGGTAGCCTTGCTTATGCCTTGAGCAACTGATAAAAAGATATAAACTCACAAAGCCAAGTTCCCTGTTTCAAAATCATAACAAGATGCCTTCTTTGAGATATCTACGTTTCCTTAGGTGCACCTGCCTGGGACATTGGCAGGTCTGGAAGCCTCCCTTGCACTATATCAAATGCCCACGAGTCGTATGTTGTCTTCTGTTGTTTCTTGGAAGCCCTGCCCAAGCCCTGAACCTGGGAGGTGGTGTGGTAGCTCCAGTCTACACACAGAGTTCATCTGTGTTGATGAGAAAGCTTGATGTTCCTATTTGGGAAAGGGCTGTAGCTCAAGGGTGAAGACTCTGTTGTGCCTGCAGATTGTCCCAAATCTACTCTCAAGTATCTCTAGATCATTCTGGGAAAGATCTCCTTCTGAAACCTAACTGCAAGTTAGTGTGGACAATTTAGGGGGGGGGGGACTGCAGCAGATTGTTTACCTTTAAACAGAAATCCTCTCTCCGTAGACTTGCACGGAAGGAGGGATATTCTGCAACTCCTAGACTGACTGTTGGGGGAAGGAAAGGCCCAAAGGGTACCTGTTGAGGGTTGGCATTCTCTTCCCCACAACTGCCTCCTTCAACTTGAATAGAGGGTAAACAAAAATGTCTGAGCACAACAGGGAAGACTTTAAGCCGGTAGTTTTCAACCAGTGTGCCATGGCACCCTGGGGTGCCTTGAAGAAGAAGAGTTTGGATTTGATATCCCACTTTATCACTACCGGAAGGAGTCTCAAAGTGGCTAACATTCTCCTTTCCCTTCCTCCCCCACAACAAACACTCTGTGAGGTGAGTGGGGCTGAGAGACTTCAGAGAAGTGTGACTAGCCCAAGGTCACCCAGCAGCTGCATGTGGAGGAGCGGAGACGCGAACCCGGTTCACCAGATTACGAGTCTACCGCTCTTAACCACTACACCACACTGGCTCTGAATGATGGTCAGGGGTGCCACGGGAAACACTGGTCTCTCCCCCTCTTTCCTTCCCTCCCTCCTCTGATGCCCTCTCGTGTCTCTGGCTCCCAAAGACTTGTACAGCTGTTTGTTGCAGCAGCCCTGGCTACAAGCTCCCCAGGCAAATTGTACGTTTGGGGCTGGTCAGGGGATACTGGTTGCCAGGAGCTGAGGCAGCCTTGGAGTAAGCAAGCAAGTGGGTGAGGGAGCTCAGCCAACTAGTCTACCAGGACTCCCAAGGAGAGGGGAGAGGAGAGGAAGCTGAGAGTACACTCCACAAGAGAGGGTGTTCAAAAAGGGTGAGAGACTGTCAGCTCTGCAAGCAAGGGGTGACATAACTGGGCTCCTGAGCCCCACAGGGGTGCCGCAAAAAGAATGTAGTTGGTCAAGGGAGCCGTGGACTGAAAAAGGTTGAAAACCCCTGCTTTAAGTGGTTTTTCAAATGCCCCATTAGAATCCAAAAGTAGTACTGACCTAGGGAAGGCTTTGAATGAGTGGCTGGAGATATGTATGAAGTGAAAGACTGCAGGCCTGATGCCAGGGACAAAACAACCTGGGGCAGGGAAGAAAGCCTCGCCACCCAAGACGAGGGGTTGGGCTGGATGACCCTCAAGGTAAGGTTACTAGACGTCCCTGTTTCCCGGGGACAGTCCCTGGATTTATAAATCAGTCCACTGACAAAATCTGTTGAAGTTGAAAAGTATCCCCAGATCCATTGAATTTTTTTTGGTAACCTTACCTCAGGGTCTCTTCCAAGACTACAACTACGCTATATGAGTCTATGAAACAGGAAGCCCACAGTGCCACCATCGCCAAGGACCCTTGGTGGGGTGGGCATTTCCCTTCACCCACCCAGTTTCAAGGCTGCAGACTTTTTTCTTTCCTATGCACGTCAACGGACACAGGCTCTTATTTCACTTGCAGAGAGGTCAATGGCTGCTACTCTCGGAATGAATGCTATTCATAAGGCATTATTCAAAATCCTCGCTATAAGTGGTGAGGTTTTGGGTGCCATTTAAAGTGTAATACATGTTGGCTATCTCCTCGCCTTTGCTCTCTTCTCCCAATATGCTTCAGTTATAACCCTTTAGTGTGTTTAGTGCTTTCAGTGTGTGTTTAGTGTTTTCAGCCTGCTTGCTAAGCTTGCTAAGCAGAGTATTTGCGGGGGTGGGGGGGGGAGGCCCTTCCCCTGCTGTTTCAATTAAATAAAAAAGGACAGTAGCATCTTTACTCATTCACACTCCCCCCCCCCTTTTTTAATACATCGTGAAGGTCAAAACATTAAAGCATTGTTCTGTCAGTGGTTTGAAAGTGCTAAGTTTCTCCTTTAAATCCTCACCACTGCCAAAGTTTGATCAAACATTGCTGGAATTAGCATGTTCCTTGCGCTTCTTTTAGAAGTCAAAAACTTGGGGAGATAAAAAGGAAAGCACCCTCATCCATTTTAATGCTGCAATTTAAATAGGTCATTGCTACACCTGAGGCGGCCCGGTGGGTCTCTTGGTGGAGCGAGGAGATTGGTGCACAAAATGTATTGTGTCTCACTCTCTCTCTCTCTCTCTCTCTCTATCGGAAGCCAGTCTATCCTGTCAAGAAAAAAGATTTGATACGGTTTGTGTTTTCCATCCTGCCAGAACCAATCAGGATCATAAAGTAGGATTCACACCAACACTGTAATGCTTTCCTGCTGGGTTTCTTTCTACTTAGATGACTCTATGTCATGGGTAGGCAAACTAAGACCCTGGGGCCAGATCCGGCCCAATCGCCTTCTCAATCTGGCCCACGAACGGTCCAGGAATCAGCGTGTTTTTACATGAGTAGAATGTATCCTTTTATTTAACATGCATCTCTGGGTTATTTGTGGGGCAAAGGAATTGGTTAATTTTTTTTTTCAAAATATAGTCCGGCCCCCCACAAGGTCTGAGGGACAGTGGACCAGCCCCCTGCTGAAAAGGTTTGCTGACCCCTGCTCTATGTCCTCTTCTGCCTCACACAACAAATAGCGGAGTAGAGGGGTGAGGCAGGCATGGCTATCATGAGCAAACCCAAAGGGGAAGCCACAAGGGGAAGGAAATTGCAATTTTCCATGCCTGGTATTCAATTATCTTCAACTTTCATACAGATTGCTCTCATTGCCTTCATTTTGAATCAGTCCATCGAGTGAATATCCAGACAGACAATTAGGGGTGTCATAAAAGTGCAGCAGATTCTTAATTATTGTAGTGGTGCTGGTATCACTGCTGGGGAGGTGTAGCATTTCCTTTCTCAGGTGCCAGAAGAACTTCACTGACTTTGGGTATAATGCACCTTGACTTGGAACCACGTACCAGAAAAATCTGTGTCATGTCCCCCACTGTGTGTAGGGGTGTATATAATCTCCCACAAAATGCCCCAAATCTGTCCATTTAACCCTTCCACCCAATCTGTCCTTTTTATATATATAAAAAGACACAATAGTTTGTAATATATAAAACAGAATATATGCCTAGGACCCTCATACCTACAGGACCGCCTCTCCTGGAATGCCCCATGGAGGACCATACGGTCCGCAAATAATAACATTTTGGAGGTCCTAAACTTCAAGGAGATTAGACTGGCCTTGACTAGGGCCAAGGCCTTTTCAGCCATGGCCCCGGCCTGGTGGAACACTCTTTCACAAGAGACCAGGCCCCTGTGGGACATTTTCCACAGAGCCTGCAAGACGGAGCTGTTCCGCCAGGCCTTTGGTCAGGGTTCAGTCTGACTCCCTCTCCCCTTTCATAAGAACTTGCATGAAAGTGGCCTCCCAATTTTTCTCACAGGCTCATTTAAGTTCAGCACAAACAGTTGGGCTTGGTGAGCATTCAAGGTCCCCAACCCTAATCTGCGGGTTGCCATCTGATTGGATTTTATTCTGATCCTGATCTGATTTTAGGATGTATTTTAACTGATTGTCTGATTTTATTAGCCTCTCTGAGCCCAGTTTTGGCCGGGGAGGGCGGGGTATAAATTATTATTATTATTATTATTATTATTATTATTATTATTATTATTACCACTATTGGGAAGGTACAAACACACTGGCAGATGCATTGGGTTGTCTCCACCGGTGCATTTGTACAGTGCTGAATTCCTGCTGCCTTTTGCATTGGGAAAGGACTGCAGCGTGATTTCATTTCACAAGAAATGATACAGCCTTATAAGGGTATTATATGGTGGAGAAAAGTTATTCCCTTCTCTCTCTCTCTGTCTCTCTCTCTCTCTGTCTCTCTCTCTCTCTCTCTCTCTCTCTCTCTCTCTCTGCTTAAATGAAGGTCATGTGTGCAGGCTTCCAAACTGGGAACATAGCCTGGCTTAACCACTTTTGTTCCAGACATATTTTAGTCCACGCTGTCAGCCTCGAGATAAGTGCCACGCGCTTGTAGGCTGGTCCTGTGCAATGGGGCTGCAGGAAATGGACTGTGAGGTTGCAGTAGTAAGGAGTTCTTATCTAGGCAGAAGGAGGGCTAGCTCCCTCAATAATAGGCAATGTCCCAGAGTAGAAATATTCAATGGTACAAAAGTCAACAGTATCTCCTGTTTGGTTAATGGGTGGCAAACCCCAATGCAAAGTTTCCTAAAAGGGAATGGCAATGTGCCATGCATACTTATTACACAGCTACTTAATTCAGCTCCCCACAGTTCACTGATAAACAGCGCATCTTGGGTAGTTGCAGGAATTAGTGCCATTTAGGGAGGGCGAAAAAGCCATTTACCAGCCTCACACCATGTTTCAAACTACCTGCTTATTCCTGAGGAGTATTTGCATTACTGGCCAACAATGTGAGTCACTATTGTTCTAAACAATTAAATGGATCTATTGTTTTAGACTAGTTAAATAGAACACTGGCTGCCGGGCAGTCATGCTTAAGGTTTTAGTGAAGGTCTAAAAATCTCTTAAAAACTCAGGGCAAGAGTACCTGAGAATTGCCTTATCCCTCCCACTCCATATAGGTAAAATGTAAGGTAAAGGACCCCTGGATGGTTAAATCCAGTCAAAGGTAACTATAGGGTGCGGAGCTCACCTCGCTTTCAGGCCGAGGGAGCCAGCGTTTGTCCACAGACAGCTTTCTGGGTCATGTGGCCAGCAGGACTAAGCCACTTCTGGCACAACAGGACACAGTGACAAGTGTCAGGGTGCACGGAAATGCCGTTTACCTTGCTGCCACAGCGGTATCTATTTGTCATATCCCAGTGCAGCAGTCACAATGGTATCTGAGGAAGTGCATCTTGTAGTCGTCATCTTGCATGGGGCCCTTGAGGACCCTGGTGAAGCCTTTAATCTAAGAGAATCTCTCTCTCTCTCTCTCTCACACACACACACACACACAGAGAGAGAGAGAGAGAGAGAGAGAGAGGATGACATTCAATGTCTTGCTATGGCAAAGGTTCCATCTGCACAAGCATTGCAGCTTGCCACATGGAACTACTGGTACCTACCATTTCCTCCCCCCGTGTGCTGTTTGTGGGTTCTCTCTTAACTGCCCCACAACAGCCGGTTGTGGGGAGGGGGGAAAGCCCTACTGCCCAAGTGGAAGTCCTCGCTCAGGGCTTCTGCTGATGGGTCTCATCCGCTGAGCCCCTCCCACAGCCCTAAGCTGAAATTAAGAACATGTGTCTGAAAGTAGATCACGCCATCATGTTTATGAATCCCTTTTGTGCATCAGTTAGATGGAGAGACTACATTTCAGTGGTGGGAGTGGAATTAAAGCAAATGACAGGCTGAGAAAACAAAAGTGCAAGCCGGCAAGAAGCAAGTTATCACTCCCCACAAAGAGAGGGAGGGAGAGGATTGGGACGTAAAGGATCACAGAGGTCCTTTTCTTGCCATGTCCCACCATACTGTGGGATCTCAAAGAGGTTACACTTTTAACTCCAGCTTCTGTAATCCTAAAACAAGCAAAGAAAACAAACGCCAAATAGCCACCATGTTGCAGCAAAATGAAACATGATAGTTGCAGAGTGTTCCAAGCTGAGTGAGGTTATCAAGCCTCAAAACTCCCCCCCCCAAAAAAAATACACACCTCTCAAACAAGATGTCTTGAAGAGGAAGAATTTAGCCAAAAACAACTTGTGTGGCATTGCATCTTGAGTATGAGAGGCTGCAATGACTTTGCTTTTAACTGCTGCACCCAAACTATACAATGACAGATATTTTATTAATAATTGCATTTTATCCACCGGCAGCCTAGACTCAGGTCACGCTTAAAGTACCTTTCTTGACAAGTTAAGCATTGAACCCCTGTTACAATCATGAAACGAATGGTTTAAAGACATGCTGGGATAGACTCTTATGGACCGTACCTTTAAAAGAAGAATGCACAAACTGACATGCTGGATTTAGGTTGCAAATTCCTCAGATCAGGGAGGACCTGCCTTTCTTTGCTTAGAGAACTCTGCAAACATATAAATATCTAATACTTATAATCCTAATCAGGAGCAGGAGCTCTCTAAACAAATGTCCCTTCTCTTGAATGTGGAGAGCTAAGGCAAAGCTCCGTTACTGTAATTGCAAACCTCAAGGTTTGCCACACAAAACTTTGACACAGCTTTGGCGAGGATCTAACAAAGAACTCTAATTGAGTTCTAAGCATTAGCAGTCAGCAGGGTGGAGGGGCAGAACTCACCTGACCATGTTACTGCTTCTTACTAGGAGGTAAAAAGGGGAGGCGGTGGTGAGGTGTGGTGAAAATGCCCTGGCAGAGCCAACCTGGTGCCCATCCCTCTCCCTAGCAATATGTAGAAAATAAGAAGAAGAAGAAGAAGAAGAAGAAGAAGAAGAAGAAGAAGAAGAAGGTGAACTTTGCACCCTGCTATTCAGAAGCTACTTTTAGATGTAGATAGGTATTGAAGGTTTAGCTTTTTCAAATGCTGCTTTTATAAATCTAGCATGGGCACACAGCTCCCCTGAAGTCATAATTGGGTTTCCAGGCTTCAAAGCCTAAAGAGGCCCTACACTCCACATATAAAAGTATATAAGTGGTTGCAGCCCCAGGCTGGCGATGTGATAAGTGCCTTATTTATTTCATTCACATGGGAACGCACACCTTGCATTCTCCTGCTACCAAAATTAAAATGAAAGGTGATCCAGGGTAAACAGTGACTAATTAAAGAATCTGACGGGTATTCTGGGATCTCCCACAGTTACAGGTTACACTCCCTCTCCTGCCTGCATATGGGCATGCGAAGGCAGCGACACAAAATGGATTCTGGCTCTGTGCAATACTATACTTATCCCTTGCTAAGTGTGAAACAGAATTGCAGTTGCCGCAATTGTTCGGCTCAGTGAAGGCAGACAATATGTTAGAAGTAGTTGAGGAGGATCCTTCCCTCAGAGGGATTCTGGCTTCATAACTCGCCTTGCAGAAATGGGGATGGCATCACAAAACCAGTGTTTCTGACACGAAACTGCACAAAACTACCATACTCTTTTTGTGTGTAAATTCAGAAGTGATATGATAATGTTGGATTCTGAGAGTTTGCTAGGGCCAGCCATTGTATATTTCTCTTGCACACCCTTGAGTTTGTGGCGCAGGACTCACACAAAACTTTGGCACAGGTTTGGAGGGGTAAAATAAAGTTGGGAGAGTTGGATGGAGGGAGCAGGGAGCTAACCTTGATTTGATGCATCAGTAAACGTTTGTGGGTGGTGGCGTAAAATGCAGTGTTTGTGATGCAAAACAACACAATACTTGAAGGGATGACAGATTTGGCTGAACGTAGCCAGTCAGATCACAGGTGGCTGGCAAGAAGGAGCCATGCATGGAGGGCCCCAATGTTCTGTTGCTTTGGGAAAATTAGTGTTATGCTAAACAATCACACTGTTCGGTCTGAGCATGTGTCTGTTTCCCTCCTGCTCAACTGTATACCTGCAAACAAATAGATATTGCAAAATTATTGTTAGCCTGTGGGAGGCTTCACTGAAACACACTGCTATTTAGGTTGTTTGGGGGATTTCAGATTATGTGCCGTGCACAGTGCTGTATACAATGGCTCAAGGCCTTTATGAATTCAAGGAGCTCAGGGTTGTTTTGTTGTTGTTGTTTAGTCGTGTCCGACTCTTCGTGACCCCATGGACCAGAGCACACCAGGCACTCCTGTCTTCCACTGCCTCCGCAGTTTGGTCAAACTCATGCTGGTAGCTTCGAGAACACTGTCCAGCCATCTCGTCCTCTGTCGTCTCCTTCTCCTTGTGCCCTCCATCTTTCCCAACATCAGGCTCTTTTCCAGGGAGTTTTCTCTTCTCATGAAGTGGCCAAAGTACTGGCGCCTCAGCTTCAGGATCTGTCCTTGCAGAGCTCAGGGTATTAAGCCCCAAATGCTAAAACTTTGGAATTACCAGTTCTAGGCGTGTAAGAATGCAGGAGCCGGGTGAATCAGGCCAATGTCCCATCTAGTCCAGCATCCTATTTTCCCAACAGTCAACCAGATGCCTGTGGAAAGCACACAAGCAGGACCTTCAAACATGGATTTTTGTGCTGTGTAGCACTGGCATTAGTGGAGACAGACTAGGTAGCCAGTTTCTTTCACCCGTGTTGTCAGTTCTGTACAGTGTCTCTAATCACAGAACACACACTGCACGGCCCATATCAAGGGCAATTGCTCACTGCTCTATGGACATCCATTAGTTCTCCAAGGAGCAATGCATCCCATTTATATAGTTAGGTAATGGTTTTCTGATTCTGTCAGGCACTGTCGTATGCAACTCAGACCAAGAAACTGCAACAAATCACAAGTGGAAATGGTTACAGAAACCTCCGACCTTCCCTTTCTCACTTGATCCATTTGTAACTGCCAGGCATAAGCCTTGACTGAAAATCAATGCCAGCATGTGTCCATAAGGACCAGAGTTGTGGACATCATTGACTTTGGGATAAGACTTTCCTTCAGTCAGGTTGCAAGCAGCCAGTTGTTTAAGTCTATGCATGAAAGCTCACCGGTTCTTAAAACATGAATGGGTTTTTCAAAAGCCTCTGTGTCAACAAAAGAATACGCAGTACAGTGGTACCTCGGGTTACATATGCTTCAGGTTACATATGCTTCAGGTTACAGACTCTGCTAACCCAGAAATAGTACCTTGGGTTAAGAACTTTGCTTCAGGATGAGAACAGAAATCGCACGGCAGGAGGCCCCATTAGCTAAAGTGGTACCTCAGGTTAAGAACAGTTTCAGAACGAACCTCTGGAACAAATTAAGTTCTTAACCCAAGGTACCACTGTAGACTGCTTTTACTGCTTCAAAGATCTTTTGGTTCCTTCACCCGACTCCTCTCCTCCTTGCTGTTGGAGCAAAAATACACTCCAGCTTACTATAGATGGCAGGAAGACAGCAAAGTGCAAGTAGATAAATACCATATTTTTCGCTCTATAGGATGCACCCGAACATAGGACGCACCTTGTTTTAGAGGGGGAGAACAAGAAAAAAAAATCTCCCCCTCTCTGCGCAGCGCCCTTTCATCGAAGCGGCAGGAGAAACAGAGCCCCTTCCATTTCTCCTCCCGCTTAGCTGAAGGGGCGCTGCGCCTTAGCTGAAGGGGCACCTACCCTTCTGCGAAAGGAACCTGAAGCCTCCGGAGCACAGTGGGAGCTCCTGCTGAGCTCCGGAGGCTTCAGGCAGCTATCTTTGAAGCCTGGAGAGCGAGAGGGGTCGGTGTGCACCGACCCCTCTTGCTCTCCAGGCTTCAGCTGAGCTTCCCTCACCGCCAGCCCCAGAGCTTGTCGTGGCTGGCTAGAGAAGCCCGGGTTCCCCCCACCCAGCCCCAGGGACCACACATTCACTCCATGAGACGCACAGACATTTCCGCTTAGATTTTAAGAGGGAAAAGGTGCGTCTTATGGAACAAAAAATACGGTAGGTACCACTTCAGCGGGAAGGTAAACAGCATTTCTGTGCGCTGCTCTGGTTTGCCAGAAGCGGCTTAGTCATGCTGGCCACATGACCCGGAAGCTGTATGCCGGCTCCCTCAGCCAATAAAGTGAGATGAGCGCCGCAACCCCAGAGTTGGCCACGACTGGATCTAATGGTCAGGGGTCCCTTTACCTTTACCTTTATCACATTGTAAGAGGAAACTAGTGTTTGAGGGGAAAGGCTACTGAGCTCTCCCTGCCCCCCGCCTCCTGCTTGCAATCTGTTAGTTTGTTTTATATGTAAGGTTCAGGGCTGGGCCAAAGACATTTTGGCACCTGAGGCGAACCACAAAATGGCGCCCCCTTCCCCTCCAGGGAAGAAGTGGGGAGCGAAGAGCGACACCAGGAACAAATGGGGAATAAAGATCTCCACTCTGATCTGCAGTTCCTGAGGATCCTGCTGCCTGAGGCGATTGCCTCATTTTGTCTCATGGGTGCCTTAGTAAGGTTTGTTTTTGCTTTTCTTTTGTTTTCGTATGTAGGAGAATTTACCTGCAGTCTGGAGTTGTATTGCCCAGATGCTGGTTTGCCACCTCAGGGGAGGCCTATGTGGCAAAGAGTTCTAGCAAGTTCCAAAATGACAGGCTGACTCCTTTGCACACCTTCATAATCTGAAGTAAACTAGCTCCAGGCTGTAATAAAAGACATATTGGGTTTTGGCTTCCCTTTAATTTAACATAATCACAAAGCTACAGTTGACTAATTTCAATTGCTTGACTCAACTGCCGCCCTTTTGCCATACACTTAGGCTTTGCTATTGGAAAAAGAATAACCAGATGCTGTAACTGCTTTAGAAGCACACACACAAATGGCAGCCCTAGCAGCTTGTGCTGGCATGACCCACCAAAGTCGATTCATCTCCGTCAGCACAGGTGTGCTTTGGATCGAGGCAAATATATACTGTGAAAGGCAAAATCAAACAATTAAGCATTGTTCCTACTTGGCAATGGGATAGTGGATGTTTTTATAAGGAATGGAAGGGGACAATGCTTCCCCCCTCCTCTAAAGAGGTTAATTATGGGCCTGGGTACTTTCAACAGGCTCCCCTGTTAGACTATTTAAATTGCTCCATCTGGTAGCTCAAAACTAGTGCTCTTGACACAGAGAAAAACAAGAAAACTGTACCATAGTAGCCAACTAGGAAGGAGACAGAGGACTCAGCAGCTTAACACAACAGTTAATTGTCATATTCCTCTGATTTGTGAACAACACAATACGATACAATGGTTCAAGGGCATTTCTCCAAGTGGATACAGCACTGCAGCTTAACATCTTCCTGATTTTTAGCCTTCTGAAGGGTAGTCAAGGCTTGGCAGCAAGGACATTTGAATGTGTGTGTGTGTGACTGTGTGTAGAGGTCATCACAGGAAACAGTGGCTTCCCTGACTGAAATCAACACCCCCTGAACTAGGAAAGTGATGTTAACTTACTGGGAACTGGGAAGGGGTTTTGTTGGTGTCACAACTGACTGTGGTTTGGGTTAGCAAACAAAAACAAAAAAAAAGGCCAAATGTTGAAGAAAATATTTTTACATCTATGCAATTCTCTGCACAGCAACCCTTGGAAATAATGTCATTGATTATAACCAATCCGATTTACCTGTTAACCGTCTACTTTTCAACTGTACAGAGATACTCAATTTGGCCAGATGATGGGAGTGCAAATCCAGCTATTTTAAGCATCTCACTTTCATAGGAATCTTTTTAAAAACTTGTTTGCAGTGTAAAAGCTAATTAAGTGAATAACAGAAATTTTGCTGATGGCAATAGCAGGATATATTGATTCACCAAGTGCTAGCAGACAGACTGGAGGTGTCGTACCAGGCTCCTCTAGGGAATTAATCCAATGATTTGTTCAGGAATTTCCAGATGTAATGCTATTTCTGGCTTTCTTCATGCAAGCACCGGGGTGATAGGAAGTGAGGGAGAAACAGCTTGTTATCAGAACCACTTAGCCCTTGCTGCAGCCTGAGTGGGGAGCTGCATTTTGCTGAAGTCCAACAAACAGGGCAATTAATTCAGCAGATATTCCTATGGGGGTGGGCAGGGAACTCTCTCCCTCTTGCTAGAATTCCTCTTTTAAGAGAAGGGCTTTTCTAAATGAGATAAGGGTATCAGTTCAATAGGCTTGTCTTCCTGTTGTGCTGCTGATATGCCTCCAACATAATGGCGCTGCTGGCCTTTTTAAAGCTACATTTTCCCACTTTCCTAGCGGACGAGGTATTCACTTGCAAAGGTCAGCTGGCCTCAAATTAAGCAGCATGTACTCTTCATTGTCACTGAGTCATTGCCTTACTGATGTAAGGATTTTTTAAAAAAGGATAGCGGGTTAAGGGGCACAAGATGAACTTTTTTCCCCTAGTAGAGGAGTATGCTAACAATTTGTCAGAAGGTTTCCCGGCTGCTTTGAAGGCTCAGCGTTTCTTTCTGCTAAACGTTGCTGCCGGTTTTGGCATGGAAAAGAGCTCCTGGCTTCTCAGGATAATTTTTTGGGAGGAAAGAAGCATTTCAGCAGAGGGAGCTTCTCCTATCACCGCAACTCCACACCTCCCGTGAAGGTGTTACAAAATTCAGGGGCGTCTCCAAGAGAAGGAAAGAAATTGGCAGGTTAATATACTGCCTAAGGCTGTGATCCTAAACCTAAGAACAAGTCCCTTTGAACCCGAAGGGACTCAGGCTTATGTCTGAATGGACTCATGCAGAAGAATATACCAAGCATACCGCCTCTGATATTGGAGGCAGTGTACATAAGCCATCATAGCTAGTAGAATCATAGAGTTGGAAGGGACCTTGAGAGCCATCTAGTCCAACCCCCTGCAATGCTATCTCATACAGGAATCGAACCGGCGACCTTGACATTATCAGCACCACACTCAAACCAACTGAGCTATCCAGGCTGAGTAGAGTTGCAGCTGAATCTTTCAAGTGGGAAACCCTTTCTCTGACTTCAGTCAGCCACCGATTTAAAAGCAGAGGAAACAGAAAGAGAATTTTTTTTCCCTTTCCCTTCCTTTCTTGTGATTCTAGAACCCAGGGACAGACATCCAAGGAAGCTGAACGTTCGAAGATTCAGGTCAGGTGAAAGAAAGGACTCCCTTCATGCAGCATGTAGTTAAACTACGCAACTTGCTCTGACAATAGGTAGTCATGGCCGCCAACTCCGATGGAATTAGAAGAAGGTTAGAGACAAATTCATAGAGGAAGAGTGGCTACTAGCCATGATGGCTATTGTTCCACTTCCACCGTTGCAAGGTTTCCCAAACTTGGGTCCCCAGCTGTTTTTGGCCCTTCTTCCCTGACACTGGTCCTGCAAGCTAGGGATGCTAGTAGTCCAACAACATCTGGAGACCCATGTTTGGGAAACCCTGCACTGTTGGATACAGTATGTCTCTAAATACAAGTTGCTAGGGCTCACCAGCTGTTGCAACCATGTCCTGCCTGTTTGCTTCCTGTGGACATCTGATTGGCCACTGGGAGAACAGAAGGGCCTTTCATCTGATGCAGCAATGCGATTCTTATGCTTTTAGCTCATCACCTCAAGATCTGAATCACTAGCAAAAGAGGGGAGAGGACAGATCCCCTATTATTGGCCTAAACCAGTTTTTCCTAAACTTTGGGTCTCCAGCTGTTTCTACAACTCCCACCATCCCTAGCTAGGAAGAGCAGTGGTGAGGGGGGATGGGAACTGGAGACCCAGCTGGAGACCGAAGTTTGGGAAACACTGGTCTAAACAAACCACTCACTCTGCCTCACATATTCTCTCATTCCCTTTATTCTGCATTGCTTCTCTTTCTTGCCATTGAAACTTTAACCTGCCTTGACTCCCTAAGACTTGTGTTTTCATTCCTTTCTCCTCCTGCCCTGTTTTGCAGCGGCTCTCTGGGCACACATGTTATAACACTTTCCAGCTGCAGCTGTCATCACAGTTCAATGGACTTATTATGAGGCTTTAATTCACTGTAGCTAAACTGACTTCCTTGTGAGTCATTGCATTGCCTCAGGAGCTCCTTTTGTTTAAGTGCCTGGTAAATACAGAAAATGGAAGGGTGGTTGGTGCAAAGATCACTCCATCTAAGGATGCTGGGCTGGTAACCTGATATCTAAGGCATGTCTCCAGCAGCAGCATATGTGGAGTTGGGGTGGATCTGGCTGCCTGACTCTGGGGTCACTGCCGCATCTTCAACAAGCTGAAGCAGGGCAGTAGCAAGGTTGGAGCTGCATGGTACATTTCCAAGCATGATTCAAAGTGTTGGTGCTGACCTTTAAAGCCCTAAACGGCCTCAGCCCAGTATACCTGAAGGAGCATCTCCACCTCCATCATTCTGCCCGGACACGGAGGTCCAGCGCCGAGGGCCTTCTGTCAGTTCCCTCACTGTGAGAAGCAAGGCTACAGGGAACCAGGCAGAGGGCCTTCTCGGTAGTGGCACCCGCCCTGTGGAACGCCCTCCCATCAGATGTCAAGGAAATAAACAACTACCTGTCATTTAGAAGACATTGGAAGGCAGCCCTGTTCAGGGAAGTTTTTAATGTGTGGCATTTTAATGTATTTTTAATCTTTGTTGGAAGCTGCCCAGAGTGGCTGGGGAGACCCAGCCAGATGGGCGGGGTACAAATAATAAATTATTACAAATTATTATGGTTGTTATGGTTGCACCAATGAGGTTGCCATTGCTAGAGTGCTGATACAGCAACTACAGGGCCCCAACTTTGCACCAAGCCCATCCTTGTTCATATGAGTAAATAGCGTTTCCATACAATCTGGTTTCCGTCACGATGTTCCGTTGTGCCAGAAGCAGTTTAGTCATGCTGGCCACATGCTGGCCCACATGACCCAAATGCCGGCTCCCTCGGCCTGAAAGCCAGATGAGCGCTGCAGCCCCATAGTCGACTTTGACTGGACTTAATCATCCAGGGGTCTTTTACCTTTTACCATATGAGCAGCAGTAAAGCTGGTGTCAGGAGGGTGGCCCCCACTACACTTGGGTTTAACATACACCAAGGTACAACTCATGGCTTTTCTCAGCTGAAACTCACAGGAACTCAGTTCCTGCACCTCTCAGGTGGGTGCCATTGCCATTATAAGTGAACAAGACACCTCTTTTTCTAGAAAAATAGCACTGGTGCAACTTGACCTCTGGTTTATTTCATAAGGACAGAGGAGCACAAGAATGACTTTGCTGGATCAAACCAATGAGTAATCTAATATTTTTGTCAGCACTTTACCATCAATTGTGACCAGAGATGACCACAGAGTAGGATGTTTTACCACATTAGCATGGAGTGGGGGCTCAAAGACATCTCCCAGCCTGATCTGGGAGGAAGCAAAGAATATCCCCCCTGTGTTGTACCTCAGATTAGGAAGGGAGAGGGTTGCTACCTCCTTCATTTGAGGATCAAGCAGTGGGCATGTGACCCTCTCTTTGGATACCTCATCCTCAGCCTGAAGACTGGCTGGTCTCAGACATGCTGTTGGAGGGCTACCACATCCGAGAGAACATGCGTGACACACCACTTTGCCATTTTGGGAGCAATACAGACTTGCATTGGAGAGACCTATGTTCAAATACCAACTCAGACGGAGTCTGGTATGGCCAGGCATGATCCTAACAGATAAACCTATATTATACTGGCTGGTTGCCCATGTGCTTTCAGGCCCTTTTTGAAATTTTATAGCCATTCATAGCCTGAGGGCCCCCCCCCCCATATCCCTGAGACCGTCTTGCATAGGTGCCAACTCCCTGGGGCCCTGGGTACCCAAGCACCCACAAAATTCCCTATGAAGGAGCCAGGCACCCACAAATTTTGGTGCCAGGGCCATGCACACTGCATAGCACCCAGGGGCCAGGGCACCCATGGTGTGATAACACTCCTGCCACCTTGACTTATTCAAGCAGCAACACCAATTATGGCAGTCCCATTAGCTCCTGCTTGGTGTTGCATGTATCCCATTTTACAGGGGACAGTCCTCTGTTTGAAGCCTGTCCAGTCCATGTTCAGTTTAAGACCACTGCAAGAAGGGGCAGTGGAGCCTTGGCATTGCCCAGCACCAGTTAGTGCCTCAATCGCAGGCTGAGCAGGTCACGTGGCGACCATCTTCCTCACTGCAGTGAGACGTACCACATTTCTATTTGAACTACGGTAATCATATCTAAGGGGACGCGGGTGGCGCTGTGGGTTAAACCACAGAGCCTAGGACTTGCCAATCAGAAGGTCAGCAGTTCAAATCCCCGCGACGAGCTCCCGTTGCTCGGTCCCTGCTCCTGCCAACCTAGCAGTTCGAAAGCACATCAAAGTGCAAGTAGATAAATAGGTACCACTCCGGCGGGAAGGTAAATGGCATTTCCGTGTGCTGCTCTGGTTCGCCAGAAGCGGCTTAGTCATGCTGGCCACATGACCTGGAAGCTGTGCGCCGGCTCCCTCGGCCAATAAAGCGAGATGAGCGCCGCAACCCCAGAGTCAGCCACGACTGGACCTAATGGTCAGGGGTCCCTTTACCTTTACCTTTTAATCATTTCTAAACTTGCTTCTATAGTTATAAATTAGCACATGCAAATTTTGTGCAATCCTGCATCCTCTTTTGTGGCGAGGCATTTCCTCTTTTTCCCTAGTCCAATTTTCTGCAAACGTGGATGTTATGTACTGAAGTTCTCACCCTGGGCCAGAAGGGGGATACTGCAGCCAGTGTGGTGTAGTGGTTAAGAGCGGTAGTCTCGTAATCCTGGGGAACCGGGTTCGCGTCTCCGCTCCTCCACATGCAGCTGCTGGGTGACCTTGGGCTAGTCACACGTCTTTGAAGTCTCTCAGCCCCACTCACCTCACAGAGTGTTTGTTGTGGGGGAGGAAGGGAAAGGAGAATGTTAGCCGCTTTGAGACTCCTTAAAAAGGGAGTGAAAGGCGGGATATCAAATCTAAACTCTTCTTCTTCTTCTTCTATGCAAATAAGGGATCGAAAGTGACGTTCAGTGATTGGATAGTTTTAGAAAGTTGTTACAATTATGTGTACTGGAGCTCTATATAAGCAGGCTGACTGAACCCTTCAGCTCAGTTCTGTTCTGGCCTCTGAAGAAACAAGAGCTGTTTGAAGAATCGCTGTGTCGTCTGATATGTTCACCCACAACTTAACAGTGGA
Organism: Podarcis cretensis; assembly: GCF_951804945.1. NCBI lineage: Eukaryota > Metazoa > Chordata > Lepidosauria > Squamata > Lacertidae > Podarcis > Podarcis cretensis. The sequence goes on from NC_137172.1 coordinate 100,494,489, forward strand.
CATTTTTCTACAGTGAAGAATCTTCCCAGTTTGCTTCACCTTTACGGACAGACTTCTAATCCGCCACTAGAGTGCAAGATGCTCATTTGTGTCATGAGTCCCTGGCATAGAGTGGGTGTCCTAAACTTAAAATACAAGATCAGAATCTGGAATCTCAACTCAGAACTTTAGCAAAATTGATTCATGCGCTCAGTTCTAAAGATCCCTGATCGTATCTGAGCACCGACAAATACCTTATTGTCTCCTTTCTTGCTCTTTCTGCCTTGATCAAGAACAAAAGTCCTAGATATCTCCTGCAGTAGTTTCATGGGATTTATAGCTCTGATGCATCCCAGTAGTTCCAGTGATATCTAGGGGTGTTGATGATGCTTTTCCTGAAACCACATGCTGCATTAGAGCTAAGGCAATTCAGTGGCGTAGCGTGGGTTATCAGCACCCGGGGCAAGGCAAGTAATTTGCGCCCCCTAACCCATGGATTTGCGCCCCCTAACCCATGGATTTGCACCCCCTAACCCGTGGATTTCCCTAACCCCCAGATGTTGCGCCCCGTGCGGCCGGCCCCCCCTGCACCCCCCACGCTACACCACTGAGGCAATTCAAAATCTCAGGAAAGGGTTTCAAATAGTTTCCAAGAAAACAGCGCTTGAATTTTCTAAAATAAGCAGCACTTGAATTTCTTTAAAGCCTTTGAATAGGAGGAGGCACTATTTAGCTGCTAGAACGTAGGCAGAGATGTCTTACAGAGTTGAATACTGCTCCAGGCTTTATTTTGACTGAGTTGATGTTTAATTAAATATCTCCTTTCAGCACTGGAAGCAAGGTAAGTGATTCTTCCACAAGGATGTCTGAGCAAATGAATTTCAAGTGCGCAATAAGGGTCAGAAATAGAAGCAAACTTGATGGTATGGTTTCTGGGTTTTAAAGGAAGCTTTTAATTTAATTTAATTTTTAAAAAAGGAACACCAGGAATGGATGAATTAGCAATTACATATTTTAAAAGTAATCTTGGCAACATTACTGAAGCAATACCAAAATGGAGTTTCAATCATATCAGTTAAGAAATTAAGGGCTAGGCTAATGTTTACTCTCACCACCCATCAGTCTGGCCTTGTGGTTCAGAGTTGCGTAAGCAGAAACAGAACTCCCATGGATAGTGTTGAATGGAGCTGTTCTTGAAGATTTTTTTAAATTATTTTTTTATGTCAACTAATGAGAGGAAGGGCTCCTAACAGGTATGAGGAGGCAGGGGAAAAACATGACTCTTCTAATAGCTTCTGGTTTGTTTCTGGAGCTTTTTACCTGGATTGTTGGGACATGAAGATCCCAGATAAGGTTTGTCGCTGTATGAATCCCCACACTTATTAATGTCAACAGTGTGACAATTCTTATCTGAGTCCCATCTACAAAAAAAGCTAGATCAGCTGTAAGGAAGCAGCTGCATCTTTTCTTCTGTGGTTGTAAAGATGTACAAGGAGTGGCCAAGGGACTGATACTGATGCATTGGAAGAATAGAGATACAATTCCCCTTAATCAAATGACAACATTGGCAACATGTGAACGGACAGCTTATAGATGCAGACTTTCTTTGGATAAATACAATGATATTTGGAATGAGTTTACACAGCATATATTAGGTTATTGACAGTTACCTGTTTATTAGGATAAAAATAATATGTTGTTGTTGTTGTTTAGTCGTTTAGTCGTGTCCGACTCTTCGTGACCCCCATGGACCAGAGAACACCAGGCACTCCTGTCCTCCACTGCCCCCCGCAGCTTGGTCAGACTCATGCTGGTAACCTCGAAAACACTATCCAACCATCTCGTCCTCTGTCGCCCCCTTCTCCTTGTGCCCTCCATCTTTCCCAACATCAGGGTCTTCTCCAGGGAGTCTTCTCTTCTCATGAGGTGACCAAAGTACTGGAGCCTCAGCTTCACAATCTGTCCTTCCAGTGAGCACTCAGGGCTGATTTCCTTCAGAATGGGGAGGTTTGATCTTCTTGCAGTCCATGGGACTCTCAAGAGTCTCCTCCAGCACCATAATTCAAAAGCATCAATTCTTCGGCGATCAGCCTTCTTTATGGTCCAGCTCTCACTTCCATACATCTGTATATTAATGTATGGTAATGTAACGGTATATATTTTTTCATTCCCCCCCTCTCTTTCTTTCTTTCTTTCTTTCTTTCTTTCTTTCTTTCTTTCTTTCTTTCTTTCTTTCTCCCCTCACTCTATCTTTTTATGAATGAAATTCTTCTAATATTTTAAGGGGGGGAATATGTACAAGGAGTTCTCTGATGTGCCGGTGGCAATCGCTTTCAGTGCCTGGGGTGTGGTAAGAGAGCAAAACCAGCTGTTTTAAAACTGAAGGCCAAACTAGGTAAACACCACTCAAATGATTAGCAGTTGCTTAAATTGCTTTTTTTTTTAAGTGAGCTGGGAGCACAAAGGGGACTGATCTTGATCAGGGTAGAGCAGTGCAGTTTCAGTTCCTGCAGCACTCCTCACCCAGACTGGGCAACCCATGCCTACTATTTGCAGTGAAAGAAATGCTCCCATTCAATGCCAGTGAAGTCTCCCCACCCAAAGTCAACACTATCCACCATATTCCCTGCTGCTCCTGCTATTGGGTATTCAATAAGTGATGAATGCCTCCAGAGCAGACAAATCAAAAAGGAAAATGAGTAGAGACATGGTCCTGTGAGGTAAAGGAAAAGGAGTCTTTTTCAGAGTTAAAGTAAGGATTTGAATAAGAATACTGAGGTTGGTAAAGGGACTGTACTGAAGATTTACTCTCAGTTAGAAATTACTATCATAACATGAAAAGGGTGCATTATAGACATCCAAGTATCCCTCAAAGTTTCCAGGGACAGTCCCAGATTTACAGAAGCCATCCTGGTTTCTGATTTGATCCCAGAATGTCTTGCTTTTTCTTAGGATGTCCCTATTTTCATCAAAGAAATGTTGGAGGGTATGGAGTGATGCGACCCTTGAGCCAAGGAGATAAGTAACTATACAACCTTTAGAAGACATGCGAAGGCAGCCCTTTTGGGGGAAGTTTTTAAATGTTTAATGTTTCCTTATGTTTTTATATTTGTTGGAAGCTGCCCAGAGTGGCTGGGGCAAAGCAGTCAAATGAGGGGGGTATAAATAATAAAATTATTATTTTTTTTATTATTGAACAGAAGGTGCCTATTTTCATCAGAGAAATGTTGGAGGGCATGTGCATAGTGTGCAATTCAGTATGAGCCAGCATAGTTAGCATGTTGGACTAGGACCTCATAGGCCTGGGTTCAAATCCCTACTCAGCCATGAAGCTCATGGGATAACCTTGAGCCACGAACAAATAACCTTAGCAAATGGTAGGGACATCAATCGCAAAAGTTCTACTGACAGCCCGAGTTGCTGTACCTTCTTGTTAAACTGTTGTAGCCCTGGGGAAAGAAAGGGGTCTAAGAAAACTTCACTGAGGAGAGGATCTTTATCTGATGTAAGGCAGATGTTTAACCAGCATAGAAGAATTCTCGCCCAGGCGACAGTCTCTACCTTGTGTTGACCTCCCTGTAGACACAAGGCTGCATAGGGCACACAGCGTGAAATGAACAAATAGTCTCTTGGGGGTGGGGGGTTGTGTTGTAAGGATAAAGGGGGGGGTGAACCATGTACACCACCTCAAGCTCTTTGGAGAAAAAGTGGGAGATAAATGTAATAGCAAGCCAGAGTGCAATATTGTCTTCGAAACAGAACTGCTGGGCTGTTGCTTTGGCTGTTCCCTACACACACTCTTGCTTGCTAAAAATGACTCCAATACTCCTCTGGCAGGGAAAAGTTAACTATCCCCCCTTCTTTCAGATTCCAGCGTCTTGAAAGATGCTCTGACAGTTCCTCTGGGCTCGCAATGTGGCTGCGGAATATGCATCGGGATTGTTTTACATAGCATTTGTATCTGCCATCAGTTGTCACCCCTCTCTGGATGATTCACAACTCAGAAATAAGTTGAGACAAATGTGTGTGTGTTGTTGTTGTTTTAAAAAATCCTAGATGTCCATGCCTTTTTCATTGTTCCACTTTAGAGAGCTTTGTATTTGTGACAGGTAACTGGATCATTAATATATAGCGATAAATCAGAGCCAGAGTGGTGTAATTGGAGATAGATAGATGATAGATGATAGATGATAGATGATAGATGATAGATGATAGATAGATGATAGATGATAGATAGATAGACAGACAGATGATAGATAGATGATAGATAGATATAGGTAGATGATAGATAGATAGATAGATATAGATAGATAGATAGATAGATAGATAGATAGATAGATAGATGATAGATAGATAGATAGATGATAGATAGATAGATGATAGATAGATAGATATAGATGATAGATAGATAGATAGATAGATAGATGATAGATAGATAGATAGATGATAGATAGATAGATAGATAGATAGATAGATAGATGATAGACCGATAGATAGATAGATAGACAGATAGATAGATAGATAGATAGATAGATAGATAGATAGATGATAGATAGATAGACAGATAGATGATAGATGATAGATAGATAGATGATGATGATAGATAGATAGATAGATAGATAGATAGATAGATAGATAGATGATAGAAGATAGATAGATAGATAGATAGATAGATAGATAGATAGATAGATGATAGATGGATAGATAGATAGATGGATAGATAGATAGATAGATAGATAGATAGATGATAGATAGATGATAGATGATAGATAGATTAGATAGATAGATGATAGATAGATAGATAGATAGATAGATAGATAGATAGACAGACAGACAGATGATAGATTAGATAGATAGATGATAGATGATAGATAGATGATTGATAGATATATATAATCTGTTTCCGCAGAAGTAGACAAACATACTCAGACGCAGTCACATACAATCGCTGATTCTCTTCCTTCCTTCTGTATCTCCCTCTCTCTCTTCCTCTCTTTTTCACTGTTTTATTTGGATATTTTGCATTGTTCAATTTGATGTTTTAAGATAGGTTACAGAAGAACCGCCTAGAGATTTCTTTAATATATATATATATATAAATGATTCAAATTAAAAAATAAAATAAAATAAAATAATAATGTAAAGTGGCATGCAAGCCTTATCTAGATTCCATTGGAAAGCTAAAAAGCCCAAAGTTTAAAAATCCCAGAGATAACAATCAAATTCTTCATTAAAGCTGGGCTACCTTCTTTTGTTTGGCCAGCTGTGTTCAGCAGCACTTGGTGGTGGGCAGGCAGAGATTGCTACAAGAGTGTAGATCTGGGCTGAACATTAGGAGAACCTTCCTGATAGTAAAGGTAAAGGTAAAGGACCCCTGGACAGTTAAGTCCAGTCAAAGGCGATGATGGGGTTGCGGTGTTCAACTCACTTTCAGACCGAGGGAGCCAGTGTTTGTCCGCAGACAGCTTTCTGGATCATGTGACCAGCATGACTAAACCACCTCTGGTGCAACAGGAACACGAAAATGCCGTTTACCTTCCCACTGCAGCGGTACCTATTTATCTACTTGCACTGGTGTGCTTTCAAACTGCTATGTTGGCAGGAGCTGGGACTGAGCAACAGGAGCTCACCCCATCATGGGGATTTGAACCACTGACCTTCTGATCGGCAAGCCTAAGAGACTCAGTGATTTAGACCACAGTGCCACCCACATAGTAAGGTAAAGGTAAAGGTACCCCTGCCCGTACGGGCCAGTCTTGACAGACTCTGGGGTTGTGCGCCCATCTCACTTAAGAGGCCAGGGGCCAGCGCTGTCCGGAGACACTTCCGGGTCACGTGGCCAGCGTGACATCGCTGCTCTGGCGAGCCAGAGCCGCACACGGAAACGCCGTTTACCTTCCCGCTGGTAAGCGGTCCCTATTTATCTACTTGCACCCGGAGGTGCTTTCGAACTGCTAGGTTGGCAGGCGCTGGGACCGAGCAGCGGGAGCGCACCCCGCCGCAGGGATTCGAACCGCCGACCTTTCGATCGGCAAGTCCTAGGCGTTGAGGCTTTAACCCACAGCGCCACCTGCGTCCCACCCACATAGTAGCGGCAGTTCAATAATAGAACCCATGTACCTAGATTTGTGGTGCATTGGTTAGGGATTCTCTAGTTCTGAGTTGCCTGCATAGAGCCAGGAGTCGGACTAACAAGACCCCTTCCAGCTCTGTGATTTGGGAGAAAGGATGTAAACCGAAACCTTCTGCCCCACTAATTTTACTTGAAGTATCAGCTGCAAGGGTCAGTTTCCTTGTTTACATCAAGCGAAACCAAACCAAAGGCTTTTTCTGCTCTGCTTTATATTCTCCCATCAAGGGCTCTACATTATTTAAGCATTTCGTGAGCAGCCTTTAGCTAAGACTTGGATTCGTTGAAAGCACTTCATTAGCTGAGCAACACTCCTCACTGTGAGCTACCAAAGCAGGAAGAAAATTACTTTAGTAAATATCAAAGGGTTTGGCATTAATCCATCCATTCTAGAAGGTGCAAGCGTTTTGTTTTGTTTTTTGTTTCTGATTTGAAAACAATTATTTGCAGCATTTGCTGCAAAGCAATTTATTGTTGCAAATCAGAAGACTATCTTAGGAGATGGAAGTCTCAGTCTTAACATGCAAGGTGTATATATTTTCCGGTTCCTACCTCTGTTCAGCAAATGTTGCACCAGAGAAATATAGTAGATGTTGGTAGCAGCAGATATAGATGTTTACCACACATGATGGAAAGGAGATTAGGACAAGGAGATAATTCCTGTTTTCATCAATAGCAATTTAACTCAAATGCATAGCTATGTAGAGGATAGACCCATGGTTAGCCTTAGCAGTGGTAGTCCAGAATGAAACCTTGCTGAGGCCATAGACTGAAGCCTATGAGGAAAATGTCATACCTCTCAACATTTTGGGAGGGCAATTCAGGGCACCACCCCCTGCACCGTCCCACTGACCTAGGGTCGGATTTAGATTTGATGGGGCCCTAAGCTACTGAAGGTAATGGGGCCCTTTATATGTCCTTTGTCCTTTGTCTTTTATATGTCCAGCTGCCCTTTGTCAACAACAAATTTTGCTGTTTTTTGTGTTGAATATATGCTGTATGGTAATTTATGGACCTAATAGGTATCTAAAGCCATTTGCACATAACAAAATATGTATTTTATCAAAGTAATTGTTGAACTGAAATACAATTAAGAAGTATATTAACAGTAAAATACAATTAAGAAGTATATTAATAGTGAAATAATTATTAAGCTCTAACGTAAAATGATTTTTTATTCATAACAAACTTAATAATGCAAACACATTGGCATTTGGCAATAACAAAAGTTCCTTTAGAAACACAATTTACAAAGACTCATAATGAGCAAACCAGTGATATTTTAGGGAGCAGGCTAGCAGCTGGGTCCCATTACTTACATCATAGGAGCCGACACAGCACAAAACACTGTTACTGTATGTAGGTTTTATTTTATTTTTTATCTTATATTTTGGAAATGTACATCCAGTTCCCCCCCCTTTCAACTTTTTTGGGGTCCCCAAGAGAGTGGGGCCCTTAGCTATAGCTTGTTAGCTTATACGTAAATCCAGCACTGCACTAACCCCTGCCACTTGCCTGTCCACTCTCCCCTCCCTTTGTCCACTATCATCCTCCTCCGCAGCCTTGGAGAAGTGTCAGGAGTTGCCATGGGGACCAGCGTGGCCTAGCGGACGGCTGCACAGCCTCCTCTTCCTCCTTCGGTGTCACATACATTCATATTTCCAGAAGCCAGCTTTCTCAGTTTTCCAGCTTAAGGGGGCTGTCAATGGATTATTATTTTTCTGGAATGAACTAACACAGAATGCTAAGTGTGCTCTTTATGCCATTAGTTTTCTGGAAGTGGCTCTTATGTGACATGAAAGCTCAAATATAATGTGGAAATTAACAGTTAGGGAAACGAAACAAACTGCTCTGGAAAATTGAGGTAGTAAAGTGATGAAGTTTGGGCTGGCATAAAGGTAAGGTAAAGGTGACCCCTGACCATTAGGTCCAGTCATGACCAACTCTGGGGTGGTGGCGCTCATCTCGCTTTATTGGCCAAGGGAGCCGGCGTACAGCTTCCGGGTCATGTGGCCAGCATGACTAAGCCGCTTCTGGTGAACCAGAGCAGCGCACGGAAACGCCGTTTACCTTCCCGCCGGAGGGAAGGTATTTATCTACTTGCACTTTGACGTGCTTTCGAACTGCTAGGTTGGCAGGATTGGGCTGGCATACTTGCATACAATTCTTTCCCGCCATTTTCACAGGGAAAGAAAAGTGCAGATGTACGGAAAGGGTGACGGAGTAGCAATGTTGTCCCATGACATTCATATTTGTGTCACACCACACCCACTGGAGTGAATGGAATTGAGCATGGCATGCCACTATATTAGTCAAAAAACCACAGTTCCCACATGCATCAGGTACTGTAGTGTGAAAGGAACACTGGAGACTGAGGCAGAAGTGCTAGCGTTATAATCAGGAAAACTTAACAAAGTATTCCCCACAAAATATTCCGACTGCACCCCTAGTCAATAAAGTGAGACATACTTCTAAGTAAACCATGCATAGGATCAGTGCTTGTGAATATAGTGAGACTAACTTCTTCGCAAGACATTTTCAATTTTGTTCAGGAGTAATAAAAGTGTTTCCAGACTAGAAACGTTTGTGGGCTTATTTACAAGACCAATGTACACACGTGGGGGCAAACTTGATGAAGGGAATCACTGAAAATGGGGCAGGGGGAAGAAACCTCCTCTCCCTTTCATTATAATGCACATACTGTAGCTCATAACATTGTGTATAATAAACATTGAAGTTAAATTGACCATTCTTTTTCTTTTTTTTTAGTAAACTGATATCTCGGATAGCAATGTTTATGTGCCGGTGATGTCATTCGCTGAAATAGCTTGCCTTTCTAATGAAGAGCAATATTTTGAATGAATGCATTATTCATACAATGGCTCTATAGTTTTCATCATTTTTCTACTATAGTTACCATCTTCCAATGTGTCACTTTATTCTTCACCTTGACAAATGGTAATAAATGAAGAAAAATGGTTTCCATGGTCTAAAATGGTGTTTGCATAATATATGGGAGATATTTCTCAGCCTCTAACAGTTCTGTCACTAATTAAATGGTGTCTGCATGACATTTTTGGAAGTATGCTTGTAGTATAAATGTTCCCGTTGGAGAACATCTATTGTTATTATGCATGCCACAACAGGAGATCCTTTGGAAAACCCACTACCCAAATTCACATTCTGCTTACTCAACATGCTCTTTTGTTCTTCATGCTTTTCAAATTTTACTTTTTTAAAAATTTGTATCCACAGAAGTATTTATGCATGTGCTTTGTTTGGCACATATCACTGGGCTTTATGGTCACAATACAACACAAAATTAGGTCTGCATATCACATTGAAATCCATGGATTTACAGAATGTCTAAGTCTGTGGCAAATGCCAACACTTTGATTTTTTGGCAAATGCTTAGTTGCTTTCATACATTGATTCATGTGATAAACAGTTCAGCCACAGTGGTTTAGGCACAGGTAACCATGAGGGTAGATCACTGCAATGCACTCTATGTGGGACTGCCCTTAAGGCTGATCTGGAAGCTGTAGCAGGTCCAGAATCTAGCAGCTAAGCTGCTAACCAGTGTTGGTGTACTGCGCTGGGCTTCGTGACCCACTTGGGAAAACACCAAGCAGCTGCGTTTTTTCCCCTCAAGTGTCACTCGGGATCATCCACCACTTCTCCATCCCAATGCGCTTCTGCGACACATATCCAAAGATGATTGTTGTTGTTGTTTAGTCGTTTAGTCATGTCCGACTCTTTGTGACCCCATGGACCAGAGCACGCCAGATATGTGCACACAATACTGTAGCAGAGTCCAAGCAGAAACTAGGCATAGAGGTGTGGAATCTAAGCTAATTTATTATGTACAAGATCAAGTGTTACAGAACAAAGGAATCATGGCTCCTGTCTCCTCCTTCTCTGAGAGAGAGAACAGAAAAAAAGCAAAAGTACAACATAACGGAACAGTGTAACTGAACTTCCATTCTCATGACTCCAATAGTATGGAATGTCAACACAGACATGTGATGAAAGCAATCACACATCAGCAGTGGAGAGAATGAAATCCCAACAACCAGAGTGACCTACTGCCAGCATAGAATGCCTTCCCTGAAAGAACTACACTGGCTTCCGTTGCAGAGGGTGGAGCTCTTCTGACTCTATGATTCTATGTCAGCATCATGCAGGGCCTTTTGTTGCCCCACCCAGCCAATGACACGAAGAGTGGGGACGCAATGGCACACATTGTTCCTCTCTTATATTTTTTTGGGGGGGAGGGGAACAGTTTATCTTTCTCTGTGTTTGTTCTCCATAAGTTCAGACACCTCTCCAGATAACATTGCCAAACTTCGGCATGGTTTAAGACCGTGCTGTTAGATTGATGTCGTGAAGTCTTCTTCTCTTTCTTGTTGTTGAAACAGCAGCCACAAAATTCAGTATACAGTGGTACCTCAAGTTAAGAACTTGATTCGTTCTGGAGGTCTGTTCTTAACCTGAAACTGTTCTTAACCTCAGGTACCACTTTAGCTAATGGGGCCTCCCGCCGCCACCGCACAATTTCTGTTCTCATTCTGAAGCAAAGTTCTTAACCCGAGGTACTATTTCTGGGTTAGCAGAGTCTGCAGCCTGAAGCATCTTAACCTGAAGCGTCTGTAACCTGAGGTACCATTGTATGCATTTCATTTTTTAAAAAATGGCATATGTTATACAACATTCCTTCATGTAATAACAGCACTCCTGATTTCCCAAGTCCTCTCCTCTGGGACCACTGTTTTCAGATTATCTCGCAAGTTCGCCAAGTTCTTCAGCTGCTCATAATCTGTTCTGGTCCTGCTGCTAACATTGGCAGCATAACCATTAAGCACAGTCGGACCTAAAAGCTCACAATATGGTATGTAATGTAACATTATTTAATTTCACCAGCTGCTGTGACAAGAAGGCTGCTCTTCCGATTGCTATCTTTTATCACATTTTTTTTAAAAAATCCCTATGCTGCCCAATAATCATATCCTGCAAGTGTTATATCACAGAATCATAGGGTCATCTAGTCCAACCCGCTGCAATGCAAAAATCTCAGCTAAATCTCAGCCTATGTTTTAGGTCTGAGGCTATGCAAACCCATGTTGCTTGTTTGAATTCGTGGTTGCATTCAGTGCCACATGCTATCCTTTACAGGTTATTTTCTAGGCAACTTTTGGCAACCAAGAACCCTCCAGTTCTACAATTCCCATCATCCCCAGTCAGCACGATAGCTGTGCACAGAGGCCAGTGCAGTCCAACTTCATTGCATCAATCCATGAATAACTTAACTCCACTCTGTGAACAGGCAGACTCTTTTAGAAATGTTGAGTTTGCCTGTTGCTCTTCTTCATGCTTGCTTGTGGATAAAAGCCACCACACATGTTTATCTGTGTGACTCTTTTACTCCAGATTTTAACGCAGCTCTTCATAGCGTCTTTAGCATATTTATAACCACACCATTTCCCAAAGTGGGCTGGACAACCTGACAATGCATTAAAATGGGCATTCCTCAAACAAATAACTATTTTGTCTGTCATATAGATGTCATTGATTCTACCACACTCTATTGTGACATGAGGCACACAAACAAACAAAAAATCTCTGTGGGTTTTGCCTGTCTCTCCATTTACATACTTAGCACTGGACCTCTGAGAGCCAGAAAGCAATCCTGGATCATTCAAGGCTATGACAAACTGAACATTTTTCCAAAGCCTATGCACCTTGTGCCTAACTTATCCAGTGCATGCCGAAAACTCCCATTATCACTGCAAAGAGTAATAACTTCGGCCGAATAAATTTTATCTGATTTCAATCAGTAGGTGGAGATGCAAGGAGATGCTTCATTAAGAAGTAATGTGCAGAAGAGGGACGCGGGTGGCGCTGTGGGTTAAACCACAGAGCCTAGGACATGCCGATCAGAAGGTCGGAGGTTCGAATCCCCGCGATGGGGTGAGCTCCCATTGCTCAGTCCCTGCTCCTGCCAACCTAGCAGTTTGAAAGCATGTCAAAGTGCAAGTAGATAAATAGGTACCGCTCCGGTGGGAAGGTAAACAGTGTTTCCGTGCGCTGCTCTGGTTCGCCAGAAGCGGCTTAGTCATGCTGGCCACATGACCTGGAAGCTGTAAGCAGGCTCCCTCGGCCAGTAAAGCAAGATGAGCGCCGCAACCCCAGAGTCGGTCACGACTGGACCTAATGGTCAGGGGTCCCTTTACCCTTTACCTTTAATGTGCAGAAACAACTGGCTCCAACATGAACAATAAAAGAGTTGCCATTAATCATAGGTACCTACATTTTATTTTATTTTATTTATTTATTGAATTTATATACCACCCTATACCCAGAGGTCTCAGGGTGGTTCACATAAATGATCACAATATATAAAATCAAAATAAGAACAATAACCCAATAACACACACACACACACTTCTCCAGTCGTATATTTCTAGAACAAAAGAGCAGGATCCTATGGTGTTCCTATTATATGGAATAATAGGAGAAGGGGCAAGTAAAAGTAATTGGCGAATACCGTTCTGGAGTAATCGCCTATATATGCCATATATGCTATATATGCCACAGGCGGTAAAGGTCCTGTGTGAGTGTCTGGAAGCGGTTGGAGGATGGATGGCGGCTAACAGATTGAGGTTGAATCCTGACAAGACAGAAGTACTGTTTTTGGGGGACAGGAGGCGGGCAGGTGTGGAGGATTCCCTGGTCCTGAATGGGGTAACTGTGCCCCTGAAGGACCAGGTGCGCAGCCTGGGAGTCATTTTGGACTCACAGCTGTCCATGGAGGCACAGGTCAAATCTGTATCCAGGGCAGCTGTTTACCAGCTCCATCTGGTACGTAGGCTGAGACCCTATCTGCCTGTGGACTGTCTCGCCAGAGTGGTACATGCTCTGGTTATCTCCCGCTTGGACTACTGCAATGCACTCTACGTGGGGCTACCTTTGAAGGTGACCCGGAAACTACAACTAATCCAGAATGCGGCAGCTAGACTGGTGACTGGGAGCGGCCGCCGAGACCATATAACACCGGTCTTGAAAGACCTACATTGGCTCCCAGTACGTTTCCGAGCACAATTCAAAGTGTTGGTGCTGACCTTTAAAGCCCTAAATGGCCTCGGTCCAGTATATCTGAAGGAGCGTCTCCTCCCCCATCGGTCTGCCTGGACACTGAGGTCCAGCTCCGAGGGCCTTCTGGCGGTTCCCTCACTGCGAGAGGCCAAGTTGCAGGGAACCAGGCAGAGGGCCTTCTCGGTGGTGGCGCCCGCCCTGTGGAATGCCCTCCCATCGGATGTCAAGGCGATGGACAACTACCTGACATTCAGAAAACATCTGAAGGCAGCCCTGTTCAGGGAAGTTTTTAATATGTGACATTTTAGTGTATTTTACATCTCTGTTGGAAGCCGCCCAGAGTGGCTGGGGAAACCCAGCCAGATGGGCGGGGTACAAATAATAAATTATTATTATTATTATTATTATTATTATTATTATTATTAATGTATACTTACATAGGCGCCAACTCTGTGGGGCCCTGGCACCCCCACATTTCCTGAAAGTTGGTACCTCCCGCCCTTGGGCAGCCTGCACCCAGTTACACTCTACAAAAGTGTAGGGAAGCAGGAAGAAGAATTCCTCCCTGCTGTAACAGTCATATCCACACTCGAGCAGCTTTCCTGAACTTTCATTCAATTCATCACTTACTGCTCTGGTTCTTCTCTCAGTCCACCTTCAGCAATATTCACCTACAGCAGGCTTTCCCAGACTTGGGTCTTCAACTGTTTTTGGACTACAACTCCCATCATCATTAGCTATCAGGAGCAGTGGTCAGGGATAATGGGAACTGTGGTTCGAAAACAGCTGGAGACCCAAGTTTGGGAAACGCTGATCTAGAGCAACAACCAGTGGCTCTTGTAGGAATGCCCATACATGCCTGCATCTTCCAGCCAGGTCCAGATGAACATTGCAATTCAGACGACCACCTGGATGCACAAACAAAAGTCTGCTTCCAGAGCGCCATCTACTTTGTCAGATTTCCACTGTGGCTAATCATTTTGTATATGCCTGGTTTTACGTGCTGAGGGAAATCTTCCTTTTTCCAGTAAACACGCCAACAGTGTATGGCATCTGTGGAAAGGGCAAAAGTGAGCCCAACTTGCCAGAAGTTAAGCAACAGGTTTTTCCCGAAATGCTTCTTTTCATTTTGAAGGGCAGCTTCACTCACAAAACAAGTGGCTTAGCAGCTTTTTGAAGCCTGTTTTATTCTAGGATTTAGATATCTTTGACCACATGGTTGCACTGTAGTCCCAGATTGCCTCCTGGAATTGGAAGCCTTGGAGCAGAGATGGGAAGCTGTGCTATGCTATGCTAATTTCAATGCCTACTACAGACACATTCTCATTGTCAAGAATTCCCTGCAGATAAGAGCAAATGAGATACCAGGGGAATTGTGCTTGCCATATTCTTCTGGTCTTGAAATAATGCTGTTTTGCAAATGTCCAAGGCATTTCACTTCATAATGTGAGAGCATAAAAAGCGAGATATGCAATGACTTCTACTTGGTTGGAATGAGAGATTAGCCTGAACTCAAAACTGTCTGTGCTGATATATTCTGGTTAGATGTAATTACCTCATGTGCTGTAGGGAGATTAGAAAAATTCCTGTAGAGTGAAGGCAGGAACGGGGGGCGGGGGTGGGGGGGAGGAGCTGCTTTGGGAGCTCAAATCCAGGGCCATGTTTTAGAATAAATAGGCTTAATAGTTTGTTAAAGAGCACATTTTTTACATTGCGCTTTTTAAAAAGTTCCACCCTTAACCAGATGATTTTCTTGCCTTTTCTTTCTTTTCTTCTGCAGAAAACATTGGCTTCCTGAATTACAAACATATATTATATGCACTGGATTTGAGCTTTATTTGAAGAAGAAATGTTTTATGCCTCCCACTCACCCCCCAGACACCTGCACTTCTCATTAGCTTAGTCTTCTTCATTTTGTATCTCGGCTTCCACTAAATTGGTTCCGACAATCTGGTGCAAGCGGAGCAAGCAGGGGGGACTAGTCTGAAAGTGGGAGATAATTTCTGAGGTTATGAGGAAGCTCCATGCTTGGGGAACTTAGCATTGCTGAAGCATTCATCTTCCATAATCAGCTGGAAGTGCAATTATCATTGTGGTTAAATGCACAACAATATTGCAGGCTTTTCCTCTTAATGTCCTGAAATGGGCAGCCAGTGGGCCACAGGCAACCCTTGATCACTCTCATTGAGGTCCACCATGTGCCAGGCAGCCCAGCCCACCTCTTCTCTGCTGCCCCGAGAAGAGATTTCTGGAGAGTGGTGGCTTTAACCTGTCCCACCCAGCAATTCTAATGCAGCAAGATTGCACTGCTAATGGCACAGAGACAGCAATCCTTTGTACACTGTGATCGCTGTGGGAGCCCGGTGAACTCCTCCAGCACTTCTGATCGCTGTCCCTGCACTGCTATTGGCTGTGTGAGGATAGGAAATGTGGTTGCACTGGGAGGAAGAAGATAAACATGTGTGTGTGTGTGTCTGAGAGAGATGGAAGAATGTTGTGTGTATATTCAAGAGAGATGGAGGGCAGGAGTGGAGAAGGTTGTGTGTGTAAGAGAGTAGTTGTGAGGCATGGCCAACCCAATACATTTAGTGTCCCGGCCAAAGGACAAGATGGTGTCCCTCATTCCATATACAGAAGTAGACCAAACAGTCTGTGCAGTGCCAAAATTTGGCGCCCCTTTGCCTCTCACACTCCATTCTACAGCACTGTTGTGGCGCCCCCTGCAGTGCAGGGTCCAGTGTGATCAAAACCAGTTCCGCTACCCTAAAACCGGCTCTGCTGTTGATTCTTCCCTTCAGCAGTGGCAACAGAGTAGTACCGTCCAGTGAACCTAAGGGCAGCTGCCTAGTTTAGGGGGGCCGACATCGCACATGTGATGTCCTGATGTCACGCATGTGACAACCATGCAACTCAATGACTGGCAAGAGGCTGCTTCAACCCACCTTCCTCTCCAGGACTGGAGGAGGAGGAGGAGGAGGAGGAGGAGAAGGAACCGGCCACTGGAAGCTCTGCACTTTTGGACATTGGGGGCGGCCCCTACTCCAAAAATATTGGGGCCCCCCAAAAAAGGCTTGTCCCCCAGCAGCCTGTGCCCCTGGCAGTGCCTTATCTGAGGAATGCCATTGCTGGACAGGGATATATGGGACAAGATGGCTTCTTGGCTATCCCTGGTCCAAGTCCACAGGCTGCTGATATCCTTGTCAGTGAGATATGCCGTGAAGGCCTGGCACATGTACCAGGTATTCCTTGGCCTCCCATGATCTTTCGATCCACCCCATCTCACAGAGCAAGGCTAGAATGTAGGTGCATCCCATGCATGCTGCCTCAGGAAACACAGAAGAAGGTAGGAAACACAAATGTGATTAACACAAAGAGCAGCTAAGTGAGTTTTCAGCTTGAGATCTGAAGCGGGGAACCTTTCCCCTCAAACAGGGGAAGCTTCCCCTCTGCCTGAGGGAAGGACACAAAGGTGAGGAATCTGTGGCCCTCTGTATGCTGTTGAACCCCCAGCCAGCTCAGCAGGGATTATGGGAGCTGTGATCTAGAAACCTCTTGAGGGCCTCAGGCTTGCCGCTCCTGGTTTAACATGCTGAGGTAAACCACATGCACACTGTGTGGATGCTTTTTTGGCAACTTTGTGTAAAGGTCCCATATTTATTGCCCTTTCATTGTGATTAAAAAGCAAAGTCCCTATGGCAGTGTTGTTCTGGCAGAGTTACTGGCTGACATGAAACAGACCAGCAGAGTGCAGTAGCAGCCTTTCTAGGAGCCGGTGCTTAAATCTCCCAACATGGCATTCTTCCTCCTACTTAGATGTGTGATCCATATCTCCATGGAGAAGAAACCAGTCACTTTCTAAGTTTAGACTTTCCCCCTGCTTAGTATTCCCTGCATGCCCTGCAGTGAAGGCATAGAGAATTGCAAAACTTGCTGATGCTCTTCTCAGAGGTCTAATGAGACTGGCCTCATGAACTGAAGGTAAGTTCCATTGTTCGGGGGGAAGGTAAGTTCCATTGTTTAGGGAGGAAACCCCAAACTTTGGTGATTACACTAAATGCATTGAAGACTCATGTCTTGAAACATCTGAGGATGAGGGTCAGGGTCAACAAATGATGTGGTCTGGGATTGGGGGCCAAGTAGAGTCCCAAGGGCCAGATATTTGGCACCAGAGACAGAGGTTCTCCACACACACACACACCCAATAGCCTTACAGAGCAATCCTAAGCATGTCTACTCAGAAGTGTCCCATTCCGTTCATTAACAGCAGCAACAACATACCCTTTAAACATCTTTTCATTCAGACTATTCAAAGCATTTAGATTAGTAATTCAGTTCTTTCCTATGCATGACCGAAACTCATTTTTCTCCAAAATTAGGCAATCATAGCAAACACAAAGTGCAGATGATGTAAATTAATATTTGTACAGTATCAGATCATCTGGCATTAAATCAATCTGAAGCTATAAAGGTCAGGTGCTTGTTGAACACTATAGCTGGATTTCTCGCTCACAATTAAAACAGTAAAGCAAAGCTTTGAATCATATTAGATTGATATTTAGTTTAACTCAGTACCAAAGGCCTTAGCCAACAGCCAGGGTCTCAGCAAAGATCCCTCTAACACCCATCTACACCCATTCTAATTAGAGATTAGTGTTTGGTGTCTTCTAGATGCAAAGTGTATAATTAATAAGTGATAATAATAATAATATATTATTTATACCCTGCCCAGCTAAATGGGTTTCCCCAGCCATTCCAGGCAGCTCCCAACAGAATATTAAAAACACGATAAAACATTAAAAACTTCCCTAAACAGGGCTACCTTTAGATGTCTTCTAAAACTCAGTAGTTGTTTATTTCCTTGAAATCTGGTGGGACGGCGTTCCACAGGGCAGTCGCCGCTACCAAGAAGGCCCTCTGCACTGGACCTCACCCCTGGCTGAACGATGGGAGTGGAGACGCTCCTTCAGGTATACTGGGCCAAGGCCATTTAGGGCTTTAAAGGTCTGTACCAACACTTTGAATTGTGCTCGGAAATGTACTGGGAGCCAATGTAGGTCTTTCAGGACCAGTGTTATATGGTCTCAGCAGCCACTCTCAGTCACCAGTCTAGCTGCCGCATTCTGGATTAGTCGCAGTTTCCGGGTCACCTTCAAAGGTAGCCCCACATATACTACATGAAAGCCAGCACAAACCATTCTATAACCAATGTGGTCTCCAAATCATTGGTGTCGCTGCATGCATCTCTTCACTTTCTCTCATATATCTGAATGGTTGTCATTATTACCTCCAGGGAAAAGTATCTCTGTACTTGGAGACACTTTTGCAGCAATACAAAAGCTGCCCTGCAAATGGAACGACCCTCAGCTGACGCGGTGAGATGTGTAATGCATCTCAGTACACAAGGCACACAAAGATACACTAGGATGCCGCCACACACACACACACACACCTTGAAATTCCCAGTGTCTATTTGCAACATACAAACAGTTCCTCCATAAGCAACTGCCCTCCCCACATCAGGGACTTGAGTTGGTATTAGCTGAAAGAGAGCATTCCATTTCGGCATTAATTGGCTGGCTTGCTTGCTTGTTGACATTTATGGCACTCCATATGGCTCCAAGGGATCCCTTAGGGTGGCCAACAACATGCCATAGAGCAATAATAAAACCCATTAAAAAGTAATAACATTAATCAAGGTAAGCAAGGCAGGGGAAGGTGAACACGGCAATGCTAAAAACCAATAACAAAGCCAATGAAATAACCAAACCGATTTTGTATATTCTTGATACAGTAAGAAAAACTAAGGATGCCCCAGAGGAGGGTGGAATAAAATGATGTTTACCAGTTTTCTTTAAAAGGGGGACAGAAGGGGGCCCATCAAACATCCTTGGGATCCATAAGAAGGCTGGTGCCATGCAAATAGACAGCCTAGTGTATCAGACAATGTCAGAAATCAGAGCAAGTCTCTAATGGCCGTATTGCAAGGATGGGGAACCTGTGGCTCTTCATGTGTTGGTTAGGGATGATGGGATTTGCAGTCCAATAACATCTGGAAGGTCATGGCTTCTGCTCCTCTGTTGGGAGGAGGAATACCACACCTCTGTGGAAGGCCACAAGAAGTAACACTCTCACACTTTGAGCTGGCAGCGTTTGCCGACTCTTAACACAGCTCTGTCATAGCCATGTTTTCCAAAGGACTCACAGTTTGACCTCTCTGAGAGGCCATCTTTGTACATTGTCTAAGGAAGGACATTCAGAACAGAACCAGGAACAGAATCAGTAAGAGTGAATTTGCAAACCCTCTTTCCAACCTACATAATTTTGGGAAAGAACACAGTCTAGTGAAATTTCAGCTCCATTTATAGTGCCAAGTTCTTTCGGGTGGGTTTGAAAACAACAGAGAGTTGTGAAGTTTTAATTTAAGGCCAAATACAGATTGTAGCATACAGAGAATAACTCAAAAACCAAGGACACCTTTCCCCTCTCTCTGATCAAAAAATACCACCTTTGATCTGAGTGGAAGACAAAGAGATGTATGAAACTGTAAACAAAGGTCTATGCCAATCCTAGACTTAACAACACTTCAAATAAGAAAAGCATCTAACGATACACTTTTTTGTACCTTTGACACCTTGTTTTCTGGGCTTTTGTCACTGTGTCACCCAGGACAAACAGTGTCTCCATTTATTCTCTCTCTCCAAGAAGAGAATAAACCATTTTTGTCATTTAAGTACGAAAGCAAGTTGCTTGGTGAAACCAGGATGTAGTATGGAAATCAATGTGACACACTTGCTATTTTTCTAGAACCAAACATATCCCCTTCCTCTTGAACTAAACTAGAATGAGGTAGGTAGCCGTGTTGGTCTGATGCAGTAGAAATATATATTTTTAAAAATTAAAAAATTGTCAAGTAGCACCTTAGAGACCAACTAAGTTTGTTCTTGGTATGAGCTTTCGTGTGCATGCACACTTCTTCAGATACCTCTGAAGAGACAGTTACAGATAGGTAGCCGTGTTGGTCTGCCATAGTCAAAACAAAATAAAAAAATTCCTTCCAGTAGCACCTTAAGACCAACTAAGTTAGTTCTTGGTATGAGCTTTCGTGTGCATGCAGATACTTCAGTGTATCTGAAGAAGTGTGCATGCACACGAAAGCTCATACCAAGAACTAACTTAGTTGGTCTTTAAGGTGCTACTGGAAGGAATTTTTTTATTTTGTTTTGATTCTGAAGAGACCTCATTCTAAACTAGAATGATTAATAAAACAAATATGCAGCCAGGCTTTCTCGAAATGTTCACCTGTCTGATCCAGTTAGGAGGAGGGAAAGTCGATTTAATCTGTGCTGCTAAGCAGTTACCATGTGTACTCAAATCTCCAAAATGCCAGGAAATTGAGGCATTTAAGGGTCTCGCGGCTACGTGGGGATTTTAATCCCAATCTCCTCAATTCATACCCAATTCTGACCACTGCGCCATACCGAACCTCTTCCTACATACCACGCTTCCCTATTGGCTAATGCCAGTTAAAACTTGGGTGGTGCATTAAGAGCTCCACTCCCTGCCTTAGTTAGGTACACTAATGGATGCCATCCCTCTTTGAACAAGCCCCACTTCTGTGATCAGTCTCCTGTGCCTGACTGGCCAAGGCTCCTACTTTGTAGGAGGAGCCTGTTGTTAAACATACAGGATCCCTTTCACATGGCTGCCAAACACAGGGCTGCCAAGGTATATAGCCCTGTGGTACATTAGTGCTGGGGGTGCCAGCATGGTTTGTAGGAGCAATCCTGCATCTCCCTCCCATAACTGCTGAATGGAGAGGGTATCTGGAGGCTATCAATGGCTGCTAACACTGATGGCTATGTCTTACTTCCACTGGCAGAGGTAATATGCTTTTGAACACCAGTTGCCGAAAACTACAGGAAGGAGAGTGCGAGACATCTGGCTGGCCACTGTGTGAACAGGTGAAGAGAGAAAAAAAATGAGGAAAAAAGGGGAGAAAAAAATTGCTGAAGGAGAGAAAAAAAGAAAGGAACAGAAACAAATTTACATACATATTCTTGGGGAGGAGGGAATGGATTCTAGGCCGAATTTAATTTGAAGCAAAGCCTCAATTCTGTCCTCTTACATAAAAGGTAAAGGGACCCCTGACCATTAGGTCCAGTCGTGGACAACTCTGGAGTTGCGGTGCTCATCTCGCTTTATTGGCCGAGGGAGCTGGTGTACAGCTTCCGGGTCATGTGGCCAGCATGACTAAGCCGCTTCTGGCGAACCAGGGCAGCACACAGAAATGCCATTTACCTTCCCGCTGCAACGGTACCTATTTATCTACTTGCACTTTGATGTGCTTTCAAACTGCTAGGTTGGCAGGAGCAGGGACTGAGCAAGGGGAGCTCGCCCCGTCGCGGGGATTCGAACCACCAACCTTCTCATTGGCAAGCCCTAGGTTCTGTGGTTTAGACCACAGTGCCACCCGCATCCCTGCATTCTCTTACATAAGGTGCATCTATTTTAGGAGTAGATCTCATGCTGAAAGAATGGTCACCCTCACAAGAAAGAGAGAGGATTAAAGAAGGCGCAGGTTTGCTTAAAATCGGCATATGCTGTGCCAAAATCCCAATGGAGCAGAAAAGATTATTGATGCATGCGACCACAGCTGCGTGGATGTCATTGGCCCAGAGATGGAAAGAAGATGAAGTCCCAACCAGAGAAGAATGGCAGATTAAGTTGATGGATTATGCCGAAATGGCAAAAGAAATCAGGGAGACCAAAATCTTAATAAGAAATGGGGAAAATTTATAATTGATCTTAAAAATCATTGCAAACAGTTAAAACTGTTAGTAGGATTGGAATAACACTTGCAGTTTAATGGTGAATTTTGGATATAATGGAGTTGTAAAAGATTTGGATTATTATAAAAGATGCAGGAAGAAATGACTAACGATAGGAGCCACAAAGGGGAGGAGGGAAGTCCAGGAGATTCTTTGGCATCTTGTTTTTATGATGTATATTGGATATGTGATTGTAAAACTTTAATTTGAAAAACCAAATAAATAAATTTATTTTAAAAAATTAAAAATAAAATCTGCCCGTGCTGATTTATATGTGTGTGAGCAAATAAAAAAAATAATTTCTATAATTTTAAATAGAAACACAGTGTGTCTCTCGCTATAGTGGGAAAGGCTATGACCCAGAGACCTGGATGCCCTCTCTGTTTGTTTCCCAGGTGCACACAGTGTAGTGCAAGGTCTCTGCTCTCTCTCCATGTGGCTCTTTATCTTTAAGCCTCAGGACCTCAGCTAGGCAGCCTTTCAAATACCAGGCTCTTGGAACTTTGCTGCACATTTTAAACAAGAGAGCTTATTGCCTGCTGAATTGTGCTTTTAAAGGTTGCTTCTGATCTGTGGATAACTTGAATTAAAGTCTTGTGATCCTGGTCTTGTGCTTTGTGGCTACGGCTGTTAGCTGCTCTGGGTTCCAGCATGTGGAAGGATGGAATTTAAGAACAAGAAACGAAGAAAGCACAGCTGCAAATAGAGGACT
This sequence comes from Podarcis cretensis, assembly GCF_951804945.1. Taxonomy (NCBI): domain Eukaryota; kingdom Metazoa; phylum Chordata; class Lepidosauria; order Squamata; family Lacertidae; genus Podarcis; species Podarcis cretensis. The sequence continues at coordinate 100,517,230 of NC_137172.1, forward strand.
TCTCCATGTAAAATCAGATACACAGCCACCCTCGGAGGAAAGGAACACTCCCAACCATTTGGGCAATGTTGTGCAAATGCTTTTCCTCCATTTGTAGGCGCTGTCCCAGCTTCATCACCGCTCTAAAATGGAAAAGGAGGTGTGCCAATGCCAACAAAAGACCAGGGCACTTTACAAAGGCCATTCTATGATGCTAAGACTGTCACTAGTTCTCAGGAGGGATTCAGACACACACCAGAACTTTTGGTTTGTACGGTTGAAGTGGGTTAAAACACACTGGCTGCATTCACTTAACAGTTTATTCCAATTTCATGATGTTACCTCCCACATTATATTTGATTCACTTCTGGAATGATAGTGGAATATAGCACAAGTTCAGCTCTCATTCAGTGGCGTACCAGGGGTTGCCAGCACCCAGGTCTGCATGGAGGGGTTGGGAGGGAGAGAAATGGATGGAGTATACATACATTCAACTGCGTAATGGTGTCCACATCACCCAGAAGATTGCAGTCGCAGAGATAAGAAAAGAAGAGTCGTTCCATTGTCTGGAGAGGTCGCTTCCTGGTTCGTATGGAGAATCGATTTTTAATGGAGCCCAGTGACGGAAGGGAACAGCTGTATTGAGGCAACACTGAGTGTCGAAAGTTTGCGCCCCCTACCAATTTTCCGTCAGGGGCAACTGCTCCTGTCCCCTCCCATGCTACACCCCTGCTCTCATTTTCATATTATTTGCAAAGATAAATAGGTACCACTCCGGCAGGAAGGTAAACGGCATTTCTGTGTGACGCTCTGGTTCGCTAGAAGCAGCTTAGTCATGCTAGCCACATGAATGTAGTCTCAGTTGTCCTAACACAGCAAATCTGCTTTAAGAACAAAAACAAAATGGACTTTGTGTAGTTAAGAAACCAACAGAGAAAAGCACCCAAAAGCATGGAATGGAGAAATGATTCATGGGAAGACGTTTAAACACTCCAGTAGCAAATCTGGATGAGTGCTCATTGCCTTATAACTGCCTAGCAAACAAATCAGAACGAAAGCTCACTAAAGACTGGGCAACTAGTGTTTAAGCTTTGCACAAGTAACTCAGGATGAGTGCTAACTAAACATGTTGTCATGTGGAGAAGCCTTAACACATATGGTTGTGCATCATGACCAGGTTATGTGAGAATGCAGGATCTCACCCAGTGGTGAAGCTGCATGCTCCACTACCAGGGGCGGAGAGCAGGCGGGGGTGTGGCTGGTGGCCCCCGTGGGCGTGGTGCACATTCCGGGGGGGCATGGTGTACATCCCATGGCGTGGTGCGTGTTCTGGGGCCGTGGAGTGCTGCCTGTGGGGGTATGGCGCCTGGCGTGCGCGGGGTGTGCAGCGCATGTCCTCCTACCTGAATAGTGGTGTCGGAGGCGGTCCACTCCCTCCACACTCCTGTTCCTCTCCCAGTGATCTCACCCCATGCGGAAAAATTTGTTAGATCTGTTCATGCATAACTGTCTCTGGATCAAGGTAATGGCCGAGCAGTATACATATCGTAAATCATTTCGCTTTGTTATTTTTAGAGTGTTCAGAAACTGATAAATGTTAATAAATGGATAAGTTTGACTAACACTTGATGAACACGTAAGGCTCTTACATTTTATTTTTCTTTAGAGGAACTGTGCATCACAATTTTCACTTTGGGAGATTTTCTTCTTCCTCCGTTACTTCTGAAAGATAACAAGCTTTTATCAACTTTTTTAAAACCATGAAAAAACAGTTTCAAAACGCACCTAGTCAAACTGGTTTTCAGTGAAGCCATTTATCATCTTAGCGCTCAGTAAATTGGACTGGATCTCTTAGCCGAAGTTGAGCTTTCATCACATTGGAAAAGGGGAAGAAGGCAACCCCCGAGTGTTCCAGAAGATCAAAGCCTACATCCTTTGCTTCCGCTATCCAGCCTACAGCCATTTAATGCTATGATCATATCAGTTCCTGAGTTTCACTAACTTCAGATAGCTGCTTCATTTTGACTGCTGACCACAGGATATCATACAGATGAGAGTGATGGAGCAGAATTCAACATACCTGGTAATAACCGTACATCCAAGGACATCCCCCCCCCAAAGTCTATCAGTAGTAATGCAATGCATCTCTCATAGTGTGCAGGTGACCTGGGAGCTGGATTGGGTCTGCTGTGGTCCCTCTGCTACAAGGCCCCTTCACTCCCATCTTCATGTTCATTGCTTTCATTAGTTCCATGATAAAAGCAAATTGCTAGTACAGTGGTACCTCGGGTTACATACGCTTCAGGTTACATATGCTTCAGGTTACAGACTCCGCTAAGCCAGAAATAGTGCTTCAGGTTAAGAACTTTGCTTCAGGATGAGAACAGAAATCGTGCTCCGGCGGCGTGGCGGCAGCAGGAGGCCCCATTAGCTAAAGTGGTGCTTCAGGTTAAGAACAGTTTCAGGTTAAGTACGGACCTCCGGAACGAATTAAGTACTTAACCCGAGGTACCACTGTATTTGTCCTGTTCCATTTCTCAGCTACAAACAGTTAAGGGCAGCCTCCCAGAATGTGTTTAATACAGTAGTGGCTTGTTATGAAAAATGAGAGGATCGATGAAAGCAGCATCCCATCTCAATGGGAGAACTGGCACTCGCAAACGGAAGCCGAGAGGCCCCTGGAAATTCCAGACCCCTCAAGAAATAAGAATTCGAAAATGGAACAATCTTTTTTTTTTTATATAATAATTTTTATTAATTTCCACACATATAATAAAGAACAATGTAAAACAGTATCACATCATACTCATCGGTTCTTACCCTTCTTTCTTTGACTTCCCCATACCTCCCCATCCCTGCATCCTTGTTTAATAATTCTTTAGCAACCCTTGAGTCCATTATCTTAGTTCCCTTTCATAAAAATTTCTTAAGTTTTTTTGTTTACTGCTGCAATTCTTTACTTCTTACCCCCTGACATCCTAACATTCCTCAATTTTGCAATTATTTTTAAGATATATTTTGAAGTTCTTCCAGTCCTCTTCCACTGTCTCTTTCCCCTGGTCCCGGATTCTGCCCGTCATCTCGGCGAGTCCCATAAAGTCAATCACCTTTGTTTGCCATTCTTCCAGAGTAGGTAGTTCTTGCGTCTTCCAGTACTTTGCCAGTAGAATTCTTGCTGCTGTAGTGGCATACATAAAGAAAGTCCTATCCTTCCTTGACACCACTTGGCCCACCATGCCCAAGAGGAAAGCCTCTGGTTTCTTAGGAAAAGTCCACTTAAGGACCTTCTTAATTTCATTATAGATCATTTCCCAGAAAGCTTTAACCTTTGGGCAGGTCCACCAAAGGTGGTAGAAAGTGCCTTCAGTCTCATTACATTTCCAACACTTATTATTAGGCAAATGATAAATTTTTGCAAGCTTGACTGGGGTCATGTACCATCGGTAGATCATTTTCATAATATTTTCTCTTAATGCATTACATGCAGTAAATTTAATACCGGTGGTCCATAACTGTTCCCAGTCAGCAAACATAATATCATGACCGATATCTTGTGCCCATTTAATCATAGCTGATTTCACCGTTTCATCCTGTGTATTCCATTTTAGCAGCAAGTTATACATTTTTGATAAGTTCTTAGTATTGGATTCCAACAGTTCTGTTTCTAATTTTGACTTCTCTTTCTGAAATCCTATTTTCCTGTCCTGTTTAAATGTCTCATTTATCTGATGGTAATGCAACCAATCTCGAACCTTAGGCTTTAGTTTCTCATAACTCTGAAGTTTCACCCTTTCGCCATCATATTCTAAAATCTCATGATATTTTGGCCATTTAGAATCCATATTAAGCTTTTTTACTTCCCTAGCTTCCATTGGTGACACCCACCTAGGGGTTTTACTTTCCAGCAAATCTTTGTATCTAATCCAAACGTTATACAATGCTTTCCTTACAATATGGTTTTTAAAACTTTTATACACCTTTACCTTGTCGTACCATAAGTATGCATGCCAACCAAAACTATTGTCATACCCTTCCAGGTCCAAAATGTCAGTGTTCTCAAGAAGTAGCCAGTGTTTCAACCAGCAGAAAGCTGCTGATTCATAATAAAGTCTTAAGTCCGGCAGGGCAAACCCCCCTCTATCCTTTGCGTCAGTTAAAATCTTAAATTTAATTCTGGGCTTTTTGCCCTGCCAGACAAATTTTGATATATCTTTCTGCCACTTCTTGAAACATTCCATCTTGTCCACAATCTGCAGCATCTGGAATAAAAACAACATTCTAGGCAATACATTCATCTTAATGGTAGCGATTCGGCCTAACAAGGAAAGTTTCAACCTTGACCATATTTCCTAATCCTTTTTAACTTCTGACCAACATTTTTCATAATTGTCCTTAAATAAGTTCACGTTCTTGGATGTTAAGTTTACCCCCAGGTATTTTACCCTTTTTGTTATTTCCAAGCCTGTTTCATTCTGAAAACTCTCTCTTTCTTCCATTGTTAAATTTTTTTGCAACACTTTCGTTTTTTGTCTATTCAATTTAAAACCTGCTACTCGACCAAATATATCAATTAATTCTAATACTCTTTTGGTACTGGTGTCTGGCTGTTGCAAAGTCAATACTAGATCATCTGCGAATGCTCTTAATTTATAATGTCTAACTCCGACCTGAACTCCTTTAACCAACTGGTCCTTTCTGATCATGTTTAACAATACCTCCAGGACTGATATAAAAAGCAAAGGGGATATTGGGCAACCCTGTCGTGTACCTTTTTCTATAGGTATTTCTTCTGTTACCACATTATTTACAATTAATTTGGCCTTTTGTTGAGAATATATTGCACCTATACCGTTTTCAAAGCCTTGGCCTACCCCCATCCCTTGGAGATTCTTTTTCATAAAAGTCCAACAAATATTGTCAAAGGCTTTCTCTGCATCCACAAAAATCAAAACTGCTTTCCTATTAATGTCAACGTCCAACAGCTCCAAAATATCTATAATGTTTCTCACATTGTCTGACATATGTCTACCTGGGAGAAAGCCTGTTTGGTCCTTATGAATCTCTTCTGCTAAAACTCTTTTCAATCTTTTTGCCAAAATGTCTGCAAAAATTTTGTAATCCACATTGAGTAAGGATATAGGGCGGTAGTTTTTAACCTGGTTCTTCTCAGTCTCTGTTTTCGGTATAAGTGAGATGAAAGCCTCTTTCCACGATTCAGGTGCCTTTTTCCCCTTCAAAATTTCATTGCAAACTTCCTTCAATGGTTGTGTCAACCATTCTTTCAACATTTTGTAGTATTTGGCCGTCAGGCCATCTGGTCCTGGTGATTTTCCCAATTTCATATTTTGAATGGCACCCTCTATTTCTTGTTCTGTTATTTCCTCATTTAAGATCCTTTTACCTTGTTCTGAGATTTTTGGTAAACCGTATTTTCTGATGAATTCTTCTATTTCTTGCTCGTTAATTGACCCTTGTGCATACAATTTCTTAAAGAAGCTTTGAAAACAATTGTTGATCTCATTGGGTTTATGGATAATTTTTCCATCCATTTCTAAACTTGTTACAGTATTCATTTTCTGCCTTTTTTTCAATTGCCATGACAGAAGTTTCCCACATTTATCCGCTGATTCAAAAGTTCTTTGTCTCATTTGCCTTATCTTCCATTCTATTTGTTGGTTCATAAGCTCCATGTACTGCATCTGATAGAACTTTATTTCTCTCAAGATCTCATGGGATTTTGGTTTAGACCTCAACTTCTTCTCTCCTTCTTTTATTTTTTCTAAAATTTTTTCCTTCTTCTCATTTTGTTGCTTCCTCTTAATAGAATTTTGTTGAATCAGGAAACCTCGCATCACGGCTTTGCTTGCGTCCCAAATTATTCTTTTTTCCACATCTGTTTTCCTGTTGATCTCAAAGTAATCTTTTAATATTTTAAGGGCCTTCTTGTGGATCTCTTCATCCTTAAATAGGGGGTCATTCATTCTCCATCTAAAGGATCCAGTTGTTGTTAGTTTCATCTCCATCTTCACCGCATTATGGTCGGAGCACGTTTTTGGGCATATTTCTACTTTTTTTGTTCTTGACGCCAGACTGCTAGAAATCCAGATTTGGTCTATTCTTGTCCATGTCATTTTTGCTTCAGAGAAGAAAGTTCCCTCTCTCTCTAGAGGGTTCTTTATTCTCCAAATATCAATCAAGTCCATTGTTTCAGTCATTTCGAAAAAGATCTTTGGTAGTCTCCCTTCTTTTGAAATCACTTGTCTCTGTGCTTTGTCCATGTTTGTTGAGACAACTCCATTCATGTCTCCCATCATTAGGATTTTATAATCTAAAAAGTCAACTAATGTCTCATGCAACTTCCTAAAGAATTCGGCCTTCCCTTCATTTGTGGCATAAATTCCCACAATTAATATCTTTTCTCCTTGAATTTGTATTTCAATTGCCAGGTATCTTCCTTGATCATCTTTAAATATCAATTTTGGAGCCCACTTTTCCTTTGCATAGATCACCACACCTCTTTTCTTTACTTTGTCTGATGAGATAAATTCTTGACCAAGTCTCTTATTTATCAGTAATTTCCTATGTATCCTGGCAATATGGGTTTCTTGCAAACATATTATGTCTAATTGTTCTTTCTTCAAAATATGAAAAACCTGTCTTCTTTTCCGAGGAAGGTTCAAACCGTTACAGTTCCAACTAAGGAGTTGCAGAGACATTTTGTATTTAGGTAGCTGTTCCTCCAACTGCTCCAAGCTTCTGCTCTTCCTCCGATGGTGGTAGTGAAAGTCCAAATGACAAATTTGCTATATCAGGTGGTTCCCTCTCCTCCACAGTTCCTTTCTGCAGATCCTCCAGGTACCTCTCCAAAAATTGTTCTTTGTCCTGAATTGTTTTTATTTTAATCTTCCTTCCTTTGAAGTTAAAGGACAATCCTTGTGGAAACTCCCATCTGAATGGTATAGTGTTTTTCTTCAGCAGGTCTGCTAGGCTTTTGTAATATGTTCTCACCTCTAAAATGTATTTAGGAATGTCCTTAAAAATCTGTATCTGACAATTTTGGATCACCAATGCCTTTTGATAATGCAGATTCAATATTCTATCTCTTTCTTCTTTTGATCTCAGTGTAATTAGACAGTCCCTTGGTTTTTTATCCTGCTTTCTACCCAGTCGAAAGGCTGATATTATCTCAAGTTCCTCGTCTTCTTCCCATTCCTCCTGCCAAAAAGTTATGATGTTCTCTGTAAGAAATTTCACAAGGTTGTCCCCTTCCCCTTCAGGCACCAATCTAAATTTTAAGTTCTTCTCTTTACGTTGAAGTTCCAGTAAGGAGAGGGCTGCATCATGCTCATTCACTTTTTTAATAATAGGCCCAAACTTTTCCCTTGTCTCTTCAGCCGTTGTTTTTGCACTTTCTGCAATCTTTCGTGTTTCTGAATTTTCCTGAATTAATCTATTTATAGAATCTGTGTTAGATTTAACACTAGCTGTATTCACATCCAACCTTGTTGTCAACTCTGTTAATTTTTTAGAATTCTCTGTCGATAGCTTTGTCAATGCTTCCAGGGATTGATTTATTTTAAGTAGTGCCTGAGTCATAGGATCCATAGAAGCTGGTGTTTTTTCCTGCACAGCTGCAGTTCCTGATATAGAGCCCCTTTTCTTCTGAGATTGTTTTGCTTTCTGCCTTGTTACTATCTCTTCTGTAGGGGCACTCATATCCTCAAGGTCGTTTTCACAGAGTTGATTCCCAAGTGGAAAATCCCACTGTTACTTTTCCAAGTGCAACAGTTTCACATAGAACCCTCTAGAGGGAGCATTCAATTGTATCCAAATGGCAAAGATAGAAAAAAAAACAAAGAGGCAAGGAAGTATAACAGTAGCCAGAAGTTTCCAATATCCAAATTGTAATGTCTCTATTTTCTATGTGGCCAAAATGCAACAGGGTACGTCTAAGGTCCGGTAACTTTGTTGCAAACAAGCCCCCACTTCTCAAAGTTTGACAGTCCACGTCCCGGTGTCTTATTTGGGCAGCCCGACCCCGGGGGATTTGGCAGTGGAAGATCTTAATTTTCCATTAATTTTCCAGCAGGTTAACAACGTTCCAATCCCTTCCCCCCTTCTCCTGCCAATCTGGGGGGAGGTTTTAAGTCCGATGTCAGTTTGACAGCTTGAAAAAATTAGAAAGATTCCCTTTAAGTGCAGCTTGATTTTCGTTGCTTTATCTCTTCTGCAGTTCCGGGGAGGCAGACTTCCTTAATTTTTGCCTTTCCCGTTTTCAGCCAAATTTCTTTTTTAATGTCCCGTTACTTTTTCAATCTTACTCACGGGTGCTGTAGTCAAATTCCAATTGCAGGAAGGAATCGGCGCTCTCCGCTCATGGCGACGCGGCTTCACTCCGCTAGCTGGGTGACGACTCTCAGCACCGCGCTTACCCCGATGCCGCTCCGAAGCCTTTAAAAAGGCTCCTTCACAGTACCGGGGGGCGCAAAAGGTGCCCACCGAATCTCCTTTGTTCACAGGCTCCGCGCCTGTGATTTTAGGGGTCCCCCGCTTGCCGTAGCGGGTAAGACCCGAACTAACGGAGCAGTCCTGCCTCGGAGCTCGAGGCTCGGACCGCCATTAAGCGCTGGCGCCGACCGGAAGTCTGAAAATGGAACAATCAATATATGTTCATTTCAAAACACACTGCTTTAAAATTAAGAAAGCAAGAGTAGCTTCCTAGACTTCAATTGAGAAAGTGAAATCCACCTAAAAACCATCAAAGGCCATTCCTGCAGTTGTTTTATATCTGTTTATGTAGAGATAGATGATAGATAGATAGATAGATAGATAGATAGATAGATAGATAGATAGATAGATACGGTAGATAGAAGCTTGCTGGGGACATCTAAAGCAAATGACAAACCATTATTTTCTGTTTGGTGTTGGTAACAAAGGGATAACCCGCTTTTTATTCTGCTTACACAGAAAGGGAACTCTTGTGACACATTCTCTTAATGAAGAGCCCTCTTACTGCAGTGATCCTCAGATCTCTACCGAACGTCTTTGCCATCTCAAGATATTCCGCAAATGAGTGAACTTGGAAAGCCAGTCAATAGCAGCAAAGCTTGCAGCCCTTATCAGCACTGTGGTGAATGAATTGGCAGTTGTACTGTAGCCCAGCCATTATGCTTATCTTGAGGGTGAAATTTAATACAGAACGTAGAAATACCGTTTCCGTCCACCCTGAGCACAGCTGAAAAAATGAACGTGACCAAAACTTTTATTTTATGAAGGTTATATGGAAAGGAACTTTGAGTACCAAAACACAAAGCAAAAATCATTGTAGTGCTTGAGAACCACTTCACATATGCCTAGAGATGTAAAAATTCCGGAAATTTTGAGGCCATGAGGGGGGACCCCATTTTTCCGGCTTTTTTCCAGGCCTTCCCATCTCTCATCCAGCCACTGAAGCAGTTCTCCATAGCTTCCAGCAATTCTCCCTTGAAAATAGGGACATCCTATTCTATTATTATTATTATTATTATTATTATTATTATTATTATTATTATTACCCTGCCCATCTGTCTGGGTTGCCCCAGCCACTTTGGGCAGCTTCCAACATAAATAAAAAACATAATAAAATATTAAACATTAAAAACCTTCCCTATACAGGGCTACCTTCAGATGTCTTCTAAAGTTTGTATACTTCTCTCTTTGGCTCAGGGGTTGCATAACTCCATACCCTCCAACATTTCTCCAATGAAAATAGGGCTGTTCTAAGAAAAGCAGGATATTCTGGGATCAAATCAGAAACTGGGACAGCTTCTGTAAATCCGGGACTGTCCCTGGAAAATAGGGACACTTGGAGGGTCTGGTCTTCTATGTACCACTAATCAACTTCATCTACTAAATAGGTAACAGGAGCAATCGAAACCTCCTAAACCAGGCTGGGTGGGTGTGTTACATTAAGCAGAAGCTTCTCTCCACCCAGCTCTCCAGTGGCTAAGCTAGCATGTGCATGTTGAGGGATCTCCACAGCAGCCAGTGGAAGACTCTGAAATGGGGCGCTCTGAGGGCAGGGATTGGCTGAGCTAGCCTGGAATCTATCGGATTCCACAGCACTTTCACTACAGGCATGTTATGGCATGGAACTTGATCTGGGCCCAATTGCTGCACCAGCTCCAGGCTGCTGGATATGGCAGGGCTGTACATGTGGCAGTGGGCACTGTTAGAATTCCTGCTCCACGATTGGAGTCATGGGATTTTTGTCTATCACATGACGGTGTATGTTTTGACTCCACAAAGTGTGGGAAGTGACGGAGACAGGATGTTTGTGTTACTGTGTTCCGTGAAGTGGGACTATTGTCCTTTGTTCTTTCTCTTTGCCGTCTGATGCTAGAGAGAGAGGTAGCCATGTTGCACTGCTCCGTGTGTGTTTATATGTAAATAAAATGCTGAGTTGCTGAGGTCTGTCACACAAGCTGTGAAGACTCTGCAGATCCCTAAGTGTGCCAATGCCCCTTCCGATCTTCAGGAGGAGGGGGGGTTGTGGGATCACGACCCCGCCCACACTCACTCTGCGAGGCTGGCGTCAGCCTCACAGGAGACAGGGATTCACCCAATTAGCATACCCTGTGGCGCCAGCCAATTGGCTGGCGGCAGGGGCGGGCCTTCCTAGGGCCACTTAAGGTCAGGGCAGCCCCTGGCTCGCCCCCTTTCTTCCCTGGAGACGACGCAGTTGCTGAGTTGCTGAGGTCTGTCACACAAGCTGTGAAGACTCTGCAGATCCCTAAGTGTGCCAATGTCTGTTGGCATCAGTCGCTGTGATGTTCGGGCAGAAGAAAGGTTTTGAAGCTCCCGAACGATCAACCAGGAGGGAGGGAACATGCCAGTTGGGCATGTGTCTCTACCAGGGTCCTATTTGAGTGTAGGATGAGCTCCTAACAGGCACATCACTTTGTGCAGCCCCGCTGACAGGAAAAGAGGGCTTGGGTTGCAGTCCTGCTCTGCACATAAACAAGTGCTGTTGCAACTCCACAGCTTGATATATGCTGACCTTCAACATCCTGTGCTCAAGAACTTCAAGGTGAAGATTGGTTATTCCCAGGACATCATCTGAAGGCGCATGATGTGTCAACCTTGCTGTGGTCAAGGAGGTCTGGGTCTCTTCAGTGTCTGGGTGGAAGGCTGCTTGCCAACCACCTCGAGTTCCCTCACAGAAGATACGCTGGCTGCAAATGCAATAATTTAATATTGCCAGAATGGTTTTCAAAATCTTCATGGCTAGAACAAAGAAGGGTCACTCTGCCTTTCATTACACTCGGTATCGTTATGGCTGTGCAACAGCTTTTCCCAACAGCATCCTAAATAAAAACGCAACATATCCCAGAAAAAGTCTGGAATAGGAAAAGAGAAAAGAACAAAGTTGAACTTTGCCTTCCACCGCCTGACTTAATTAAGCAACTGCAGTAGCTGTGCACACAAAAAAAAATCAGCAGCCTATTCCCATTTCCCCTTAGCCTTCCAAGCGAATTTGGCATGGATTTTGGGGGGTGGCAGAGGCAAGTTTATCAGAAGGCATAAGGGAATTGTTTCTATTTTCTCCTGGCGCTTTTCTCTCTTTTTTTGCATATGTTTTGAAAAGTGACTGGTGAATCGATCAAAAAGCACCCAAAGGGAATAGGAATGGTTTCATTTTGGCAGTAATTAACTGATTATCATTTTAGGGCCTGATTCCCTCTGACAGCTGAGTCTTGCAGGGCATTCTCCAGTGGTTTAGGAGAAGTAACGGATGATATAACCAGTCTTGAACTTAATGCAAGAAAAAGTGATTTTCTTATATTGTAATGGCAGATGGCGGAAATCACAGAAAGGTAAATGGGAGAGGATCCAGAAACAATCAGGTCACAAGCAATCTAACCCTTGCAGCACATATTCTAAAGTTGGCAGCCACTATTTGGCTGCCTAATGCGGCAATTGCTCCTTGTGGAGGTTGTAGCATGGAAAGTGCCACCCACCTGCAAGATCTTCTGGCAGTAGGCATGGAGACTCATTGTGACATGGTTAATTGGTCTGACTCTACACTTAATGGCTCCACACTCTTAATAGTTTTAATGGTTCTACACTTCTTCTGTTGCCCTCTTTTTGTTATATCCAAATCATTTTGGGACTAATTGGCCGGAGAATCTGCAATGCCCAGCCAGACACCACCCACCCATGCTGATCTTTGGATCCACTTGGACAGGACAGAGTAAAAGAGGGCTTCCTATTTCAGCTACGTCTTGCTTGAACAACAAGGTCTTCCTTTACTGAATAGCCCAGGGGTGGGGAAGTGGATCTGACCACTTACCAGTCCATCACCTGATTTCACCATCAGGTGGAGTGCTGGCAATCAGCTGGTGAGTGGGACTTCAAAGCACAGCACAAGGTTCTTTGCAGAGTGCTTTGAAGTCCTGCTAGTCAGCTGATCGTTGGCGCTTCGGAAGCCCATCGGTTCTGAAACACCACCAATCAACTGATCTAAGGGGCTTCAGAAGCACTGCATGTGAAGTGCTGACAACCAGCCAACCAGCAGTGCTTCAGAAGCCTCTTTTTGGCCCAGCCCAGCCACCACTGTACTTTTTTTACATGTCATATACAGCATGCCGGCATGATTTGGCCAAAATTGCCTGATGGTCCAAATTAGGCCCATGGACTGGAGGACTGGAGGTGTAGCCTTTGTTCTTTGGTCCTGATTTCCAGCTTGCTTCATGATCCTTGTTAAGTTGTGGGTGAACATATCAGACGACACAGCGATTCTTAAAACAGCACTTGTTTATTCACAGGCCAGAACAGAACTGAGCTGAAGGGTACAGCCAGCCTGCTTATATAGAGCTCCACTAGAACGCAACAGTAACCATTTTCTGTAACTATCCAATCACGGAACGTCATTTTCGATCCCTTATTTGCATATGTGGACCTGAACTATCTACAGTATCCCCCTGCTGGCCCAGGGTGAGAACTTCAGTACATAACAATCCTGCATTACAGTTTGCTCCTTCTGTCCTGGTTTTTAAGTCATAAAATCTGGTTTGTTCCTCAATTCATCCTCCTGTGTCTTGGTCTCTAAGGACATCTCAAACTTCTACCCACATCCCAGCCTTGGCGATCAGTTATCCTAACCAGCACACAGGCCCAATCCAAACCCATAATCCAAGTGGTAATTTTCAAGCATTGCTTCCATCCGTATGCATTTCTACAGGTAATGTCAGAGTTAATTAAGCCACATCCAACCTCCTACCTTCCCTCCTGTCAGCCTTTACAATGCTCATTAATTATGAAGCTCAGATAACTAGGCTCTCTCCTATGGCGTGGTGCCGCTGGGAATGTGATGCTGAACTACTGCTCTGACCTTGGCTTGAAAGCTGTTTGGGGCAAGAGGCAAGGTGGAAGGAAGCTAACAGAGCAATGTGTTACACTTTGGGCAGGAGTCAGCATTAAACAACACCATGACTGTGTTGCTCAGTTACCTTTACATGTCATGTCTCTCCCATCTAAGTAGACAGTATTGTGCCTTAAGCAGGTTGGAGCAAATTTATTCTGAGAACTCAAATTCACACACCAGAAAATCTATGAATTTCACTGGGGAACCTTTCTCTGTCCAAAGTCCGCAGACGTTTGCAGACAACCCTTCTTGGCATGATGGTATATAATTTTTTGATGGAATCTAGTAACAATGGAAAACAAGCAATATATATTTACTTATATCCAAACCAAAAGAATACAAACACAGTGTATACTGACAAAATATCAACCATCTAAACCTGATATAGCGCACACAAGTTGTTGTTGTTGTTGTTGTTGTTGTTGTTGTTGTTGATGATGATGATGATGATGATGATGATTTTATACCCTACCTTTTCCTCTGACCTGACTCAAGCCGGCTTACAGATTAAAAACAAGAATCACTAAAAACATAGAAAAAAGCATCATTTAAAAAATAATGAAACATCAATAGAATTAGAACTATAGACACATATAAAATCTGTTTAAAACACACAAATAATTAAAATACCAGCAAATACAAAGTGAAAACAAAAAACAGTAAAATGGTGGCTCCCCTTTACTTTTCATATTTATTTGTTTGTTTGTTAATTAAATTTGTACACTGCTCTATACCCATAGATCTCAGGGTGATTCACAAAATAAAAACACAATAAATAAGAAAACAGAAAATACATAAGAAAAACAAAAACAACCGCAACATTCCCTGCTTCCGCAAGACATTTTAAAAGGGCATCGGGTGTCAGTCAGCCAAAGACCATACCAGTCAGATCAGAGCTATAATTAGGAAACACTGGCATTCAGTGTAGAACCATGCCTAGCATTGGTGGGTGGAGAATTGAGAGGTAATTTTCTAAATAATAATAATAATAATAATAATAATAATAATAATAATAATACAGTCATACCTCGGGTTACAGACACTTCAGGTTGTGTTTTGTTGGGTTACCTACCTGCCGAAACCCGGAAGTACCGGAACGGGTTACTTACGCTTTGCACATGCGCAGAAGCACTGAATTGCAACCTGTGCATGTGCAGACATGCCGCTGCAGGTTGCGAACGCTGTGGGTTGCAACCTGCATCCCGCACAGATTATGTTCGCAACCCGAGCGTCCACTGTAATAATAATAATATTTATACCCTTCCCATCTGGCTGGGTATAATAGGAATTGCAATGTTGGTGGTGATTGTTGATCTGAAAGAGAATTTGTCTAGACTGGCTTTTCAGTCAATGGTCTAAAATGTGTTCAAAGAGCACAAAGCGTTGATCTCCGAACCACAATGGAGCGACATGGCTTACATCGACTATAAGGCAGTGGCTTTTCATGCTTGCCGTTTGAAATAAAGAAAACTTTTGATGATACAAGTTATGGCTTGATCAATATTAGCACTCTCAACTGATGGTAATTGCACTCTGATTGATATTAGAATTACTAACCAAAAGGCTTCAGATAGATTAAAATTAATCAGGACATGTATTCTTTTTCTTCACAAAGGGGGGGGGGGGGGGAGAAACGAGGCCTGGGAAACCCTTGCAGCCTTCCAGTGGATGAAATATGAATGCACAGGATATATTTTCTGTCTAAAGCTGTGTGGTCAGAAGATGGCAATTATCGAGATATGTGCAGAGCAAAGTAACAGTCAGTGAATCATAAGGACATTTCCCACAACTGAATTATATCCTGCTCCAGGACACAGCGAAGCATTGGAGACAAAGCTGAACAAACTATCTTTTTATATAATAATAGATTGGATCATAAAATCCGAAGAGTGTCAGTATCTTTAAACGCCCTGTGGCCTTTTCTCCAAACTTCGGAGCAGTATCTCGGAATCAGTAATGGAAGTTGTGCTGAACAACCGAGGAGAGGGAGGGAGGGGAATTCGTATCGCTGCACTTTAGGCACCCTCCTGAACGGAACCAGTGGCGGCTGGTTCACTGACCCACCAACCTCAGCCTGCCCTCAGCTAGTGCCCTACTTGCCAGCCTTCTTACATATAGTAAGTCAGGGGGTGAAGGGTACAGGAAGTCAGTGGCGTAGCAGGGGGGGTGCAGGAGGGTCCGGCCGCACCAGGCGCAACATCTGGGGGTTAGGGTTAGGGGGTGCAAATCCACGGGTTAGGGGGCGCAAATCCATGGGTTAGGGGGCACAAATTACTTGCCTTGCCCCGGGTGCTGACAACCCACGCTACGCCACTGCAGGAAGTGCCTGCCATTGGTTCTGTCATTACCTTCTGTTGATCTCACTGAATTCTGCCCTACCAGTCCCAATGCACACCCTCCAAGTTGTTGGAAAAACACCCGGGAAGGCCACCACCTTCCCCCCAAGACACCGGGGCATCTTTCCGGTGGCCACCCTCTGGCTGTAAATCTTCCTCAGTCCAGAGAGACTGGTGATAAAAGATCCCTCCCTCCTGAGAGGAGCACGCTCATCTCCTCGCATCTCATAGCAGAAGAAGAGTTAATCAGTATCTCTAAAACTACTTTTAAAAGGTAATGGGACCCCTGACAATTCGGTCCAGTCGTGGTCGACTCTGGGGTTGTGGCGCTCATCTCGCTTTCTTGTCCGAGGGAGCCGGCGTACAGCTTCCGGGTCATGTGGCCAGCATGACTAAGCCGCTTCTGGTGAACCAGAGCAGCGCACAGAAACACCGTTTACCTTCCCGCCGGAGCGGTACCTATTTATCTACTTGCACTTTGACGTGCTTTCGAACTGCTAGGTTGGCAGGAGCAGGGACCGAGCAACGGGAGCTCACCCCGTCACAGGGATTTGAACTTCTGATCGGCAAGTCCCAGGCTCTGTGGTTTAACCCACAGCGCCACCTGCATCCCTTTATTAACAGTCTTTATATATATATATATATATATATATATATATATATATATATATATATACTTTATTAACAGTCTATATACAAAGAACACACCAGCATGACTGTGCTCTCTCAGCATCAGTACAGAACAGCCTAACACACAGAAGTGAAACTAAACTCACCAGCAATACTCCAACAGTCCTGAGACTTCCTGTCTCATGCTCTCAGGCACTCACATGATATAAACAACATAGTGCTATTTGCTGAGCAAGCTTGGGTGGATAAAAATCCTAACACGTGTCCCTATTTTCCTGGGGAAATCCTGTCCTCGTTTCTGATTTGATTCCAGAATGTCCCACTTTTCCTTAGGAAGTCTCTTAGGAAGAGAAATGTTGGAGGGTATGGTGTTATGCAACCCCAAGCCAAGGAGATAAGTAACTATACAACTTTCAGAAGACAGGCAGTCCTACAAAATGAAGTTTTTTAAAAAAAAATAAAATAAAAAATAATGTTTTATTATGTTTTTATATAAGTTGGAAGCTGCCCAGATGGAATATAAATAAAATTATTATTATTATTATTATTATTATTATTATTATTATTATTATTATTGAATAGGATGTCCCCATTTCCATCGGAGAAATGTTGGAGGATATGCCAATGGGCACCAGCCACCACTGAACAGAACTATCTATGACACCTGGGCCAGCTGGGAAATACTTCATCTACATTAAATTAGTTTTCCTAGAAAGTGAGGCCACCGGAAGAGCTGTCTCGGATCAGACAAAGGGTCCCAAGTCCAACATTCTGTTTCCCACGGTATCTGACCACATGCCTCTTGGAAGCCCAAAAGCAAGGCATGGAGGCAATAATCCTCTCCTATTATTTTTCTCCAGCAACTGGAGGCCTGCAAATGGCTATCATGACTAATGGTCACATTGACTTTTTCTCTATGGGTCACCTCAAGAGAAGGAAGAGGTGCCACCATGACCCGCCAGGGACTTCTCTTCCTTTTCTTTCTCCATGGAGTTGGTAAGTGGAGCAAACAGGGAGGCACTCCCTAGTATTATAGAATGCAGTACGCAATAGCAGAATGTTAAATATATTCTATTCCTCTGGTAAATGCTCTCAGCTGCTTGTGATTCTGAAAGTTTCCCCACACTAAAATGAATCAACAAGCTTCCCAATTTGAAGGTAAAGCGAGCACTGAAAGAGGCAAACGCAGAATCGCAAAGAATATTTAAAGGCCTTTCCTAGGGTTTCAGCACAACTCAATATCGTCCCCTATCAAATTGTGTTAATTAATGACATTAACTCAACTGAGATTTATTACTCCCCAACCAAGAGATGTATAATTAATACTCCTCGCCTATATATAGCTCTTTGTCACTACATTTAGGAATATAAGCCTCATTTATTCTAAGGTTATAATGAAAAAAATTGATTCGTGCAATTTTAATTGCTGTAATATTTTTCCCGATTTTTGCAGAGTTTCTTGGAATTTGTTAGAGCCACTAGCTCCTCAGAAACCTTTCTACAATGTTCATTTAGCTTCTGTCATTTCTTACACTAAATACAGTGGGGGCTTGATGGCTTATTTGATACCTGCATCAATCTTAATTTATTTCCATAATTTCCTCTGACAAATCTGTTGATGCCATTGACATCCTCTGCAGCAATCATTCTCACAGACTCAAGGTTATTTTGACATTTCCCATGCCCATAACTCACACATCTAGGACGTAGCCCAATTCTGCTGTCTTTTACCCTTCATCATGTTCAATACCTGTCCTTTACTTACCAGCCTGTAGGCTGATAGTCTTCATTATATCCTGCTTTGACTAATGTAGCATATTGCTTTCTCCCTTTGCAGGCCTGTGTACCGTGCCACTCCACATCAAATATATTGCAGCCAAAGCATTCATCTTCCTGGATCAATCCATTTGTCATTTTGCCCTGTCCTTTACATCTATGAAAGCCTGCATTTACCAGGTGACAATAGTTAAGATTCATGGAATCATACAATTGGAAAGATCATAAGCCCCAAAAGGGATGCATGCATGCATTATTTATTTTTAGAATATTTACCCCACTTTTTTACTTTAAAATAAGGTGGCCATATGACCAACTTTAGGGACGCGGGTGGTGCTGTGGTGTAAACCACTGAGCCTAGGGCTTGCCAATCAGAAGGTCGGTGGTTCAAATCCCCGCGGCAGGGTGAACTCCCATTGTTCGGTCCCTGCTCCTGCCAACCTAGCAGTTCAAAAGCACGTCAAAATGCAAGTAATTAAATAGGTACAGCTCTGGCGGGAAGGTAAACGGTGTTTCTGTGCGCTGCTCTGATTTGCCAGAAGTGGCTTAGTCATGCTGCCACATGACCCGGAAGCTGTCTGCGGACAGACGCCGGCTCCATCGGCCTATAGAACGAGATGAGCACCGCAACCCCAGAGTCTTCCGCGACTGAACCCAACGGGCAGGGCTACCTTTACCTTTACTATGACCAACTTTATGGAGGAGACCCCTCTGTTTGAAGGTCTGTCCCATCCAAGATGGGGGATAAAGATAAGGGAGACAGCAAGAGGGGCCCTAAAGTTGCCCATGAAGGGTGAACAATGCCTAGATTGCAGACTGAGCAGGCATACAGGTCATCATTGTCTTCCCCAGTATGGTGATATGCATTGCATTTCTATTTGAATTGAGTATACACTTAATTCAAATAGAAATACAATACATATCATAGAGTTGGAAGGGACCTTGAGGATCACCTATGTCCAACCCCCCGTAATGCAGGGATATGCAGCTGCCCCATATGGGGATCAAACCTGCAACATTTGTGTTATAAGCACCATGTCCTAACCAACTGAGTGTCATCCTTCCTGAATTTGCATCTATACATACAAATTAGTGTGTGCACATTTTATGGAAATCTGTGTCCTTTCTGGGTGTGTGAAGCGTTTCCTCTTTTTCAGTATTATATACATGGCCACACTACCTCCAAGGCCCTACAGGTGGCTGATAAAAGTCACATCCAACTCAGATCTGCACTGCTTTCTTCAACCACCAACAAAGAGCCAAAGAGCCATTGGCCGTAGACAGACCAGTGGAGGATTCCTTGATGTGTTGCCTGATCTTCTGATGCCAACTGAAGGGGGCCTCTGAGGAAGCCAGGTGTAAAGGCTGCCAATGATGACTGTTCTTGGGAGGGAGGAGCAGAATGGCAGATGGTCCTAGCCAGGCTAATGGATGAGGCGTTGCTGTTTTGCCCTTCTCTCTGGTCCTGAACATGTGGGAAACCAAAAGGACTATTTCCAATAGGAGACTTTGCAGTTGTCTGGGGTGACCTAAAAGAAAGAAAGAAAAAGGCAGCAATTGAAATGTACTTTGTGAAATGAACGTTACCAGAAGACATGTTCCCAATCATTTTCTGCCAGTATTTCTAATTAAAAATAGTGAGTCATGTTTGATGTAAATGTGCTCCTACGAATGTAATTTTACTGACATTGGATATGATGAAAAGGAAAAGAAGCCCATTAAATGAAAAGCTAAAGCTATTATTCTCCTGCCTGCTGTCTAAATCCCAAATGAATTACCGTATCTCAAGGAGTCATGAAACATGGAAAACACAAGTCTGCAACGCTGCTGGTTTGCAATGACTCTCATGCTTTGGGCCTCTGTAGCTAAGAAAACTGGGATGGGAATTATTGAACAATAAAGTCATCATTTAAGAACTTTGCCTCCAGTGACTGGTACTCATATTTGCATGATCAGAAAGTGCTGATGGCTATTTCATCCAGCGAAGCTCTCAAAACACACAAGCTGTTATCTTGAAATGAACATTTTCAATGTCCCTCACTGTTGAACTTACAAGATAGCTCTGGGAAAGGTGCCACAACATGATTTTAAATTATCCCTTCCTAAACTTGCCTTGAACACCCGGAGTTTCAGTCAAAATCCAGTCCTGAGCAATCTTTTGTTTAATTCAGTAGGCAGAGTCACAAGACTATGCTGTGGAGAACCAAGCTTGAAATCTGGGTTTACAAGATACTCCTCTATTGGCCAGCCACTAGACCCACCTTGACTCTGCAATTAGGAATACATATTCATGTTTCCTGATGTAATGGAGTTTTTCAAAAGCTCTGAGAAGCCTGGAAGCTTGAGGCTCATTTGATCCTCCTCTTCTCAGTTGGCATGCACCACCATTGCCCATTTCAAACTTAAAAGTGGGGTTGCCTTGGACTATGCATCACAAGCCTGAGAACAATGAAGCATTCCTAAATGAATTATTGACATGCCACTTCCCTCTACAGCATGTGCAAAAACCGCCTTCTTGACCGTTGGACCTACGATTGGTCACATCTGCTCAATCTGCCAGAGCCTGTCTTCACATGCAGGAGAAGTCCCTAACTCACTGATGGTTTGAGACCCATCAGCTACCCTCACCTGGTTTAGGCAACCCATCAAGGCCATTCCCAAGGTGTGGCTGCTGTCATATTCTGGCAGCTTCTAGAAGTCACAGGTGAGAGCCGAGTGCAAGGTGAGGACCAAAGGCAGATAAACTACCCCAGAAGGAACACTGCATTTTCTCCAGCCAGTGACGTAGCATGGGTTGCCAGTGCCCAGGGCTACACGGAAGGGAGGTAGAAAGGAGGAAGGATATGGACGATGTAAGCATGCACATTCAACTCAACTGCCTAATGGTGTCCATGTCATTCAGGAGATCAGAGCCACAGAGATAAGAAAAGAAGAGTTGTTCTGTTCTCTAGAGAGGTCACTTCCTGGTTTGTATGGAGAAGTCACTTTCAACAGAACCCAACAACGGGAGCGCCCAGCATTATTGAGGCAGCACCAGGTGCTGAAATTTTGTGCCCCCTAACAATTTTGCACCCAGGGCAACAGTCCCTGTGCCCCCATGCTACACCATTGTCCCCACCAGAGGCACTACCCACCCCCAACTCCCATAAAAATAAACAAGGAAGCAGACAAACCAATCCAGTCCTCTAACACCTCATACACTATATAATACGCCATATACCATAGTGAAAGTGCAATAAAATGTTACGTGTAACAAGCCAAGACACAGAAGCAGAGCAATTTGAAGCACTGCAAGGGGACATGACTAGGGCCATAGGCATCAAGACTCAAGTCCAATCTTCACATTTACTTCACAACATAACCTTGTCACATTTTCCTATCTTTTGCAAGGTAATGGCAGGGGGAAAGAGCTGAAATTCAACTAGCATTTACCACATCAGGGGAAAGACTTGAGAATTGCCAGAGCCCTTGATATGCAGGTTTCACTTCCAGCATGAACTCACTTGAGTAGCCTTAGGGAAGCTTCCAGTCAGCTCCTCATTTGCAATATGGGTGTAATAATAGTAATGCCAGTCTCAGGGTTACTGAGATAATGCACACACCATGTTCAGAGCACTCAAAAAGCGCTAAGTGTTATTATTCTAGGGCAAGTGCCAGCTATCCCTACATGGGGGGACATTCATAAGTAAATATTTTCCACATTAAACTGAAGAGGCGTAATCATCTCTTTCCTACTGTAAACCTGCTAGAAGTAAACATAGAACTCAGGCCCTAATCACGCCTATGTTATTATTATAGAGCTGAGAAGCCGCAAATGGAGCCAAAGCACATTTTATTTATTTATTTTGGTCTCTTTACTGCAAAAGCAGGCCAAGGCTGCCATACCCTATAGGCAGAACCCCCAAGTCTTGCTTATTTGCTTTCATTACATAATTGTTTTTCATAATTCATACAGAAATGAAACATTCTCATATTACACATTCATTTCATAGATGTCTCTCTTTCCAAAACTACACACAAAGCTCACCGCATAAGGGACTAGGGTCTGCTTTTCCAAACATCAGCTGCCACTGGCAGAAGGGGAAGCTCTATGATTTGGGTTTCTCTCCAGTCTCAAGTTCAGTTTTCCATGTTTCCACATTAGTTTGTATTAATTATTTTTACAAAGTCCATATGAAAATCTACCATATTAGTGCAAATTTCTCCTACTATTTTTTGCAAAGCAGTTTTCCATAATGTGGCACATTTTTGTGCGTTGCTTTTATTAATGTGTGCATTTTCTGCATTTTCCTCTAAAGATGTACTTCCGCACATATTACTCAGCCGGAAAATTGCATTTTGAAATTTAGAGAACAACAAATTTCTGAAGACGGCTGTGTTTCGGTTCTCATATTGCTTCAATTTCAGTAAATCTACCTTCAGATGTGAGATGAATTGCATTTCTGCCCCAACTACTTATTTACTTATTTATAGCTGCTTATTTCCAGTGTCAGGGAAGGAATACATTTTAAGAGAAATCACTCTTTACCTCTACGTTCTCAATTTCAGTGTTGGCCTTCTCCTTCTGGTTTCTAACGACAGATTACTCTGGAAATGGTTTGATCTGCTGGCATCAAACACTTCATATCAAGTATTATTAACTGACATTTGGAACAGGAAATTCCCCTCCAAAGCTGTCACTGATTCATTCAGTTTCTATTTTTACTAGACAAGGCCTATAATTTCACGTCATTGAAGAACACAGCCTGCCTATCGGTGTCTAGTCACCAAACCTGATAAAATGTCATGCCTCTGTTTAGCCTACCATGCAACACTTGATGAGTCATCCACCTTTTCATGCATTTTCTTAGGCTGATCCTCTCTATTCAAAGTCCTGCTGGTAGGTTGCTGTTGTAATGAGAAAGGAGTGGATAATACCAAACACCCAAGAAACAGTCCACTCTTGATAAAGTGCAGCAAAAAGCAGGAAACCCTAGGCAAACTGGGAAGCAATGGGGTACTTTCGCCTACAAGCAGATAGGATAACAAAATATTAAACTTCTCCATGTTATACAACCTGAGTGGTCCAAAATTTGTTCGGTATCAAACTTGTCCCCTACCCCATTTTTGATAAAGTGTCACATCCTCCAGATACATGAACAGCAAATTGGGCACGGACACTGGGCCTTCTCACCCATGAGGCATGGTGAGATTACTGCTTCAGGTGGCAAAATTCACAGGGAAGTGGATCCTGATGTATATCTTTATTCCCTCTTTGTTCCTGGTGTTGATCTTCACTCCCCCCCCCTTCTTCCCTGGAAAGGAAGAGGATGCCATTTTGTGGTTTGTCTCAAGTGCCAAAATGCATTGGGCCAGGCTTGTGCACACAGGCACACTCACACAGATACACAGTTGAGGTGCGTGGTGCGTGGTGCCCAAGGTGAGCCATGTTACTATCGGAGGCAGAAACTGTAAGAGAGAAGAGTTTGGAAAATAGATTCCTACTCTCTCATAGCGGAGTCAAGCACACTGGCAATTGCTCCAAGCACATTAAAAGTTGGTTAGATTTACATTAGCTATGACCCACCTTTAAACAAATGTTCCCCACCAAAATACTTAGGCTAGAATAAATCACAGACACTTAGCTTTGCAAACAAATGGTTTTACTCACAGAATTTCCAGAAGTTACAGCAAATAGGTCTCCATCCACTGGTACCAAAACAAAAATTTAAAAGGTTCCAAACAACTTAAAATGAAAAGTACTTGTTTCTGTACCTACATATAATCTTTGGGTTAGCAAAGATGCAGGCTTTGAAATTTCCCTTTTGGGGAAATTCAGTTCACTTGCAGCATTTGCTGAGTTGGGAGCCAAACCACATGGCTCTTTCTTCAATTGTTCCAGGAAGTATGAAGAAATGGGGAGAGGAGAACATAGGCTGCTGAGAGCCTACGAAGCCATATCCACTTGTAACCTGAGCTTGGTGCTCAGGTAAACTCTTTCATGCACACAAGTGAATGTCAGTAACTGTATATTGCAACAGAAAATCCTACAAACAGCCCTCCCTATCCCCACCAGTAAAAATACATTAAAATATTAGAAGAAGAAGAGTTTGGATTTGATATCCCGCCTTTCACTCCCTTTAAGGAGTCTCCAAGCGGCTAACATTCTCCTTTCCCTTCCTCCCCCACAACAAACACTCTGTGAGGTGAGTGGGGCTGAGAGACTTCAAAGAAGGGTGACTGGCCCAAGGTCACCCAGCAGCTGCATGTGGAGGAGCGGAGACGCAAACCCGGTTCCCCAGATTACAAGACTACCGCTATTAACCACTACACCACACTGGCTCTCCATGTGCAACCCTTTAATGACACCCAAATTCAGCCACCAGACTCTGCCTAATGGTAGAGCCGGCCCTGCAGCATCCAGATGGAGAGAGCTGTGAAAACAGGACCTTTCAAAGCCTGCAAAATCAACTTAATATAACCTTGAGCCTGAATTAGCATGGCCTTCATACCAAGCACCACCTGAGAGCTGTTAATTGGCAACACTTGGTGCTTGCATTGCAGAGAGATTGCATTTTCCAAGCGTTCGGTCTGCAATATTCTCTCACTTGGGGAAATGTGATGATTTGCCCAGCTAGTCGTGCTACTGCAGTGCTGATTGTTCATTCTGTGCTTGTTCAAATGAAGGAGAACAGCAAGTCTAGCTCCTCTCCCATCCCTGCATGTGCCAATATTCATTCCACTGCTCAGCACTTCAAAGGTATGGGGAGTCTGAACCTATTTGCATTTGGCTAATTCCAGGATCCATTGTATTCTCAGGGCTGTTCAGCTAGTCAGTAATGCTGTGTTCCTCATTTTTCGGAATGAAATACCGGTACTTCTCTGAATTTATAGCTTTCATTGTGTGTGCCTGGTACGGGATTTACCTGCAGGGGTCAATTCAGCAACAGCTGGCAAATGTCTCTGGAGCACTCACAATGCCACACTATACGCATCTGATTCGGCGTCTAGTCTGCAAATCTTACCTTTGCTGACTTCAGAACAGCAGGGTAGTTGGCAGGTGAGAGCAGTAACGAAAATAAGACCTGTCTCAATTTACCTGTGATGGACTTGATTCTTGAGCTTTAAAGGAATCACAAGCATCACAACCATATGTCCCCCAAACCCACATTAAAATGTTGTTTCCCCTTCATGGAATATTAACTTTGCCATGGATTGCTTGCACCGCTGAAGTTAAAGCTGATTGAGGGGATGATTAGGATTAGAAAAACCACAGTTCTGTGGAAGGAAGCCTCACAGAACACAACAGTATTTACTTCTGAGAAAAGGCATACAGGATTTCACTTGCAACCTAATCATTCAGCCCAGAGCTTACTCATCTATTTAATATTACCCAGCAAATGGAGAATATGCATGGATCGTGAAAAATCTGGAACCACAGGGAGCCCCTTGGCTCCATCACTGCTTGTTTTCCATAGTCAGTGAAGACTTGGATATTCTAACGACTTTTCACAATGTATGCTCTGAATATCTTTTCTGAAATTGGTTCTGTGTTGTAGCATGCTGTTTTATTCTTGATATTTTTACGCCGTGGATTTTGGAGTACTGTGCCTGTCTATATTTTGGTAAGATTGCACAGCTTAGCAAATAAGCTTGCAAAACACACTAGCTTGCCCCCCCCCCCCAAAAAAGTAGAATGCTGGAGGCTGACCTTTGTTACCTCCAGATGACCTGTCTATTGAGCTTTCATCCCAATTTGCTTGCACAAAGTTTTCACTGAGGTTAAATGATGCTCATTCTTTACTGATCTGTTTGCTTTGATCTGTTTGCAGGGAGGCAAACATGCATCTTTATTTATCTTTATTGTTTAGGGAAACTTTTAATGTTTAATAGACCATTGCATTTTAATATTTTGTTGGAAGCCACACAGAGTGGCTGGGGAAACCCAGCCAGATAGACGGGGTATAAATAATAAATTGTTGTTGTTGTTGTTGTTGTTAAGAGGTGGCCATACACCTTCCTGTCAATTGTTTATCCCAAATTTTTAGTCCCTCCCCTCATCACTTTCCTAACTGTGATCCACTTCAGATGCACTAACCAACTGAACTGAACCAACTGCACTAACCAACCAGCCTGCAATCATGTCCCTCCCGCAAAATATCAACAGTCTGGAGGTAACCAGAAAAGGAAGTGAAAGCTCAAGTCCTCCTCCAGTAGCAGCAGCAGCAGCAGCAACCTGCTTACTGCCCTTCTGTGCTTGGTCTGGAAGAAGAGGCTTCCTTCTGCTAGCTGTTCCCTTGGTGTTTTTACTGGCTGCTGAGGAGGGATGGAGTGCCCACTTGCCCTCTTAAGGTAAAGGTAAAGGGAACCCTGACCATTAGGTCCAGTCGTGACCAACTCTGGGGTTGCAGTGCTCATCTCGCTTTATTGGCCGAGGGAACCGGCGTTTGTCCGCAGACAGCTTCCGGGTCATGTGGCCAGCATGACTAAGCCGCTTCTGGCGAACAAGAGCAGCACACGGAAACGCCGTTTACCTTCCCGCTGGAGTGGTCCCTATTTATCTACTTGCACATTACATGCTTTCGAACTGCTAGGTGGGCAGGAGCAGGGACCGAGCAACGGGAGCTCACCCCGTCACGGGGATTTGAACCGCCGACCTTTTGATCGGCAAATCCTAGGCTCTGTGGTTTAACCCACAGTGCCATCCACGTCCCTTCACTTGCCCTCTTACCAGCAGGTAATTTCCCATTTTCTGTGCCTACCAGGCGAGTACTTATTTGCAAGGTGGAGAATAGGGATGGGGAAGAAAGTTGATTCAGTTTGCATTTAAAGGGGGGCATAATTAACTCATGCTTTCTGAAACAATATGCGAACCAAGACATAGACATCCTTTGAAATCCACACTTCTCTTAATTTTGCAGTGCAGATCTGCACCCCCAATCTACATGTTGCAACCCCAACATAAAGGCTTCTTGAAACGGATTCCACACAGTGGCTGCTCCAGGAGCAGCTGCAAGCTTTGCCACATAAGCTGCTTGCACCTAGTGGGTTTTCCCCCATTCCATCTCCAGACATGCCACCTAGTCTTTCTGATTCCATGAAATTGTGCCTGTAATAAAAAAGATGACATGACACTGTGCCATTAGGAGCGTTTGAAGCGGATTGTGATTACAGCGTATCTGAAGTGCCCTGGATAATTTACAATATTATAGGTGTATTAAACCAAAAATACAGGGTGTCTTCTGTGAGGTGTATGAAAACTCCAATTTGTATTAAGTATTTGATGGCATCTCGGGCTGAAACACCTGGTGTATGGTGCTTCAGAGACAATGTAATCACAGGGGAGATGCCACATCTCAATGGGTCTTTATTTTGTCTCATCACCGCAATCTCAGCTCTGTTTTTCCATCCTATTCAGCATCAAGCTATCATAATAAATGTCTCTTGGACTAGACAGAACCTTTTCATCTTGCAAGAGGCGAGTCAAATTGTTTCTGTGAGCCGTCTGCCATCTTCTAGTGAAAACCAATGTGTGAGCTATTTAACAGCAAACAACCACCATACATCAGTCCTCCTACCACACACCAGCAGAGGAGCAAGGATTCAAAATGGGTGACTGCCCCAGGCCAGTCGATGTCTCCAAGTGAATGGTGGTCCAAGCTTTTCTTGGTATAAGGAATCTATGCCCAGAAAATACTGAGGAGAGAATATGTGAGGACAATCTAGTAAACCAGCTTGAATTTATGCACAGCATAGGACACCCTTCCAAAGCAGCCCTGTGCAGTTAGGGATGGGGGAGAAACTGACCTGATTTGCACTTCTTGAAGCAATATGTGAACCAAAACACAATGGTTCTTTGAAAATCTCACTCCTCTGAATTTTGCAGTGCTGTTCTTCAACCAGTATGTTTCCGAGCACAATTCGAAGTGTTGGCGCTGACCTTTAAAGCCCTAAACGGCCTTGGTCCTGTATACCTGAAGGAGTGTCTCCACCCCCATTGTTCAGCCCAGACACTGAGGTCCAGCTCCAAGGGCCTTCTGGTGGTTCCCTCGCTGCGAGAAGGGAGGTTACAGGGAACCAGGCAGAGGGCCTTCTCAGTAGTGGTGCCTGCCCTGTGGAATGCCCTCCCTTCAGATGTGAAGGAAATAAACAACTTTTTTACTTTTAAAAGACAACTGAAGGCAGCCCAGTTTAGGGAAGTTTTTAATGTCTGATGCTGTATTGTTTTTAATATTCAGTTGGAAGCTGCCCAGAGTGGCTGGGGAAACCCAGCCAGATAGGTAGGGTATAAATAATAAATTATTAGTATTAGTATTATTAGTATTGTTGTTGTTGTTGTTGTTATTCAGCCAGCCACTGTGTGCAAAAATGCATGTGTTGGGGCAAAGCATGCATAAAAACTACAGAAAAACTAGGTGCATTGTACTGGGAGAAATTGCTTTCAAAAATGTGCATATTAATCAAAACTGCATGCAGAATGTGTATATTAGGAGGAATTCACACTCAAATCCTAATTTCCACAAGATTTTTTTTTAAAGCACAAATTGCTGTGGAAATGTGGTAAACTGAATTTATTTTTGGAAAACTGAGAAACTGAAAGAAACCTACATTGACTAATCAACGTCCTATGCGCAGCTAGGACAGAAAGTTCATTACTCCACTGAAATGTACAGAGCAGCCACCTCTGGCTGTCGCATCTCTGAAATGGCTTAATTTTAAATAGCTCTTTTTTCTGTACTCAGCCCCCTGACTGCTCACTCAAGTTCTAATGCTGAGATGGCACCAAGATCAATCATATTCTCAAAGAAGATACACACACACAGTCAATTATGCTACAGATTGCTGTGCTCGCATAGTATGCGATGCAGCTAATTTTTCTTATTATTATTCTCCTCACCCACACCCAATAGAAGCCCTGAGCTACTTAAGGGGCAAAGCATTGTGTACTGTTAGAATGCCAGGATCAGACAGTGTTTTAAATTTCCCATACATTATCACATGCCGTGAAATGCCCCAGCAAATGTCTTGCTATTTTTCTGCAGAATCTTTCTATAAAGTCTCCATCTTTTCTCATTGCAAACCTCCTGTATCCCAATATTATCATGCATCATATCCCTGTTACTTTTAACACTTTTCATAATCTCACGGTCACCCTCTCACCATTGCGACATAGCCTTATGCTCCTCCATCCTCTGGTCTTTCCTGCGATGGACTGAGGGACGCACTGACATTTGCTTCAGGCAACTACCCTCCTCCCAGCATTAGCTTAAACAAATTCTGGCCTCTTTTTACAAAGGTCACCACCCGACCAGTTTTATTTTGGCAGCCTCAGGAGGGAGTGTTATCTCCTGGATGTCTAAAAGAAAAAGAAAAGCCCCAAAGACTGGGCTCACTGCTAGTCAATGGACAATTTACAATCAGCGGTGAAATGAACCAATTTACACAAATAAGCATTGGCTCATCTTTTCTTCCTTTTGGAAAAGATGACAAGTCTACACATTAGGCCCCATTGGCTCTCTTATAGGCTTATAACAGGTTGTGCTTGCTTGCTAACAGATGTTCTGGGGCTGAAAATCTCTCTTAGTGGCTGTGCTTGAGAAATCCAATGGCAAGAGCACTACAAACATATACCTCGGGTTAAGTACTTAATTCGTTCCGGAGGTCCGTACTTAACCTGAAACTGTTCTTAACCTGAAGCACCACTTTAGCTAATGGGGCCTCCTGCTGCTGCCGCGCCGCCAGAGCACAATTTCTGTTCTCCTCCTGAAGCAAAGTTCTTAACCTGAAGCACTATTTTTGGGTTAGCAGAGTCTGTAACCTGAAGCGTATGTAACCTGAAACATATGTAACCCGAGGTATCACTGTATTATCTATCTATCCCAAAGTTAGCCTCTTTGCATTCTGTATCCAGTAGACTCCAGCCACAACTTTCATTTTTCTGCAGAAACTGCCAAGTAGCACACCTGTTCTCAAAAGACTGATACAGTCACTGTCAATTAATTAACTAATTATGGAATGCATAGGATGTTGCTATTTGCAAACCGTCCGCCTGTATCATCTTGCCTAACGGTATGGAGAATTTACAAACATGACGTGCCGTTATGTGGATACATGTATCCTCTTGAATGCACGATGACTTTTCTCTGAGCAGACATACAGTACACTACTAGATTGTGCTGTGAGCTGTTTCAATTATGTTTGCCAATTTTACCAAAGGGGGATATATTGTGTCCAAGAATTTGCAAAACTCGTTAAAATCCAAGTTGGCATTTTTGTTCAAATCAACTGCATTTATAATGCGATCTAAGCAGTTCCGTCTTCGAGCAAACATGTTTTTATATATGTTATGGCTACAAGTTTGCATCAGTTCCAGCCTGAAAGGCAAGTTACATCCCAGCCAGAAATTCTCTTCCTTGTTTTTGCAACACCCTGGCCGCAGTCCAAGATAACCCCAGGCATGCACACTTAGGTCCACCCCAATCAGTGTCTGGGATTGCAGCTCTTTCTAGTACACATTTTTTGTTGCAATCCAGAGCTGCCCATTATAGATAATGAATATCCAAAGAAACTCTTCAGATCTGCTATGGCATCTCCCAAACTAGAAAGATATGTGGTATGAACTAAACTGCATGCTTAAAATTAATTTTTAAAATAGCAGCTGATGTAATCTCCAGGCATATTAAAATATTTAGCACAATAGGCCATCTTTTTTATGCCCTCAGTGCTTTCTGCAGTACAAGATACACAAAACAACCAGCGTTAATCAGAGGTCACACCTGCTGCACATCACGAGAACACGCGCCAAAAAATCTGGTCTGACAGATATGACTTGGAATCTTTGACCATTTAAATTTTTTTTATTCCTCTTTCCTTTTCTCCCCTCTCATAGGCTGGGCTGCTTTCTTATCTCCCCTTATCAACGCATCAAATGTTAGGAGGCCTGCCTGTCCCTTTCCCACCTGCAGTGGCAGCTGGTAACATATTGACGGTAGGACTGCAATTTCTATCCTTCCTGTTTTCCTCACAAATAGGACTTGTACAGCACTTACTTAGGAAACATGTCTCCTCTCTTTAAAAAAAACATGAATCATTTTGTGCACATCCGTGGACAGGAAAAGAGCTTCCATGTAGGATGGCCCAAGTAGGATTTCGGACAAGATTGACTTCATACCTCTTATTAAAGCCATACCACATGATGTAAGTTATTCCTGCAAATAGAGGACCATCCTCTTTAAAGTAGGACACATAGTCTGTTTATACCGGTTCAGTTTCAGCAACAACATTCCAATAATGTTCTATTTCTTTATCAAAGATTTGGTGCAGGCTTTGATGCAGGTTTCGTTGGGACTCCCCATCGTTATTCCTGCATTGCAGGGTTTTGATTAGATGGCCCTTGGGGTCCCTTTCCATTTCTACACTTCTATGATTCTATGATTGTACAGCTTGTCTAGTTACATGTGGCCTCTCATGGGTTATCAAGTGGCCGACAGTGCAATCAGATGCAGATAATTGTGCGACTGAATCAACGGACCACATCCCTGACACATTCCCTAAATGTTTCCCTAGTGCATTCTGGATGTTTTGCTGAATCCCCATCAGAAAGCTGAAAGCAGCTGTTGATCCTTGCTAGAAATCAGCCTTTCCTTCTCCCTGCTTCCCCCCTCCCTTTGATGTTGGTGTGGCACAGAAAGGGGGCTTGCTGTGCACAGCTCTGGGTAATCACTGGGTTCTCTATATGCTAGCCTGATTATTCTTTGCCTCCCTTGGTGCAGAGAAACGTACCACCTCTCAAGTCACACCCAGAATCTTCTACTATGGTTCTTAATCAAGAGGAAAGCGAGTGGAGAATGGGTACGTTTTGGTTACGTGCCGTTCAGGGACTATCGCATTGTGCACATCTGAGGAGCATCAGAGCAAAGCTGCTATCATCTCTCTGACAGATTGAGAAGAAAGCATGAACAGGGAGTTGAGGAGGAATCTGCATTGGTGATTTGTAGGTAGCACTTCCTTGGGCCTCCTGCTAAGATGCATAAAGAGAATGTTGCTAATACATTTTTATTCTGTGTGTGAGATGGAGAACTCCACAACTGACAGGCCTACAATCACTTTTTTTTAGAGTTACAGGAATCTATTCTTTTGTTCAATAATACATTTCGGAATCTAATGCATTAGCAGCCCTTGGAGGTGAAACTAAGGGATCCTAGATTGATCAGACTTGGTTTTCAAGGACTTACAAAATGAGTACTAAATATTATTGTTACTTTTCTTTTCTCGTTGACCTTTCCACTGGGTACTAGCATATTTTAACTGTGTAGGAACCTGTGATTCTTTCTTTATTTTTAAAATGGTATCTTATAGCAAAGACCAAGAGACAGATGCTAGCAATATCAGTTGCTCAGCGAATATGATAAAGAACTGGAGCAAGCAAGCAATTATATGATAAAATGGGATCAAAATATTAGGGTAAACGGGCCTTTAGATATCTGAGGTGATGCTCAAAAGTTTTCCTTCAATATAGGAATAAAGGGGAATTGGTTTAAGATGACAAGCAAGTGGTCTCCAGCCCAGATACAAAAAATAAAATAAAAAATGAATAAAAATTATCCAAATATATGTTGGAAGTGCCAAAAAGACTAAGGAGATTTCCTTCACATGTGGTGGCATTGTGACAAGACAAAGAAGTATTTGGAGTGGAGACAGGGCTGACCCAGGATGTCTTGCTACTTCAGGCAAAACTGAAAATGCTGCCCCCTTTGCCATCTCCTCATCCTCCATGTGTGCCTGCCTCCTCCTCTATCACTGAGCACTGCAGAGGAGGAGGAGGAGGAGGAGGAAGAAGAGTTTGGATTTGATATCCCGCTTTATCACTACCCGAAGGAGTCTCAAAGTGGCTGACATTCTCCTTTCCCTTCCTCCCCCACAACAAACACTCTGTGAGGTGAGTGGGGCTGAGAGACTTCAGAGAAGTGTGACTAGCCCAAGGTCACCCAGCAGCTGCATGTGGAGGAGCGGAGACACGAACCCGGTTCACCAGATTACAAGTCTACTGCTCTTAACCACTACACCACACTGGCAAGTGGAGGCAAGTGGCAGTGGTGGCAAAGGGTATGGCTGGGTGTGGAGGAGGTGGGTGTGGGCAGCCATAGAGGTGACCACCCCACCTTGCCTCCTGGGCAGGCCAGCCCTGGATAGGCAATTAAATGTTGAATTAAGATCTTAGGATATGATATCTTAAGGGTTATGTGATGCTGATGATGACAATGACAGAAAACAAGAAATGATAAAATGAAAGGTAGCCCTCAAGGCCTTGTTACCACAGGAGTGGACAGATTTAGACTTGCTACTTCGTTTTGCGCTAGAAACCTGGAGTCTATCTAGAGCAAGGTGCAAAATAATATCTCAGGAAG
This sequence comes from Podarcis cretensis, assembly GCF_951804945.1. Lineage (NCBI taxonomy): Eukaryota > Metazoa > Chordata > Lepidosauria > Squamata > Lacertidae > Podarcis > Podarcis cretensis. The sequence continues at coordinate 100,550,742 of NC_137172.1, forward strand.
GTAGGGATAAAACTGCATAAGAAGGCATGCATGCTTAGCCCAGGAATTTATTTTCCATACCAGAACTGGAGCTCACACACAAATCTGCTCTTGTTCCTGTGCCTCCCGCCCCCGCCTGCCCCCCGCCCTCTTTCAGGCTTTCATGAGTAGCTTCGAGATGACTGGTTTGTTGAACATTGTGATTTGTTTGAAGGGAGATCAGATGGCATTGGATATTTTATTAGCATTCATTCTGAATTGTTTGTGGGGAGGTTAGATGACGTTGCGTTGAAGCAAGGGGAAATATAAATATAAAGTTTGACTGGAAATCCCAACAAGAGCAGTGCAGAAATGTATTTTCTTTGGCTTTGATTTGATTTCATATTCGTGAATAAAAACAAACACAAACCAGCTATAAAAAGATTTATCTCCTATCTTTTGCATACTTAAAAAACAAACAAACAAATGCTTATTTTCAATGTGTGCTGTTGCCATCTAGTGTTAAGTATATGCAATTTGCTTAAAGTTCTGTTTTCTGTATGTTGCAACAATGACCACTATTTGGTGATACAGTGGTACCTCAGGTTAAGAACTTAATTCGTTCTGGAGGTCCGTTCTTAACCTGAAACTGTTCTTAACCTGAGGTACCACTTTAGCTAATGGGGCCTCCTGCTGCCACCGCACCGCCGCTGCACAATTTCTGTTCTCATCCTGAAGCAAAGTTCTTAACCCGAGGTACTATTTCTGAGTTAGCGGAGTCTGTAACCTGAAGCAACTGTAACCTGAAGCGTCTGTAACATGAGGTATCACTGTACTTGCACTGCAAATTTAAAATGACTTAACAGTTATTACCTTCCCTGATGGAAAGTGTATTTCTGTGACCTTTGCTAAAACCTCTGTCAGAACAAGCACTTATGCATGTTCAGGACTGAAGCCTTCCAATATTTCAAGGATTCTGTCTAGTTTTTACAATATGATTGAAGATGCAGAACAGTTCTGTTTTGCAACAAACAATTGAGGGGACACGAAATGACTTTGAATACAGTAATTCTTTCAAGGCCTTGCACTGTTGACTGAAGCCTGCATACAATCTCACTCGGGTGGAAAACCTGCCTGTTGAACAATTTGTATGCCTCTGGAAACAGTTCTTTCTTTCTTTCTTTCTCGTTTTCTGCCTTTCTTATGTCAGGAGAGGTTGTAAACCTTTGCTAACGCTCTCCATTTCTTCCATTAACTCTGTTTGCTTATATGTACATACCGCTCCTTTTAAAGTCATTGTTTTGATGCGGTCGAATTCAGACTACGCAACCAGCAATCTGATCTCACTATTGGCTGTGCCAACACACCATCGCTCAAGAAAGACAAGTTAGTAACGGAAAACTGCAGCTGCACAGCCACGGTCACCCACAACGGTTATCATCAAATGAGTTCAGCCAGATGACAAAAAGAGTGTCATTAATGACACAAAGACATGGGTAACAGATTGTGCACCTGCTCACAATTTTCTGTACAGTGCTTAGCAAATGTTAGATGATTTCTATACGGTATGTTTATATCGTCACAGACTTAGCTGCATTCTTCTAATGTATTAGTTGCATTCTTCTGCTAGTATAGCAGAAGAGTCCAGTAATAAACCTTTTTGTTCATGCAAAGCCCAATGCCAATGACTGCAGCTGGCTCCTCATTGGTCATTTACTTTTCCGTACTTGGCTCGTGGCTCCCCTCCCCTCATCTGTGCAGTGTGCTTTGTTTCTGCAGCATCAGAGGAGTTGAGCTGAGGTTCCTGTTGTGTGTGTGTGTGTGTCCGGAACACCGAGGCAGGATACCTGTGAGGATTCTGAAGAGACTTGTGAGCCAGTAAAGCATATGTGACATCATGCAATTGACATGTGGGCAACTCCACCCACCTGTCAAATTTGGCCCACAAGAATAGGATCTGATAAGGATCTGGCTAGAAAGGTCCCTCACCACTACAGCACAGTGTTGTAGTTTGAGTGTTGTATTTGTCAGTTTGCATTTCTTAGTGCAGAAAGTATTGATCTGATGTGTAGAGATCTCTTCTTTTCTAATTAATTCAAGAGTGTTCTGGAAGCTTCTCTGTGTGAAAGAATAAGCAGAAGGTTTGTGATGTTTGGGTTATTCCTTCATAGAAGCTGAGTACAGCTGGTTTAACCTGGTTCTCTTATCTCTTAAGCCGCTTCTGGCGAACCAGAGCAGCACACGGAAACACTGTTTACCTTCCCACCGGAGTGGTGCCTATTTATCTACTTGCACTTTGACATGCTTTCGAACTGCTAGGTTGGCATTCATTCTGCTAACTAGTCATTTAAATCTACTCTGGATCACTATTGAGTAGAATTGCATGACGGTATTAAGACTGAGAAAAGCAAGTTGCCTTGGTCTCTGCAGAGCGACAAGTAATCTAGATGCCAACCCTGCTTCTCCTCACAAATGTTGGCTTGGATTTCCAGAAAGCACTCTTGTCCTGGCTTAGAACATAAGAATAGCCTGCTGGATCAGGCCAATGGCCAGTCTAGTCTAGCATCCTGTTCTCACAGTGACCAACCAGATGCCAGTGGGAAGCACGTAAACAGGATTCAATTACAATAACATTCTCCCCTGCAGTTTCCAGCAACTGGTAAGAGGCACCTGAAAGCTGTGCTGGCTGCTCACTTGACAACCTCTGGCACAACTGGTGTCCAAAGACATGCCGTCATGGAAGGAAGGGAAAGGTCTTTCTCCCACTTCCATTAATACTCCCATTATTATGAACATCAACCAAACTTTCTTCAGCTATGTGTGCTTTACGGAACTCCTCAAAAGTGGTCACAATTAATTTATGATTATCCCATGTGCTTCCCAATGGCAAAACGGTTGTGCCTACTTGCTATGATTAATCCTTAAAAAAAAAAAAAAAAAACTGTTGGCTGAGAAAGCAAATGAGAAGGTCCACTTCCCACTGATGCAATTTATAAATGGGACACTACTACCTTGATCTCAGTCTCTTGTTTCCAGAGAATCCACACTGATGGTTTTGCAAAGTGTCTTTTGTCAAAGGAAAAGAAGTACCATGCCAAATTCTCCATTGACGGATGAATGAATGACTGCATGTTCCACTTTTGTAATGCTTTTCATCCATCCTCCCGTCTCGGAGATTTATAACCACAAAATTGCTGCCACCTCTGCTTCCCATTTCTGCCAGAAGAATTCACAACCGTCTCCAATTGTTGTACAATATGATTCTGCGGGTTCCCCTCTCCCCCTTAACAGCATGCTTCTGAATACTGCATTAATGTAAATCACTTGGTGGAACACTTGTTTGGCTGAAATTATGCATCATTAAATACATCTTGTGCAGTTACGTGCAAGGTCTGGTTTCTGCTCCTTTATTGTTTGAAGTAATCTGTCCTATACCTGAAAACATTTCCCCCTATTAACTACTTTGGATGAAAATGCTTTTTTGCCTTTAGTGAAACCAACATGGTAGTTCTTGTCATGCCATTATAAAACCTTGACACAGTTGGGCTGGCTTCAAGCATGTGAGATCCACTTTGTGTTTTATTAAGAACTCCAAGATCTGCTAAGTGGACACAGATGCAAAACACGGAAACAACACTTGAGCCAGTCATGGGATCTTGGTTGGGATTCAAATGTTTTATACAGCTCCTACGGATTTTGCTGGGGGGAGTTGCATATTAGTTTCTTTTTCTTGTGCTCTGTAGGCTGCTCTGATAATTTTATTGAGGGTCAGGGCATGTTGCTTGGTATCCATCTTTCTTGAGGGACAGTGGAGTGAAGTCAAACTGCTGCTTTAATAATAAATAATAATAATAATAATAATAATTTTTTATTTATACCCCACCCTTCCCAATTCAGAAAACCGGGCTCAGGGCGGCTAACAACAAATTTAAAACACTTAATTGATGCAACAAAAAACAGCATTAAATACAGTATAAAACATGAATAACAATAAATTCAGAATTAAAAAACCAATTTAGGGGGGAAATCCATCCAATAAACATTAGATGATCACCAGGGCTAGCTGGCTAAATTAGTCCTATTTGGACCAGTGAGGAGACCAGGGGAGAATAAACTGTGGGATCCCAGAGTGGGTAATCTTCATAAAGAGGGGAGAGGGAGGGAAGGAAGGGGAATAAAAGATCAGGCTAAGTTCAAATTGAAAGCTCTGTCTTACAGGCCCTGCGGAAGGAAGTTAAAATCTGCAGGGCCCTAGTCTCACGGGACACAGCATTCCACCAGGTCAGAACCATCACTGAGAAGTGATGGCCCTGGTGGAGGATAATCTAACTTCCTTAGGGCTCGGTACCTCTAAACTATGATGATTCATGGACCTTAAGGTCCTCTGTGGGGCATACCAAGAGAGGTGGTTCCATCATTTTATTACAGTCAGTGACCAGTATCAAGGGCTGCTTTTGCAACATCCATGGTGCGCAAGGCTGGGCAGTGTATGAGGTTCTAGGTTGTCCAAGCGACAATACCCCGCTCACGGTTTTGTTGGTGTGGTCTAAAGGAAAGCAGAGCAATATGCCTGGTACCAGCTTGGGTACACGAGTTACTGGAAGGAGGCATACAAGACACCATCCAACCATCTTAGGGACTCCACTCTGGTTTTCTGTAGGCTTTACTTCTCAGTCTTTTCTTCTCCCAAAGATATCCCACAAGGCAGCAGAGGTTTAGGACCAGAGTTTTCCTTTTGCGTGGACAGGCGGAGTCCCCAGATCCCCCCCGTCATGTGGAATAACGACTCAAGACAACGTGCTATGGGATTAAATTGGCCACAACTTTATTAAATTTCAAATGTGGGTAGACCTTGGCTCAGGCATTGGGCGTTCTCCCTCCCCAGTCCCCAGCCAGGGACCTAAGGAGCATCAGGGTTATCCAGTGTTTGTGTGGGGGATGGGCTGGCTCTGGAGAACATATGTTCAAGCAGAGATAGCCGTCCCTGTTACGCCGCCACCACAGGGGAGAGCAATGACGACCTTTCAGCATACGGTCAAAGCCTCCCTTTAAGGGGGAACCCTGGTATCGCCGCCGCAAAGAGGAAGATGGACTAAAGGATTCCGCCCAAGGCCTGATACCGCCAAAGTTGTGATGTTTTGCTACGGGAAAGGTGAAACCTGCCAATGCAGGGAAATTCCTTTCTGGCCCTTTAACAGCGACCTTAACGTAGCAGCGCCCGCATACCTGTGAAGAAAAGTTAACCTGCAAAACCAGTGAAGAAAAGTTAATCTGCAAAAAGACATTAACTGAGGGTGGGTAGGGTGGGAGAAGCTCTGGAGCCAAGTGAGGATTCCCAGGTAAGATCCTCCCTCTATTGTGTGGGCAGCTAATCCCTCCCCTAACTGGCCTGGTCTCCTTGGCAACGCTTCCCCCAGGTGGGATTGGACAACTGACTGAGGTATGCGGAGACCTCCAGGTATCCCACCTGAGGGAAGGCAAAGCCAAGCCTATGCTGTTGGAGCCGCTCCAGATCTAGGGGCTGCATGCGTCCACGCAAAGGGCGCCCCCTGTTTTAGGCGGGGAGTGGTCACTCCTAGATGGGCTGCCTCCTCGGCCAATGAAGTGAGATGAGCACCGCAACCCCAAAGTCATCCACAACTGGACCTAATGATCAGGGTTACCTTTACCTTTTTATTCCCTTTCCATCGCTGTTTCTACTACAATAAGGAAGGCACCTGTTTTTTTCCAAATCCCCTCAACCTTCTTCAGTTCTCTGTGTCATATCCCTGACTATTCCACAAGATCCTCAAACCCACAAGAGCAGTTTTTTGGGAGGCATGGGGGCAGGGCTGCTGTAAGCAGGGTCGAGTGTCCTGCTGGTCAAGTTGCTAGTGGAGGTGCAAAGCTGCATTAGATACATACAATACATACCAAACACTAAAGAGGTCTGATGCATATTTCATTGGTGTTTAAATTAATTCAAATTAATTCAAGAAAGCAGCCATTGGTTTCTAATTTGGCATTAGCTATTCTGTCCCATTTCTGCTCATTCATATGACATCTTTCCAAGGTGCAAATCAAAAAGATGTGATTGTGAAGAGAAGAATAGAAAATTTCCTGTGCGATTGTCTGTTTAATTTTTAACTTTCTGTTTAATGTCTCTGACTAAAGGTTTATTGCTTGTTGTGTACACAGTCAAGTACCTTGTGCCACGTACCAGCTGAAGGCCTTGAGGATGACGTATGGCAAAGGTTGAGAAACTCAAACATCAGGAAAGAGATGTCATATAACAAACGCAAAGGGAACTGGTGTGCGCGTGTGCCTTGCTCTGATTTATTTTGCCATTTATGGAAATGTATAAAAGCTGTAAGAACCCTTTTCTGGAGACAGTTTTCTTCAGCCTTACCCTAGGGGTGCTGTCCTGCTGCCGCAGTAAATAAAGGGGTTACCTATCTGGCTGCCTTGCTTAATATCCTTGGCCTTGTCTATTGTTTAAACTGGACGTACATTGACATGATAAATCTTTCGATCAATATGTAATTAGAGCATCCTTCTAAAGCCAAAGAATTAATCTGATGGGAGAGGTTAACAGTGATAATTAATGCCTAGTGTCAGTGAATACATTTTATAAAGTCGGAGATTTAAATACACGACAGAAAGAAGACATTCAAGTTCATTCATAAATCATGTTGTCCTCTGGGCAAATTTCTCTGCCAAAGCAAAGGTTCTTTGGGGCAGAATGGAATGCATGGGGATTAACAGGAAACAAATCCTGATATCACACCTATTTGGAAGTAAGCTTCCCTGGGGACTTCCGGTCGGCGCCAGCGCTTAATGGCGGTCCGAGCCTCGAGCTCCGAGGCAGGACTGCTCCGTTAGTTCGGGTCTTACCCGCTACGGCAAGCGGGGGACCCCTAAAATCACAGGCGCGGAGCCTGTGAACAAAGGAGATTCGGTGGGCACCTTTTGCGCCCCCCGGTACTGTGAAGGAGCCTTTTTAAAGGCTTCGGAGCGGCATCGGGGTAAGCGCGGTGCTGAGAGTCGTCACCCAGCTAGCGGAGTGAAGCCGCGTCGCCATGAGCGGAGAGCGCCGATTCCTTCCTGCAATTGGAATTTGACTACAGCACCCGTGAGTAAGATTGAAAAAGTAACGGGACATTAAAAAAGAAATTTGGCTGAAAACGGGAAAGGCAAAAATTAAGGAAGTCTGCCTCCCCGGAACTGCAGAAGAGATAAAGCAACGAAAATCAAGCTGCGCTTAAAGGGAATCTTTCTAATTTTTTTAAGCTGTCAAACTGACATCGGACTTAAAACCTCCCCCCAGATTGGCAGGAGAAGGGGGGAAGGGATTGGAACGTTGTTAACCTGCTGGAAAATTAATGGAAAATTAAGATCTTCCATTGCCAAATCCCCCGGGGTCGGGCTGCCCAAATAAGACACCGGGACGTGGACTGTCAAACTTTGAGAAGTGGGGGCTTGTTTGCAACAAAGTTACCGGACCTTAGACGTACCCTGTTGCATTTTGGCCACATAGAAAATAGAGACATTACAATTTGGATATTGGAAACTTCTGGCTACTGTTATACTTCCTTGCCTCTTTGTTTTCTTCTATCTTTGCCATTTGGATACAATTGAATGCTCCCTCTAGAGGGTTCTATGTGAAACTGTTGCACTTGGAAAAGTAACAGTGGGATTTTCCACTTGGGAATCAACTCTGTGAAAACGACCTTGAGGATATGAGTGCCCCTACAGAAGAGATAGTAACAAGGCAGAAAGCAAAACAATCTCAGAAGAAAAGGGGCTCTATATCAGGAACTGTAGCTGTGCAGGAAAAAACACCAGCTTCTATGGATCCTATGACTCAGGCACTACTTAAAATAAATCAATCCCTGGAAGCATTGACAAAGCTATCGACAGAGAATTCTAAAAAATTAACAGAGTTGACAACAAGGTTGGATGTGAATACAGCTAGTGTTAAATCTAACACAGATTCTATAAATAGATTAATTCAGGAAAATTCAGAAACACGAAAGATTGCAGAAAGTGCAAAAACAACGGCTGAAGAGACAAGGGAAAAGTTTGGGCCTATTATTAAAAAAGTGAATGAGCATGATGCAGCCCTCTCCTTACTGGAACTTCAACGTAAAGAGAAGAACTTAAAATTTAGATTGGTGCCTGAAGGGGAAGGGGACAACCTTGTGAAATTTCTTACAGAGAACATCATAACTTTTTGGCAGGAGGAATGGGAGGAAGACGAGGAACTTGAGATAATATCAGCCTTTCGACTGGGTAGAAAGCAGGATAAAAAACCAAGGGACTGTCTAATTACACTGAGATCAAAAGAAGAAAGAGATAGAATATTGAATCTGCATTATCAAAAGGCATTGGTGATCCAAAATTGTCAGATACAGATTTTTAAGGACATTCCTAAATACATTTTAGAGGTGAGAACATATTACAAAAGCCTAGCAGACCTGCTGAAGAAAAACACTATACCATTCAGATGGGAGTTTCCACAAGGATTGTCCTTTAACTTCAAAGGAAGGAAGATTAAAATAAAAACAATTCAGGACAAAGAACAATTTTTGGAGAGGTACCTGGAGGATCTGCAGAAAGGAACTGTGGAGGAGAGGGAACCACCTGATATAGCAAATTTGTCATTTGGACTTTCACTACCACCATCGGAGGAAGAGCAGAAGCTTGGAGCAGTTGGAGGAACAGCTACCTAAATACAAAATGTCTCTGCAACTCCTTAGTTGGAACTGTAACGGTTTGAACCTTCCTCGGAAAAGAAGACAGGTTTTTCACATTTTGAAGAAAGAACAATTAGACATAATATGTTTGCAAGAAACCCATATTGCCAGGATACATAGGAAATTACTGATAAATAAGAGACTTGGTCAAGAATTTATCTCATCAGACAAAGTAAAGAAAAGAGGTGTGGTGATCTATGCAAAGGAAAAGTGGGCTCCAAAATTGATATTTAAAGATGAACAAGGAAGATACCTGGCAATTGAAATACAAATTCAAGGAGAAAAGATATTAATTGTGGGAATTTATGCCCCAAATGAAGGGAAGGCCGAATTCTTTAGGAAGTTGCATGAGACATTAGTTGACTTTTTAGATTATAAAATCCTAATGATGGGAGACATGAATGGAGTTGTCTCAACAAACATGGACAAAGCACAGAGACAAGTGATTTCAAAAGAAGGGAGACTACCAAAGATCTTTTTCGAAATGACTGAAACAATGGACTTGATTGATATTTGGAGAATAAAGAACCCTCTAGAGAGAGAGGGAACTTTCTTCTCTGAAGCAAAAATGACATGGACAAGAATAGACCAAATTTGGATTTCTAGCAGTCTGGCGTCAAGAACAAAAAAAGTAGAAATATGCCCAAAAACGTGCTCCGACCATAATGCGGTGAAGATGGAGATGAAACTAACAACAACTGGATCCTTTAGATGGAGAATGAATGACACCCTATTTAAGGATGAAGAGATCCACAAGAAGGCCCTTAAAACATTAAAAGATTACTTTGAGATCAACAGGAAAACAGAAGTGGAAAAAAGAATAATTTGGGACGCAAGCAAAGCCGTGATGCGAGGTTTCCTGATTCAACAAAATTCTATTAAGAGGAAGCAACAAAATGAGAAGAAGGAAAAAATTTTAGAAAAAATAAAAGAAGGAGAGAAGAAGTTGAGGTCTAAACCAAAATCCCATGAGATCTTGAGAGAAATAAAGTTCTATCAGATGCAGTACATGGAGCTTATGAACCAACAAATAGAATGGAAGATAAGGCAAATGAGACAAAGAACTTTTGAATCAGCGGATAAATGTGGGAAACTTCTGTCATGGCAATTGAAAAAAAGGCAGAAAATGAATACTGTAACAAGTTTAGAAATGGATGGAAAAATTATCCATAAACCCAATGAGATCAACAATTGTTTTCAAAGCTTCTTTAAGAAATTGTATGCACAAGGGTCAATCAACGAGCAAGAAATAGAAGAATTCATCAGAAAATACGGTTTACCAAAAATCTCAGAACAAAGTAAAAGGATCTTAAATGAGGAAATAACAGAACAAGAAATAGAGGGTGCCATTCAAAATATGAAATTGGGAAAATCACCAGGACCAGATGGCCTGACGGCCAAATACTACAAAATGTTGAAAGAATGGTTGACACAACCATTGAAGGAAGTTTGCAATGAAATTTTGAAAGGGAAAAAGGCACCTGAATCGTGGAAAGAGGCTTTCATCTCACTTATACCGAAAACAGAGACTGAGAAGAACCAGGTTAAAAACTACCGCCCTATAACCTTACTCAATGTGGATTACAAAATTTTTGCAGACATTTTGGCAAAAAGATTGAAAAGAGTTTTAGTAGAAGAGATTCATAAGGACCAAACAGGCTTTCTCCCAGGTAGACATATGTCAGACAATGTGAGAA